>NC_087344.1:11189685-12472144 GCF_030014295.1 Loxodonta africana
TGTAGGTCTCCTCACTTTGTTGATAAAATCTTTTGATGAACAAACGTATTTAATTTTTATGATGTCCCTTTATCTATTTTGTCTTTCGTTCATATTTTTGTTGTCATATCTGATAGTCTGTTCTTAAAGTCTAGGTACCACAACCTCTCCCCTAAATTTTCTTCTAAGAATTTTATGATTTTAACGTTCACATTTAGGTCCTTGTGCTGAAATGAGTTCTTTTATGTGGCCTTTTGCCTTGATCTTTGGAAAAACAGCTTGAGAGATTTTCCCCCAAGCCCTAGTTTCCTACCTTATAGGGTCTGTTACTTTTGCCAGGTGGATTGACATTTCCTGGGTAAGCTGTAAATAACTTGGTTTGATACTTTTTGTCCGGTCCTGGGCTGCAGCCTGCCCTGTGATTGATATGCATCTTGCAGAGATTGGTCAATAGCTATGCAAATTAGGTGAGTTGTACCCTACTATGCAAATGAAGTGTCTGTGGCCTATTGAGAGGGGATTGGTCAGTTCATGGCCCTGTTCAGCGGGCCCATGCCTTGAAGTTGATGAGGAGTTTTGTGTGTGTGTGGCCAACCCCACAGAAGTAGACAAGACAGAAAGGAGCAGGAAGAAAAAAGAAGCAGAGAGAGCGAAGGCAGGGAACCTTCTAAAAATCTGAAACAAAGATTAAGGGCTATAACACTGAAGGCAGCGACAGGCCCTGAAAGAGCCCAGCAGCAGAGCTGGTGGCGACAGACCCAGAAGGGGACCTGCGGCAGAGTTGGTGGTGACAGACAGCTGGGCCAAGAGGAGCCTGTCCTCGGGGCTGAGAGGAGGCCCAAACCATTAAGAGGAGCTGAGAGAGCTGTCCTGCACTGAAGAAGGGAGACTTTGCCTACATGCTTCCTGATCCTGATCCTGGGTTGTAGCCTGTTGATCCTGATCCTGAGTTGTACCCTGTTCCTTAATAAACCACTTAATTTTAAGTATGGTCTGTGAGTTCTGTATAGCCTTTGCAACAGATTATCAAACCCAGAAGAGAAAAGAGAGTGCCATGGGAGGGACAGCTGATGTCAGAATTGGTAAGGTTGGAGAGTGGAGGTATGTCTGACCTCCATCTCATAGGAATCAGCCTTGGGTTGATCGTAATTTGCATGAAGTTAGACAGGTAACTGATGATGCTATTACTCTTCATGTTTTATAGTCCTTGATCCATTTTGAATTGGTTTTTATGTATGTTGTGAGACATGGATCATGGCTCATTCTTCTGCATGTGGAAATCCAATTTTCACAGTACCATTTGTTCAAGAGACTCTTCCTTCCCCCTTGAATAGACTTAGCACCCTTGTCACAAATCAGTTGACCATAGATATATGAGCTTTTGTTTCAATTTTTTTTTTAATTCTATTCCATTGGGCTGTATATCTATTATTATACCAGTACCATGCTGTTTTAATTACTGTAGCTTTATAGCATGTTTTGAAATCATGAAGTATGGGTCCTCTTACTTTTTCTTCTTCTTTGCTGTAGCTTTGGCTATTCAAGGTCCCTTGCCCTTCCATATAAATTTGAGAATTGGCTTTTCTGTTTCTGCAAAGAAAGCTATTGGAATTTTGATGGGAATTACATTGAATTTGTACATTGCCTTGAGTAGTATTCAGAATTGACTCGACAGCAATGGGTTTGGGTTTTGGTTTGGGTAGCACTGACATCTTAACTATATGAAGCCTTCCAATCCATGAACATGGAATTTCCTTCCATTTATTTAGATCTTTTTAAAATTCTTTTAGTAATATTTTGTACTTCTTGTGTGCAAGTCTTGCACCTTCCTGGTTATATTTATGCCTAGGTACGTTATTTTAGATTGTATTGTAAATGATAATGCTTCCTTAATTTTCTTCAGCTTGCTCATTGTTGATGTATAGAAATGCAACTGATTTTTATGTGTTGACCTTGGTGTGGCGTAGTGGTTAAGTGCTACAGCTGCTAACCAAGAGGTCGGCAGTTCAAATCCACCAGGCGCTCCTTGGAAACTCTATGGGGCAGTTCTACTCTGTCCTATAGGGTCGCTATGAGTCGGAATCAACTCAATGGCAGTGGGTTGGGTTTTTCTTGTACTCTGCCACTTTGCAAATTTATTTATTCTAGTATCTTTCTTGTAGAATCTTTAGGGTTTTCTATGTATTGGATCATGCCACCTGCAAAAAGGGATAGTTTTACTTCCTTCTTCCTAATTTGGATACTTTTTTTTTTCCTAGCCTAAGTGCCCTGGCCGTGACTTCCAGAATGTTATTCAATAAATAGCAGTGGTGAGAGTGGGCATCCTTGTCTTGTTCCTATCTTAATGAGGAAGCTCTCACTCTTTCTCCATTGACTGTGATTTTAACTGTAGGTTTTTCATAAATGCCCTTCATGATGTTGGGGCATTTCCCTTCTATTGCTACATTATTGAGTGTTTTATCATGATTGTGTGTTTCATTTTATGAAATGGCTTTTCTGCATCAATTGAGATGATCATCATGGTGTCCTTTATGGCCTAGCCTCAGACATAATGTCCTTTACGGCCTAGCCTCAGACACGATGTCCTTTATGGCCTAGCCTCAGAAGTGACAGTCTATCACTTCTTGCATATTGTATTGATTACACAGACCAACTCTTGTAGAATGGGAGGGAACTACACCAGGTGTAAATACCAGGAGATGGAGATCATTGGAAACCATGTTGGAGACTGGTCACAAAAGCACAGAAAAAGACTTCAGCAAGACCATCACCATTTTAATCCGACTAATGTGGAATAGCTTTAAATAACTCACACATTAACTCACTCTGGAGAGAAACCTTATGAGTGCACTATCTCTGGTAAAGCCTTCAGTTCAAATGCTCACCCTGTACTGCACAAAAGATGACTTGCTTGGAAAAGACCCAAAGGATGTAATAGCTATAGGAAAGACTTCTTCCGTCTCATATCCAGGGAGTTATGTGATAATTTACTCTGTAAATGATGTAAGAATGGAAAAGCATTTAAGGGATACTCATCCTTTGAAAAACTTGAGATATCATATAACAGAGAAATACTCTGGATATAAGAAATGTGGAAAAGCCTACAGCTCGAGCATTCACATTCCTGCGCACAAGACAGTAGTTTGGTGAGATACCCTTGAGTGCAAGCACTTTTCGGAAGCTTTGAATATTCTCATTTTATAAAAAAGGTGAGGATTCACACTGGAAAGTCCTACTGAATGTTGTCAGTATTGGAAGGCCTTCCATTTTCTTAGTTTCCTAAGGAAGCTTGTGAGAACTCATTCTGGCAAGTAACTTGTGAATATAAAGAATAAGGGAACATGTCCAAAGATGCCCCTTACATTAAGAAAAATATAAAAACCTTCCCTGGATATAAAACCTATGGGTGTATTAATTATGGGAAAGCTTTCAGTAATTCCTGTCTTGGTTTTATATGTGAGTTTGGAGAACTTATACTGGAGGGAATCTCTAGATATATATTTGATGTAAGGATGCTCTAGCTTCAACTCTTCACTGAGTGGCCACAAAGTAATTTATACTGAGAATGAAAAGTATAAATAGTATAATTGTGGTCTTACCTTTATCAGTGTCTCAGCTTGGGCCACTAGCTTGTTAATTTTCAGTGTTTTTGTTTTAATGTAAACATAATATCCCTTCAAATAAACCTTAAATTACATTACATAACTTTGTATGCAATATATTAAAATGAACTCTGAAAATATCAGTGCATTGCACATTCAGAAATGTGTTTCTGTATATCTTTTGAGTGATTTAGTTATATGGAAATAAGACAAACTTTACAATATACCTCTTTTCTAATAGAATTTTTCTCAGACTGCATGGACTTTACGGTATTGATTCTTTTTTGTCGTTCTTAGTATGGCAAATACCATTTTCCCTTACTTCATTACTTAAATAGGAAAAAAACAAAAAACATTTTGTTCAAGTCATCAATAAGCAGTATTGAAGATACTCAATGTACCAAACTTTCCCAAAGCCTGGAGAGTCTTTGTTCCACTATGCTGTTCATGACAAGTATGTAAAAGTCACTGAGGGTAACACCATTTGGCTTTTACTTCTCACCTATTTTGATCTTACCAATTCTTTCTGGGTGAACACAAGGCCTGGAGTTGAAAGAGCCATATTTTGACCATGATGACAAAAACCACAATGCAGCAAAAAAAAAAAAAAAAAAAAAAAAATCACAACGATTCAGGCTCCACAAAACCTCTGATTGGTTGCATCAACTCTTGACTGTTTTATTTCTAGAGTTAGAGTAAACCCTAACTGATTAATATGTGAAGAATGCAGAATCAGGATTGGAGGAAGACTTATTAACAACCTGTGTTATGCAGATGACACAACCTTGCTAGCTGAAAGTGAAGAGAACTTGAAGCACTTACTGATGATCAAAGATTACAGCCTTCAGTATGGATTATACCTCAACATGAAACAAAAATTCTTAGAACTGGACCAATAAGCAACATCATGATAAAAGGAGAAAAGATTGAAGTTGTCAAGGATTTCATTTTACTTGGATCTACAACCCACACCCGTGGAAGCAGCAGTCAAGAAATCAAACGACGTACTGTATTAGGCAAATCTGCTGAAAAAGAACTCATCAAAGTGTTAAAAAGCATGGATGTCACTTTGAGGACTAAGGTGCACCTGACCCAAGTCATGCCATTTTCAATCACCTCATGCGCATGTGAAAGCTGGACAATGAATAAGGAGGATGAAGAATTGATACTTTTGAATTACGGTGTTGGCAAAGAATATTGGGTATGCCATGGACTGCCAAAAGAATGAACAAATCTGTCTTGGAAGAACAGCCATGATGCTCCTTAGAAGCAAGAATGGCAAGACTTTGTCTCATGTACTTTGGACATGTTATCAGGAGGGACCATTCCCTAGAGAAAGACATCATGCTTGGTAGAGGGTTGACAAAAGATAGGAAGACCCTCAACAAGGTGGATTGACATGGTGGTTGCAACAGTGGGCTCAAACATAACAATTGTGAGAATGGTGAAGGACCAGGCAGTGTTTCATTCTGTTGTACATAAGGTCACTATGAGTGGGAACTGATTCGATTGCACCTAACAATAACACAACTGATTAAAGCCAAAGTCATTTTTTTTTTTAATTTTTTTGTTTTTGAGGTCGTTTTCTGTTAACCAGCTGAATGCAATAGCTAGCTGATAAACTGATTAGTTGGTCGATTGTTGTAAATAACTCCATGTTTCTTTGGAAACAATATTCTCTAATTTGGGGATACAGTGTATATGTCCGTTAACTCAAGCTAATTGTGTTTTCAAATGTAGTATGTACTTTATTTTTTTCTCTTTACCTGATTTAGTTATAGAGGTGTATTAAAATCTTCCACTATGATTGTGAATTTAAAAATTCTTCCCGTAATTGTCATTTTTGCTATATACATGTTGATGCAATGTAACTAGTTGCATACATGTTTAGAAATTTTCTTCTGAATCATTCCTTTTGTATAGAGACCATTTTTTTATAACAAAGAATTGTGATGCATTAATAACCAAAGATCAAATATTTATATAGCACTTCCCAAAGACAAGACACTCTTCTGTTTTGTGAATATTGACTAATTGAGTATTCATTATAAGCTCCGAAGTATGTAGTGTTTAACCCCATTTTACAGATGAGTAAACTGACACAGTACATTTGAGTTACTTGCCATAGTTCACTGGCTAGTAAGTTATAGAGCCCAGTTTCAAACCTAGACAGTCCATGCTGTTAACCCCTAGCCTGTTTACTGAGTAAATTACATGTGCCAGGCACTCTTTGAGACCCTATGTCTGTAGCACTGAATGATACTAAAGTTCTGTCATTGAGGCACTTATATCCTAACAGAGGAAGGACAGATTATAGAAACATCAAGAAAATGTGTGATTGTGTTATACGGAAATACAAAACTTGGCATATTGGTTTCCTAGGGCTTCTGTACCAAAGTTCCTAAGAGTGAATGGCTTTAAAGAACGGAAATTTATTCTCTTACAGTTCTAGAGCTTAGAAGCCTCAGTTCAGGGTATCAGCAGAGTCATGCTCTCTCCACAGGCTCTACAGGAAGATCCTTTCTTGTCTCTCTTGGATCCTGGTAGCCCAAAATATTTTGTGGTGTTTCTTGGCTTATCGGGAGCAAGATACATCTTCACGTGGCCATCTTCCCCCTGCTTGTCTTTCTGTGTCTGTTTTTTATAAGGACAGCACTCAGATTGAGTTAGAACCCACCCTATCCTGTATGACCTTATGTTAACTGATAACATCTTCAAAGATCCTATTTCCACACAAGGTTATGGTCACAGCTACTGGGGATTAGGACTTCAACATAACTTTTGGGGGGCATAACATTTGTCATGGACTGAATTATGTCCCCCAAGAAATGTACGTATCAACTTGGTTAGGCCATGATTCCCACTATTCTGAGATTGTCCTCCATTTTGTGATTGTAATTTTATATTAAAGAAGATTAGGGTGGGATTGCATAACACCATTACCAGGTCACATCCCTGATCCAATGTAAAGGGAGTTCCCCTGGAGGGTGGCCTGTACCCCTGAAGAGATAAAGGGAAGCTAGCAGAGAGGGGGGACCTCATACCACCAAGAAACAAGCATCAGGAGCAGAGCGTGTCCTTTGGACCCGGGGCTTCTGCATGGAGAAGCTTCTACTTCAGGGGAAGATTGACAAGAAAGACCTTCCTCCAGAACCAACAGAGAGAGAGAAACTTCCCCTTGAGCTGACACCCTGAATTTGGACTTTTAGCCTATTTTACTGTGAAGAAATAAATTTCTCTTTGTTAAAGCCATCCACTTGTGGTATTTCTGTTAGAGCAGCACTAGATGACTAAGACACCGTTCAATCCATAATACACTGTAGGAGAGATAAGGGGGATTGAAGACTTGCTGATTTATATAGAATAGGAAGGCAAAGTGTGTCATTTTAGCGGCATTTGAGCAGAGTCCTAAACAAGTTGTGACAGTCACATGAATTTGTGACAAGAACATTTGTCTGGCGTACATTTTGTGCTTTGGATTCCCCTTTTCCAGTTCTGTCAGCCATGACCCTTTTCCTATGACATTGGTGGGTGTGGTTTTTGGCTGAGCATGATGTTTCCAATGGTAGGACTTGGTGACCTTTGAAGATGTGGCTGTGGAGTTCACCTAGGAGGAGTGGGTATTGCTGGACCCTTCTCAGAGAAAACTATACAGAGATGTGAAGCTAGGGAACAGCAGGAACCTGGCATCACTTGATAAGACCAACGGGATTCCTACATCTATTTAATCCTTTGGGCACGAAATCTTTATAAAGCACTTGCTATGTTCCAGCATCGGTGCTGGGAATTGAGAATATACCGGTGAACAAGACAGACATGACATCTACCTTCATGGGCTTTGCTATCTATTGCCTTCTCTATGGACTGAAGATCTGTCCTTTGCCCTGACTGATTCTCCGTGGTTAAATGCTTTGGGGCTTCTGAAGTCTGTATTAGGACTTGGACATGAGCTCCTGGGACCAATTATCCCCAGTTACCCTGCATATTGAGGTAGTATACTTGGGGCTTTTGTTCCTTATGAAAGTACATCTACTCTGTTCATTAGAATTTAGAAATGATTATTCCACTGTTCCTAAGGTCACGTTTGCCCATCATCAGAAATGTTGGCTTCAGTCTCATGGAGGGGCTTTTTGTGCCTTGCACAGTCCCCCTACATCATGTTTCTCTTCTCTAGGGATAGAGAATCAAGTGGACAAACCCAGTTTGATCTCCCAGTTGGAGCAAGAGCAGATGATGACAGAAAATAGAAGAATTCTCCCAGGTTCTTGTCCAGGTGAGCACCAGGTTCCTCATGAGAAAGAGCTCTGGCCAGTGAATGCAGGGTGTAAGCATTTTATTAGGAAATGTCAGTCAGAGAACTTTGTAAAATGCCCTTTATTCTGACAAGAAGGCTGAGAACAGTCATCTTTAACTTACCATTCATTATCTCATACTTTAACCTTAAGAGGGAGAAAAAATAATCTGTCCATATAAGGTCTTTGTCTTTTTTCCATTCTTCCCAATTGCATTCTTGATCATTCCTTTCTGTCAGCATCCATCTCAATCTTTGTATATTTCTATCAACATCAATATCAGTCTTTCTAGAATGCTTTTTTAATAAATACCTAAATCTTCCATGCCCATGTCCCTTTCATTGTGAA
Source organism: Loxodonta africana (assembly GCF_030014295.1). Classification (NCBI taxonomy): domain Eukaryota; kingdom Metazoa; phylum Chordata; class Mammalia; order Proboscidea; family Elephantidae; genus Loxodonta; species Loxodonta africana. Next base: position 11,197,907 of record NC_087344.1, read on the forward strand.
ATTCCACATAAACCTTAATTTCTGAGAGCTTGTCTTTACTCAGGTGTCCATTTTATCATTTCTTTTCTCTACCAATTTAAATTAATTTTCCATTTGTTTCAGATGTGGAGACTGTACTTAAAGCCAAAGAACTAATTTCTACGCAGCCTATTTTTAGAAAACAATCTAAATGTGTGAAAATGGTAAGATCTACATGAATGACTTCTGGTTTTCCACAATAGAAGAGTTCCATAAATTAGAAGTACCACAAAATAACCAGCAGGGTCATTAAAGGCAAGTGGCATTTAACCAAGAGAAAGTGGTGTCTGGAGAGATACTATGAAACTTATAAATTTGGAGACAAGTTTAAATAGCTCCAAACTTTTATCTCACTGAGAGCTCTCCTGAGTAAAAATTTCCATAAATATGACTCATATACTGAGTGTTTGAAACATACATTGACCTTAAATTTACCAGAGAAACTCTGAATTTAATAAAGACTTGTGGCAGAGCATCTATTTAAGTTCTTATTTAATTTCTAAGAACTTAAACCATATATGAACATTGAATGTAGTAAAGACATCAATATTACAATAATGTTATATGTAACAATTCCTAGGAGAAAAAAATTCCTGTGACAGCACTGAATATTAAAAATATTACAAATTTTAGTCATCATTTGTCTCTTATCAACAGGAGAGAAGTCATCTTGGAGTGAGCCTCAATGAATGTAATCAGTGTTTTAAAGTCTTCAGCACAAAATCAAACCTTACTCAGCACAAGAGAATTCATACTGGAGAAAAGCCCTTTGATTGTAACCAGTGTGGAAAATTCTTCAGCAGTAGCTCTTACCTTACTGTTCATAAGAGAATACATAATGGGGAGAAACCCTATGAATGCAGTGATTGTGGGAAAGCCTTCAGTAATCTCTCATCCCTTAGACTGCATGCAAGAATTCACACTGGTGAAAAACCCTATGAATGTAATCAGTGTTTTCATGTCTTCCGCACTAGATGTAGCCTCAAAACACACAAGAGAGTTCATACTGGGGAGAATCATTATCTGTGCAATCAGTGTGGAAAGGCCTTCAGCACAAGCTCCTCCCTTACTGTGCACAATAGAATTCATACAGGTGAGAAACCGTATGAATGCCATGATTGTGGAAAAACCTTCAGGAAGCGCTCACATCTAACACAGCATGTAAGAACTCATACTGGAGAAAAACCTTATGAATGTAATCAGTGTGGGAAATCCTTCAGCAGTAGCTTTTCTCTTACTGTGCACAAAAGAATACATAATGGAGAGAAACCCTATGAATGCAATGACTGTGGGAAAGCATTTAATAATCTCTCATCTGTTAAGAAACACTTGAGAACTCACACGGGAGAAAAACCCTATGGATGTAATCAATGTGGAAAAGCCTTCAGCAGTAACTCTTACCTTTCTGTGCATAAGAAGATACATGATCAGTAGATATGAATGCAGTAAGTGGGAAAGCATTCATTGATCACTTTTTGGAAAGCTTGAGAGAACTCACACTAGATGTATTGGTTATCTGTTGCTGTATAACAAACTTCTCCCAAAACTTAGTCTTAAAACATATTATCTCACAGTGTCTGCAGGTCAGGTATTCAAGTGCGGGTTTTCTGTGTGGTTCTGACTCAGAATCTTTCATGAGGTTGCAATCAGTATGTCAACCGGAGTTGCAGTAATCTATAGCCTTTAGGGCTGATAGGTCCACTTCCGGGAAGTCTCACTAACATGCCTACCAATGCACTACCAATTGTTGTCAGAAGACCTTCAGTGTCTCACCACATGGGCCTCTCCACAGGACTGTGTGTCTTCATGATATGGCACCAGGTTTCCTACTACAGAAAGTGATTTAAAAGAGAGCAAGGCAGTAACCACAATGTCTTTTATGACCAATTCTTTTTTTTATTATTGTGACATATGACCAGTTCTTTTTATTATTATTATTTGTGTGGGGGGGTAAATATGTATGTTACAAAATATTTGCCATTTCAACATTCTTGTATAATTTATTGATATTTTATTGATCATATTGTGCAACCATCAACATAACTGTTTCCAGATTTTTCCATCAACCTTCATAGAACCTCTGTGTCCCCTAAGCAGTAGGCTACCCTTTCTCCCTCCCTCCTGTGTGCCCTGGATAACCACTAATACACTTAGCTCTCTTTATATACTTGATTATTTTGGATATTTCATATAATGGAATGATACAGTATTTGTTCTTTTGTGACTTATTTCACTCAGCATGATATTCTCAAGGTCCATGTATCTTGTAGCATGTATCAGGACTTCGTTTCTCTTTATGGCTGAGCAATATTCACATTTTGTTGATCCATTCATCTGTTGGTGGACACTTGGGTTGTTCCTATCTTTTGGGTATTATGAATATTGGTGTACGAATTTCTGCTTGTTTTCCTGCTTTCAGTTGTTTTGGGTATATACCTAGAAGCTGAATTGCTGGATTGTATGGAGGACATCATGCTTGGTAAAGTACAGGGTCAACAGAAAAGAGGAAGACCCTCAACGAGATGGATTGACACAGTGGCTGCAACAATGGGCTCAAGCATAATGATTGTAAGGATGGTGCAAGACCGAGCAATGTTTTGTTCTGTTGTGCATAAGGTCGCTATGAGTTGGAACCAACTTGACAGCACCTAACAATAACAACAAATGGTAATTCCGGAGCCCTGCAGTGGTTAAGAGCTCGGCTGCAAACCTGAAGGTCAGCAGTTCGAAACCACTGGCCACTCCTTGGAACCCCTGTGTGGCAGTAGTTCTACTCTGTCCTACAGAGTCACTGTAAGTCCGAATCAACTCAACGGCAGTGGGTTTTGTTTTTTAATGGTAATTCTATGTTCAACTTCCTGAGGAGCCACCGGAATGTTTTCCACAGTGGCTGTACCATTTTACAATCCCACTAGCAATGCATGAGGGTTTCTGTTTTTCCACATCTTCACCAATACCTGTTTTCTGTTGTTTTAGTCACAACCATTTTATGGACATGAAGTGATATGTCATTGTGGTTTTTATTTGCCTTTCCCTGACCATTTTTTGTATGTATGCTTATCGGCCATTTGTATTTCTTTCTTTGGTAAAATGTTCAAGCTCTTTGCCCATTTTTTGTTTGGGTTATTTGTATTTTGTTGTTAAGTTGTAGGAGTTCTTTGTATATTCTGGATATTAAACCCTTATCAGATACATAGTTCCAAAAATTTTCTCCCAATATAGAGCTTGTCTCTTCACTTTGTTAATAATGTTCTTTGATGATCACAAGTTTTAATTTTGATGAGGTCTTATTTATTTTGTCTTATGTGTCTCATGTTTCAATGTGATATCTATGAATCTGTTGTTGAAACCTAGATTCCAAAATATAACCTCTGGGCTTCCTTCTAAGAATGTTATAGTTTTAGTTCTTACATTCGCTCTTTGATACATTTTGAGTTAGTTTTTGATATGGTGTGAGGTATGGGTCCAGGTTTATTCTTTTGTTTGTGAAAATCTAGTTGTCTCAGTACCACTCATTAAAGAGACTGTTCTTTCTCCATTGGATGGATTTAGCACCCCTGTCAAAGATAATTGACCATAAATGTGCAGGTGTATTTCTGCTCTCTCAATTATTTTCCATTGGTCTGTGTCTGTCATTATATCAGTACTAGACTCTTGATAACTGTAACTTTATAGTATGTTCTGAGATTGGCAGGTGTGAGTCCTTTTATATTGTTCATCTTTTAAGATTTTTTTTGGCTATTTAGGGCCCATTGAAGTTCCATATAAACTTGAGAATTGGCTTTTCTATTTTTTTTATTTCTATATAGAAGGCGGTTGGGTATTGCAGTGAATCTATAGATTGCTTTAGCTAGTATTGCCTTCATGACAATAGTAAGTCTTCCAATCCATGAGCATGGAATGTCCTTCCATTTATTTAGATCTTCTGTAATTTCTTTCAGTGGTGCAAATGTTTAAACACTCAACTGCTAGCCAAAACATTGGTGGTTCAAACCCACACAGCATCTCAGAAGACAGGCCTGGTGATATGCTCCATGAGGTCACAGCCTTGAAAACACTATGGAGCAGTTCTCTGCACACGTGGGGTCCCTATGAGTCACAGTTGACTAGATGGCAACTAACAACAACAACGTTTTATAGTTTCCAGTGTACAAGTCTTTTACCTCCCTGTTTATTTCTAGGTATTGGTCTTAGTTATCTAGTGCTGCTATAACAGATATACCACAAGTGGGTCACTTTAACGAACACAGATGTATTTTCTCACTGTTTAGAAGGCTAAACATCCAAATTCAGAGTGCCAGGTCTAGAGGAAGGCCATCTCTCTCTGTTGGCTCCAGAGGAAGGTCATTGTCTCTTTGAGCTTCTGCTCCTGGCTTAGCATCTCTCTTCCCCCGTCTCTGCTTTTCCCATGCTTGTTTAATCTCTCTTACATCTCAGAAGAAATTTACTCAGAACACACCCTACACTAACCCTGTCTCATTAGCATAACAAAGACAACTAATTCCAAAATGGGATTATAACCACAGGCATATGGTTAGGTGCCATGGAGTCAGTTCCAACTCAACAGAACAAAACATTGCCCAGTCCTGTGTCATCCTCAGAGTCATTGCTATGTTTGAGCCCACTGTTGCAGCCACTGTGTCAGTGCATCTTGTTGAGGGTCTTCCTCTTTTTTGCTGACCCTCTGCTTTACTAAGCATGATGTCTTTGATGGTTAAGATTGTGTGTCAACTTGGCTGGGCCATTATTCTCAGTGTTTCTATGTGATCACTCCCATGATGGGATCTGCTGTGAGTAGCCAATCAGTTGAAAGGGATTTTCCTCGAGCGTGTGGCCTGCATCCAAATATAAGCAGACATTCTGGCTTTTTGCTTGTTCTGGATCCTGCAGCTGCTTCCTGTTCTTCTGACCTCTGGTTCTTGGGACTTGAGCTATCAGCTTATTTGCCATTCTTGGAATTCGTCAATCTTCACAGCCTGTGAGCGGATCCCTGCTCTCTGACCTGCCAATCTTGGGTTCGCCAGCCCCTGCAGCTATGTGAATCAGGAGAAGCCTCTGTCCTAATCCATGGATTTGGGGCGTTCCAGCCTCTACAATCATGTGAGCTGTTTCTTTGCTATAAATCTCTCTGTGTATTTATACACTTTACTGGTTTTGCCTCTCTAGAAAACCCAGCCTAAGACAATGTCCTTCTCCAGGGCCTGGTCCCCCCTGAAGTACATTAGATGAAGTCTTGCCATCCTCCCTTCTAAAAAGCATTCTGGCTGTACTTCTTCCAAGACAGAACTGTTTGTTCTCTGGCAGTCCGTAGTATATTCAATATTCTTCGCCAACACCATAATTCAAAGGCATGAATTCTTCAGTCTTCATTATTCATTGTCCAGCTTTGGAATGCATATGAGGTGATTGAAAATACCATGGCTTGGGTCAGGCACACCTTGTCCTCAAGGTGACATCTTTGCTTTTTAACACTTTAAAGAAGTCTTTTGCAGCAGATTTGCCCAATTCAATACATTGTTTGATTTCATGACTGCTAACCAGGGGGAAATACTGGTGGCGTAGTGGTTAAGAGCAATGACTGCTAACCAAAAGATCAGCAGTTCGAACCCACCAGGTGCCCCTTGGAAACCCTATGGGGCAGTTCTACTCTGTCCCATAGGATCACTGTGAGTCAGAATTGACTGGACAACAACAGGTTTGTTTTTGTTTTTTTGGTTCCATGGGTATTGGTCTGTGAAGCCAAATAAAATGAAATCCTTGACAACTTGAGTATTTTCTGTTTATCTTGTTGCTCTAGTTATGCAGATTCATCACAAATTCTACCTTTCACCAAACATTTGAACATAATTCAGACATACATAAACATAATTTACTATGAGCACCTTAAAACTCTTCCAGCCTCCACCCATTACCTAATTAGAAAAACACTTCAACATTGTAGGTGTTTGTTAGAGCAGCACCCCCACTTCACAGTACCTAATTCTGTCTTAGTTATCTACTGCTGCTTTAACTGAAATACCATAAGTGGGTGGCTTTAACAAACATTTCTCACAGTTTAGGAGGTCAGAAGTCTGAATTCAGGGTGCCAGCTCTAAGTGAAGGCCTTCTGTCTGTCAACTCTGGAGGAAGGTACTTGTCTCTGTTTGATATTCTGCTCTTGGGTGATCTTCATGTGGCTTCACACCTGTCTTCCCCCATCTCTGCTTTTCACATGCTTGTTTAATCTCTTTTATATTTCAAAAGAGAATGACTCAAGACACACCCTACACTAATCCTGTCTCATAAACATATCAAAGACAACACATTCCCAAATGGAATAGAGGTTAGGATTTACAACATTTGGGGGAGGACACAATTCAAACTGTAGCAATAATCTTTTAGATGCTATTGTAAATGGAATTGTTTCCTTAATTCCTTTTCACATGGCTCATTGCTGATGTATTTTTGAGTGTTAATCTTATATCCTGCCTGATATACTGATTTTCGTGTGTTGATCTTGTATCCTGCCACTTTGCTGAAGTCATTTCTTAGCTGGAATACCTTTCTTGTGGGTTCTTTGGGGCCTTCTATGTATAGAATCATATATTCTGAAAAAAGGGATAGTTTTCTTTCCTGATTTGCAATCATTTTATTTTTTTCTTACCTAATTGCTCTGGCATAACAAATTATAGATAACATTGCAAAGAATAGGAATTCATGAGGAACCTGTACGTAGACCAAGAGGCAGTCATTCCAACAGAACAAGGGGACACTGAATGTTTTTAAGTCAGAAAAGGTGTGTGTCAGGGTTGTATCCTTTCACCATACCTATTCAGCCTGTATGCTAAGCAAATAATCTGAAAAGCTGGACTATATGAAGAACAGGACATTAGGATTGGAGGAAGCCTCAATAAAAACCTGTGATATGCAGATGACACAACCTTGATTGCTGAAAGTGAAGAGGATATGAAGCAATTATTGATGAAAGTAGCTTTTAGTATGGATTACACTTCAACATAAAAAAAAAATCCTCACATCTGGACCAATAAGAAACGTCATGATAAATGGAGAAAATGATTGACATTGTACGGGATTTCATTTTACTCTGATCTACAATCAACCCCCATGGAAACAGCAGTCAAGAAATTATATGACACACTGCATTGGGAGAATCTGCTACAGAAGACCACTTTAAAAGTGTTTAAAAACAAAGATATCACTTGAAGGACTAAGGCATGTCTAACCCAAGCCAGTGAATAAGGAAGACCGAAGAAGAATTGACCCCTTTGAATTGTGGTGTTGGCAAAGAATATTGAATATTCATCCCTCATCGAGATAGATTGACACAGTGGCTGCAACAACGGACTCAAGCATAACAGTGATTTTGAGGACAGCACAGGACCAGGAAGTGTTTCATTCTGTTGTACCTAGAGTCACTGTGAGTCAGTACCAACTCGAGGGAACCTAACAACAACTCGAGCCATGATATTTTCAGTTGCCTCACATGCATGCAAAAGCTGGAAAATGAATAAGGAAGACCGAAGAAGAATTGATGCCTTTGAATTAAGATGGTGAAGAATTTTTAATCTACCATGAAATGCCAGAAGAATGAACAAGTCTCACTTGGAAGAAGCACAAGCAGAATACTCCTTAGAAGCAAGAATGGTGAGATTTGGTCTCACATACTTTGAACATGTTATCAGGGGTGTCCAGTCCCTGGAGAAGGACATCATGCTTGGTAAAATAGAGGGTCAGTGAAAAAGAGGAAGACCCTCAATGAGATGGAGTGATACAGTGGCTGCAACAGTGGTCTCAAACATAACGATTATGACGATGGCGCAGCACCAGGCGGAGTTTCATTCTGTTGTACATAGGGTCTCTATGAGTCCAAACTGGCTCGACAGCACCTAACGACAATTACTGTGGCTAGGACTTGCAGTGCAATATTGAATAGCACTTGTGCCAGTGGGCATTTTTGTCTTGTCTTGATCTGAAGGAGAAGATTCTCAGTCTTTCTCCCATGAGTATTATGTTAGCTGTGTTTTTATAAATGCCCTTTATCAGATTGAGGCATTTCCCTTCTATTCCTAGCTGGTTGAGTATTTTTATCATGGTAGGGAGCTGGAGTCTGTCAAATGCCTTCTCCGTGTCAATTGAGATCATCATGTGCTTTTCTTCCTTTGTTCTACTAATGTGTATTACAGTGATTGATTTTCTAATGTTGAACCACCCTTTCATTCCTGGGAGAATCCCACTTGATCATGGATCAAGTATCCTTTGTATACTTGATCACATATAATCCTTTGAATATGCTTTTGTATTTGGTTTGCTAGCATTTTTTGAAGATTTTTGTATCTGCATTCATAAGGGATATTGGTCTGTAGTTTTCTTGTGGTATCTTTGGATTTGGTATCAGGGTATTGGTAACCTCATAAAAATGAGTTAGGATGTGTTCCCTCTGTTTATATATTTTTGGAAAAGTTTAAGAAGGATTGGCGACACTTCTTTAAATGATTTTTACAATTCTGCAGAGAAGCCATCTGATCCAAGACTTTTCTTTTGTTGGGAGGTTTTTGATTACTGACTCAATCTCTTCACTTGTTACGGGTCTGTTGAAATCCTTTATTTTGGAGTCAGTGTAGAAAGTTTGTGTTTCTAGGAATTTGTCCATCTCATTAGATTATCTAATTCGTCAGTATACAGTTGTTCATTGTATTATATTATGATCCTTTTTATTTCTGTGGGGTCAGCTATAATGTCCCCACCTTCATTTCTGATTTTACCTATTTGCATCTTCTGTTCTTTCTTCTATGTCAGCCTAGGAACAGGTTTGTCCATATTACTGATTTTTGCAAAAAAGCAACTTATGGTTTTATTGTCTCTTGTTTTTCTGAGTTTTTGTTTTTGTTGTTCTCGATTTCATTTATTTCTGTTTTGATTTTTGTTATCTACTTCTGGTTCCTTTAGGTTTGACTTGCTCTTCTTTTTCTAGTTCTTCGAGATGTACAGTTAGGATATTGATTTACTTTTTTAATGTATGCATTTATAGCTATAAATTTCCCTTTGAGCACTGCTTTCACTGTGTCTCTGTTTTTATATGTTTTATATTTAACTCTAAATATTTTCTGATTTGTCTTTTCTCTTTTGATTTCTTCCTTGACCTATTGGTTGTTTAATAGTGCTTTGTTTAATTTCTGCATGTTTATATATTTTCCATTTTCTTCTGTTATTAATTTCTAACTTCACACCATTTGTGCTTAATACTTTATATTATCTCAGTCTTTTTAAATTTATTGAGACTTTCTGACCTTATATGTGGCCTATCCTTGTAATATGAACACAAATGAGCACAAATCCTTATGCTCATGCAGAACATGTACATAGACCAAGAGGCAGTCAGTCATTCAAACAGAACAAGGGGATAGTGAGTGGTTTAAAACCCAAAAAGGTGTGTGTCAAGATTGCATCCTTTCACCATTTTTATTCAATCTCTACGCTGAGGAAATAATTTGAGATGTCGAACTACACGAAGAAGAATGTGGCATCACGATTAGAGGAAGATTCATTGACAACATGTGATATATAGACAACACAATCTATAAACAACACCCATGGAAGCAGCAGTCAAAAACAATGTATTGCATTGGGCAAATCTCCTGCAAAAGACTTTTTTAAAGTGTGAAAAAAGCAAAGATGTCACCCTGAAGACTAAGAGGCACATGACCCAAGCAGGAGTATTTTCAGTCAGCTCATGTGCATACAGAAGCTGGACAGTGAATAAGGAAGACTGAAGGGGAATTGATGTCTTCAAATTCTGGTGTTGACAACGGATACTGACTATGCCGTGGGCCGCCAGAAGAACGAACAGATCCGTCACGGAAGAAGCACAGCCAGAATGCTCCACAGAAGCAAGAATGGCAAGACTTATCTCACATACTTTGGACATGTTATCAGGAGGGACCAGTCCCTGGAAAAGGACATCATGCTTTGTAAAATAGAGGGTCATTGAAAAATAGGAAGACCCTCAACGACATGGAGTGACACAGTGGCTGCAACATTGGCCTTAAGTATGACAACAATTGGAAGGATGGCACAAGAACGGGCAGTGTTTCATCCTGTTGTACGTGGGGTCGCTGAGTCAGAACAGACTTGAAAGCACCTGACAACAACACATCTTCCTTCAGTTCTTTTGGTATTTGCTTTGTGTATTTAGGTGCTTTGATGTTAGATGAATGCATAATTGTCTTCTTGATGAATTGATGGTTTCATCTTATTATGTCCTTTCTTGTAACAGATTTTGACTTAAAGTCTTTCGTCTGATAATAAGATCACCGCTTCTATTCTCTTGGTTATTATTTGCATGGAATATTATTTTTCAAAATTCCATTTTCACCATTTTGTGTCCTTGGGCCTAAGAAGTGTCTCTTGTACACAGCATATAGTTGGATATGGTTTTTCCCTATTCTCTCACTCTCTGCCGTTTGATTAAAGCATTTAGTCCATTTACATTGGCTGTAGTTACCAATAAGGAAGACATATTACTGCCATCTTGTTGTTTTTTGTGTGTCTTCTACTTTCTACCCTTATTACCTCTAATGCTTCCAACTTTTGTATTTTGTTGATTTTAGCAGTGGCTATTTTGATTCCCTTCTCCTTTCTTTTTTTTTTTGTATTTTTCTTTGTCATTATCATGAATATTACATTTAACACCTTTCATTTATAACAACCTGGGTTAAATTTATACCAACCTCTGGAAGAAAAAATAGGGACAATGCTAGGGTCCCTGATAAATGGCATACAGTACAAACCATAGCTAAGAATGCACAACACCAGAAGAAAAGCTAGGTAACTGGGAGCTACTAAATATTAAAAATTTATGCTCATCAAAAGACTTCACCAAAAGAGTAAAAAGAGAACCTACAGACAGAAAAAAATTTTGTCTATGACATACCCAACAAAGGTCTAATTTCTAAAATCTATAAAGTATGAAAATACTTTAACAACAAAAGGACCAATAATCTGGTTAAAAAATGGTCAAAGGATATGAGCAGACACTTCATCAAAGAAGCTAACAGACACATGAGGAAATGCTCACCATCATTAACCATTAGAGAAATGCAAATTAAAACTACAATGAGATACCATTTCACCCCAATTTTATTGGCACTATCCAAAAAAAACTTAGAAAATAACAAATAGTGGAGAGGTTACAGAGAGATTGGAACTCTTATGCACTGCTGGTGGGAATGTAAAGTGGTACAACCACTATTGAAAATGATACGGCTCCTCCTTAAAAAGCTAGAAATAGAAATACCATATGATTCAGCAATCCCACTCCTAGGAATATATCCTAGAGACATAAGAGAGCCGTCACACAAATGGACACATGCACACCCATGTTCATTGCAGCATTATTCACAATAGCAAAAAAAACGGAAATAACCTAAGTGCCCATCAAAGAATGGAGAAACAAATTATGGTACATACACACAATGGAATACTACACAATAAAGAACAATGATGAACCTGTGAAACATCTCATAACATGGATGAATCTGGAAGGCATTATACTGAGTGAAATAAGTCAATCACCAAAGGATAAATATTGTATGAAACCACTATTATAAAAACTCAAGAAAAGTTTTAAACACCAGAAAAATAATCTTTGATGGTTATTAGGATGGGGAAGGGAAATCACGATTGAGATAGTAGACAAGAGTTAACTTTGGTGAAGGGAAAGACAACACAATAAGGTGAAGTCAGCACAACATGACCAAGGCAAAGCCATAGAAGCTTCCTAGATACATCCAAACACCTTGAGGGACTGAGTTACTGGGGCTGAGGGCTGGGGACCATGGTCTTGGGGGTCATCTAGGGCAATTGACAGAACATAGCTCATAAAGAAAATGTTCTCCATCCTACTTTGGTGAGTAGCATCTGGGGTATCAAGTGACCATGTAAGAGACATCTGTTTTTTTCCCATCCAGTCTGGAGCAAAGGACTATGAAGAAAACTAAAGATACAAAGGACTAATTAGCCACATGAACCACAGCCTCCACCAGCCTAAGCCCAGAAGAACTAGATGGTGCCTGACTACCACTACCACTCTGACAGGGATCAGGATAGAGGTTCCTGCACAAAGCAGGAGAAAAATGTAGAGCAAAATTCAAATTCACAAAAAACGAAAGACTCACTGGCCTGGCAGAGATGGGAAGGACCCCTGAGATTATGGCCGCTGGACATCCTAGTAACTCAGAACTGAAGCCACTCCCAAGGTCCATGTCTTAGTCATCTAGTGCTGTCGTAACAGAAATACCACAAGTGGATGGCTTTAACAAAGAGAAAGTTGTTTCCTCACAGTAAAGCAGACTAAAAGTCCAAATTCAAGGCGTCAGCTCCAAGGGAAGGCTTTCTCTCTCTGTCGGCTCTGGAAGAAGGCCCTTGTCCTCAATCTTCCCCTAGTCAAGGGGCTTCTCAGGCGCAGGGACCCTGGGTCCAAAGGGCACACTCTGCTACTCATGCTGCTTTCTTGGTGATACAAGGTCCCCAACTCTCTGCATGCTTCCTTTTCCTTTTCTCTCTCGAGAGGTAAAAGGTGGTGCAGGCCACACCCAGGGAAACTCCTTTTACCTTGGATCAGGGGGGTGACCTGAGTAAGTGTGGTGTTACATTCCCACCCTAATCCTCTCAACATAAAATTACAATCACAAAATGGAGGACAACCACACAATACTGGGAATCATGGCCTAACCAAGTTGATAGATATATTTTTGGGGGTACATAATTCAATCCATGACAGTCCACTTTTAGCCAATAATTAGACAGGTCTATAAAACGAACAGTGAGACACGTGAGGAACAGCTTCTTAGTTAATCAAGTATATAAGACCAAATGGGCAACACCTGCCCAAAAGCAAAAATGAGAAGGCAGGAAGGGACAGGAAAACTGGATGGATGGACATGGGGAACCCAGAGTGGAAAGGGGGAAGAGTACTGACACATTGTGGGCATTGCAATCAATTTCACAAAACAATCTGTATATAAATTTTTGAATGAGAAACTAGTTTGTGCTGTAAACTTGCACCTAAAGCACGTTTTTTAAAACTTATACCAACTTCAGTAACATAAAAAAAGTCCTTGCCCGTACAGTCCCCCCACCAAGTTTATATTGTCGTTATCACCAAGTATATCTTTATACATCATGTGGCCTGTAATATAAACTTATACTTAGGTTTTTGCATTTGTCATTATAAAGCTTAAAGGACATAACAATTAGACTTACCGAGTAAGAATACCTTAAAACTTGTCCGTAGACTTGCCTTTATAATTACTTTCAATGGAGATCTTTCTATAAACAGTTTGGAGTTATTTTCTAATGTCCTTTGTTTTCCATTTGAAGGACTTCCTTTAGCATTTCGTATTGGGCCAGTCTAGTGGACATGAACTTTCTCAGCTTTGTTTATCTAGAAATGTTTTAATTTCACCCTCATTAATTTTGCTGGTTATAGTATTCTTGATTGACAGTTCTGTTCTTTCAGCACTTTGAGCATGTCATTCCATTGCCTTCTGGTCTCAAAGGTTTCTGGGAGGTTGGCACTTACCCTTATTGCGGGTCTTTTGCACATGACCGTTCACTCTGTCTTGCTATTTTCAGGATTCTCTTTTTACCTTTAGTTTTTGAGAGCCTGACCATAAAGTGTCTCGGTGTGGATCTCTTGGTTTATCCTTCTTGGCGCTTGTTGAGCTTGGGTTTTGTAGGTTTGTGTTCTTTGTCAGGTTTGGTTAAGTTTTCTGCCATTATTTCTTCAAATATTCTTTCTGTCTCTTTCTCTCATCTCCTTAGGGGATTCCCGATGCATACATTGTTTGACTTAATGTTGTTCCATAGTTTCATTAAAATGTGCTCAGCAGTCTTGAATCTTCTCCCTTGTTGCTCTTCAGCCTCCATAATTTTGATTCCCTTGTCTTCTAGTTCACTGATTCTTCTGCGTGCTCAAATGTGTTGTTAATTCTTCCAATGAGTTTCTCGTTTCACTTATTGTCTCAGATCCACCATTTCTGTTTGGTTTATATATATATATATATATATATATATATAGTGTTTGTCTATTTAAATTCTCATCTTGTTCTTGCACCTTTTTCCTGATTTCCTTTAGTTCTTTCTCTGTGTTTTTCTTTAGTTCTTTGGACTTGTATAATACTGTTGTCTTATATTCTTCCAATCTGTTTGTTATTCAGGCTTTCATACATATGATTTTCCTCCCTTCTTGCTTATTTGGATGAGCTATCATTTCAGTATTGTGTGTGTTGTGACTTTTTTTTTAGTTATTGTTGAAGGCAGGACATTAGAATTTTACAAGATGTTAGTTTTCTCAATTCTCCCCACTATTTGGTGTTTTTGAAAGCACTACTTTCTGCAAGAAACCCTTGGGCAGGGCCTTCATACTTTGCATATTGCTCCTTCTCCTCATGGTTGGAAAACTCCAAACCAAAGTTTCAGTCTTTCAGTGACTCCCAATCAGGACAGGGACATGACTTATCAGTCTGTCCACCAGGAGACACAGCCTTCATTCTTTTATTATACCTTTCTCCCCTACTCTAGTGCTTTTATGTCTTTTTGTGACTCTCGAAACTGATCAGGAATTGCTGGCAAGTTTGGTTGCCGTCCTCCATCCTAGTTCACAGCTCTCTACCCACTCTGTGAGGGCCCACTTACACCCTTTCCCATGCTCAAGCACGCCAGTGGGTCAACTAGAATTGCAGCAACCATCTGTAGGTGGAGCGAGGAGAGGGAGGGGCAGCTACACCCTAAACAGATCACAGAGACATCTGTCCTGTTAATTTTGGCCAGAGCTGTGGACCTTTCTCTGTGCACAGACAAGCTGTGTATTTGCTGGGGAACCAGTCTCTGCTGGAGCTGTCAGTATGCTTGCCCCACTGTAGCCATCTATAAGTCCATGGCACTGGGAGGGGGAGTTGGCCGTGGATGAAACACTTCTTTTACAAAGTATGGGACTTTGTTGTTGATTTGGTCCATGTGTAGGTCCTTGCTACTGTCCTTTTCCCACCAACTCAGAGTTCTTCTGGGCTGGGCACAGATTTCGTGTTGTATTTCTTAGTATTCTTATGGGAAGAGCAGTGGTTTTTTTGTTTGTTTTTTGGGTGGGAGATCATCGGGAACCACCTTGGAGGCTGGCCATAAAAGCAGTGAAGGAAAGACTTTAATAGACCCTCATCCTCTTAATCTAATTAATATGAAATAGCTTTCAGTTACCCACATATTAACTCACTCTGGGGAGAAACCTTATGACTGCATTACCTGTGGTAAAATTCTCACCCTACTATACACAAAAGGTTACCTACTTAGGAGAAACCTAAGCCATGCAATAACTATAGGAAAGCCTCCACTGATATCTTATTTCCAGGGAGTGAAATGACAACTCAGTAAGGGAAAAACCCCTTAAATGTCATCAGAATGGAAAATCATTCAGGGAACAATCATCCTTTAAGACACACATGA
Organism: Loxodonta africana; assembly: GCF_030014295.1. NCBI lineage: Eukaryota > Metazoa > Chordata > Mammalia > Proboscidea > Elephantidae > Loxodonta > Loxodonta africana. Next base: position 11,213,423 of record NC_087344.1, read on the forward strand.
GAAATCATACGACAGAGAAATACTCTGTATATAAATGTGAAAAAGCCTGCAGCTCAAGGATTCACATCACTCAGCCCAAAAGACAGCACAGTTACTCTGAAGGCAGTGATTTGGGAAAGACTTGAATATTCTCACATTTTTTAAGAGACATGTGGGTACTCACCGGAGAGAAAGATAGTTATGGGTTGAATTGTGTCCCCCAAAAAATGTGTTGCAATTCTAGGCTCTGTTCAGTAAATTTGGCCCTTTTGTAAATAGGGGTTTCTGCTGTGTCAATGAGTCATTCCAGACTAGGGTGGGTCCTAAACGTAATCACTGCTGAGTTATAATAAGAGCAGAATGGACAAACACAGGAAAGAGCAAGACATAAGATATAGATGCATTTACAAGCCCAGGAATTCCAAGGATTGCTGGTGGGTACTAGAAGCTGTAATAGACAAGGACTTCCTAGGGCTGACTCCCTGCATTTGAACTTCTACCCCCTGAACTGTGAGAAAATAAATTTCTGTTCTTTAAAACTACCCCGTTGTGCTATTTCTGTTACACAAGCATTAGCTAGCTAAGACCGAATTTGATATCAGATAGTGAGGGTGCGTCTCTAACAAATACCTAAAACGGGGAAGAGGGTTTGGATTAGTTACTGGGTAGAGACTGCAGGAACTTTGATGTGCTTGATAACAAGGCCCTAGCATGTTTTGAAGAGACTCTTGGAGGAATTATGGAAATTAAGGGCTCAGAAAGAATTGCAAGCTATGGGGAAAGCTGTCGTCATGAACAGAATGTGGCTAGAAATGTGGATGTTTAATGTGCTGGGGAGGTTTGAAAAAGAAATGAATGTGTTATTGGACAAGGGAAGAAGGGCAATTCTTGTTATAAAGTGGCAAATAACTTATCTGATTATGTTCAGTTCTGTGAATGCAATGACTGTGGGAAAGCCTTGAATGCTCTCTCAGTTTTTGGTTTTTGTTTTTGAGACAAGTGAGTGCTCACACAGAAGAAAAACACCTACTGAATGTTATCAGTATTATAAAGCCTTACATTTTCCCACATTTCTTAGGAAAGCTGTGAGAACACACTGTAAAGATAGTTGTGAATATGGAGAATGAAGGGAAGCCTCCAAAGATGCCTCCTATACTGGAAAAAATATGAAAACACCCCCTGTGTGCAAAACTTATGAGTGTATTAGTTGTGGGGGAGCTCTCAGTGATTCTTCCCTTGGTGGCGCATGGGATTTTGGAGAACTTATACTAAAGGGAATCCTTGGGAATATAATCGATAGAAGGATGCTTCAGCCACAGCTCTTCACTGAGTGGCCACAATGTAGTTTATACTGAGAATAAAAAGTATAAAACTGTGGATCATAACGAACTATGGATAACATTGCAAAGAATGGGAATTCCAGAACACTTAATTGTGCTCATGAGGAACCTGTATATAGATCAAGAGGCAGTTCTTCGGACAGAACAAGGAACTAGTGCATGGTTTAAAATCAAGAAAGGTGTACGTCAGGGTTGTATCCTTTCACCATACTTATTCAATCTGTATGCTGAGCAAATAATCCAAGAAGCTGGACTATATGAAGAAGAACAAGACATCAGAACTAGAAGAAGACTCATTAACAACCTACAATATGCAGATGACACAACCTTGCTTGCTGAAAATGAAGAGGACTTGAAGCACTTACTGATGAAGATCGAAGACCACAGCCTTCAGTATGGATTACACCTCGACATAAAGAAAACAAAAATCCTTACAACTGGACCAATAAGCAACATCATGACAAACAGAGAAAAGACTGAGGTTGTCAAGGATTTCATTTTACTTGGATCCGCAATCAAAACCCATGGAAGCAGGAGTCAAGAAATCAAATGACACATTACTTTGGGAAAATCTGCTGCCAAAGACCTCTTTAAAGTGTTAAAAAGCAAAAGTGTCACCTTGAATACAAAGGTACACCTGAGCCAAGCCATGGTGTTTTCAGTCGCCTCATATGCATGTGAAAGCTGGACAAGGAATAAGAAACACCAAAGAAGAATCGACACCTTTGAATTATGGTGTTGGTGAAGAATATTGAATATACCATGGACTGCCAGAAGAACCAACAAATCTGTCTTGGAAGAAGTACAGCCAGAATGCTCCTTAGAAGCAAGGATGGTGAGACTTTGTCTCACATACTTTGAACATGTCATCAGGAGGGACCAGTCCCTGGAGAAGGACATCATGCTTGGTTGAGGGTCAGTGAAAAAGAGGAAGACCCTCAATGAGATGGATTGACACAGTGGCTGCACCAGTGGGCTTAAGCATAACAACGATTGTGAGAATGGCACTGGACTGAGCAGTGTTTCTTTCTGTTGTACATAGTGTTGCTATGAGTCAGAACCGAGTCAATGGCACCTAACAACAACAACATCCTTAGCTTGGGCCACTGGCTCATTAATTTTCAGTATTTTTATTTTAACATAAACATTTATGGCTATAAATATCCCCTCAAATAAACCTTAAGTTACATAACTTTGTATACAATAAGTTTATTATAACGAATGCTTAAAAAAAATCAATACATTGCATATACAAAAACATATTTCTGAATATCAATGGAGCAATTTAGTTTGTCATAGTGGAAATAAGACAATACTTATACGCTTTTTTTCCTAATTCAATGGTATTTTTATCAGAATATGTGGACTTCATGGTATTGGCTCTTTTTTATCTTTCTATCCCAGTATGGCAAATATTGTTCTTTTCTTTCCCAGTGTCCATTCTCCCCTTATTTACTTACAGGAAAAAAAAAAAATTTGTGTGTGTGTTCAAGTTGCCCACGAACAGTATTGACAGTACTGAGGTGTACCAAACTTTCCTGAAGCCTGGAGAGTCTTTGTCCCACTCTGCTGTCCATGAAGACTAGGTAGAAGTCACTGGAGGAACACCATCTAGCTTGTTCTCACCTATTTTCTTTTGATACCAATTCTTTCTGTGTGAACACAAGGTCTAGAGTGGAAAGAGCCATATTTTGACCATGACAATGAAAACCACAGTGCAGCAAAAAATCACAATGATTATGGCTCCCCCAAAACCTCTGATTGGCTGCATCAAATTTGGTTATTTGCTTATTCCTAGAATTCTCCCTTCATGATTAAAAGTAACCCCTAAGTGATTAAAGTCAAAATATTCTGTTTTTGAGGGTATGTTCTCTTAACTTCCAGCTGAATGCCATATCTAGCTGATAAAGCGTTAATTATTAAATTGTTATAAATACCCCATGTCTCTTTAAAAGCAACGTTTATTCTCTGATTTGGGGGTACAGCACATATGTCCATTAACTCAAACTAATTAATTGTGTTTCAAATGTACTACATACTTTCAGATTTTTTCTCTTGACCTGGTTTAGTGAGAGAGATGTATTAAAACTATGATTGTGGATTGACAAATTCTTCCTGTCATTCTATCATTTTTGCTTTATATACTTTGGTGCAACGTAACTAGGCTGATACAGGTTTAGATATTTTCTTGTGAATCTTTCATGTAGGGACCGTATTTTTTCATAGCAAAGAATTGTAATACATTAATAATTAAAGATCATACATATATATAAACAGTCAGCAGTTCGAATCTACCAGGTGCTCTTTGGAAACTGTGGGGCAGTTCTACCCTGTCCTATAGGGTCGATATGAGTTGGAATTGACTCGATGGCACTGGGTTTGGTTTTTAGTTTATACATACATATATCACTTCCCCAAAACGAGGCACTCTTCTAAGTGCTTTGTGAATAATAATGGGGTACTCACTATAAGCTTATGAAGTATGTACTGTTATTAACCCCATTTTACAGATGAGTGACCAGGCACAGAATGAGTTAGTTGCCTGAGTTCACTGGCTAGTAAGTAGTAGAGCCCAGTTTTGAAACCTAGGCTTTTGGCCACTAACCTGTTTATTGAGTAAATTCCATGCACCAAGCACTATTTGAGACACTATATCTATAGCAATGAATGAAATTAAACTTTGCCATTGCAGCACTTAAATTCTAATAGAGGAGGGACAGATTGTAGAAAAACCAAGAAAATGTGATTGTAAGTGCTGTGCGGAAATATAAAGCATTGTATATTGGTTTTCTAAGACTGCTGTAACAAAATACTTCAAAATGAGTGGCTTTAAAGAACAGAAATTTATTGTCTCACAGTTCTGGAGGCTTGGAGTCTGAGTTCAGGGTGCCACAGGACCATGTTCTCTCTGAAGGTCCTAGGGGAGGATCCTTTCTTGTCTCTACCAGCTTCTCGTAGCCCCAGACAATTCGTGGTGTTCCTGGGCTGGTAGATGGACCCTCACTTAGTCATCTTCAATGAGTGTCTCTTTGTATCTCTTCCCCTCTTTTATAAGGACAGCAGTCAGATTGGATTAAGATTCAGTCTGCTCTGGATGACCTTATGTTAACTGATAACATCTTCAAAGACCCTATTTCCAAACAAGGTTATGTTCACAGGTACTTGGGGTTAGAACTTTAACAGATCTTTTGGGGGTACGCCATTTGTCTTAGTCCTTTTGATGTTTTTAGGTGCCATAGAATCAGTTCCGACTCATAGCAACCCTGCGTACAACAGAAACACTGCCTGGTCCTGCGCCATCCTCATGACCTTTGTTATGCTTGAGCCCATTGTTGCAGCCACTGTGTCAATCCATCTCATTGAGGATCTTCCCCTTATTTGCTGACCCTCCACTTTACCAAGCATGATGTCCTTCTCCAGGGACTGATCCCTCCTGATAACATATTCAAAGTATGTGAGACATAGTCTCGCTATCTTTGCTTCTAAGGAGCATTCTGGCTGTATTCCTTCTAAGACAGCTCTATTGGTTCTTCTGGCAGTCAATGGTATATTCAATATTTTTTGCCATCACCATATTTCAAAGGTATCAATTCTTTGGTCTTCCTTATGCATTGTCCAGTTTTCACATGCATATGAGGCAATTGAAAACACCATGGCTTGGGTCAGGCACACCTTAGTCATTAAAGTGACAGTACAATTAAGTGTTCTGGAATTCCCGTTCTTTGCAATGTTAGCCATAATTTGTTACGATTCACACGGTCAAATACCTTTGCATAGTCAACAAAACATAGGTAAACATCTTTCTGGTATTCTCTGCTTTCAGCCAAGATCCATTTGATGTCAGCAATGATATGCCTCATTCCAGGTCCTCTTCTGAATCCAGCTTGAATTTCTGGCAGTTCCCTGTAGATGTACTGCTGCAAATGCTTTTGAATGATCCTCAGCAAAATTTTAGTGTGTGATATTAATTAATGGTATTGTTCAATTATTTCTCCCTTCTGTTGGATCACCTTTCTTTGGAATGGGTACAAATATGGACCTCGTCCAGTCAGTTAGCTGTCTTCCAAATTTCGTGGCATAAACAAGTGAGCGCTTTCAGTGCTGCATCTGTTTGTTGAAACATTTCAATTGATATTCCATTAATTCCTGGACCCCTGGTTTTCACCAACATCTTCAGTGGAGCTTGGACCTCTTCCTTCAGTTCTTGATCATATCCTACCTCCTGAAATGTTGAATGTTGACCAATTCTTTTTAGTAACATGACTCTGTGCACTCCTTCCATCTTCTTTTGATTCTTCCTGCATCGTTTAATATTTTCCCGATAGAATCTTTGAACATTGCAACTGGAGGCTTAAATTTTTTCTTCAGTTCTTCCAGCTTCAGAAATGCTGAACGTGTCCTTTCCTTTTGGTTGCCTAACTCCGGCTCTTTGCACATATTTCCTTATAATTCTTTACTTTGTCTTCTCGAGCCGCCCTTTGAAATCTTCTGTTCAGCTGTTTTACTTCATCATTTCTTCCATTAGATTAGCTACTCGATGTTCAATATCAAGTTTTGGAGTCTCTCCTGACATCCACTTTTGTCTTTTCTTTCTTTCCTGTCTTTTTAAGGACCTTTTGCTTTCTTCACGTATGATGCCCTTGATATCATTCCACAACTCGTCTGGTCTTTGATCATTAGTGTTCAAAGTGTCAAATCTATTCTTGAAATGGTCTCTAAATTCAGGTGGGATATACTCAAGGTCATACTTTGGCTCTTGTGGGCTTGTTCTAATTTTCTTCAGCTTCAGTTTGCATATAAGCAATTGATGGTCCATTCCACAGTTGGGCTCTGGCCTTGTTCTGACTGATGATATTGAGCTTTTCCATTGTCTCTGTCCACAGATGTAGCCGATTTGATTCCTGCGTATTCCATCTGGCGAGGTCCACGTGTATAGTCGCCATTTATATTGTCGAAAAAAGGTATTTGCAATGAAGAAGTTGTTGGTCTTGCAGAATTCTATATGCAATATCTGGGGTCATTTCTGTCACCAAGACCATATTTTCCAACTACCAATCCTTCTCCTTTGTTTCCAACTTTCAAATTCCAATCACCAGTAATAATCAATGCATCTTGATTTCATGTTTGATCAATTTCAGACTGTAGAAGTTAGTAAAAATCTTCAATTTCTTCATCTTTGGCCTTAGTGGTTGGTGCATAAATTTGAATAATAGTCATATTAACTAGTCTTCCTTGTAGGCTCATGGATATTATCCTATCACTGACAGCATTGTACTTCAGGATAAATCTTGAAATGTTCTTTTTGATGATGAACGTGACGTCACTACTCTTCAATTTGTCATTGCCAGCATAATAGACCACATGACTGTCCAATTCAAAATGGCCAGTACCAGTCCTTTTCAGCTCACTAATGCCTAGAATATCAATCTTTATGCCTGCCATTTCATTTTTGACGACTCCAATTTTCCTAGATTCATACTTAGTACAGTCCACATTCCAATTATTAATGGATGTTTGCAGCTGTTTTTTCTTATTTTGAGTTATGCCACATTAGCAAATGAACGTCCCGTAAGCTTGACTACATCCATGTCATTAAGGTCGACTCGACTTTGAGGAGGCCGCTCTTCCCCAGTCATATTTTGAGTGCCTTCTAACCTGCGGAGCTCATCTTCTGGCACTATATCAGAAAATATTCCACTGCTATTCATAAAGTTTTCACTGGCCAATTTTTTCAGAAGTAGACTGCTAGGTCCTTCTTCCTAATTTGTCTTTTTCTGTAAGATCTGCTGAAACCTGTCCACCATGGATGACCCTGATGGTACTTGGAATACCAGTAGCAAAGCTTCCAGTATAACAGCAACATGCAAGCCACCACAGTACAACAAACTGACAGACACGTGGTGGCTGCCGGCTCTAGGGGAAGGCTTTGTCTCTCTGTCAGCTCTGGGAAAAGGTCCTTGTCTATTCTGAGCTTCTGTTCCTCAGCAATCTTCATGTGGCTTGGCATCTATCTTCCCCCATCTCTGCTTGCTTATTCTGCTCTCTTTATATCTCAAAAGAGATTGACTCGAGATACTCCCTACACTAATGTTTCCTCATTAACATAACAAAAAAAACATTCCAAAATGGGTTTATAACCACAGGTATGTTGTTGTCAGGTGGTGTTGAGTCAGTTCCAACTCACAATGACCCTATGTACAACAGAATGATATGCTGCCCAGTCCTGCACCACCCTCACAATCATTGTTCTGCTTGAGCCCATAATTGTAGCAACCGTGTCAATCCATCTCGTTGAGGGTCTTCCTCTTTTCTGATGACCCTCTACTTTACCAAGCATGATGTCCTTCTCCAAACACTGGTCCCTCCTGATAGCACATCCAAAGTACGTGAGGCCAAGTTTCGCCATCCTTGCTTATAAGGAGCATTCTGGCTGTACTTCTGCCAACACAGATTTTTTCGTTTTTCTGGCAGTCAATGCTGTATTTAATATTCTTCACAAATACCATAATTCAAAGGCATCAATGCTACTTTGGTCTTCCTTTTCATTGTCCAGCTTTCACACGCATATGAGCTGATTGAAAATACCATGGCTTGGGTCAGACACACCCTACTCCTCCAGGTGACATCTTTGCTTTTCAACACTTTAAAGAGGTCACCACAGGTATATGGGTTACGATTTAAAACACATTTTTGGGAGACATCGTTAAATCCATAATACATTGTAGGAGAGATAAGGAAGATTGGAGACTTGCTGTTTCATATAGATTAGGAAGGGAAAGCCTCTCAGTGAAGGGGCGTTTGAGCAGAAACCTAAATGAGTTGCAACACTGAGGCATGTGAATGAATATGTGTTGTAAGGGTAGCCTGGCATGCAAGGCCCCACAACATAAGAGGCCAGCGTGGCTGGAGTAGAACAAGTTGGGGAGAAGGTAGTGGTAGAAGCTGATATGGTTGGAGATATGATGGATCCTGATCCTTTGGGCTTTTATAGACCATCGTTACGACTTCCTCATACTTTCAGTGAATTAGTACATCAGTTAGAGTTCCAGCAGGTAATAGGTGGCTACAGCCACTGCTGAGTGCCCAATCTGCCAGCAGCCTGAAATGGCACCATCCCTCAAGGTGATCAGCCAGCAACCTAGTGGCAAGGTGATTACATTGGACCACTTCCATCATAGAAAGGGCAGCATTTTGTTCTTACTGGAATAGACACTATGGATATGGATTTGCCTTCCCTACATGCAATGCTTCTGCCAAAACCACCATCTGCGGACTTACAGAATGCCTTATTTACCATTATGGTATCCCACAGAGCATTGCCTCAGATCAAGGGACTCACTTCACAGCAAATGAAGTGCAGCAGGGGGCCCATGCTCATGGAATTCACTTTGTCTTACCATGTTCCCCATCATCCTGAAGCAGCTGGCTTGATAGGAAGATGAAATGACCTTCTAAAGACACAATTATGGCACCAGCTAGGTAGCAATACCTTGCAGAGCTGGGGCAATGTTTTCCAGGAGGCTGTACATGATCTAAACCAGAGTCCGATACATGGTGCTGTTTCTCCCATAGCCAGGATTCATGGGTCCAGAAATCAAGTGGTGGAAATGCGAATGGCACCACTCACTATTACCCCTAGTGACCCACTTGCAAGATTTTTGCTTCCTGTCTCTGGGTGACCTTATGCTCTGCAGGTCTAGAGGTCTTAGTTCCAAAGGAGGAGTGCTCCAACCTGGAGACACATTACTGATTCCACTGAACTAGAAGCTAAGAATGCCACCTGGCCACTTTGGGCTCCTTATGCCTCTGAATCAACAGGCAAAGAAAGGAGTTATCATACTGGCTGGTGTGATTTATCCTGATTATCAAGAGGAAATAGGATTGATATTACATAATGGAGGTAAAGAAGAGTATGTCTGGAATGCAGGCCATCCCTTAGGGCATCTATTAGTGCTACCATGTCCTGTGATTAAAGTCAATGGAAAACTAAAAGCTCGTTGGCATCGAGTCAATTCCAACTCATACATGACTACTAATGACCCAGACCCTTCAGGAATGAAGGTTTGGTTCACTCCACCAGGCAAAGAACTACAACCAGCTGAGGTACTTGCTGACGGCAAAGAGAATATGGAATGGGTGGTGGAAGAAGAAAGTTCTAAATACCAGTTACAGCCACGTGACCAGTTGCAGAAATGAGGACTGTAATTGTTATGAGTCTGGTTTTTTTGTGTGCATCAAATATTTTTGTTTTCTTCACTTATAAAATATAAGATGTAAATGGGGCTAGTGCGTTTTTGGTCATACCCATGTTAGTTGTATCACATTAGGCACAAGTATGATTTTATAATTGTCTCTATTCAGAGATTATGTATGATTTAAGGAGATGTGTACATGTGCTAAGTTGACAAGGGATGGACTGTGATGGTTAAGATTGTGTGTCAACGTGGCTAGGCCATGATTCTCAGTGTTTATATGTGATCACTCTCATAATGGGATCTGCTGTAAGTAGCCAATCAGTTGAGAGGGCATTTCCTTGGGATTGTGGCCTGCATCCGAATATAAGTAGACATTCTGGCTTTTTGCTCTCTCTGGATCCTGCAGCTGCCTCCTGTTCATCTGACCTCTGGTTCTTGAAACTTGAGCTATCAGCTTATCTGCTGATCTTGGGATTCATCGATCTTCACAGCCTATGAGCAGAGCTCTGCTCTCTGACTTGCCGGTCTTGAGTTCTCCAGCCCCTGCAGCTACATGAATCAGGAGAAGCCCTGCGGTCTTGCCTTCCAGTCTTGGGATTCATCAATATTCCCAGCATGTGAGCAAAAGCCCTGCCTTCCAACCTACCAATCTTGGGTTCGCCAGCCCCTGCGGCTACGTGAATCGGGAAGAAGCCTCTACCCTAATTCATGGACTTGGGATGTTCCAGCCCCTACAATTGCATGAGCTTTTTTTTTTATATATAAATCCCTCTCTATATATATTTATACACTTTACTGGTTTTGCTTCTCTAGAGAACCCAGTCTAAGACACCAAGTGTTCAGATCCTTCAGGAATCAGAGTCTGAATCATCTCTCTAGGTAAGCTACTTAGGTGAGCTGAGGTGCTAGCCAAGGGTGAAGGGAATCTAGAATAGTAGAGGAGTGTGATAATAAGTACCAGTTGCAGCTCTCAGATGCTCTTCTGTAGGGGCAGGGTGAGAGCCTATAACTTGTCCCACTAATCTTCCTATAGTTAAGTTTCTTCAGGCAACAAGACCAAGCAGAATCCTAGATGAAGCAATTGGATCTGAGCAGCACAAGAGGTGGATGTAGTGGGTAGAGTGGTGTGTTGTCCAAATTCTTCCTTCACAACTAAAGCACTTACTCCCCCACCTGCTGGAAGTGTTGGCCACTGACAGCTCACAGATGCCATCCCATGGCAATTTCTTTAACCCAAAGGAAAGTGCCACACCTAAGATTATGGCCTCTCTCCCGGGGTAGCCCACATCCAATTGATGTAGAGGGTAGAAAGGCCCAATTCCTTTGCTTCAATTTGGGACACCCCTGAAGGGCTATCCTAGCTCCAGAGCCCCCCTTGGGATTAACTGAATCTTCAGTTGTGACTGACAGTTTAGCTTCTTCTGCCCAACCATGCTTCCTTCCTTTAGTGATGTTCTTTCCAACAGTTCTCCCCACTAAACTCCACTAAACAAAAATCCCCACCTCAGAGTAAAATTGACTCTATCAGGTTAAAGGGTCCCATTCAGATTAGGGGCTGACAGAAAGGAAGAGGAACATGGAATGAGTTGTGGCAGAATACAACTCAGGCCTCAAGACCAGCTGCAAAAGCAGGAACAGATGAACAGATGGCAGCTGTTTTTGGTTATCTGTTAATTTTTCCCACTCTTCTCTTCATTTTCCCTCCACCCCAGTGTGCCCAACCACCACTACCATCTTATATGAAGAACACTGGTTGTGGGAAAAGTTTTAGGTTTCTGTTAGCAGTGTGACCAAATTGACATCACCCTAGGATAATATGGTAGCTGGTGGACTTCGTTTGTATCTTGTATGGGGATATGAACTTATCACTTAGATAAAGGGCAAGAGTTGACGTCAAGAAGCGAAAGAAGAATGGACAGTGTTTAATATCTTCCATTTGTCCTCCTAGACCTACTCTTCTCTACCTTTCTCTGTGCCTAGGGAGGTTACCCTTCATGGGCTACATCAATGGGCTCATTTGCCTTAGGCCTTCTGGTTGGGGCCGGCCAACAGGGAGTTCAGGCAGGAGATCAGAGTAATGGAGGAGAGTGAGGTCATTGTCTTAAGCTGGGTTCTGTAAAAAAAAAAAAAAAAATTTTTTTTTTTTTTTTTAGAGAAGCAAAACCAGTAATGCATAGAGAAAGATTTATATTAAGGAAACAGCTCACGTGATTGTAGGGGTTGGACATCCCAAGTCCCTGGATCAGGATAGAGTCCTTTCCCAATTCACGGAGCCACAGAAGCTGGTAAACTCAAGATGAGCAGGTTGGAGAGCAGGGCTCCTGCTCACAGGTTGTGGTGGTCAAGGAACCCCCAAGGTCGGCACACAAGACCACAAGGTTTCTCCTAAGTCACTTAGCTGCAGGGGCTGTCTAACGCAAGATAGGCAGATTGGGGAGCAGGACTCTCATTCACAGGCCATGGAGATCTGTGAATCCCAAGATGGACAGGTAAGCTGCTAGCTCAAGTCCCAAGAACCAGAGGTCAGACAAGAGACAGCTACTGGATCCAGAACAAGCCAACAACCTTTGCAAGGCGAGCAGGAAGGAAGTAAATGGTGGAAGGCCAAGAGATGAAGGCTGAGGGGGCGGTGAGCCACCACAGGCTGCACCCCTGCTGGTACCACTCAGCAGATTCCATCATGGGGGTGATCACATATCAAATTTCAAAAGGAAATTGATCATAACATTAAACAACTGCCAAAACACTGAGAATCATGGCCCAGCCAAGTTGACACAATCTTAACCATCACAGTCACCTCCTGGGTATTTACCTGTGTATCTGAAACTCCCTTAATTAAAATAACTTGAATTGTTATGGTCTGGGTGTGCCATATATTTCCTGCTGGGACCCTAACGGGTACACCAATGCACTGAAAGTATAGGAAAAAGTCCTTTCTGTTTCTTACAAGGTCCCAGATGTTCAGTACCCACTACGTTACTGACCTCATCGACTCCCTTCTTTGCTTCCTCCACTACAGTCACTGATGTCCTTGCTGTTTCTGTCACCCAGCCCAGTTATTCCTCTGGTCTCTGTGCTGCCTAAACTGGTATTACCCCCACATAGCCACGTGGCTCACTCTCCCAATTCACTTAGGTCTCTGCTGAAACGCCCTGATGAAGTGGGAAGCTTCACTTCTCATTCCAGATAAATGAGCGAGTCTTCAATTCCTACACTCCTTGTTGCATTTATTGGGAGTGATTTTTCTCCATAATATTTATTACCATCTGAGTGAATCTCTCTTTTTTTTTATTTGGCTAACATTTATTCCCCATTTCAATTCTCACTAGGCTGTAAGCACCATGATGGCAAGGACTACATTGTCATCGTTGTAGATCCTGTGCTTCAAACCATGCCTGGTACAAAGGCAGTGCTCAATAGCACAGAGCTTCTGTAAGAGAGATTGGGTTCACGTCCAGACTCTACCACTTAATAGCCTGGTTACCTCAGACAAGTAACAAACTTTTGGGGCATAAGTGTCTTCATCCATAAAACGAGAACAATTAGAGTACCTACCTTTTCTTATGAATTAAAATTCATTGTTAGGATTATGCAAAAGAAACCAGACACATAAAAAAAAGTAAATACTCTATGATTCTATTTATATGAATTTATAGACTAGGCAAAAAATATTTTGTAGAAGGAAACAAATCAGAACAGTTATTGAATATGGGAGCAGGGATTGACTAATAAAGGACACGAAGGAACTTTCTGGGGTGAGGAAAATGTTTTATATCTCAATTTGAATATGAAATTAATTTTGCTAAGTGAAAAAAGCCAGAGCCAAAAAGTCTTATATGGTATGGTGTGATTCCATTATATGACATTCCAGAAAAGGCAAAACTGTAGATAAGGACAAAATAATCAGTATTTGTCAGACATAAGGAATGGGGAGAGGGTATGACTACAAAGGGGCAACACAAGGGAATTTAGGGGTGATGCAACTGTTCTGTATCAAAACCGTAAAAATTTTTAACTCAACCAAGTTGTAGTGGTAACCAAAAATGAAATACAAACTATAACAATTGAACCTAACTATTACAAATGAGTAACATAACCACACTGAAGCGGGTGGGGAAGAAACCTACTTACTTTGGAAAACCATATTTGGACTAGATACTGTAAGTCCACAGACAAAAAAAACTGCACACAAATACTGTATTTGAGTTAGTAAATTTGTTTCTCACAGTGCATGGGTTAGCAATTCTGAAACTGTGTGTTTACTAGGTTGAACAACTAAGTAAATATATTGTAGGTAATGAGAGCCAGCTTCTCATTATCGAAGGAAGGAGGGTTAGCTACAATAAACCTTATAGTGGTGGATTGGAATCCAAGGTATCCGTATAAATTGTGTGTGGGGTGTATGTCTCCAGACAGATGATTGATTGATGATAGATAGATGATAGACAGACAGATAGATGTGTATGCATGGGTCGGTATACATACATATATTTCCAAGCTGCGCTGGCTGAGGAGGCCTAGAAGCAATGGCACCCCAGTAGCAATGAGACATCTAACACCCAGATCTTGGTTTTTAAGTACCATCCTTCAGAAAAGGAACCAGGCTTCTCTGGAGAAGTGGTTGATTGTTGTTGGGGGAGGGAAGGTACAAGGTGATCTTGGACTATCTTATGGTGCAGGAAGAGGGGCAAAGAACAAAGTCTTTTTAAGTATGGCATAAAGCAAGAAGCCACACATGAAAGAATAATGAGATTGACTTCATTAAAAAAAAAAAAAAAAAAACTCACCACGAGAGGCCAGAAATTCATTAGAGAAATGGGTAAATGTCATTTCAAGCAAAACACAAACAACTCTCAGTCATAAGAGATACTCAACTGCACCCATGAAAAGAAAAACGGAAAGTAAAACTACACCGAGATTCCTTGGGGACAATATTACATTGCAAAGGAAGGTGCAGAGTCTCCTACTGGGCTCCCCAAAAATTCCTTTTTCATTTATCAGATTGGGTACAATTTTTTGTAAGTTTAATAAAGTAATGTATTGGCTAGGAAGTGGGGAAAGTGGCACTCCGATACTTTAATGATGGGAGGTGAGTTAGTACACCCTTCTCATAACTAAGAGACACTTCTCGGGTCCAGAGAGCCGAGCCAGCAAGCGAAGAGCAGGGACTGACTGGGGGAGCCGAACTGAGACTGAGAAGCCGAGAAAGCCAAAGCCCGCGGAGAGAGCCGAGCTGAGAAGAGCCCGAACACCGAAGGGAGCCGAGACTAGGCGGAGACTGCCGAGACAAGCCGAAGACCGGCGGAGAGCCGAGGCCAGGCGGAGAGAGCCGAGCAGAGTCGGGGAGAGGCGAAGGGGGCCGAAGTCAGGCGGAGATTACCGAGACGAGCCGGGGAGTGACGGGGAAAACCGAGCTCAGCCGAGGAGGGACGGAGAGAGCCGAGCCTAGAAGGGGCTATGGGAGGAGAACCCTAACCCCGCCGGGGAAGAAGTGGGGTCCTGGCGGGTTGGCGGGAGTGGAGAGCGGCGGGTAGAGCCGCGGCGGGATGGGGAGGCGAGGACGAGAAGGGCTCCCCATATCCCTGCTTCCCTAGCCCTGCCGCTGCCCGAGGGGGGTTTGGGTGGTGGTCTGACCAGGACAGCAGGACGGTCCCCGCCAGCGACAAGGACGAATGTGTCCGTACTCAGCCTGGTTCCCCCCAGCTTTGATGTCAGCGCTGAGTGGGATGATGTCAGTCAGCCGGGAGTGACCCCTCTGGGGATGCAGCAGCTGGCCCAGCGCTTGGGAGGGCGCTGGCGGGGCGGTCCGCCCTGCCAGAGTGCCGGGGAGAGGCGGACAGAAGGCAGAAGGTCTTTTTAAGTATGGCATACAGCAAGAAGCCACAAATAAAAGATTAATAAGACTGACTTCATTAAAAAATATATATGCAAGGCAAAAACAAAAGACAAATAGAGGAAAATGTACTTGGCAAGAGGCCCCTTCATAAAAGGGGGAGTCACTGGAACGCACTGTTAATGGTGATGGTAGCACGACATGATTGATGGAATCGGTATCGCTGAATTGTACACGTAAAAAATGGTGACTTGGCAGATGTTCTGTTATATATTTTACCACACCAAAAAAAAAAAAGCAGTAACAACCACCTCACCACCTTAAACCAAAAATATCCCCGGAAGTCCTCTTAAAACCACTTAGCTTGACTAGTAAAGAATGTCTGCCTTGAGCATTGTGCTCTTTTAAGGATTTATCTATATGGGATCAAATTGTCAGCAGAATAGGAAGATTAGTTAGGAAGCTTTGGGGGCAATGAGTCTAAGTTAATGGGGGAGGAACAACTCAGAAAAAGGAGGGTGAGAATGGTTGCCCGACTCAATGTGATCAATGTCACTGAACTGTACATGTAGAAACTGTTGAATTGGTGTATATTTTGCTGTGTTGCTCAACAACAACAAAATACATTTTTAAAAAAAGACCTCACCATCGTGAAAAAAAAAATTTTTTAAAGGTTGGCTATTGTTATTAATTGTTCCATTTATAAAATAAAAGTTAAAAAAATTTTTTCAGTCCATGCTGCTGGTCCCTCCTGAAAAAAAAAAAAAAGAAGTTGGGAGATAGTCAGTCCAGAAGGGGAAAATGTTCTCTCAGTTATATTCCTGTCTATCTTCTAAATTCCCAACTTCTCCACAAGCCTGGATCGTGGATTGAATATGACACGAGCAGAGCTGCAGCCAACGTGCAGGGGACGTGCTGTGTGAGCAAGAAAAGAAACCACTGTTGTCATAAGCTGCTGAGCCCAAGCAAGGAATGGGCCAGAGGACTAACCACTGTCCCCTCTCTCTCCGGTTTCTTGTTGGTCCTCCTTCTTAGAAACCACCAGAAACCAGAGGACAAGGGTGCGTGTTGATGAAACCCACCTGAGTCAGCCTTCTGAGGCAGAGAACAATGTGGAGAAGCGTGGAGGGTGGTCCTGGAGGGACAAACAGAACACATCCAGACTAGCAATGGACCAGACCCTAAGCTCCCTTCCTCATAAACAGTCAGTAAAATAGGGATAGACACTATTTCCCTGATGTGATAGAAAATATGTTGTGGTTAGGTACTGTCAGGCCAGTTCCGACTCATAGCAACCCTGTGTATAACAGAACGAAATATTACCCAATCCTGTGACATCTTCAAAATCTTTGTTATGCCTGAGCCCACTGTCGCACCCACTGTGTCAATCCATCTCATTGAGGGTCTTCCTCTTTTTCATTGACCCTCAACTTTACCAAGCATGATGTCCTTCTCCAGAGACTGGTCCCTCCTGATAACGTGTCCAAAGTATGTGAGATATAGGCTCGCCATCTTTGCTTCTAAGGAGCATTCTGGCTGTACTTCTTCCAAGACAGATTTGTTCATTCATGGATAATATTTAAAAAAACAAAACAAAACAAAAAACCACTGCCATTGAGTCAATTCTGACTCATAGAGACCCTATAGGACAGAGTACAAATGGCCCACAGGGTTTCCAAGGAGCAGCTAGTGGCTTTGAACTGCCAACAGCCAAGCTCTTAACCACTGGGCCACCAGGGCTCCAAATAATATAAAGTCAGTTAAAAATAATATAAACTCACTTAAATAGCTAGGCATTGTGCTGAGGGCTTTCAGGTATTAACTCATTTAACCTACACGACATCTACAAAGAAGGTGTTGTTATTATCCCTATTTGTGGTGGCCACGGGAGCACGCTGTTCAAATCTCACTTCAAGAGAACTTGGGGGAGCTCAGTTAACTGACAGCTTCCAGCTGCCACACCCCCAGACCTGCCGCAGGGTTCATGCCAAAGGCAAGTTGTCCCTGGCCTGCTCCCAGGCAATGACTGAGCTTGATGGGGGTACCAGAGCCCGGCCATTTCTGCCCAGTTCAGGGGCCCTCTAATGGGCAAGGTTTGCTCTGGGGCACTCATCAGAACGGCACTGAGAAAGACTTCTCCTCCCTCTCCTCTTCCTCCTTTACATGTCTGATTCCATTTTGGTGTCTGCTTTTGGGAGGACCTGAACTAGGAGACTGCTTTACCAATGTGGAAACTGAGGCACAGGGGAATTAAATAACTTACCCAAGCTCACACACCTGGTAAAAAAAAAAAGAGATTCAAAATCTGGAGGTATCACACCTGAATCATTTCTCTTAGCTGTTCTGTCATGAGAGACAGAACAAAAGCTGAATGGATGCCCTTTGTCACAATTTTGTAGCCCTTCTGTTCTTGGGTGACTTTGAGTCAATTTTTGACTCATAGCAACCATACATGTCTTACATACTTTGGACATGTTGTCAGGAGGGATCAGTCCCTGGAGAAGGACATCATGCTTGGGTTGGCGGAAAAGAGGAAGACCTTCAATGAGGTGGATTGACACAGTGGCTGCAACAATGAGCTCAAGCACAATGATTGTAAGGATGGCTCGGGACCGGACAGTGTTTCATTCTGTTGTGCATAGGGTCGCTATGAGTCGGAACTGACTCGATGCCACCTAACAACAACACCAACCCCGCATGACAGAGTAGAACTGCCCCACAGGATTTTCTAGGCTGTAATCTTTACAGAATTATGGCGTTGGTGAAGAATATTGAATATACCATGGACTGCCAAAAGAACGAACAAACCTGTCTTGCAGGTACAGCCGGAATGCTTCTCAGAAGCAAGGATGGCGAGACTATGTTTCACATACTTTGGACATGTTCTCAGGAGGGATCAGTCCCTGGAGGAGGACATCATACTTGGTAAGGTAGAGGGTCAGCAAAAAAGAGGAAGACCCTCGATGAGATGGATTGACAGAGGCTGCAACAATGGGCTCAAGCATAACAAAGATGGTGAGGATGGCTCAGGATCAGGTGGTGTTTCGTTCTGTTGTACTTAGGGTCACTATGAGTCAGAACTGACTTGACAGCACCTAACTATCTTTGCAGCAGTAAATCACCAGGTCTTTCTCCCGTGGAGTTGGTGGGTGGGTTCGAACTGCCAGTCTTTCAGTTAGCAACCGAGCACTTAACTGTTGAACCACCAGGACTCCTTTGTAGCCCCTCTAAACGCATTGCCGTTGAGTTTATTCCAACTCAAAGCAACATATAGGACAGAGTAGAACTGCCCCCATAGGGTTTCCAAGGCTATAAATCTTTATGGAAGCAGACTGCCACATCTTTGCCCCATGGAGCAGCTAGTGGGTTCGAACTGCTGACCTTTCAGTAAGCAGCTGAGTGCTTAACCACTGTTGTGCACCAGGGCTCCTTGATTCAGGATTTTCTGCTCTTTCAATTCATTTTCCAAAGGCCCACAACAAAGAGCCATTCTTTTTTAATGCCAAAGTATGCCCTGAAGGTGGCAGTATATCACCACCCTAAATCCACAAACCAAAACAGTACTTTTCCCAATTCAACCAAGGGTAGCAACAAGCAAGGCCCTACTTTGTTTTGTAACCTGCAGGCATGGATCCTCCTTAGGGTACATCGTGGCTTACAAGCTCTGCGAGGAGTTTCTTTTCCAACACACACGTCAGCTAACAAAAGGGCCCAAACCCAGAGCCACAAAATGCCAAATAAAATTCCTATCTCCCTTATCCCCTGTGCCCCAAGATCATGTGCCAGAAAACGCACTGAAACTTTTATAAAATCGCAGCAAAGCAAAAGCAAAAACTGAGAACATCCTAGATAGTCATCCACATGAGGGCTGCGAATTTGCGTTTGTTATGGTAACAACATTCCCTGCGGATGCTGTAGTGAAGGGTTCTAAGGGGCAAAATATTTAATGACACAAGAAGCATCAAAAGATGATGGAAGGAATACACAGAGTCGCTGCACCAAAAAGAATTGACGTTCAGTCATTTCAGGAGGTAGCACATAATCAAGAACCCATGGTACTGAAGGAAGAAGTCCGAGCTGAACTGAAGACATTGGCAAAAAACAAGGCTCCAGGAATTGATGGAATATCAGTTGACATGTTTCAACAAACAGATGCAGCGCCAGAGGTGCTCACTCATCCATGTCAAGAAATTTGGAAGACAGCTTCCCGGCCAACCAACTGGAAGAGATCCCTATTTATGCCTATTCCCAAAGGTGATTCAACAGAATGGAGAAATTATTGAACAATTTCGTTAATATCAAACGTAAGTAAAATTTAGCTGAAGATCATTCAAAAGTGGCTGCAGCAGCACATCGACAGGGAACTGCCAGAAATTCAGGCCGGATTCAGAAGAGGACGTGGGACCAGCGATATCATTGCTGACGTCAGATGGATCCTGGCTGAAAGCAGAGATTACCAGAAAGGTGTTTACCTGTGTTTTATTGACTCTGCTAAGGCATTCGACTGTGTGGATCAGAACAAATTATGCCATTCTTTTTTAATACCAAAATATGCCCTGAAGATGGCAGTGTACCACCACCCTAACTCCATAAACCAAAATGGTTTTTTTTTTTCCCAATTCAACCAAGGGGAGCAACCAATGAGGCCGTACTTTGTATTTTGTAACCTGCCGACATTGATCCTCCTTAGGGTACATCGTGGCTTGCAGAGAATGGCAATTCTGGAACACTTAATTGTGCTCATGAGGAATCTGTACATGGATCAAGAGGTAGTCATTCAAACAGAACAAGGCGATACTGCATGGTTTAAAGTCAGGAAAGGTGTGCTTCAGGGTTGTATCCTTTCACCATACCTATTCAATGTATATGCTGAGCAAATAATCCGAGAAACTGGACTATATGAAGAAGAACGGGGTATCAGGATAGGAGGAAGACTCATTAACAACCTGCCTTATGCAGATGACACAACCTTGCTTGCTGAAAGCAAGGAGGACTTGAAGCACTTACTGATGAAGATCAAAGACCACAGCCTTCAGTATGGATTACACCTCAACATAAAGAAAACAAAAATCCTCACAAATGGACCAATAAGCAACATCATGATAAATGGAGAAAAGATTGATGTTGTCAAGGATTTCATTTTACTTGGATCTACAATCAAAACCCACAGAATCAGCAGTCAAGAAATCAAAAGATGCATTTCATTGGGCAAACTGGCTGCAAGAGATCTCTTTAAAGTGTTGAAAACAAAGATGTCACTTTGAGGACTAAGGTGCACCTGACCCAAGCCATGACGTTTTCAATCACCTCATATGCATTCGAAAGCTGGACAGTAAATAAGGAAGACAGAAGAATTGACGAACTGACCTCTTTGATTTGTGGTGTTGGCAAAGAATATTGACTATACCATGGACTGCCAAAAGAACCAACAAATCCGTCCTGGAAGAAGTACAGCCAGAATGCTCCTTGGAAGCAAGGATGGGGAGACTGAGTCTCGTATAGTTTGGACATGTTGTCAAGAGGGATCAAGTCCCTGGAGAAGGATATCATGCTTGGTAAAGTGCAGTGTCAGCAAAAAAGAGGAAGACCCTCCACAAGATGGATTGACACAGTGGCTGCAACAATGGGCTCAAGTATAACGATTGTGAGAATGGTGCAGGTCCAGGCAGTGTTTCATACTGTTGTATATATGGTTGTTACGAGTCACAACCGACTCAACGGCACCTGACAACAACAACGTGAAGCTTCTATGACTTTGCCTTGCTCATCTTGTGTTGACTTTCTCAATATTGTGTACTGTCTTACCCTTCACCAGAGTTACCACTTATCTATTGTCTAGTTAATGTTTTTCCCGCCCTCCCTAGTAGCCATCAAAGGTTGTTTCGTTCTGTGTAAACCTTTTCACGAGTTTTTATAATAATGATCTCATACAATATTTGTCCTTTTGTGATTGAATTATTTCACTCAGCAGAACGCCCTTCAGATTCATCCATGGCTTGAGGTGTTTCACAGGTTCATTATTGTTCTTTATCATTGCGTAGTACTCCATTGTCTGCACGTGCTACAGTTTACTCAGCTGTTCATGGGCATCTAGGTTGGTTGTTTCCATCTTTTTGCTATTGTGACTAATGCTGCAACGAACATGGGTGTACATATGTCTCTTTGTGTGACGGCTCTTATTTCTCTAGGATATATTCCTAGAATGGGATTGCTGGATCGCATGGTATTTCTATTTCTAGCTTTTTAAGGAAGTGCCATATAGTTTTCCAAAATGGTTGTACCATTTTGCCTTCCCATCAGTAATGCGTAAGAGTTTCGTTCTCCCCGCAGCCTCTCCAACATTTGTTATTTTCGTTTTTTTTTTTTTAAATTAGTGCCAGTAATGTCGGGATGAGATGGTATCTCATTTTAGTTTTGATTTGTATTTCTCTAAAAAAAAAAAAAAAAATTTTTTTTTTTTTAATGTCTAGTGATCTTGAGCATTTCCTCATGTGTCTGTTATGCCTGAATGTCCTCTTCGGTGAAGTGTCTGTTCATATCCTTTGTCCACTTTTTAATTGGATTTTTTTTTTAGGGGCTATTATAAATGGTATTGCTTTCCTGGTTTCCTTTTCATAGTTCTTTTTATTGGTGTGTAGGAATCCAACTGATTTTTTTGTATGTCTATCTTGTATCCTGCTACTCTGCTGACTATTAGTTCCAGTAGTTTTCTTGTGGAGCCTTTCGGGTTATCTATGTATGTATAGTATCGTATCATCTGCAAATAGGGAGAGTTTTACTTCTTCCTTACCAGCTTGGGTATACTTTCTTTTTCTTGCCTTATTGCTCTAGCTAGGACTTCTGCACAGTGTTAAATAGGAGTGGTGATAAAGAGCATCTTTGCCTTGTTCCTGTTCTCAGGGGGAATGTTTTCAGCCTCTCTCTGTTGAGAATGATGTTGGCTCTTGGTTTTGTATAGATGCCCTTTATTATGTTGAGGAATTTCCCTTCTATGCCTATTTTACTGAAAGTTTTTATCAGGAATGGGTGTTGGACATTATCAAATACCTTTCTGCATTGATTGAGATGATCATGTGATTATTTAATTTTTATGGTGGATTACATTGGCTGATTTTCTAATGTTTAACCATCCTTGACAACTGGTATTAATCCCACTTAGTTGTGGTGAATTATTTTTTTGATACGATGCTGAGTTCTACTGGCTAGATATTTGTTGAGAATTTTTGCATATATATTCATGAGATATTGGTCTGTAATTTTCTTTTCTTGTGGTGTCTTTGCCTAGTTTTGGAGCACTGGTGGTGCAGTGGTTAAGCATTCAGCTGCTCACAGAAAGGTCAGCAGTTCGAATCCACCAACCACTCCTTGGAAACCACATAGGGCAGGGTTTGGTACCATGGTTATGCTGGCTTCATAGAATGAATTCAGAAGCATCCCTTTCTTTTCTACGTTCTGAAATAGTTTGAGTAGTACTTGTGTGAGCTCTTCTCTGAATGTTTGGTAGAATTCTCCAGTGAAGCTATCTGGGCCAGGACTTTTCACTGGGAGGGTTGGGTATTGTTTGTTTTAACCTTTTCAATCTCTTCTTTTGGTATGGGTCTGTTCAGATTTTCTACTTCAGTTTCTGTTAGTTTAGGTAGGTAGTGTGTTTCTAGAAATTTGTCCATTTCTTCTAGGTTTTTTAATTTGCCGGAGTAGTTTTTCATAGTACTCTGTTATGATCCTTTTTATTTTGGGTGGAGCTGGGGGACAGTGCAGGATGGGATCCAGAGATTCGGGGGTCCTCACTGGTGCTACTTGGGGGTTTGGTGCTTGATAGGGTGGGGCTGGGGCAGCACAGGGTCACTGCCGGAGGTCTGTGCAGATGTCACTAGAGGGTACAGCGCTTGGCGTGCCATTCAGGGTGGCAGGAGGGGAGAGGATGTGATGTGCAAAGCAGGTGCTCTGTCTCTTCCTGGCAGCCCCATGAAGTTGCCTTCCCATACTCCCTGTCTGGGGTCCTTGGCAGCTGTGCACATAAGCTGGCAGGGGACCTCCACTCCATACCTTTCCTCATTCTTTGTCAGTTTCTTCTTCCATTCAGGGCTCGATCTAGTTCTCTATCCCTTCATTTTATGCTTAGGGTTCCAGGATTGACGTTTCTGTCTGTTTTAGTTTTTCGCGTCTTTGCTGCAGAGGGACGGTGTGGTGCTTCTGTCTATACCGCCATGTTGGCTCTGCCTCCTAAGCCTCAAATTTTTAATAGGCTTTACAGGGGTTAGGTCATACCTATAGGTTGTATGTAAGTTGGACTTTTGTAACCTGTAACCTGTCCTACATGGGGTTACTTGGCTTTTTCAAAGTCACACAGGGAGCTGAAGAGAGGGAGCCTGTCTCCTAATGCCCTACGCTATGTATTCAGCCCACAGGACAGCTGTTCAAAATCCTCTTTTAATCCAAGGTCCCTCCCTGGCCAAAGGATATCCTCACACATGCCCATCCACCCACCCTGAGAGCAGATCCTCGATCTCAGGGTGATAATAGGAACCCACGACTTCCTGGGAGATTTCCTTTAACCTAACCCACAGCCACAATGCTACACAGGCCACAGGTCCTAGCATGAACATCACTCAAAAACAAGTATATTCTCAGATAATTTATTCAGAATTTTAATATAAACAGGTAATTAATTATCCAATATTTTACATGCAGAACGATTTCAATATTCCAAAAAGGCATTTTCTGTACATGTCACTACTTGGCTCTTGTAGGAAAACATTGAACAAACAATAATTGAGTTTTTGTGGGTTATGTGTGTTTCTGAGCTTTCTGCTTAAGTCACGGCACATTGGATCCCGCACTGCTGACCGTGGACAGGAGATGTCTGCTGATACACAGGGCCAAGACCACCCAGGCACACAAAGGAGCAAGGAGCAGCAACTTTGACGCCAAGTACGAAGACTAAACAAGCCGTGCTTGAATGTCTGTGTGGACACGCACTCATTTTGGGCCATTCCTTCCTTCTGACGTGGGGCCTGGAGTCCCAAGTCCATTACCTATCTGCTTTTTAACAAGGATTTTTATTGCCAACACCCAAATAAAAATTTAGCTGGAGCCTGGTTTGAGGCCTTCGCTGGCACGAGAAGGTGACACTGAGCTAAAAAGAAATCATTGTTTCGTACCCCTAAGGAAACGTTCACCTTCAGTCACAGCCCCTGAAAGTCCATCACATTCTTTCGGTTCAAGCGTTGATCTGTTCTTCCACTCCCAGCCTCTCCTCTGCTGTAAATTGATACTCTGAAGATCATTCGGGAAGGCCTTCTGCAGTGACACCACTCCACGTGCATTTTGTATAAAATCAGCATTCCCCATCCCCACTCCCAACAAAACCATCATTACTAGAGTCCAAGGTGTCAAGGGCTCACTAGGTGGCATCCAAAAGACATTTAACCCCAAGCTTCCACCCACTGTGAAGTAGAAAAATGATTGTCATCGAGACCACAGCACATCCAATCACTTACCGAGACAGCCAGCATGGGTTGCGCCCTGACAGTGTTCCTGCCCAGAGACCAGTGGTACAGCTGGCTACGAGCAAACATCTAATACCCGAAAAGAACCTTTCATAGCAGACTGTCACCCTGGTGGGAGACGGTGGAAGATCTGTCCATCAATTAGTGGCATAGTCTCCAACGGTCACAAGATCGGATGTGTAGACCTTTGCGTCAATCCCCACATCTTCTCTCGGTTGTGTTCAGTCTATTTCCAGAGAACCAGCAGCACTCCACCCTCCTACTAGCTTAGAACAACACACCCAGCACTGCGCCAAGAATGCAAACATTTTCAGATCTGTGCTTGTCATCACTGATCCAGGGTGAAAGTGATGTGTTTGGTATTCTTCTCCCAGAAGAAGAAACTACTACATGTCTTCCACCAAGTTAATGAAATGGGTTTTAATAGTAGTGAATCATCTTTAAAAACAAATGCAAAGCTTCAACCTAAGCATGGCTCCGTTGCTTTTCTAAACCCATCATTCCAAACCCCCAGGAGATACATCACTTTAAAGAACCAAAGTTCTATTGTTACAAAGTCAACAGTTTCTGATGCAAAAGAAGGCTTTTGACCCAACAGCTGCTTGCTCTTTTCACTGTGGCAGAAGAAACAGCTAAATGTAGTTGGTGAAATCCCACTACACAGGGGGGCCCAACATGCGTCCCTTTTCCAGGGCAGGTGGAGAAGGGCGAGTCTGCAGGGCAGTGCCCCACGTTTGAAAAGAGCAGCCCTGCCCGACCTGCACATGGGCTCTCAAAGCCACACAGGATGAAGCACTATCAGCTGGAAGTCAATGAAACCCCAACCCGGGGGCCTCACATTTTGTTGTGCTCGTGGGTTTTGGATTGGGATTTCCCATAATGCCCCCTTTCCACTCAGGAAATAAAAAGGGGCATAGACTTGGGTGTTTGTGTCTGAGGTACCCATGAGTATGATTTGTTCTGCTCCCAGTGAGCGTCCTCAGCCTAAAAGGGTAAGAAAAATCCACTGGAGACCCAGGACACTGGATGCTCACTGAAGGAGTATGGATGGGTAGGAGGAACACTGGCTCTGAACCAAAGCTGTCTGCTTCAGCAGGAGATGCAGCGCCCACTTCTCACCAAAAGAGGGTAGGCCGGGTTGGGGTACCCCACACATCAGATATGTCATGGCGGCCTGAAGCTTGGTTCATGTTGGGAAGCAGTGTTGATGGAGGACCCCTCGCCCCCTCCGCCTCCAAAAAAAAGGAAAAACAGGCAGGCAGATGGAATTCAGAAAGAATATTGACAACCAGGAGAAAAAGGATCTGTGCTCACACGCGTTACACCTTCCCCATCCCGACTCCCTCCCTCACAATTCTTCCTGGTCCCTGGTGTTCGGAATCGGCTGATCTGGGTTTCCCCTGATTCAGACGGGATCTAGGCAGAATTCTGAAGTCTCGAGATGTCCGTTATTAACTACATCCTAACAATACACTGAGGTAGACTGTGCTGAAAAACAAAAAAATCATCACCCCACATCCACCTGTTTATTTTCTTTGATAAAAATTTACATGCGCTTCATTTTTTACGAAAGTGATTTTTACAGTGATTTTATATATTAAAATAAATAATTTTTCCCCTAAATGTAAGAAAACCTTTCTGAATTAGAAAAACATGAAAATTGCTGCTAACGTAGTTTGCGGCCACTACAAATTCACTATGAAAAGAACAACACACCTAGATCTACGTGTTTTATAATTTACTGACAGACCCTCTTCTATTTACAAAACGAATTTGGCGAAAATAAATTTTGTACTCTTGCTTCTTGTATCCGATCACTGAGGCTCGCTGGCAATATTTTACATGCTGTTAATTTCTCAGATCATATAAATAAGATAGCAATGGACCATTGGGATTTGTGTCTACCTGTGTTCTTAACTGAGAAGGCTCGGAGGTTGAGGATTACGCCTCTATTCCATTCTTAGTCCCACAACTGTTACGAGAAGAAGAAGAGAAGAAAGCAGTCAAAGACTTGTGAGAAAACGCACTCAGGGATAACCTGTGGGTGACGGTTTTGAGGAACCCAAGAAAAGAGTTCACTGTGTCCTTTATTTGAGCAGCTGTAGTTCTCTTCCCAAAGAGAAGAAACTACGGATTCAAGGCCATCCGCGATTCCTCGGTGGTGTAAAGGTCCTTTGCTGGCTTCCCCTCCAGACTCCACTCTCCTTGGGATTACAATGCCATAGGCACCTGAGAGTTCTGCCCACGCCTGGCACATCTGAGGTCGCTGGGCGCAGGGCAGCTTCTAGAAGGTCAGTCCTGAGGACAGTCAGATGCTCCAAGGGTCGAGGGGGCCAACAGGTGTTTTCAGCATGTCTTGCTTTATAGTGTTTGTTTAGTGTTCTCAAAATTTCACCTGTCTAGGTTGCTCTTTGGGATTGGATGCTGTCGCGTTTGCACAGTTACTGCAGAAAACGCAGACCCAGATTGGAAGGAAGCACGTGCAGTACCCGCGGGGAACCAAAGGACCACGGAGCCACAGGTGCCAGCGAAGACAGGGCTTGGCTCTAGGTCGCCACCAGCTTAACCGAGCAGGAATCTTCCAGCAGATGGTGCTGTCACAACCAAACCACCTATAAGACACAGTTGCCCACACCCTTAACATGGCCTACAACGTCCAAAAGGGTTAGCAGCTAATGTGGCTTTATTCCCAGAAAATGGATGCCTTTAAGACCAAACAAAGAGGTCACCTGCTTTATGATGCTCCCAAGAGTCGATAACTCACGAGGTTAATGCTGGACATTTTTTAAAATTAAATATGTTACAAATATATTCTTGAAACATTTTGTCACCTCAGTTCCCTTTTTTTTTTTTTTTTGTCTTTTTCCTTTCTTTTTGTCCTGGCTTTGTTTGGTCTTGAAAAGATCCATTACTCCAAACTAAATGTTACTCCCTCGGCTCCTGGAAAACGTTTTTCACCAAAGTTAAGGGAGAGGAGTCCTGAGGCTCAAGTTAGGACACAAGAAGATTCTGTCCCGGGCACAATCTCCCGGTCAATGAGGAAGAAAGGAGGGAGGGAAATGGGCTCACACACTCGGGAAGAGCAGAACCTTCGGGAGCCAACCCCAAAGCATCAACCCAGCGTGAGTACTCTGCACACACACACCCACACACACACAAACACACACACACCCTGTGTCTAACCGGGACACACGCACACACACACGTGCACACACGTGAACGCACACCAGACTGCAGACTCTTATCTTCTGAAAGCAGCAGCTATTGGTCAATTTGAGGAACTGATTTTGTGAAAATTAAAAAAAAAATTTCCTTCAGCCTGGAAAAAAAAAAAAAATCTTCCCGAAGCTCTAATGTTTGCAATTCTGCTGGAACAGACTTTTTCTTTTCAAACTTCTGTTCCACAGACAAGTTTTAGGTTTTATACTGTAGCTGAGACACCAGCAAGGAAAAAAAAAAAAAAAAACTTTGTAGAAACGGGTGCTTTCTTTCCATCTACTAGAAAAAAGAAAATAATAATAATAACATCCTGGCTTGAAGCCACGGTTGCCGGCAGCCCGGCAGCCAAGGAAACCCCTTCCCCTCCATGTTCACAGTTAAATCCGCTGACGATGAGTCAAATTGTCAATCCAACAAATGTGTTTTAAGTCTTAGGATGACCACAAACGTAGAGTCGTTATCTCTTGAGTTCGGGGTGACACTGTAGCAGAGTCGTGAGAATCCTGAGATTTCTGAAGGCCTTCACACCAGAGGCAGGCAGAGACAGGGACCCTTCCCAACAGGCACCGTTAGGAAGGATTCAACCTGGGCAGAGGCAGAATCCGCCCGTTCTTCTTGCCCCCGTTCATGTGGGTGTAGGGGATGTGCTCGTCGTAGTTCCGCTTTAGGCTCAGCGAGGACCCGCCGTCCCGGCCCCTGGCCTCGTCCCTCTGAGAGTGCGAGGACTGATCCAGGGGGATGTTCTCCATGTCCTCAAACTCCATCTCCAGCTCCTCACTCTCGGGAGCCTTGTTTTCCTCGCTGTGGAAGAAGGAAACTTCCGGAAAGCTAGGGTGAAGGTCGTCCTTGAGCAGGTCGACAATCTCCAGGAAGGTCGGCCGCATCTTGGGGTTGAACTGCCAGCACATTTGCATCAGGCTGGTGCTGTGGGACAGAGGGACACGTCAGTGGGCAGACACGGGGCTGGGGGCCTGCCTAGTGGCCCCCAGCCCTTCGGCTGCCGGCCACAGACAATGAGAGCTCACATCAGATGGCGGCCATGTGTTTGGGCAACAGTCAAGGCAGGAGCGACAATTCTATTGGTGCTGAAACCTGCTTTTGCAGAGCAAGCCAAATGGACTGTCCCATTCTGAAACCAGGTCAAGAAGGCTTTTCCCGAAGGTGCCACCTGTTGAACAGTTTTCATCAATCTGTAGTGACATCCCCAATTTTTTCTCTCACTTGGTTTATTTCCCGGACTCAGGGTGGAGTAAACGGTTAAGGTGCTCAGCTGCTAAACAACGGTTTGGTGGCTTCAGTCCACCCAGAGGTGCCTCGGAAGAAAGGCCTGGTGATCTGCTTCCCCCAAAATCAGCCATTGAAAACCCTATGGAGCCCAGTTCTACCCTGAAACACACGGGGTCCCTATGAGTCAGGGTCAAATTGATGGCAACCAATTAGGAGTCTGGGTGGTACGAGCGGTTAATGCATTCAGCTATAACAAAAGGTTGGCAGTTCGAGTCTACCCAGAGGCGCCTCGGAAGAAAGGCCCGGCAACCTGCTTTCCCCAAATCAGTCACTGAAGCTCATGTGGAGCATGGTCCTACTGTGACACATGGGTTGCCATGAGTCAGAGTCGACTCAACAGCAGTGGGTTTGGTTCCGGGGGCTGCTTGACAAGGCTTCCCTGTGCCAACCAGCAGTCCTTCTGGGTGGAAAGATCATTCAGGGTTGGGGTGCTTGGGACTTGTGGGGATCCCAAACTTAGAGGGCCGGATCCAGAGGCCCTTCCACAAGCCTAGCCCTCATTCCCAGGTGGGTGGGTGGGGGCTCAGGCATGGGACCAGTCCTGACCGCCAAGTGGGCCACAGGGCACCCACCTGACAGAGACATGCTGCTGTGGGGGTCTTCTCTACAATGCATGCTATGCTTTTTGTTTTTCCCTCGTGCCCCGTGGCACAAAAGGCCCCAGCTGTGCATCCTCACAGGCCACCTGGGACTTCAGGTCTGTGATTTTACTCTGCCAAGAACACTCAGGATGAGGGCAGAGAGGGTGTGCTTTCAACGTTACCTCTTCCTTTTCCCATTCTAACTCCTTCTAGGGCAAGGGTTGGCAAACTCCTGCCTGTGGGTCAGATCTGGCCCCTGACGGTTTTTGTAAAGTTTTCTTGGTGCACAGTCATGCTCATTTGTTTCCAGATGGTCTATGGCTGCTTTGGTGCTGGAACGGCAGAACTGAGTAGTTACAACAGAGGCCGTGTGGTCCACAAGGCTGAAAATATTTATAACAGACCCTTTCCAGAAAGTTGCTGACCCCTACCATGTTGTTAGGTGCTGTCAAGCCGATTCCAACTCCCAGCCAAACTACAGGGCAGAGGAGAACTGCCCCGTAGGGTTTCCTAATCTGTAATCTTTACTAGAGCAGATCGCCGGGTCTTTTCTCCCAAGGAGCTGCTGGGGGGGTTCGAACTGCAGACCCTTTGATTAGCAGCTGAGAGCTTAACCGTTGCACCACCAGGGTTCCTTACCTCTACCCTAGGGTCTGCTTAATCTCTCTGGACCTGGAACTAAGGCTGACAATGAATTGTTGTGACTATGAAAGGATATCAGGAGCCAATGTTTAGAAATGTTTACCTGGAGTTTCTAAATAACCCTGCCTTGTACTCTTTCAGGGTTTTTTAAGCTGATGTCTCATTTTTGGGGGGATGAAGCATTAAAATGGGTCCCCTCTGTGGATTTTCAGGTGGGCAACAGCAATAGTTTTTCTTAGTAAATACTAATAGAGAACTTTACAGATAATCATAGAAACTTAGAAAGGATTCAAAAATACAGAGAAAATACAACTCACACACAAAGTCTTTGATATATATATATATATAAAACCAAACCCACTGCAGCTGAGTCGATTCTGAAGAAACCTGTTGCCATCAAGCCAATACTGACTCACAGAGACTCTATAGGACAGAGTAGAACTACTCCACAGGGTTTCCAAGGAGGGGCTGGTAGATTTGAGCTACTGACCTTTAGGTTAGCAGCCATAGCACACCATAGCTATTAACCCTGTGCCACCAGGGCTCTCTATATATGCATGTATATATGTATATATACATACACACACACACACACACACACACATATATATATATATATATGGAAACCCTGGTGGCATAATGGTTAAGTGCTATGGCTGCTAACCAAAAGTTTGGCAGTTCGAATCCACCAGGCGCTCCTTGGAAACTCTATGGGGCAGTTCTACTCTGTCCCATAGGGTTGGTATGAGTCAGAATTGACTCCACGGCAATGGATTTGGTTTTCTGCTTTATGTATGAGTCAGAATCGATTTGACGGGAGTGAGTTTGTTTTTTGGGGATATATATTACATATATATTAAATATATATATATACACACACACATATATACTGAATATGCTTATGTTAAAATATTAAATGAGAAAAGTGTGTATGTATTATATTTCCAAATGTGTCCAGATAGAAAGGACCAGAATGTCCTTTAGGGTTTCCAGAAGGTCCTTTCTATCTGGACACATTTGAAAACATATACACACTTTTTTCACTTAATATTTTAACATAAGCATATCCATCAAGTTATAAAATATTTTCATAAGCATCATTTAACATCTCAATTGCGACATCGTATTAATTTACTGATTTACTTAGCAATTCTTATATTGTTGGATATTTGGGTCATTTCAATTTTCTTTTTTTTTTTAACTTTAAATAACATAGGTGTGAATAGCGATCACAAAGGAGGATAAGAATGGTTATCTAGCCAGAGCTTGGCTAGCACTATATAGCACTAAATAGTATTTTAATTTTTTTTTCTTTCTTTTTGCTAATTTTGCTAATTTAGAATGATAGGCCTTCTTGTACTTTACTTCTATTTATTGGATTATTAGTGAGGCTGGTCAATTCTCTCAGTGTTTAACTGTGTGTGCGTGTTGCCCATTTGGTCCTTTAGCAAAGATTTAAAACAAAGTACAATTTTGGAACACATATGCGTATGCTTTACAAAATTTCCAGGGTATAAGGAGCAGACGGTTAAACATAAGCTTCTCTCCCACCCCTGTTCCCCAGCTCTCTTTGCCTGAAGCCACCACTGTCACGGGTTTCTTATATAACCTTCCAAAGATGTGACGGGCAAATGCAAGCATTCCTGCAAAGACAGAATATGCAGACACATACATTTCAAGACATGACATGAAAATACAAGCATGCATGTAAAGATACCTTTGCCAGCGAGTCAATTCTGACTCATAGTGACCCTATAGGACAGAGTAGAGCTGCCCCATAGGGTTTCCAAGGAGCAGCTGAGGGATTCGAACTACCCACCTTTGGTTAGCAGCCAAGCTCTTAACCACCGCACCACCACAGCTCCACACGTAAAGATAAGATATGCAAATACATACATGCATGAAGAGAGAGGGTGTGGAAATTCACATACATGTAAAGACACGATATGCAAATACAAGCATGGGTAAAGATATGAAACAAAAATATAGGCATATGTGAAAGACAGGCTATACGAATACAGGCATGCAGGTGAAGATATGATATAAAATACCACATGCATGTAAAGACAGGCTATGCAAACACAGGCATGCACATAAAGGCAGGATGTGTAAACAGAAGCAGGCATGTAAAGATGGGCTACAGAAATACAGGCATTTGTGTACAAAGCAATGCCTCTTCCATGAAAACCCCGGACACTTCACACCCTCTCTATACTTACACTCTCTCTGGACAGTTGTCAGGTTGATCCAGATACCCCCCATCCATGACAAATTTCAACACCTGCTCGTTAGACAGGCCTTGGTAAGGCTGCTCCGCCAAGCTGGTGATTTCCCAAAGGACCACACCAAAGGACCTGTGAATGACAGGTGACAGTAGTGACACAGAAGTCATCCAAATGCACCCATACAATGTACCTACACGCACATGCACACACGTGTACACACACACATACCTGTTATCGTCAAGTCGATTCTGACTCACAGAGATATACATACATACACAGGCATTTATACACATATCTCTGTTTCACACATATCCGTTTATGCACACATACGTACCCATATTCACACTCAAGCACACGCACACTCATGCACACAAGCACCCGCGCACATATGCACACATATACCCATGCACCTACGCACACCCATACACATGTACACGCACACACATATATATACCTATCCACTTATATGCATATACACACCCATTCACACTCACTGAGACACATGCATGCCCACATACACACGCACCCACATATACACATATATACAAAACCCACTCACACACATACTACACACACATTCACATTCACACTCAAACACACGCACACCCATACATGTACACCCAGGCGCACACATGTCCGCTCACACACACACACATATTTACATTCACACACATACTCACACCCCTTCTTGGCTTACTAAGAACCCGGGTTGGCTGACTGGTCACACAATGCATGCAGCAGTGTACAAAGGCCTGTAAGATAAGCCTCACTTGGAAACTAAGGTCTGCTGGGCCAGGGTCCTCAGTTAGGACTTGGCCCTCGTTTTCTTGATGGAGAAATGGAGGTGTGGCAGGGAAGAGGCCGTGAGGAAGGCAAGCTTTGATCACCCCCTCTTGTAGGGCACGGTAGTGGGGCACCCGGAATTCAAACCCAGCATTCCGTCTGCCAGTCCACGCACAACTCACCACATGTCAGAAGACGTGGTAAAGACACCATCCTTGAGCGATTCCGGGGCCATCCACCGCACAGGGAGCAGGCCCTTCCCCCCTTTCCGGTAGTAATCCGTTTCATAGATGTCTCTGGTCATTCCAAAGTCTGACAACACACAGTTCACACACTCTTAATGTTCAGCCTGTTGCCCAGGAGTCCGCCATCTCGCTGCCCCACCCCTTATGGAGC
Organism: Loxodonta africana; assembly: GCF_030014295.1. Taxonomy (NCBI): domain Eukaryota; kingdom Metazoa; phylum Chordata; class Mammalia; order Proboscidea; family Elephantidae; genus Loxodonta; species Loxodonta africana. The sequence goes on from NC_087344.1 coordinate 11,247,412, forward strand.
CCTTAGGTGGGTCCACCCGTTCCCAGTGTGTTCCGCATGTACGGAGGGCAAATTCCAGTCAGAATGGACTCTGAGGGTATTTGTGGGGATGCGGAGAGAGCATGGGCCACCACTGAAGGGGGAGAAGAAGAACCACCAAGTGAAAAAGAGCAAAGCCCTGGCCTGCAGCTCAGAATCCCACTCTCAGCAACACTTCCTTCCTGCCATGATCTCACAGGCATCCCAAACTGAATTTTGACTTTCTTCGGCAAATCTACTGCTCCCAGTGGGTAGGACCCACCAAGCACCAGCTGCCCAGCTAGAAACCCTCCTTTGACCATGCCTGTCCCTTATCCTACCCCCCATCCAAGGCAACAGTGAGTCCTGTCCACTTTCCCTCTGCATCTCTCTCTAATCTGTCCACTCCTCTCCATCACCCTGGCCCCACCCAGGCTCCTCCACCATCTCTCACCTGCAGGGCTCTCACCCCACCATGGCCCTCTGACAGTGCATCATCCAAGACAAGCTACCATAAATAGGATCGTGTCACTTCCTGCTTCCCATTGGCTATGTAGGAGAATGCTTTTGGGATCATAAATAAGATCACATTAATTCCTGATTCCCGTTGGCTAAGTAGGATAACATCTAAATGACTTTACATAACTTGCAAGATCCTTCTGGGTCCAGTTCCTGTCTCTCCTTAACCTCACATCTCATGCTGCTCTGGTCCCCTCTACATTCATCTTATTCAAATCACATCAGCCTTCTTTCTGGCCTCCCGGTCTTTGCATGTGCTGTGCCCACCACCGGGCATACAATCACCCAGGCCAGCCTCTTCTCATCCTGCATGCCTTGACTAAAATGTAACCTCCATATAGAGGGGTTTCCTGAGCCACCACTACCCCTGGCTTTTCTTCATCACAGAACTCTTGATTTCCTTCAGAGCTGTTTCCCTAGCCTTAAGGATCTTGTCAATAGAATTGCTAACTATTTTACTGTTCACCTAGAACAGCACGATCCAACGGAGCTTTTCATGATGAGGGACGTGGTCTTTAGCTGCACTGTCTAATATGGTAGACACCAACCACATGTAGCTCTTAGAGGTCTTGCAATGTGGCCAGTGTGGCTAAGTAACTGATTTTAATTGATTTTGATGGCCGCATGTGGCCAATGGCTACTGTTTTGGACAGCGTAGATAGACTGCAATCTGTATGAGGGCAGGAACATGGTAACTTACCCACTGTTAGATATTTAACACCAACTATAATGTCTCACACATAGAAGACATGCAATAAATATTTTTTGGGGAAGTGAATGAGTGAGTTAATGAATGAATGCCATTAAATTACAGTTTGAAGACTGAACCCTGGTCCATCATCCTGCCCTTTTTTGTTTTTGGAAAAATTTAGTGACTCAACAACAGAAAAGTCCTTCTGAAATCCAACTTGGGCTTGCTCACACATTTCCAAGCAGAAAGCCAACAAACCTCCAATTTTGACGGTGAAATCGTGGGCCACCATGCAGTTGCGAGCTGCGAGGTCCCGGTGCACAAACTTCTTGGCATTCAGGTATGCCATCCCATCTGCAATCTCAGCTGCCATCTGAATCATCTCTTGCAGGGTGGGGGGAGGGCGGCCGGGATTGTTCTAAAGTTGAAACATGGGGTCATGTTCAGTGACACACATGCCCTGGGCCAGGAGCAGGTGCTCTGCTGGGTACCTTGGAGGCAGCTCACCTCAGCCTCTGGCCGCAGCGAACGGAGGTAGCTCTTCAGGTCCCCGTGAGCCATCAACTCCATCACCACCAGCGTCGGCTGACCTTTGGACACCACCCCCAGGAGGCGGACCTGCGGCATAAGCATGGGGTTCTTGTCATTCTTTTTCTTTTTTGTCCTCTTCTGTGAATTGCCTATTCATATTCCTTGCTTGTCTTTTCATTGGATAGGTTTCCCTTTTTCTATCCATTAAGGTTTTATTTATATGTGTTTTATTATAATAATACTTTTATTGTAATAACTTTATAATATACAGTATCATTTTACTACAATGTTTGATGACATGTGTAATAACATTATAAAAATCTGTGTGTGTGTGCGCACATGTGTGTTGCTGTGTGCCGTCAATTCTGACTCATAGAGACCCTACATGACAGAGTAGAACTGCCCTACAGGGTTTCTTAGGCTGTAATCTTTACGTGAGCAGATTGCCAGGTCTTTTCTCCCATGGAGCTGCTGGTGGGTTTGAACCGATAACTTTTCAGTTAGCAGCTGAGCGCTTAACCATTACACCACCAGGGCTCTCTCACTATATATATATATATATATATATATACACACACACACACACACACACCCTTCCCTCACTTATCAACATGGTTAGGTTCCAAAAACCAGGTCATTATGTGAAATCAGTGTTATGTGAAAATGGAGGATGACCACATCATCACATAACTGCCAAATTACATCATCACATAACTGCCAAATTACATCATCACATAACTGCCAAATTACATCACTACATAACTGCCAAATTATGTAACTGCCAAGCCACTGAGAATCATGGCCCAGCCAAGTCGACACATAACCTTAATTATCACGGCCAGCATTACTCTTGCCTCACACCTCGGCATTCGTTACTGCCAGATATACGTTGTTAGTGCACAAAATAGTTGGATGTAGATTTTTTACTACAGTCATAAATATGAAATGTCAGATAACAAGACAGTCAATAAGTGAGAAGGCGTATATATAGTAGAACTGCCCCATACGGTTTCCAAGAAGCAGCCAGTAGATTCAAACTGCTGACCTTTTGGTTAGCAGCCGAGCTCTTAACCACTGCACCACCAGGGCTTCATATATAGACATAGATACAGACATATATTTATATATGTATACACACACACACACATAAACCCATTGCCGTGGAGTCGATTCCGATATTATACACATATATATATACACATATATATTATAAAAAACCAAAACCCAGTGCCGTCGAGTCGATTCCGACTCATAGCGACCCTAGAGGACAGAGCAGAACTGCCCCACAGAGTTTCCAAGGAGTGCCTGGCAGATTTGAACTGCTAACCTTTTGGTTAGCAGCCGTAGCACTTAACCACTACGCCACCAGGGTTTCCAATATATATTATACACATACGTATACACACACACACGCACACACACACACACACACATATAAATGTTGTCTGGTTTGGGAGACCTAGTTCACTTCCCGGCCAATGAGCCTCATCTGCAACCACCACCCATCTGTCAGTGGAGGCTTGCATGTTGCTATGATGCTGAACAGATTTCGGCAGAGCTTCTAGACTAAGACAGACTAGGAGGAAAACCCTGGCGATCAACTTCCAAAAATCAGCCAGTGAAAACCCTATGGATCACAACAGTCTGGCTTGCCACGAGTCGGGGCCAACTGAACGGCATCAAAGAACAACGATAGAGTTTGCTTTCTGGTGAAATGGGAGGGGCTGGGATTGGAGAATGGCCTGTGACCTTTAGGATGCTTGGAGGGGGCCAGGGTGGGGCAGGGGTCCACACCCAGCATACCCAGAGGAAGTGGCTGAGGCAGGGGAGGCATGGACTGAAGCCTCTGTTGGACCTCAGGGCAAACACAGGACTCACCACGTGGTGGCAGGTGAAACCCTTCATGACAGAGGCCTCATTGAGGAACTCGATCCGCTCTCGCAGGCTGGCTGACTCGTTGACTGTCTTCACTGCCACGTGGGTCTCCGCCTCGCCCTTGACAATGTCCCTGGCATTGCCCTCGTACACCATGCCGAAGGAGCCCTGGCCCAGCTCACGCAGGAGGGTGATCTTCTCGCGGGGTACCTCCCACTCGTCAGGCACGTAGACAGAGCAGGGAAACACTACTCCTCACTCATCTAGAAAGCGTCCTTGGCGGGTCCCTGGGGCTACCCTCCTCGCCCACTGCCGTGCCCTGGCCAGCCTGACCCGAATCGGAGTCCCTGCAAATGCTCCTGAAAGTGACTTCTAAGATTCAGGACCTGCCCTCGAGGAGAGGACGGAAGAGGCTCAGGAAGGAGCCCCAACTTATCCAGGGTCCGAGCCAAGAAGGGCTGAGCTGATCCTGTACCCCCATTTTTTCTGTCTGATTTCAGAACCCTTGCTACAGATGGTGCAGCTTCCCGTAGGAGGCTGTGGTTTCTGCAAAGTGCCCAGGGGGTGGGTGAGAAGTTGTAGTAGGTTGAAACAAAGGCTACAGTATTTGGCAGCTCCGCCCATCAGGGGGAATCTATTCCCCTAGCCCTTGTATCTGGGCATGGCCATGTGATCTGCTTTGGCCCATGGGCATTAGTGAGATGGACCCAAGAGAGGCCTAAAATGGGCCTTTGCCCTGGGACTTGGCCTGTCTTGCTATTGGGAACCACCAGAGCAACAAGCGAAGATGCCCCAGCTAGCCTGCTAAAGGCTGACCACATGGTCCCAGCTGAGGCCACCCAGCCCACCAGCCACCTGGCATGTGAGTGAGGCTGTCCTGGACAACCCAGCCCTGGCTTATAAGCCAGCCAACTGCAGCCACGTGACACTCACTGGATGGTAATGGCACCGGGACAGCAGGGGAGGGTACGGTACTCACCATCGCTGGCACTGAGGTACTCAGGGTTTGAAGAAGCATACAGCGGTCCCAATGGACCGTCTGGCTGCCTGGGTGAGAAAAATGAAAGCACATGGACTTAAGAGTCCCAGGAACTCTGGGGGAGTTTACAACCCCCTCCCAAAGCAAAAACCGAAAACACAAAATGGTTGTCACAGAGTTAATTCTGACTCATCCCGACCCCATGTGTGCAGAGTAGAACTGTGCTCCATAGCGTTTTCAAGACTGTGATCCTTTGAAAGCAGATTGCCAGGCCTTTCTTCTGAGGCACCTCTGGGTGCACTTAGTAGTTGAGTGCTTAACTGCTTGCTCAACCCAGGAACTCCACCCCAGAGCAAACAGAAACAGTTATCAGCAGCCTGGATACAGCCTGGGGCAGGGACTTATGTTTTGAGTGGAAACTCATCAAACAGCTACTTTGGTGCATCAACATAGGACTGTTCACCACGGGGGGCTTTTATTGCAATTTATGCTTCTCTGCGCAACTGTCTCGGAGTCCCTGGATAGTGCAAACTTTTAGCATGCTCAGCTGTTAAATAAAAAAGTTGGAGGCTCGAGTCCAACCAAGGCAACTTGGAAGAAAGGCCTGGCAATCTACCTCTGAAAAATCAGCCATTGAAAACCCTATGAAGCCCAGCTCTACGCCGACACATGAGTTGCAATCGACTCCACAGCAATTAGAGGTTTTAAGTAAGACAATGAGGAATTGATGAGTTCTTAATATTTATTAAACCAAAAAAACCAAACCCATAGCCATGGAGTCGATTCTGACTCATAGCGACCCTAACAGGGCACAGCAGAATTGCCCTACAGGGTTTCGAAGGAGTGGCTGGTGGATTTGAACTGCCAGCATTTGGGTTAGCAGTCAAGCTCTTAACCACTGCGCCACCAGGGCTCCCAGAATATATTTATTGTGAAAAGATATGATTTGAATTGGGCAGCGTCAAAGTATTCACAAAGGTGAAGACCTGTTGCCGTCCAGTCAATTCCGACTCATAGCGACCGTACAGGACAGAACAGAACTGCCCCACAGGGTTTCCAAGGAGCGGCGGGTAGATTCAAACTGCCAGCCTTTTGGTTAGTAGCCAAGCTCTTAACCGCTGCACCACCAGTGAAAGGCAAGCTTACGTTACTTAATTTTTAACAATGGTCATATTTAACAACTGGCTGGCGAATTTCCTGAAAATTTAACAGTTGTTTCTTGTGAGCTGCTGCCAGCTGGCTCCACCACTCTGCTGGGTGAACAGCTTTTAGATGTTGCTCTTTTTTTTTTTTCCAGTTGCTGTCAAGTCGAGTCCAACTCCTGGTGAACCCATCTATGTCAGAGTAGAACTGTGCCCCATAAGGTTTTCAGTGGCTCATTTTTCAGAAGCAGATTGCCAGGCCTTTCTTCTGAGGCACCTCTAGGTGAACTTGAACCTCCAACCTTTTGGTTGGCAGCCAAGTCGGTGTTAACCATTTGCACCACCCAGGTACCCTTGTCTATACCTGTTGTTTGGCACCGCTGAGTGGATTCTGGCTCATACGGAGCCCACGTAATGGAGCAGAACTGCCCCAGAGGCTTTCCTGGGCTGTAATCTTCAGGGAAACAGGTCTTTCTCCCACCTGTGCGTGTGTTTTCCCCAGAGTCACTGCACTCACCTCTTTCTCAGGAATAGATAAATACTCCCAATCACAACACTGACGAGAAAGACAAAGATGAGTGGGCCAATGATGATTTTTGCAATATTTGATGGGACGTCCACTGAAACAGAGTAAGAAAATAAAGGTGGAATCGCCAGCATCAAAGTCTCTTGACGCCTGTACTGGTGGGTTATCCTCGTCCCTTCTCTCTCCTCTTGTCCCTGGGCCTCTCTCTGCTGTCTCCCAGACCCTTATTTTCCGGCAACCCTGAAACGGCTCACTGGGGCTGGTTGGCAGGCTGGGAGGTCTGTATTCCAGAGAGCACGCCCCTGCCAGACCACAGCCCATCACCAGCCTGCTTCCCACCTCCTCTCAGGGCCCGTGGTACAGGCAGGTGGCCTGGACAGTCACACAGGACCCCTTGCTTAGCTCAGCACTCCACTGCTGCCACCTGGAAATTCTTCATACTTTTTGAACAAGGATCCCCATGATTTCCACTGCACTATCTCGAGCTGGTCGAGATCCCACCTCACCCCTGTCAGGGGAACAATTCCCCAGTCAGTGTCTTGTGGGTGCCAGAAGGTCCTGCCCATCCTCACTGGGCAACTGGCCCATTAACAGCTTTGTTCCAGACACAAAAAGCCACAGATCACATGATTCCATGTACACGAAATGTCCAGAGTAAAAGACAGAAAGCACTTCGCTAGTTGCCAGGGGCTGGGGCAAAGGGGGAATGGGGAGTGACCACTTAACGGGAAACCAAAACCAGATCCGCTGCGAGTTGATTCCCACTCTTGGCGACCCCACGTATTTACAGAGTAGAACCAAGCTCTGTTGGGTTTTCTTGGCTGGAATCTTTGTGGAAGCAGATCACCAGGCCTTTCTTCCAAGGCACCTCTGGGTGGACTCAAACTGCCAACCTTCTTTAGTTAGCAGCCAAGTGCTTGGACTGTCTGCACCACCCAGGGACTCCAGTTTGATTGTCAGGTGGGGAAGTGTTTTGGAACTAGGCAGAGGTAGTGGCTGCACAACGTGGGGAAGGTACTAAATGCCCCTGAACCGCTCACTGTAAAACGGCTGATTTTATGTTCTGTGAATTTCACTTCCATTAAAAAAATATTTTGCAAAACCACAGCTTTGTGGGCGTCCTGGTTGCCAGGATGAGCACCAGGCTAAGCAGAGAAAAGTGCATTTCCCATAGAACGCCTCTTAAAGCTGCTGAATAATGTTAAGCAGCTTCTTCATTTTTTAAAACTTCCATGCGTGGCTGAATTGTCTGTAAATATAGACATGCCCATGTACTCAGACTCTTGAAAGCCCAGGAAGAGTTGAGGAGAGAACTCGGCCCTTTCAGGTCTTTAAAATAACACTTTACTGAACAGGCACTGTTCCAAGAGCTTTACACAACGACCTTATTTAATTGTCACAGAAGCCAAGGACGAAGCCCCTGGGGGTTGTAATCGCTTACGCACTCGACTACTAACGGAGAGGCTGGTGGTTTGAACTCACCCAGAGGCACCCAGGAAGAAAGTCTTGGTGACCTGCTTCTGAAAGGAAACAGCCTTGAAAACCCTACGGAGCTGTTCTACTCTGCACACCCGGGGTCGCCATGAGTTGGAATCCACTCGAGGGCAACTGGTTTGGTTTTTTGGTTTAAAACAAGGAGGTAGGTGCTCTGAGGAATCTCGATTTACAGATTGGGAAACAAAAGCTCATAGAGGAGAGAGGTCTTGCCCGAGGTCACAGAGATGCTCAAGGGCAGAACAGGGATTTGAACTGGGGCTGGCTGAGCGAGCACTAACTACTGCACAACACTGCCCTCCACAGAGGGCATGGTTCTGAGGAACCCTCCCCTCCTCCTCCTTCTGAAGTGACAGCAAATGGCCTCACTCTGTCCTGGGGAGCTCCCGGCACACAGAATGTCTCTGTCAGCAGTGGGCGATTGAATGGCACAAGAGAAATGGAAACCGTCCAGTCACGTGCTCCGTTTGTGGGCCCCTTTCTTGTCTCTACTTCCTTCCTCAGGGGTAGGGTGAATTCAGAGGCTTGTACCAAGTGGTCTCTATAGTTTGGGGCATGGAGGGCAAAATCTGAGCCTTGCTGTCCCTTTTCTGTGCTTCTCAGACTCTACAGTCCTGCCCACTCCTCAGATTCCAGCTGCCATCAGAGCCAGAGCTGGGATTAGGGTGAGGCAGGTGGGGCATCCAGGGTGCAAAACTGGAGGAGACGCTTCTGCTCCAGGTCCTGCAAGAGCAGGGGTGGCCCCTCCCCAAGGGGTGAGCGACTCCTTCCATTATGCACCCTGGGTGCCTCGCTCGTCTGGCCCCAGTCCTGACTCTGATCAGAACCACCCCTGCAAGCCCCATTTCCCACTGTCTGCTCTCCCACAGTTCCCAGCACAGGAAAGTCCCACCTCACCCCTCACACCCCAGCTCCTGCTTCTCCCGGTCTGCAATCTTCACCCCTGCCAAGTCATTTGTGTGTTTGCTCATTCAAGTGTCTGGGTTGCTACGGTAAGCCCAAGCTGACCTTCTCCCTCCTTGGCTCCACTCCTTCATTCAATCTCCAGGTCTCTGCTGAGATGTCACTGCCTCCAGAAAGTCCTCCCTCACTACCTCAGCCTTCCCCACTTCTCCCAGCCTCACTGGCCCCACCGCATCTGGCTCACTCGCCCGTCCATCATCAACACTTGCTGACTGCACGCTGGGAGCACTTCCTGCTTGGGAAGCTCCACTCCATCCAAGGCTTGCGGGGTGGGCATCTTGGTGGGGAGGGCTCATCTCATAATAAAGATGGACATAATAGTAACAGGAGTTAAGGTGTTGATTCAGAGTTGCCCAGTGCCAGCTCTGAAAACCTCTTGAAACCATTCCAGTGTTCAGCACTTGCAGTCTCCAAGCTACCCCGACCCATTCCGGGGCCAAACACAGACCCCACCGACCCAAGTTGCCATGGAGACTTACAGTAGTCTGTTACGTAGAAATGGGTGGCTTCGGTCCAGGAGCCATTGCCCGCCAGGGAGGTGGCCCGCACGCGCACGCTGTAGTTGCCTGGGGGCAGCCCTCGCAGCCGGCAGCCCCGCTCCAGGGCAAAATGCCTACGGGAGACGCAAAGGTGCAGCTCCTGGAAGACAAGGTAAGGAGGGCATGAGGAAGCTGGCTGTGCTGTGTCCTTTGGGGAAGGTCCCTTCCAGGCGGGGCCTTCACAGGCTGGACCCCACTCGGGGATGACAACGTGGAGTAAGAGAACCATAGCTCTGTGGATAAGGAAACAGACCCAGGGGTTACGTTAGTGGTAAGAGCCAAACTTCCTGAGCCGGGAACCAAGCTTTTGGCCTAGATCAGTTCATTCAATTCTTACAGCAACCCTGTGGTTTAGATACTCTTCTTCTCATGTTGTCGTTGTTGCTGTCAGCTGCCCCTGAGTCAGCCCCGACTCATTGTGACCCCACGCACAACGCAGTGAAATGCTGCCCGGTCCTGCGCCACCCCTACGATTGGTTGCATATCAGACCATTGTGATCTACACGGTTTTCACTGTCTGATTTTCAGAAGCTGATCACCAGCCCTTTCTTTCTAGTCCGCCTTAGTCTGGAAGCTGCGCTGGAACCTGTTCAGCACCAGAGCAACACGCAAGCCTCTACTGACAAACAGATGGTATCTGTGCATGAGGTGCTTTGGTCAGGCATTGACCCAGGTCGTCAGCATGGAAGGCGAGAATTCTACCACTGAACCACCACGGCCCTCTATTCTTACAATAACAAAATAACAAAAACAAAAACCCGTTGCCATTAAGTTGCAGCTGCACTCCATAGTGTTTTCAATGGCTGTGATCTTTCAAAAGTAGATAGGCAGGCCTTTCTTCCGAGGTGCCTCTGGGTGTTCAGATCGGCAGCCTTTCGGTTAGCAGCCAAGTGCTTAACCATTTGCTCCATCCAGACACTCCTATCCTCACATTGGAGACGACAAAACCACAGCTTAGGGCAGAGGCTGGCAAACTATTTCTGGCTCTTTCTGTAAAGAGCCAGAGACAATTTCAGCTAATTGGGCCAGACAGTCGCCGTCAAAACTACTCTGCCACTGTAGCGTGAAAGCAGCCATATAAGATGCAATATCTATAAACAAATGGTGGTGCTGCGTGCCAATAAAACTTTGCAGACACTGAAATTTGAATTTCATATAATTTTCACATGTCATGAAATGCTATTCTCCTTTTGATTTTTTTTTTTTCAACCATTTTAAAATGTAAAAATGATTCTCAGCTCACAGGCTGTACAAAAACAGGTGGTAGGCCAGATTCGGCCTGAGAGCCATGGTTTGCTGACCCCTGATTTAGGAGATTAAACGATTTGTCTGAAATCTCCTGGCTGGTAAGTGGTAGAGTCAGCCCTGGCACCTAGAATCGCCTGGCTACAAATTCCTCCTTGAAGCCACGGTGGGATATTATCATCCGGACTCCAGCAAGTTAGAGACAGGGGGAAAAGAAGGGACCCACGTGGTCTCTGCATTAGCACCAAACGGTTCGATGGGCTTGATGCCTAAGGACAAATAAAAAGCTGCTTCCTTCCCACAGGGGTCCCTGTGTGGCACAGTTAAGTGCTTGACTACTGACTGAGATGTTCGTGGTTCAAACCTACCCAGAGGTGGTTTGAACTCACCCAGAGGCACCCAGGAAGAAAGTCTTGGTGATCTACTTGAAAAATCAGCCATTGAAAGCCCTACGGAACAAACCACGGCCTCATCTACCCCGAGACCAGAAGAACTAGATGGTGCCCGGCTATTACGTTTGACCATTCTGATTAGGGCCACAATAGATTGATCCCTGGTAAAATGGGAGAAAAACATGGAACAGAACTGAAATTCTTAAAAAGTTCTGAATTAATGGACTGGTTGAGACTAGAGGACTCCCTGAAACTATCACCCTGAGATACTCCTTAAACCTTGAACCGAAACTATTCCCTGAGGTCACCTTTTAGCTAAATAACAGATTGGCTCATAAAATAAAGAACAGTACCCATGAGTACTGTGTATGAGACCAAATGGTCAATAATTACTCTAAAGCAAAGATGGACAGATAAGGGGACAGGGAAACCAGATTACTGGAAATGAAACATCTAGAAAGGAATTAATGAAAATGTTGACACATTGTGAAAACTGTAACCAATGTCACTGATCAATTTGTGTAAACCCAGAAAAACCAAACCCATTGCTGTCGAGTTGATTCCGACTCATAGCGACCCTAGAGGACAGAGTAGAACTGCCCCATAGAGTGTCCAAGGAGCGCCCGGTAGATTCAAACTGCTGACCTTTTGGTTAGCAGCCATAGCACTTAACCACTATGCCACCAGAGTTTTAACAATTTGTGTAGTAATTGTTAAATGGGAACCAAATTCGCTGTGTAAACTTTCACTGAAAACACAATAAAATATCATTTAAAAGAAAAACAAACAAAAACCCTATGGAGCACAGTTCTACTCTGACACACATGAGGCCACCCGGAGTTGGAATCAACTTGACAGCAATTGGTGTGGTTTGGGTTTTTCTTCCCAAGGTGCTGCCTTTTGATTTTTTTTTTTTTTAAATCATCATTATGGTCTACCTATGCATCACTGTTCATTGCAGCTAGTCACAACAGCCAAAAGGTGGAAACAACCCAAGCGTCTATCAACAGATGAATGGATAAACAAAACGTGGTAGTATGCATACAAAGGAATATCAGTCATAAACAGGAATGAAGTCCTGATACATGCCACAACATGAACGAATCTTTAAAACATTATGCTGGGTAAGAGGCAGAAAGGGCCACATAAATCAGAGAATACATCAGACTGAGATCAGAAGAACTAAATGGTGCCCGGCTACAACCGATGACTGCCCCGACAGGGGGCACAACAGAGAACCCCTGAGGGAGCAGGAGAGCAGTGGGATGCATACCCCAAGTTCTCCTAAAAAGACCAGACTTAATGGTCTAAGATTAGAAGGGATCCTGGTGGTCATGGTCCCCAGACCTCCTGTTAGCCCAAGACACGAACTATACCCAAAGCCAACTCTTCACAGAGTGATTGGACTGGACTACGGGATAGATAATGATAGTGGTGAAGAATGAGCTTCTTGGATGAAGTAGACACACGAGACTATGTTGGCATCTCCTAACTGAAGGAGAGATGAGAGGGCAGAGGGGGTCAGAAGCTGACTGAATGGACAAGAAAGGAGCAAGTGGAGGGAAGGAGTGTGCTGTCTCATTAGGGGGAGAGCAATCAGGAATATATAGCAAGGTATACATAAATTTTTGTATGAGAGGCCAACGATTTGTAAACTTTCACTTAAAGCACAATAAAAATAGAAATACAAAAAAATATGCTGGGTGAAATAAGACAAACGTAAAAGGACGAACAGTGTCTGATCTCACTTGTGTGAAATATCTAGAATAGGCAAATGCACAGAGACAGAAAGTTTATTAGTGGTTACCAGGGGCTGGGGAAGAGGGAAGGGGGAGCTAGAGCTTAAAGGGTACTGAGTTTCTGTTTGGGGAGATGAAAAACTTTTGGAAATAGACAATGGCGATGGTTGCACAACACAGGGACTGTAATTAATGTCATTAGATTGTACACTTAAAAAATGGTTAGCAAAGGAGAACAAAAAAACGAAGACACAAGGAAAATATCAGTTCAAAGGACTAAAGGACCACACGAGCCACAGCCTCCACCAGCCTAAGCCCAGAAGAACTAGATGGTGCCTGGCTACCACCACCTACCGCTCTGACAGGGATCACAATAGAGAGTTCCAGACAGAGTGAGAAAAAAAATGTAGAACAAAATTCAAATTCACAAAAAAAGACCAGACTTACTGGTCTGACAGAGGCTGGAAGAACCCCCAAGACGATAGCCCCCATACCCTGCTAACTCAGAGCTGAAGCCACTCCCAAAGTTCACCTCTCGGCCAGATTAGACAGGCCTATAAAACAAACAAAGCACACAGGAGGGACACGCGCCTTTGTTTAATTAAGTATATGAGGCCAAAGAAGCAACACCTGCCCAAAAGCAAAGACCAGAAGGCAGGAAGAGACAGGAAAACCGGAAGAATGGACACAGGGAGCCTGGGGTAGAAAGGGGGAGAGTGCTGACCCATTGTGAGGATTGCAACCAACGTCACAAAACAATTTGTGTATAAATTCTTCAATGAGAAACTAATTTGCACTGTAAACTTTCACCTAAAGCACAATAGTTTCAAAAGTAAATAAAAATAAATGGTTAGAATAGTTTTGCTGTTGTTATATATATCGCACCACAATTAAAAAAAAAAGGGTCGGGATTCACCTCAAAGTCTGGCAAGAGGAGGAAAAATGAAGTGGAGCACGCACCCTTGTGATAAACATGGAACTAGAGATAAGCCCAGAGCTTACTGTGAGAGGCACGAGGCTCGTTGCAAAATAAAACGACAAAAACCTGCAAGCGTCAGGCCAAAATTTCTGAAAACTTTCTGAAACAGTTCCAGGCTAATAGTGCATGCAGTGAACTGGGCTGGAAAATTGTAGGGGGAGGAGATGGGGGGAGAGAAAGAAATGTAAAAACTTCCAAGCTCACCATGTGACAAGAACAGCTAGAAAACAAACCGGCTGGCAGTGGGGGCTAAGGAGTGGGAGGGACTCCAGTCCAAAGGTTCTTCCAAGTCAGATGAGTCACCAAACAGAGTGGGACAAATACGCAAATATAGAAACCAAAGGTAGCTGCTATCCGGGACAAAAGGAAAATGTAGACAGCTCGAGGGTGGGGACCAGGAAGGGACCATAATGGAAGGAGTGCTCTCAGGAGACACTAAAACACAAAAACCAAACAAGAATCAAAGCCCAATCAAAGACAAAAATGCCAATCACATAAAAGTTTGTGCAAACATGAGAAACAAAACAAAACAAAAACGGAGTAGTGATACATGCTACAACATGAACCTTGAAAACATGATGTTAGTTTGGACAAATATTGTATAATCCAACTTAAATGAAATACCTAGAATGTACAGAGCCCTGGTGAGACAGGGATTAAGAGCTCGGCTGCTAACCAAAAGGTCGGCAGTTCGAATCTACCAGCTGCTCCTTGGAAACCCTATGGGGCAGTTCTACTCTGTCCTCTAGGGTGGTTACGAGTCGGAATAGACTTGATGGCAATGGGTTTTTGGTTTATAGACATCAAAGTAGACTCTTGGTCACAAGGAGCTGGGGGGAAGGGGAGAAGAAAGGGGAGACATTACTCAATGGGTTTAAGAAAAGAAAGAAGAAACTAGTTTTTAGGTTTCAAAAAAAAATTTTTTTTAATCTTTTTTCCTATAATCTAAGTTGGTTTGATTTGTTACAACATACTATCGTGAAATCTTCCGTGTGATAAAGCTTTAAGAATTCGTACTTTATAAATCCACCTTCTTTACCCTAATGTGAACAGTGATGAATTAAAATTTAGGTTTAAAAAAAAAATTTTTGCTGTTGTTGTTGATAACATACGCAGCATAACACCAATTCAACCATTTCTACACATACAACTCAGTGACACTGATCCTATTGAGTTGTGCAGCCACTCTCATCCCCCTTTTCTGAGTTGCTCCTCCCCCATTAACATAAACTCACTGCCCCTAAGGTTCCTATCTAATCCTCCGGTTGCTGTTGTCAACTTGACCCCATATAGATAGTTCTTAAAAGAGCATAATGGTCAGAGCAGACTTTTTTTTTTTTTTTAACCAGTTTAGCTGTAGTATTTGGTTTAAGTTTTAAAGATTATCTCAGGGCAACAGTTTCAGGGTTCATCCAACCCCATGGCTCCAGAAAGTCTGGAGTATGTGAGAATTTGAAATTCTGTTCTCCATTTTCCCCCTTTTGATCAGGATTCTGCCAGAGAACCTTTGACCAAGATGTGATGAATTAAAATTTAACTTTACCCTATTATATATGATGTTGTTAGTTGCTGTCAAGGCGATTCGAGCTTTCAGCAATCCCATGTGCTCAACTACAAGCTGAGAGGTTGGCGGTTTGAATCCACCCAGGGGCACTGGGAAGACAGGCCTGGCAATCTGCTTCTGAAAGGTCTCAGGCTTGAAAAACCCTACGGAGCAGTTCTACTCTGCACCTGTGGGGTCGCCATTCTATCTGTACTAGAGGATAAACACTTACTTAATAAAATTATAAGAACTTTTATGTTTTAAATTCCTCTAACCAAATGTGACATCAGCATTTTTAAAGAATGGAATGTTTTGTTTTTGGGGTCTGTATGCTGCTTCTTCACAGCTGGATTCAGGTTATGCATTCCCGTTCAGAATGTTACATAAGAGCTGTTGTTTTCTTCTCAGCACATGATATCTGAATGGAGATTCATACATGCGTTGTCGTTATCAGGTGCCGTGCAGTTGATTTAGGTTCACAGTGACCCCATGTGATACAGCAGAACTGCCCCATAGGGTTTTCTTGGCTGTAATCTTTATGGGAGTCTTTCTCCTGTGGGGCCACTGGTGGGTTCGAACCACCAACTTTTCAGTTAGCATCCAAGTGCTAACCATTGTACCACAAGAGGTCCTTTATACGCGCGCGCGCACACACACACACACACGTGTACACACACAGACACCAAAAAACAAAACAAAAAACCCAACGTCACTGCCACCAAGTCGACTCTGACTTATGGCAACCCTATGTGTTACAGAGTAGAATTGCTCCATAGGGTTTTCAAGGCTGTAACCTTTACCGAAGCAGACTGCCAGGGCTTTCTCCTGGAGAACCGCTGGGTGGGTTCAAACTGCCAACCTTTAGCTTAATAGATGAATGCAAACTGTTCCGGGCCACCCAGGGACCTTTATATGTACATACTCTTACTGAAAAGACCCCTGGTGGCACAATGGTTAAGCATTCGGCCGCCAACCAAAAGGTTGGTAGTTGGAACCCACCAAGTAGCTCTGCAAGAGAAAAGACCTGGCCATCTGTTTCTGTCAAGATTACAGCTAGACTTTGGAGCAGTTCTACTCTGTCACATGGGGTCACTATGACTCAAAATTGACTCGACGGCACCCAACAACAATAACAATTCTTACTAAATACAAATAAACAAATTAACAAACTACGATATGAGAAAAGGGTCAAAACTCCAAAAGATACTGAGGCAAAGGACAGGAACTCACAAAAAGTGGACATCTTTCCAGGGAAGGGGTGGTTTCCCTTGGGCAAGGATATCCAAGGGTAGGGTGGGGGACGTGCTGAGAGGACGAGCAACTCTAAGGACAGGTTCACAGAGGGCGATACTCAGAGGCAATGCTAAGAAAACACCCAGAGATGATTTTGTCTGTTGAACTAGCCAAAAAAAAAAAAATTGTTTTTAAATTACCTTCCATCAAATACTGGCGAGAATTTTGGAAAACTGGTGAAATCATACCCCAAAGGTATAAACTGTGTTAAAAAAAAAAAAAGTTCTATGGTATTTTTTTCTTTATGAAAATACTGCTAGGCAATCAGGAAAAAGTTAGAAGCAACTGTCCAGTCTCGCTTACGAAAAGATGTTTTAAAAGCAAGCTCCCAACTCTCTCCTGAATGTCTCCCCCATTTCTCTGCTCCCCTCAAGGGCTAATACGGTAGGTCTGGCTGGGCTTGGGGTTGGGCTGTGTGGGGCAGAGGCTGCAGTGGGATTCCTGTTGGGGATGCTTGGCCCTACAAGCTGGAGGGTCTATAGGCAGTGGGAGAAGTAGGGTTAGGGTTAGGGATAGGGACAGGACTGGGGTTGGGGTTAGGGTCAGAGTTGGGATTGGATCAGGGTTAGAGTCAGGGGCTAGGGTTAGAGGCTGGGGTTGGGGTTAGGGCTAGGGCTAGGGTTAGGTCCAATCCCAATCGGTGACCAACTGTCTGGGTTTACCTAGGACTGCAGGGTTGTTGGGACGTGGGGCTTGTCCCAGACAAACCAGGATGAGCTACTCACAGCTGCAGGAATAACCTAGGGGAGTCCACAGTGGATGCACGTGGTGCTTGCCGCAGACTCTGTTCCCCTCCTCACTGCCCACAAGCCCAGAACGTGCCTTGGTATCTGCTCCTCTACCCTCACCCTACCCTAGTTCCAGGGCTGGTTCTCACTGCTTGTTGTCGTTGGGTGCCATTGAGTCGATTCCGACTTACAGCAACCCCATGTAACAGAGCAGAGTTGCCCCATAGGATTTTCTAGGCTGTAGACCTTTACAGAAGCAGATCCCCAGACCACAGAGCCCCTCAGTCGGTTTGAACCACCAGTCTTTAGGTGAGCAGCCAAGGACTTAAATGCTGTGCTACCAGGGCTCCTTCCCACTGCCTACCCAGGCTAATTTCCCAGAATTAGCCTTCAGGAAAATGCAAATCAAATTCACAATGAGATATAACTTCATAGTCACTTGTTGTCAGCTGCCCTCCAGTCAGCCCCTGACTGATGGCGTCCCCATGCACAGGAGATGGAAAACGCAGCCCAGTCCTGCATCATCCCCTTGACTGGGGTTGCAGATCAGACCACTGGGATACATAGGGTTTTTACTGGCTCATTTTCAGAAGTAGATCTCCAAGCCTTTCCTCCTAGTCCACTTTAGTCTGGAAGCTCCATTGAAACCTGTTCAGTATCATAGCAACACCCAAGCCTCCAATGACAGATGGGTGGTGTCTATGTGTGAGGTGCACTGGCTGGGAATTGAACCTGGGTCTTCCACATGGAAGGCAAGAATTCTACCACAGAACCACCACTGCCCTCAATAATGTCTTAAACCAAACAAACAAACAAAACTAGTTGTCGTTAAATCAACCCCAACTCATGGTGACCCCATGTGTGCCAGAGTAGAACTGTGTACCTTCGGGTTTTCAAAGGCTGATGTTTCAGAAACAGATCACCAGGCCTTTATTTCAAGGAGCCTCTGAGTGGATTTGAACTGCCAACTTTTTGGTTAGCAGCTGAGTCCATTTTGTTACTCTTATTAGGTCTGTCTCCTGTTGATCTCTGTGTTCACTGAGCACCATGCACAGTGTCTAGCACCTTCTCCGGGAAGGCACCCAACAAAAGGTCACATATTAAGGCATCAAGTGATTTATTCCCAGACACAGACAACTCTCTCCAAAGTGAAGTGAGCCAGTTATGTCAGAAGGGACAAAAACATAGGCTACCCTTGTCTAACTTGTAGGACAGAGCTGAAAGGCAATATGAGAGACTGGGGAGAGAAATAAAAATTTGTAGGTTCACATTTCTGACCCATTTTCCAGGAAAGTTTAGATCAAGGCTCTAGGCCCTAATGACAAAGCAATCAACAAAAAGTCTGCTTTGGGAGCCTCTGGGACAGGTTTTAAGCAGAGGAAGGAGAGCACTAAGGATAGCCTTGAAGGCCCAAGCCTAAGCATCAAGACCCTTACCTCATCGCCATATCGCCGATAACTCACTTCGTACAGCACAATCAGACCATTGGGTTCCTTTGGCTCCTGCCACATCAAGTGGACGACATTGTTCTCGAAGATTTCATGGGTCACTGGACCAACGATGTCGTCAGCCTTGGCTGTAAGTAGCAGCAGGGAGTAACGGTTAACAGCAGGGACACAACTGATACCTGGGTCAATTTCCAGCCCCACCACTCACCAGAAGAGTGACCTTGAGCTGGTTACAGAGAACAGACATTAAAAAACTCACCTCACAGGACCGCTGGGAAGATAAAAAACGTGTTGTTTTCTTTATATACTTTTTCTGTTGAAATAATTTTAGACTCACAAGAAGGTGCAAAAATAGTACATAGGCAACCCAAATGTCCATCAGTGGATGAATGGATAAACAAATGATGGTTTATCCATACACTAGAATGCCATTCAGTTATTAAATGGAATGAAGTACTGATACATGCTATAGTGTGGATGAACCTTGAAAACATCATGCTAAGTGAAAGAAGCCAGACACAAAAAGCCAGATATCATATGATTCCATTTATATGCAGTGTCCAGAAGAGGCAAATTCGTAGAGACAGAAAAGTAGATTAGTGGTTGCCTAAGTGGTCGCCAAGAGTCGGAAACAACTCGATGGCACTAGAAAAAAAAAAAAAAAGGCTTGAAGGCAGCAGGAAATAGGGAGGGACTATATAATGGGCATGGGGTTTCTTTTTTTGTTCTGGAATTAGATAGTGGTGATGGTTATACAACACTGTGAATATACAAAATGCACAGAATTGTTCACATTAAAACAGTTAATTTTATCATCTGGATTTCACCTGAATTAAAAAAAAAAGAGTTCTGTGTACCCTTCATCCAGCTTCCCCCAATGACAACACCCCACATAAATATAGCGCATTATCAAAACCAAGAAACTGACCTTGGTACACAACTACTGATTAGACTACATGCCTTATCTGGATTTAAAGGGGTTATTATACAAAAGGAGTCCCTGGGTAGCATAAACTGTTAATGTGCTCAACTGCTACCTGAAAGGTTGGCAGCTCGAGTCTACCCAGAGGTACCTCAGAAGAAAGGCCTGGTAATCTATTTCCAAAACATCAGCCAATGAAAACCCTACAGAGCACAGTTCTACTCTGCCACACATGAGGTTGTCATGAGTTGGGGCTTACTGGATAGCGCTGGCTTGGTTTTATTATATGAAAAGTGCCTCAAACGTGAATGATACATAGAAAGTGCTCAAAAAACTAATCACTGTTTTTACTATCATTGGAGGAAAGCACAAACACAGAGACAGGAATCTCATGATAGGGACAGTCTCAGGAGATTTTCAGAACTAGCTCTCCATCTCCATGTTGCTTTATTTTAAAATTAGTAAGTGTTATCCACAGAATTTCCTATATGCTCAAAAGCTGCACATTTTATTATATGTAAATTATATCTCAATAAAATTGATTTGGAAAATGATAATAATTTAAATGGTGTGGTATCAGAGTACAAAAGTGATGGACAAATCATTGAAGACAAGAAACAGTGAGTCCAACTACTACAGCCTCCACCAGACTGAGCCCAGCACTGCTACATGGTACCTGGCTACCACCACCAACCGCTCTGACAGGGATCACAATAGAGGGTCCTGGACAGAGCTGGAGAAAAATATGGAACAAAATTCAAACTCACAAAAAAAGACCAGACTTACTGGTCTGACAGAGACTGAAGAAAGCCCCACCCCGACACTCAGCTAACTCAGTATTGAAGTCACTCCTGAGGTTCGCCCTTCAGCCAAAGATTAAACAGGCCCATAAAACAAACAATAGCTCAACTCTGTATAGGAAACTAAATGGGCACACCAGCCCAGGGGCAAGGACGAGAAGGCAGAAGGGGAGAGGAAAGCTGAATGAACCGAAATGGGGAACCCAAGTCGAGAAGGGGAGAGTACTGACACGTCGCAGGGTTGGCAACCAATGTCACAAAACAATATATGTATTGTTTAGTGAGAAACCAATTTGCTCTGTAAACCTCCATCAAAAGCACAATAAAAAGAAAGAGTCCAGAAATTGAGCTGCGTATACACAGGAATTGGCTTTCAGAAAGGCCGTTATCTCCTACTACTGGTTAACCCAGGTAAACGCGTGCAGCTCTTCTGGAGGGCCAAGTGACAAAAACAGACCATCATACTATTAACTGCATATACCTTGAGCAGGCAATTCCAGATCTACAAATGGATTTAAAGGAAATAATTGGAGAAGTGCACAAAGATGTTTATCTTGTTTTTAAAACAGAATATTGCAACACAACCCAAATGTCCATCGAGAGAAGACTTTAAACTAAAACCAATGGCATATCTACGGCCATTAGTATGTTTTTATGTGCCCCCCCCCCAAAAAAAGGGTGTTAAAAACTGTACAGCATGATTCTGTTTTTACAAAAGGTAAGTTCTGGAAGAAGATACAAGAGGTTAACAGGGCTTATTACAGGGATTTAGGGTTAAATGAATTTTATTTTTCTTACTGCTTATACGTATTTAATTTTATTCCTCTCATTGCTTGTGAATAGTTTCTAAAGTTTCATGTCATTAAAAACCTGAGAAATGTGAGTAAGTTAAAGTTCATATACACACTGCCTAGAGCGTGGAGGGCTTCCCTTCGGGCAGCCTGGGTCTCCCGCCCAGTGATGTGCCAACCCGGGGCAAGCAGACTCACCTTCGGGCATAGTTCTGGCGCTGACATAGGCTGCCACGCTACACCTTTCCTCTGGGGCATCTTGGTTGCAAGCCTGCACTTCGATGCGATAGCCAGTGAAATGACGCAGGCCAGAAATGACCAGCGACTCCTTGTTTACCACTTTCTCGAAGGGCCGGTGCTCTGCCGGGCTAGTGGGCACTCTGGTTGAGGAGACATTGGGGAAACCTGGAATCGTGGGCACGGCCACTGTCACGTTCCCAACATCGCCAAGGGCCCTGCGTTTCCGCGATGGCCTGTAATGACAAGAGGACACACACAGTCATTATCTTCAAGAATAATGCTGGGGATAACGGGCTGAAAATGAAGACTATTGCAAGGGGGCGGGGAATGCACAGGGATTAAAATGCAAATTACTAGAAATTAAACCCAGTGAGGCTTTCAAGATACCCCGGTAGACGTGGTAAGTGTCAGGGCCACCCCATCCCATGAGGGCTGGATGAGTGGTTTCCAGGGGCATCGACTGAGCCTCAGACACTGATATATTCCCTTTCACATGCTTGATTTCAGGTTTCCATTTTGCAGATTAATAGGCCATCCAGGGTCAGAGTTAAAAATAAGATGCCAAAAGCGTGTAAGAGTTAGCCTTTCTGGAAGATCTGCCAAAGGCATTGGCCCAATGGCCCAAGCTACTGGCCAACCAACATCATCCCTTTCAACAGGAGAAACACGTCCTCTAATTTTGATGACTATCCAGGCCACCTGCATAACTGGAAGCGATTAAGTTTCCATTCTTGGTAAAGCAATCTTACCACTCAGACTCACAAGGGTAGCTCCACCAAAACTCGTACACAATTGGCATGCTTTTTTTCCCCCTTAAGAGCACATGGATAGAGGAATGAAGTACCGATTATACTACCAAACCCAACCCAACCCAACCCATTGCCATCGAGTTGATTCCGACTCTTAGCTACCCTATAGGACAGAGTAGAACTGCCCCATAGAGTTTCCGTGGAACACCTGATGGATTTGAACTGCTGACCTTTTGGTTAGCAGCCGTAGCATTTAACCACTACGCCACCAGGGTTTCCGATTATACTACAGTGAGGATCCGGCTTGAAAAATCATGCTAAGTGAAGGAAGCCAGACACAAGAGGCCACATATTGTATGATTCCACTGGTATGAAATGTCCAGAATAGACAAATCCGTAGAGGCAGAAAGCAGACTAGTGGTTGTTTGAGACTGTGGGGGAAGGAAAGAGGGGCAGTGACTGTGTAATGGGTATAGGGTTTCCATTTGGAGCGATGAAAACAGTTCTAGACCTAGGCAGTGGTGCTCATGATAGCACACATCATGAACGATCTTAACACCACTGAACTATATAAAATGGTTGCAATGGTAAATGTGGGGTATTAACATAGTAAATGGGGGCAGAAAAAAACATACACGGTAACCT
Source organism: Loxodonta africana (assembly GCF_030014295.1). Taxonomy (NCBI): domain Eukaryota; kingdom Metazoa; phylum Chordata; class Mammalia; order Proboscidea; family Elephantidae; genus Loxodonta; species Loxodonta africana. Next base: position 11,270,182 of record NC_087344.1, read on the forward strand.
GTGAAAGCCAGAACCGGTCAAAGAAGGAAAACTCAAATATTTCCTACTAATAGTGACAGAAAAGTGGTGACTACACCCTGTCAGAGGCAGAAAACTTGGGCGACCTGGAAAAACAAGGCAGTCCTGTGGGCTTTCGGCCTTCACAGGTTTCACTATATGAGGAAATAAATGTTGATAGCCTAATAATTTAAGAATTCAAAAAAAAGTAAGAGAAGAAAATTTAAACTATTGTTAATTTCACTGTCCACTGCTCCCTTTGGGAATTTTTGAAAGATAAATATTACATGAGTATAATTAGGATCAAATTTGTTTTATAACCCACTTTTTTTCACTTATTACATGGGAAGCATTCTTCTATGACATCAAATATTTCCCTCACAACATAATGTTTTAAGCTTCTGTGTTTTTTTTTGTCAATGTTAGGGTTTTCCTCCTCATTAAAAAAAGCATTGCAAAAAAAACTTGGAAAACATTGAATGGCTGTGAAAAAGTCCAGCTAACATATGAACCATAATTTGCTTAACCATTCTCCTATTTTTCAGTATGAAGGTATTTCCAATTTTTGTTTTGCTATTATAGATATAATATCTATATAGAAGAAAGTAAAAATTTTTGTTTTGCTATTATAGATATGGAAACCCTGGTGACGCAGTGGTTAAGTGCTACGGCTGCTACCAAGAGGTCGGCTGTTCAAATCCACCAGGCGCTCCTTGGAAACTCAATGGTGCAGCTCTACTCTGTTCTATAGGGTCGCTATGAGTCGGAATCAACTCGACGGCAGTCGGTTTGGATTATAGATATTGCTGTAATCATTGTCTGACTGAATTTTCAAAACGTTGCCACTGAACTGATTTCAACTCAAGACAACCCCATCCTCTCCGGTGGATTCAAACTGCCAACCTTTCAGGAATCACGCGCTTAGCCATTTCTACCACCCAGGGACTCTGATTGTCTTATTAGTTCCTAAAAGTAGATTCCTGGAAGAGAAACCACTAAGCCAAAGGGGATACTAAACCTTTGGCTAAACTGTGATCTGGAAACTGCACCTCAGGACCAACCTCACCAACACTGAGGACTAATAGGAGTTTTTAGATTTTCAACCTAATGGATAAAAAAATGACACCTGCTTATTGCACATCTCTTTGTACTACGAACTGGAGCTCTTTTTCCCTCTATCAGTTCTTTGTGTTTCTGCAGGAAATTAATCCCTCGTGTCCTTTGCCTATTTTTCCACGAGGTTTTAGTGCTTTCCTTAATTATTTGTGATAGTTAATGTCATGTGTCAACCTGGCCCAGCTACGGGGCCCAGCTGTTTGGCCAAACATCACTCTGTTGTTGATGTGTGCCACTGAGTCAATTTCAACTCATAGCGACCCTACAGGAGAGAGGAGAACTACCCTACAGGGTTTCCTAGGCTGAAATCTTCACGGGAGCAGATTGCCAGGTCTTTTCTCCCAGGGAGCCCTGGTGGGTTCAAACCGCCAACCTTTTGGTTAGCCACTGAGCACTTTAGCCATTGCAACACCATGTTAGTTCATGTTATGAAGTAGTTACATGTGATTAAACTAGCTGACCTTAAGTAAAGCAGACTGTTGTTGTCAGGTGCCATCGAGTCAGTCCTGACTCATAGCGACCCTGTGTACACCAGAAGGAAACACTGCCTGAGCCTGCACCATTGTCACAATGGTTGTTACGCTTGAGCCCATTGTTGCAGCCACTGTGTCCATCCATCTCCTTGAGGGTCTTATCTTTTGTTGACCCTCTACTTTACCAAGCATGATGTCCTTCTCCAGGGACTGGTCCCTCCTGATATCATGTCCAAATATCTGAGACAGTCTCGCCATCCATGCCCCGAAGAAGCATTCTGACTGTACATCTTCCAAGACAGATTTGTTGATTCTTCTGGCAGTCCATGGTATATTCAATATTCTTCGCCAACACCACAATTCAAAGGCATCAACTCCTCTTCCGTCTTCCTTATTCATTGTCCAGCTTTCACATGCATATGATACGATTGAAAATACCATGGCTTGGGTCAGGCGCGCCTTAGTCTTCAGGGTGACATCTTTGCTCTTCAACACTTTAAAGAGGTCCTTTGCAGCAGATTTGCCCAATGCAATGCATCGTTTGATTTCTTGATTGCTGCTTCCACAGGTATTGGTTGTGGATCCAACTAAAATGAAATCCTTGACAACCTCAATCTTTTTTCCGTTTATCATTATGTTGCTTATTGGTCCAGTTGTGAGGATTTTTGTTTTCTTTATGTTGAGGTGTAATCCATGGTGAAGGCTGTAGTCTTTGACCCTCATCAGTAAGTGCTTCAAGTCCTCTTCACTTTCACCAAGCAAGGCTGTGTCATCTGCATAACGCAGGTTGTTAAGGAGTCTTCCTCCAATCCTAATGCCCCATTCTTCTTCATATAGTTTCTCAGATTATTTGCTCAGCATACAGATTGAATAACTATGGTGAAAGGATACAACCCTGATGCACACCTTTCCTGACTTTAAACCACAAAGTATTCCCAGTTTGCTTTTGCCAATGAGTTCTTCTTAACCAATATGAAACACAGTCTTTCATATTTATTTGTAAAAGTTTCTATATCAGTTAAAAAAAAATTTATTTTTCCCTACAAGTAAATTCTAAATGGGGTTATGATGAGGTACACTGAGGTTTCATGGCTATTCCGAAAGGAATATTTCCCTTATTTTATGTTCTAATTATTGCTGGTATATCTAAAAGCTACTTTTTGTTTGCTGATATTACAAATTATTATTATGTTTATATCTACTTTTCACTCTCAGAGTGTCACAGTTGATTTTCTTGGTTTTTTAATGGAATCCACTAGAAAAGGGGCTGGCAAACTTTTCTTGTTAAGGAGCATACAGTAAATACTTTATCTCTGCCACAACTACTTAACTCTGCCATGGTCGTTCAAAAGCAGCCACAGATAACACGTACATAAATGGGTGTGCTTCCATTCCAGTATTTCATTTACAAAAACAGGACGCCAGCCCATGTGGTTTGCCTCCAACTACAATAGACTATCTGCAAATATCAGTGACTTTATTTCCCACAGCCCACTATTGACAATTCTAGTCTGTTTTGAGTCTTACTGCACTGGCTAGACAGCAAGAAAAACCATCCCCGTTGCCGTCGAGTCAACTCACTCATAGCAACCCTACAGGACAGAGTAGAACTGCCCCACAGAGTTTCTCAAGGAGCGCCTGGTGGATTCGAACTGTCGACCTTTTGGTTAGCAGCCATAGCACTTAACCACTATGCCACCAGGGTTTCCGGCAAGAGAAATGTTAATTAGTAATGGTGAGATTGGGTGTCTTTGTTCATAACTCCAATAGGGACAGTTTTAAGAATGGTGTTAGCTTGGCTGCTGGTTTAATATTTTTGCTTTTGTTTGTTGCCACAAGTTGATTCCGACTCATGGTGACCCCATAGGTGCAGAGTAGAACTGTTCCACAGGGTTTTCAAGGTTGTGACCGTTCAGAAGCAGATCACCAGGCCTGTTGAGTTAGGACTGCCAGCCTTTCAGCTAGTAGTCTAGCACTTAATCCGTTTATCTTGTTGAGGAATTATTCTATTCCTTGTTTTAAAGGAGGCCTCTTCTATTTTTCTTTTTCTAAATTAGGAATTGGTAATTAATGTTACTGAATAAGGTCTATGATTTTTCTTACTGGGCGCCTTGATGAAATAGATTATCAGACCTCCTGATCATAAACTATTTCTGAGATAAATGATATTGTGGCCAGTAGAGTATTTTATTTAGGACATTTGGACCTAAAGCCAATTATTAGCTTGGCCTGTGGTTTTCTTCCAGTGGAGTTAATGCGAGTGGTGTTATATTGGTTTTCATATAATGAACTGGGAAGATTTACATAGATTTCTAGGCTCTGGGACAGTTTCTATATCTAAGGAAACAGTGGGTCTTTCGGTGTTTGAAAGAACTCATCTAGAAAACTCTCTGGGCCCAGGGCCTTTTTGGAGAAAATTCACTGATAAATATTTTTTAGTCTTCTTTTCCAAGGTTATTAAATCCAAACCAAACCCAGTGCTGTCGAGTCGATTCTAACTCATAGCAACCCTGTAAGACAGAGTAGAACTGCCTCCATAGAGTTTCCAAGGAGCGCCTGGCGGATTCAAACTGCCGACCCTTTGGTTAGCAGCTGTAGCACTTAACCACTATGCCACCAGGGGTTCCAAGGTTATTAGACTACTTAATTTTCTGCTGCTTCCTGAATCAGTTTACTTGTTGCCGTCAAGTTGATTCCAACACTTGGAGACCCTATGGGATAGAGTAGAACTGCCCTATACAGTTGCCAAGGAGCGGCCGGTGGATTTGAACTACTGACCTTTTGGCTGGCAGCCTAAGCTCTTAACCACTATGCCACCAGGCTCCTGCATCAGTTTAGACAAGTTAAATTTTCCTACCTTACCGCAAGTTTCAAATTTACCAGCCTGTGGTTGTCCAGAGGTTTCAACATTTAAAAAATTTCCTCAAACCCTAGCTTTATATCACCTTCTTTATTTCTACTCATTTGTGTTTTTCTCCCTAGATTACAGTTACCATGATGTTAGTTGCCATTGAGTTGGTTCCAACTAATGACGAGCTTACGTATAACAGGATATAAGTTAGCCGGTCGCCATGTTGTTGCTGTTAGGTGCTGGGGAGTCAATTTCAACTCCTAGTGAACCCGTGTGACAGAGTAGAACTGCCCCATAGGGTTTTCTAGACGGTAACCTTTACAGGATGAGATCGCCAGGTCTTTTCTCCCATGGAGCGGCTGGTGAGTTTGAACCATCAACCTTTTGGTTAGCAGCCGAGTGCTTAACCATCGTGCCACCAGGCCTCCTTCCCAGTCATCATAAAAAACAAAACAAAACAACCCACCAAACCCAATACCATCGAGTCAATTCTGACTCATAGTGACCCTATGGGACAAAGCAGAACTGCTCCATAGGGTTTCCAAGGCTGTAAATCTTTTACGGAAGCAGGCTACCACATCTTTCTCCCACAGAGCAGATAGATGGTGGGATTGAACTGCCAACCTTTCAGTTAGCACCTGAGAGCTTAACCACTCCACTACCAGGACTCCTTCCCCAGTCACCACAGGCTTAGCTATTGTTGATTCTCTCTTCCTAATACATTTACATTTTTAAGTCTTTATTCATCAGACCATTTAAGTCTAGTAATTTGAGTCAAAGTCCAGCTTTGGCAATATTCTGAAAGTTATTCACAACTTCAGTATTTTTCAAGCAGACTTCCACAGAAGTTTCAGTGTCCACTCTGATCCAAATCGAAACCCACTGCTGTCGAGTTTGATCCCGACTCAGAGCGACCCTATAGGACAGAGTAGAACTGCTCCATAGGGTTTCCACAGAGTGTCTGGTGGATTTGAACCACGGATCTTTTGGTTAATTATTTAAGCCAATAACTTAATCACCAGGAAGTAGAGTATTCTTTTCAAATTTTGGAAATCAACATTTACTTTTTACTGCAGTGTAGTCAGAAAACATGACATAAGACACTAATTCCTACATTGGGGTGCTTACTAAGACTTTCTCCGTGGCCTTTTTGCATTAAAAGACCACAAACATTCTTGGATAGGAAAGAAGACAGCTGCACCTCCATAGTAAGCTACAGACAGACCCACGTTGGCGGGATTCAGAACTTTTCTACACAGGCACAAACTAGCCTCACAAAAACGGCCAAGATATTGGTGTCTAATGAATAACCACCCGTGAGACTGAGAAATTGATATCTGAACAACTTGAAAACAGAACGGTCTTGTCAAAGAGGCCAAATGTGTATATACCAAAAGGATTATCTCCACAAAGACCAAACCTGGTAATGAAAGATCTGGGGATGCTTACCATCAACTGCCTCTTGCACTCGCTCCAAAAAAAAAAAAATTGCCGTGGAGTCGATTCTGACTCACAGTAACCTCACGTGTATCAGAGTAGTACCGTGCTCTATAGGGTTTTCAATGGCTAATTTTTCAGAAACAGATCTCCAGGCCTTTCTTCCAAGGTACCTCTGGGTGGACTTGAACCTCCAACATTTCAGTTAGCAGCCAGGTACGTTCACCATTTGCTCCATCCAATGACTTACTTGACTCCCTACTAAGCGTCATTTTATTACCCTACCATCTCGCACTCATCCAGGAGTGTTCTCAACCAGGGGAAATTCTGTCCCCTGGGGACACTTGGCCATGTCGAGAGACACTGTGGTTGTCATGACTGGGGAAGTGGGGAGCTCCTGGCATCGAGTGGGTGGAGGCCAGGGATGCTGCTCAACACCCTACAGCACATAGAATGTGCCCCCACAGCAAAGAATGTTCCAGCCCCAAATATCAAGTGTGCCAAGGGCGAGAAACCCTGGTCTGCACCAAGGCCACAAACGTCTAGGTCTTTCATCACTTCAAGGAACCCTGGAAAGGTCAGCAGTTGGAACTCACCAGCTGCTTCACAGGAGAAAAACCTGGCAATCTGCTTCCTTAAAGATTACAGCCTCAGAAGCCCGATGGGGCTGTTGCACTCTGTCCTTCAGGGTCCCTGTGAATCAGAATCGACTGCAACATGTCCTTGCTGCAGATTATATTCCTAGCAGACACTAGAGGTCAGATCAGGCCACACATAAAAATACTGGGCCTCAACCTGCCTTCCCTTCTCGCTTCCAGTTCTTCCCCTCCCAGCCAGTCATCCTCTCACTGGCTCCCCAGGAGCCCGCCATTCGTCCCACCTCCTTGCCTCTGCCCACGTTCTTGTTCGGAATACCTTCCCGCTTTTCTCCTCTGAGCCAACACAACTCAAGAGGAAGCTTCCCTGACCCTCCTTCACAGAATGCAGATACCCAGCACCCCTACACTTGTCACCTCAAAGAAAAATGCTCTGCTTCCATATCAGTCTCTCTCACTCTAGTATAAACTGCTGGATTGGGGCACCTCGCCTCATGTGTCTGTGACTCGGTGCTGGGCACAGTTCTGTGCACACAGTGGGTGTTGACAAATATTTAGTGAGTGGATGGCGGTAATGTGCAGCCTATCTGGGAGGTGCCCGGTCAGTGCCCTGTGGATTCTATTTTTTCAAAAGCGTGTGTTAGTTAAGATTATTCCCTGAGTTCACGCCCAGATCTCATTTCAGTGTGAAGACATTTAAAGGGAGCTTGTGAAGCGTCATCCCATCAGCGCGGCCCCATGTCATGCAATAAGCCCCAGAAGCCCTTGGAATCTTCATGGCACACAGCATGCTTCCTGCCCGCCTGGCCCGCCGGCCCTGGACAGACGTCCCACAGGTGAGTCGTACCTAGGGTCCTCGGCGCCAGGGCCTGAAGAGGTTTTTCTGTGGAAACAAAATCAACCGCTTTGAGGGCAGATGGAACTTCTGCAGACAGACCTCACGATTCTGACCCCCAGACGGCCCTGCCCCAGACCACTGCCCTTGACCATCATTTGATGGCAGGGATGAAGCACAACTTCCCCAGCTGGTACAGGGGAATCCAGCAAGAGGGGAAAAAAAAGAGTCAGAGAAAATACCTTTCTCTCCCAGAGACCTGGCCTGCTGCTGAGGTTCCCCGTGGGCCTCAGACCTGACTGTGCTGAAAAATCAGGACAGACTCAGCAATTTCCCCACGTCAGGAGAAGGTTTTGTGTTTGATGAGTAAGACAATAACAGCTTCAATGCCAGTGCTGCCCCACTTAGCACTCTTTGGACCCAGGGTCATGGGGGAAAATGCCAGAAAGAAAACAAACAATGAAAACACATTCCACATGGATGGTTCTGGAGAAAAGCCTCACTTGGATGAGTAATAATGGTGGACATTTGAAGAGATACACTTTAAAATCCTGTTTGATTTCCAACATAAACCCTTTGGGGTTTTGACTCACTTGGGAAATGGCCAACGGTATCAGATATTTTTGATATCTGTACTTTAGATGAAGGTTTACAGACCTAGCTTCTCATTACACAGTTATCACACATATTGTTTTACGATATTGGTTAATAACCCCACAACGTGTCAATGCTCTCACCTTGACCTTGCGTTCCCTATTACCAGCTTTTCTGTCCCCTCCTGCCTTCTAGTCTTTGCCCCAGGAATGGTGTGCCCCTTAGTCTTGTTTTGTTTTACGGGCCTGTCTAATCTTTGGCTGAAGGATGAATCTCGGGAGTGACTTCATTACTGAGCTAAAAGTGTGTCGGGGGCCATACTCTTAGGGTTTCTCCAGTCTCTGTCAAGCCAGTAAGTCTGGTCTTTTTTTGAGTTATAATTTTGTTCTACATTTTTCTCCAGCTCTGTCCAGGACCCTCTACTGTGATTCCTGTCAGAGCAGTCAGTGGTGGTACCCAGGCACCATCTCACTGTACTGGGCTCAGTCTGATGGAGCCCATGGTAGTTGTGGTCCATTAGTCCTTTGGACTAATCCTTTCCTTGTATCTTTAGTTTTCTTCATTTTCCCTTGCTCCCGTAGAATATTTTAGATGGCCGCTCACAGGCTTTTAAGACCCCAGATGCTACTCACCAAAGTAGAATGTAGACCATTTTCTTTATAAACTATGTTATGCCAACTGAACTAGATGTTCCCGAGACCATGAGGTATCAGATACTTTCGGGTAAAAACCAGTCATCACGAGTTGATTCCAAGTCATGGCAACTCCGTGTATGTCAGAGTAGAACTGTGCTCCAGGGGGTTTTCAAATGGCTGGTTTTTTGGAAGCAGGTTGACAGGCCTTTCTTCCAAGGTACCTCTGGGTGGACTCCAACTTTCAACCTTTCATGTGCTAAAGTGCCAGTGAAGAGAGAGGCAACAGTGGAGAGGTGGGAGGGGGCCCAGCTGTGGATATACCAATCTGGACTCAAACCCCAAACAGGCCGTTTGCTGCAGCACCAAGTCACTCATCAGCTCAGAAAAACAGGTTTCAGACCCATAAGAACTTTGGTGGGTTACTGTGAAGATTCATGAAATAATACAATGGAGACAGAGGAAGTATTGGCCACTTACGATATGCCAGAGATTCTTCCAAGCACTTGACTCACTCTATCCTTACTTAACTCAGTGGTTCTCAACTGGGGGGCGATTTTGCCCCCCGCCCCCAGAGACATCTGGCAATTTCTAGAAGCATTTTTTGTTGTCACAGCTGTGGCGGGGGTACTACTGGCATCTCATGGGTAGAAGCAGCCAGGGATGCTGCTCAACACAGGACAGCCCCCATCACCACAGAGAATGATCCAGCTCCAGCTAGTGTTGAGTTTGAGAATCCCTGAATGACACATTTCACCCTCACAATAACCCTAAGAGACAGGAACTATTATTATTTCCATTTTACAGATGACTACACTGAGGCACAGACAGGTGAGAGAACCTGCCCAAGCTAGTATGTAGGAGGGCAGGAGCTAGAACCCAGGCGGCAGGCCTCCTGAGTCTCACTGTTGACTGCTCCACTATTCTGCCTCTTGGGCACAAAAGCACGCACGCAGCCCAGCATGGGGCACATCGTACCTATATCTCCACGCACCTGTGACTGGATATGAGGACTCTGAAGGTGGAGCCTGCAGAGAAACATGCGTGGGAAGCCCTCATCTAACCCATTTCCACAAACGTCTGTGAATGTAGCTGAGACACCTTGACCTAAAGGAACATGCTTTTTACCTGAGTGTCTTTGCTTGCAGGGCAGGTAAGAAGAGATGAAAGGCCTGGAGTCGCTTTTACTGCTGCGAGGTGTGCAACCCCCTGCAGTCAACAGTCTGGCCTTTGGTCCTGCTTCCTGAGAGCCGACCACGCCTGAGGCCAGTGAGTGGGGTCTGACCAGGCCAGGAGAGACCACCTGCGGCCTGACGGTGACGAAGCCTCAGGAGGCATGATGTCATCTATCATGGCCACGTGGGGAGGCCGAGAGGCCTTGGAAGACAAGGCTCAGTGGAGCTTCCTGGGTGGACAGAGGGAGCATCTGCTCTCGGGAGGGAAAGCGTGTCCCCTGGGGGCATGGAAGCTCTGCGTAGAGACCCCTGCTGGGCCTCGCCCTATGTGTTAGTATCCTTTTTCCTGCTGTATTAAATATTGCCCTTTCCCTGGAATTTGTGAGTCACTGCAATGGAAAATCAGACCCGAGAAACAGAGAACGGGACAGTGCCCACTGACCTGGCCCCAGGTGAATGGGGATGAGAGAGAGATGGGGCCGGTACCCATTGACTTTGTAACCACAAACCTTCTCAGTAGATCAGCAAGTCCCTTTACAAGCTCAAGGAAACTCAACATATGTAAACAGGGGAAGCCATTGGCTTTTGATGGTGCTGTGAATGGTAGATCCAAACCAAACCTGCTGCCGTCTAGTCAATTCTGACTCATAGCGACCCTACAGAACAGAGTAGAACTGCCCCATAGGATTTCCAAGGAGTGCCTAGTGGATTTGAACTGCTGACCTTTTGGTTAGCAGCCCAACTCTTAACCACTAAACCACCAGGGTTTCCAAACGGTAGCTAGTGTGGCTAAAATGTAAAGAGACCGTGCTGAGTTTGGACTTGGGATAAATCAAACAGGTGGCAGGCAGGCTTTTCTTAGGACCGGCCTCCATTAGCTAACTGTGCATCTCAGAGCTCAGAAACCTGGAGGCTGGGGCAGTGATTTTGTGAGACACAGGGAAACGCACACATTGAGTCTGAAGAGGTTTCTTCAGAATAGAATTTTTTTTTTCCTAATTATTTGCTCTTCCTGGGAAGCTCCCTGTTGACCTGCAAGGTCTTTTTCTCTATCTGAGGAAAAGTCTCCACTCAGGCTCCATCCACTCTCCTGTGGCTCAGGGCCCCCACTCCATCGGGTCTCCTAAGTACCGCCTGTCCCCCTGGTGCCCGCGAGGAGTCTGACCTGGGGACGAAAACCACATTGTGCAGGTAATCCTCGAATGTCTTGCGGAACGAGGACTCCTCCAGCTCCTTGAGGATCTGAGAGTCGGTCTTGGGACAGGCACAGCAGTCGCTGGCTGACTCTTCATAGTCACTCTGGTTGTGTTTCTGGGACTCTTCAGACTCGAACGGTGGAGACCAGGTCCGGGAGGGCAGCTTCAACCCTACGGACAGGCAGAGCAGAGGGGTTTGGGTCTCCCGCTGCCCCCGACACCAGCACATGCACACAAACCAAAGGGGGCTTTCACAGAGAGAGGGGCTGTACACAAGAGACAGAGGGGGCACTGGTGGCTCAGTGGTAGAATTCTCCCCTTCCATGCAGGAGACCTGGGTTCAATTCCCACCCAGTGGGCCTCATGTGCAGTCACCATTCATCGGTGGAGCTTCCAATCTAAGATGGACTAGGAATAAAGGCCTGGCAACCTGTTTCCAATAATCAACCAATGAAAACCCTATGGATGACAATGGTCCCTCTCAACTGATCATGAAGATGGTGCAGGACCAGACAGCATTTTGATCCATTGTGCATGGGCTTGGTCAGGAATCAGGGGCCGACTTGACAGCAACTAACGACAGCCAAAGGACAGAGCTTGGGGCCAGGGGCTGGGTTTGAGTTCCACTGCAAAAATTAAAACCTCCCTCTCCAGCGTCCTGTGAGCCTCAACAGAAAAGGCAGGTCAACGTGTTCTGGAAACTATCAGCCACCACAACCCTGTGGGGCTGGGATTGTAGGGGACCCAGACAATGTCCCTGCTCTGCTGGAACTCACATTCTAATGGGCTGGGGGGGGGCTGTTCACAATAAATTAATAAATGCATATGCCATGGATAAGACGGTGGTGCATGTTTAAAAGCTGGGGGAGTGGACAGAGGGTGTGTGGCGGTGCTATTTTTTTATGGAGTAGTCTTGGAGACAGGAGCCCCCGGGTGGCAGAAACAGTTAAGCATTCGACTACTAACCAAAAAGTTGGCAGTTCGAACCCACCCGGAGGCATCTTGGAAGAAAGCCGGCAACCTGCTTCTGAAAAGTCACAACCTTGAAAACCCTATGGAGCAGTTCTGCTCTGCACACATGGAGTTGCCATGAGTCAGGATCAACCCAACAGCACTGATGTGTGGGGTTTTTTTTGTTTTTTTTTTCTGCCTCAGAGAAAAAGACCTTTCAGCAATCCTGAAATTAAGTAAAGCAATGAGCCAATCCCACATCTTGTTCTCCTTAGGTGCTATGGAGTCAGTTTTGACTCAGAGTCGAGCCCAAATCATTTGCGCCACTCAGGGACCTTTCTTCTCCAGGTACCCATACCACACCTGTTGCCATCCAGTCGATTCCAACTTATAGCAACCCTACAGGACAGAGGAGAACTGCCCCACAGGGTTTCCAAGGAGCAGCTGGTGGATTTGAACTGTCAGCCTTTTGCTTAGCAGCCAAGCTCTTCACCACTGCACCACCAGAGTTTCCTTCTCCAGGTAGCAGTCCTGAAAATACAAAGCTGGTTTTTAAATAACCCCTGGTGGTGTCTTGAGGCCTGGGATCACATCCCAGAGGCACCTGTTACCTGCCGTGTGACACAATCGCACCTCTTAAGCTCTCTGGAACCTGCTCACACAGCCATGAGGTTTGGACAACACCGCTCCTTACAGAGGAGCCCCGGTAGCGCAAGGGTTAAGCGCTCCACTGCTAACCAAAATGTTGGCGGTGCAAACCCACCCCGCTGCTCAGAGGGTGGAAGACCTGGCAATCTGCTCCTGTAAAGATTACAGCCTAGGAAACCCCACGAGGCAGTTCTACTGTGTCCCATGAGTCTCTCTGAGTCAGAATCAACTCGATGGCATCCAACAACAAAAACACTCATTATAGAATAAAACCCATGAAGGACCCTCAGAATCATCTTTCCCATGTTGAGCCCTCGAGGCTGCGCTCCACACTCACCGGATGCCTGATGTCTGCTGAGCAAAAGCAAATCCATTTATTGCAGCCCCTTAAGTGCCTCGAGGGTAGACAGTGAACTCTAGATGAGGGTCAAATGCCTTCCGGAGAACAGCGAATACCCACTTGGAAGCATGAGTGTTCGTAAAGCTTTGAAAGCCTGTGGACTCTTAATCCCAGTTGCCATTGTGTCAGAGTAGAGCTATGCTCCATAGGGTTTTCATGGCTGATTTTTCCCAAGCGAATCACGAGGCCTTTCTTCTGAGCCGCCTCTGGGTGGGTTCAAACCTCTAACCTTTAGGTTAGTACCTGAGTGTGTTAACCAACCACACCACCCAGGGACTTCTAAGTTTATTAACAGACATAGAATACCTTGGCTAGTTTGACTTTGAGGGGACTAGTTACGGCATTATGGGTTGAAGAAAGAAAAAACCAATAAGGTAGGATTTTCTTAGTAAAAGGGGCTCGTGACATTTTTTTGCAGAGGAAAGGATGTTCACAGGGCACTGCCAAGGCTCCTGATGCCCATTGTCCCTTTCTAGCATCCACAGCATGAAACTTCTTGTTGTTAGCTGCCGTTATTGGCTCCTGACTCATGGCAACCCCATGCACAACTTTTCATTAGCTGGTTTTCGGAAGTCCATCTCCAGGCCTTTCTTCCTAGGCTTAGTCTGGAAGCCCTGCTGAAACCTGTTCAGCATCCTAGCAACATGCCAGCCTCCACTGACAGACGGGTGGTGGCTACGGTGAGGTGCCTCTGTTTTTTCCGGAACCATAAAAGTACAGCACTGATGAGGCAGGTAACGACTCTAGCTGGTGGTTTCTGTTACTTGAATACTGGGCCAACAGCTCACAGCCAAGCCAGCAACCAGGCTTGCTCTCAAGTTATATAAAGCAGCCGAGGAGATAAATCACGCTTGTAACCCTCGGCTCAGGAGGGGGATGAGGTCACAGGCATACATATAGCATATGACTGAAGAGTTGGGACGGCTCCCAGAGACCATGTGTCCTCTGCCCCTTCTCCCGAAAAGGAGGCAGATGGACACAGCAGCTTACTCCGTGACTCGCCCAAAGCCCTACAGCAGGTCAAAGAAGGCACCAAGGGCAAACCCTGGGGTTTCTGGTCTCACCAGCCACCCTCCTCCAACCTCATCCCCAAAGTCAAGGGCTGAGGATATCCCCAATTCCAAAAAATCTGAAGGAAAGCAAATGAAGGAGAGGGAGGAGGGAAACCTAAAGAAAAAAAAGTGACTTAGGATTCTTTGGTTTGGTGGGGATTTTCTTTTAAATCCAGTTTCAAATTAATATTAAACCAAATTTTACAAACTAATTTGAGGTTTCAAATAGGACCTTCCATTTTCCTTCAGATGGAGGGAGTCACATTAAATACACAGGATTAAAAACTGGGGGGAAAAAAGTTCATATAAATGTTTAACGTATTTTTACACAAATAATGCACGTCTTCTGTGTTTAATTGCCAACTGTGCCCTCCCCTGTGAAGCATTTTCATAGGCGCCACTAAGCTAGTTTTTTACAGCAATGTACAAAAAAAAAAAGGCACAGCAGCTTATGAAAATACCTCCTGGGGGGAGAGCACAGTTGGCAAACAAATGTAGAAGGTGTGCGTTATTTGTGTAAAAAAACCAGTAATTGAAAGTACGGGAGAGAATTAGAGAGTATTACTTCTTCTAGTCTTCAACCGTGATCTGGAAAAGCCTTTTTAAAAACATGTTATACGAGGCTACACTATGTTAAGGTACGTTGTATTACTACACATCACATTAAGTTATGCTGTGTCATGTTACGTTACGTCACGTTAGCTGCTGTCACGTCGGCCCCCAACTCATGGTGACCCCATGCACAAGAGAATGAAATACTGCTCAGTGCTATGCCATCCCCGTGATCAGCTGGTCGAGGACTGGATCGTGGTGATCCATAGAGTTCTCACTGGCTGATCTGCAAAAGGAGGTCACCAGGACCTTCTTCCTCGTACACCTTAGTCTGGAAGCTCCGCTAAAACCTGTTCAGCATCCTAACAACATACAAGCCTCCACGAACAGACGGTGGTGGCTTCAGGTGAAGTGCACCGGCCAGGAATCCAACCCGAGTCTCCTGCAGGGGAGGTAAGAATTCTGCCACTGAGGCACCACTGGCTCATTTTCTCAAACTAAAGGGTCTAAACAGGGCCCAAACCCTTCCACGGCTTTGTTGATGACTTCTCAACACTCCTGTTTGTGTTTCTAGCTTTGCACAGAAGTCCTATATGGGTTAACTCAGCCACATCACATCAGCATGGGGGGTGGGGAATGTGGGGGAAGAAACGAAGAGAGAGGAGGGGAAAGTTCCAGAAGGAGATGCTGCCAGGGCATGGGAAGTATCTGGTTTGGATGCATGGCTTCAGGATGTGTACTTGTGTTAAGATATTTAGAGACGTGTGTGTGTTTTCACAGGAGATACAATGGTGTGTGCACGCATGTGCATGTGTGTGTGCACCCATGTACACGTACTGGGCAACGTGGGGAAAGAGGGGCTTCCGTGGAAAGGGGACAGAGTGGATGACGTGTATGGAACCAGCCGCTCCCAGCACACCTGCCGGCACTCACCTTTGAGGCAATAATCCAACTCATACAGCTCACTGTCTTCCGCCTGCCTCTCCCAGAAAACCAGGTAGTGAGTGATGTTGCCGTTGGGGTCCGAAGGGGGTTTCCACTTCAAAATAATCTGGGATGAGGAATTAGAAACTGAGATTGGATCCAGAGGGACGGAAGGATCTGGAAGGAGAAAGGGAACAGGTCCACCATGAGGATAAGAGGATGAGAGTGTGGGTTGTCGAGTGGCCAGCACACAAGGAAATCACGAGGATGTTTGCTACAGTGTTATTTAAAATCTGGGAAAAATGGAGACACCTGGAATGATCACCCAACAAGGGGGTGGGTTACCACATCACAGTTCATTTGTACCACAGACTGTTGTGTTCTGTGTGTCAAGCAGGAGCCCTGGTGGTGCAACGGTTAAGCACTCAGCTGCTAACTGAAAGGTTGGTGGTTCATACTCACCGGGTGTCTCCTGGGAGGAGGACCTGGTGATCAGCTCCCATAAAGATTACAGCCTAAGAAACCCTATGGGGCAGTTCTACTCTGTCATGTGGGGTTGCTGGGAGTCGGAATCGACTTGACGGCACCCTACAACAATAATCCTTTGTCATGGGGGCTCTGTCATGTACACTGTGTGGTGTGAGCAGCACCCACTGGATGCTAGTAGCGCCCCCACCCAGGTGGTGACAACCAAAAATTTCTGCAGACTGTGCCCAGTGTCCCCTGGGGTGGAACTGCACCCGTATGAGACCCACTGGATTCGGGGATTCCACGACCCCTAATGAACAGGAAAATTAATAACAGACATCTTACTTTGATTTTAGGGTTTTTCATGTCCAGGAAACCAACTATTAACCATAAAAAACCTGACCTAAACTGCAAAAGCCTGCCAGAAACTGTTCTATAGCAATATAAATTTGTCTTATCCTGCCAGAAAAGGACAGTCTTCAAACCAAACCCAAACCCACTGCCGCTGAATCGATTTCGATCTAGTGACCCTATGGGGCAGAGTAGAACTGCCCCATAGCATTCCCAAGGAGCAGCTTATGGACTTGAACTGCCAACCTTCTGGTTAGCAGCCGAGCTCTTAGCCACTGCGCCACCGCGGCTCCAATTTAAATCTCAAAAGGTCTCATGGCTACAGGTGGGAGGAGGGTCAAATTATCAGCAGCCAGGCCAGAAGTAAACTGGTATCAGTTGATCTCAGTAAAGGGCGAGGGCAGGGTTCGATCAATCACATTAAGATTAGCCGGTGGCATATCTTCTCTATCACTCCCTCCTTTTCTCTCTATAAGCCTCATTGTACCTAGCTTCTTCAAGCTAATTGTTTTTTCTGGAATCAAAATGGCCTCCCTACATGCATACAGAATGAATAACTGCTCGGAATAAACCTTATGTTTAAACTTCAGTGAGCTTTGATTATTTTAACACCCCCCAGAAGACTCTGCTGTCCCATCATCATCTGACCTACTGACGTCCCAGGACGCTGCACACTTCTAAATACACACTCTGGGTGGGGAGAGAGAGAGGAGTGACATCACAGAGCCTGGAAGGTGAACACTGTCTAACTGACTGGAAATTTATTCTGCTATGGGGTGTGAGCAGGGATCAACCTAATTTTTTTTTCCAATTAAACCCAGGGTTTCTTGGCCTCAGCACTACTGACATTAAACCCACGGCTGTTGAGTTGATTCCGACTCATAGTGACCCTACAGGACAGAGTAGAACTGCCCCACAGGGTTTCCAAGGCTGTAATCTTTACAGACGCAGACCTTCACATCTTTCTCTCATAGAGTGGCTGGTGGCGTCAAACAGCCGACTTTTTGGTTTGCCGCTGAGCACTTAATCACTGTGTGACTGGGGCTCCTTACTATTGACATTAAGGGCCAGATCATTCTCTATGGTGGGGGCTGTCCTGTGCGCTGTAGGGTGTTCAGCAGCAATGCTGGCCTCCACCCACTCGATGCCAGTAGCAACCCCCAAGTCAGGACACCCAAAAGTGTCTCCAGATATTGCCATGTGTCTCCTTGGGGATGAAACTGTCCCTGGTTGATAACTACTGCTCCAGGAAAAAGAACTGATGATTTACAAAAATACAGCTAAATTGCTATAAATACTCCAGCCGATAAAACTGTGTGTATACGTGTATGTGTGTGTAAGGCAAGGTGGGGTAGAGATGAAGCAAACACGGCAAAATCTTGATAACTTTTGAAGCTGGGTGATGGTTATATGGGGGAATCACCGTTCTTCCTGCTTGTGTGAATGTTTGAAAATTTTCTAGAATAAAAACCAGAAACCAAACCGGTTGCCATCGAGTCGATTCCGACTCGTGAGGACCCCCTCCCTGTGTGTCAGGGTAGAACTGTGCTCTGTTGTCAATGGCTGTGACCTTTTAGACGCAGGTCTGAGAATGCCAGGCCTTTCTTCCAAGGCACCTCTGGGTAGACTGTAACCTGACAACCTTTAACTTAACAGTCGAGTGCTTAACCATTTGAACCACCCCGGGAGCCTCATGAAGGAAAAAATATACATTCCCCTCAGAAGCCTTGTGGCTACGGCCTCATCCTCTGAAAATATAAACCTCGAAGCCCCACACCTGTAACAGCAATAACCATGCAAAAGAGCGTCTCATATGACATTGCTGTGCCGGCCTGATAATGGCAAGATGTCTGATCCATGTTCAAGTTCATAGTGACAACACTTACTGGTAGCATCTGTCTGGACATAGATGATGTCACTCTTGGCCCCATAGGTCCGGCGCTCATCAGAAAAGGTGACCAAGGTCTTGACAAAGATGGCGTACTGAGTCCAGGGCTTGAGGCCCCGCATCAGCCACCCAGGGTGGGGCTGTGACTTGGGGTCGTTGGACCTCTGGGGCGGGTCAATGTCCACCACCGTCCAGCTGTTGGAACCACAGGCATCCTGCCCGTCAAATTCTGTCACATTCTGATAGGGGCTTCCAAGACAAAACAGGAGACAGTGGTTACCACTTCCTCTGAAAACTGCAGAAGTGGACAAGTTACAAACAGTTACACTGGGCTGTGACCTACTCATCCACCCAATCTTCTTTTTTCTTTATTTGTTGTTGGTGAGAATGTACACAGCAGAACATACACCCACTGAGCAATTTCTACATGTACAGTCCAGTGGCGCTGATCACACTCTTCGAGTTGTACAACCATTCTCACCCTCCTTTTCTGAGTTGTTCCTCCCCATTACCGTAAACTCACTGGCCTGTAAACTTCCTATCTGACCTTTTGAGTTGCTGTTGTCAATATGATCCCACAGAGACAGATCTTAAAAGAGCACAATACTCAAGGCAGATGTTCTTTATTAGTTAAGCTAAACTATTCTTTCGTTTTAAAAAGACTCCAGGTCACTCACCCCATCGGATGGCATAAGGAAAGAGATAAAGGAGAGCCCAAAGAAAAAGCAGCAGCCAGCCCCAAAGTCTCAATTTCCTTATAACAACAACAATAATAGCAGCAGCGACCTTATGAGTTACATTGTTGTTGTTAGGCGCCGTCGAGTCAGTTCCGACTCCTAGCGACCCTATGCACAACAGAACAAAGCACTGCCCGGTCCTGCGCCATCCTTACAATCGTTGTTATGCTTGAGCTCATTGCTGCAGCCACTGTGTCAATCCACCTCGTTGAGAGTCTCCCTCTTTTCCACTGACCCTGTACTCTGCCAAGCATGATGTCCTTCTCCAAGGACTGATCCCTCCTGACAACACGTCCAAAGTATGTAAGACACGGTCTCGCCATCCTTGCCTCCAAGGAGCATGCTGGCCGCACTTCTTCCAAGACAGATTGGTTCGCTCTTTTGGCAGTCCATGGTATATTATATTATGAGTCATATACTAAATCTTGAGAGATGGAACTATTATTAGTATTAATATTAATTCCTAATTAATATTATTAATCACTGGAAACCCTGGTGGCATAGTGGTTAAGTGCTACAGCTGCTAACCAAAGGGTCGGCAGTTCAAATGTGCCAGGCGCTCCTTGGAAACTCTACGGGGCAGTTCTACTCTGTCCCATAGGGTCACTATGAGTGGGAACCAACACGATGGCACTGGGTTTCGTTTTTTGGTTTCGTTTTATTATTAATCATTAATTAATATTAATTATTAACTCTAATATTATCAGTATTACCACCTGGACCGCCGTTGTTGCTGTTGTTAGCTGCCATCAAGTTGGTCCCCAACTCACGGCAACACCATACACCACGGGAGAAAATGCTGCCAGTCCTGCATCAAACCCATTACCAGTTGTAGATCAGGCTACTGTGAACCACAGGATTTGCACTGGCTGATTTTCTGAAACCGATTCCAGGCCTTTCTTCCTAGTCTGTCTCAGTCTGGAAGCTTTGCTGAAACCTGTTCAGCATTATAGGAACATGCAAGCCTTCCCAGACATGAGGTGCGCTGGGCAGGAATGGAACCCGGTTGTCCCACGTGGAAGATGAGAATTCTACCATTGAACCACCAACGCCCGCTCCTGGATTACTACCTTCCTTAAAATTCCAGCCCAGCTGTTTACTCAAAACTACTAGGGAGACTGAGCTCCTTCGCTGAGAATGTCTGTGGAGTCATACACATGAGGGGCAGAATGGAATATTCCTCCAGGAAGTCGGCCAATCTGGATTTCCAAAAGAAACATGTTTGCTTCAATGTCTGGCTTTTGACAAAAAGAAACCTCTTTCAAGTGCTGAAGAGCAAAGATGTCACTTTGAGGACTAAGGTGCGCCTGACTCAAGCCATGATGTTTTCAATCACCTCATATGCATGCGAAAGGTGGACAACGAATAAGAAAGAGCAAAGAAGAATTGATGCCTTTGAATTATGGTGTTGGCAAAGAATACTGAATATCCCAGGGACTGCCAGAAGAACAAACAAGTCTGTCTTGGAAGAAGTACAGCCAGAGTGCTCCTTGGAAGTGAGGATGGCGAGACTGCATCACACACTTTGGACATGTTATCAGGAGGGACCAGTCCCTGGAGAAGGACATCATGCCTGGTAAAGTAGAGGGTCAGTGAAAAAGAGGAAGACCCTCAACAAGATGGACTGACACAGTGGCTGCCCCACTGGGCTCAAGCATAACAAGGATTGTGAGCGTGGCGCAGGACCGGGCAGTGTTTCATTCTACTGTACCTAGGGTTACTGTGAGTAGGAACTGGACAGCACCTAACAACATCAGCATCATACACCACCAACTGGTGAGATGGTAAGATGAAATCTATGAGATCTGTTCAGTGCATAGAATGGAAAATAGAAAGGAACAAACCCCAGAGGGGAAGGTAACTGAGTCACACACAACAGGCACAAAGCTCGCTGACCTCCGATCCCCACACTGCCTCCTAAACTCCTCGCTCTTGTACTTACGCCTCTTTATAGAAAAGCATGAACCCCAGGAGGTCTCGGAAGTCGGGGGGCCAATATGGCTCCCACCTGAGCAAGATCTTGTCAAAAGATGTCCGGATGTAAGAAAATTTAAGTAATTCATTTTCACCTAGAAAAGTAAAAAAAAAAAAAAGCTACATAAGTACAAATGGTTCGTTTCAGGCCACGGCTGGTGACGGCACATTTCCAGGAGTTGCTGTGAGAAGGGAGAGGACAGTCTGACATCTCCTTGCCATTCCGATGTGCCCCTCTCTGCGTGAACATCTCACCCCACTGAGTAGGAACAGGGGTTCAAACACAAGAACCAGCCACGTAACTAGGCCCCTAACGCAAGCCAAATACTTCACCGGGTGCTCAACTGAGTAACAGCTGTCCACTGCAACGCTGGAGGGCAACAGGCCAATCGTTACTGGGATTTGCAAGAGAAACATTCATCTTGACACAAATTTGTCTTGCATACTTACTTTCGAGACTAACCTCAGAAGATCCGACTCCGGTGCAAACGAGCACACACAAACGAAGTATAGAGAGCATGCGGAGGGAGACGTCAGGGTAATCCCCTCTGCCCGGAATCCAGTCCTTTAAGCTCCAACTCCACCTTGCTCTTCCCTCTCTGGGTCCCCATAGGTTGAACCACATTCTGCCGTGAGGAACTAGCTCCTCGTGTGGGTGTTATATAAGCCCTGAGAGGGCACCATTGAGATACCCCTCAGGAAAGAACCTGTGCTGGGGAGTGCAGTTAGCCTCAGCTGTGGGGTCTTCAGGGTCCTCTGCAGCATTTGAGCCAAAGCCTCGCTCTCCCTGGTCAGCACCCACCCATGACTGAGCACAGCCCAGGCCTGACGTTTCTCTCCAACACGGGATTCTCTATGGCAATGTTAGCCTTGGAACTCCCGCTAGGCGTGGCCAGGATGCACTGCGGTCTGAAGGTTCTCCCTGCCCAACTCTTCTTACTTCCCCCTGTCCACTGACAGGGTCAGACCCACCCTGCAGTCTGAAGGTTCTCCCTGCCCAACCCTCCTTTTTCCCCCTTTCGTATTCCACAGACATTACCCCCAGTACCTTGTTTGCACTTCTGACCCCACTTGGAATCTGTTTCCCAGAAGACAAAAACTGACACAGGCATTTACTCATCTTTGAACTCCTCAGCTTTAGCACTGGGCCTGATACATATATAATAAGTAGGTGTCACTCATTTACATATTCATTCACTCACTCATTCCTCCATCCGTCCATCCGTCCATCCATCCATCCATGTAATGCTTACTTGGGTACCTTCCCGTTATCAGGCACCATCCTCTGTGCAATAGGCATAGAGACAAGATGTACAATGCCTGCTCTTAGTATTTCAGAAAGTCTTCCCTAGATATGGCTGTCTTAGCTCACGATGGGGCGGGGACATCCCCTGGGGGCCAGTGTTGGGAGGGCAGCCACGTTCTCTGGTCCATGGGCTGAACAGACCAGGGTAGCACCACTTACAGGATGCCTGATCCCCATTGGTCTTCACGGCAATGTCGTTTCTTTCCTGGCGCCCCTTGGTTCCCGAAACTTCCTCCATCTTATGAATTTCTGACAAGCAAAGCTTGGGGTTATAGTGGAAGAAGAGTTTCCCCCGAGTGATGGTGAGGTTGTGTTTGCTCCAGTCCCATAGCTGCCTTAGGTTCTGATTGTCCAAGGCGTAGAAGGAGTAGTTCCTATAGAAACACACACACATCGAGTCATTCAATGCTCATCTGCTTCAACTCCAAGATGGCGGGACAGGTCTGGGGTCCCTCTAGTTCAGTGCTACGGCCCCAGTTCTTCCCACGTGCTTGGCAC
This sequence comes from Loxodonta africana, assembly GCF_030014295.1. Classification (NCBI taxonomy): domain Eukaryota; kingdom Metazoa; phylum Chordata; class Mammalia; order Proboscidea; family Elephantidae; genus Loxodonta; species Loxodonta africana. Next base: position 11,292,833 of record NC_087344.1, read on the forward strand.
ATACTCAGTAAGCATTGGTTGAATGAGCAGAGGGGGAGCTGAGGAAATCTTTTTTTAATTTATAAATTTTTTTTTTAATTGTGCTTTAAGTGAAAGTTTGCAGAGCATATTAGTTTCTCATTCAACAATTTATACACAAATGGTTTTGTGACATTGGTTGCAATCCCTGTAATGTGTTGATACTCTCCCCTTATCCACCCCGGGTCCCCTGTTTCCATTTGTCTCATTTTCCTGTCCCTTTCTGCCTTCTCGTCTTTGTGTTACGGCAGGTGTTCCCCATTTGGTCTCACATACTTGACTGAACGAAGAAGCATGTTCCTCGCATGTGTTATCTGTTTTATATAGGCCTGTGTAATCGTTGGTTTAAGGGTGAACTTCGGAAGTGACTTCAGTTCTGAATTAAAAGGGTGTCTAGGGGCCACAGTCTCGGGGTTCCTCCAGTCTCAGTCAGACCAGTAAGTCTGGTATCTTTTTTTGTGAATTTGAATTTTGTTCTACATTTTTCTCCCACTCTGGCTGGGACCCTCTATTGTGATCCCTGTCAGAGCGGCCGGTGGTAGTAGCCAGGCACCATCTAGTTGTTCTGGGCACAGGCTGGTGGAGGCTGTGGTGCTTGTGATCCATTAGTCCTTTAGGCTAACATTTCCCACGTGTTTTTGGTTTTCTTTATTCTCTTTTGCTCTGGATGGGATAGGACCAGTAAATGTATCTTAGATGGCCATTTTCGAGCTTTTAAAACCCCAGATGCTACTCACCAAAGTCAGATGTAGAACATTTTATGAATTATGTTATGCCAATTGACTAGATGTTCCCCAAGAATGAGGAAGTCTTTGCAGCCAGGAAAGTGTCTGAACTTGGTCTTGAAGGGAGGGGTAAGATGGTGGTGGATTGAGATACAGGTTTTGCAGAGGGGAAGGATCAAAGACATGGAAGCAGCTGAGTGCAATGCAGGCCCACCAGGGAAGAGCAGATAAGCCTGTTCTGGCCTGAGGACAAAGGAAACGAGCCTGTAAAAGCTACAGTGGGCCAGTCCCTCAAGAACACCACATGCTAGACTGAGAATGTGTGGCCCTTCTCAGTAGGCAGAGGGAAACCACGGATGGTTCTAGAATAGCTCAGTGACTTGACTGTTCCTTCCAGTGATTAGCGGGCTACTCAGCGTGTAATGGGTGGGGTAAGGGAAGTGTCCAGGCCTGTTCTGTCCAGTACGAGAGCCACATGTAGCTCTTGGGCATCTGAAACGTGGCTACTCAGAACTCTCGTTGTTGACAGCTGCAATCCAGTTGGCCCCTAACTCATGGTGACGCCATGCACAATGGAACGCAATACTGTCCGATCCTGTGCCATCCCCGATACCAGTTGCAGATCGGATCATTGTGATCCATAGGGTTTTCACGGCTGATTTTCAGACGTGGATCACCAGGCCCTTCTTCCTAGTCCGTCTTAGTCTGGAAACTGTTCAGCATCATAGCAACATGCAAGCCTCCACTGACAGATGGGTGGCGGCTGTGCATGAGAGGCACCGGTTGGGAATCAAATTCAGGTTTCCTGCGTGGAAGGTGAGAATCCTACTACTGAATCACCACTGCCCCCATAACCGCCAATGCCCCTAAATGTTTCTAATTCACAAAATTCATTGTCAGCACTCTGGCCACAAACTCAGAACCTGGCCCACATACCCGACTTCTAGGCTCTCTCCTCGAATCAGACGTAACTTCCGGAAGAAGGAAAGTGACACGAGAGCGTAGGATCGGCGAATTTTGAGATACCCTGAAATCTCTTCAATGAGACCTAGGTTGGCCTCTAGCTCAGCTGCCAGGTTGTCTAGGGAAAAGAGAGAATATTTAGTAGGTTTCTACGGAAATATTTTCATTGTCCCATAATCATCCTAAAAAAGAAAAATCAAACCCATAGTCATCAAGCTGATTCCAACTCATAGCGACCCTACAGGACAGAGCAGAACTGCCCCATAGGTTTCCAATCTTCACATGAGCAGATTAGCACGTCTTTCTCCTGTGGAGCCACTGTGTGGGTTCAAACTGCCAACCCTTCGGTTAGCAGCTAAGCTCTTAACAACTGCACCACCAGGGGCTCCTTGGAGTCAACCTACAGGCTGCAAATGAGCTCTGCTCAAAACCCACCATGCTTAGAACACAACTGAAGTCCTTACTGTGGGTTCTGCTGTTGTTGCTCTTAGTTTTCGTGGAGTCGGCTGACTTATGGCAACCCCATGTCCAAGAGAACCAAGTGTTGCCCAGTCCTGTGCCATGTTCATGATTGTTGGTATGTCTGAGTTCATGGCTGTGGCCACTGTGTATTTTGAGTGCCTTCCAACCTAGAGGGCTCATCTTCCAGCACTGCATTAGACAATACTCTATTGTAACCCACAGGGTTTTCATTGGCTCATTTTCAGAAATAGATCACCAGGACATTCTTCCTAGTCTATCTTAGTCTGGAAGCTCTGCTGAAACCTGTCCACCATGGGTGACCCTGCTGGTATTTGAAATACCAGTGGCGTAGCTTCCAGATCATTGCAACATGCAAGTCACCACAGTATGACAAATGGAGAGGTTTTTTTTTTTTTTTTTTTTGCCACTACTTGACTTTATGCTATACATTGATTTATTTGTAAGCTCTGCCATGGTAAGGACTTTGCTTTGTTCACTGTGACTATCTAATAAATGTTTGCAGAATAAAGAGACATACAGGATGCCTTTTTCCTTATGACAGCATTTTTTTTTAATAGGATTAAAAAAAAAAGCTTTATTGTGATGAAAATGATAGTTTTTCTTAAAACATAGTCTGCAAACTCATATAACAGAACTTACTACTTGATTGTTACAAATTCCAATTCCTGGTATACCACCGTCCACTGCAGCATTATTCACAACAGCCAAAAGGTGTTAACATCCCAAGTGTCTACCAACAGATGAATGGATAAACAAAATGTGGTCTGTCCATACCATGGAATACTACTCAGCCATAAAGAGAAACGAAGTCCTGATATATCTGTTATGGACTGAATTGTGTCTCCAAAAAATGTATGCAAACTGGGCTAGGCCACGATTCCCAGTATTGGGCGACCGTCCCACCATTCTGTCATCTGATGTGATTTCCCTATGTGTTGTAAATTCTACCTCTATGATGTTAATGAGGTGGGATTAGGGGCAGGTATGTTAATGTGGCAGGGGGACCAAGAAATAAGAGCCAGGAGAAGAGCACATCCTTTGGACCTGGGGTCCCAGTACTGAGAAGCTCCTTGACTGGGGAAGCTTGGTGACAAAGACCTTCTCCCAAAAATGACATAGGGAGAAAGCCTTCCCCTGGAGCTGGCACCCTGAATGCGGACTTCTATTCTCCTAAACCGTGAGGGAATAAATTTCTCTTTGTTAATGCCACCCACTTGTAGTCTTTCTGTTATAGCAGCACTAGATGACTAAGCTAACAACATGGACGAACCATGGAAACATGAAGTCAGCCACCAAGGGACAAATATTGTATGATCCCACTATATGAAGTAGGCAAACGTAAGAGATCAAAGTTACCAGGGGTGGGAGGGAAGGCAAAAGGGAGAGACACTGTTTGGGGGCGCTGAGTTTCTGTAAACAGTGTGGGAATAATTTGGAAAAAAATAGTCACAATGTTTGTATAACATGATGAAAGTAATCAACGTCACTGAATTGGACATGTAAAAATTGTTGAATTGGCAAATACTTTGTTATATATATTTTTACCACTGGAAGAAAAAAAAAAGAGAGAGAGGGAGAGAGAAAAAAACAAATTCCTACATGCCCCAAATCCAAACATGGACGAGCAGAACCTCTGGGGGTAGGGTCAGGACTAGGCTGTTGATTTCTGGTTTTGAAGCAAACGCCTCCGTGGAGTCCAACTAATGAGAGAACCACTGACGGATGGTGTTAAAATCACCTCTTTGAGTTTCATATTCTTTGCCCAGCCATCGGAGTCCCTGGGTGGGACAAATAGTTAAGTGCTCTACCACTAACTGAAAGGTTGGTGGTTTGAACCCACCTAGAGGTATCTCTAGGAACGAAGTCCTGGTGATCTGCTTCGGAAAGGTCAGAGCCTTGAAACCCTATGGAGGAGTTCTATTTCACACACAGGGGGCTGCCATGAGTTGGAACTGGCCTGACGGCAACCAGTGGGGCAGTGTGGTGCCCAATCATCAGAGAGGTTTTGGGTTCGGCTGTTTCCCTCTTGCTCCCGGGCACAGTGGAGCTCAGCAGGTCCCTGCCTGCCCGCCCATCCGCTCCCCAGGGGACTTACTGCCTCCTCGGATGTTGATGATCAGGCTCCCGTTGACCACGGTGCACCCCCGGAGCTCCTGGGCAGACGTCACCGAGTCGATGGTCTTCTCGCCCTCCAGGAGGTGGCAAACCTTGGGGCAGGGGCCCAAGCATGGGGTGCACATGAGGCTGAAGAGAAAGCACAGCAAAGAGGTCAGGGGAGGCACAGGGGATGCACACAAGACCCCCCACCCCCGACCTGACAGATGGCATGCTCTGCAGGGTCCCAAGTGACAGGACTTTATACCGTTACCCTCTGGGCCGAGTTTCTCAACTCCAGTGCTAACGACATTTGGGCCTGGAACATTTTTTTTTTACGGGAGACAACAGGTTTTTCTTGGTTTTTGTTATCAGGGAGGAAAACACCTTTAATTTAGAGCTAATGTCTTGTATTAGATGTGTCGCCGAAGCGAGCACTAAAGCTAATGTCTTTTAAACAAATGTCTTACCAGCAGACACTAATAGCCACTCTATTTCCAGCATTAAAAAAAAAAAAAAAAAACAGAAATGAAATCAAAAGGAATAGAATCATTTTCCCAACCTTCGTAATAAACTGGCAAAAAATAGCTCCATCTGGCAGGCAAAGGTGATTTACACAGTCCTATTTTTAGCCAACAAAGCCATTTGATAGGCTTTATCAAAAAAAACAAGCAAAACAAAACGTACGTACTTTGCAGGCTTCGCAAACACTGAAAGAGAGGCCCCCAAGACCCAAAATAAAGGCTGTTTTCCTTCCCACCCTCCCCACCCAGGGAAATAAAATTTCCCGCCAGAACATGCTCGCTTGGCTAATTCTCAGGCCTTGAAGAGAAAGATTTCCTACGTAAGCAGGTCAGCTGCAAGGCCCTTCAACGTGCGTCTGTTTCTGGTTTGTTTGGTGTTGTTTTGTTTTTGTAAAGCTCTCCATACAAAAACCAGGAAACAGATTTTTTTAACTTGGTTATGACCCCGAGACACTGAAATAGCTCCTCAAAGAAGCTAACGGTATGAACAAACGGCCTTCGGTGTGGCAGTGGAAACCTGACTCACCACCAAAGGGAGAAAACACGGCTGTCTCTCACCCAAATGGTAGGAAATGGTTTGATTGCACCATCCTTCGGAAAACAACAAAGCCCTGAGAAGAATCTGGAAGGGGGGTTCTCCCTGTTGGAGACAGTGCATTTGGGTTCACGCGCTGCAGAAAACATCAGACATGAGGGCAGTCCAGTCCACACAGAAGATTCTGGGGGAAACCAAGGACTCGACATCTTCTGTCTTGAAGTTAATCACAGCAAGCTTAGAGATGGGGTGTGTTGTGTGCCCACACAGCAGCACCTTCTCTGTCAGCCAGCATCCGCTAAGGCAGCACTTCTTACCTGGGACTGGGTCTGCTAACCAAAAGGTCAGCATTTCAAATCCACCACCTGCTCCTTGGAAACACTATGGTGCAGTTCTACTCTGCCCTATGGGGTTGCTATGAGTCAGAATCAACTCAATGGCAATGGGCTTAGAGACACTCACAGCTGTCATAACTTTAGGGGTGCAACTGGCATCGGGTGGGTGGAGGCCAGGGATGCTGTTCAACACCCTAAAAAGAACAGGATACCCCCAACACAGAGAAGGATTTGGCCCCAAATGTCAACACTGCTGAGGTAGAGAAACCTTGCAGTAATCATTTGGGAAAAAATTTTGAGTTCCATTCCTGCTCACACTCTACACCAGAATAAACTCCCAGTGGGTTGGACGGTGTAAATCCGGGTGATTGTCCAACTTCTGTGATTCTCCAAACCAGTCAGTTTGTGTATTTAAGCGTGGGCAGCAGCCTAGGACTTCAGTAGGTCCTGATTACAGGACCCAGAGGGGTCAATGGAATCCCCCAACCCAGTGGGTCTCAACTGGGGATGCTTCTGCCTCCCAGGGGACACTAGGCGACATCTGGAGACATCTGTGGTTATTAAGACCTTGGGGCAGTGCAGCTGGCATCTAGTGGGTAGAGGCCAGGGATGCTGCTCAGCGCCCTACAGCACACAGGATGGCCCTGTCCCAGAGAATTACCCAACAACTGTCAACAGCACTGAAGTAGAGAGACCCTGGTCCAAGGAATGAGTTTAAAGACGTCATCCACTGTGAATCCTAAGAAACCCATTGCCGTCAAGTCAATTTTGACTCATAGAGACCCTACAGGACAGATTAGAACTGCCCCATAGAGTTTCCAAGAAGGGCCCAGTGGATTTGAGCTGCTGACGTTTTGGTTAGCAGCTGCAGCTCTTAACCACTACGTCACCAGTGACTCCTAAAAGAGACACAGTCAAAAACAGCATATTCCTCTTCCAGAGCTGGAGCCCCTGCGGACATGGCTGGACAAGGCGGGACCTCTTCCTGGCTTTGGAACAGCCAGCCACGGAGCCAGAGGCAGCCCATCATTCATCCCCGGCCACCATCAACGACTCCAAAGTCGTCAGTGACATGCCATCCAAGTCTCTCTTTCAGGCCAGAGACATTCATTTCCCAGCTGCTGGTGGCTCACTGCTCGCTCACAGCAGGAAGCTGACCTCGGAAATGCAACCTGACCACTGTGCAGCCCATAACCAGTAACGGGTCAGTGCACAGGTACAAAGGCTTGTCCTGGGTCTCGATCCAGGGTATCTCTGCAGGGCCTTCCCTCCTCCAAAGCCCCTCGTGGAATCACCTGAGGGCTTCGCTGGAGACTGCATTGCAACTCAACGTTTCCTGGTGCCCAACCCTGCTTCCCGCGCTCCTCACAGGCATTGCTTCCAAGAACTCGCCCCATTTGACCCCCTGCTGGAAGATCCCTATCTCAGAGTCTACTTTTAAGAGATCGGCCCCAAACAACCACTTGGGTGGCAGGGATTGCACCCATACCATACCTATTGCTGTTGAGTTGATTGCAACCCATAGCGACCCTACAGAACAGAGTAGAACTGCTCCATAGGGTTTCCCAGGCTATAGTCTTTACAGAAGCAGTCATCCATATCTTCCCCCCGTGGGGCAGCTGTTGGGGTTGAACTGCCGGCCTTTCAGTTCATGGCTGAGCACTTTAACCACTGCACCACCAAGGCAGGGACTGTAGTCCTTGCAATCGCTGCTTCACCAGCTGTTTGTTGGGGTTATTTGCCATTGAGTAGACCCCTGATTCATGCGACCCTAAGTACAACAGAACAAAACGCTGCCCGGTCCTGTGCCATCCCCATGATCAGTGGCAAGCTGGACCGTTGTAATCCGTAGGGTCTTCGCTGGCTGATTTTCAGAACATGATTGCCAGGTCTTTCTTCCTAGCTGAAACCTCAGCTGAAACCTGTTCTGCATCCCAGCAACACACAAGCCCCCACTGATAGACAGGTGGTAGCTGTACATGAGATGCACTGGCAGGAACTGAACCCAGGTCTTCCACGTGGAAGGTGGGCATTCTACCACTGCACCACCACGGACCCCATGACCAGGCAGTCTAGGTAGCAGCTAATATGGTCAGGGAGACAGAAGGCTAAGACATACAAGGAGATGTCTGAAGCGTTATAGTCCCGGGGATGAGATAGGAAAGAGTCTGGGCCCTGAGGTATGCGTCCAAGGATGAAGAGGGGTCTGGAAGGGAGAGGTAAGCTCTGGGATTAATATGGTTGGGGCGGTCCTCGTGTAGAAGCTAGAATTGCGGACCGTGTGGGGCAAAACAAGAACCGCCTTTGTCACCCTGCCACTTCAACAGAAACATTTTATGACACTGATCCATTTTTTCAGTCTCCTCAATCCTCTAAGGCAGGAGTTGGCAAACTCTGGTCCATGGGCCAAATCTGACCCACTGTCTGTTTTTGTAAATAAAGTTTTATTGGGACACAGACACAGCCATTTGTTCACATAGTACATATGGCTGCCTCTGTGCTATAACGGCAGAGTTGAATAGTTGCATCAGAGTTGAATAGATCCCATGGCCTGCAAAGCCAAAGATATTCACTAGCTAGCTCTTTAAAGAAGAAATTTGCCAACAACTAACCTAAAGCCCAGGAACAAAAAGAAAACATCTCGGTGGTGCAAATAGTTAACATGCTTGGCTGCTATCTGAAAGGCTGGTAGTTCGAGTTCACCCAGAGATGCCTTGGAAGAGACGTCTGGTGATCTACTCCCAAAAAACCAGCCACTGAAAACCCTATGGAGTGCAGTTCTACTCTGACACATTGGGGCCGCCGTGAGTTGGAGCCAACTGGACACAACTGGTATTGGTACCAAGGGACCCCGGCATTCTGTCATCAGCGGCCCCCTCGCTCAAAGCCCATTAACCTGAAGTTTACATGCAGTTCTAACTGGCAGCACCACCATCCTTCACCCCCGGTCCCACCCTCTTTACCGCCCCGCAGACCCACGCTCAGAACTCACTTGCTGGAGTTCATCGTGTATCCAGAGGGACACTCGGGGATGCACTTGTTGTTGTGAATGACGTACTGGTGGCAGCCCTGCCTCCGTGAGTTCTTGCATTTGTTGTGCAGGTCCTGGCAGAAGCTGAAGTTGACGCAGCGCCAGTCCTGGAAGTGGTAGTAGAGGGGCGGGCAGGTCTCCACGCACCTGCCGTCCAGGTAGAAGTTGCGGCAGGCCACGCACTTGGTGGGGTCGTCGGGCTCGGAGCAGTTGCCCAGACACTCACTGTGGCAGCACAGGCCTTCAGCGGTGCAGCCGTGAGACTTACAGATGGTCGGGCAAACTGGAGAGAGACGGAAAACAGCTGGTCAGTGGCTCTGCCCGATGCACGTCTGCACGGGCAGCAATCCTGAAAGACTTCCCAGTGGACCTCAATATGCCACTGGGTTCAGGAGTGAATGGCAAGCAGAACAGTAACTGCACTTACCACACGCCACGCATTGAAGCCCCCCAAACCAGTAATGTGCTCATAAATCCTTAACAACTGCCTATGAGAGGCCCCCAGGTGACACGCACGGTTTGCACTTGACTGCTCACCTCAAGGTTAGTGGTGTGAACCCGCCCAGAGGCACCACAAAAGAAAGGCCTGGTGATCGCCTTTCACATAAAGATTACAGCCAAGAAAACCCTACGGAGCATAGCTCTATCTGCAACACATGGGGTCACCATGAGTTGGAACCGTCTCAATGGCAACGGGTTTGGTTTTTGCTTTTAAGGGAGGTAGGAGAGACTACTTTATAGCACTTGCCACCAAGGCCAGTTTCAAACTACCAACCTGATGTCCCATCACTGATGTCAGTGTGTCATTCTGTGGTTGGCTTGCATGTTGCTGTGATGCTGGAAGCTATGCCACCGATATTCCAAATACCAGCAGGGTCACCCATGGTGGACAGGTTTCAGCAGAGCTTCCAGACTAAGACAGACTGGGAAGAAAAGCCTAGGGATCTACTTCCGAAAATTAGCCAATAAAAACCTTATCAATTACAACAGGATATCATCTGATGTAGCGCTGGAAGACTCCCTAGTTTGGGAGGTTCTCAGAAGACACAGTGGCCACAAAATGAATTCAAGCATACCAATGATCGTGAAGATGGCACGGGACTGGGCGATGTTTCATTCTGTTGTACATGGGGTCACCTCACCATGAGTTGAAGCTAACTCGATGGCAACTGTTATGGATTGAATCGTGCCCCCCAAAACTGTGTGTCAAATTGGCTAGACCTTCATTCCCAGTATTGTGTGACTGCCCATCATTTTGTTACCTGATATGATTTTCCTATGTGTCATAAATTCTGTCTCTATGAAGTTAATGAGATGGGATTAACGGCAGTTATGTTGATGAGACTCAATCTACATGATCAGGTTGTGTTTTATGCCAATCTCTTTTGAGATAACAGAAGCAAGCAGAGACATGGGGGACTTCATACCAACAAGAAAGAAGAACTGGGAGCTGAGTGTGTCCTTTGGACCTGAGGTCACTGTGCTGAGAAGCTTCTAGACCAAGTGAAGACTGATGACAAGGACCTTCCCCCAGAGCTGGTACAGAGAAAGCCTTCCCTTGGAGCTGGCACCCTGAATTCAGACTTTTAGTCTCTATGGCTATGAGAGAATAAGTTTCTCTTTGTTAAAGCCATCCTCTTGTGGTATTTCTGTTATAGCAGCACTAGATAACTAAAACAGCAACTAACAACAACCACCTGATGTCACCAAGCCCAGAGCTGGCATAAGATACACAGTAGCACACTGTTCTATAGTATTTCTGCCCTATCGATACAATCGTAGCAAATAACCTCAGAAGTATAAATAAAAGTAAAATGGAGAAAGATTATTAGGAAATGGTAAACTCTGAGCATTTATTACCTTTGTTTCTAATGTAACTTGTTTAATTGTAAGTTTATACAGTTTAATTCTTTATAGCAGCTGTGTTTAATAACCAACTCACAATTTACTGGAAATTTCATAATAGGCTCTGGCCAGCCAGCTCCACCATGCCACTACACCACTATGAAGTAGGTAAGTTATTATCTCTGTTTTACAAATGAGGAAACTGAGGCACAGGAAAGTTAGGCAACTTGCCCAAAAGCCATTTATTGCTTCAACAACCATTTGCTAAGACATTATTCTGGATATTGCAGGTACTGTGGGAACAAGACAGCCACAGACCCTGCTTTCTAGAGTACACAGTCGAACAGAGGAAACACGTTAGTTATAAACCCTCTCAGGATATGCGGGATTTACAGTTGCCCACTCACTTTTTCCAGTTCTCAGGTTTATTGGGAAGCCACATTCCCACCAACAGTGCACGGTGCCACAAGGCAGGGGCTTTTTTTTTTTCTTTCTTTCTTTTTTTAAATCATGCTTTAAGTGAAAATTTACAGTTCAAGTTAGTTTTTCATACAAAGATTTATACACACATTGTTATATGACCCTATAACAAAGGTTGCTCTCCCTATAATGTGACAGCACACTCCTCCTTTTCACCCCGGATTTCCCATGTCCATCCAACCAACTCCTGTCCCTTTCTGCCTTCTCATCTCACCTCAGGGTAGGAGCTGCCCATTTAGTTCCATGTGTCTATTTCAGCTAAGAAGCACACTCTTCACTAATATCATTTAATGTCTTATCCAGTCTAATCTTTGTCTGAAGAGTTGGCTTCAAGAATGGTTTTAGTTTTGGGCTGACACAGAGTCTGGGGCCACATCTTCCAGGGTCGCTCCAGTCTCTGTCAGACCATTAAGTCTGATCTTTTTACTAGAATTTGAGTTTTGCACCCCACTTTTCTCCTGCTCCATCAGGGCAGTCATTGGCGGTAGCCGGGCACCATCTAGTTCTTCTGGTCTCAGGCTGATAGAATCTCTGGCTTATGTGGCCCTTTCTGTCTCTTGGACTAATATTTTCCTTGATTCTTTGGTGTTCTTCGTGCTTCTTTGCTCTAGGTGGGTTGGGACCAATTGATGTGACTTAGATAGCTGCTTGCTAGCTTTTAAGACCCCAGACACCACTCACCAAAGTGGGATGCAGAACATTTTCTTAATAAATTTGTCATGCCAACTGACCTAGGTATCCCCTGAAACCACGGTCCCCAGACTTTATAACTGTTTGAAACTAAAAAAAAAGGTGTGTGCCACAAATTATTCTTTCTACACGATATTATTGCATGAGGTGTGTGACTTGTTGGTAGGAAAAACAGAAAATTTTTATGTGGGAACCCATACGTCCCAGTAGACTCCAGTGGGACAATGTGATTTTTCAGGGTTCCAATTAGTGGGACAATGTATTGTCCCTGTGGACCCTGAGGGTAGGCTTTTGAAAGGGGGCTAGGAAAAAAATTCATACCACCTACCAAAAATTCAGACACACTCAATGATTCAGCATGCTTCCATTAATGAAAACACATGGTATCAACAAAAAAATTCAAAGCAGAAAATAATAGGATCTTAAAAGGGATTATTCGAACACGCCACCACCACCAGCTGCTGTCAAGTCAGCCCCCGACTTGTGGTGACCGAAGGCGTGTCAGAGTAGAGCTGTGCTCTATAAGGTTTTCGACAGTTGAATTTTCAAGAAATAGACTGCCAGGCCTTTCTTCCAAGGCACCTTTCAAGGTCAGCAGTTGACCACATTAACCATTTCTACTGGTGGCATAACTGTAAAATGCTCAACTGTAAACCTAAAGGTTGGCAGTTCAAACCCACTCAGTGGCACCTAGGGAGAAAAGACCTGGTAATCTGCTCCCGTAAAGATCGCAGCCTAGAAAACCCTATGGGGCAGTTCTACTCCGTTACATGGGACCACTATGAGTCAGAATGGACTCAACGGCACCCAGCAACAACAACCCTCCAAATCTGTTTATTATTCTTAGCTGCTAACAAGTCAGCCCCCAGCTCATGGGGACAACAGAATGAAACACTGCCAGGCCCTACACCATCTTCATGATCAGTTACAGACTGAACTGCTGTGATCCATAGGGTTTTCACTGACTGATTTTCAGAAGTAGATGGCCAGGCCTTTCTTCCAAGGTGCCTCTGAGTGGACAAACCATCATTTTAAAATGTCTCTCTGTCCTCATTCTTATTTGGCCGGTTTATGTGAGCGACCATGTTTACAGTTGCAATCATAGTGAATATACAAAGGGGTCACAGTTTTCGTGTTGCTCTGTGGTCTTTGTAAGCATCACTTTAATCATTTCCTTGTTGTCAGACGTTAAAGGCATTCCAATGTCATACACAGCCTCAGTGAGACAAAATGACAGAGGCGAAAGTTAGAAATGTTTTATGATTTAATCTATAACATCAGCTCTAGCACCAAAGGGACCATTTGCCGTGGAGTTGACTCTGACTTCCGGTGGTCCCACATGTGTCATAGTACAACTGTGCTCTACAGGGTTTTTGGTGGCTGATTTTGTGGAAGCAGATCACCAGGCCTTTCTCCGGAGGTGCCTCTGGGTGGACTTGAACCTCCAACCTTTTGGTTAGCAGCTGAGCGTGCTGACCATTTGTGCCTCCCTGGGACTCCTCGGACACACAAACAAACGTGTAACTGGATATGGCAATAGCACATACTTCAAGCACAACTTGAAGAATGAAAACAAGAAAACGAATGGGGAGGAAGGAGAAGGCTCTCAAGGTGGGGGCCAGAGCCCGTGCGAAGACCTGTGGCTGGAGAGAGTTGTCTGTTTAACACAACAGAATGTGTCCATGGAAGGCTGACTCCACCTGGCTCCCTCAGTAGCCTGTCACTCCTCCTGTCCTCCTGATGTCTCACTAGTCATCAGCCCCGATGACAACTAACAACAACAACCTGATGTCACTGAACCCAGAGCTGCCGGCGAAAGATACGGAGTAGCACACCATTGTACAGTATCTCCACCATATAGATACAGTCAGCTTCCCTGAGTGTGAACAGACATCGAAGCTCACCTGTTCTCCGAGGCACTTCCTTCTCTCGCTCCCTGCAGTTTGATACAGTTTGGAAATATGGGATTGTTAGACACCCAAAAAGGAGTCCTGGTGGAGCAAGGGTTAAGCGCTTAGCTGCTAACCGAAAGGTTGCGGGTATAAACACACCAGCCGCTCCACGGGAGAAAGACTTGGCCACCTGCTCCCATAAAGATTACATCCTAGAAAACCCTACAAGGCAGTTCTACTCTATTATATCGGGTCACTATGAGTCAGAATCAATGAGATGGCACCTAACAACAATGACATTCACCCGAAATCCTCAGACTCCGTGACTGTTGCAGCAAACTTTGCCCACCAGGTAGACCCAGGGAACAGAAGTGATGCCCCAAGGCCACATCCACATGCGAGCAGCACAGTCTGATGGAACTTTCTAGAATGATGGCAATGTTCTATCCTGGGCTGTCGAACATGGTAGCCACCACCCCCACCTGTGGCTACTGAATGTGGTCAGTGCCACTGAGGAACCCAACTTTTAATCTTTTGATTATATTCAATTTTAGTTCTTTTTTATTTCAGTTTTCTTAGTTATGGGTGGCTTGTGCTCCTGTACTGGACAGAGACTCCTTGCCAAGGCCTGCAAGGCCGCCTGTGGTTTGGTCTCTGCCAGACCCTCGAGTCCCTCTTCCCACCCAGGCACCAGCCACTCTGGTCTTGTTTCTGTCCCTCGCACACTCATGCTCGGCCTCACCACAGGGCCTTCGCACTGCTGTTCGACCTGGCTAGAGCACCCTTCTCCCTCATCCCTTCATGACTGGATCCTTAGAAGACCTGCCCTGACCCCCCCATAGGAAATCACTCCCTGCTTCTCAAGTCATGCTCCAACATGTTTCCTGCTTACATTTTCCTTAGAGCTTGGGTCATTTTAGAAAATTATCTTGCATGCTTGTTGACTATCCGCCTAGAGGAGAGTCCAAGGGAGTGCCTGTGACAACCAGGCCTGCGAGCCCCATGCCTGTGATAGGTGCCCGGCAGGAACTCAGTGAACATGTGCCCAGTTAGAGAGAAAAAAGACAAGAGGAAGGACTTCACAGCACTTTCGAGTCTCCACCATGGTGTGCAACCATCACCATCAACTGTTTCCAAATTATTCCACCACCATTAACATGGGGTGTGATTAAGGGGCCCTGGTGGTGCAATGGTTAAGCATTTGACTGATAACCAAAAATGTCAGGAGTTCAAACCCACCCGGGAGCTCCTCGGTGATCTGCCCTGTGAAGCAGGTCTACTCTGTCCAACACGGTCGCGATGAGTCGGAATTGACGGCACACAACAAAGTTATTTTTATCGTCATCGTTATTCTCACCATTGTCATTATCACTCATCTGACTGCAGGGACCTGAGGCTGAAACTCAATTGGAGGAAGCAATAAGCCAGAGAACAATTATCTGGGGCTCCCTCTTGGGGAGTACATGAGAGCAGGAAGGGGCCCATTTCCTGGGCTGGGGCCTTTTAATTCAAAAGAGGCGTCAACAAAGGCCTAACAAAAACTTCCCGAACACATAAGGCTTTCAGCCTAGACAATGCGAAGAAAAATTATACAACACACTTGGGAACAGGGCAAAAGATTCGCTGCTGGAGCCCCGTTTAAAGGCAAACCCGAGGATTACAGAATTCTCTAGCACAGGGGTTGTCAAACTTTGCCCATAAAGAACCACACAGCAAATATTTTAGGCTTTGCGAGCCGCAGAGTTTCTTGAAAAGACAATTCTGCCGCTATATCATGAAAGCAACTACCAAAAAAACCAAACTCATTGCCTTTGAGTCAATTCAACTCATAGTGACCCTATAGGACAGAGCAGAACTGCCCCATAGGGTTTCCAAGGAGTGGCTGGTGGATTCGAACTGCCGACCTTTTGGTTAGCAGTCAAGCTCTCAGCCACTGCGCCACCAAAAGCAGCCACAGACAACATGTAAATGAACAGTCATGCCTGTGTGCCAACAAAACTTTATTTACAAAAACAGGTGGTGAAATGTATCAGTAGTTGACCATTTTCTATCAGGACCTGTTAGCAGCCATTGAGTCTGCTCTGACCGATGGCAACACACCACGTACAACAGAACGAGACATGGCCGTCTCTGCACCATCTTTACCGTCACTGGTATGTCTGAGTCCATGGTTGCGGCCACTGTGTGTTTTGAGCGCCTTCCAAGCTAGAGGGCTCATCTTCCACAACTATATTGGACAATACACTGTTGTGTGTGACCCACAGGGTTTTCGTCGGCTGATTTTCAGAAGTAGATGGCCAGGCCTTTCTTTCTACTCTGGCTCAGTCTGCAAGCTCTGCCAAAACCTGTCTGCTATGGGTGACTCTGCTGGTACGTGAAATACTGCTGGCATAGCTTCCAGCATCACAGCAACACAAAGCCACCAGAGTACGACAGACAATTAGGACCTGGACTCTGCGAAGTTGAGGGTTAACTTATAGATGGATACATCGCAAATCGTTTTTCTCAAGTAGAAACGACAACCCCTAAAGATTACAGTTTTACTGCTCTGTAGGACACTAAGCAGTCTTGTATCCAACTTTTCAATAGTATTTCAGTGATAAATACTTTGGCTTTGTCCCCTGCTGGTTCCCACACTAATGGATTAAAGAAATCTTCGACACTTTTTTTGCAAAGAGTCATGTTTTTGACTTTTTGAAACTTCTACCCTTAGCGGGATGGGTAAATGAACTGTGGCACATCTGCACAATGGAGTATCAGTAAGCAGTACAAAGAAACTATTAAGCCATGAAAAGACACAGAGAAATTTTAAATGCATATTGCTTAGTGAAAGAAGTCAACCTGAGAAAGCTAGGTATTATGTAATTCAAACCATATGACATTCTGGAAAAGGCAAAACTATTTAAAAAAAAAAGACTATTGCCGTTGAGTTGATTCCAACTCCTAGTGACCCTACATGACCGAGTAGAACTACCCCATAGGGTTTCCAAGGCTATAAGTCTTTACGGAAGCAGATTGTCATACCTTTCTCTCAAGGAGCAGCTGCTGGGTTCGAACCACTGACCTTTTGGTTAGCAGCCGAGTGCTTAATCACCGTGCCACCAGGGTTCCTTAGCAAAATTATGTTGTTGTTGGGTGCCATCAAGTCAGTTCCAACCCATAGCAACCATATGTGCAACCAAACCAGACACTGCCCTGTCCTCCGCCATCCTCACAATCATTGCTATTTTGAGCCAGTTGTTGCAGCCACTGTGTCAGTCTGTCCCAATGAGGGTCTTCCCCCAGTGTCTGTCAGTTTGTCCTATTGTGGTGAGTTGGGTGTTGCTGTGATGCTAGAAGCTGCCACCAGTTGTTCAAATACCAGCAGGGTCACCTGTAGTGGACAGGTTTCAGTAGAGCTTCCAGGCTAAGACAGACTAGGAAGAAGGACCTGGTGATCTACAAAACTGGCCAGTGAGAACCTCATGAAGAGCAGTGGAACAGTGTCTGACATGGTGCCAGAAGATGGGCCCCTCGGGTTGGAAGGCACTCAAAACACGACTAGGGAAGAGCTGCCTCCGCAAAGTAGATTCGGCCAAACTGCAAGCACAGTGAAAAGATGAGTGGTGGTCAGGGGTTCAGGGGGAGGAAGGAGGGTTCTGGAATAGGTGAGCACGGGGCCTTTCAGGCCGGTGGAACGACTCTGTGTAATACTGTTACGGTCAATAACTAGCAACGACAATAGTCAATAAGTAAATGCTCTTGATCGGTTACATAAACCTACCCTCAAAATTCCAGTAGTGACTGTGCGAGAACAGATGACAGGCATCTTTAAGAGTTTTTGCAACCTGGGGTGGAGAAGTGGAGAGTGTTGACACATTGCAGGGTTGGCAACCAGTGTCACAAAACAACGGGTGTATTAATTGTTTAATGACAAACTAATGTGCTCTGTAAACTTTCACCTAAAGCACACATACAACCACATACACAAAGAGAAGTTTTTGCGAACGGTTCTCTTAAAATCATCAACCTAGAGGATTGGGAAACTATGTCTGTTAGCGTATTTTAATAACAGCTCTGTTTTTATGGACTATTGAATAAACTTTTGGCATCTCATTTATTCATGCATTCTACAAATACTTATTGGATGTCACAGCATGCCAAGGACTATAGCAGACATGTGTGAAGCACAAGGAAACCTCTGTTCTCTTATTCATTCAACAAGCATCAGAACACAGGGGATACAGAAGCCCCACCCCTGCCCTCAAGAAGTTCAGTCTAGCACTGTCCTGGCCCCCTCCTGCAGGAAGAAAAAGAAGAGAGGGGGGAGGACAGGAGAGAAGGAGGGAAGGAGTGAAGGAGGGAGAAAGGGAGGGAGGAGGCAGGGAGGAAGGGAGGAAGGAAGGAAGAAAAATTCAGAGCATAAAGAGCATGGCAAGAGTAAACCGTGTTACATAAAAGTTTCCTTTCATTTATACACATTTCGTGCACTGAGACTTAATGGAAAATGCACTTCTTCTTGAGAAGTTCCAAAGTCAAAAGACATTTCAAATACCGCCACCAACAACGGGATAAACTGACAACATAAGCCCCAGATGCAATGTGCTGAGGAGGACACAACGTGTGCGGTTTTCTTTCCAAAGATTAACGATCTGATTTGGTGACATTCTATAAAATAACCAGCTTGCACTTCAGAAAAAGCATCAATGTCATAAAAGACAAAGAAAACTGAGGAACTCTTCCAGATTGGGGCGGGGGGACCCAGTGCTGTCAAGTTGATTCCAACTCACGGCCACCCCAAGCATTACAGGGTAGGACTGCGCCCTGGTAGGTCAGTAGTTAAGCACTCCGCTGCTACGGTCGGCAGTTTGAACCCAGCAGCTGCTCTGCAAAAGAGACCTGGCAATCTACTCTCAAAAAGATTACAGTCCAGGACACCCTATGGGGTATTTCTACTCTGTCACATGGAGTCACTATGAGTCGGAATCAACTTGATGGCACACAACAATCTTTAAGAAGGCATATCACCAGGCTTTTCCTTCACAGTGCTGCCAGGTGGGTTCAAACCACCAACCTTTAGGTTAGTAGTCGAGCACAATCATTTGTGCTATCCAGGGCTATTCTAGATTAAAAGAGTCTACAGAGACATGAAAGAGCCCTGGTGGTACAGTGGTTAAGGGCTACGGCTGCTAACCAAAAGGTCGGCAGTTTGAATCCATCAGCTGATCCTCAGAAAACCTATGGGGGCAGTTCTACTCTGTCCTACAGGGTCTCTGTGAGTCGGAATCTAGTTGACAGCAAAGGGTTTGGGTTGGTAAAGAGACATGGCATGGATATAGTGTGTGTATCTTTAATTAGAGAGAGAGAAAAAATAAAACAGGATGAAACGTACACAGTTGAGGAATCTAGGTACAGTTCTTGCAACTTTCTATAAATTTGAAATCACATCAAGATAAAAAGTTGCCAATTTGTCAAACAACAAAACAGTGGTGTGTAGCAGAGTAGAACAGTGCTCCACACGGTTCTCAGTGGCTGATGTTCTAGTAGATCACCAGCCCTCTCCTCTGAGGCACCTCTGGGTGGACTTGAATTCCAACCTTTCAGTTAGCAGCCTAGGACGTTAACACTTCGGACCACCAAGGTTAAAAGCTAAACTAGTAGGAGACAAACATAGCACTCCGTTATAAATGACGTGCACAAAAATGTAGTCGCTGACTTTTTTTTGCCTTCCTTTTTAAGTTCAAATCGGTCTGGTTTTTTCTTAATCAATAAGCTATATGCTAAAAACCACTATTACATGTTTTCATAGAAAGACAAATGTTAATAACATTTTGCTATTCCTTTCCAAAGTCTGTCCTTTAAACAAAGAAAAAAAAATCAAGCTTTATTCTTAAAAAAAAATGACTGCTTTCCATAAATTTCCAAAGAACGGTTGCGTCACGGAGCTGCGGGCACGTTCACGACATGGCCCTTAGCTCTCCCCGAAAGTGTGAGTTTTATAAACTCCTTAAAATAATTTACTTTGTTTCCAATCAAAGCCTTTCTTTCCCACGACCACCCTGGACCAGATGGCAGAGTCCCCGGAGCCCCGGGGCGCAGCCTGCACGTTGTCAGGAAATTCCTCCCCTTTGAACCAAGTAAACGATTTAATGGCAAGGTCGGTGGCACAGCGTGAACTTTTGACAGCTCCTCCGCAGACTACCTTTGGAGCCTGGGATCCCCGAGGAGCAGCGAACCGCAGTCAAAGCACCGCAGCCACGAAAGTGCGTGCACTTGAACCGGGAAAGTGCGAGTAAGCGCGAGTGGTTCTCCCCGCCAATGCCACCCCCACGCGCGCTGATAGATTCCCTGCCTTCGAAATCGAGCTGCGGAGGCTCTTCTGAGATATACGGCGCGCACCGACCAAGAGGGGGGCGGAGCCCCAGGGGGCCACCCCCTCTAAGGCAGCTTCAGGACTGGTCGGGCCCAAGCCACGGGGGGCGGGCCCAAGGCGCACAAGGCCCCGCCCGCGCGAGTCTGCGGCGGCCCGCGCAGCACAAAGCTCTTGGCGCACTCCGCTCCGCGGAATCCAGGCCGGGCTGCGGTGGCGGCCACAGCGCCGCCCTCGCGCTCAGCCAATGGGCGGGTGGGCTGCTGACTGGCCCCGCCCCGGGCGCGGGGCTCGGCTCGCCAAGCAGCGCTGGGTCGGGGGCGCCCGGGAGGGCCGTTGGGGGGGTGCAGACTCTGCGGGGCGGCCCAGAGCGGACTCAACTGTGCAAAAAGTGAAGGGAAAGGAGAAACCGACGACGCGAGCCGCCCCAAGCAGCAACCGGGTGGCTTGGCGCGCGGTGCTGGGCGTGTGCCCGGGAGGAGCCCGGGCCACCGCGTGGCAGCACCCAGGATGGCCGAGGAGTGCCCTGACCCCGGGCCTCGCTCGGGAGGGGCCCAGAGAGGGGCAGCGGCTCGCCAGGGTCACAGCGCAAAACACCCCAACTGGGGGGTCCCTGCATCTCTGGGCTCCCAAGGCAGCGCTCTCCAGCTTCCCCTCAACGTCTCCACCCCATGTTGTTGCTGGGTGCCCTGGAATAGATTTCGACTTACAGTGACCCCACGTGACACAGCAGAACTGGCCCATAGTTTTCTAGGCTGTAATCTTCAAGGGAGGTCTTTTCTCCACCGGAGGCCCCGGGGGTGGGGAGGTTCGAACTGCCAACCTTTCGTTTAGCAGCCAAGTGCTTAACGGTTACATCACCAGGGCTCCTTTTCCACCAGAAAACCAAGGGTTAAACTCGTGAAAATTTGCGTGGTGCTTTTGGGGGTGTCCTCAAGCCAATGCTCCCCGTGCATTTTAAACACATTCAAACCTGCGTGACCCACGTGTGTTTACAATTCCAGTCAATGGAGGCTGCCAACAGGCATTACCTCATTTAGCCACCCCCACAGGGTCACACAGCAAAATTCCCCAATATACACTTTAAAATGTGCATTCCATTTGTAGAATATAACATTCAACCCACATCTGTTAATAAAATCTCATTAATCCTCTAATCAGGAGGTACCAGTCCCTGGGGAAGGGCATCATGCTTGGTAAGGTAGAGCGTCTGCAAGAAGGAGAAAGACCCTCAAAGAGATGGATTGACACAGTGGCTGCCACAGTGGGCTCAAGCATAACTATTGCCAGGATGGCACAGGGCCAGGCAGTGTTTCATTCGGTTATACACAGGGTCACTATGAGTCAGAACTGACTGGATGGCACCTAACGACTCCAATCCTCTAAAGCTCTAAAGCAGCAGTAGGGGCAATAGGGGTGGTATCACCCCGAATGTAACTCAGGGTGTCACCCCCATCCCACAGACCTCCTCCCATACCAGACCATACAGAATCCTTAGTAATGATTTTTTATACTGTTACTAGTAAATTGTAATTCCCGTGTATCATTCCTTCTTTTCCTTTAATTACTACACTTCATTCCTGAAAAAATTATTGATACAAGTTCAAAAATACTAATTATGACAATACTGTAGCTAAAACACCAGAAATTTTGACAAAATTAGTGACTATAAGAACGCTGGCAGCAAGAAAAACAACAGCAGGTGCTGGCAGCATAGACAGACGAAACCACGTGATTCGAAGCATTACTGTAATTGGGTGATGATGACAGCTCTGACCCGAGGGCGTGAGAAGGTTCAAAAAGTAAATTAGCACAGAGTTTTAGCCTTGTAGGTAGATTGACACACTTAAGCTGGGCTTTATAAAAAATGTGTTTGTTGTGATAACTAACCAGAAAAGCCGTTACTGTCAATTCTGACTCGCAGCGACCCTACAGAACAGAGGGGAACTGTTCCATACAGTTTCCAAGGAGCTACTGGTGGATTCAAACCGCTGACCTTTTGGTTAGCAGCCAAGTCTTAGCCACTGCACCACCAGGGCTCCTATAACTTACAGGAGTATTTTTATGAGAAATAATCAATTTCTACTGAAACACGGCACAAAAATTTTATAGACAGTCATTTTAGTGTCACCTGGTGCAGCCCACGCCCCCCCCCCACACACTCCTATAGTGATGCCACTGTACAACGCTCAACTACTA
Source organism: Loxodonta africana (assembly GCF_030014295.1). Taxonomy (NCBI): domain Eukaryota; kingdom Metazoa; phylum Chordata; class Mammalia; order Proboscidea; family Elephantidae; genus Loxodonta; species Loxodonta africana. The sequence continues at coordinate 11,314,996 of NC_087344.1, forward strand.
GTTGAAAGGTTGCTGGTTCAAACCCACCCAGTGGCACCCAGGGAGACAGTCCTGGTAATCTGCTTCTGAAAGGTCACAGCCTTGAAAACCCTATGGAGCCGTTCTACTGCGATACACATGGGGTCGCCAGGAGTCTGACTGGAGTCAAGGGCAACTAACAACAACCCTGTAATGAGTTGGAATTGATTCCTTAGCAATTAACAACAACAACCCGATTATGCAAAATACAGGAAAGACTAATTGCCAAAAAAGGACATCAGGTTTGGTAAAGTAGAGGGTTAGTGAAAAGGAGGGAAACCCTCTATGAGACGGACTGACACGATACCCACAACAATGGGCTCAAACACAGCAATGATCATGAAGATAGCGCAGGACCAGGCAACAGTTCATTCTGTTATACATAAGGTCACCATGAGTCAGAGACAACTTGAAGGCAACTAACAGCAACAACCCTATTATTCAAACGACCATTCCCCTTAGGAACAAAACAGTGTGCACTCAGCTAGCAAGTCGCAGAGTCTGAACTTAAACCCGGGTCTCCATGAGAGACTGGGACTAGGTATGGCATCCCAGGGTTACACTGGATTTTATTCACCTCTTCCCCACCCCGGCTCACCTGCATCTGGCCCCATCTAGGCACTAGAATATACCATGGACTACCAGAATAATGAACAAATCTGTCTGGGAAGAAGTACAGCCAGAATGCTCCTTAGAGATGAGGATGGTCTCACACTTTGGACATGTTATCAAGAGGGATCAGTCCCTGGAGAAGGATATCATGCTTGGTAAAGTAGACAGTCAGCCAAAAAGAGGAAGGCCCTCAACAAGAGAGACTGACACAGTGGCTGCAATGATGGTCTCAAGCATAACAATTGTGAGGATGGTGCGGTGTTTCATTCTGTTGTACGTAGGGTCGCTATAGTTGGAATCAACTCAAGGGCACCTAACAACAGGCATTGGGATGCAACAATGGATCGAGACATGATCCCTGCCCTCCCAGGATACACAAAAGACTGCTAAGTTCCATGAAGGGTTACTTATTATTGCATCCCAGAGCTAGCCGTAGTAGGTGCACACAGTAGAGACACCGTACATCCCATAGGAAAACGGTGGGGGATTAGGTGAGGTGGCTCTCTCGCAGAAGAGGAACGGTATGTGCAAATGTGTGAATCATCAGGCTGCCTTCAGGGAACTATAAACAGTTCAGAGTTGACTAAGGGCAAAGTACAGGGGATAAGAGGGGGGAGACCTGGCCAGAGAGGAAGGATGGGGAGCCTAGGGGTCTGGACTTTACCCTGCAGGAGGAGCCAAAGAAGGGTTTTAAGCAGAAAGGGCAAGACCCACTTTTGGGGGATAGCTTTTCTGGCTCCATGGTGGATGGGGTACAGAGGGAATGGGGAGAAGAGGCTAGGTTCTGAGGCAATCAAGGTGATTTGCCAGGACTTACCAACTGGACGGCGCCCAAGTTTCTACCTCGGGCAGCTGGACACCACCAATGAGAAGAACAACCCATAGGTGCTCAGATTTAGACATGGTGGTTTGAGGTGGTGGTGTCCAGAACATCAGGGCTGGAGACACACTTTTGGTTGCATTTGTGGTTGCCAAGTCACACCTCAAACCACCCTAGCCTGATCCTGACAACCACTGTTACTAAGGTGCAAGGGCTCCTGTTTGCTTGTTGTGGACATTGTTAAAATTTTCCCTCATTTATGTACGTAATAATTACAGGTTAGGTAACTAACTACCAAACCAAAAAACTCACTGCCATCGAGTCAATTCCGTCTCATAGCGACCCTACAGGACAGAGTAGAACTGCCTGATAGGGTTTCCAAGGTTGTCATCTTTATGGAAGTAAACTGTCACAGCTGAGAAGTGGCTGGTGGGTTCCAACCAATGACCTTTCAGTGAGCAGCCAAGCGCTTTAGCCACTGTGCCACCAGGGCTCCTTTAATTAGCTATAGGAGTAGCTAAAAAAGTTGTTGGGTTTCAGCCTACTTAGATTTTCTTTTTTTTAATATAATTTCTTTTTGTTTTTGTTGTTGTGGAGGATAAACACAGCAAAATATACACCAGTATATATGTACAATTCAGTGACACTGATTACATTCTTCAGGTTTTGCAACCATTCTCATACTCCTTTTCTGAGTCATTCCACCCCGATTAACATAAACTTGCTGCACCCCACTCAGGTTTTCTGCTCCTTGAGTCAATGTAAAATTGACAGACTGTTTAGAAATTAATGATGATAAGAGAACGCAACTTATAAGATGCAGGCATTGCTGTTCTAAGGGGTAAATTCAGAGCCTTAATTTACTGCTGAAGAAAAAATCAATCCAAATGAAACAAGCACTTAAATCAGTAAGAGAAGTTACTTTAATATTTCCAAAATTATTGGCAGAGCTGTCTTTACAATGTTTTCAGAATTTTAAGTTATATCTCCACTTCCATTAATTTTATGTTCACTATTTGTCCTCCCCCCCTTTTTTTTTCTTAGTTAGACTATTCAGTCTTCCCTCTAAAATAGTGCTGTCCAATAAACTTTCTGCAGTAGTGGAAAAGTTCTGTGTCTTTGGTGTCCAGTTTGGAAGTCATAAGCCACATGTAGCCACCATGAGCTAGGAACATGGCCATGTGACTCAGAAACTGAATTTTTAACCTAATTTTCGTGTGGATCATAACCTATTGGGCAGCACAGTTCTAAAAGGTCCAGCTCTTCAACTTGTCAGTTCAATTTGTTTTCCAGTCAATTTGTTGTTGTTGTTAGGTGCCATCACGTCGGTTCCAACTCATAGCAACCCTATGTACAACAGAATGAAACACTGCCCCGTCCTGCACCATCCTCATAAAGGCTGTTATACTTGAGCCCATTGTTGCAGCCACTGTGTCAATTCATCTTGTTGAGGGTCGTCTTTTTTGCTGACCCTCTACTTTACCAAGTATGATGTCCTTCTTCAGGGTCTCCTGCATGGAAGGCAAGACTTCTACCACTGAACCACTGCTGTGTCCCTTTGCTAGGTTAGGCCTTTAAAAATTAATTTCCAATTATCTTTACTGGCAGCCAGAGATCACAGACAGTGCAATGTGTGCTTTTTGGACTGTACTGGGTTTTGTTTCTTGTTTTTTAAGATTTAACAGATGATTAATTCTTCTGAATCTTCCAAGAGCACTTTAAAATGTGTATTCTGCTGGCGGAGCACAAAGTTCAGCCCGTATCTGTTAGCGCGATCTTATTAACCATGTTATTAAACACCTTGTTGCCTAATTGAGTCTCACACACACGAGCAGGGCTATGTGTGCATCTCCCCCAGGTTTCTCCGTGTCTCCTTGTGCCCCTAACAATTTACTCTCTAAAGTTCGATTCTATGCTAGCTGACTTGCATTATGGATCATCCCTTCAATCCATGCAATGCCTCTTTTTTTTTTATTGTACTTCAGATGAAGGTTTGTAGAACAAACTAGTTTCTCATTAAACAGTTAGTACACATATTGGTTTATGATACTGGTCAGCAACTCCCCAACGTGTCAACACGTCAACACTCTCCCTTCTCAACCTTGGGTTTTGGGTTCCCTATTACCAGCTTTCCTGTCCTTGCCTACCTTCTAGCCCTTGGCCCTGGTCTGGTGTGCCCCTTTATCTCATTTTGTTTTATGGGCCTGTCTAATCTTTGGCTGAAGGGTGAACCTCAGGAGTGACTTTATTACTAAGCTGAAAGGGTGTCAGGGTTTCTCCAGTCTCTGTCAATTGCCTGGAATTCTTTATTTTTCTCTGGCTCTTTTTTGCCAGTATGTTTAAATTTTCGGTGTCATTTTTGGTACATTAAAACCTGCAAAAGCCGGAACCTGTGTAAGGCAGAAACCTATCAGAGAAGGAAAATTCACATATTTTCCACTAATGCAAGTCCCTTGCTGTCAAGCCAATTCCGACTCATAGTGACCCTATAGGGCAGGGTAGAATTACCCCATAGGGTTTCCAAGGAGCGGTTGGTAGATTCGAACTGCTGACCTCTTGGTTAGCAGCCGGGCTCTTAACCACTGTACCACCAGGGCTCCTAATACAGAATGAGAGAAAAATGGTAAGACCGCACCCTGTCAAAGGCAGAAAACTTGCAAGACCCTGAGAAACAAGGCAGTCCGGTCGGCTCTCACAGGTTTCACTGTGTTAGGTATCACCATTCTTCAGTAGTGGGGAGAGGAGGAGATAGAGAGATACAACCGCAGCCTCCAAGGGAACAAAGAAGTGGGGATGGGGAATGTCAGCACTTGAAATCAGTCCCTGCAGAAGGTTTGAATTGTCAGGAGGGTTTCCCTGGGGACAATCTCAGCCGGAAAGAGGTCTGATCACATGACTGATGGCTCTTCAGTAGACAAGTACGTGGTGGTCCTGAGTGCGGGGAGGTCAACAGAAGCCAGTTTCCTGGGAGCGGCTACACCCACAACTGACAAGGAAATGAGAAAATTCCCTCACCTCCTAACGCGCAAAAGTAAACAGGAGAATATAGTGAACTTCTGCAGGGACACCACGAAATAGAATCCTAAGCCAGAATGATTTCAAATTCAAATCCAATTTCAAATCCCATCGTGACAAAAGGGAGACAAACTTTCAGTTTCTCTCCTTATTGCTCTCGGTTCGACAGCCAGTCTGGCTGCTTTATTTTCCAGTCGAGAAGTTCAGTGTGTCGTGTCTCTGTGCCAGGAGCCCTGTGGCCGTTCTCGGGACACGCCCCGTGTGTACACCTCAAACACCGCTACGCTTTTAGAAATGACAGAGTCCCTGAGATCATCTTTAAACCTTAAACCAAAACTATCCCCTGACGTCTTCTTTAAACCAGACAATAATTTAGCTCAATTAGTAAAGAATGTCTGCCTCGAACACTGTGCTCTTTTAAAAACTATCTAAACCCAAAAAACCTGTTGCCATGGAGTCAATTCCAACTCTTAGCAAGCTTATAGGACAGAGCGCAGCTGCCCCATAGGGTTTCCAAGCAGCGGCTGGTGGATTTGAACTGCTGACCTCTTTGTTAGCAGCCAAACTCTTAACCACTGCACCACCAGGGCTCCCAGAACTATCTATATGGGATCAAATTGACAACAGCAACTTGAAAGCTTAGATAGGAAGCTTGGGGGGCGGGCAGTGAGTTTATATTAATAGGGAAGGAACAGTAAGAGTAAGGAAGATGAGAATGGTTACACAATTTGAAGAATGTAACCAATGTCACTGAATTGTACATGTAGAAATTGTTGAATTGGTTGTATGTTCTGCTATGTATATTTTCAACAACAAAAAAACTAAATTATTTTTCAAAAAAGAAAGAACATGACGGGGTTCCTCTGAATGGAGGGAAATCCATTTCCCACCCGTACTATGTCAGTGAGAGCAATGAATGAGTTTGCCCCGTTGTCATGGGGTCTTCGGACTTCGCTGGCTCCTCAAGAACACTCTACAGCACCTCTCCTTCTACCTGAGTCCCTGGACGCTGCAAACTGTGAACGTGCTCAGTTGGTGGTTCAAGTCCACCCAGAGGCACCTTGAAGAAAAGCCTGGAGGTCTACTTCCGAAAAATAAGTCAAAGAAAACCCTATGAATCACAATAGAAGAGTTCCAATAGCAGGCTGGAAGATGAGCCCCCTAGGTTGGAAGGCATTCAAAATACACAGTGGCTGCAAACACGGACTGCAGCAGAACAATGATGATGAAGGTGGTACAACTGGGCAACATTTAGTTCTGTTGTACACAGGGTCACCGTGAATCGGAGCTGACTCAATGGCAACTAACAACAACAGCATGGGGACAGTAATAGTACCTCGGACTGTCTTGAGGATCAGGTCAGGTGATGCACAAAACGTAGTCAGCACAGCATCAGGCACCTTGTAGGGCCTAGGGCAGGGTTTTTAGTGTGCCATCAGCACTTACCAGTAACCAGTTGCCACTGAGTCAATTCTGACTCATGGAAACCCCACGTGTGCAAAGTACTACTATGTTCCATAGGGTTTTCATGGCTGTGACCTTTCAGGAGCAGACTGCCAGGCCTTTCTTCCGAGGAGCCTCTAGGTGGCTTCAAACCACCAACCTCTCAGTTAGTAGCCACACACTTAACCATCTTCATGCTATCCAGGTACTCTGTCATCAGCACTAGGAGCAGCTACTTAAGGTGTCTCGTTTCTCAGTTTCAGATTCGGCCACATAATTGAGATTACAACCTTCTGAAAATCAGCTAATGAAAACCCTGTGGATCACAATGGTCCAATCCTGTTGTGCATGGAGTCGCCAGGAGTGGGGGGCTGACCTGACAGCAGCTAACAATAGCCACAGCATCACACTGGGGGGGGGCGGTGTTGGATGGTTGTTGTTACTGGGTGCCTTCGAGTCAACTCTGACTCGTAGTCACCACATGCCGCAGAGTAGAACAGCCCCCCAGGGGTTCCTAGGCTGTAATCTTGACAGGGTAAGGCACTCTGGTGGCACAGTCGTTACAGTGTTTGGCTGCTAACTGAAAGGTCAGTGGTTGGAACCCACCATCGGCTCTGTGGAAGAAAGATGTAGCAGTCTGCTTCCATAGAGATTACACCCTTGGAAACCCCACGGGGCGCTTCAATTCTGTCTTAGAAGGTCACTATGAATCGGAATCGACTTGATGGCAATGGTTTTTTTTTTTTTTACAGTAACAGATTGTCAGGTCTTTCTCATGCAGAGCCACTGGGTGGGTTTGAACTGCCAACCTTTCAGTTAGCAGCCAAGCACTTAACTATCCCGCCACCAGTGCTCCTTGTTGGATGGTTCAATGACCAAATTTAAAGCGTCCCCCAAGAAACATTCATTTCCTCCCCCTTGAGGCATTCTTGGGGAAACCGTGTTCATCTCCCCTTCTTGTGTGTTACCCCTCAAACCCAGCAGACATAGTGGGTGGACTGAGATGCAATATCGCTGACGTCCCTGGCCTGATGGCAGGTTTGGAAGTCCAGCTGGTCACTGCAGTCTGCTCACATCAGCAAACCCAAACAGGTACCTGTGCCAGGCAGGCCAGGTAGGCACGAGGAGGCAGAAATGATGGCCATCCCTGCCCTCCAGGCCCCAGAGCCAAGTGCATAAAGGTGACAACCAGCCACCTCTACGTCCGTTGGAACAAAATCCACACCCCCTACGCTCTCCTGTCAACCTACAGTAACCTCCACCCCTAGAAGGAAAACTTAAAAAAAAAAAAAAATTGCCATCGAGCTGATTCCAACTCATAGCAATCCCATATGTAACAGATGAGAATTGCTCCACAGGGTTTTCTTCCCTGTTATCTTCACGTAAGTAGATTGCCAGGCCTTTTTTCTGTGATGCTTCTGGGTGTGTTCAAACTCAAACTGCTAACCTTTAGGTTAGCAGTCGAGTGCAAACTATTTGCCCCACCCAGAGACCTCCTAGAAGGAAAGAGCCTAAAAGAACTGTCAGGGGATCAAAGTAAAAACACGAAACATGCTCTTCCTAAAGCCCAAACTATCGCATCCTGGTAAAATAACCACACTTCCCATTGATACCTACAGGAACCACTTGGAAGTTTCTAGAAGAGCTTGCCTACAGTAGCAGAAAAACTTTAGCCTTAAAGGGAAAACACAAAGTATCCAATTTTCCTCTCAGAAATCAAGATTTAATAGCCTCCTAAGGAAACCATAATTGGAGGGCGATTGGGCGCATTCCTCCCTGAGGGCCGTGATTATGGAATGCAGTGGAAGGTTGGGAGCCTGGGCCTCAGCGGCTTTCAGCTCCAACTAAAACGAGGAAGACCCAAGCCAGGAAGTATAGCTAAGTTAGTTCACACACACAAACGTGGGGGGGGGGCGCTGGAGCGGCACAAGGAAGTTGGAAGGAGAGAAATTCTCACGCAGAGAAATAAAGCTAGGCTCTCAAATAAAACATGAGTCTAGCTGGTTATGTCTCCCCACCCTGGCTAAAGAAACCAGTGTCAGGAGCTTGGCCTTGGGTGTGGAAAGGCATTAACATTGAAGAACTGCCCCCCGCTTCCTGCCCTTGCACCCCCAGAAAACCACCTGAAACTACCAAAAATTTCTGCTTCTTGGAACTCAGCTACAGCAAAGACAACGAGCCCCTCGGACATGTCACTGGTCTGGTGCCACGTAACCCTTAGGTGGCTGCCAGAAGAAACTTCAGGGCAAATTTGTTCCTGGTTCTACAGTGGTTAAGTTCTCAGCTGCTAACTGAAGGGTTGGAGGTTTGAACCCACCAAGCAGTTCCACGGAAGAAAGACCTGGCAATCTGCTCCCATAAAAATAACAGCATAGAAAACCCTATGGGGCAGTTCTACTGTCACATGGGGTCATTATGAGTCAGAATCAACGAGATGGCACCTAACAACAACTCCTCAGTGAAAGCTCCACCTTGCCTTGCGTTTCCCACTTTGAAATCTGAAGATCAAAGGTGATTCTTGGCTCTAAAACAGACCTCTCCCCAGAATTTCCTTCCTATTTGTTTCCTTGGCAATTCTTATCCTTGCCTGCACAGTATTCACACGCGTTCCACAGGATGCAAAGATAAAATCCAATACACTTTCCATAATGACACCCCCCTCCAAAAAAAAAAAAATCCTTGGAAAACTAAACAGCAGGTACCCAAATAGAAACTGTGCTTTAGGAAAACGGGGTCTAACACACCCAGACACAAAACAAGCGTCATAACTTTGACCAGCTTCAGAGAACAATTATCACACCGATGAGAAACCCACGGCCCTCGGCTGGCTGGGAGCTCCATGGAAACTGGGGTGGGGGTAGCCAAAATAAGCACTGGGCCTCCAGTGCCCCCATCCTTCCAGAGAGGCTGAGGAACTACTAAACCAAGGAGGATGGTTTAATGGAGGGACCCGAGGCAGTATCTTCCTGAGACCCTCCACGTAAGAATAGGTGGGCCAACACGACAACTAAGAGCCCAAGAGACAGAAAGCGCCACATGAACTAGAGACCTACATCATCCTGAGACCAGAAGAACTAGTTGGTGCCCGGCCACAATCAATGACTGCCCTGACAGGGAGCACAGCAGAGGACCCCTGAGGGAGCAGGAGATCAGTGGGATACAGACCCCAAATTCTCATAAAAAGACCAAACTTAATGGTCTGACTGAGACTAGAGGAATCCCGGCGGCCATGGTCCCCAGACCTTCTGTTGGCACAGGACAGGAACCATCCCCGAAGACAACTCATCAGACATGAAAGGGACTGGTCAGCGGGTGGGAGAGAGACGCTGATAAAGAGTGAGCTAATTATATCAGATGGACACTTGAGATTGAGTTGGCAACTCTTGTTTTGAGGGGGGATGGGAGGATAGAGAGAGAGAGAAGCCGGCAAAATTGTCACGAAAGGAGAGACTAAAAGGGCTGACTCAAGAAGGGGAGAGCAAGTGGGAGTAGGGAGTGAGATGTATGTAAACTTATACGTGACAGACTGATTGGATTTGTAAACGTTCACTTGAAGCTTAATAAAAGTAAAAAAAAAAAAGAATAGGTGGGCCAGTGGTTAGGAACCAAGGCGCGAGAATCAGACAGATTTGGGGTGGAATCCGCTACTCCATGACTCTGGGACCTTGCGCAAGGGTTTTAACGTGACCGAGCCTCAGTTTCCCCTTTTGTAAAGTTGAGGATAACTAGGTCACCTATGGAGCCCCCGGAGTAGGGCAAACAGTTAACACACTTGGCTGCTAACCAAAAGGTTGGGGGTTCGAGGCCACCCTGAGGTACCTCGGAAGAAAGGCCTGGAGATCTACTTCTGAAAACTCAACCACTGAAAACCGATGGAGTATGGTTCTACTCTGACACAAACAGGGTCACTGTGAGTTGGAGAAGACTCAAAGGCAACTGTACTGGTGGGCCACCTACTGTTGCTGTGAGGGTCATTCTGCACCTCAGGGGAGGCAGGTCCCTGGGTGGCGCAAACGGTTTATGGTCTACTACTAACCTAAAGGTTGGCAGTTTGTGCCTGCCCAGAGGCACCATGGAAGAAAGGCTTGGTAATGTGCTACTATTAAGATTACAGCCAAGAAAACCCTATGAAGCAGTTCTACTCTGTAACACATGGGGTCACCACAAGTCAGAACTGGCTCTATGGCAACAGAGCAGGTGAGACACAGGACAACCAGGCAATAAAAATCTGAAATCCAGGCTGGTCCCTGACAACCTCTCTGCTCTTTATCTTGCCCATTTCCCCTTTGCCCTCTGCACATCTGCCTCACGTTTTTCTATCTGTTCCTTAAACTCTTTCATACCCTTTCCCACCTCAGGGCCTTTGCACATGCTGTTCCGGCTACTTGGAACTCACTTTGCCCCCATTTCTCCCACAGAGCTGCACTTCTTCCTTCTGCTCTGAGCTCAAATGTCAACGTCAGAGGGGCTCTGCCAGCCACTCTACCTAAATGAGCCCCCTACCCCTCTCACTACCCTGAACTAGTTCACTCCTGGAGTCCCTGGGTGGTGAAAATGGTTAACACGCTCGGCTGCTAACCAAAAGAATGGAGGTTCCGGAGGCACCAAGGAAGAAAGGTCTGGAGATGGACTTCTGAAAACTCGGCCATTGAAAACCCTATGGAGTACAGTTCTACTCTGACACACGTGGAGTCGCCATGAGTTGTGGCTGACTCCATGGCAGCGGGTAACCGGTAATTCCGCCAAGCACACCTTGCAGAGAGAGCAATGAACGTGTAAGCCCACTCCACCCCACGCAGCCTGCGTAAACTAGACATTTGCTATTTGAAATCTCCGGCTTCCGCTCCTGAATTTATGCAAATGTTGAAATCAACGCCATTAAAGAAGTGCCTTTTACTCCATTATAGACTCGTGTGGGTTTCAGCATAAAAATAATGCTTGAATTGCTTACTGGTGAAAATACAGAACGTTCTGCACCACCCCCATCTCTGAATACTAGCTCATCCACCCGGTTCCAATTCAAACAGCAAGGTCTAAAATGTTTTCAGCACTCAGGCATCGCGCCTCAAAACAAAAATTCTGTGCATTTCAGATATGAAGACGGTCACTGCTCCGCTGCTGATAATAACAAAGAGCTGGAAATGACCATCGATTGTGGGCTGGATAAATAAATTACGGATGAACTTAGCCACAAAACAAGCATAAACTCAGAACGACTTCCAAGAAATGTTTCTAAGGGAGAAAGCCAAGGAGCAGAGCGGCGAGTAAGTATTATCTGTGCAGGAAGGGGGCAGACGAATGTGAGGCAGCTGCGTGCGTGAGCACAGAAGTCTTCTCCGAGGAGACATACAAGAAGCTCTGGGGCCTTACTTTTCCTTGCAATCCTCTTCACAGATAGTTTCAACCAGTGCAGGAGTAAAACATCAAACCAGAGTGGGTTCCGACTCACGTGTGTCAGAGTAGAACTGTGCTCCGTAGGGTTTTCAAGGCCATGGCTTTCGGGTAGCAGACTACCAGGCCTGTCCTCTGAAGCACCTCTGGGTGGGTTTGAAATGCCAACTTTTTGGTTGGTAGCTAAGCGTTTAACTGTTTAGGCCACCCGGGGAGTCCTACTGTATATATAACATCCCTTTATTTAAGAAAAAGAGAGGAGCAGGCAGTCAGTGGTTCAGTGACAGAATTCTCGCCTACCAGGCAGGAGACCCGGATTCAATTTCCAGCCAGTGTACCTCATGCGCAGCCACCACCCACCCTTCTGTCAGCGGAGGATTGTGCGCTGCTATGAGCCGAACGGGTTTCAGCAGAGCTTCTAGACTAAAATGGACCAGGAAGAAAGACCTGGCAATCTATTCCCAAAAGTCAGCCAGTGAAAACCCTACAGGTGACAATGGTCCGATCTACAACCGATCATGGGGATGGCGTAGGACTGGGCAGTGTTTCATTCCATTGTGCAGGGGGTCGCCATGACCAACGGCAGCCAACAACAAAAAGAGAGACAGGCATAGATCGAGGGAAATCTGAGAGTTTGTGCAACTAAGTGATAAAAACCAAAAGCCAAACCCATTGCCGTCAAGTTGATTCCAACTCATAGCGACCCTATAGGACACAGTAGAACTGCCCCCTAGGGTTTGCAAGGCTGTAATCTCTACAGAAGTAGGCTGCCAGATCTTTCTCCCGAGGAGCAGCTGGTGGGTTCAAACCACTGACCTTTTTGGTTAGCAGCCGAGTGCTTAACCACTGCACCACCAGGGCTCCCACAGGTTCTTAATAGTCTGTGTTGACATCATTTAATTCAAGAAGGGAAAAACCAAAAGGACAGAGGGTGTCTCCTTTCCATAAGAAATCAGTAAGAGGAACTTGATTCATTCGAAACTTACACAAATTTAGGAAATAGACAAAAACAGAAGACCCAGATCTGAGAAAATTATCTAGATCTTCCCAGCTGAGAGACTAGGGCGAGGCAGGTGAGGCATCTACCTCAGTGCAAAATTTGAGGTGGCGCCAAAAAACGAAGTCATCAAGAGAAATAATATTTCCATGCAAGGTTTTAAAAAATCAAAACAAATGCCAGAAAGTCCATGAAGAACAAAAAATATCAAAATTTTAATTAAAGACAAGATTCAACAGGGCTGAGATATAATGTTGTTGTTGGGTGTCGTCAAGTCGTTCCAACTCCTGGCAGCCCCGTGTGACAGAGTGGAACTGCCCCACAGGGTCTTCTTGGCTGTAATCTCTACAGGAGCAGATTGCCAGGTCTTTCCCCTGTGGAGCTGCTGCATGGATTTGAACTGCCAACCTTTCAGTTAGCAGCCAAGCGCTTAACCGTTGTGCCTCCAGTGGTTCAGGGCCAAGAAGCTTAGGGTAAGGTAAACAGGTTTGATGCCCGCCTTTACTTAAAATTTTGAAATTTTTGGCATTCGTTTTGATTTTTTAAAACATTGGATGAAAACACTACTGGATTTGCCTTGATGACTAAGGTTTTTGCACCACCTTAAATGTTGTTTTTTTCTTTTAAATGTTGTGTCCCAGGCAGCGACCCAGATATCTTGGCCGAACTGTCCTTGGTCAAAGGAAAAAACAAACCTGTTGCCTTTGAGTTGATTCTGACTCATGGCGACCCCTTGTGTTACAGAGTAGAACTGAGCTCCATAGGGTTTTCCTGGCTGTAATCTTTACAGACAGAGATCGCCAGGCTTTCCTTTCAGCATCGCTGCTGGGCGGGTTCAAATCACCAACCTTCCGGTTAGTAGCTGAGCGCAAACCATTTGTGCCACCCCGGGGACCCCATCTGTAATTTCCAGGTAATTCTGGAAAAATCATCCCTGGAGATCAAACTGGGGGTTCATTTGGCTTATTTCTCCCCTTCAGTTTTCGAAGTGCCTCCAGGCAAATTTTTTTTCTCTGTCCCCTGCTTTTCCCAAAGCCAGCCTTTGAAAGGACGAATGTTCCACAGTGTTTTCTTAATGACCTGGGGCTTCGGGCCAGGTAAGTTCCGGATATTATTACTAGTAACAAATTAAAGTGACTTATAACAAAAGGAAAGCCCACAGCCCAGTGACCCCTGCAAACCAAAACATGCACAACCACGTTTACACAGGGCAGGTAACTGGGCTGAGCAGGTGTCTTCTTTCTCACGGACAGATTGCGATGGAGCTGGAGGCTGTGGAGTGGGAAGCTGTGGCTCAGTCTGGAACAATCCGCAAGCTTATCCAGGGAGATACTACGGGCAACAGGCCACAAACACGTCTTCTGCCAAACAAAGCTGCTTTGCAGGGAATATCAGCTTGTCTGAGAGGCAGGACGGGCCGCCGGCTGGCTCCCCTTTTCTCTTGCCAGTTCCACATCTATGAGTCTGGGGCGCTCGCCCATGTCACTGACTCAGACCAGTTTGGATCCGTGGTGGTCAGCTGCCACGGAGTCAGCCCCTGACTCAAAACAACCCCACACACAGCAGAATGAAATGCTGACTGGCCCTGTGCCATCCCCACGATCGGTTGCAGATCAGTCTGTTGTGATCTACAGGGTTTTCACTGGCTGATTTTTGGAAGTTGATCACCAGGCTTTTCTTCCTAGTCTTAGTCTGGAAGCTCTGCTAAAACTTGTTCAGCATCCTAGCAACACACAAGCCTCCACTGGCAGATGGGTGGGGACTGCACATGAGATGCACTGGCTGGGAATCGAACCTGGGTCTCCTGCATGGAAGGCAAGAATTCCACCACTGAGCCACCACAGCCCCTGTCCATATATGGTAGGGACTACTCATTATCCTTATCTTGTAAACAAGGAAGCAGAGATAGTTCAGTAACTTGCTCAAGGTCACTCACCAAGGACGCAGTTGGTGGGTAGATGGAGCTCGGATTCGAACTCCAGAGTCCCCATTTGAATATTCACAGCGTGTTGTCTTTGAACGCAGGCTTCTTAATTCTTTGCTTTTGCCAACGCCCCCTGCCTTCCAGTAGATTCCTCAAATCAACTGGACGGCAACAGGTTTGGGTTTTTTTGTTTTTGAACTGTGGGAATCTCTGGCAGCTGCTTTTCTGCCCATGACCACCAAGGCAACATGTGGGAATTGTGATAATGACAACACCCTCCTCCCCACTCACATCACACACTCTCTGCAGTCCAACAACTGGCCTTGGGCTGGGCTCAGGGGACACACAGGGACTCAAAGAATTTTCCATCCTGGTGGCGCCGGGAGGCGGTGCTGTACAGCCAGTTAGAGTCAAGAGCTCAGACTCTCAATTGGCATAATAAAATCTATTAAGAAAACATGCTGCATCCCACTTTGGAAAGTGGCACCTGAGGTCTTCAACACTAGCAAGCGGCCATCTAAGATGCATCAATTGGTCTCAACCCACCAGGAGCAAAGGAGAATGAAGAACACCAAAGACACAAGGCAATTATGAGCCCAAGAGACAGAAAGGGCCACATAAACCAGAGACTACATCAGCTTGAGACCAGAAGAACTAGATGGTGCCCAGCTACAACCTGTGACTGCCCTGACAGGGAACACAACAGAGAAACCCTGAGGGAGCAAGAGAGCAGTGGGATGCAGACCTCAAATTCTCATAAACAGATCAGACTTAATGGTGTGACTGAGACTAGAAGGACCCCGGTGGTCATGGTCCCCAGACCTTCTGTTAGCCCAAGACAGAACCATTCCCAAAGCCAACTCTCCAGACTGGGACTGGACTGGACCACATGATAGAAAATGATACTGATGAGGAGTAAGCTTCTTGGATCAAGGAGACACATGAGATTATGTGGGCAGCTCCTGTCTGGAGGGGAGATGAGAGGGCAGAGGGGGTCAGAAGCTGGCTGAATGGACACAAAAATAGAGTAGAGGGAAGGAGTGTGCTGTCTCATTAGGGGGAGAGCAACTAGGAGTATATAGCAAGGTGTACACAAATTTTTGTATGAGAGACTGACTTGAGTTGTAAACTTTCACTTAAAAGCACAATAAAAAAAAAAAAAAAGAGCCCAGACTCCGAAGCTGGGTAGACCAAGTTCAATGTCTGACTCTGCCTCTTACGCGAAGTTGGGCAGATGACTCAACATCCTTGGGCCTCAGTTTTCCATCTGTAAAATGGGTGATAAATAACAACGGACCACCTAAAGGTCCCTGGGTGGCGCAAACCATTTGACTTAGCTGATAGTTCTTCCAAGACAGGTTTGTTTGTTCTTCTGGCAGTCCACGGTATGTTCAATATTTTTTGCCAACACCATAATTCAAAGGCATCAATCTTTCGATCTCCTTTCTTCACTGTCCGGCTTTTGAATGCATATGAGGTGACTGAAAACACCATGGCTTGGGTCAGGTGCACCTTAGTCCTCAAGGTGACATCTTTGCTTTTCAACACTTTAAAATAGTCTTTGCAGCAGATTTGCCCAATGCAATATGCCGTTTGATTTCTCGACTGCTGCTTCCATGGGGGTTGATTATAGATCCAAGTGAAATGAAGTACTTGATAACTTCAATCTTTTCTCCATTTATCATGATGTTGCTTATTTGTCCAGTTGTGAGGATTTCTGTTTTCTTTACGCTGAGGTGTAATCCATACTGAAGGCTGTGGTCTTTGATCTTCATCAATAAGTGCTTCAAGTCCTCTTCACTTTCAGCAAGCAAGGTTGTATCATCTGCATAACACAGGTTGTTAATGAGTCTTCTCCAATCTTGATGTGTGTTCTTTTTCATATTGTCCAGCTTCTCAAATTATTTGCTCAGCATACAGCTTAAACAGGTATGGTGAGAGGATACAACCCTTACGCACACCTTTCTTGACTTTAAACCATGCAGTACCCCCTTGTTGTGTGCTAACAATTGCCTCTTGGTCTAAGTACAGGTTCCTCATGAGCACAATTAAGTGTTCCAGAATTCCCGTTCTTCACAATGTTATCCATAATATATCATGATCCACACAGTCGGATGCTTTTGCATAGTCAATAACACACAGGTAAACATCTTTCTGGTATTCTCTGCTTTCAGCCAGGATCCATCTGACATCAGCAATGATATCACTTCATTCCACATCCTCTTCTGAATCCAGCTTGAATTTCTGGCAGTTTTCTGTAGATATCCTGCTGCAATCCCTTTTGAATGACCTTCAGTAAAATCTTACTTGTGTGTGGTATTAGGGATATTGTTTGATAATTTCCACATTCTGTTGGATCACCTTTCTCAGGAATCGGCAAATATGGCTCTCTTCCAGTCGGCTAAGCAGGTAACTGTCTTCCACATTTCTTGTCACAGACAAGTTAGCACTTCCAGCGCTGCATCCATTTGCTGAAACATCTCAACTGGTATATTCCATCAATTCCTGGAGCCTTGTTTTTCGCCAATGCCTTCAGAGCAGCTTGGACTTCTTCCTTCAGTACCATCAGTTCTCCTGAAATGTGGGAACATGGACCAATTCTTTTGGTACAGTGACTCTGTATGTTCCTTCCATCTTCTTATGATGCTTCCTGTGTCGTTTGATATTTTCCCCACAGAATCTTTCACTATTGCAACTTGAGGCTTGAATTTTTCCTTCAGTTCTTTTGGCTTGAGAAATGCAGGCGTGTTCTTCCCGTTTGGTTTTCTATCTCCAGCTCTTTGCAATCTCCGGCATCGTTTTTATCACCAAGGCCATATTTTCCAACTACTGATCCTTCATCTTTGTTTCCAAATTTCACATTCCAATCACCGGTAATTATCAATGCATCATGATTGCATGTTTGATCAACTTCAGACTGTGGAAGTTAGTAAAAATCTTCAACTTCTTCACTTTGGCCTTAGTGGTCGGTGCATAAATTTGAAGAATAGTTGTATTAACCGGTCTTCCTTGTAGGCATATGGATATTATCCTATCACTGACAGCGCTGTACTTCAGGATAGGTCTTGAAATGTTCTTTTTCACAATGAATGTGATGCTGGTCCTTTTCAAGTTATCATTCCCGGCACAGTAGACCATATGATTGTCCTATTCAAAATGACCAATACCAGTCCATTTCTGCTCATTAATGCCTGGGATATTGATTTTTATGCGTTCCATTTCATTTCTGAAGACTTCCAATTTTCCTAGATTCATACTTCATACATTCCATGTTCTGATTATTGATGGATGTCTGCAGCCGTTTCTTCTCATCTTGAGTCCTCCCACATCAGCAAATAAAGGCCCCGAAAGCTTCACTCCATCCACACCATTAAGGTTGGCTCTACTTTGAGGAGGCAGCTCTTCCCCAATCATATTTTAAGTGGCTTCCAACTTGAGGGGTTCATCTTCGCACACTGTATCAGACAAGGTTTCGCTGCTACTCATAACGTTTTTCGCTGTCCAATTTTTTCACAAGTGAACTCTCAGGTCCTTCTTCCTAGTCTGTCTTAGTCTGGAGGCTCTGCTGAAGCCTGTCCACCATGGGCGACCCTGCTGGTATTTGAAATCTTCCAGCATCATAGCAACACACAAGCCACCACAGTATGACAGACTGACGGACTCGAGCATTCACCAATTTCAGGCCTATCAAAACAGGGACCTCGACTGTTGGTTCTAAGACACGGCACTATGTGAACGAAGCCAGGCACAAACGCACCATCATGTCTGATCCCATTTATATGAAATGTCCAGAAGAGATGAATGGGCAGACACGGAGAGCAGCCTGGAGGCTGGCAAGGAGTGGGAGAAGACGGAATGGGGAGTACAAGGTTTCTCTTGGGGTGACGAACATGTTTTAGAACCAGGCAGGGGTGGGAGCTGTACAACATTGAGAATGCAGTAAATGCCACTGAATCGTACACTTTAAAACGGTGAATTTTATGTTACATGAATTTCACCTCAATTTTGAAAGAAAATCTTTCAAAATCATAGTTACTACATTCAACAGGACATAAAGGAGAACCCAAACAGCTAAAATGGGACAAGACTAAAAAGGTGAAATTCTGTTCATCTGAGAAGGCATCCTAGAAGAGACACAAGTTAATATGAGTGTTTTCATCATGCTCAGTGAAATAAGAAACGAAGTCCTAATACACATTACAACAACTGTCTTAGTCATCTAGTGCGGCTATTAACAGAAATACCACACAAGTAGATGGCTTTAACAAAGAGAAGTTTATTTTCTCACAGTAAAGCAGGCTGAAAGTCCAGATTCAGGGTGTCTGCTCCAGGGGAAGGCTTTCTCTTTCTGTTGGCCTTCTTATCAATCTTCCCCCAGACTAGGAGCTTCTCTGCACCAGGACCCCGGGTCCAAAGGACTCACTCTGCTCCCTGCGCTGCTTTCTTGGTGGCATGAGGTCCCCCTGTCTCTCTGCTTCCTTCTGTCTTTTATATCTCAAGAGATTGCCTCAAGACACAATCCAATCCTGTAGCCTGAGTCCTGCCTCACTAACACAACTGCCGCCCATCCTCCCTCATTAACATCAGAGAGACAGGGTTTACAACATATAGGAAAATCACCCAGGTATCATGGCCCAGCCCAATTGATACACACTTTTTTTGGGGGGGGGGAGGGGGGGCCATAATTCAATCCATGACAACAGGATTCACTGCAGCTCTATTCACAATAGTGAAAAGGTGGTAACAACCAAAATGTCCATCCACAGACAAACAGATAAACAAAATGTGGGTCACCCATACAGTGGAATATTATCCAGCCATAACCAAAAACCAAGCCCCTTGTGGTCAAGCCAATTCCAACTCATAGCCATCCTATAGAACAGGGCAGAGCTGCCCCATAGGGTTTCCAAGGAGCAGCTGGTAGATACAAACTGCTGACCTTTCTGGTTAGCAGCCAAGCTCTTAACCACTGTGCCACCAGGGCTCCTTTCAGCAATAAAGAGAAATAAAATCCTAATACATGCTACAACACGGATGACCCTTGAAAACATTATACTGAGTGAAATAAGTCATCGCAAAAGGACAAATATGTATGATCTCACTTACATGAAATAGCTAGAACAAGCAAGCATATCAGGAGCCCTGGTGGCACAACGGTTAGGGGCTTGGCTGCTAACTGAAAGGTTGGTGGTTCAAGCCCACCCAGAGGGTCTGCGGGAGAAAGACCTGGAGATCTGCTCCCGTAAAGTTTACAGCCTAGGAACCCCTATGAGGCAGTTCTACTCTGTCACATGAGGTTGCTATGGGTCCAAAATGAGCTCGATGGTACCTAACAACAACAATGAACAGAGACCAAAGTTTATTCGTGGTTAGCAGGGGCAGGTGGAAGTGGGTGAGGAGGACTCGAAGCTTAAGGGACACCGAGCTCCAGTTAAGGGTGACGGGAAAATTCAGGAACGGGCAATGGTATTGGTTGAGCAACATGAAGAACATATTTAATGCCACTGAACTATACTTGTGAAGACTGTGGTAATGGCAAATGTTCTGCTACCTATATATTTACCCCAATAATAAAAATATTATTAGTAAGGGTTTTAAAGGAAACAAGTGCTAATTGAACAGGTCACAGACACTTGAACTTCCCCAGACCAGTCATATATGAACAGCCCAGCCAAGCACTCTATGAATCAGCTCCTTAAAAACACACCTTTTAAGGATGGCAACTTTACAGAGGTGTTTTCTCTTGTAATTAAGCTGCTTACTACTCATCTGAAGGGGGGAGGGGGGAATTGATTTTAAAATCACAGGGACAAGAGGAACTATGTTTCCCAGCAGTGACGTCCCTCCATCCCTGGGCCTTGAAACTGCTTCTTCAGACATTTTTTTTCATTTCTTTGCATGTCCACCAAGGCGCCTGAAAAACCAGGGTCTGGGTCATATTTCCCCCTGTGCCTGCCCTCCATCAGCGTTTGCTGAACAAATAAACCAAGGGATTGGAGACAGCAGAAACTTTAAGACACCTGGCCTGCCGACCGCCTGACCGGAGGAAACCAGTTGCTGGCACTCAAGTTAAAAGTTAAAAGCCTCCCCAAGGTCACAGAGCCAGGTCTCTCTAACCTGGCCTTGGGTTCACGTTCCTTTCTACCATGTTTACTCAGGATGGAAAATACATTTCCAGCCGGCAGCCTGGTTGCACGTGTGGGGAGATTTCAACACAAAGTTCAGGGGGTTTAGAACCTGAAAGAGCTAGAGGTAATGGAAGACACCCCACGGCAGGCATTGTCTCAGAGGATTTGCAGAAACTGTTTCATGTAATCCACACCAAGACCTCCCAGGTGGGTACGATTATTTATCCCTGTATCACAGATGCCGCCGCCTGTCAGTTTGTCGTACTATGGTGGCTGGTGTGTTCCTGTGATGTTAGAAGCTATGCCACTGGTATCTCAAATACCAGCAGGTTCAGACTAAAACTAGGAAGAAAGGCCTGGTGGTCTGCTTCTGAAAAAGAGCGAATGAAAACCCTATGGAGCACAACAGAACATTGTTGGATATAAACCAAAAAAACCAAACCCAGTGCCATCGAGTCGATTCTGACTCATAGCGACCCTATAGGACAGGGTAGAACTGCCCCATAGAGTTTCCAAGGAGCACCTGGCAGATTCGAACTACTGACCCTTTGGTTAGCAGCCGTAGCACTTAACCACTATGCCACCAGGGTTTCCTTGTTGGATATAGTGCTAGAAAATGATGCCCCTAGTTTGGAAAGTAGTCAAAATATACGGTGGCCACAACCATGGACTCAAGCATACCAATGACTGTGAAGAGGGCGCAGGATTGGGCAACATTTTGTTCTCTTGTACTTGAGGTCTCCGTGAGTTGGGGGCTGACTCAGCAGCAGCTCACAACAACACAATATTACAGATGAGGAAACAGAGAGGGTTTAGTAACTTCCAAGGTCACACAGCAAGGAAGTGGTTGAGCCAGGATTCGAACCCAAGTGTACAGGCTCCAGAGTCTCCACTAGTCAGGTGAACGCTGGCCAGGCTTGGACAAGCAGCTCAGAGCCCCGAGCCATGCGCACCCAGGATGTAAAAATTTAAATCAATGACACAGTGGAAAGTCACCGTTCTTCGTATTTATCCTCTTGTGTCATTTGTCTAAATCTGAGGAGAACATCACTGCCAAAATGTCACAATGACCTCCCAGACTCTTGATCCAGGCAGGGCAGCCAGCCGTCCTCCTGCTATCCACATCTGCTCCAACGATGTCTTCCCTTGTGTCATTCTGTCATTGCTCGAAAGACACAAAGAGACTCAAAGCAGAATGCTCTGCTTGGAAAGTCACCAACTCCTGGAAAACGTTTAGCCTCCTTTTCTGATGTCAGAGTCCCTGGGTGGTGCAAACGGTGAACACACTTGGCTGCTAGCCAAAAGGTTGGCAGTTTGACTCCACCCAGAGGTGCCTTGGAAGAAAGGCCTGGTGATCTGAGTTTATGTTAATGGTGGTAGAATGATGCAAAAGAGGATAGCAATAACAGTCGCACAAGAATGGAGTCTATGTCATTGCAAATGCAGAAAATGTTATACTGGCAAACGTTCTGGTGTGTATATTTCACCGTAATAAATAAAGAAAAAAACAAGAAACAGAAAACACAAACTTCTTCTCTTACAGCTCTGGGGGTAAGAATTCCAAAATGAGCTTAACAGGGCTAAAATCAAAGTAAAAGTAAAGTAAAGGAGGGTCAGCTAAAACGAGGAAGACCCTTAGCGAGACGGGTTGACACAGCGGCTGCAACAATGGGCTCAAGGATAGCAACAATTGTGAGATGGCGCAGGACCAGGCAGTGTTCCATTCCGCCGTGCACAGGGTCGCTATGAGTCGGAACCGACTCGACGGCACCTAACAACAACAGTAACGGAACGGAATCAAAGTGTCAGCAGAGCCAATCCTTCCAAAGGCTTCAAGGAGAATTTGTTCCTTGTCTCTTCCGGTTTCTAAGGCTACTGGCTTTCCTTGGCCACATCACTCCAGTCCCTGCTTTCCATGATCCTGTTTTCTCTCTCTTCCCTGTCTTCCTCTTTCACTTGCAAGAACCCCTATGATTATGTTCCAAGGAAACCTCGTGGTAGAAAGGTTAAGCGCTCAGCTGCTAATCAAATGGCTGGAGGTTCGAACCCACTCAGCAGCTCCACAGGAGAAGGACCTGGCCATCTGCTTCTATAAAGATTACATCCAAAAAAACCCTATGGAGCGGTCTGTAACACATGAGGTCACCAGGAGTCAGAATCAACTTGACGGCACCCAGCGACAACATGATTTTGTTCCACAACCCATCTGTCAGTTTGTTGTACTGTGGTGGCTTGTATGCCGCTGTGACCCTGGAACCTATGCCACTGGGATTTAAATACCAGCAAGGTCACCCATGGTGGACAGGTTTGAACAGAGCTTCCAGGCTGAGACAGACTAGGAAGAAAGGCCTAGCTATCTACTTCTGAAAATCGACCCATGATAACCTACCGATCCCAATAATCCAATCAGCAACCAGTCATAGGGACGGTGCAGGACCAGGCAGCATTTGGTTCAGGTGCATGGGGTCGCCATGTGTTGCGGCTGGCAGGACAGCAGCGAACAAGAGCAATGCTGTGTGTAACGCACTCAGTGTGTGGGGGGGGAATGATATACAAATCTGAAGGGTCCCCTTCCCTGGACTTTGCCCCAGGTTAGCAAGGGGTCCTCTAGTTCTCAGCCTCGACTCTTGGCCCCTTGTATTTCTCTAGTCAATGATGTCACTGATTAGGGGTTTAACAGGCATCTTCTGAGGGTACAGGGACCAGGATTTTCTGCTTTACCCTGCTACATCCTTACCTCCTAGCATGAAAAACAAAAAAACCCAAACCTGTTGCCCTCAAGTCGATTCCGATTCATAGCCACCCTGTAGGACAGAGCAGAATGGCCCCATAGGGTTTCCAAGGAGCGGCTGGTGGATTCAAACTGCGACCTTTTCATTAGCAGTGGGTCTCTTAACCACTGCTCCCCTCCTAGCACAGCAACTGGGAAATACATAAATCCAGCCCACATTAAATGACACAAATCACTCTATTTCTTCAGATTCCTTGGTCCTCTGGGGGGGGGGGGGTGGCAGTTGTGAATTACCCTCTTGTTGGCCCCCAACTCACGGCGTCCCCATCCACAACAGACACCACGCCTGGTCCTGCGCCATCCTCATGACCCATTGTGGATCGCACTGTTGTGCTTCATAGGGTTTTCCCTGATTTTCAGAAGTAGATTGCCAGGCCCTTCTTCCTGGTCTTAACCTGAAAGCTCTGCGGATCCCTGTTCCAAGGGTGGGGATACAGTTTTTGTCAGCAGACAGCAATGCCAAATCCCTGACTCTGTATGTGGGCGGCTGACAATTAATTGGCTCCAGGTTTCCACTTGGCCTTGGAAAGGAGCAGAGGAAAATGGCAAGTGGGCCACCATCCAGATTGTCCCAGCCTTGTGCAGGAGTTCTCAACCCGGGGCAATTCTGCCTTGACCCCATACATTTGGCAGTATCTGGAGACATTTTTGTTTGTTACAAATTTGGGGGGAGGGAGTTGTATCTGGCATCAAGAGGGTGGAAACCAGGGATGCTGCTCAACACCCTACAATGCACAGGATGGCCCCATCCCAAACAAAGAATTATCCACTCCCGAATACCAGTACTGGGGTTAAGAAACTCTGGACGGCCCCCACCCCAGGGAACGATTTGGCCCCAAACATCAACAGTGCCGAGAAAGAGTAATCCCACCCAGAATGGGAATCCCCCTTTTCCACTCCAACAAAGCCAACATCACCATGTCTTCCTGACTTTCATGCCAAAGAAAAAAGTCCTGTCTTTTAGATGGCCGGCTGCAACACTAAAAAAAAAAAGGCTGAAAGAGGAGATAAATACTAGAAACCAGCTCAACTTTACCTCCGAACACCCCACTCCAAACCAGTTTCTAAGTTGCAAAAATGCTGATAAAAATCCCTTATGCTGACAAGACACACCTCCTCCCACTTCAACTCCACTTGAGCAACAGCACTGCGGCAGCCCGGCTTGGACCCGGAGAAGTATGCCAGAGGAGAGTTATTACGCTCATTTCCTTTAGTAAACAGTTCAAATCTTACCTTGGAAACCAATGAAACAAGGAAAGTTGGCCCTGGAACCACATGGAAGCCTTGCCTCTCAACACTTAGCATCAGATACTCCGTGATTTTTACACTCCAGGTGGTCAACACGGATGTTTCTTGAACAACTTGAGTTTCCAGCATGAAATTTTTTCATTTATTGTCAACAGAATTGGAGTTAAAGATTTGTTGCTACTGCTGTTAGCTGATGTCACGTCAGCCCCACGTACAGTGAAACAAAACGTCGCCTGGTCTTGTGCCATCCTTGTGATTGGTTGTGGATTGGACTAGTGTGCTCCATAACGTTTTCACTGGCTAATTTTCAGACACTGATCGCCAGGCCTTTCTTCCTAGTCTGTCTTAATCTGGAAACTCAGCTGAAACCTGTTCAGCATCCTAGCAACACACAAGCCTCTGCTGACAGACAGGTGGTGGCTGCGCATGAGGTGTACTGGCTGGGACTCGAACCCGGGTCTCTGCACATGGAAGGTGAGAATTCCACCAGACAACCAGAACACAAGAAGCGACAGAGATTAGAAAATTAACCAAGTCACTATGCTGTGCTAGGCAGTCCCTCTGGGACGAAGTGAGATGCGTGCTAAACAACTGCTTAATCATTGAGTAAACTTTGTGTTCTTGCCTAAAAATCACTTACGTTTTCAAAAGCAAGTTTGCTATCGAATCTCGCCAGCTGAGAACAACTTCTGACATGGGCCTCCCCTTTCACCAACAGGACTGGTAGCTATTGCACAGTCCAGAACGTTACACAAGAACTTTTCCATTGAGCTATGCAGGGTGCAGGCTAGAAAAGCAACCCACATCGATGAAAACTACATCAGCAGGGTAAGTTTCTGCAGGTGCCATGGAGTCGACTCCAATTCATGGCAACTCCCTGAGTGTCAGAGTAGAGCTGTGCTCCACAGGGTTTTCAATGGCTGATTTTTCAGAAGTAGATCACCAGCCCTTTCTTCCAAGGCGCCTCTGGGTGAACTCGAACCTCCAACCTCTTAGCTAGCAGCTGAGCATGTTAGCCATTTTCACCACCCAGGCACTCCCAGCAGTATCACGGTTTGGTTCCCCCTTCCTCCCCACAGAAAACTGAAATGTAGCCTCAACTCTTAACACTGTATCCTGAAAGGTGGTTTTTTTCTTTTCCACAATCAAGGCAGTATGATACGAGGACCTTCAAGCTAAGGTGATGTTATGACACAGAAATTTAGGTGGCATTGCTCAGAAAAACTGCTTGCAATCTTGGCCCAGACCATCCCAAACCTGGGGCTTCTCTAAGGGCACAAGAAAACAGTCCCAGGAAACCCTGGGTCCCCTGCATAAAGGCAGTTTTTCTCTGGTCACACTGTGGAGGCAGCTCTGAGACCTGCCCTGACCCCAGGGAGGTCCTGCCCCAGTGAGGGCATGGAACCCGGAGAGTTCCCAGGCCCAGGACCCTCTGTGGAAAGGTAGGAGACAGAAACCTATACACCAGTGTTCCCTGCAGCACTGTTCACAGTAGCCAAAAGGTGGAAACAACTGAAACGTCCACCAACAGATAAATGGGTAAACAAAATACGGCCCATCCGTACAATGGAATACTGTTGTTGTTGTTGTTAGGTGCCATTGAGTCAGTTCTGACTCATAGTGACCCTACATACCACAGAACGAAACACTGCCCGGTCCTGAGCCATCCCCACAATCGTTGCTGTGCTTGAGCCCCATTGTTGCAGCCACTGTTTCAATCCATATCGTTGAGGGTCTTCCTCTCTTCCGCTGACCCTGTACTTTACCAAGCATGATGTCCTTCTCCAGGGACTGATCCCTCCTAACAACATGTCCAAAGTATGTAGGATGCAGTCTCATCATCCTTGCTTCTAAGGAGCATTCTGGCTGTACTTCTTCCAAGACAGATTTGTTTGTTCCTCTGGCGGTCCATGGTATAGTCACTATTCTTTGCCAACACCATAATTCAACGGCATCAATTCTTCTTCGGTCTTCCTTATTCACTGTCCAGCTCTCACATGCATATGATGAGGTTGAAAATACCAAGGCTTGGGTCAGGCGCACCTTAGTCTCTGGGTGACATGGAATACTACTCAGCCATAGAGAGAAACGACGTCCTGATGCATGACACAACATGGATGAACCTTGAAAACATCATGCTGAGTGAAATCAGTGAGTTGCAGAAGGACAAATACTGTATGACCTCACTTATATGAAAGAGGTAAACATACAGAAGCCAATGATTGTTAGTGGTGACCAGAGGTGGAAGGGAGGGGAGAAGGGAGAGTTTCTTTTTGGGGGGTACTGAATTGATGTTAACGGTGGTGGACTATTTTGGAAAAGGAAGGCGAGTGGTGGCCCAACATGAAAGACGTCATCAATGTCACTAAATTGTAAATGTGGAAGTCGTTGTGCTAGCCAATGTTTTGGTGTGTATATTTTCACCACAATGAAAAAACAGATATATAAATTTTAAAAAAGACACCATTTTCCACCCCCATGGGAAGCCACGACTGAGCTTGTCTATTTGGCAGAAGGTGATAAACCCAAGGCTCCATTCTGCTTGAAGATGGGAGTGAGGGGGTTAAAGGCCATTTTAACAGCTTAACAAGTTGACTTTGCTGTCCTTACAAATGGACAAATGTCATTCATATCCCCTGGATATATGAGACAGTCAGGAGTCCACGATCACATCCCATTTACGAAGTGTGGCTAAAACAGGAAGGCCGAGAGCCTTAACAATCATATAATTAGCCTCTTCAGTAAAGCAATTGAGGCATTCCACTCAAATCAGGAACGAGCCTGGGCTGCGCACGCTGGACTCTGTTATTTAACACCGTCCTGGAAGCCCCTGCTGTAACAAGGTTAACAGTAATAACCGGCATCATTACTGAAGAGCGGTGAATCACTGCTATCTGCAGGTGCTATTATCACAGAGTCGGAAAAATTGAAAGGAATCAACTGTATGGCTTTTAGAACTAGTAAGTATTTAATAAGGTAAGCAAAGAAAACATGATTTTTATCCTGTATTTTGGAAAATAACCACTTTTAATACTTTTTAAAAATCTCTCATATTGGATGGATGGAGGGGGGTGGGCAGATGGATGGGTGGATGGATGGATGGAAGAAGGAATGGAGAGAGGAAGGGAGGGAAAAAAGAGGGAGGGAGGGAAGGTGTACAGGAGGATGGATAGATGAAGGGTGGGGGGAACAGGTTGATGGATAAATGGATGGATGGGAAAATGGATGGATATATGAAGGGACAGAGTGATGAACTGATGGATGGACAGGTGGACGTGTTGGCACGTGGGCGCATGGGCGGGTGGGCAGATAGACGGATGGATGGATCAAGGGGTAGATGAATAGGTAAATAGGTAGATGAGTGGTTGGTATGGATGGATGAGTGGGTGAGTAAAGGAATAAATGGGTGGGTGGATGAGTAGACGGACAGAAGATGGTGAACGGATGGATGGATGGGCGGGTGGGCAGGTGGGGGGGCAGGCGGGTGGGCGGGCGGATGGATGGATGGATGGATGGATGGATGGATGGATGGATGGATGGATGGATGGATGGACGAAGGAACGGATGGGTGGAAGAAGGGATGGAGGAAAGAAGGAGGGAGGTTAGGAAGATGTGTAAGAAGATAGATGGATTGAGTGAGGGGGAATGGACTGATGGATAGATAGACGAATGGAAAATGGATGGATATATGGAGGGATAGAGTGATGAATGGATACAAGAATGCATGGATGGGTAGATGGAGGAATGAGGGTATAGTCTAACCACCCAACCTGGTGGCAAACCTCACAAAAAGTGGACAGATTCTGTCTGAAGAAAAAAATCATAAAACATTTTTAAGAATACGAAAGAAATCTATGGTGTAGAATAGTATAAGTAAATATTGTTAAGATGCTACTTCTTTCCAAATCAATTTATAGGCTTAACATTCCACAATAAAACCCACAAAGGGCCTTCAGATCTGTTTTTTTCCTTTTTTTGGAGCTTGGTTACATTTTCTAAATTTTTGGAAGAATAAACAAAGCTAGGGTGCTTTTGAAAAAAAAATAGGGAAAATTACCCTGAAAGATATTTTTACGATCCTTTTTATTGTGATGTGAATGCAAGAAGAAATGCAGAGGTCGATGGTTTAGAATACGTAGCTCAAAAAGCAGACCCTGATAGATACAAGCACACAAAATAATAAAGGGTTATCACAATATAGTGCTGGAAGAGGAGCCCCCTAGATTGGAAAGCACTCCAAATACACAGTGGTTACAAAAATGGACTCGAGCAGACTGACAATGATCGTGAAGGACCAGCAACATTTTGTCCTGCTAATACATAATGTCTCCATGAATCAGAGCCAACTTGACAGCAACTGACTACAAAACAAAGCCCAGTGACGTGGGCCATTCAGCCCACAACGCTGCCAAAGTTGACTGTTCAAGATTCTCATCACACAGTAAAGGTGTGGCAGGCCCCAGACAGATGTGAAAACGCGAACTATTTAAAAAACAGCAACAACTGAAATATAGGTGAATGTTTCCTAAGCATGGAATGAGAAGAACTTCCCAGGACAGAAGCAATGGTAAACCACAAACAGAATGGCTGACAAGAGCAAACGTCCAACTTTAGGAGATTTAGAAGATGTGAGTGTGAATTCCACAGTGAACTTTCTAGACCTCGATCACCTTTTCCAGCTTTAAACCTACTTTTTTTAAACCCACCTATTTGCCCATTCTTTCATCTATCCATCCATTCACCTACCTCTTCACCCATCCATCTATCCTCTTCCCACCCACCTACACATCCATTTATCCATCCATCCATGCATTCATCTGTCAATCCATCCATCCATCCACTCATCTACCCATCCATCCACCCACCCATCAATCCATCCGCTTGTACACCCATCCACCCACCCACCCATCCATCTATCCATCCACGCACCTATCCGTGCATCTGTTCACCCACCCACCCACCCAACCGTCCATCCATCCATCCATCCACCTACACACCCATCCACTCACCCACCAGTCTACCCATCCATCCACTTATGGTTGGAGTTCACCTATCAGGGCCACCATGGAGGTGTCCTGGGATCTGTAAGATGCCACTACCCAGCCACAGCCAGCCCATGAGTCCAGCCAGCCCCACCTGAACATGAGAACCCATTTCTCTCTTCTCCACCTTCCTGACAGTCGCCCCTTTGCCCTGCACAGACTTAAACTCACACACTTCATTCCAGAAACAGATTCAGATGGTTTACTCTTTCATCTACCGAATATTTCTGCTGCCTGCCATGTTGCAATCACCGAGTGGATACTGAAGACATAAAAGATGAAAAAGCCACCCAGCTCTCCAAGTGGGAGAAGATGCTCCCAACCCTTTCCAAGCTGGCAACACAGTGGAATAAAATCCAAACTCCTTCCCACCACCTTCAGCTTATTCTCGGCATCTGTACCACTCTCCTCTCCGGGAATACTGGCCTCGTGAGAACAGGAACTTTGGTCTGATTTGTTCACTGTCTTGCCCTTGGTGCCTGAAACAGTACCTGGCACATAGGAGGTGGGCTGAAAGCACCAGTTTGTGAATAAGCAACTTGGGCAGAGGTGATGGACTTGAAGTCTGTCTAGGAGGTTAAAGAGACAGGCCTTCCATATGACCCAGCAATTCCACTCCCAGGTATCTGCCCAAAATAAGTGAAAGCAGGGACACAGATACATGTACACCAATGCTCACTGCAGCACTATGCGCAATAGGTGGGAACAGCTGAAATGTCCATCAACAAGTAGATGACTGGATAAACACAATGTGGTCTATACACACAATGGAATATTACTCAGCCGTAAAGAGAAATGAAGTCCTGATGCATGCCACAACACCGGTGAACCTTGAAAACATTATGCTGAGCGAAATAAGTCAGTAACAAAAGGACAAATGTTCTATGATCCCATTGATACAAAATATCTAGAATAGGTAAACGTGGAGAGATCAAAGTCTGCTAGTGAGTATCAGGGGAGGAAGGAGCCCTGGTGGTGCAGTGGTTAAAGTGCTCGGCTGTGAACCAAAAGGTCAGTGGTTCGAACTCATCAGCCATTCTATGGGAGAAAGATGTGGCGGTCTGCTTTTGTAAAGGTTTACAGTCTTGGAAACCCTATGGGGGCAACTCTACTCTGTCCTATAAGGTCGATATGAGTCGTGGCAGTAGGTTTAGGGGAGGGAGGGGGAAAGGGGTAGTCATTGCTTAGCATCGCTCAGGGTTCTGAGCTTCTGATAAGGGTGATGGAACAGTTCAGAAACGATAGTGGTGATGGTTGCATACCATGGAGAACATGGTGAATGTAATTTATGTCACTGAACTGTACATGTAAAAAACGTTGAAATGGCAGATGTTTGGTTATAAACACACACACACACACACACATATCCACCACAATAAAAACAGGGTTCACCACAATAAAAACAGAGAGAGCGAGAGAAGCCTTGGTGATGGACAGGGGTTGCGGGGTGGAGGTCTTAGTTATCTAGTGCTGCTATAACAGAAATACCACAAGTGGATGGCTTTAACAGAAGTTTATTCTCTCACAGTCTAGGAGCCTAGAAGTCCGAATTCAAGGCATCAGCTCCAGGGGAAGGCTTTCTCTGTCTGTCGGCTCTGGAGGAAGGTCTTTGTCATCAATTAGCCCCTGGTCAAGGAGCATCTTTGGGCAGGGACCCAGGTCCAAAGGACGCACTCTGCTCCCAGTGCTTCTTTCTTGTTGATATGAGGTCCCTTATGTCTCTCTGCTTGCTTCTCTTTTTTATATCTCAAAAGAGATTGGCTTAAAACACAACCTAATCTTGTAGATTGAGTCTCATCAACATAACTGCCACTAGTCCCATCTCATTAACATATAGAGACAGGATTTACAACACATAGGAAAATCGCATCAGATGACAAAATGGTGGACATCTACACAATACTGGGAATCATGGCCTAGCCAAGTTGACACATGTTTTGGGGGGACACAATTCAATCCATGACGGGGTGAGAGACAGAAAAGTCACCTGCTCCAGGCTCAGGTCAGGAACAGAGGTGCAGCCCACCCTGGAGGCAACTGGGTCATCTTGTGCAAGCTATTTATGTTTCTCTAAGCCTCAGTCTCTTCCTCCATAAAATGGGAAGAACAACGATGCCCACCACATCTGCGCAGCTAGTGAGATAATCCACGCAGTATCTGGCTTGCAGTGGGACCCCACCCCCATAAATATTAGCTCACAGACTCTCCTTGTTGTTAGCCACCATTGAGTCGACCCCCAACTCATGGCAAGCTCATCCAAACAGAATGAAACACTGCCCAGTCCTGTACCATACCCGTGATCGGTGGCAGATCGGACCATTGTGAACCAGAAAGATTTCACTGGCTGATTTTTAGAAGCAGATCACCAGGCCTTTCTTCGCTTAGTCTGGAAGCTCTGCTGAAACCTGTTCAGCATCCTAGCAACACACGACCCTCCACTGACAGGTGGCTGGGCATGAGGTGCACCGGCCAGGAATCGAACCCAGGGCTCCTGCATGGAAGGCGATAATTCTACCACTGAATCACCCCTACTCCTATATAGTCTCGTAGGAGAGATTAATTCAGACTGTTGTTGACACAGCAAGGCCCTCCAGCACTCCACGGAACCACAGAGGTCTGTACAGAAGACAAACTATCTAGGGAATGTGTTTTGAACAAAGTGAACGCCAAAGGAACACGTGTCTGTAGCCAAAGCTGTGGCCTTTCAAAGCCTACAGCCCCCCCGCCTGGCTCGGGGCATTGGGACCTCACTCCCTTGGCTCGCTCAAGGTCCTGGGCGGCCTCTGGATTGAGAGCCAGAAGCCATGAGCCACTGAATTACAGAAACTTAGAATTGCCCACTTGCCTGGGATAGCCTGCGTGGAGGAAATTAAAAAGCAGGGAATCTCCATGGAACATTCTAGAAGTTTAGTAAAAGGTGGGATGGGGGGGAGTTCCTGATCCTGAACTTGCTTGCCTGTAAACGCCTCAACGACAACAATAAGCCATGTCTGAGTCCCAGGCATGTACCGTAATTTTTGCATGATTGGCGTGAGAATTCTTGTAGTGACAAGGATTCCTAGATGAGCTACCCTCACTCTTGCCCCAGATCCTTCGTTGCTTTAACCATTCCTTTCTCCGCTCTCGTCTTCTTCAAAAAATAATTCAAACAATTACGATCAATAATGATACTAATAAAAACACGCCTGATACCGTCGAGTCGATTCCAACTCATGGCAACCTCATGGGTTAGAGAGTAGAACTCAGCTCCGTAGGGATTTCAATGCCTGATTTTTTTTTTTTTTTTTTTGGAAGTAGATCCCAGGCCTTTCTTCCACAGCACTGCTGGGCAGGTTCTAACTGCCAACTTTTCAGTTATTAGTCCGGCACAGTTTGCACCACGCAGGGACCTAATGATACTAGTAACCATCACAGTAGTACGACATGCCTAGGGGACAGGTGGAATTAATTGGGAAAGGGCAGAATAAAACTGCCTAGGGTGATGGAAACATTCTTTCTTCATCTTGCTTCCAGTGGTAGTTATATGAATGTATATATACATCAAAACTCATTAAACCGAACATCTAAGCATTTTATTGTGTGATAAATATCTCAATTAAAAATGAATTAAAAGTAAAAAGTAATTACCGCCCATCTGTCAGCAGAGGCTTGTGTGTTTTATGACGCTGAACAGGGTTTCAGCAGAGCTTCCTAAGATGGACTAGGAGGAAAGGTCTGGCAATCGACTTCTGAAAATTGGCCAATGAAAACCCTGTGGATCACAGCGATCCAATCCACATCTGATCAAGGGAATGGCACAGGACAGGGCAGCATTCCGTTCCACTGTGCGAGGGGTCATCATGAGTCAGGGTGGGCTTGACGGCAGCCAACCACAACCAATCATAATAACAGCAACAATGTAACTACAACTTGCTGAGTACTTACCACTTACAGCATTATCTTTCTGAATCACAACTTTGTGGATACATCTCTATTCCTAATTTATAGATGAGAAAACTGAGAGTCCCCAAAGAAGTCCAGTAACTTGCCCAGGGTCCCACAGCTAGGAAGTGGTGGGGCTGGGTTACAAACCAAGCCTCTAACCACTGCACCACAGTGTCCTCTGACATGTGCTAGGTAAGGGGGATTTAGATATAAAACAGGACCGCAGCCTTCCAGAAACTTCCACAATCAAGCCCTGATGCTAAGTGCTGGGAAACAGATGGTCAGTGACAGAAACTCCATGCCATACTCTTCCATACCCCCTAAAGCTGCCCACTGGTCCACCCTGCCACCCAGCAGATCCAACACTTTCATACTGAGGACATCCAGTCCGTATAACGTTGAGCACCCCAGGAGAGTCAAACATCTTTTTTTTTTTGCTCCTAACTAATGAAAGATGTATTTACTCTGACTCTTACCAAAGTTCTTTAATAACCCGAAACTACAGATTATAAACGTGGTTTTGTATGTGTGTGTATACATGTCATGTTTTGTTTTTAACAAAAGAAACATGGATAACTGTATTTTTTAACATGGCTTTTGCTCAACTGCTTTCTCTTTCACCCTCCTTAAACTGAACCCTGATTTTATAGCTCTAAACGAGTCCTTATTAGTTGCCATTGAGTCAGCTCCGACTCAGGGAGGAAACACTGCCTGGTCCTGCACCACCTTCTCAGTTGCTGGTATGCTCGAGTCCATGGCTGTAGCCATGGTGTACTTCAAGTGCCCTCCAACCTAAGAGGCTCATCTTCCAGCACTGTATCAGGGAAAATTCTGTTGTGATCCATCGAGTTTTCATTGGCTGATTTTCAGAAGTTGATTACCAAGCCTTTCTTCCTAGTCTTAGTCTGGAAGCACCACTGAAACCTGTCCACCGTGGGTGACGCTGCTGTTATGTGGAACACTGGTGGCATAGCTTCCAGCATCACAGCAACACGCAGGCCACCACAGTACAACCACACTGACAGACGGGGTGGAAACGAGCACTGACTTTGTGCTAAATGTTTTACGTGCATTATCTCAGTTAAGTCTTCTAACAGTTCCATGAGGAAGCTTGGATTATATTTCCCATTTTACAGGTGGGAAAACAGAGATACGAAAAGGATACACAATCCACCCAGTGGGTTGTGGTTGAAACTCATCAGAGCCCTTGATCGCTAAGACAGAGTGCTTCCTTGAACACGGCTGTTAAGTTGTTTTGTTTTTAATCTTTGGTTTTGATAATTTGGCATTTGTAGATACCACCCTAGTGCTAGGAGCTTCTAAACAGCCTTTGAAAATATAACCATGTATTCCTGCCAGGTCCTTTATGGATCAGGGTTTCCTATTTACATCTTAGCTTTGGATTTCCCTGGAACTCAGCATGATACATCCTCATACGTGATGGAATACACGCTCGGTGTTTGAAACGTGGTATTAAGTCGCTGCCAGTATGGGATTCTTCTGAAGGCCAAAGTTCCAGATGTACAAAAACAACGGTAGTGAATTTCACCTGATTTGACTGCACGGTTTTTGTACCATGAATAGAATGCTGTGGATCCATTTGAAATGTGTGCAGTATCGTATATGTGTCAACAGTTAGCTGTTAAGAACGTAGCCTTGGGACACTGAGCTTCCGTTAAGCGTGATGGGAAATTTAGGGGAATGGGGAATGGTGATGGTTGCCCAACCTGAGGAACACAATTCATGTCATTCAACGTGTGAAGGTTGTCGAAATGGCAAATGTATTGTTACCTATATATTTACCACCATTAAAAGAAGTGCACCATCAACAGATGAATGGATAAGCACAACGTGGGCTATACACGCAGAGGAATATTATGCACCCATAAAGAGAAATGAAGTCCTGATGCACGCCACAACACGGATGAACCTTGAAGACGTGATGCGGAGGGAAATAAGTCAGTCACAAAAGGACAGATACTGTATGATGTCACTTTAATGGAATAGGCAACAATATAAAAACTAAAGCTTATTAGGGGTTACTAGGGGTAGGAATAGGGGAAAGGCGGTGTCACTGCTTAGGGCGCACTGAGTTTCTGTTAATGGTGGTGGAATGATTTCGAAAAAGATAGTGGCAATGACTGCTTCTGCTTAACTACTAATCTAAAGGTTGGCAGTTCGAACCCACCCAGAGGTAACTCAAAAGAAAGGCCTGGCTATCTGCTTCCATAAAGATTACAGGCAAGAAAAACCCTGTGGGGCATGGGCTTGCCAAGAGTCAGAATCTACTCAATGACAACTTTTTTTTTTTTTTAATGGTTGCACAACACAAAAAATGTAATCAATGTCACTGAATTATACGCAAAAAAAAAAAAAACTGTTGAACTGGCAAATGTTCTGATATGTGTGTTTTTGCCACAATTAAAAATAAATGCAAAAAGCAAAATAAATAGATGCTATTGTTGCTGTTGGGTGCCATCGAGTCAGTTCTGACTCATAGCAACTCTATGCACAACAGAACGAAACATTGCCCAGTCCTGTGCCGTGCTAACAATTGTTGCTATGCTCAAGCCCACTGTCGCAGCCATTGAGTCAATCCATCTCGTTGAGGGTCTTCCTCTTTTTTGATGACCCTCTACTTTACCAAGTAAGATGTCCTTCTCCAGGGACTGATCCCTCCTGATAATATGTCCAAAGTTTGTGCGACGGAGTCTCACCATCCTTACTTCTAAGGAGCATTTTGGTTGTACTTCTTCTAAGACAGATTTGTTTGTTCTTTTGGCAGTCCATGGTATATTCAATATTCTTCTCCAACACCACAATTCAAAGGCGTCAGTTCTTCGGTCTTCCTTATTCATTGTCCAGCTTTCTTAAGCATATGTGATTGAAGATACCATGGCTTGTGTCAGGCACACCTTAGTCCTCAAGGTGACATCTTTGCTTTTCAACACTTTTAAGAGGTCTTTTGCAGCAGATTTGCCCAATGCAATGTGTCTTTTGATTTCTTGACTACTGCTTCCATGGGTGTTGACTGTGGATCCAAGTAAAATGAAATCCTTGACAACCTCAATCTTTTCAAAAAATAAACAGATAGATAAATGCAATTGTGAAAAAAACATGTATAGTCTTGAGGGTCATTTACAAACAGATATCTCTGGGGAGAGAAAAGGATTTATGATTGGAACAGGATCTTCCAAGGAGCTTGACCTGAGCTGAGCTGAGCTGGGCTGGGCTGGGCTGGGCTGGGCTGGGCTGGGTGTTCCCTTATGAGTATTTGCTAAGCCATACAAGTGTTGCACACCCTTCTCTTGTGCATCTTTCTCAATGCAACATATTCCAGAGGAAAAGTGTGAAAATTGACAATTCAGAGTACCAGGGCCTAAGGATGAGACTTCATAACACTCACTTTCATATCTTCAAATCATGAAAACAAGGGTTTTTTTTTTTTTAATCCCTTCTTAAAAAATATTTCTGGAAATAGGTTTTTCACAGATGCTCACGAGAGCGTCTGCCAGAATCCAATCATCATTCTAAATCAATCATCTCTCCTTTCTGCCTCAACACCGGCCTGCTGAACTTTAAACCCGGTCAACAGTCTACAAACGGGACGAGGCTCGGCCTCCAGCTTTTCCACCCTTGAAAGACGCTCAGAAGGTTATTAACCAGTTAACCAGCTCCCGTGAAGTCAATTCAGACTCAGGGCGGCTCCTGTGAAGTTAATTCAGACTCAGGGCGGCACCGTGTACGTCTGAGTAGAACTGTGCTCCACAGGGTTTTCAATGGCCGAGTTTTCAGAAGTAGACTGGTCACCAGGCCTGCCTTCTGAGGTGCCTCTGAGTGGGTTCAAACCGCTAACCTTTTGGTGAGTAACGTAGCGCTTAACCAATAGTGCTACCTAGGGACTGCTATAGAGCTCTACCAGGTGCATCTTATTGTGTGTAAATTAAAACTCAATAAAGTTGAATAAAAAAAATGTACACCCACAGTTTGGGATGTATCCTCACATCATAAACTTTCCATGTAAAACCAGGAAGAAGAAGGCACGAAGGCGAAGTTTCAAAGGGAAGGGCTTCTTCCCCCTTGAATCCATTTTTACACTCGTGAGTCTCCCAGAGGGCTGAAAGAGAACCCTCCCAGCCTAGACTTGGCCGGGCCACCCAGGCCCTGAAAATCAGTCGAAGAGATTCAGATTAAACATGTTGTTGTTTTTAGGTGCAGTGGAGCCGATTTCAATTCACAGTGGCCCAACATGACAGAGTAGAACTGCCCTATAGAGTTTCCTAGGCTGTAATTGTTACGCGAGCAGATCGCCATGTTTTGCTCCCCCAGAGCTGCTGGGTAGGTTCGAACTGCCAACCTTTCAGTTAGCAGACGAGTCCTTAACCGTTGCGCCGCCAGAGCTCCTTAGAGTATGCGGAATCACAAATTAAATCCATAACAGTTTTCAGTCCCACATTAAGGAAGTCCCCATCTCTCAATACCCCAAAACAAATTAAACAGAAGAAAAAAATAAAGCACTGAAAAGAAACGAGCTATCAAGCTACGGAAACACATGGCACCACCTTAACTGCATATTGACTGAAAGAGGCCACTGAAAGTGAAAGAGGCCATTGAAAGGACTACACACTGTATGATTCCTACTAGGGGACATTCTGGAAAAAGCCCAACTATACCAAAAAACCAAATCCGTTGCCGTCGAGTCGATTCTGACTCATGGCGACCCTATAGGATCCCTGGTGGATTCGAACTGCCAACGTTTTGGTTAGGAGCCAAGTTCTTAACCACTGTGCCACAGGGCTCCAAGCGAAACTACAGAGACAGTGAAAAGATCAGTGGTTGCCAGGGGCTCAAGGGGAGGTGGGGAGGGATGAATGAGTGGATTCCAGGGCCATTTTAGGGCAGTGAAACTATTCTGCATGATACTGAAATGGTGGATACATGATATTATGCATTTGTCAAAACCCACAGGACTGTGTGACACAAAGAAGTCCCTGAGTGGCACTCGACTACTAACCAAAAGGTTGGGGGTTCAAACCCACTTGGAGGCACCTCAGAAGAAAGACCTGGCACTGTCAGTTGTAGTTTGTTTTTAAATTTTGACCATTCTGATGGGCATGCCGTGTATCTTAACGTCGTTGTCTGCATTTCCTTAATGACTGGTGACTCTGAGCAGCTTTTCATGTGATTAGCTGGCATCCACATAACTTCTTTACTGAAGGGTCCGTTCAAATATTTTGCCCGTGTTTTTATCACGTTGTTTGTTCTCTTACTGTTGAGTTTTGAACAATCTTTATATATTCTGTGCACAAGTCGTTTGTCAGTTACATGATTTGCAAATATGTTCCTCCCACCTGTGGCTTGTCTTTTCATTCCCTTAACAGTGTCTTCTGAAGAGTTAAATATTTTAATTTTGGAGAGAAAAAAAAAAAAGAAAGAAAGAAAGACCTGGCAATCTGCTTCCGAAAGATCACAGCCTTGAAAACCCTACAGAGCACAGTTGCGTGGTTCTACTCTTGACACATGTGGGGTCGCTGTCTTAGTCATCTACTGCTGCTATAACAGAAATACCATAAGTGGACGGCTTTAACAAAGAGAAGTTTATTCTCTCACAGGCCAGTAGGCTAGAAGTCTGAATTCAGGGCGCCGGCTCCAGGGGAAGGCTTTCTCTCTCTGTCAGCTCTGGAGGAGGGACCTTGTTATCTGTCAGTCTTCCCTTGGTCTGGGAGCATCTCAGTGCAGGAACTTCAGGTTAAATGGATGCGCTCTGCTCCGGCACTGCTTTCTTGGTGTCCTGAGGTTC
The DNA here is from genome assembly GCF_030014295.1 of Loxodonta africana. Lineage (NCBI taxonomy): Eukaryota > Metazoa > Chordata > Mammalia > Proboscidea > Elephantidae > Loxodonta > Loxodonta africana. Next base: position 11,354,149 of record NC_087344.1, read on the forward strand.
CCAACTCTCTACTTACTTCCCTTTCCTTTTTATCTCCCGAGAGATAAAAGGTGGTGCAGGCCACACCCCAGGGGAACTCCCTTTATATTGGATCAGGGATGTGACGCAGTAAAGGTGTTACAATCTCATTCTAATTCTTTTAACATAAAATTACAATCACAAAATGGAGGACCACCACCGAATACTGGGAACATGGCCTAACCAAGGTGATATACACATTTTGGGGGGGGCCATAATTCAATCCATGACGGTCAGAGTTGACTCCAGGACAACTGGTTTGGTTTTCCTGGTTTGGTACAACACAAAAAGATACTTGCCCTGCTCAGGTGAGAAATTTCAACTCACTTTACCTAAAGGACGTAGGACCTATGCAACAATGGAAACTAATGTAAACTTCGGCCTTTAGTTAATAACGATACATCAATATTGGTTCATCATTATAACAAATGCACCACAGGGCTGTGAGATGTTAATAATGGGGGGGGGGCCATGGGAACTTTCTGTACTTCCTGCACAGTTTTCTGTCAACCTAAAACTACTCTAAAAAATAACGTCTGTTAAGAAAAATAAATAAGTGAAGCACTAATTTCCTGGGAAAATGCCACTGTCACATCAACATAGAAAGTGATCTGAGACAGGAGTCCAGCTTTGCGTTGACGCAAGAGGGAAGGGAAGGGGAAGTAAGTCCAACGACGGGACAGGTCTCAGGCCTCAGAGAGCCTCCAGAGTCCAGGGTGGAGGAGCTACGCACTGTTCCCACTTCCCTCCCCGTTCTCTGCCAGCACAGAGTCTCCCATGGGCTAAGATGCCCCTCAGTGGCCCCCTTCCTCGGATTACCAGGGGCTACACTGCAGCCAAGAAGCCCTGGCAGTGCAGTGGTTAAGTGCTCGGCTGCTAACCAAAAGGTCAGCGGTTCGAACCCACCAGTCATTTGGCGGGAGAAAGATGTGGCAGTCTGCTTCCGTAAAGACTACAGTCTCGGAAACCCTATGGGGCAGCTCTACCCTGTCCTGTAGGGTCACGATAAGTTGGAATCGACTTAATGCCAAAAGGTTTAAACTGCAGCCACGTGACCTCAAAACACGGGTGACCATTTCTCCAGCTGGATTTCTAAAAAACCAGCTGCTGTCATGTTGACTGCAACTCATGGCAACTCCATGCATGTCAGAGCAGAACCGTGCTTCACTGGGCTTCCAATGGCTGGTCGTGCAGAAAGAGATCACCAAGCTTTTCTTCTGAGGTACCTCTGGGTGGACTCAAATCTCCAATCTTTCAATTAGCAGCCAAGAGCGTGAACTGTTTGCACCATTCTACCTGGTCATTATTTCCAATCGAAAAAATCAAATGAAGCACACAGTGAAATGCTGAATAGAAAAATACAAAGGGAGGGGGCTGAGGTTTCAGACTTCTGCCCCCCAAAATCACAGCTCCCGAGGACAAAGAACACACACCTTCCACATGAGCACCCCTGACAGCTCAGTGTCGGACTGGACACAGGGTAGGTCTGCAGTGAAGTTGGGTGGCCTGCATGTTTGTTCCAGCATCAAGCCACTCTCCAAATGAAACCATCGACTGCCCAGGGCCACCAGACACTTGCCCTGCTCAGGTAGAAAATTCCAACTCACTTTACCCAAAGTGCATATGATCGGTACAACATGAGTGTTGCTGAAACTTCTCTGACCTGTTCCTCTGAATTTTCTCAACAAAAACCCCAGTGCCTGGGACAGGGAATGCAGACCTGTGCTGGGTGATTGTACCTGGTTAGGCTTTGAGAGAAGTAGTCATGGTTCAGTGGTAGAACACTCGCCTTCCATGTGGGAGACCCGGGTTCGATTCCCAGCCAATGCTCCTCATCCGCGGTCACCACCCATTTCTCAGTGGAGGCTTGCACGTTGCTGTGATGCTGAACAGGTTTCAGCGGAGCTTCCAGACGAAGGCAGACCAGGAAGAAAGGCCTGGCTATCTACTTCTGAAAAATCAGTCAATGAAACCCTACGGATCACAACAGTCCTGTCTGCAGCTTATCACAGGCACGGCGCAGGACCAGGCAGTGCTTTGTTCCATTGTGCATGGGGTTGTCAGGAGTCGGAGCTGGCTCGACAGTTAACAACAACAACCAGCTCAGAAAAGTCTAGCCCCCAGACACTCTGTTAACCCAGAACTAAAGCCATTCCGGAAGCCCGCTCTTCAGATAAAGATTAGACCGGACTATAAAACAAAATAATACTTGTGAAGAGTGTGCTTCTTAGTTCAAGTAGATACATGAGACCAAATGGGCGGCTCCTGTCCAGAGGCAAGATGAGGAGGCAGGAAGGGACAAGAACTGGTTGAATGGATGCATAAAACCCGGGGTGGAAAGGGGGAGTGTGCTGTCACATTATAGAGACTGCAACTAGTGTCACATAACAACATAGGAACAAATTTTTGTATGAGAAATTAACTTGAGCTGTAAACTTTCACGTAAAAAACCAAAACAAAACAAAAGAAAAGTCTAGCAAATGGATTCCTGCTGTGGAATCCACCCAGGAGAAGCCCAGGCCATTAGCAAGCGGCCCCGCCTTCACCCAACACCTGAAATCCAAATCGGAATGATGACGGCACCTGTGACATCCGAAGCAAGGCCTGCTGAGTCGGCCCCTTCCTGGGACACACGCCCAGCACTGCTAGGCGGCAGCTTCCATCTCCCTGCAGAGTCCCGGATGCAAGAAGACCCACTTTCAGAATCTATCACCTCTGGCTCAGGGAGGGATTGTGCAGATCATACTTTGTTCTGTTAAAAAAAAATTTTTTTTTTTTTTAGATAAGATAGGACAGGAGACTTGTTGGGTTGCAGCTCACATTTGTACAGAATGTCACAAGGCTATACCACACCTTTCCATGCCACGTCTCCACTGATAACTAGGACAACCCTGCAGGGCAGGTAGGAAGCCTGCAGGGAGCAGCTGAGAGGCTGAGGTGGGGTCACTGAGACACACGGGGGCGCAGACCACATTGCACAGAGCTGGTTCAGAATCTCTGACATTGGCCAAGCTACTCTCCTGGTGCCTCAGTTTCCTCGTCTATCAAATGGGAGACTACAATAATTTCCAGCAGAGTTGTCACAAGGATTACCACGCTTATTAGCAACACAAACCAAAACCAAACCCATTGCCATAGAGTTGATTCCAACTCACAGCGACCCCATGTTACAGAGTAGAAACTACAGGGCTTTCTTGGCTGTAATCTTTAGGGAAGCAGATTGCCAGACCTTTCTTCCTCAGGACCCCTGAGTGGATTCAAACCACGGATCTTTAGGTTAGTCATTGTTGTTGTTGTTAGCTGACATCCAGTCACTTTCGATTCATAGCGACTCCATGTGACAGGGTAGAACTGCCCCATAGCGTTTCCAAAGCTGTAATCTTTACAGAAGCAGGCTGCCACATCTTTCTCCTAAGAAGCAACTGGTAGATTGGAACTGCCCACCTTCCAATTAGCAACAGAGCACTTAACCACTGCACCACCAGGCCTCCTCTATTAGCACACCAAAACCAAACCCGTTGCTATCAAGTTGATTTCAACTCATAGGGACCCTAGAGGACGGAGTAGAACTGCCCCATAGGGTTTCCAAGGAGTGGCTGGTGGATTTGAACTGCCAACCTTTTGGTTAGCAGCTGAGCTCTTAATCACTGCGCCACCAGGGCTTCTCTATTAAAAAACCCAAACCCAAAAAATCCATTGCTGTTGAGTCAATCCCAACTCATAGCAACCCTATAGGACAGGGTAGAACTGCCCCATACAGTTTCCAATGAGCGGCTGGTAGATTTGAACTGCTGACCTTCTGGTTAGCAGCCACAGCTCTTAACCACTATGCCACCAGGGTTTCTCTGTTAGCACACCCAAAAAAAAGCAAACCAAACCCGTTGCCATGGAGTCATTTCCAACTCATAGTGACCCTATAGGTCAGAGTAGAACTGCCCATAGAGTTTCCAAGGAGCGCCTGGTGGGTTTGAACTGCTGACCTTTTGGTTAGGAGCCATACCCCCTAACCAGCACACCATGAGGGTTTCCAAGAGAAAGCGGCCCATACGGGGATCAAACCCAGGATTGGGGCATTATTAACACCATGCTCTAACCAACTGAGCTAACTAGCCAGCCATTATTAGCACACAGTGAGGATCAAATTAAGTAAGACTCAAATGGAGACCCTGGGTGATAACAGTAAACTCACTCAACTGTTGGCCAGCGCAGAAATTTAAAACCTGATATAGATTCATATCTACAAGGAAAGATAGTTTTAAATCTAAGAGAAAAAAAAAGTAGATTTTTCTCTGGCCTCATAGAGTCTCATTTTTATTAATGCATAACATGATTCCATTTGACTCATAAATGTTTGCAGAGAAAATTATGGAAGATTTCGCATCAAAGTTAAGAAGTTATGGCTCTGGGGTGGATTTTAGGGTGACTTAATGCTTTTGCTTTTATCTATATTTTTCCAAGCAGCAGTCAAGAAATCAAACAACAACACATGAAAAGACACTCAGCGTCGTTAACCGTCAGAAGCAAAAACCAAAAAAAAAAAAAAAAACAAACCCAGTCCCTCTGAGTCAATTTCGACTCCTAGCAATGCTGTCGGACAGAGCAGAATTGCCATACAGGGTTTCCAAGGCTGTAAATCCTTAGGGGAGCAGATTGCCACACCTTTCTCCCGCAGAGTAGCTGGTGGATTTGAACCACCAACCTTTTAGATAAGCAGCCAAGTGCTTTAACCACTGCGCCATCAGGGCTCCTAGCCATCAGAAAGACGCTCAAAACAACAATAAGATATCATTTCACTCCCACTAGGGTGGCTAAGACAAAAAAAACAGAAAATAACAAATGTTGGCGAGGATGTGGGGAAACTGGAACTCTCATCCATTGCTGGTGGGAATGTAAAATGGCACAGCCACTGTAGAAAACATTTTAGCGGCTCCTCAAAAAGTTGAACACAGAACTACCATATGACCCAGCAATTCCACTCCTAGGTACAGACCCTGAAGAAGTGAAGGCAGAAACACAGACAGAAACTTGTACACTAGTGTTCACTGAAGCACTTTACACAATAGCCAAAATGCCCATCAACAGATGAATGGATAATAATAAGGCAGAGTCACTGAAGCTCCATAGACACATCCAGACTCCCTGAGGGACCGAATTGCTGGGTTGAGGGCTATGGGGACTATGGCCTCAGGGAACACCTAGCTCAATTGGTATAACACAGTTTATAAAGAATATGTTCTATATTCTATTTTGGTGAGTAGCATCTGGGGTCTTAAAAGCCTGTGAGAAGCCATGTAGGATCCTCCACTGGTCTCACCCCTTTGGGAGCAAGGAAGAATGAAGAAAATTAAAGATATAAGGGAAAGATTAGTCCAAAGGACTAATGGACCACATCTACCACGGCCTCCACCAGACTCAGTCCAGTACAACTAGACACACTTCAGCTACCACCGCTGGCTGCTCTGATGGGGATCACAAGACAGAGCTAGGGAAAAACGTAGAACAAAATTCTAACTCAAAAAGAAAGACCAGACTTTCTGGCCTGACAGAGACTGGAGAAACCCTGAGAGTATGGCCCGTGGACACCCTTTCAGCTCAGTAATGAAGTCACTCTCAAGTTCACCCTGCAGCCAAAGATTGGACAGGCCCATAAAAACAAAACAAGACTAAAGGGGTATACCAGCCCCGGGGCAAGGAATAGAAAGAAGGCAGGAGGAAACAGGAAAGCTGGTAATAGGTAACCCAAGGTTGAGAAGGGAGAGTGTGGACATGTTGTAGGGTTGTTAACCAATGTCATAAAATGATATGTGTACTAATTTTTTAACGAGAAACTAATTTGTTCTGTAAATCTTCATCTAAAGCACAAAAAAAAAAAAAAAACAGATAAATGGATAAACACAATGTGGTCTATACACAAAATGGAATATCATGCAGCCGTAAAGAGAAATGAAGTCCTGATGCATGCCACAATGCGGATGAACCTTGAAAACATCAAGCTGAGTGAAATGAATCAGTCTCAAAAGGATAAGTACTGTACGATCTCACTTATATGAAATACACAAACATATAGAAACTAGAGATTATTAGTGATTAAACCACTGTGCTCGAGTCGATTCTGACTCATAATGACCTTATAGGACAGAGTAGAACTGCCCCATAGGGTTTCCTAAGCTGTAATCTTTACAGAAAAGGAGCCCTGGTGGCAAGTGGTTAAGCACTGGGCTGCTAACCGAAAGGTCAGCGGTTTGAACCCACCAGCCACCCTGCGGGAGAAAGATGTGGCAGTCTGCTTCAGTAATGATTACAGCCTTGGAAGCCCTATGGGTCACTCTGAGACAGAATTGACTCAACAGCAATGAGTTTTTTTTTTTTTCGGGCGGGGGGGAGATCTTTACAGGACCAGATTCCCAGGTCTTTCTCCTGTGAAATAATTATACATGTAGAAGTTGTTGAATCGGCATATGTTGGGTCATGTGCCCTGGTGGCACAGTGGTTAAGAGTTCGGCTGCTAACCAAAAGGTTGGCAGTTCAAATCTACCAGCTTCTCCTTGGAAACCCTGTGGGGCAGTTCTACTGTGTCCTATAGGGTTGCTATGAGTCAGAATTAAATTGACAGCAACAGGCTTGTTTTTTGTTTGCTTGTTTGTTTTGGGGGGTTGTGTATATTTTCACCACAATAAAAAAAAGAATAAAATAAAAGAAACCCATGGCAGGACCATGCTCTCAGACTCCAGCTGCAGCCAAGACAGAAAACAGAGGGTTTGGGTAATGGGACTGATACTCCAGGCGGATGTTAGCAACCTCGCCAAACCCATTCCCCCCTAACACAACTCTTAGTCATGAACAATAAAAAAGTACAAGGCGCACAGGCTCCAGATGGCAGATTAAAACCCTTATTAGATTTCAAACAAAAACTCCTACTGTAATACTTCTAATGTGATACGGGCCCATAAAAATAAAGATGAATCACAGACCGATTTAAAGAAAAGGTTTGACTGCCTGACGTCACAGCAAGTTGCCTTGGCTTGAAGCATCCTCACGTTGAGAGCAAGGCCCAGAAATAGACCCAAGGGCCAAACAGCAGGTCAGCTCACAGGTCAAGTTCAGCCCTGGCCCAGCCCTCACTCCTCCAAGCCAGCATCACCAAACCACAAGCACATGATGAGGGAAGGAGAGAGAAAGTACATTTGGAAAAACTGGTTCCAGCTGTCTTGGGAGGCAAGGCAGCTGGGGTAATCAAGCGAGCGTGGAATCAGAACTTTCCAGAAACAAATTGTAACTCTGGTAGGGCAGGGACATTTTGCCAGCAGTCAAGCCTTTATTTTCACACTCCACGTGCTTGTGCAATGGTTCAGCGCCCGCCTGATAACCAAAAGGTTGGCAGTTCCAACCCACCCAGCGGCTCTGTGGGAGGAGTACCTGATGACCCACTCTCACAGAGATTACAGCCTAGGAAGCCCTACGGGGCGGCTCCACCCTGTCACATGGGATTGCTGTGAGTCAGAATCGCTGCAATGGCACCTAACAACAACAACCACGTGCACACTGGTTGCAGGGTAATTTTTCCTAGTGGAGTTCTAGGCTCCAAGCTTTGACTCTAAGCTCACTTACGCTTCAAGCTTTCACAGACATTTACAAGAGCCAACCCAGCAGCCACTTAGCCACCAAGAGACTGCGACAAATTATAAAATGCAGAAATCATCCAGGTCCCATTTGGGGGCTGCTCATGCAAAACTACAAGTTAATTTATTTTTAAACCCCATCAACTAGAGACTGAGGCAATCATTAAAATGATAGTTTTTTTTAAGCCCTGACAACCAGTGATTAAAACTCACTCAACTGGAGAGGCAGTGTACCTGTTGCCAGAGCCCTGGTGGCACAGTGATTAAGAGCTTGGTTGCTAACCAAATGGTTGGCAGTTCGAATCCACCAGCCGCTCCTTGGAAATCCTATGGGGCAGTTCTACTTGGTCACATGATTTAGAATCAAAACAGATTATGGACTAAATCCCAGTGCCCTCTACTTTCCATATCTCACCCCCTGCCCCATTATCTGTGTGAACTTGGGCAAGTCATTTAACCTCTCTTGGAGCTTGGTTTCATCTGCTGTGAAACAGACTATAAAACAAGGATAATTCATAGGCTGACCATTAAAATTAAATGAGATAATTTATATAAAGTGATTGAAAGAAAGCAGGCACACGACAGCAGCTTTTCTATTAATGATGATCAAAAATAAATCAAAATTTTCATCATAGACGGCTGTACCTCATGATTAGTGTAACTGACATCACTAAACTGTACACCTCAAAAATGTTAAATTGGCAAAAATTTATCATCATAAACTCTTTAGAAAATGAGAACAAATTAAATTAAAAAGCCAAAAAGAAAAGAATGAGAACAAAATTGTTCTATAGCCAAAATCTGTGAGAGTAGCCAAAGCCACATTAAGAGGTAAATTCATGGCTTTAAAAGTCTTACTTGTATTAAAAGAATGAGACTGAATTCTTCATTCACACATCCTCCAATTTATTCCTAAAAGGATTTAGGCGGCTAGTGAGTCACCTGAATATCTAACACCAGAATAAGAAGAACAGAAAGAAAAGCATGTCCCCAAATAATCTAAAAATAAAAAGAATTAAAATTTTAACAGTAATTAATAAATTGGGGGGGGGAGGCAAATGAAATAAATCCCAGATATGCTTTTCCAAAAAAAAATAAATAAATAAGCAAAAGTGGCAAATACAGAGAAAAAGGAGAATATACAACAAAATTATAGTAAGTATAAACTTTTACCTAAAGCACAATAAATTAAAAAAAAAAAGACCCTATAGAACACAGTTCTACCTGACATACATGGGGTCGCCATAAAAAAAAAAAAAAAAAAACTATATTAAGTATAATTGCATGCTGCTAAATGTGGAAAACGCCCTGGTGGTGCAGTGGTTAAGCACTCGGCTGCTAACTGAAAGGTCAGCGGTTCACACTCACCAGCCCTCCATGGAAGAAAGATGTGGCAGCCTGCTTCAGTAAAGATTACAGCCCTGGGAACTCTACGGGGCAGCGCTACTCGGTCTTACAGGGTCGCTGAGTCAGAATCAACCTGATAGCAATGCATTTGTTTTTTTGGTTATTGGCTGCGTAGACTTTGTAATGCCTACTTTTCATCACAAATTCAGTCGGAATCAACTCGACAGCAGCGGGTTTAGTTTTTGAGTTTAAATGTGAAAAAAAAAAAAGGAGCCCTGGTGGTGCGTGGCTGCTAACCAAAACATCAGCAGTTCCACAGAAGAAAGGCCTGGCGATTTGCTCCCATAAAGATTACAACATAGAAAATCCTATGCGGCAGATCTACTCTGTCATGTGGGGTTGCTATGAGTCAGAATTGACCCAACAGCACCCAACGACAAATGTGAAAATCTCAATGAAATGATTACTAAGAAAACATGAATCATAAAAGCTGATTCCAAAAGATTTTACCTGAGGTTTAAAAAAACGTTTTAAGCTGAATTCTCTAAGAACCTAGTACGATTTTTTTTTTTAATTATCAAAGAATTATTCCCCCAAAAGATCATAGCACTATTTAAGATTTCTTTAACAAATACTTCAGGGGGGTTGTTCAAGGGACTGTTAGTCTTGACGCTATAATTCTAAAGCATTTTAAATGGAAATTACCTAATTCATTTTATCTGGCTAGAATATCTGATAGTAAAACCTGATGAAGAGATTACAAAAGAAAACAACAAAAACACAGCACAATTTCACTCATGAACACAAATGGCAAAAATCCAAAAAACGAAACAAAGCAAAACAAAACTTAGCAAACCAAACAGAACATTATGCTAAAAGAATAATTCATCATGACTAAGTAGCGTTTACCACAGGAAAGCAAGGATGATTTTATATTAGGAAATCTATTAAACATGGATGTCAAGTAATACCATTGTTAAATATTTAATATTAGTCTAGAAGTCCTAGTCAATAGAAATAAGATTTAAAACAGAAAAGAGATGTACACTATTAGAAAGGATAAAAAAAAAAAAAAAACACATTTGTAGAGGATAAAATTGCATATAACAAATGAAAAAATTAAAAACCTACTATCAATTTTACAAGGAGCCATGGTGGCGAAAACACTCACCTGCTTAGCTGCTAACTGAAAAGGTTGGTGTTCAAACCCACACAATGGGTCTGCAGAATAAAGGACTTGGGGATCTGCTTTCATAAAGATTACAGCCAAGAAAACCCTGCAGAGTGCTTCTACTCTGTCACAAGGGGTCACTATGAGTCAGAATCGACTCAACGACAACTAACAACAACGACAATCAATTTTACCAAAGGATCTGGATTCAGGATAAATCTGCTTATTCACAGTGACAACTAACAACAAAAACTACGATATGAGAACCAGGCATTCTCATAACAAGAAACATACAGGTAAATATGAAAAAGGAACAACATAAAAGATTTCATCAAATGGAGAAAGTGATCACATATCTGCCTGGAAAGAAAAAATACTAAGGTATTGACTTCTTAAATTCATGTAGATTTAATACAATTTTAAAATCAAAATCTCAATGGATTTTGTAAAGATTTTTTTCTTATTTTGTTGGAGAGGGTAGAATTGGAGATTCTTAAGTTCAACAAGAACAATGAACACTGCAAAAAAGTGTAATAGAGAAAAACTACATCCACCAGTTATCAAAATATGTTCTAAATCTATAATGATTAAATCAGTACGGTAATGGGGAAGAAGAGACACAGATGAACGAAATAGAATTGATATTGCAGAAGCAGGCCATGGTTTCTGATTGAATTAACACGTGATAAAACATCAAGAATCACTGGGGAAAGAATTGATTATTCAATCAATGGAATTGGGGAAATTAAATAACTATTCAGAAAAATCATTTTAGATTCTCAGTCACACCACACGTAGTTCTGGCGTCTGACTGAACTCTAAGTCCTGGCTAACATGTTTCACGAGCCCCTCTGTTTCCGATCCTTGGGTTCTGTGGACAAAAAAAGAGAAAAAAAAACAGCCACAAATGCGTCCCCTCTCATCAACAGGTGAAACCTATCTCCCCACCCCTTCAATATGTTCACTTGGACTTGTGACTTGCTTTGGCCAATAAGACATCGGCAAACATGATCTAAACACAGACCTAAAAAGTGTGTACTAGAGATTGACCTCTGCCTGTTCTTGGAACCTTGGGGCCATCACGTGATCCAAGACCAAGCTGGCCTCTTGAAGGATGGGCGGCCACAGGGAGGAAAACCAAGGCGTCCCAGCTGACAGCCAGCACCATCTTCCATACATATAAGTGAGGCCACACTAGGTTTTCGAGTCACCAGGCAACCCACTAGCTGATCCCAGACATGTGAGAGAATCCAGCCTGACTAACCCTAACCCTGTTGTTTTGTTGAGTGCTGTCAAGTTAGTTCCGACTCATAGCAACCCTTGTACAACAGAACGAAATGCTATTCGGTCCTGCGCCATCCACACAATCATTGCTATGTTTGAGCCCATTGTTGCAGCCACCCTGTCAATCCATCTCATTAAGGGTCTTCCTCTTTTTTGTTGACCCTCTATTTTACCATGCATGATGTCCTTTTCCAGAGGCTGGTCCCCCCTGATAATATGTTCAAAGTATGTCCTAACCCTAACCCTAACCCTAACCCTAACCCTAACCCTAACCCTAACCCTAACCCTAACCCTAAGTCTCACCATCCTTGCTTCTAAGGAGCATTCTAATTGTATTTCTTCCAAGACAGATTAGATTTGTTCACTCTTCTGGCAGTCCATGGTATAGTCAATATTCTTTGCCAACACCATAATTCGAAAGCATCAGTTCTTCTTTAGTCTTCCTTATTCATTGTCCAGTTTTCACATACATAGAAGACAACTGAAAACACCATGGATTGAGTCAGGTACACCTCAGTCCTTAAAGTAACATCTTTGCTTTTAAACACTTTAAAGAGGTCTTTTGCAGCAGATTTGCCCAGTGCGATGAGTCGTTTGATTTCTCAACTGCTGCTTCCAGGCTTCCACAAACCCTAGCCCTAAAACCCTAGCCCAGACCAAAATGCCTGCCTAGCTAACCTACAGAAACACCAGCTAAATAAACGACTGTTGTGTAAAGCCATTACATTTTGGGGTGGTCCGTTTCACTATATAAGCTAACTTGATACAACGTCCACGAGAAAGCTCCGTTGCTGTTGTTAACTGCCCTCGAGTTGATTCCGACTCATGGCGACCCCAAGTGTGAAGAGTAGAACCGCTCCATGGGGTTTTCCAGGCTGTGACCTTTTCAGAAGCAGATTGCCAGCCTGTCTTCTGAGGCGCATTTGGGTGGGTTTGAATCGCCAACCTTTCAGTTATTAGTCAAGCGCTTAGCCTTTTGTGCCACTCAGGGACTTCATGTCCTCCCAATGGAAAAAAAAAAAAAAAAACTGTGATTTCAACTACTCCCTGTAGGTTCCCATTGTTGTTAAGTGCCATCAAGTCGGTTCGACTCGTAGCAACTCGATATACGATAGAACGAAACACTGCCTGTTCCTGTACCATCCTCACAATCATGTTCCCACTACTGGTGTCAAAGAGGAAAAATTAATAATAGATGTCTTACTTTAAGGTTTTTTTCTCACCCACAAAACCAAATATTAACCGTAAAAATTCCTGACCCAAAATTATTAGCAGGTAGGCCAAAGATCACCTACCAAATAAAAAAAAAAAAAAAAAAAAAAAAACCAACCCAATTGTCGAATGGATTCCATCTCACAGCAACCCTATAGGACAGAGCAGAACTGCCCCATAGGGTTTCCAGGGCTGTAACCTTTACGGAAGCAGACTACCACATCTTTCTCCAGTGGAACCACTCGTGGGTTTGAATTGCCAGCCTTTCAGTTAGCAGCCGAGTACTTAACCACTGTACCAGCAGGGCTCTCAGAGACCACTCAGTAACCTGGTATCAGTTGATCTCAGTAAAGGGGGAGGGCAGGGTTCAACTAATCCCGTGAAGATTAGCCAGTGGGGCTCTTTCATTCTCCTCCCTCCTCTTCTCTTCATTATAACTAGCCTATCTTGAGCCCTTTGCTTTTTTTTTTAATCAGAATGGTCTCCCTATACGCATATAGAATAACTGCTCAAAATAAACCTTATGCTTCAATGTCTTTGAGTTTTGATTATTTTTAACACTGGCAATCAAGAGTTGACTGAGCCACTCAATGCCCAGCCAGGAAGACAGACTCAGGCTGAGGTCCCCTCCCACACAACCTCCCTCCCCTTTTTGAGAGTTCTCGTCCTCGTTTTCTCATCCATTCTATTCCACTTACCCTGAGAAAGCACTCTGTTCCCTGTTGCTCAGCCAGAGAAGAGGACAGGAAGAAGCTGACGCATTCCTCATTCTTGGTCACCCATGGTCGTGACACACTCACACTTAGCACTCGACACACCTGCCCTTTCCTTGTTCCCCTTGTTGCTGGGGTAGACCTATAATAACCTCATTGTTGTGCTAAGCTTTCCCACGCCACTCCTTCCTCTAGGCCCGCGCCTCTCAAGGAGCTACAGAGGTTGAAAAAACATTCAGTGTCATATTTTATATTTAGGGGGAAAAATTTAAGGTAGAGAAAAAGGGTGAGGTTTTCATTTTTAGCAAAAGAGCACGTATCAGTTAAAAGTGGAGAAAAATTGTCTTTCCACGCGGTGTTATTGTTACATGCGGTGGAGTCAGTTTTGACTCGTAGTGACCCTATGTGACAGTAGAACTGCCCTATAGGGTTTTCCAGAATGTAATCTTTACAGGAGCAGGTGGCCAGGTCTTTCTCCCTCAGAACTTCTGGGTGAGTTCAAACCGCCAACCTTCTGATTGGCAGCCACCAGGGCTCCTTTCTTTCTATGTACATCTAGCCTACTCACAGCAACATTCTGAGATTGGTTCTCCTATCATCCCTCAGGAGTCTCTGGGTGGTGCAAACGGTTACATGCTCAACTACTAGCCACAAGGTTGGCAGTTTGAATTCACCCAGAGGCACCTCTGAAGAAAGGCCCGGTGATCTGCTTCTGAAAGGTCACAGCCTTGAAAACCCTACAGAGCACAGTTCTACTCTGTATACACGGGATCGTCCTGAGCGGAAATGGACTTGATAGCTGCTACCGACAACATCACTCCCTCGTTACAGATGAGGAAATGGAGCTTCAGAGAAGCTAAACAACTTGTCCAAGGTCACTAGGCAGATAACAGGAGTCAACTTCAGGCCTATCTGACTTCAGAGCTGTCTTTTAACCACTGACGAAAATGCTCTAGAACAGCTTTGCCCAATAGAACTTTCCGTCATGACAGAAATGTTCTGTGTGTGTGTCGCCCAATAAGGTATTCGACATTTTGAAAGTACAACTGAGGAAGGAAATGTTAGATTTTACTTCATTTTACTTCACGTAAATTTAAACAGCCACAAGTGGTTAGTGGAGCCACCTTACTGGCAGTACAGCTGGTTCTACGTCACCACCAAGACCACACCCCACAACATCTTTGCCCTCCCTGAATCCCATCTAAACCCAAAAACCAAACCCACTGCCGTCGAGTCGATTCCGACTCACAGCGACCCTATAGGACAGAGTAGAACTGCCCCACAGAGTTTCCAAGGAAGGCCTGGTGGATTTGAACCGCCGACCTTTGGCTAGCAGCCGTTGTACTTAATCGCGACGCCACCAGGGTTTCCAAATCCCATCCAGCCACCCGAAAACCCACTGCCGTCGAATTCGGGTCTGACTTATAGCAATCCTGTAGAACAGAGCAGAACTGCACCCATAGGGTTTCCAAGGCTGTAAATCTTTACGGAATCCAACTGAAAGGTCAATTAGAACCAGAGAGGCTGCTGGGTTTGAGCCACTGACCTTTCAATTAGTCGCCAAGTGCTTAACCACTGCGCCATCAGGGCTGCTTTCCACCCACCCAAGAGTGGCAATTAAGAGCTAAGAAGGTCCATGAGGAGGTGCTCAACAGCTTTAATCCTCTGCTGTTGTTCGCTGCCATGGAGTCTCCTTGGGACCCCTGTGATCCTTAGGGTTTTCATGGGCTGATTTTCAAAAGCAGATTACCAGATCTTTGTTCCTAGTTCATCTCAGTCTGGAAGTTCCACTGAAACTGGTTCAGCATTATAGCAACAGGCAAGCCTCTGATGACAGAGGGTGGTGGCTGTGCATGAAAAGCCATGGCCAGGAACTGGACCCAGGTCTCCCAGACGGAAGGTGAGAATCTCACCGCCGAGCCACCACTGCATGAATACTGAATACACCACGGACTGCCAGAGGAACGAACAGATCTGTCCTGGAAGGAGTACGGCCAGAATGCTCCTTAGAAGCGAGGATGGCTAGACTTTGCTTACTCTGGACATGTCATCAGGAGGGACCAGTCCTGGAGACGGACATCGTGCTTGGTAAAGCAGAGGGTCAGCAAAAGAGAGGAAGACCCTCAACGAGATGGACTGAAACAGTGGCTGCAACAATGGATTCAAACATACCTACTATTGTGAGGATGGTGTAAGACCAGGCAGTGTTTTGTTCTATTATACACAGGGTTGTTATAAGTCAGAGCTGACTCAAGGGCACCTAACAACAACAACAAGGCCATATGGGGATAGATAAGCCCTGCAGTTATTAGGACCCAGAGCTGCTCTGGCCCACAGGCTCTCTGTCGTTGCTGAGGGGCATCACCTAGATAAGCAAGTCCCCCCCACATTTCCCCTCTCCCCCAGGAGTTCTCTTGCCCTTGTCCCCTTCTGGTGTCCCCTAAGCCCCACACACCACTTGCCTTTGGAAGGTCTCCTGCTTTGAGGGACTGCCCTACATGCAAATCTGCCGGGAGCCCACCATCACCCATTTGCCATGGAGTCAATCCCAACTCAGTGACCCTACAAGAGAGAGCAGAACTGCTCCCACAGGGTTTCCAAGACTGTAAATCTTTACGGAAGCGGACTGCCACATCTTTTCTCCCAAGGAGCAACTGGTGGCTTTGAACCACTGACACTTCAGTTAGCAGCTAAGCACTTAACCACTACACCATCAGAGCGCCTCCCTGCCAGAAGCAATGGAAAAACTTAGAAATGTGTTGGCCTCTGGGGTGGATAACATTCTTACGTTGGGTCAAGGAGAAAACAATCGATGTCATTCTCTGACTTCTTTAATGCTGAATTTGTAACTCCTGGGACCTGGGTCTGCTTTAGCCTCCCTGATCCTTTCCGAGACCTCAGGGCCAGAGTGCTGCTATGTCCACTTTCCCATTCCCCCCAATGCCTCTTTTTCATTACACCAAATGCCCATGGTTGTTTTTCACAATCCCCAACACGAGACACTAATAAACATAATGTTCCCAATGGTTTTGTTGTTAGTAAGCCCCCAACTCATGGCGACCCCATGCACAGTGGAAAAGATGCTTGCCCAGTCCAGCTCCATCACCCTGATTGGTTGCATATCGTACTGTTGTGATCTGTAGGGTTTTCATGGGCTGATTTGTGGAAGCAGATTGCCAGGCCTTTCTTCCTAGTCTGTCTTAGTCTGGAAGCTCTGCTGAAACCTGTTCACCATCATAACAACACGCAAGTCTCCACTGATAGATGGTGGCTGCACATGAGGTACACTGGGCAGGAATAGAACAGGGTCCCCCACATGGAAGGCAAGAATTCTACCACTGAACTACCACTGACCCCTCCAAATGGCTTGTTGTTGTTGTTGTTAGTGCCCTTGAGTCAGTTCCAACTCACAGTGACCAGTGCCCTTATGTAAAACGGAATGAAACGTTGCCCAGTTATGCGCCATCCTCACAATTGGTGCTATGTTTGAGCCCATGTTGCAGCCATTGTGTTAATCTAATTATCCATAAAATTTTCACTGGCTAATTTTCAGGAGGTCACCAGGCCTTTCCTCCTAGTCTGTCTTAGTCGGAAGCTCTGCTGAAACCCGTCCACCATGGGTGACCCTGCTGTTATTTGAGATATTGGTGGTATAGCTTCTAATATCATTGTTATTGTTAAATGCCATCGAGTCAGTGCCAACTTACAGCAACCCTATATGAAGAGCAGAACTGCCCCATTCGGTTTCCAAGGAGCAGCTGGTGGATTTGAACTGCCAACTTTTTGGTTAGCAGCTGAACTCTTAACCACTATGCCACCATGGCTCCAAAAACCCACTGCCGTTAAGTCGATTCCGACTCATAGCAACCTGATAGGACAGAATAGAATTGTCCAATAGGGTTTCTGAGGAGTGACTGGTGGATTCGAACTGCTGACCTTTTGGTTAGCAGCAAAGCTCTTAACCACTGCACCACCAGGGCCCCTCTAGTATCATAGCAACACCTATCCCAACGCCTAGAAGTTCCAAAATCACCCAAGCTGTGCCCCAGGCTGTGGGTCTCTTTTGAAGGCAACCTTTCAAAACTGAAGGACTGGGAAGAATTACACCCCCTGTGGATCAGTTGGAATCCTTAAGACAATCCTCCAGCTTTTTATCGTCATCACTTGGAACGTCTTTCCTTTCCCCGACTCATCGATTGTTTTCTTTCTGACCTTCGTCTGGACATCTTCTACCCACTCAGTCTTCAGTCACAGGCACGAACCCTAACACAGAACTGCTTGCTTATTTCTCACCCTTGTAAAATTCCTTTGAAAACAACCCTCATATCTCACTCACTTACAAAAATAATTTTCTTAGCGGAACTGTCCTTGGTAAAGAAGGCCAAGTTACATCCTGAAGTCCAGTCTGTACCTTGTTTATCATAAACTAAAAGAGGAAGGCCAATGGGCTCTGTTCTAGTGCCTAACAAAATTCTCAGATATTAGAACAAATATCAGCTGACACATCACCACTCGTGTCGTTGTCATTGTTGCTGTGCGTTGCCGTCAAGTCGATTCCGACTCATGGCAACCCCACGTGTGTCAGAGAAGAACCACACTCCAGGGAGTTTTCAGAGGTTGTCAACTTTTCGAGGCAGGTCGCCAGGCCTGTCTCCCGAGGTGCCTCTGGGTGAGTTCGAACCGGCAACCTTTCAGTTAGCAGTTGAGCACTTACACGTTTGAGCCATCCAGGGATTCTAATAGGATGTCAGGTAGAAGTAAGTACTGTGGTGAACAATAGGGCATAGGGAGAGAGAGAGAGAGAATGAGAAGAGAAATGAACTACAATTAAGAGTGAGGACACTAGGGAAGGATTCGCTGATGCTATTTGAATAGACAACCAGTACGACAAAAGGCCAGGAGCCTTGGTGGCGCAGTGGTTAAGAACTGGACTCTGCTGACCTTTTGAAATCCACCAGCCACTCCTTGGAAACCCTGTGGGACAATTCTACTCTGTCCTATAGAGTCGTTACGAGTCGGAATCAACTCAACGGCACCTAACAACAACAAAAGGCCAAGCAACATGCTGGGTACAGAACTTTCAGGAAAGAGGGATCATGTGGAAAATGCAGGGCCAAATACTGTTTCCCCCTCCCAGAAACCATGGTGATAAAAAAAAAAAAAAAAAAAACCTGGCCTAGAAGCCTGAGAACACCTCATAGACAAAAACTACAGGCCTTGAATATCACCTAACATGCAGCGACATCTTTGTTGCTAGTTGCCATCGTGTCGATTTTGATTCCTGGTGACCCCACGTGTGCAGAGCAGATTGTTCCGTTGGGTTTTCAAGGCTGTGACCTTTCCAAAGATCACCAGGTCTTTCTTCTGAGGCGCCTCTGGGTGGGTTTGAACCACCAACATGTAGGCTGGTAGCGCAGCGTTAAACATCTGCGCCACCCAGGGAGTCCTCACCACCCACAGTTATGCAAAAGAAATGGAGCAATCACCATGATCTTTGAAAATGATTTACAGCCAATATTGCTAGGGGTACATGGAACTCTGCCAGGGAGTCACAGTGCCTAATGGGCACAGGATTTCCTTTTGGGGCAATGAGAATATTCTGGAAGCAGATAGTGGTGATGGTTGCACAACACCATGGAGGTCCTAAATGCCACTAATGGCAAATATTAACGTTGCTGTTGTTCGTTATGTGCCATTGAGTTGACTCTGACTCATGGAGACCCTATAGAACAGAGCCAAACTGCCCTATAGGGTTTCCAAAGCAGAAATCATTACGGAAGCAGACTGCCACATCTTTCTCTCGCTGAGCCGCTGGGGGCTTCGAACCACCAATCTTTCAGTTAGCAGTCGAGTACGCATGTGTATTTCATCACAATAAAATTTTTTTTTTTTTAATAAAAGAAAATAACCCTTGAACCCAAGTCTGACCCTTTCTCTGGAGCCAGAGGTCAAAAGGGCATGTTGAAATGGACCACGAGTGTGTGGTCAGCAGTGCCCAGCCTCAGGGACACTCCCAAGCCAAACAGGCCCGTTCTCCAACAGAGAGAATGTAAGGAAAAGAATGAACAGAGGGGAACCTACAGATCAGGGTTTCTCTACCTCGGCACTACTGACATTTGGGGACGGATATTTCTTAGTCACAACCTTGGTTCTGCAGATGACATAACCCTGCTTGCTGAAAGTGAAGAGGACTTGAAGCACTTACTGATGAAGATCAAAGACCACAGCCTTCAGTATGGATTACACCTCAACATAAAGGAAACAAAAATCTTCACAGCTGGACCAATAAGTAACATCATGATAAACAGAGAAATGACTTAAGCTGTCAAGGATTTCACTTTACTTGGATCCACAATGAATAACCATGGAAGCAGCAGTCAGGAAATCAAACGTCGTGTTTCACCAGACAAATCTGCTGCAAAGGACCTCTTTAAAGTGTCAAAAAGAAAAGATGTTGACTTAGAACTGAGGTGTACCTGACCCCAAGCCATGGTATTTTCAATCGTCTTATATGCATGTGAAAACTGGACAATGAATTAGAAAGATCAAAGAATTGATGCCTTTGAATTATGGTGTTGGTAAAGAATACCGAATATACCATGGACTGCCGAAGAACGAACAAGTCTGTCTCAGAAGTACAGCCAGAATGTTCTTTAGAAGCAAGAATGGTGAGACTACACCTCACATACTCTGGATATGTTATCAGGAGAGATCAGTCCCTGGAAAAGGACCTCATGCTTGGTAAAGTAGAGGGTCAGCAAAAAAGAGGAAGACCCTCAACAAGATGGACTGACACAGTGGCTGTGATAACGCAGCAACGATTGTGAGGATGGCACAGGACAGGGCAGTGTTTCATTCTGTTTTACACGTCTCTATGAGTCGGAACCAACTCGACAACACTTAACAACATTTCTTTGCCTGTCTACGGCCGTATCACTCTGAATGTACCCAATCTTGTCTGATCTTGGAAGTTAAGCAGAGCGGGGCCTGGACAGTGCTCAGATAGGAGAACACCAAGTACTGTAGTTTTTTACCACCACCCAACTGTCAGTTGGTCGTACTGTGGTAGCTTCTTGCATGTTGCTATTATGTTGGAAACTATGCCACCAATATTTCAAATACCAGCAGGGTCACCCATGGTGGACAGGTTTCAGCAGAGCTTCCAGACTAAGACAGACTAGGAAGAAAAGCCTGGAAATCTACTTCTGAATATTAGCCAATGAAAGCCCTGTGGATCACAACAGAACGTTAACCCAGTGCTGGGAGATGAGCCTCCTAGGTTGGAAGGCACTCAAAGCCCACAGCAGCCGTAACAGGACTTGAGCATGTCAATAACTGTGAAGAGGGTCTAGGATTGGGCAGCATTTCATTCTGTTGTACATGTGGTCGCCACGAGTTGGACCCGACTAGACAGCAACTAACAACAATTCTTTGTAGTGGGGGCTGTCCTGTACATGGTAGCATGTTGAACACCATCCCTGGCCTCCACCCACTAGATGACAACAGCAACTACCACCCCATCCCCAGTTGTGACAACCAAAAATGTCCCCTAGGGGGCAGAAGTGTCCCCATTGGAGAACTACTGCTGTAGACCCAGAGAGATATATCAATTTTCTTTAATGGGCAAGACTGAAATATATTGTCTAGAGGTTCATACTGGGGTGATAAAACTATACTGAAAGAAGGAAATGACCACTACAAAAGATAAGACAGTTACTACACTTTGGGGGGAGAAAACAGCGGTATAGTTGGGATGTGAGTCTACAGGGGGTCAGGGGAAGCGGGGGCTGGAAAAGTGCTATTTTTATGCCGGGGTGGAGGGTTACAAGTGTGTTCACTTTAGAGTTAACCCATTAGGCTATACATTTGTTTTGTGTGGTTTTCTGAGTTTGTCTTTTCTTTGATAATAAAATGGCTTTAAAATAATGAAAGCAAAAGGAAAAGAGAAACCTTGACTCAATAAGTTAAGCTTAGAGTTACCACGATGTCATTTGCTGTTGTTGTGTGCTGTCAGGTCAATTTCGACTCACAGCGACTATTATGTATTGGATTGTGTCCCCCAGAAACGTGTATGAACTTCACTAGGCCATGATTCCCAGTACTGTGTGATTGTCTGCCATTTTGTGATCTGATGTGATTATCCTATGTGTTGTAAATCCTACCTCTATGATGTTAATGAGGCGGAATTACAGGCAGTTACGTTAATGAGGCAGGACACAATTTACAGAATTAGGGAGTTTCTTGAGTCAATCTCTTTTGAGATATAAAAGAGAGAATCAAGCAGAGAGAAGCGGGACCTCATTACCACCAAGCAAGAAGAGCCAGGAGTGGTGTGCGTCCTTTGGACCTGGGGTCCATACCTCCGGATGCTCCTAGACCAGGGGTAGATTAATGACAAGGACCTTCCCCTACAGCCAACAAAGAGCTAGCACCCTGAATTTGGAGTTCTAACCTCCTAGGCTGTTAGAGAATAAATTTCTGTTTGTTAAAGCCACCCACTTGTGGTATTTCTGTTATAGCAGCACTAAGTAACTAAGATAGTAACCCTACAGGACACAGCAGAACTGCCCCAGAGGGTTTTCTACCCAGCAATTCTACTCCTAGGTCCATATACCCAAAAGAATTGAAAATAGGTACTCACACAAAAACTTGTATACAAATGTTCACAGCAACACTATTCACAAGAGCAAGAGGTGAACAGTTCATCAATGGATGAATGAATAAACAATATGAAGCCCATCAATACGTTTGAATATTATGCAGTCATAAAAAGCAATGAAGGTCTGAGACCTGCCACAACATGGATGAGCCCTGAAAACATTATGCTAACTGAAAGAAGTCAGACACAAAAGACTACATGTTGTCTGATACCGTTGATATGAAATGTCTAAACAAACAAACAAAAAATCGATTCTGGCTCACAGCAGCCCCGTGTATTACAGGGTAGAACCGTACTCCATAGGGTTTTCTTGGCTATAATCTTTACGGAAACAGATCACCAGGACGTTCTTAAGCAGTGCCACTGGGTGGGTTTGAACCACCAACCTTTAGGTTGGTAGTCGAGCACAAACTGTTTGCACCACCCAGGGATCTACACATGAAATGCCCAGAACAGGCGAATCCATAGAGACAGAAAGTAGATTAGTGGTTGCCAGGGGATTGGGGAGGGGAGAATGGGCAGTGACTGCTTAACGGGTAGAGGTGTCCTTTTGGGAGATGAGAAAGCTCTGGAACTAGAGAGTAGGAATGGTTGCACAACACTGTGAGTGTACTAAATGTCACTTATGGTAAATATTATGTTATATGCATTTCACCACAATAGAAAAAAAAAATTTAAGGATAAGAAAATAAACTGTGAATCCTTTGGATCAAACCCGTCTTGCTTTGCATATCTCCTGCTATGATATTCTACTTCTCTGCCAATGTGCAAGTCCTTAGCCTTGTCACCACCAACCAGGTAGCCCGTGGCAGGGTCCCGTTGGCTGCGGATGATCAACAAAGAATGCTGGTGAGTCCCACACCCTGTGTTAACGTGACGGTGACCGGGCACCAGGCCTCTAACCCTCCCCTTATCCGATCCTCGAATGGGAACGGTTTCCTTCAGAGGCAAGCACTTGGAAACACTCAAGGTAAAACCTCGCCCCTCTGGATTACTGCCAATGAGCCTGGGGGTCATTAAAGACCCAAGGCTCCCCCTGATTATGACGCAAAGAAACTTCTGTAATAAAAAGACCAGGTGACTCTTTACTCAAACCCCAGGCACATGACAGTTGTGTGCTTTCTCTGACAGGTGCCCCAGCACCAATCGGAAGATGGAGCTGGCCCCTCCATCCAGCGCCTCCATGTCCTGTGGTGTAGGTGTCCACGGACACTTCCCAAACCTGGAATTGGAGGAGAGGAGCCACTCTGCTGCTACTCATAGGGCCACAGCAGGAGAGGGCGAGCAGGGAAAGCAATTCTTTCCCTTTTTTCCCATTCTAGACATAATTTATCTCAAAGTTTTAGCAAACATTTAGCCTGAGCTAGCAGACTTTAAAGCCTGGGACAGGGGAAGGGGACAGGGGACAGGGAGGTAGAGGGAGGAGGACACAAGAGGAGGGGGAGGAAAGGGGAGGACGGAGAGGGGAGGAGGGGGAGGAGGGGGGAGGGGAGGACACTGGAGAGGAGGAGGGGAGAGAACAAGAAAGGAGGAGAGGGGAGGAGAGAAGAGAGGAGGAGAAGAGAGAAGAGAGGACAGGGGAGGAGAGGGAAGGTGGAAAGGAGGAGAGGAGAAAAAGACCCCATCTCCTCCCTGGGAAAGGCAGCTTCCTTCCATCAGCGCAGGTGGGGGAGAGAGGAGCACAGGCTATCTGGGGTGCCTTGGCTCCCACAGACCCTGCTGAGCTCAGGGAGCTCCTGAGACATTTCAGATGCTCAATCACCAAGACCAGATCTTAATTCTGACAAAGGGTCTGGTGACATGATGGGAAATAACTGGTCAATGAATTCAGTCAAATGGCAGGGAGAAAAAGAAAAACCCGTCCTACCGGTTACCAGGCATTTCTTCAAGGCAGCCAGCCAGGAGCCCCATTTCCATAATTATGGATTTAACTTTACCCCACCATCTCCCCAGAAGGACTGCACCCATTTATTTCTCTGCGTGAAAAAACTCAACTGCCATCAAGCTGACTCCGACTCATGGCGACTCCGTGTGTGTCGGGGTGGAACTGTACTCCATGGTGTTTTTAATGGCTGATTTTTCCAAAGCAGATCACCAGGTCTTTCTTCCAAGGCACCTCTGGGTGGACTCGAACTGCCTCAGTGTAATCTTCATCACCCCTCAATGGCCCCCGCAAGAAAATTCCTGGCATTCTGGCACATGAGCACCGTGTGCTGGCTGGAGACTCTCTGCAGCAATGAAGTAGCCTACTCAGTCTCCCTTACAAAAGGCCTCTGAGCCTTTGCCTCTGCTATTCCATCCCCTGGAACACCCTTCCTTCTCACTCTCCTTCTAAGCCTTGCTTACCACACAAGCCAAAACCGGAAGAAAAAAAAAAAGCCAATTGCCTTTGAGTTGATTCTGCTCATGGCAACTCCATTTTACAGAGTGAAACAGCTCCATAGGGTTTTCTTGGCTGTAATTTTTATGTATGCAAATCACCAGGCCTTTCTTCTGAGGTACCTCTCGGTAGGTTTGAACCATCAGCCTTTAGGTTAGTGGACAAGCACCATTTGCGTCACCCAGGGACCCAAAGTGCATCTTTTTAGCCACTCTAATACGAAACAACCTCCAATGACAACTCATCTCCCTGGGGGTGGTGGGGAGGGGGAAGCTCAAAAACTTGCTCCCTAGAGCACTCCTTTCCTGCCATCCAAAAGTCAGTCATCTCCAAAATCAAAAGCTGATTTTTTAAAAAATCTAATCATTTCTGTTGCTACCCAACATGATAAAGGAATTAAAATAACCATGGATTTTTTTTTTTTTCAGTGTGGTGCTTTTTGTGTAAATGGTTAACACACCCAGCTTCTAACCGAAAGGTTGGGGGTTCAAGTCCACCCAGAGGTGACTTGGGAGAAAGGCCTAGCAATCCTCTTCGAAAAAATCAGCCACTGAAAACCCCGATAGAGCACAGTTCTACTCTGGCACACACGGGGGTCGCCATGAGTCAGAAAGCACTCAGCAGCAACTGTTACATTTTTAAAAGCTCTGTAATGAAACAAAAAGGAGTTAAGTATGAACAAAGAGCTCAAATGGACCATCCTGCTAACTTCAACTGTCTTTCTTTGCTTTATTCAATGCCTATGTGCACATGTACGGCTACCCTATTTTCTACATCGACTACAAGTGACATAGCCATGAAGGAATTTAAGGTATCAATACC
The DNA here is from genome assembly GCF_030014295.1 of Loxodonta africana. NCBI lineage: Eukaryota > Metazoa > Chordata > Mammalia > Proboscidea > Elephantidae > Loxodonta > Loxodonta africana. The sequence goes on from NC_087344.1 coordinate 11,379,374, forward strand.
GCATGGTATTATCTAGAGAACATCATGATTTCCAGGTGCTCCAGCTACAAACGTGTCTGAGAATCACGGGACCAGATGACTCATGTGGCAGGCGGGGGGGGGGGTGCTGTCCTGCCTTGTGACATCCCCTGAAGGCTGCCTTGAATGGCTAATTCACTCTCGCCTTTTCTGAGCCAATCTGAGAGCTCCTGAGAGCCAAGGGTGGCATCCGATACTCTGCAGCCTTCTCCCGTAGGTGCCAACCAGGGGCCGTGTTGGGCCGAGGCGGGGACGCCCTCAGCTTCCCCTTACAACAGCCTTTATCCATCCCTGAATGTCCCCCTCATCTTTATAAGTGCATGACCAAGAGCCGACCAAAACCAAACCAAACCCCCTGCCATCAAGTCAATTCCAACTCATGGCGACCCCGTGTGTGTCAGAGTAGAACTGCACTCCATGGGGTTTTCTTGGCTGTGTTCTTTATGAAAGCAGATTGCCAGGCCTTTCTTCCATGGTGCCACTAGGTGGGTTCAAATCACCAACCTTTAGGTTAGTGGTCGACTGCAAATCGTTTCTGCCGCCCAGGGACCTCAAAGACGATTATGATTATTAAGATATCACGGGTAAGTTAAAAATTTGGGGGCGAGGGGTTTCAGTATGAGGCTGCAACTTCTACCTAAACGCAAACCCTTAAAGAGTGACTAACCCATTGCCATCGCAGTCAATTCTGACTCATGGGGACACTGTAGGGCAGGGTAGCACTGCCCCACAGGGTTTCCAAGGCTGTGATTTTTATGGAGGCAGGCTGCCCCATCTTTCTCTCACAGAGCTGCTGGTGGGCTTGAACCGCCGATCTATTGGTACGCAGCCAAGCCACTGTGCCACTAGAGCTCCTTAAAGAGAGAGTGAGTACACATTTAGTTAAGTCTGTTGCAAACAGAGTATCAAAGCTTCCAGAGAATTTGATGTGGAGGTGGGTGGGTTTTAGTTTCCTAGGGTAGCTGTGAACCGAGTACCACAAACTGGGTAGCTTATACCGAAAAAACCAAACCCTTTGCCACTGAGTCGATTCAGACTATAGCAACCCTACAGGACAAAGTAGAACTGCCCCGTAGGGTTTTCAAGGAGCGCCTAGTGGATTCAAACTGCTGGCCTTTTGGTTAGCAGCCCCTCTTAACCACTACACCACCAGGGCTTCCCCGCTTCCCGGGGAACCAAAATTATCATCTCATAGCTCTGGAGGCTCGGAGTCTGAAATAGGGTGTCAGCAGCGTTGATTCTGTCTGAGCGCTCGGAGGGAGAACCTGTCCCACGCCTCTCTCCATGCATCTGATGACGGCCAGTGCCCTTGGTTTGTGCATCCCTCCAACCTCTGCCTGTCTTCACGTGGCGTCTTCCCTCTGCCGGTCTCTCTGTGTCTCTTCTCTTTCACAAGGACATCACTCAGACTGGACTAGGACTCACTCTGGTTTGGTCTGTCCTTGGGTTAACATAACTGATAACATCTTCAAAGACCCTATTTCCAAACAAGGTCATGCTCACAGGTACTGGGGGTTAGGACTTTAACATGGCTTTTGGGGGAACACAATTCAACCCATATCAAAACCAAACCAGATGCCGTGGAGTCAACTCCAGCTCCTGGTCACCCCACGTAAGTCCGGGTAGAACTGTGCTCCACAGGGCTTTCAATGTCTGACCTGAAATGGAAGTAGGTGGCCAAGGCTTTCTCCCAAGGCACCTCTGGGTGAACTTCAACTTGAACCTCCAACCTTTCAGTTAGCGGCCAAACATGTTAACTTTCTACACCATCCAGGGATTCCAGTCAGTCCGTAACTGTGTAAACTCAAACCCAGGGAGAAGAGGTGTGCTCCTCTGCCCCCCACTCTCACACTCTTGCCAACAGCCCATATATGACTTCAGTGACAGACCTCCCCTGGTACCCAGCACACACAGGGCCCCACCTACCCTCTGAATGGCAGCAAGCAGCTGGGGTGGTCTCCGAAAAGGAAAATGTGAGTGGTTTTAGCTAAAGTAGCTGATTAGGCAAACCCTGTGGCTTCTGGTCCCCCCTGAAATCCCAGATCCAGGGCTCCCCAGAGCATCGGAAACTGTGGTACCAGGTGAGCAGGTGGTCCTCCCTCCAAGCTACAAGTCCAGCAGGCACCCCTCATCCGCAGGTCACACAGTGGACCTTCCTCTGCAGCCCAAGCCGAAGGTCAGACACGAGGTCCGCCCAGAAAAGAGGGGGCCACGGCACTTACTAGAAACTTCTCTATTTCCACCATTCATGCATCTGGAACACTCACAGGGTGCCAGGCTAAGTGCACTCCTTGTACTGTCTCCTTTAACCCCTCCAAATCACAATTCTAAGGTCCCACAATTATATGCATTTTTCAGATCAGAAGACTGAGGCTTCACTCAACTCACCACCAGGGAAAAGCAAAACAGGGCTCCAATCCAGTTCAGCCTGACTCTGAACAATTCTCATTAGGCACTTAGAAACAGGTCGACCTGTGGGGCCTTAATGACACCCCAGTTCTTTGGGGGAGATGTTTATTCCCTGACCCTGAAGACTAGTTTCATCCCTTGGGATCACCCTGTAACTCTTCCCCCAATGTACTTAGTCACATATTCAACATCTGCATTTGCCACTAGGCGGTGTGCTTCGAGGAGGCTGGGACCAGTGTCCTGTTGCCCTCAGCACCCCACTGCCTGGCCCAAAGTTGCTGTTGCTGGGTGCTGTCAGGTCAATTTTCAACTCATACCAACGCCATGTGACAGAATAGAGCTTCCCCATAGGGTTTCCTAGGCTGTAATCTTTACAGGAGCAGATCGCCAGGTCTTTCTCCCACCGAGCTACCGGGTAGGTTCAAATCCCCAAACTTTCTGTTGGCAGCCAAGTGTTTAACCATTGCTCCACCAGGGCTTCTCTGGCACATGGTAGTGTCTCAGTAAACATGCTGAGTGGCCTGACGTCTCTAGAAGCCGTCTTCACTCTGCCCGTCCAGGGGTCCCTGCAGGCGGCCTCTCCTGGCATCTTCACCCAAATCCATGTGCTAGGTGCTGGAGGCGGGTCTCTCAGGCCACAAGCAGTGAGCCCACACTAAAACCAGTAGCCCTCCAGTTGACTCCAACTCCTGGCAACGCCATGTGTCAGAGTAGGACTGTGCTCCACATGTTGTCAATAGCTGACTTTTTAGATTGCCAGGCCTTTCTTCTGCAGTGATGCTGAGTGGGTTCGAACCACCAACTTTCCAGGCAGCAGCCAAGCACACGCCCTCTGCGCCAGCCAGGAACCTTCGATGTTCAACAAGCCTTCTAACACCACAGCAGCAAGGTTAACCGTCAGCATTTCAAACTCTGGAGGTGACTCTTCCTCAACACGCAAGAATGACGGATCAAAGAACAACCATCCCCTGACACCTGCAGCCAGGGACTTTCACCTGAGCAATCCTGCCACTGACAACGACCCAAAGCCAAACAACAGGGACCCGGTACCCCAGCAGGTGCCAGCGGGAGCACTCCTGCAGCCGCACCGCCCCCATAGTGCCCGTGACGCAACTCCCAGCCCTGGAAAAACAAGCCTGTTCTCAAGAGCCAAAGACAAAAGCCTGCTCAAAACATCAAGGGACGGACAATGATCGTGGGCAGCACACTCGACCGCTCCTAGCACCGCTGTTTATTTTGACGAAAACGGATGCAGAGATTAAATCCACCAAGGAATGTCCTGAATTATGTCTCAAGACCCATTTCCAACAAGCAACTCAACCGAGAGAACTCAGCGTCGGACTTAAAAAAAAAAAAAATTCCCATTCTACCAGCTAGAAGCGCCTCCCCCATTTCTAAGCACGGGGGACACCCTGAAAAAGCGCATTTTTGTTTTTGTTTTTTTTAATGGTGGCAAAATCATTTGACAAAAAATTTGCCATTTTGACCATTTTCAAGTGTACAATTCAGTGACATGACTTACATTTCCCACATTGTGCAACGACCGTCACCACCATTTCCAAAAGTTTTTCAACACCCCAAAGAGAAAGTTGGTAGCCCTTAAGCAATAATTTCCCATTTCCCCTCTACCTAGGCCCTGGTAAACACTAATAAACTTTGGTCTCTATGCATTTGCCTATTCTAGACATTTCATATAAGCGGAATCATACAGTATTTGTCCTTTTGTGTCTGGCTTATTTCACTCAGCATGTTTTTGAGGTTCATCCATGTTGGGGCATGCCTCAGGATTTCCTTTCTCTCTCTGACTGAATAATATTCCATTGTATGTATCCACTGTTTGTTCATCTACCCAACTGCTGAGGGACTGTTGGGTTGTTTTCACCTTTCTGGTATTGTGAACAATGCCGCAGTGAACATGGGTGTACAAGGATCTGTTTGAGTCCCTGCTTTCAGTTCTCTTGGGTCTATACCCAGGAGTGGAATTGCTGGCTTCTATGGCAACTCTATGTTTAACTTTTTAAGGAACTGCCAGATTATTTTCCATACCGGCTGCACCATTTTACATTCCCACCACCGATGCACGGGGGCTCCAATTTCTCCACATCCTCACCAACGCTTGTAATTTATTTTCTGATAATAGCCATCCTAGTGGTCTGACACGCTTCAGCAGAGCTTCCAGACTAAGACAGACTAGGAAGAAAGGCCTGGCGATCAGGTTCCAAAAATTAGCCAAGGAAAACCCTATGGATCACACCAGAACATCGTCTGATACAGTGCCGGAAAATGAGCCCCCTAGATTGGGAGGCACTCAAAATAAGTGGCTGCACCAATGGACTCGAGCATACCAACAATCATGAAGATGGCACAGGACCAGGCAACGTCTGCTGTACACGGGATCGCCATGATTTGGAGCAGACTCGATGGCAACTGACAACAACAAGGTAGGTGTGAAGTGGTATCTCATCGTGGTTTTCATAACGCATGCTTTTTCTTATTATGTCTCAGACTTTGCACAAACCCCAACTCTTTTATTAGCTGTGTGGCCTGGGGCAAGTTAAATAGCTTCTCTGGTCTCTAAAACAAGGAGCACAGTACTCCCCCTTACACCTGTGCACGCTTTCACACAGTATGTCCCACACAACCTTTTCTCACTTACCATAAGAGAAAGCCAACTTTCTATCTCCAAATGTATCTAAAATGTCACCTGAACCCGCTTATTTACACACACCCAACCCCCGCCTCCGGAGTTTCCCCGTTCTTCTACAAAACTCCAAAACTATGGTTAAGACGGTACACAATACTGGGGAAGCCAGCACAACTTGTCTAAGGCAAGGTCATGGAAGCTCCACAGACACAGCCAAACTCCCTGAGGGACTGAATTACTGGGCTGAGGGCTAGAAGCCACGGTCTCGGGGAACACCTAGCTCAGCTGGCATAACATAGTTTATAAAGAACATGTTCTACATTCTACTCTGCTGAGTACCGTCTTGAGTCTTAAAAGCTTGCTGAGCAGGCATCTAAGATACTCTACTGGTCCCACCCCGTCTGCAGCAAGACAGAATAAAGAAAACTAAAGATACAAGGGAAAGACTAGTCCAAAGGACTAATGGACCACAACTACCACAGCCTCCACCAGACTGAGTCCAGCACAGCTAGACGGTGCCTGGCTACCACCACCGACTGCTCTGACAGGGATCACAATAGAGGGTCCTGGACAGAGCTGGAGAAAAACGTAGAACAAAATTCTAACTCAAAAAAAAAAAAGACCAAGCTTACCGGTCTGACAGAGACTGGAGAAACCCCAAGAGAATGGCCCTGGACACCTTTATAGCTCAGTAATGAAGTCATTCCTGAGGTTCACCCTTCAGCCAAAGATTGGACAGGCCCATAAAACAAAACGAGACTAAATGGGTACACCAGCCCAGGGGCAAGGAGGAGAAGGCAGGAGGGGACAGGAAAGCTGGTAATGGGGAACCCAAGGTTGAGAAGGGGAGAGTGTTGACATGTCGTGGGGTTGGTAACCAATGTCACAAAAGAATGCGTGTACTAATTGTTTAATGAGAAGCTAGTCTGTTCTGTAAACCTTCATCTAAAGTACAATGAAAAAAAACTCCAAAGCTATGGGTGGTCTCACTCCTTCCACCAACAGCTTGCCCAGCCACGATCCTCTTTCTCGGCTATTATTCATAGCTTAGCTTCTTTCTGTCCTGGACCTGCCAGCATTCACAAGATTTTTCCACGGCATAATAAACACTGTTCCCTCCCCAGAGCCACTACTGACACAAACAACCACATTCTCTTTCCCTTCCCTGCCCCGTCTCTGAAAAGAGGCACAGGCTCTATGCCATTCCTCACTGTGCTCACCTCCCACTCCCGGCCATCCGGCATGTGAGACAAGGACAGGGTTCCTCCCCAGGGCTCCAACGATGGAATCCTCACTGAAAATTCCAAGGATTCTACTCATGACTCAACCTCTGTAGCTTCCCAGTAGCTATGAGCTCAGGTAAAAATGACTCTCCTTCCTCCCTTCCCTTATCTTTTGTTATGTAACCCTTAAGATACCCACTTCAATCACATTCGCTAATTCTTCCCAGAAAAAATTTCACAACATGTGAAAGAGCCCATGGAACAATAAACAAGTCACGGGTATGTATGTGGAAGTTGCCTTCCTGGAGGCGAAAACATTATAAAGCTACAAATGGTGGTGGAATCATTTGGAAAAGATAGTGATCATGGTTGCGCCACATGAAGAATTCGAGGTGATCAATGTCTCTAAATTATACATGTGGAAATTGTTGAATTAGAGAATCTTCTGTTATGTGTTTCCACCACGATAATAACCGAAAGCACAATATAAAGCTACAATGGTTAAAAACGACGTAACACTGGGGCAAGGAGAAGCAGACATATCAACGGGTACCCAGAAACAGACCCAGGATCCACGATGACGGGGGTGTAGGTTTCTGCAAGGCACAGTGCTGGAGCCCCAACTAGTTATTTAGGGAAAAATGGACACCCTCTTCAAATTACGCACACAAACAGATCCCAAATGTCCAGGACGAATACTTTTAATGATTAAAATTAAAATAGAAAACTGGGAAAATATTTCATGGACAGAAAGGGCTTTCTAAGCATAAAGCCACAGAAACCAAAACCAAGCTCATTACCGTCGTGTCAGTTCTGACTCATGGCAACCCCACATGCTACAGGACAGAATTGCTCCTTTGGGTTTTCTTGGCTGTAATCTTTGTGGAAGCAGACCTCTAGGCCTTTCTTCTGAACTGCCACTGGATGGGCTTGACCACCAGCCTTTAAGGCTAGTTGTCCTAGTTTTCCAGTGCAGCTATAACAGAAATACCACAACTGGATGGCTGTAACAAAGAGAAATTTATTTTCTCACAGTCTAGGAAGGTAAAAGTCCAAACTCAGGATGCCAGCTCCAGAGGAAGGCTTTCTCTCTCTGTCTGCTTTGGGGGAAGGCCCTTGTTGTCAATCTTCCCCTGATCTAGGAGCTTCTCGGCACACGGACCCTGAGTCCAAAGGACGCACCCGCTCCTGGCTCTTCTTGCTTGGTGGTAATGAGGTCCCCTTGTCTCTCTGCTTACTTCTCTTTTATATCTCAAAAGAGACTGACTCAAGATACAACCTAATATTGTAGACTGAGTCCTGCCTCATTAACATAACTGTCCCTAATCCTGCCTCATTAACATCATAGAGGTAGGATTAACAACACATAGGAAAATCACATCAGATGACAAAATGGTGGACAACCACACAATACTGGGAATGATGGCCTAACCAAGTTGACATATATTTTGGGGGGACACAATTACACTCCATGACAGTAGTAGTCAAGCACAAACCAACTGCACCACCCAGGGAACTATAAAGTAACAGGAGGGGTATGCAAAATTTGAGCTCTGGACTCCATAAATATGTTCAGCTCCTCTGATAAAGGCATCCGAAGCATACTCAACAGAACATCTGAAAATAAAACTGACAAAATTGACATCAACAAAAATCACCTATGGATTAATTTTTCAAAACCACCAAGGTACTAAAAAATAAATGGATAAGGGATAAGAACAGGAAGAGAAAACCTAAATGGCAAATAAACATTTTTTTCTCAAAGGTTCACCCCGGTAGCAATCAAAGGAATGCAAATATAAATGACGAAAACACATCAGCACCTCCTTCCCCCAGCAAATTATGAAAGAGTCTCAAAGCTGGCCGAGGTGTCCCCTCATCCAATGATACAACATTTCCGGAAAGTCACTTGGTAATCGGAATCAAGTGCCTTTGACGTTGAAATTTCACTTCTGGAAAGCAGGTCTCAAGAAACAAATGCTAGAGAAAGCTTAGGCCCAAAAATGTATATCCCCCTCCTTGTGAAAACTGAAAATAATCTAGACACTCAACAATAGAGACGATAAAGTAAATCAAGACACAACCGTTCTATTAAACACCCATTATAACAAACCTTCAACAAACCACTACCACCAGTTTTGGTTGTGGAATAATGACTGTCTTTTTGTTAGCACATTTCTCTTTTTCCAAATGTCTACCAAGAGCAATTTTCCTTCTGTAGTCAGATAAGAAATAAACTTTGTTATTTTAAAGTCCATAATCTCCAATTCCTACTCATCTCCCACGTAAGAGGAACATTCAACTGTCTAGCACACGAGCTAGCAAACTATCATGACTCACAGGAGAATGAAGAAAACCAAAGACACAAGAAAAATATTAGTCCAAAGGACTAAAGGACCACATGAACCACAGCCTCCACCAGGTACAATCTGGCCCACCACTTGTTTTTATAAATAAAGTTTTATTGAAACACAGCCAGCCCTGTTTGTTTACACGTTGTCTACAACTGCTTCCCTGCTACAATGGCAAAGTTGAATAGGTGTGCCAGAGATCAGATGGCCCGAAAAGTCTAAAGTATTTACTAGCTAAGCCTTTACAGAAAATATTTGCCAAGCCGTGGTCTAGTGAATGACTCTACCTGGATCCATTCAAATGCCACAAATTCTCGTCCCCAAACCTAAGGGCCAAGCCTTCTAGAAAACTTTTACAACCCTGCATCCCCAGCATACCTTTCTGGCAGTGGCTATGGGTCCAACACCGCTCAACAAACTGCCCATTGATGACAGTGGCTGGGCAGTTGGTCTTGCCCTTGGCAGTGCCCGGACAGATGTCCCCGCACTCTTCATTGTCGTCTTTGTTCAGCACGATGTAATTATCCTCCACAGAGTCCAGGATGCGTGACCAGTCAATGGTGGCCAGGTAGCACAGCTCATTGTTCTTCTCGATGCGGACAGCCCCCCGGGTGATATTCATCAGGTTGTAGAGGCCAAGCTCCTTCAGGTGCACCATCTCGAAAATGACCAGCGCATAGTTGAAGAAGAGGCGTGAGCCCCGGATGACTGTGAGGTTGGGGAACAGGTCCTTGAGGCTCTCGAGCCCATAGACCCGGAAGAGCAACAAGTAGTCAGTGATCATGATGAGTTTGGGGAAACTGAGGTCTCGGAAATCTTCGGGCCTCGTTTTAAACATCAACAATATCTGCAAATGTCCTTCAATGACAGAACAGTTCTCCAGCTCGTGCAGCCGGGTGAGGTTGTTCCGAATATCCATGCCAGGACACACTGGAAGAGAAAACAGGACAGGTAAGCAAACACGCCACATGTAGATCATAAGGATCAGTGAAGGGCCGGTTTTATGGGTATGTGGCCTAAGCAGCCACCCAGGGCTCCACGCTCAGAGGGGCCCCATGCTTGGGTCTCTGCCCTGATAGCATACGCTTTTGGCTGCTCGCTGAAAAGTTGGAGGTTTGAGTCTACCTAGAATCACCTCAGGAGAAAGGCCTGGCAATCTCCTTCCCAAAAACCAGCCACTGAAAACCCTATGAACAGGGGCCATCATCTCGGGGGACATCTAGGTCAACTGGTATACCACAGTTCACAAAGAACATGTTCTACACATCCTACTTTGGTGAGTAGCTTCTGGGTCTTAAAAGCTTACCAGCGGCCAGCTAAGATACACCTATTGTTCCCATCCCATTCAGGGCAAAGCAAAATGAAGGAAACCAAAGACACAAGGAAAATATTAGTCCAAAGTACCAAAGGACCGCAATGAACCACAGCCTCCACTACCCTGAGCCCAGAAGAACTAGATGGTGCCTGGCTACCACCACAGAGTGCTCTGACAGAGATCACAATAGAGGGTCCCGGACAGAGTGGGAGAAAAACATAGAACAAAATTCAAATTCACAGAAAAAAATCAGACTTACAGGTCTGACCAAGACTGGAGGAACCCCTGAGACTATGGGCCCCAGACGCCCTGCTACCTTGAACTGAACCCATTCCCAAAGTCTACCTTTCAGCCAAAGATTAGACAGGCCTATGAAAAAAACAGAGCCCTGGTGGCATAAGGGTTAAGAGCTCGGCTGCTAAGCAAAAGGTCACAGTTTGAATCCACCAGCCACTCCTTGGAATCCCTAGGGGGCAGTTCTACTCTGTCCTATAAGATGGCTATGGGTCGGAATCGGCTCAGCAGCAACGGGTTTGGGTTTTTTTTTTTTTTTTTAATTAAACAAACAGTGTCCTGGTGGCACAGTGGTTAAGAGCTAGGGCTACTAACCAAAAGGTCAGCAGATCAATTTCACCAGCCACTCCTTGGAAGCCATATGGGGTGTTCTACTCTATCCTACAGGGTCGCTATGAGTCAAAATTGACTCAAGGGCAACAGGTCTACAAAACAAACAACAACACATGTGAGGAATATGCTTCAAGTATATGAGACCAAATGGACAACACCTGCCCAAAAGAAAAGACCAGAAGGCAGGAAGGGACAGGAAAACTGGAAGAATGGACACAGGGAACCTGGGGCGGAAAGGGGGAGAGTGGTGACACATTGCAAGGATTGCAACTAATGTCGCAAAACAACTTGTGTATAAATTTTAATTTTTATCGTGCTTTAAGTGAAAGTTTACAAATGAAGTCAGTCTCTCACACAAAAACTTATATACACCTTGCTACATACCCCCAATTGTTCTTCCCCCAATGAGACAGCCCACTCCCTCTCTCCACTCTCCCTTTTCATGTCCATTTTGCCAGCTTCTAACCCCCTCTGCCCTTTCTCCTCTCCCCTCCAGACAGAAGATGCCAACATAGTCTCAAGTGTCCACCTGATCCAAGAAGCTCACTCCTCACCAGCATCCCTCCCCAACCCATTGTCCAGTCCAATCCCTGTCTGAAGAGTTGGCTTCAGGAATGGCTCCTGTCCTGGGCCAACAGAAGGTCTGGGGGCCATGACCACCAGGGTCCTTCTAGTCTCAGTCAGACCATCAAGTCTGGTCTTTTTACAAGAATTTGGGGTATGCATCCCACTGCTCTCCTCCTGTTCCCTCAGGGGTTCTCTGTTTTGTTCCCTGTCAGGGCAGTCATCAGTTGTAGCCAGGCACCATCTAGCTCTTCTGGTCTCAGGCTGATGTAGCCTCTGGTTTATATGGCCCTTTCTGTCTCTCAGGCTCGTAATTACCTTGTGTCCTTGGTGTTCTTCATTCTCCTTTGATCCAGGTGGGTCAAGACCATGTGTATAAATTTTTTAATGAGAAACTAATTTGTGCTGTAAACTTTCACCTAAAGTACAATAAAATTAAAAAAAAAAAAAAAACCTGTGGAGCACAGTTCTATTCTGCACACACGGGGTCGCCATGAGTCGGAAGCGACGGAGTGGCCATTGGTTTGGAGTCCCTGGTGCACAGGACTAATGCTCTCAGCTCCTAACTTCAAGGTTGGAGGGTGGAGTTCACCCAGAGGCGCCTTGAAAGAAAACCAAGGCCACTGTTGATGCAGACTCATAGCGACCATATAGGACAGAGTAGAACGGCCCCATAGTGTTTCTAAGGCTGTAACCTTTCGGAAGCAGCCTGCCACATCTTTCTCCCTCGGAGCACCTGGTGGGTTCAAAGTGCCAACCTTTCAGTTAGCAGCCAAGCCTTTAATCACTTCGCCACCAGGGCTCCTTCCTTGAAAGACAGGCCTGGCCATCTCCTTGAAAGGAAGGCCTGGCATTCGACTTCTGAAAAATCAGCCCCTGAAACCCCCACGGAGCACAGTTCTGCTCTGACATGCACAGGGTCGCCGTGAGTTGAAGTCAACTCAGTGGCAACTGGTTTTTTGTTCTATTTTCTTTTTTTGGTCACAATCTTGGAATTCTTAAGAATGGGGGCCCCACATTTTCATTTTGCACCAGGCCCGCAAATTCTGTAACCAGCCCTGATTCATGATTTCAGCAAAAAGTCTCCGTGCTTAAGTAATCCGCTTCAAAAGGCAAAGAAATGATTCCTTTGGCAGTACCTGTTAAACCAAGGAGTCTTAATTAATCACATGGAACCTGATGCAACTGAGACAAAGAGATTACAGAGGAGATTGAGTAACATGGCACGTCAGTGGGGAAGATCTCCAGGAAATGATTTATGAGAATAAAGGTGCCCACATCAGAAATGGGGCAAGGAGAGCTTAATGTATTTGTTTTGTCAATTTTCCCACCTTGCTGGCTCTCCTACCTGACCTGCTCTCCTGACCTGCAGTCAAGGCCTGATTACCCTTTACCTGGGTGTGACAAGGCCTTCCCACCCAGCCTGATCTCCCCTAGGTGAACGGCCTGCCTACCCACTCTCCTGAAAGTGGTCCCTCCCAGGCTCCAACACCCTCTGTAGCTCCCACTGGCCCTACGCTTCCCACTCACAGCCCTCAAGGTTCTGCCCCTCGATCACCTACACCATGTGGGCACTCCAGCTAAATAGGGCTGCCCACCCTCTAGCACAATGCCAAGGCTCCATTTCTTCCCCTACCTCATGACCTAGGAGGAAGAATGAATGAGGTTATACTGGGCAGACACTAGAGTGATACCTACCACACATTGTGTGTGGGTGTGGGTATGAGTGTGATGGTTATTTTTCTGAGTCAGTTTGCCTGGGCTACGGTTCCCAGTGGTTTGGCCAAACACTAGACTAGTCGCTATTCCATAATGTAGTCTAATACAATGTAATGTAATCACTTTTCATAATGTAATCAATCAATCAATAGAAAGGGGAGTCCCTACAGGAAAGCTGGTAATAGGGAACCCAAGATCGAGAAGGGGGAGTGTTCACATGTCATGGGGTTCTTAGCCAATGTCATAAAATGATATGTTTACTAACTTTTAATGATGAACTAGTTTGTTCTGTAAACCTTCACCTAAAGTACAATGAAAGAAAAAAAGTGAAAAAAAAAAATAGAAAGGGGAGTCCCTAGAGGTATGGTCTACTTTCAGTCTATAAACAGACCTATGGATCTTGGGACACAAGCCTGCAGAAGTCTCCAGCCTGCTGCCTGACCTACAGATTTTGGACTTTCCAGCCCTCACAATGGTGTGACTAGTTCCTTAAAGTAAATTTCTCTCTCTCTCTCTATGTATATATATATTTATATACATACATATATATACACACACAAGTACGCACACGTACACACACGTACACACATCTCATTGGTTCTGTTTCTCTAGAGAGCCCTGACTAAGACAGTGCTCATTTAATGTCAGCCGTTTTGTTGTTACGCAGCAGCGCTGGTTCAGTAGTAGAATTCTGCTGTCCCTGTGGGAGGAGGGTTCAATTCCCAGTCAATGCACCTCGTACACAGCCATAACCTGTCAATGGAGGCTTGTGTGCTGCTAGGATGCTGAACAGGTTTCAGCAGAGTTTCCAGGCTAAGATGGACTAGGAAGAAAGGCTTGGTGATCAATTCCCAAAAATAAGTCAGTGAAAACCCTTTGGGTCCCAAAGGTCCAATCTGCAACAGGTCATGGGGATGGCACAGGACCGGGCAGCGTTTCGCCCCACTGTGCAAGGGCTCACCGTGAGTCAGGAGCTGACTCAAGGGCAGCTAACAACAACAATGTTGATGTTGCTTATTCCCCCAAACGTATCATTGTCATCTCTGGGTTCTGTGTCTTTATTACCCTAGAAGGAGGGTTGGCAAAAAGACCCCTGGTGGTGCAAGAGTTAAGCACTCAACTGCTAACCAAAAGGTTGGCAGTTCAAACCTACCCAGTGGCTTCGTAAGACAAAGACCTGGCAATCTGCTCCCATAAAGATTACAGCCAAGAAAAACCCACGGGGCAGTTCTACTCTGTCACATGGGGTGGCCCTGAGTCAGAATCAACTTAACAGCACCCAACAACACAAACAGGGTTGGCAAACCTTTCCTGTAAAGGCCCAGATAGTAAATATTTTCAGCTTTGCAGGCCACACAGTCTGTGTTGCAACTACTCAACTCTGCCACTGCAGCACAAAAGCAGCCACAGGCAACGTGTAAATGAATGGGCATAGCTGTGTGCCAATAAAACTTTATTTACACAAACAGGAAGCAGACAAAAATTTTTGCATATGGGCTATGGTCGTGAGTGAAATAAGTCACTCACAAAGGGCCAAATATTCTATGATCTCACTTATATGACATATCTGTTACATTGTTGTCGAGGCGCTTCCAACTCATACCGACCCTACGTACAACAGAAGGAAACGCCGCCCGGTCCTGCACCGTCCTCTCCATTGTTGCTGTTGAGCCCACTGCCGCAGTCACTGAGTTAATCCATCTCCATAAGGGTGTTCCTCTTTTTTGCTGACCCTCTACTTTACCAAGCTTGATGTCCTTTTCCAGGGAGTGATCCCTCTTGATAATGCGCCCAAAGTACATAAGACAAATTCTCAACATCCTCCCTTCTAAGAAGCATTCTGGTTATACTTCTTCCAGACAGCTTTGTTTATTCTTCTGGAAGTCCATTCAATATCCTTCACCAACACCGTAATTCAAAGACATCAATTCTTCTTCAGTCTGCCTTAATCAAGGTCCAACTCTCGCATGCATACGAGGCGACTGAAAATACCATGGCTTCATCAGGTGCACCTTAGTCTTCGAAGTGACATCTTTGCTTTTTAACACTTCAGAGAGATCTTTTGCAGCAGATCTGCCCAATGCAATACATCATTTGATTTCTGACTGCTGCTTCCACGGGCATGGACTGTGGATCCAAGTAAAATGAAATCCTTGACAACTTCAATCTTTTCTCCACTTTTCACGATATTACTTATCAGTCCAGTTGTAAGGATTTTCGTTTTCTTTATGTTGAGGTGCTTGCTGAAAGCAAAGAGGACTTGAAACACTGATGACGATCAAAAGACTACAGCCTTCAGGGTAAATTACACCTCGACATAATGAACTGAAATAATCTAGAATAGGCAAATGTACAGAGACCAAAGTTTATTAGTGGTTACCAGAGGCAAGAGACTCCCTGAGTAGTGCAAATGGCTGAGCAACTGGCTGCTGACCAAAAGACAAGGTTGGAAATCCACCCAGTGGCACCTCAGAAGAAAGGGCCTGGTGATCTACTTCCAAAAAATCAGCCATCAAAAACTCTGTGGAGCACAGCTCTACTCTGACACACATGGGGTTGCCGTGCGTAGGAGTCAACTTGATGGCAACTGGCTGATGTTTAGCTATTCGTTCTTGAGCACATGAAATATGGCTAGTGCAACTGAGGAAATGAGTATTTCATTTTATTTAATTGTAATAATTTAAATTTAAATAGTCACATTGAACAGGGCAGCCCTAGCCCTGCTATTGGTTGGCAAAGCCCTTCACATCTTAGCTCCTTATTTCTAAATCTACCTGATCCTTCAAGAGCCAGCTCAAATGCTACCTCCTCCGGGCAGCCTTCCCTGACTTCCCTTCCTCTCTCCTTGTGCCCCCTTAAAGGTCCCTGGGTGACACAAATGGTCTGTGCTTGATTACTAACCTAAAGGTTGGAGGTTCCAACCCATCCCGCAGCACCACAAAAGAAGGGGCTGGCAATCTGCTTCTGTAAAGATCACAGCCAAGAAAGCTCTATGGAGCGGTTCAGCTGTGTAACACCTTGCATCACTGTGAGTCGGGATCAACTTCATGGCAACGGGTTTGGGTTTTTGTGTGTGTGCCCCCTTACAACACTTCTAAGAATCCTCTTTAGACAGCTTCCCTTTCCCAACACACACACCCGGCCAGCCCATGGCCCTCGGCCCAGGACCTGGAATATAAGGCTCAGTCCCCAGTCCCCGCTTATTTTATTACAAGCTACTAAACCTTCTCCCAGTATCTTTGAGGCAAACAGATTGTTCTAAAGAAGAGTAGCAAATCCTCTTAAAATCTCCCTCTGAGAACAACTCGTAAAAGCAGCACAAATTAGAAAGAAAACAGCAAACAATTGGGAAAAACAAAGCAGCAATTTTTCAGGGTCACATTCCTTACAGAACAGATTAAGCTAAGTCAAGGGAAAAGACACACACACTCACACACACAACTCTATATGCACACTCACACTCACATACCATCCCATATACATACACACCACATACACACTCACACCCATAACACACTCACACCCACACTACACATAGGCCCCATACACACACTCACAAACACACCATATACATACTCATACACACATGCTCACTCACCCACTCACACCCCACATGACACACACACAAACCACATACACATGCATTCACACATACCACATACACAACTCACACACACTCACATTCACACACTCATGTACACACTTGTGCACACACATCCACACACATCCACATGCTACTTGCTCACACACTCACACATACACACTCACACACTCCATACACACACACACCAGACACCCCAACACACCACGTATACTCACACACATACATACCACATACACACACACACCCCATATACACCCATACACTCACACACACACTCACCAGGAAGCAGGGGAGGAGGGAGCCCCAGCACCCAGCTACCAGCAAACCTTCACCCCCACCTCGCCACTCACTGTCCTGGGTCTGAACTGAGCAGGGGGGCTACAGCCAAGCCCAGGCTAGATGGCAGCTTTGAGAAGACAAGGACACCAGTTCCACCCACACACTCGTGACCTCCAAGCTTACCTTACTTACCACATCCTCTGCAGTGAACAACTTCACACTTTGTCACCACACCGATGTCTCTGCTGCTAGGTTATGGCTGGCATCTGTCTCTCCCCCAACCCCACAACATCTTCCTACAGAATCAAAGCCCCTTTTCCCAAAGTTACAGTCCCTGACATGGGCGGATGACTCACTAAGCAAGGTAAGCACAGGCTGACTTGTGCTTACTTACTAATCCATAGTGAATAATTTCACATGGGTTTCACCATGGCTACTAATCTGTAGTACATGGGTTTTGCTCACTTCATATTTGTAAGTAAGCACAAGTCAGCCTGTGCTTACCTTGCTTATTGGGTCATCAACAGGTACTGAGTCACTGGTGCCCTAACAAGACCCAGCCCCACCTCTGGAACACAGGGGCCGAAGGACACAGAGCCCACTAGTAGCAGGCAGGGCTGGAGATTCAGCAAATAAAAATACAGAATGCCCAGTCAAATTTGAATTTCAGATAAACGACAATTTGCTTTTTTAAAATAAGTATATCCCGTGCAATACTTGGGACAGCCTTATCCTAAAAATTTATTTGTTGCTTATGTGAAATTTAAATTTAAATACGAGTCCTGTATTTGTTTGGCAACACTGTGACAAAGTTCAGGTGCGGCCACAGCTCTGGATTTCCCAAGCCTGGACCTCACAGTATATTTCTTTTACACACACACACACACACACACAGTGTTCAAAGGTTAACCAGCTGTTGTCCATTAAGAAAATGAAAATCCAAACGCCAATGAGATGCCACTGCAGCCCCTTAAGCTGGTTACTGTCAAGTTGACCCCGACTCATGGCAACCCCAGGTGTGTGTCAGAGTGGAACTGTGCTCCGTAGGGTTTTCAGGGGCTGATTTTTCTGAAGTAGATCTGCAGCCCTTTCTCCTAAGGCGCCTCTGGGTGCACTTGAACCACCAACCTTTCAGTTAGTAGCCAAGCATGCTAGCTGTTTGCACCACCCACGGACTCCTTCACTCCCCCTAAGATTATCGAGATAAAAAAGACAGATAATAATATGGTAAGGATGTAGAGAAATTGAAACCCTCATAAGCTACTGGTAGAGATGCAAAATGGTACAGCCACTTCGAAAACAGTCTGGCACTTCCTCAATGGTTGAACATCACGGTTATTATCATGTTGTTGTGTGCTGCTGAATCGATTCCAACTCATAGCGATCCCATGTAACTGAGTAAAACTGACCCCATAGGGTTTCCTAAGCTGTAGTCTTTAAGGGAGCAGGTCACCAGGTCTTTTCTCCCAAACCACGGCTAGTGGGTTCAAAGCACGACCTTTCGGTTAGCAGCCAAGCACTTAACCACTGCACTCCAGGGCTCCTTAGAGTTATATGACCCAGCAGTTCCACTCCTAGGTATACACCCAAGAGAACTGAAAACCTACATCCACACAAAAGCTTGTACACAAATGTTCACAGCAGCATTATTCACAGTAGCCAAAAAGTGGAAACAACCCAAATGTCCACCAAGTGATGAATGGATAAACAAAATATGGTCTATCCATGTAAAGGAATGTTATTCACTATTTTGATAGTCAAAGGAATGAAGTCCTGATACATGCTTCAACATGGACGAATTTTAAAACATTACACTAAGTGAAAGAAGCCAGACACAAAAGTCTACATACGACACAATTTTATTTTTATGAAATATCCAGAACAGGCCAGTCCATAGAGACAGAAAGTAGATTGATTAGTGGTTGCCAGGGAAATGGGGAGGGATTGCTAATGGATACAGGGCTTCTTTCCGGTGTGATGAAAACATTCTAAAATTGACATGGTGATGGCTGCCCAACTCTGACTGTACTAAAAACCACGGACTTGTATACTTTAAATGTATGAATTCTATGGTATGTGCATTATGTCACAATAAAGCTGTTATAAAAAAAATAAAGATTAAACAGCTATAATTGTAAGGGGCAATAAAGAATTTCTTTAAAAAAAAAACCTCCAAAGAATCAAACTTTTAACTTATTAAAGCTGTATATGACCCTATTAATCCAAGACAACAGAGCAATTTACTATGGGGACAGAAGAAGGTGCCAGAAATAGATGGGAAGGCTTCTGCTGGCTTTTAATCCCTCCAGGTGGGAACCAGAGGCTTCAAGTTCCTAATAAGTTGCACATGGCTAATCATCGCTCTACACACAGGTAGAGGAGATGAGAATGACAGCGATGGCCCAGATGACAGCTAATATTTTCTGAGCACTTCTTACATAAAGGGAGTCCCTGGGTGGTACAAACAGTTAACACGCTCAGCTGTTAACTGAAAGGCTGGAAGTTCGAGTCCACCCAGAGGTGCCTCTGAAGAAAGGCCTGGAGATCTGACAAAGTGTGTAGGGTCTAGAACAGTGCTGTCCGATAGAAATACAATGTGAAGCTCATACGGAATTTTAAATCTTCTATAAAAAGGTTAAAAAAAACAGGCAACGTCTTCATGAACCACGGCCTCCTCTATCCTGAGATCGGAAGAACTAGATGGTGCCCAACTACTACTACCAAATGTCTGATCAAGGACACAAGAGATGGATCTTGATAGAAAAGGAGAAAAATGTGGGACAGAACTTCAAGATTCTGGACTTATTGGACCCACTGGGACTGGAAGAATCCCTGAAACTACTCCCCTGAGATACTCTTTAAACCTTGAAGCACCTTTTAATTAAACAGCAGGTCAGCTCAAAAAGTAAAGAATGTCACCCTTGAGTATGTGCTCTTTTAAAAGATGATCTATATGAGGCCATATGGACAACAGTTACTCTAAATCATAGATGAGAAGTTTGCAGGACAGTGAGATTAAGTTAATGGGAGTGAAACAACTAGAACAGAAATAACGAGAATGTTGACACAACGTGAAGGATGTAACCAATGTCAATGACCAATATGTGTAGAAATTGTCGAATGGGAGCATGGTTTGTTGTGTATGTTATCATCAAAAATAAAATATTATTTACAAAAAAGAAACAGGTGAAATTAAGACATTTTATCTAATCCGACGTACCCAAAATATCATTCCAACATGAAATCAATATCTAAAAAAGTACTAATAAGATATTTTACAGAATTTTTTTCATACCAAGCCTTGGAAAAGCAGTATGCATTTTACACTCACAGCATTGAAAACCCTATGGAGCACAGTTCTGTTGACACACGGGGTCTCTATTCACCTGGAGCAGCAGAGGAAGGAAACGACCCAGGAATCAGAGAAGGAAATGCACTACAGGTCCAAATGCGTCCATAAACTACTACCTCCTTTGCCATGAGACCAGAAAAACTGGATGGTACCTGGCTACCATTATGAACATTTGATCAAGGACTGAATAGATGAACCCTGATCAAAAGGAGGAAAATCATGGAACAGAACTTCAAATTCATATGAAAACCACTCACTGGATCCATTGAGACTGGGAGAACCCCTGAATCTATTGCCCAGAACCAGTTTTTAACTTTGAACCAAAGCTATCCCATGATGCCATCATTAAACTAAACAACAGTTCAGCTCAACTAATAAAGAATGCTTGCCTTGAGCATTGTGCTCTTAGATAAATGAGTTCAAATGACAACAGCTAATCTAAAACATAGATGAAACACCAAAGAAGACACAAGGAAAATATGAGCCCAAGAGACAGAAAGGGCCACGTAAACAAGAAACTCCATCAGCCTGAGACCAGAAGAACTAGATGGTACCTGGCTATCACCAATGACTGCCCTGACAGGGAACACAACAGAGAGTCCCCGATGAAGCAGGAGAAAATGGGGTGCAGAACTCAAATTCTGGTAAAAAGACAAACTTAATGGTCTGACTGAGACTGGTGGGATTCCAGAGAACATGGCCCCTGGACTTTCTGTTAGCCCAAAACTAAAACCATTCTCACAGCCAACTCTTCGGACAAAGATTAGACTGGACTTTTTTTTTTTTTACATAAAATGTTACTGGTGAGGAGTGTGCTTCTTAGCTCAAGTAGACATGAAACTAAAAGGCAGCCCCTGTCTGGAGGCGAGATGAGAAGTTAGAGGGGGACAGGAGCTGGCTGAACAGACATGGGAAATACAGGGTGGAGAGAAGGACTGTGCTGTGACATTGCGGGAGAGCAAGTAGGGTCATAGAACAATGAGTGTATACGTTTTTGCAGGAGAAACTGACGTGAATTGTAAACTTTCGCTTAAAGCACGATAAAAAAAAAAAAGGTCAGTTGATACAAAATAAATAAAGCACAGATGAAAGCTTTAAGGGGCAGAGAGTCTAAATCAATACTGATGAATCCATACAGGCAGACTAGAATGGTGATGCAACGCCAAGTATATAACCAATGTATTTGAACGGTACATGTAGAAATTGTGAATGGATGTATGTTTGGTTGTGTATTTTGCCACCAAAAAAAAAGTTTTTTTAAAGATCTCCAGGATATGTGATTAGCAGTAAAGAACAAGAGATAATCCGTCAGTGTGACGTGCTGTCATTCATGTAAAAAGGGTGGGAAGGAAATGGATATACACATTGGCTTGTATATGCAAACATCCTATTCCTCGGAAGGATAAACACACACCCAAAAAAAAAAAAAAAAAGCAACACTGTTTGTCTCTAAGGTGGAGAAACGACTGGCTGAAGGACCAGACGGGAAAAGAGTTTCACAGCCTTGATCCTTTGTTCCTGTGGATTTTGCCTTTGGGACCCAATCTATCGTATAACCAAAAAGCTCCAATCATAGAATGGAGTATTACTCAACCATAAAGAGAAATGAAGCCCTGATACATGCTACGACATGGATCAGCCTCGAAGACATGCTAAGTGCATTAAGTCAGACACAAAAGGTAAACATCGTCTGACTCCCAATGGTGTGAAATACTGGGAAAAGGCAAATGCATAGAGACCAAAGTTGATTCATGGTTACCAGGGGCGGGTGGGAGGGGTGAAGGAGGACTCAGTGCTTCGGGAACACTGAGCTCCTGTTAAGGGCAACAGCAAACGTGGGAGCAGATTAGGGGTGATGGCTGAACAACATGATGGAAGTAATTAATGTCATTGAATTGTACACGTAAAAACTGTTGAGGTGGCAAATGTTTTGTTACATACACATTTACCAAAAAAATGTTTTTAAAACACTCACTCTTTGAAAGAATTATCTATATCAGAGAAGCCCTGGTAACACAGCAGTTAAGCACTCAGTTGCTAAACGAAAGGTTGGCGATTTGAACCCACCAGCCGCTCCACAGGAGAAAGATGTGGCAGTCTGCTTTTGTAAAGGTTTACAGCTTTGGAAACCCTATGGGACAGTTCTACTCTGTCTTACAGGGTCGCTATGAGTCAGAATTCAGTAACAGGTTTACGGGATCTACAGGGGATCTCAGAAAAACTGGAGGTGTAGTGGCTAAGTGCTACGGCTGCTAACCAAAAGGTCAGCAGTTTGAATCCACCAGGCGCTCCTTGGAAACCCTGTGGGGCAGTTTTACTTTGTCCTATAGGCTCACTGAGTCGGAATTGACTTGACAGCAACGGTTTTTTTTGTTTTTGTTTTTTTGATATGGGATCACATGGACAATAGCAACTCAAAAGGTTAGATAGAAACCTTGGGCGGCAGTGAGTTTATGGTAAGAGGGGAGAAACAACCTGGAAAAGGAGGGTGAGAGTGGTTGTACAACTCAAAGAATGGAATCAATGTCACTGAATTGCACATGTAGAAACTGTTGAATGGGTCTACGTTTTACTGCGTGTATTTACAACAACAACAAAAAATTACTTTTTTTAAATGTTGAGAAGGTAAATGTTTTGTTTTATATGTTTACCACAATTAAAATTTTTAAAAGCCCCATACAACTGAAATTGAATTAAAAATGAAGGCAGGGCAAGGACAGAAGCTAGGGAGTATTACTCCCGGAACCCCGGGAAGGAAGGAGCCAGCATGGTGGAAGTCAGGTTTATGGACTGACTGGAGATGGCAGGGGCTGGAACGCCTTCCTAGCCCCACGAAAGGTGCCAGCAGAGCGCAGAGAGGGTGAAAATGCTGTGCAAGAAGCAATAGCTCACAGAGAGAGGAGACTGAGCGCCATTGTTTGAGCCCAGATGGAAGAGTGTGACTGAGTGGAAGGTGGGAGCTGGCTTCAGGCCACAGACACCAGTCAGGAGGCCCCAGGGCACTGATGTAGACTCTTGGGTACCTGGGGGGTGAGGCCAGTGGCACCCATAAAGCCAGGTAGAGGGTTCCTCTCCAGATCACTGGCTAAATAAAATGTGGTCCATCCATACAATGGAGTATGATTCAGCCGTAAAGAGAAATGAAAGGAGCCCTGGCAGCACAATGGTTAAGCGCTCGGCTGCTAACCACCTAAAAGGTCTGCAGTTCAAACCCATCCAATGGCTCCAAGGGAGAAAGGCCTGGTGATCTGCTCCTAAAAAGATGACAGCCTAGAAAACCTTACAGGGCAGGTCTACTCTGTCAAATGGGATCGCTATGAGTCAGAATCAATGTGACAGCACCTAAGAGCAACAACAAAAAATGAGTCCTGATACATGCTACCACGTGGATACACGTTGAAACATTGTGCTGAGTGCAATAAGTCAGGCACAAAAAGACAAAAAGTATATATGATCCACATCAAGTCAATTCTGACTCATGGAAACCCTATGAGATACAGCGGAACAGCCCCACAGGGCTTCCAAGGCTGTGATCTTTACGGAGCAGACTGCCACATCTTTCTGTAGCAGAGTGGCTGGTGGGTTCAAACCACCGACATTTTGGTTAGCAGCTGAGCATTTAACCACTGTGCCACTTATATGAACTTTCTAGAATAGGCAAACGGATAGAGACCCAGATTCCTTAGTGGACACCAGGGGCTGGGAGGAGGAGGGGTCAGGAGTTATTGCTTAAAGAAGACTGAGTTTCTGTTTGAGGTGATGAAAAAGTTTTGAAAATAGCAGTGATGGTTGCCCAACAAGGCGAATACAGTTAAATGTCTCTGAACTGTACACTTTAAAAATGGTTAAAATAGCAAATTTTTGGTTGTATATATTTTACCACAATAAGATTAAAAACAAAAAAAGAAAAGTGAAATGGAGAACAAAAATAATGCCACCTGTGGCCCACGGACCCAAGAAGGTCATGTTGAGACCTGCACCACCGAGACCGTCGGAGCTTTCTGGAAATTCCTTGCAATGTAATCAGTCTTGGAGGACGCACCGAGGGGATCTCCACAGGAGGCACTGAGAACCAGCAGAGAGAAAGCAGAAGGAACCCTGAGGAGAGCATGGTGGAGGCTGTCCCCCAGGGCTTCTCTATCTTTGTGAGGAGAAGGCAAGCGCCCAGCCAGCCATACTCACATGGCAGAGGAAAAGGTCAGAGGAGACCCGTGAATTCCATGCACTGCAGATGGACCTGGAAAGATAGGATCCCTAAAGCAGAATTCTAAAGGGTAACCACAGGAAGTCCACATCAGGAAGAAAGGGCAGGCAGAGGCGACCAATAAATACCCAGGAAGGAAAGCCCATGGGTTGGGACACAGGAAAGAGGCCAAACACCATGTGCGTGCATGTGTGTGTGTGTGTGTTTCCAAGACAGAGGCTGATATAATCCCCATTTTCCAGAAGAGAAAAGAAACTGAGGCTCAGAGAGCAACATGGCATTCTCAAGGTCACACAGTAAGGACGAGGCAGAGCTGAGACTTGAACCCAGGTCCCTCAGACCCCAGCACCTATGCCCTTGGCCATCACACAGAACTTCTCAAAGTGTAGTCAAGAATCACCTAGGGTGGGGACAGGGGAGCGTGCACATTAAAATGCAGATTCCTAGGCAGGCCCAGTTCTTCACCACCATCACGTACTGTAGTGGCTTGCATGTTGCTGTGATGCTGGAAGCTATGCCAATGGTATTTCAAATATCAGCAGGGTCACCCATGATGGACAGGTTTCAGCAGAGCTTCCAGACTAAGACAGACTAAAAAGAGGGAGATGTACATAGACCAGGAGGCAGTCATTTGAACAGAACGAGGGGATACTGCATGGTTTAAAGTCAAGAAAGGTGTGCCTCAGGATTGCATCCTTTCACCATACTCATTCATCTGTATGCAGAGCAGATAATCCGAGAAGCTGGACTATACGAAGAAGGATGGGGCATCGGGACTGGAGGAAGACTCACTAACAACCTGCGTTACGCAGATGACACAACCTTGCTTGCTGAAGTGAAGAAGACTTGAAGCACTTACTGATGAAGATCAAAGACCACAGTCTTCAGTATGGATTACACCTCAACATAAAGAAAACAAAAATCCTCACAACTGGACTGATGAGCAACATCATGATAAATGGAGAAATGACTGAAGTTGTCAAGGAATTCATTTTACTCAGATCCACAAACAATACCAACGGAAGCAGCAGTCAAGAAATTAAAAGATGCATTGCATTGGGCAAATCTGCTGCAAAAGACCTCTCTAAAGTGTTGAAAAGCAAAGATGTCACCTTGAAGACTAAGGTGTGCCTGATCCAAGCCATGGTATTTTCAATTGCCTCATATGTATGTGAAAGCTGGACAAGAAATAAGAAGACCAAGGAAGAACTGATGCCTCTGAATTATGGTATTGGTGAAAAATACTGAATATACCATGGACTGCCAGAAGAACAAACAGATCTGTGTTGGAAGAAGTGCAGGCCGAATGTTCCTTAGAAGCAAGGATGGTGAGACTTCATCTCACATACTTTGGATATGTTATCAGGAGGGATCAGACCCTGGAGAAGGACATCATACTGGGTAAAGTAGAGGGCCAGTGAAAACGAGGAAAACCCTCAGTGGGTGGACTGACACAGAGGCTGCAACAATGGGCTCAAACATAGCAGTGACTGTGAGGATGGCGCAGAACTGGGCGGTGTTTCGCTCTGTTTGTACATAGGGTCGCTGTGAGTTAGAACCGACTCAGCGGCACCTAACGACGACGACGTATCCCAAATATTGTATGGGACAGGCTGTTGTTGTTGGGTGCCATCAAGTAAATTTTCAACTTACAATGATCCTATATGACAGAGCAGAACTGCCGCATAGGGTGTCCCAGGCTGCAATCTTTACAGGAACAGATCACCAGGTCCTTCTCCCGCAGAGTGGCTGGTGGGTTCAAACGGCCAACCTTTCGGTTAGTAGCCAATCGCTTAACCACTGCACCACCAAGGTTCCTTGCATGAGATATACTTAGCATTAAAAAGAGAGAGAAATACAGCCTCCATGAGTCACCCAGGAACTTGCAAGTAAGAAAGCGAGGTTCCCCAGGGAAAGGAAATATCTGGCAGCTACAGAATGATCAAGGGAGGAAAGTAGAAATATGCCTCAGGCAGGAGAGTGGAGAAGGTGCTAAACGGGGCGGGATGGAACCACTGCGATGGCGCGGCTGTGAAGGGTTGCTGTGGTGAGATCAGAGGGACACTGAGGCAGCAGCACCAACAGGACTTGGTACCCAGGGGAGGTAGGAAAGAGAAGGGGTCATTAATGAGCCCGGATGAGGCAGGGGTGGCTCAGTGGTAGAATTCTCGCCTTCCATGCAGGAGATCTGGGTTCAATTCCTGGCCAAAGGACCACAAGCACAGCCACCACCCATCTGTCAGTGGAGGCTTGCATGTTGCCAGGATGCAGAACAGGTGTCAGCGGAGCTTCCAGACTAAGACGGACTAGGAAGAAAGGCCTGGCAATCAATGTCCAAAAATCAGCCAGTGAAAACAAAACAGTCCAGTTTGCAACCGACCACGGGGATGGTACAGGATTGGGTAGTGTTTCATTCCCTTGGGCATGGGGTCTCCACGAGTTTAGGGGCCGACTTGACAGCAGCAGCAACAACAGCAGTGAACTGGGGGGGCTGAGGGAGGACCGGTTTATGGTAGCCAGGACAACAGGCATAATTTGGGACATGTTGAGTCTCAGGGGTTTAGGACCCTGGGGGATGTGGGTCTGCAGTTTGGGAGCAAACAGTAACAATGGGTAATATTACAAGGAAGGGGAGAAAAAGGAAAGGAAGTGGGGATCTGGGAAGCTCGACACTTAAGGACAGGGAACCAGAGAGAGAGCCAATGCCACATAGTCACTCTGACACCAACATCCCCTGCGAGTCTGCCTGGCACTGCTTTCAAAGCTCAGAAACACCTACGGTAATTCCTCTCATCAATTACTCAGTTCTGTCATCATAATACATCAAACATCAAACCACAGGGTTGGAAGGGGGCTTGTCCGCCATCTCAAAGAGTCTTGTTGTTGTTGTTGATGTCTTGTGCCCAATTCAGTTCCGACTCTTGGTGACCCCCATGTGTTACTGAGCAGAACTGTTCCATAGGGTTTTCTTGGCTGTGACCTTTACAGAAGCAGATCACCAGGTCTTCCTTCCACAGTACCTCTGGGTGTGTTTGAACTCCAACCTTTCAGTTACCAGCCAAGCGCAAACCACCTGAGAGTCCTACCCCCTCCTTAATAATAAGACAAGGACCCAAGCCAAACCACTGCCATCAAGTCGATTCGGACTTATAGCGACCCCATAGGGTTTCCGAGGCTGTAAATCTCTATGGAAGGAGTCTGCCACGTCTTTCTACCACAGACTGGCTGGTGGCTTCAAACTACCGACCTTTGGGTTACCAGTCCGTTGCTTTAACCACTGCACCACCAGGGCTCTTTACAGACAAGGACAGGCAGCACCAAAGACAGAGGAGGGACACCAAGTTTCACAAGGCCCTACAGCACTTTGTAAAAAAGTAGCAGGGGGCATTGATACAATGCAAGTGGGTGGAGTTTTGAGGGTGCTTTTAAATTTAAGCTCATCCCTTCTCTGATCTTCTAGAGGGAAACAAAGAAGACACTCCTGGAAAGAAGCTGGTAACAAAGAATCACAGAAAGGCAGTCAGAAGGCAGCTGCCTACTAGCTTGTATCTCTTATATGGAATAGCTACCTTTTTCCACTAACAAAAGCAGTTTTGGGAAAGTATCACCCTTTAACGCATTTCCACAAAGACAAAGGAGAAAAGCAAGAAACTCCAAGTAACATGAGCAAGAGACTCTCCTATGTGAACCTGATGAGGAATAAAACCTTGCAGAATTGGAAGAAAAAACCCAGATCTGAAATCCAGCTTGAATCCTCACAGTCTGCCTTGAGCTCCAACTGGAACCTCTATCCAGCTGGCATCTGGCAACACACAACTGCGGTTCCTATCCTGCTAGAAATGAACAAACAAAAAACAATTGCCGTCCAGCTGATACCGACTCGTGGCGACCCCATGTATGTCAGAGTAGAACTGTGCTCCATCGAGTTTTCAGTGGCTGGTTTTTTGGGAAGTAAATTGCCAGGCCTTTCTTCCGAGGCACCTCTGGGGGAACTTGAACCTCCAACCTTCCAGTTAGCCACTGAGCACGTTAACTGTTGTACCATCCAGGTGCTCCAGAAACAAAATGTTTCTAATTGTCCCAAAAGCTGCTACGGCACACTTTGGCACTAGGATCAATACCGGGAATACACCTTACTGAAACACAAGTGGGAACTCTATACCTCCTCCTGAACTGTCCACATGATAACCAAGGGCTTGTACACAGATGGAAATGGGACGAAAAGGCCATATACGTTCCCAGGGATTCTAAATGGGAAATGGTATATCCAAGTTCACAAATTTTAAACCCCCTACTTAAATTTAAAATTTTCCATATTAAGCATGTTAATCCAATTGTAAGATATCCCAAAAAAAAAGTATAGGGATAAAGAACTGGTCGGTGGGTGTCAGGGGATAAAGGTGACGTGAGGGTTGTTATTGTCGTTAGTTACTGTTGAGTCAGCTTCAACTCCTGGTGACCCCGTGTACAACAGAACAAAAGGCTGCCCGGTCCTGCACCATCGACCCGATCGTTGGTATGCTCGAGTCCATTGTTGCAACCACTGTGTATTTTGTGTGCCTTCCAAACTAGAGGGCTCGTTTTCCAGCACCATATCAGCTGCTAACAGAAAAATCAGGGGTTCACACCCACCAGCTGCTCCTTGGAAACACTATGGGGCAGTTCTACTCTGTCCTACAGGGTTACTATGAGTGGGAATTGACTCGACAGCAACAGGTTTTTGGTTTATATTGGACAATATTCTGCTGTGGTCCACAGGGTTTTCACTGGCTAATTTGCAGAAGTAGGTCGCTACACCTTGCTTCCGAGTCTCAGTTTGGAAGTTCTGCTGAAACCTGTCCACCATGGGTGACCCCACCGGCATAGCTTCCAGCATCACGGCAACACGTAAACCATCACAGGAACGCAGACAGACAGACAGGTAGTTGACACAACTCTATGCAAGGGTTAAAAGTGGTACATCGAAAGAAAAAAAGCCAATTTTACAGTACAGTGTTTTTTTTAAATAAGACAGTTGTCTCCAACGACAAGAAGGGGGTGGGTGTGGGGACAGGGTGTTGAAGGTTTGCTTTTCCTCTCCATATTTTCGTAATTTTTTTTTTTTTTTTTTTTTGCGATAAGCATGTATTACTTGTCACTTCTTTACTCAAAAAATCCAGACTACAAAAGCCGGAACTCAACGGGAATGCCTTGTATTTCCAGGTCTCCTAAGTTTTCCGCCTTTGACAGTGTCATGGATTGAACTGTGTCTCCCAAAAATGTGTGTATCAACTTGGATAGGCCATGAGTCTCAGTATTGTGTGGTTGTCCTCCATTCTGTGATTGCAATTTTATGTTAAAGAGGATTAGAGTAGGATTATAACACCCTTACCCAGGTCGCATCCCTGATCCAATGTAAAGGGAGTTTCCCTGGGGTGTGGCCTGCAACACCTTTAATCTCTCAGCAGATAAAAGGAAAGGGAAGTGAGGAGCGGGCCTCTTACCACCAAGAAAGCAGCAACAGGAGCAGAGTGCTCCTTTGGACCCAGGGTCTCTGCGTGGAGAAGCTCCTAGTCCAGGGGAAGACTGATGAGAAGGCCAACAGAGACAGAAAGCCTTCTCCTAGAGCTGATGCCCTGAATTTGGACTTTTAGCCTCCTAGACTGTGAGTAAATAAATTTCTCTTCATTAAAGCCATCCACTTGAGGTATTTCTGTTATTGCAGCACTAGATGACTGAGACAGTCAGGGTGCTGTCTTACCACTTTTCTATCGCTCCTTTTAGTGGAAAATATTTGAGTTTCCTTCTCTGACAGATTTCTGCCTTATATCAGTTCCAGCTTTTCCAGGTTTTACTGAACAATCCAATTGTGAAATATAAACCAAGCCACCCCAGATGTGCTCTTAACAGGAATAAACACAAGGCATCTTGGGAGATGATCGCTCACCAGACACCACTTCCTCTTGGGTTCTAGAAGCAGGGCTGATGGCTCGGAATTCTCATTCAAGGCCAAGATCGTTGTTTAAATAAATCCTCAAGTCTCACACACGCAGCCATCAAGGGAATCTGGCTGCTTTTTTCTCCTCCTTGGAGCCCGTAAATTCCACGAATAGTGTGAATTCCTTTATTATCGTTTACTCTTTAAAGAGAAAAACCCAGCATCCTTGGAGGTTTCATCTAACTTTACTCATTCAACTTATACCGGGGACCACATGAGCTTTTAAAAACCAGTTGCCACGAAGGACCCTTGAAAACAGAAACCTGTGTACCAATGTTCACTGCAACACAGTTCACAATAGCCAACAGGTGAAAACCACCAAAATGTCCATCAATGCATGGATGGATACACAAAACATGGTTATACACACAATGGAATACTTTTTTTTTTTTTTTTACAATGGAATACTACTCAGCCATAAAGAGAAACCAAGTCCTGATGCATGCCACAACACAGGTGAACCTTGAAAACATCATGCTGAGTGAAAGGAGTCAGTCACAAAAGGGCAGATACTATATGATCTCACTTACATGAAACATAAGCAAATATCCAGAAACCAAAGATAATCCATGGCTACCAGGGGTAGGAGGGGGGAAAGGAAGTTTTTGCTTAGGAGGCATGATGGTGTTAATGGTGGTGGAACAATTTAGTAAACGATAACAACAATGGTTGTACAACCTGAAGAATGTAATCAACGTCAGTGAATTGTACACGTAGAAACTGCTGAGTTGGTGTGTGTTTTGTTGTGAATATTTTCTCCATAATGAAAAGAGAAAAAAAAAAAAACAACAGTTGCCATCAAGTCGACTCCACCTCACAGCAACCCCATGTGTGTCAGAGTAGAACTGTGCTCCGTAGGGTTTTCAATGACTAATTTTTCAGAAGTACATTGCCAGGCCTTTCTTCCAAGGCACCTCTCAGTGGACTCGAACCTCCAACCTTTTATTAGCAGCCTGGCTCTTTAACTCTTTGCACCACCGAGATACTCCACACAAGCACACCATGAAGAATGAACCTCCGTGAAGTTCATTTCAGGTCTGGGATCAGCAAATTTTGTCTGTAAAGGGCCAAAAGAGTAAATATTTTGGGATTTGCAGGCCATGCTTTCTCTGTCGAAACTACTCAACTCTGCCTTTGTAGAGCAAAAGCAGCCATCAAGGACAGCCTGCACAACACACGATACAGAGGAAGTCAGAACAACTGGACTAAACCAAAAGCTAAGAAGTCTCCTGAATACAACCAAACACTTTAAGGGGCAGAGTGGAGGGAGAGGGCATCTGGGGACCATGGTTTCAGGGGACGTCTAGGTCAACTGGCATGATAAAGCTTATTAAGGAAATGTTGCGCATCCCACTTTGGTACGTGGCGTCTGGGGTCTTAAAAGCTAGCAAGTGGCCATCTGAGATGCATCATCAATTGGTCCCGACCCACCTGGAGCAAAGAAGAATGAAGAACACCAAAGACACAAGGAAAATATGAGCCCAAGAGACAGAAAGGGCCACATAAACCAAAGACTCCATCAGCCTGAGACCAGAAGAACTAGATGGTGCCTGGCTACCACCAATGACCGCCCTGATAGGGAACACAAGAGAGACCCCGATAGAACAGGAGAAAAGTGGGGTGCAGAACTCAAATTCTAGTAAAAAAGACCAGACTTAATGGTCTGACTGAGACTGGAGGAACCCTGGAAGACATGGCCCCTGGATTCTCTGTTAACTCAGAACAAAAACCATTCCTGAAGCCAACTCTTCAGACAAAGAATAGACTGGACTATAAGACATAAAAAGATACTCATGAAGAATGTGCTTCTTAGTTCAAGTAGATACATGAGACTAAACGGGCAG
Source organism: Loxodonta africana (assembly GCF_030014295.1). Lineage (NCBI taxonomy): Eukaryota > Metazoa > Chordata > Mammalia > Proboscidea > Elephantidae > Loxodonta > Loxodonta africana. The sequence goes on from NC_087344.1 coordinate 11,411,504, forward strand.
CTCCTGTCTGAAGGCAGATGAGAAGGCAGAAAGGGAAAGGAGCTCATTGGACAGACACAGGAAATACAGGGTGGAAAGGAGTGTGCTGTCACATTACAGAGAGAGCAACTAGGATCACATAACAATGTGTGTATAAATTTTTGTATGAGAAACTAACTTGAGCTGTAAACTTTCACTTAAAGCATAATAATAACATTTTTTTTTAAAAGTCTGTACATGAATGAGCATGGCTGTGTGCCAATAAAACTTTATTTACAAAAGCAGGCGGTGGGCAGGATTTGGCCCCTGAGGGCCATCTATTCTAGATGGAGTCAGACCAGTAAATAAAAATAAAATAAAAATCTAAGTAAATAAAAATCTAGGCTTAGAGAGGGTCATAATAGAGTCCTGCGAGTTTGGCTGGCACGAGCTGCTTGCAATCAGCTGCTAACTAAAGGCTGGTGGTTCAAATCTACCCAGTGGCTCCACAGAAGAAAGGCCTAGCAAACTGCTTCCATTAAAGATCACAGCCGAGAGAACCCCAGGAAGCAGGCCTACTCTGTAACGCACGGAGCCAGGGACCAACTCGACAGCAGTTCATACAACAAGATCCAGGGAGCCACGAGACATGAGGGCCAGCTTCTAAGCACAGGTAGAAGAAGCAGCAAAGGTGAGAAATGAGAAACAGGTGACAAGTCACCTTCTAGCGGCAGGGAGTGGGCAGTGTCAAACCCAGAAGGGTCAAGTGAGGTGAGGCCACAGAAGACGTAACTGGGAGGTGAAGGATTACCTTTGTGGAGAGCCACAGCAGGGCGGTAGAGACACAAGCCAGACGCTGTGGGCAGAGCAGTGGGTGAAAGGGGAGCAAGCGAGGTGGGTGGGGGCCCAGGCTTGGAACCCAGGCCAGGTGGTGGGGAGTGGCGTTGGGGAGCATTGAATGTTTAAAGGCTGAAACAAGAAAGGCTTGTGGGTGGAAGGAGCTCCTTGGATGGAGAGAGGGGAGCAAGCAGGGGCCCAGGCGGAGAAGCGTCTTAGACAAAGATGAGGCCAATTCTGCTGCAGTGGTTCTCAACTGGCATCTAATGGGTGGAGACCAGGGATTCTGCTCGACACCCTACAGTACACAGGATGCCACGCCACCACCACTGCAGAGAATGATCCAGACCCAAACGTCAAGGGTGCCAGGGGTAAGAAGTCCTGCTCTCATAAAACAGGAAGGGGACGGTGGTGGTTTTGCCAAAAGCCCTGATGGCATGAACAGTTAAGCACTCAACTGCTAACCTACAGGTTGGGGGTTCAAACCCACGTGAGAAAGACCTTCGATCTGCTTCCATTAAGATTACAGCCTAGGAAATCCTATGGGGCAGTTTTACTCTGTAGAACACATGGGGTCACTAGGAGTCAGAGTAGATGCAATGGCACCTAATGACAACAACATTGGTGGTTCAGTGGCAGAATTCTCACCCTCCATGTGACAGACCCGGGTTCGATTTCTGGCCAATGCACCTCATGTACAGCTACCACCCGTATGTCAAGGGAGACTTGCTTGCTACTATGATGCTGAACAGGTTTCAGAAGAGCTTCCAGACTAAGACCAGGAAGAAAGGCCTGGCAACCTACTTCTGAAAATCAGCCAGTAAAAATCTCATGGATCACAATGGTCCAAACTCCAAATGATCATGGCAATGGCACAGGACCAGGTTATACATGGGGTCAGGGGTTGATTTGACAGCGGAATGGAAGTGGGATCAGGTGGGGACCCCAGGGGGATAACAGAGAGGGGCAGGGGCCAGAGGCAGTCTCCAGGAGAGAAGCAGAGGTGTGGAATCATCACAGGGAGGTGACTGAGCAGATGGCAGTTCTGCCTGGGGACTAGGGGATCTTTTGTACCAAACACACCAGAGAAACATCTCGTGGCTGTCCCTCGAGAAATCAGGAGTGTCTGAGAAATGAGGGGTACCTGAGAATCAGGGGTACCTAAGAAATCAGGAGTGTCTGGAAACAAGAAAGCATCTTATGCCTCAATTGGCCAACTAACTTGAACCCAGGAAACCTGTGAGGTCCGATTTTCATTAACCCCGCACTGCTTTAGTTCTCTGACTTTGCAATGCCGGTAAGGAACCTGGGGCCAGAACCACCCAATCTAAATGGAAACAGAGAAGGCAGCCCTAGCCCAGGTCCACCCAGCAATGAAGACTCCACGGGACCACAGGTGGGGGTGGCACAGCCTCATACGACATCTCCAAGAAACAGTCCTTCGGTCCTTAAAAATGGCATTTATTTCCCTCCTCCCCACCTCGCCCAAAATGCCGTATTGGCTGACGTTAGGGATTAATAAAGGAGCCCTGGTGGTGCAATGGTTAAGCGCTCAGCTGCTAACTGAAAAGTCAGCGGTTTGAGCCTGCCAGCAGCTCCGTGGGAGAATGACCTGGCAATCTGCTCCCATAAAGATTATAGTCTGGGAAACAAAACCCGACAGGGAAGTTCTAACTCTGTCATATGGGGTCGCTACGAGTAGGACGTTACTTGACAGCATACAACAACAACAACAGAGATTAATGATCTGGAAAGATGGTCCTCCCCCTACTCCCCACGTCTTCAAGGGGCATCACATCTCATCTATTTGATAGAATCCTGTTAAACATTACCCCAGGGTAGGGCTGGGGGAGGCTTAGGCACATGGCAGGAATTAGTTACTGAAAGAATGATCTTTGCTTAAGAAATTAGCGCTCTGGGTTCTAATCTCGACTGTGCCACCTGCTGGAGCTCTGGGCAGCTGTCTTTATCTGCAAAACTAAGCCAAAAGCAAACCCGTTGCCGCCAAGTCCATTCCAACTCATAGCGACCCTATAGGACGGAGAAGAACTGCCTGATAGAGTTTCCAAGGAGCAGCTGGTGGATTTGAACTGCCGACCTTTTGGTTGGCAGTGGAGCTCTTTACCACTGCACCACCAGGGCACCCCTCATCTGCAAAAAGGGATAATAATAGGCCCTACAACTAGCAGCCAAAAGGTTGACAGTTCAAACCCACTCAGAGGTACCACAGAAGACAGGTCTGGCGATCTGCTTCCAAAATGTCACAGCCTTGAAAACCCTGTGGAGCAGTTCTACTCTGCACACATGGAGTCACCATGAGTCGAAATCGAATGGAAGGCAACTAACAACAACAACAACAACAACTTCCCGAGGATGAACTCAGGTTATATACGCACAGCACAGAGAACAGCGCCTGCTAAGTGTCCGCTCTTACTGTTAAGTATTATCTGGCGAACAAGCAGCTCCTTCGGAGGCTCTGTTCCTAGCCCCATTCAAAAAGAAACATTTACTGAACACCTACTGTATGCCAAAGGAGTCCTGCTGGTGTAACGGTTAAGCACTCAACTGCTAACGGAAAGGTTGATGGTTTGAAGCCACCCAGCAGCTCCACAGGAGAAGAGATTTGGCACTCTACTCCGGTAAAGATTACAGCCTAGAAAACCCTACAGGGCAGTTCTACTCTTTCACACAGGGTCGCTATGAGTTAAAATGGATTGGACAGCACCTAACAACCACAGCCATGTGCGAGGCACTGTTCTAGGCTCTGGAAATGTTAACAGTGAACAAAACAGACAAAAAGCTCCTGACCTCATGGAAGCTGTAAATACAGAAAAACCCAAAAACCAAACCCAGTGCCATCGAGTTGATTCCGACTCATAGCGACCCTATGGGACAGAGTAGAACTGCCCCATAGAGTTTCCAAGGAGCGCCTGGCGGATTCGAATTGGCGTCCCTTTGTTTAGCAGCCGTAGCACTTAACCACTACACCACCAGGGTTTCCGTAAATACAGAAAGCAGCAGTAAATTTGAGGCCTGGAAGCTCAGGCACAGATTCACAATTAATTACCAAACCTAGATGGAACAGAAGCGCGAGGAGCCACACACACACAAGCGTGCCCAGGCAGAAGTACACACTCATACTTGTGCACATACAAGAAGCCGGGCACAGGTCTAATCACTTGTCTTGGGTTTTCCTAATGAGAACCCAAACCAACTGCGACTCTTCGCAGTCTACCTGGTAGACCTGATGCCTACCAGGTACTCAGGGTCTCGGAGAAACCAAGTGGCACAGCCACTCAGCAAACTTGGTTTGTTACCTTCAAAGCTTATGCTTTCTCATCTACCTCGTTTACATCAGGGAACTCAGGAGCTTCTATGACTTCCCTCTCTAACCCCTTCCCCACCCATGATCTATTTCCTTTTATGGAGATAGGTGAAGAAGTAACCCAACAGATGTGTTTAAAGCAGAGCTTTAGACCCCATGGTGGGAAATCCCAATTATATCAGTCCTGGCCCACAACCAGAGCAAGGAGGATGCTGGGGTAGGGGTTTAGGGCAGCCCATGGGGCCAGGGGGAGTGTGAGGCTCATTAAGGCCAGAGACACCCCCAGGGCTAACAGGGAAAGAACCCTCATGAAGGGTGAAGCTGAGGGGTGGGAAGGGTTTAGGGGACCTAGGGCGAGGGATTGCAAACCAGAGCCTTGACCTGGAATCCCACTGACAGAGGTTCAAGTCCCAGCTCTGGCACTGACTTTGGAGCAGGTGAGTTCTGTGAGCTATCTGAGCCTCAGGTTACACCTCTGTGAAATGGGGGAATAGCACTATCAGCCTCCAGGGGCCACTGTGAGGGTCCAGAGAAATAAGATGGACCAACCCCAGGCATACAGTGATACTATTTATAACAACCATGATGTATGCCACCCCTAGTTGTTACTACAACGGCTGCAGGTGTTGCCACGGTGCTAGAGTTTGGCTCAGGGTATCTGGAAGCAGGACACAAATGTGTAAACGCGGACCGTAGTGGTGGTCACCAGCTTAATCCCAAGGAAATCGGAGTTGTTGTTATGTGCCCTTGAATTGATTTCAACTCATAGCGACCCTATAGGACAGAGTAGAACTGCCCCATAGGGTTTACAAGGCTGTAATCTCTACCGAAGCAGACGGCCACATCTTTCTCCCGCGGAGAGGCTGGTGGGTTCAAACCGCCAACCTTTCTGGTTACCAGGGAGCGCTTAACCACTGCACGACCAGGGCTTCTTGGGAGTCGACGAGGGGTCTACAATTCCCCACCCAGGGGCAGCGTCACCCAGCAGCGGGAACCCCAAAGAACACCGCCCCCCCCCCAAGTCCGGCACTATCTGCGTTGCATCCAACCGTGTGTGCACGCCAGGCAGGCATTGGGCTGTCGGAGGCCGCCCGAACCTTAGGACCCGACTTCCCAGAGGCGACCCAGCGAGGACGCGTGCCCCGCCTCGGGAGCGCGTCGGGACCGGGGGAAGGGGGAGTGGGGATGGAGGAGCAGGAGTGGGTCCGAGCGCACTCAGGAGAGGCGTCCGCCGCGGGGCGGGCACTGGGGCAAGGTTCCTCGGCCCGGGGCAGGCGCGCGGGGAGCCGAGCCGCGAGCCCGAGCGGGCAAAGGCCAAGGTCAGCGGCCTCCCGCCCCCCGCGAGGCCGAAGCGACCGTCCGGGCCACCCGCTCCCGGGCGGGCCCTCGCGCCCTAGCGGGGACTTCATTTGAACAGCGGGGTGCCGTCGGCTGCGATGTCCCCGCCCACCCCCGCGCCCCAGACTCACCTTCTCCAGGGTACAGGTGGCCCGCGGCGCCCACCAACAGTGCGGCCACGGCCACCAGCAGCGGCGCGGCCGCCGCCCCCCGCTGGCCCCCGGAGCCCATGACTGCGGGAGCGCGGGGTCCCAGCAGCTCAGAGCGCGCGGCGCCCAACCGCGAGGGTCATGCTCCGAGCGGCCGCCCGCCCGGGAGGCGCCGGTGGCCGCGCGTCCTCCTCCTCCGCCCGGGAGGGCCCCAGCAACGGCCCGGGAGGGGCGCGCGGCCTCGGCGCCACCAACCCAGCGGCGCGGCCCGGCCCCGGCTCGCGGTCCCTGGGCCCGGAGCCCGCGCTGCTACCCGGCTCCCGGCTGGCGGTCCCGCGCGCCCTCGGCCGCAGGCGGTGGACGCACCGACAGACGGACACTTGGACGGACTGACGGGCGCGCGGCGGCGGCACCTGGGCTGGCGGGCGGCTGGCGGGCGGCGGGCGCGAGGCTGTTCGGCCCGTAAACAACGCGGCCCGTCAGCTGGGCCCCGCGCGGACCGCGGGAAAAGGCGGCGCGGATCACGCCTCGGAAGGGACTCGGCGCCGGGGAGGCAGGCAGAGTGGAGGGGGGCGGAGGGAGGGAGGGGGCGGGGGGAGGGAGGGAGGGGGCGGGGGAGGGAGGGAGGCCCCGCCCCATCCCGCCCCGCCCCCTCCCCCCGCCCGGCCGGGCTCTGGAGGCCCCCGGGGCTCCCCAGACTGCGCCAGCGGCTCGTGTCCCGGAGCGTGAGGCCGCCCTGGCCGCCCCAGCGAGACACATCTTTGTCTTTCTTGTGCACTTCGGTATTTTGTTCATAGTGCATTTTTTGTTGTTGTTCGTTGGAATTTTTTGTTAATACTGCATTTAGATATTATTTATCTTGGTTACTTGGGTTTGGAGCACGTCCTTAAATTTTGTAGACGAGCGGAGCGCCTCACTCACCTCACCCTAGTCCCAGCCTAGAGCGCGCCAGCCACTCCGATCTCCCCCTCCCCCGAGTCGGGGTGCCCTGGACTCCCCGTCTAGGGGCGGGAGCCACGCCAGGCCTCTGGGGACAGTCACGTGCCCGGCGCCCTGTGTGTGCCGCGCGCTTCGTAGTTGTAGTTGGAGAAATGGCGTCTAGGAGAATGTTTCGGAATATCCTGACAGAACAGACCAGGCCCTTGGAGATCCTGGGCTGGGAGTAGGTGGACACGCCTGATTTTCAGTATGCAGACCTGGGGTTCATCTAGGAGTCCTGGCTGGTGTAAACGCTTAAGCGCTGAACTACCAACCAAATGGTTGGCGCTTCAAACCCACCCAGAAGTTCCTCGGAAGAAAGGCCTGGAGATCCACTTCCAGCGGTCACAGCCCTGAAAGCCCTGTGGAGCACAGTTCTACTCTGGCACACATAGGGTCACCATGAGTTGGAATTGACTCCACACACCAACTAACAAAAACAACGGAGTTCATATGTGTCTGAATGCGCAGTGATGCCATTTGTGAATAGGGCTAGACAGTGAGTAGTCAGTCACCCTCCTGAAGGGGCCAAGGGGGCCTCTGTATAAGAAATCCAGGACCCCAACCCTCACTCTCTGTGTAGCCTTGGACTAGTGATTTACCATTTCTAGGTCGGTCTCACCTCTTTGACAATACCTGCAGGCCTGGGGAGGCACACAGGAAATAAAGCTTGGGAAAGTGACCAGCACAATCCTAGGCCCTGGGCATTCATTCTTCCTCCCCTTTATTATACGACTATTTGTGTGACAGGCCCTGGCCTGACTCTCTTCTCCCTCTGGGCCTTTACCTGGCTATCAGCCCTGTCTGTAACATTTCAGCAAGCCCTCCCGTGGCTGACTCCACCTCTATGCTACAATGACACCTTTGCTCACCAGGCTTTGCAAATGCCACCCCCGAGTCCTTTGTTCCTTTCCTCTGATATTTTAATAACACACCTAAAACTACCTGGAATCCCTATTTTTTATTGTTTACCTTGTAGTACATCTTCTCCCCTCCCTATGAACCAAAAACCCAGTCAGTCCGGTTCGTTACTCCTGCTGCCTGACACACTGTTGGTTAATAAATATTTGCTGAATGGAAGAAGCTTAAACAATAAGTAACGGGGAATTACAGTCAGCAAAATAAACATGTTCTATTTCCTTATAGAGCTCACAACCTAGTGGGGGAGAGGGTCATTAATTACACAATTCTGTGTGTGTGTGTGTGTGTGTGATGAGGTGGGAGGGTGGTCAGGAAGGACTCCCTGACCAATTGCCATCCAGCCAACTCAGACTCAAGACAACCCCATGACTGTCAGGGTAGAACTGTGCCCCATAGGGCTTTCGATGGCTGATTTTTGGTGAAGATATTTAAGGATTCATGAAATGGTTCTCAAAGAATATACGAGAAACCAGTAACTTTTTTTTAATCTGTTTGAATTGTTTTTCACCATGTACAGTATATTACTTACTTTTTAAAAATCAGCATGTCTAAGAGAGCTAAATTTTTTCAGACCATTACCATAGCTGCAAAGTGAAATAAAATAAAATACCAAGGAAATATTTTAATAGCAATGGCTCCAACCCATTTAAAAAAAAAAAAAAAACTATAATGCTTTCTTTTAAAAAAAAAATCAAACACTTGCCATTGAATCAACTCCAACTGAGATTACAGACATTTGGGACCAGATTATTCTCTGTGGAGGGGGCTGTTCTGTGCATTGTAGGATGTTTAGCAGCGTCCCTGGCTTGTACCCATGAAACACCAGAAGCACTCTCCTCACCCCAGTTGTGGTGATAAAAATGTCTCCAAACATTGTCCAATGTCCCCTCGGGGCAGAATAACCTCCAGCTGAGACCCACTGGTCTATAAGAATAATTAGGTCAAAATAGGGAAGAAACATCTGGAAAAGAAGAATAACTGGGAAAGGCACTAACATTCTTCAGATAATAAAATCCTGTAAAGCTATGTTGTTATTGTAGGGTGCCACTGAGTTGATTCCAACTCATAGCAACCCCATGCGACAGAGTAGAACTGCCTCATAGGGTTTTCTAAGCTATAATCTTTACAGGAGCAGATCACCAGGTCTTTCTCCTGTGGGGCCTCGGAGTGGGTTCAAACCACCAACCTTTCTGTTAGCAGCTGAGAATTTAACCATTGAGCCACTGGGGCTCCTTTATGAAGCTATAATGAATATAAATAAGCACAAATATAGGCAGCTGAATTCATATATCAGAAGGGGTAACCTAGAAATAGACTCCAATTTTTAATATACTATTTCTAAAGGCATCTTCCAGTCTGCGGGAATGGGAAAAATCATTATCAACACTGTGAGTTACTAGAAAGGTCCAAGATAATCGTATGGTAATTGGAGAGGGAAATCTATAAAGTCTTCAACGAATGGATTTCAAAAACAAATTCTAAAAATGCATTTAAATATAATTTGCTAAATTAAAAATTAAAGCATATTGGAGGACATTCAGCTTCTACCAGAGGTGATGAAAAAATTTTACAACAGATCATGCCAATGGTTTAACAACATGAAAACATATTTAATGTCACTGAATTGTACATGTGAAGAATGTGGAAATGGCAAATGTGTTATTACAAATATATTTATTACAACTTTTTTTTTAAGTGTTTATCCCTAGGGAGATTGTCCCGTTGATTTCGTTGCACAGTACCTGGGGTCTTAAAAGCTTGCAAGCGGCCATCCAAGGTACAACAATTGCTCTCTCTTCATCTGGAACAACAGGGGAAGAAGGAAGAAGGAGAGTCAGGAATAAGGGGAGGAAATGGAATGTGTGGCTAATCGCCTCCATAAACAACTGCCTGCTTTGCCATGAAACCAGGAGAACTGAATGGTGCCTGGCTACCTTTACCAAACATTGTGATCAAAGATTCTATACAAGAATTCTGATCAAAATGGGGGGAAATGCAGAATAGAACTTTAAATTCTTATGGAATCTAGACTTTCTGAAGCCATAGAGACTGCATGAACCCCCAAAACCATTGCCCTGCAATAATCTTTACATCTTAAATCTTACACCAAAAATATCCCCTGAAGTCTTCTTTAAACCAAACAATATTTCACTGAATTAGTAAAGAAAGTCTGCTTTGGCAATGCACCTTTTTTTTTTTAGTTGTACCGTAAGTGAAAGTTTACAGATCAAGTTAGTTTCTCATACAAAAATTTATACACACGTTGTTTTGTGACCCTAGTTGCCATCCCCACAGTGTGACAGCACACTCTGCCTTTCCACCCCAGGTTTCCCATGTCTATTCAACCTGTCCCTTTCTGCTTTCTCATCTTGCCTCTGGACAGGAGCTGCCCATTCAGTCTTATGTATCTACTTGAATTAAGAAGCACACTCTTCACGAATATCACTTTATGTCTTATAGTCCAGTCTAATCTTTGTCTGAAGAGTTGGCTTCGGGAATGGTTTTAGTTTTGGGCTAACACAGAGTTCGGGGTCCATGTCTTTTGGGGTCCCTCCAGTCTCAGTCAGACCATTCAGTCTGGTCTTTTTACTAGAATTTGAGTTCTGCACCCCACTTTTCTCCTGCTCCATCAGGGACTGTCTGTTGTGTTCCCTGTAGGAGTGGTCATTGGTGGTAGCCAGGTACCATCTAGTTCTTCTGGCCTCAGGCTGATGGAGTCTGTGGTTTATGTGGCCCTTTCTGTCTCTTGGGCTCATATTTTCCTTTTGCCTTTGGTGTTCTTCATTCTGCTTTGCTCCAGGTGGATTGGGACCAACTGATACATCTTAGATGGCTGCTTGCTAGTTTTTAAGATCCCAGAGGCCACTGACCAAAGTGGGATGCAGAACACGTTGTACTCTTTTAAAGAACTATGTAGGTGGGACCAAATTGACAACAGCAACTGGAAAGTTTAGATAGGAAGCTTGGGCGGGGGAGGGGCCAGGGAAGGGATGGAGGAGAACAGTGAGCTTATATTAACGGGGAGGAACAATTGGGAAAAGGAGCATGAGAATGGTCGTGCAACTTAAAGAATGTAATCCATGTCACAAACTGCATGTAGACATTCTGGAATTGGTGTGTGGTCTGCTCTGTATATTTTTAACAACAACAAAAATATTTTTTTAAAGACCGAAAAAGAGTTTAAAAAATTAAAAGCACAGAAAAAAAACTAGGAGGATACAGAACTGGGTATTAATCTTCCAAAGGAAATATCTGTTGTTGTTAGGTGCCGTCGAGTCAGTTCCGACTCATGGCAACCCTAAACGACAGAGTAGAACTGCCCCATAGGGTTCCCGAGGAGCGCGCCTGGTAGACTCGAACTGCTGACCTTTTGGTTAGCAGCTGTAGCCCTTAACCACTACACTACCAGGGTTCCCAAGGTCATTAGGGCGGACCCTAATCTTTATGACTGGTGTTCTTATAAGGAGAGAAAACAGGGGCACTGAGGGAGACGGGGGTGAGAACGTCATGTGACATGTGACAAAGGTGGCGGAAATTAGGGGGATACTACCACAAGCCAAGTCCCTGGATGGCTACTAGCAGAAAGGTTGACAGTTCAAGTCCACCCAGAGGTGCCTCAGAAGACCTCGTGATCTGCTTCAGAAAGGTCCCAGCCTTGAAAACCCTTTGTTGTCGCTGCCGTTAGGCGCCATCGAGTCAGTTCCAGCTCATAGCAACCGTACGTACAACAGAACCAAACGTTGCCGGGTCCTGCACTGTCTTCACAATCGTTGCCATGTTTGAGCCCATTGTTGGAGCCACTGTGTCAATCCATCTCCTCCTCTTTTTCACTCACCCTCTACTTTACCGGGACCCTGGTGGCGCAGTGGTTAAGCCTTTGGCCACTAACCAAATATTGGCAGCTCGAATCCACCAACTGCTCCTTGGAAACCCTATGGGGCAGTTCTACTCTGTCCTATACGGTCACTATGAGTCGGAATCGACTCAATGGCAATGGGTTTGGGTTTTTTCCATGACGTCCTTCTCTAGGGATTGGTCCCTTCTTATAGCATGGTCAAAGTGAGACAAAGTCTCACCATCCTCACTGCTAACAAACATCCTGGTTGTACTTGTTTCAAGACAAATTTGTTTGTTCTTCTGACAGTCCATGGCATTGTCGTTGTTGTTGTTAAGTGCAGTCAAGTCGGTTCTGACTCATAGCGACCCTACGTACAACAGAATGCAACAATGCCCAGTGCTGCTCCAGCCTCACAACAGTTGCTGTTTGAGCCCGTTGTCGCAGCCACTGTGTCAATCCATCTCGTTGAGGGTCTTCCTCTTTTTCATTAACCCTCTACTTCACCAAGCATGTTGTGCTTCTTCAGGGACTGGCCCCTCCTGATAGCATGTCCAAAATGAGACAAAGTCTCACCATCCTCGCTTCTAAGGGGCATTCTGGTTATACTTGTTCCAAGACAGATTTCTTCATTCTTCTGGAAGTCCGTGGTATATTCAATATTCTTCACCAGCACCATAATTCAAATGCATCAATTCTTCTTCAGTCTTGCTTTTTCATTGCTCAGCTTTTGCGTGCATATGAAGCAATTGAAAACACCATGGCTTTGGGTCAGGTGCACCTTAGTCCTGCAAGTCACAGCTTTGCTTTTTAACACTTTAAACACTATATCAGACGATGCTCCACTGCTATTCATAAGGTTTTCACTGGCTAATTTTTTTTAGAAGTAGATTGCCAGGCCTTTCTTCCTAGTCTGTCTTAGTCTGGAAGCTCTGCTGAAACCTGTCCACCACGGGTGACCCTGATGGTATTTGGAATACCGGTGGCATAGCTTCTAGCAACACACAGCTACCACAATATGACAAACTGACAGGTGGTGGGAAAACCCTACCGAGCAGTTCTATCCTGCAACAGGGATTACCGTGAGTCTGAGCTACTTGAAGGCAACTGAAAACAACCCTACTGCCACAAGCACAGGAACGCCTGGGGCTACCAGGAACTGGAAGAAACGAGGAAAGACCTTTGGAGAAAGTGCAGCCCTGCTGACACCTTGAATTCAAACTGGTAGCCCCCAGAACTGTGAGACTATACATTTCCTTGTTTTAAGCTGCTCAGTTTGTGGTAATTTGTTAAGGCAGCTCTAGGAAACTAATGGAGCCCTGGTGACTCAGTGGTAAAGAGCTTGGCTGCTAACTAAGAGGTCAGTACTTCGAATCCTCCAGCCACTCCTTGGAAATGTCGTGGGGCAGTTCTACTCTGCCCTATAGGGTCTCTATGAGTCAGAATCGACTCAAGGGCAACAGACAAGAAACTAATGCAATACTGAAAGTGAAAATACCAAAATTAAAATATAAGCAATATACAGTGATGGGAAAATATTTTATACGACACAATGGAGTCTCTGTATCATATATAGTGTTTTCCAGCTGATAAGGGGAAAAAGAAACAGACTGTCTCAGGTAACAAGCAAAGGGTATGAAGAGAAGGCAAGGGCTCCGTTGCTCTTTTATTTTTATTGTGCTAAAGTACACATCACGTGAAATTTTCCCTTTGAATCATTTTAGAGTACGCGATTCAGTGGCATTTAGTACATTCACAGTGTTGTGCAACCATCGCCTCAGTCTAGTTCCAGAAATTTTTCATCACCTGTGGGACAAAGACCTCTGTGTGGCTTTTTGAAAATAGCCTGAGAAATTAAGGTGTTCTTTGTCTTTCTGAAGCAGCCAGGCCAAACTTCAACCAAACCCATTGTCTTTGAGTTGATTCCGACTCATGGCAACCCTGTTTGACAGAGTAGAGCTGACCATAGGGCTTTCTAGGCTGTAATGTTTGTGGAGGAGCCCTGGTGGCAGCGTCGTGGGTGAGCGCTTATGGCAGTCTGCTTTCGTAAAGATTTCAGCCTCAGAAACCCTATGGGGCAGTTCTATCCTATCCTATAGCGTCGCTTTGAGTCGGAACCAACTCAACAGCAATGGGTTTTCCAGAGATCGCTAGCTCTTTTTTCCCAACGAGTGGCTGGTGGGTTTGAATGGCTGATCGTTCGGTTAGCAACTGAACACTTTAACCACTGTGCCACCAAGGCTCCTTACAAAAAAAAAAAAGAAAACAAAATCCATTACTGGCAAGCTGATTCCAACTCCTATAGGACAGACCCTATAGGACAGAGTAGAACTGCCCCATAATGCTTCCAAGGAGTGACTGGTGGATTCAAACTGCTGACCTTTCGGTTAGCAGCTGAGCTCTTAACCACTGTGCCACCAGGGCTCCAGGGCTCCTTTGGCTACACTTAAACACGTGTAAACAAGTGGCAGGGTGGAGTGAGAGATGACGCAGATCCCATCCTGGCAACAAGCCTGAGGAGGAAAGGAGCGTGATACAGCCATGCATATTCATTGACTGGATCCATGGTAACTCTGCACTAAGCCTCCAGTCATGCATACTCCTTGAGGTCTCAATAACTAGGGGACCATGGCCCTTGAAGCTCTCTCTCTGGGGCTTCCAGGATGGGTGAGAACATCTGTACACAACAGAGGGCGTGGCATGTCCCTGAGGACAACGGTTGTGCCCACTTTTCTAAGAGTATATGTATGCTTGTTGTTGTTGCTGACAAGTCAATTTTGACTCAGAGTTTGGGTTTTGGGTTTACTAACTCCAGCTTTGTTTTTTATCTGACAAAGTCTTGAACCTGCAATTGTACTCTCCTTAGTGTGCCCTTGATTCATTCTGTGTTGTTGTTGTTAGGTGCTGTCGAGTCCGTTCTGACTCATAGCAGCCGTATGCACAACAGAACAAAACGCTGCCCGGTCCTGAGCCATCCTTACAATCGTTGTTATGCTTAAGCTCATTGTTGCAGCCACTGTGTCAATTCACCTCGTTGAGGGTCTTCCTCTTTTCTGCTGACCCTGTACTCTGCCAAGCACGATGTCCCTCTCCAGGGACTGATCCCTCCTGACAACATGTCCAAAGTACGTAAGATGCAGTCTTGCCATCCTCTCTTCTAAGGAGCATTCTGGTTGTACTTCTCACAAGACAGATTTATTTGTTTTTCTGGCAGTCCATGGTGTATTCAATATTCTTCGCCAACACCACAATTCAAAGGCGTCAACTCTTCTTCGGTCTTCCTTATTCATTGTCCGGCTTTCACATGCATATGATGCGATTGAAAATACCATGGCTTGGCTCAGGCACATTCTACATATGTTGAATCTATTCAGTGCTACGAGGCACTGGTGGCTCAGTGGTAGAATTCTCACCTCCCATGCCGAAGACTGAAGTTCGATTCTGGCCAAAGCACTTCATGCACAGCCAGCTGTCAGTAGAGGCTTGGGTGTTGCTAGGATGCTGACAGGTTTCAGTGGAGCTTCCAGACTAAAACAGACTAGGAAGAAAGGCCTGGTGACCTACTTCCGAAAATCAACCCATGAAAACTTTATGGATCACAATGGTCAATGGACGACCGATCATGGGAATGGCACAGGACCGGGCAGCGTTTTGTTCCGTTGTGCACAGAGTCGCCATGAGTTGGGGGCTGACACAACACGGCTAACGACAACAAGCACCTCATATGAATTAACTCATCTCACGATAACCCTATAAGGTAGATTATTATCCCACTTTATGCTGTTGAAATTAAACCTTCATGTCTCTTAATGGCAGATAATTCTTTGTGTTGGAGAAAGCTGTCCTGTGCATTGTAGGATGTTTAGCAACATCTTTGGCCTCTATTTACTTGATGCTAGTAGCGCCCCACCAGTCAAGACAACGAAAAATGTCTCCAGACATTGCCCTCGAGACAAATGTCCCCGGAAGGAAAAATCACCCCATTGAGTACCAGTGGCTTAGATTTAAAAGCACAGGAGGAGCTAAGCAGAGACTTGAACCAGGCAGTCTGATTCCTTAAATCACTTTGCTCTACTGCCTCAGAGAAAGAAACTTTCAGCCCCTTCCCACTCTGAGATCGATAGATAGATAGATAGATAGATAGATAGATAGATAGATAGATAGATAGATAGATAGATAGATAGATAGATAGATAGATAGATAGATAGATAGATAGATAGATAGATAGATAGATAGATAGATAGATAGATAGATAGATAGATAGATAGATAGATAGATAGATAGATAAACGGATGGATAGACGGATGGATGGGTGGAAGGATGGATGGATGGATGGATGGATGGATGGATGGATGGATGGATGGATGGATGGATGGATGGATGGATGGATGGATGGATGGATGGATGGATGGATGGATGGATACAAAGATGATAGACAGACAGACAGACAGATAGAGCTGCCATCAAGTCGACTTCAACTCATGATGACCTTATGTACAACAGAACGAAATGTTTCCTTGTCCTGAATCGTGCTCATGATTGCCAGCATGTTTGAGCCCATTATTGCAGCCATTGTGTCAATCCATCTCATTGAGGGTCTTCCTTGTCTTTGCTGGCCCTCTACTTCACCAAACATGATGTCCTTCTCCAGTGAGTGGTCTCTCCTGATAACATGTACAAAGTAAGCAAGTCAAAGTCTCAGACAATATTCTGTGATCCATAGGGTTTTTGTTGGCTGATTTTCAGAAACAGATCACCAGGTCTTTCTTCCTAGTCTATAAGCTCCGTTGAAACCTGTCCACCATGGGTGACCCTGAAATACCATGGCATAGCTTCCGGCATCACAGCAACATGCAAGCCACTACAGTACCACAAACTGACATGTGGGTAGTGGCACTCTGAGATGCTCTGGTTGAATTAAAACAACCTTAAAAGTCCACGCCTTAGTTATCTGTTAATAGTCCCAAACTGGAAACCACCCAAATGTCCATTGACAGTTCAATGGATAAACGAACAGTAGTGTATTCCTACATAAACAATAAAAAAAAAGAATGAATTATCAATACATACAACAGCATGAATGAATCACAAAATCATTATGCTGAGTGAAAAAAGCCTGACTCCTCCTCCCCCCAAAAAACCAATAATAATACATGCTGCATGATTCCATTTGTATAAAATTCCAGAAAATGCAAATTCATCTATAATGAGAGAAAGCAGATCAATAGCTGCTGGGGGACAGGGAGGGACAGGAAGGAGGGACTACAAAGGGGCATGAAGAGACTTTTTGGAGTGATGGATATGCTCACTATACAAATGGCAGGGTTGGTTTCACAGGTGTATATATATGTCCAAACATCAAATTATACACATTAAATGTGTACAGTTTGTTGTGTGTCAATTATATCTCAATAAAGCTGCTTAAAGGAGCCCTGTGGCACAATTGTTAAACCTTTGGCTGCTGAGCCTACCCAGCTACTCCGTAGGAGAAAGACTCTGCTTCCATAAAGATTACAGCCAAGAAAACCCCACGGAAACAGTTCTACTCAGTCAAACGGGGTCACTATGAGCCATAAATCGACTCAAGGGCATCTAACAACAACAAAGCTGTTTAAAGAAAAAGTTTGTGCTTTATGAGTTTGGAGTCCCTGGGTGGTACACACAGTTAACGAGCTCAGTGGCTGACTGGAGGGCTGGAGGTTCCAGTCCACCCAGAGGCACCTCGAAAGAAAGGCCTGGTGATCTAGTTCTGAAAAATCAGCCTTTGAAAACCCTATAGAGCACAGTTCTATTTTGACACACGTGGGGTCACCATGAGCCAGAATCAACTAGAAGGCAACTGTTTTTTTTTTATGAATTTAAATTGGTGGTTTTTTGGCAGATTTATGTTTCATCTGTAGTCTGAGGTTTAAGGACACAATTATTTAGGCCTCTTGTAGAACAGAATGGTTTGGTGCCATCTGCCATTTCTTTCTGGAATAAGTGAGTGGAACTTTCTATTTATTAAAAAAAAAATTATTAGCTCTCAATAAAGGGGTTATAGTTCCATAAAAGCTGCCCACAACACAAAAAGCTACTGAATTGAGACCACCGCCTTTAATTACTAATTACCTAGCTCCACCAGCATTAAAACGATAAGCATTCTTGGTGACGGAGACCATCAGGATATTAGAGATTTTAACTATGCTTCAGAAATTTTTACGGGGCAGAATTAAGTACTGCAGATTTGTGGTGAAAAGTAGGCATTGCAAAATCCATACAGCCAATAACCGAAAAACCAAACCCATTGCCACCCAGTAGCATCCGACTCAAAGTGACCCCCATGGGACAGAGTAGAACTGCCCCACAGGGTTTCCAAGGTTGTAATCTTTACGGAAGCAGACTGCCACCTCCCTTGAACCGAACGGCTGGTGGGTTTGAACTGCTGACCTTTCAGTTAGCAGCTGTAGCTCTTAACCACTACACCACCACTCTACAAGAGCAACTGATCTTCAAAGGGCTTCTACGGTTGATGTTAGTTGCTGTCCAGCCAGTTCTGGCTCATGGAAACCCCATGCATAACAGAATGAGACGCTGCCCTGTCCTGCAGCACCCTCACGATCTTTGGTATCTTGGAGTCTGTCATGGATTGAATTACGTCCCCCCAAAATGTGTGTATCATTTTGGCTGGGCCATGATCCCCAGTATTGTGTAGTTGTCCTCCATTTTGTGATTGTAACTTTATGTTAAAGAGGATTAGAGTGGGATTGTAACATCCTTACTAAGGTCACATTCATGATCCAATGTAAAGGGAGATCCCCTGGGGTGTGGCCTGCACCACCTTTTATCTCCAAGAGATAAAAAGAAAGGGAAGGAAGCAGAGAGTTGGGGACCTTATACCACCAAGAAAGCAGAACGAAGAGCAGAGCGCGTCCTTTGGACCCAAGTTCTCTGCACAGAGAAGCTCCTAGTCCGAGGGAAAACTAATGAGAAGGCCAACAGAGAAAACTTTCCCCTGGAGCTGATGCCCTAAACTTGGACTTTTAGCCTACTTTACTGTGAAGAAATAAATTTCTTTGTTAAAGCCATCCACTTATGGTATTTCTGTTACAGTGTCACTAGGTGACTAAGACAGGGTCCATTGTTGTACCCACTGTGTCAATCCACCTCATGGAGGGTTTCCCTCATTTTCACTGACCCTCCATTCTACCAGACACGCTGTCCTTCTCTAGTGATTGGTCTTTCCTGATGACATGTTCAAAGTGAGCGAGCCAAAGTCTCGCCATCCTCGCTTCTAAGGAACATCCTGGTTGTATTCCTTCTAAGACTGCTTTCTTCTAAGGAACATCTTGGCTGTGTTTCTTCTAAGACTGCTTTGTTCGTTCTGCTGGCAGTCCATGGTATATTCAGCACTCATCACCAGCACCCCATCTGAACGCATCAATTCTTCTCCTGCCTTCACGACAGAATATTTGAGGGCTAGCCACAAATAATACATAGGTATTTCCCACGTTGTTAATGTACCTACTTGGACAAATTCCACATATTCTGTGGTAACTTCTCCAGATACTTGTAATGCTTTGATGTGCAATGTGGAGTTGGAAAGAAACATCTCAAGCCTGTCTGGCACTTTTTATCTCTTCAAACAGTTTTACACCAGTCATCACCTGGGAACTTTAGAAATGCCCTTTGGTGAGTAAGTTGAAGGATGAGCAAGAGCTGGCTTCTAGAAACTGTATTCTGGTTTATAATCGTTGTTGTTAGCGACCATCAAGTCGGCCCTTTATTTATGGCAAGCCCACGTACAACGCTGCGAAATGCTCCCCGGTCCTGCGCCATCCCCGTGATTGGTTGCGGCCGCTTTAGTAGCAAAGGTTGAAAAACTATGTTTAACTCACCGTGTTACAGGGAGACTCTCATAGATTGAATTGTGTCCCCTAAAAATATGTGAATCAATTTGGCTAGGCCATGATTCCCTATACTGTGTGATTGTCCACCATTTTGTCATCTGATGTGATTTTCGTATGTTTTGTACATCCTACCGTTATGATGTTAATGAGGTGGGATTAGCGGCTGTTTTGTTAATGAGGCAGGACTCAATCTACAAGACTAGGTTGTGTCTTAAATCAATCTCTTTTGGGATATAAAAGAGAGAAGTGAGCAGAGAGACACGGGGACCTCATGCCACCAAAAAACAAGAGCCAAGAAAACAGAGCATCCATTGGACCCGGGACCCCTGAGGTGAGAAGCTCCTCGGCCAGGGAAGATTGATGACAAGGACCTTTACCCAGAACCGACAGAGAGAAAAAGCCTTCCTCTGGAGCTGGTGCCCTGAATTTGGACTTCTAGCCTCCTGGACTGTGAGAGAATAAATTTCCCTTTGTTAAAGCCATCTACTTGTGGTATTTCTGTTACAGCAGCACTAGGTGACCGAGACTCTGTACAGTATTTTTTGGTCAAAAAAAATGTGTTTAGCACTTTTTGTGGTTGTAATACACCATTTAGTAACAAACATTGAAAACTGTGCTTAACTTACCTAGCTGTGAGGAAGACTACCTAAGAGTGTTTCTCAGACAGGAAGTGTGTTTAGCACTTTTTCGGGCTCATCACGCTCTACTTTGTGGCAAAAGTTGAAGGAAAAAAAAGTAGTACAATGGGTTGAGAAGAAGCCTGCATGTGGTAATTTACTGCTCAGAAACTGTGTAGATAACTCTTAGTGGTCATAGCACACTATTTGAAAGATGAAGCACGGTGTTTAGCTCGCCTCGTTGTGATGGAGTCTGCCTATATTGTTTTCTCGGTCAGAAAATGAATTTAGCACTTCTTTGTTGAAACCCAAAATTTTGTGGCAGAAGTTAAACCCTTTGTTTAATGCATCTAGTTCTGTGGGAGGCTCTGTATATGGTTTTCTCTGTCAGTAAACACATTTTTCCACTTTTGCCACCAAACAGTGTGTTTCAGCCACAAAAAAAAAAAAAATGCTAAACACAGTTTCTGAGGCAAGAACACTATTCAGAGTCTCTCTCTCTCGCAACCAGGTGAGTTAAACACAGCTTCTCAGCTCTTACCATGCAATTGTGTGTTTTAACCAAGAAAAAGTGCTAGAACATATTTTCTTACTGAGAAAACAGCATGGCAACTCTCCCTCACAACTAGGCGAGACAAACATTGTGTTTCAACTTTTGCCACTAAATGGTGTGTTACAAGGAGCCGTGGTGGTGCAACAGTTAAGCATCCGGCTGCTAGCCGAAAGGTTGGTGGCTCGAACCCACCTAGCAGCTCCGCAGGAGAAAGACCCAGCAATCTGCGTCCATGAAGATTACAGCCAAGAAAACCTTATGGGAACAGCACTACTCAGTCACAGTGGGTTGCCATGTGTCAAAAATTGACGTGAGGGCGCCTAACTAACAACCACAGTGTCTTATAACCACTAAAAAGTTCTCAACATAGTTTCTGACTGAGGAAACAATACAAGGATTCTGTCCTGCACCTGGGTGAGTCAAACACTGTTTTTCAATCTGTGCCAACAAATAGTGTGTTGTTGTTGTTGTTAGTTGCCACCGAGTCGACTTATGGCAGCCCCATGTGTGCAGAGTAGGACTGTGCTTCACAGAGGTTTCAAGGCCATGACCTTTTGGAAGTAGATTGCCAGCCCTTTCTTCCGAGGTGCCTCTGGGTAGATTCAGAACTGTCAACCTTTTGGCTCGCGGTCGAGTGCTTAACTCTTTGCCTCACCCAGGGACTCCTAAATAGTGTGCTACAACTGCTAAAAAGTCCTCAACACGTTTTCTGACTGAGAAAATGCTACAGGGAGCCTCGCTCAAAACCGAGAAAGCAAAACTCCACACCCTTCGCTGCCGAGTCAGTTCTGACTCATGACGACCCCACCTGTTACAGAGTAGAACTGAGCTCCATAGGCTTTTCTTGGCTGGAATCTTTATGGAAGCAGACCAGCAGGCCTTTCTTCTACTGCACCACTGGGTGGACTCAAACCACCAGTCTTTCAGTTAGTATTTGAGTCCTTAACTGTTTGCACCACCCAGAGACCCTACCCTCACAATCATATGAGTTAAACACAGTTTTTTAACTTTTGCCATGAAACAGTGACATTTCATTCCACTGTGCTTGGGGTCGCCACAAGCCAGGGGGCCAACTAGATGGCAGCTAACAACGACAACGTTCTCCACCAGTCCCATGACCTCTCACCTCCACCTCCCCCACACCCAGCTGGTGACCTTCCGTCCACACTCACCCTTATCGCCTTCCTTCCACCCTTGAGGAAGGAAAGGGGTGTCCTTGTTCTCACTGAGGCTGGCCCTTCCCCGCCATCCAGGTCCTGTCCCGGCACAGCTGCAGGACCCTGCCCGTCAGTTCTTCTGTCTCTCACAGGCCTCTGACCTTCACTGCTTCGTCACCCCAGCTGTGGATGCAGATGGGCCAGGCTCCAAATTTTGGCCCTGCCACTTCCTTGCTCTGCGAGAGCCAGATCTGTCTCTCGGACCCTCAAGTTCTTCATCTCTAAAATGAGGATAAAGAAATAACTGGCCTCATAAGGTTCTGGTTCGGATGGTGTGGACAGGGCTTCCAAGCCAAACCTGTTGCCTTCAAGCAGGTTCTGACTCATAGCAACCCTGTAGGACAGAATAAAACTGCTCCATAGGGTTTCCAAGGCTGTAATATCCACAGAAGCAGACTGCCAAACCTTTCCCCCGAGGAGCAGCTGGTGGGTTCCAACGGCCAGCCTTTTGGTTAACAGCCAAGTGCTGCACCACTGCAGCACCAGGGCTCCCTGGACAGGGCTTAGTGCATGGTAAGTGCTCAATAAAATGACTACTGTGTTTGCTGGCTGTGTCCCCTCATTAAAAAAAAAAAACTGTGATCCCTAAGGTTTTCAATGGCTGGGTTTTCAGTAGTAGATCATCAGGCCTTTCTTCCAAGGCACCTCTGGGCAGGTTCGAACAGCCAACCTTTCAGCTAGCAATCAAGCACTTAGCCGATTGTGTCCCCCAGGGATTCTTTGTCCCTTCAGAAAGGGTACTTAATTCTCTTCCTTCCTAAAACAACAAGAATCACTCTTACCCCGCCCACATTGCCTTTCCCTCCACGGCCCCTTTTCTTTGCACTCAGGTGTAATTGGGGGTCCCTGGTTTATGTCTAGATTGGAGAGAAATAGAGGGGGGGGTGATGTAGATTTTAAATAAGGTGGTCAGTGAAGTCACCTCTGATGAGGTCACACTAGAGCAGACCTGAAGGAGGTGAGGTAGGAAGAGCCTTCCAGGCAGAGGGAATAGCCTGTGCAAAGGCCTGAGGTAGGACCGTGCCTGGTGTGCTGGAGCAACAGTGAGAAAGCCCATGTAGCCTGGAGCAGAACGATGGAGGGGGAGAGAGAGCGAGGGGGTGGGCATGCTGTGCAGGGCTTTGTGGGCTGCAGGGATAACTTGAGCTTTTACCTGAGGGAGGTAGGAGCCCTGGAGGGCTGTGATCAGAAGAAAAAAAAAAAATTGTCATCTAGTCAATTCCGTAAGTCAGGGCTGCAGAACAGGATTTCAACAGCTCTGATCTTGGTCACTGGTTGGTACAAATGATTAACACCCTAGGCTGCTAACCAAAAGGTTGGAGGTTCAAGTTCACCCAAAGTGCCTCAGAAGAAAGGCCTGGCAATCCCCTTCCAAAATACAAGCCATGGAAAACCCTATGGAGCACAATTCTCCTCTGACACACATCGGGTTGCCATGAGTTGGAGTTGACTCAACGGCAACTTTTCTTTTTTTTTTAATCTTAGCCACATGTCTGTTCTTGCAAAGTCCTTCTCCCATCCCAAAATTTTATTCAACAAGTGTTTATAGAGCACCTACTGTATACCATGTCCAGCTGGAGATGGAAAACCAAAAACCAAAAGGGAAGAACACACTCGGCGTTTCTCAAGCTGAAAGAACTGAAGAAAAAATTCAAGCTTCGAGTTGCAATAGTGAAGGATTCTATGAGGAAAATATTAAATGACGCAGGAAGCATCAAAAGAAGATGGAAGGAATACACAGAGCCATTATACCAAAAAGAATTAGTCGACGTTCAACCATTTCAAGAGGTGGCATATGATCAGGAACCGATGGTACTGAAGGAAGAAGTCCAAGCTGCTCTGAAGGCATTGGTGAAAAACGAGGCTCCAGGAATTGATGGAATATCAATTGAGATGTTTCAACAAACAGACGCAGCGCTGGACGTGCTCACTCGTCTATGCCAGGAAATAGGGAAGACAGCTTCCTGGCCAACTGACTGGAAAAGATCCATATTTATGCCTGTTGCCAAGAAAGGTGATCCAACCAAATGTGGAAATTATAGAACAATATCATTAATATCACACACAAGCAAAATTGTGCTGAAGATCATTCAAAAGTGGCTGCAGCAGTATATCGACAGGGAACTGCCAGAAATTCAGGCCAGTTTCAGAAGAGGATGTGGAACCAGGGGTATCATTGCTGATGTCAGATGGATCCTGGCTGAAAGCAGAGAATACCTGAAGGATGTGTACCTGTGTTTTATTGACTACGCAAAGGCATTCAACTGTGTGGATCATAACAAACTATGGACAACACTGCAAAGAATGGGAATTCCAGAACACTTAATTGTGCTCATGAGGAACCTTTTCATAGATCAAGAGGCAGTTGTTCGGACAGAACAAGGGGATACTGATTGGTTTAAAGTCAGGAAAGGTGTACGTCAGGGTTGTATTCTT
The DNA here is from genome assembly GCF_030014295.1 of Loxodonta africana. NCBI lineage: Eukaryota > Metazoa > Chordata > Mammalia > Proboscidea > Elephantidae > Loxodonta > Loxodonta africana. The sequence continues at coordinate 11,435,557 of NC_087344.1, forward strand.
TCACTATACCTATTTAATCTGTATGTTAAACAAATAATACAAGAAGCTGGACCATATGAAGAAGAACCGGGGCATCAGGATTGCATTATGCAGATGACACAACCTTGCTTGCTGAAAGTGAAGAGGACTTGAAGCACTTACTAATGAAGATCAAAGACCACAGCCTTCAGTATGGATTACACCTCAACATAAAAAAAAAAAAAAAAAATCCTCACAATTTGACCAATGAGCAACATCATGATAAACTGAAAAAAGACTGAAGCTGTCCAGGATTTCATTTTACTTGGATCCACAATCAACAGCCATGGAAGCAGCAGCCAAGAAATCAAAAGACGCATTGCATTGGGTAAATCTGCTGCAAAGGACCTCTTTAAAGCGTTGAAGAGCAAAGATGTCACTTTGAGGACTAAGGTGCACCTGACCCAAGCCATGGTATTTTCAATCACATCATATGCATGTGAAAGCTGGACAATGAATAAGAAAGACCAAAGAAGAGTTGACGCCTTTGAATTGTGGTGTTGGTGAAGAATATTGAATGTACCATGGACTGCCAAAAGAATGAACAAATCTGTCTTGGAATAAGTACAGCCAGAATGCTCCTTAGAAGCAAGGATGGTGAGACTGCATCTTACATACTTTGGACATATTGTCAGGAGGGATCAGTCCCTGGAGAAGGACATCATGCTTGGCAGAGTACAGGGTCAGCGGAAAAGAGGAAGACCCGCAACGAGGTGGATTGACACAGTGGCTGCAACAATGAGCTCGAGCATACCAATGATTGTAAGGATGGCACAGGACCGGGCAGTGTTTTGTTCTGTTGTGTACAGAGTCGCTATGAGTCAGAACCAACTCGACGGCACCTAACAACAACAACTGTATACCAGGCTCTGTCCCAGGTGCTGGGGATGTAACAAAAGAGAGACTCAAACCCAACAGCTCTTAGGGAAGATGGATAAGGAGTGAGCAAACAAATAAACAAGGCAGATTCTGAAGGTCACAAGAGTTCTGAAGGTAACAGGCAGGGGGAGGAACGGGCAAGGTCAAAAGCAGACACACAGACCCCCAAGGTGGATTACAGAGGGCATTTTGTGTGAAGATTCAGAGACACTGGGAGAGAGGCACCCGACAAAGATGAGGTTGAAGGGTGACCAGAGCCTCCTACGCCTGGTGAGGGAGGAATTTGGACTTTATCCTGAGTGTCCTCAGCAACCAGGGGAGGGCTTGAGACAGGAATGGAGTATGATTCCCCAACCCAACCGCTCCTCCACCATCTTGGCCAATGGATGCTCTTTACTTCTTGCTGTTATTGTTGTTGTGTGTCACTGAGTCGATTCCTACGGGGTCACTATGAGTTGAAATCAACTTGACGCCACCCAAAAACAGGGCAGAGTAGAACTGCCCCATTGGGTTTCCTAGGCTGCACTCTTTATGGGAATCGATTGGTCTCAGGACAATCTCCTTTATGGACATCTCACTGGTCTCAGGCATGCAGCCCTGGCTCCTCCAGCCACCACCCACACAGACTGAAGGAAAGATCTTCCATATCATCACGTCTCACCAACTCCCTTTTGAAAACCTTGGCAGGAGCCACCATCACTGGCTGTGGTATTTCCTAACACGAAGGAGCCACCATCACCAACTGCGGAAGGAGGCACCATCACCAACTGTGGTATTTCCTAACATGAAGGACACGAACCCGTCATTACTGCCTTCCTCCCTGTGCCTGCAGGGCTCCATGCTCACCTGTACCCCAGGTATTGTTATTGTCAGTTCATTCATCTGTGTCTCCACTGGACTTGTAAGCTGAGAGCAGGAAATGTGTCACCCAGGATGCTGTCAGCTCCTAGTATCGGAAATCCCAGGTTGAAGCGATTTACACCTTGTTATTGTTGATAGCTGCCATCAGGTTGGACCCCAACTCATGGGGACCCCGTGAAACGATGTCCAGTTCTGCACCGTCCCCATGATCGGTAGCAGATAGGCCGTTGTGATCCATAGGGTTTTCACAGGCTGATTTTTAGAAGTCTATCTTCAGGCTTTTCTTCCTAGTCCTTCTTAGCCTGGAAGCTCTCCTGAAATCTGTTCAGCATCATAGCAACATGCAAGCCTCTACTGACAGACGAGTGGAGGCCACGCAGGAACTCCACCACTGGGCCACCCCTGCCTCACTGGAGTCTCACAGGCCACTGTGAGGACTTTAGATTCTACCTCCTAGATCTGTCATGATGCTTCAGTCACATTACGCAGGGGATATACTTTACACGGGAAGTCCCTCTCCTAAAACCAAACCCATTGCCATTGAGTCCATTGCAACTCACAGTGAGCATATAGGACAGAGTAGAACTGCCCCATAGGGTTTCCAATGAGTGACTGGTGGATTCAAACTGCCAACCTTTTGGTTAGCCAAACCCGTAACTACTGCGCCACCAGGACTCCATGGACTCCCTAAGTGGCACAGTTAAACACTTGGCTGCTAACCAAAAGGTTGGAGGTTCAAGTCCACCCAGAGGTGCTTTGGGAAAAAGCCCTTGCAATCTACTTCTGAAAAATCAGCCACTGAAAACCCTACAGAGCACAGTTCTACTCTGCAACACAAGTGGCCACGGGTGAGATTTTTTTTTGTTATTTGTCATGGATTGAATTGTGTCCCCCCAAAATATGTGCCAACTTGGTTAGGCCATGACTCCCAGTATTGTGTGGTTGTCCTCCATTTTGTGATTGTAATTTTACGTTAAAGAGGATTACGGTGGGATTGTAACACCATTACTAAGGTCGCATCCCTGATCCAATATAAAGGGAGTTTCCCTGGGGTGTGGCCTGCACACCTTTTATCTTATAAGCGATAAAAAGGAAAGGGAAGCAAGCAGAGAGTGGGAACCTCATACCACCAAGAAAGCAGCCCCAGGAACAGAGCGTATCCTTTGGACCTGGGGTTCCTGCTCAGAGAAGCTCCTAGTCCAGGGCAAGATGGATGACAATGACTTTCTTCGAGAGCGGACAGAGAAAGCCTTCCCCTGGAGGTGACTCCCTGAATTTGGACTTTTAGCCTACTAGACTGTGAGAGAATAAACTTCTGTTTGTTAAAGCCATCCACTGTGGTATTTCAGTTACAGCAGCACTAGATAACTAAGACAATACTTAACACAGCCTGAACTGACACAGTGGCTGCAACAATGGGCTCAAGCATAACAGCAATTGTGAGGATGGCCCAGGACCGGGCAGTATTTCATTCTGTTGTACACAGGGTCGCTATTAGTCAGAGCCAACTGGGTGGCACCTAACAACAATAACAACAATACAGCCTGATGCTCGTTCAGGAAACAACAAGCAGCATTATTTCTCGAGGGCATCCACAAAAAAGAAAATGGAGCCTTCTGTAAATTGCAATGAAAACAGATAACCATAAACAGCCCAGTAAGAAAACAATAATCTCCCACCATTGACACCGCCCCCCAAGGGCAGATTATCAACAACCAATAAACCTCCTAGAACCCAGCCTGAAGGTCAGTTTTGAAGTCATAACCTCAGTCCATCCATTGGTCAAGGCCAAAACAAGCAATGGCCTGATAAGCCGACTTGATTCTGAGTAGGCTCCCACACCCAGCCTACCCTGTGCTCAATGGAAAGATACTTTCCTCTCCTTGGCTGAGAGATTGGAATGTGCTCAACAGCACAGGAAAAAAAAAATTATATCATTCCAAACATGGAAGGGGACACATTCCATCCATCCATCCTTCCATCCATCCCTCCGTCCATCCATCCGTGCATCTATCCATCCATCCGCCATCCATCCATTCATTCCTTCATTCACTTAGGACAGAGTTTCTCACTCTCAGCACTGTGGAGCCAGAATATTCTCTGTGGTGGGGCTGCCCTGTGCATTGTAGGATGTTGACAGGCGTCCCTAGCCTCTTCTCACTAAATACCAGTAGCACCCCTCTCCAGTCACAACCACCAAAAATGCCTCCAGACACTGCCAAGTGTCTCCTGGGAATAAATCGCCCCCAGCTGAGAACCACCAAGTTAACATAGTGCTAGCTGCTATAATAGATTTTCTGCTGCTATGGAGTCGATTCTGCCTCATGCGGCCCCACGCGTTTGAGAATAACAGCACTCCATAGGGTTTTCAATGGCTGTAAAAAAAAAAAAAATTTTTTTTTTTTTAATCTTATGGAAGTAGACTGCCAGGCCTTTCTCCCATGGCGCCTCTGTGTGGTAAACCCCAACACTTCAGAGGTTTAACACAATAGCTTGCATATATGACAGTCTCTTCATAGGCCTCAGTTCCCACATCTGTATAATGGGTACTTCTGGTTGCTGGGTTGTGATTCAGGGATGCGTCTTCCATCTTTTTAAAATATTTTTATTGTATTAAAATACGTATAACAAAACAGCAGCCATTTTAACCATTTTCAAGTGTAGAATTCAGTGACATTGATCACATTCCCCACGTTGTGCAACCATCACCACCAGACATTTCTAAATGTTTTCTATCACCCCAAACAGAAACTCAGCACCCCTTAAGCAATAGCTCCCCATTCCGCCTCCCTCCCACCCCTGGTAACCACTCATAAACTTTGGTCTTTATGCCTATCTTTTGCCTGTCCTAGATATTTCATATAAGCGGGAGCATACAATGTTTGCCCCTTTGTATCTGACTTACTTCACTCAAAATGTTTTCAAGTTTCGTCCATGCTGGAGCATGTATCAGGACCATTACTTCTCTTTAAAGCTAAATAATATTCCATTGTATATACATACTTCAATTTGTTAATCCATTTTTCTGTTGATGGACATGGGTTGCTTCTATCTTTTGGCTATTGTGAATAACGCTGCAATAAACATTGGTGTAGGAATATCTGTTTGCATTCCTGTTTTCAGTTCTTTTGGGTATACGCCCTGGAGTGGAATTGCTGAGTCATAAAGTAGTTGTATGTTTAACTTTTTGAGGAACCACCAAACTGTTTTCCACAGCGGCAGCACTATTTTGCATTTCTACCAGCAATGCACGAGGATTCCTATTTCTCCACATCCTTGCCAGCACACACTCCTTCTGTCTTGTAAACCTTTGCCATGCCTAGGATTTCTACATCCTACCAGTAGAAGAAGAGAGAGCCCAGAAAAGGCATACACACAGCACACAAGTCTTAAACGTCTTGGCCCGGCTAGGGCCTCATCATGTCTGCACTCATTCCATTGGTGAGAACGGGTCACGTGATCCCACTTAGCCCCAAGGAATGCTGGGAACTGCAGTCGCTGCTCTGGTAGCCGCTTCCCTGGGCAAACTGTAGCTATGGAAAGAGAACCATAGATTGCAGAGGACAGTCCTTTCTGCCACGACATATATTCATTGAGTACCTGTGACATGCCAGGTGCTGTTCTAGGCATTGGAGACACGGCAGCAAACAGACACGCAAAGCATCTGATCTCATAGTGCTAAGATGCTAGCAAAAGGCACTTGGTGCATCTATGTAAACCTCTTCTTCCCAGTATAGCAAACTAGGAATCATTTCATGGGATTAAAACAAGAATGTGGAGGAGGCTAGGGGCACTAAGAAATAACTTTACACTCTTTTTTTTAATAATTTATTTTATTTGTTATTGTGGAGAATACACACAGCAGAACAAACACCAGTTCAACAATTTCTACACATACGATTCAGTGACATTCATTACATTGTTCACGTTATGCAACTATCCTCGCCCTCCTTTTCTGAGTTGTTCCTCCCCCATGAACATAAAGTCACTGCCCCCTAAGCTTCCTATCTGCCCTTTCCAGTTGCTGTTGTCAATTTGAAGAGCATAATGCTCAAAGCAGACATTCTTTAATCAGACTAATGTTTGATTTGGAGCCCTGGTGGTGTATTGGGTAAGAGTTTGGCTACTAACCAAAAGGTCAGTGGTTTGAATCCACCAGCCGCTCCTTAGAAACCCAATGGGGCAGTTCTACTCTGTCCTATAAGGTTGCTATGAGTCGGAATGAACTTGATGGCAACGAGTTTGGGTTTTTTGTTTGTTTGGTTGGTTTGAAGAAGACTTCAGAGATATTTTTGGTTTAAGATTTAAAGATTATCTCAGGGCAATAGTTTTGGGGGTTCATGCAGCCCCAATGGCTCCACAAAGTCTGTATTCCATGAGAATCTGACATTCTGTTCAGAACTCTACAGTCTTGAATCCAGTGCTAGAACAGGCTTGACAAATAGAAGGGACTTGCTGCATTCACAGGAAGGGAGTTAGATGGCTGGATGGGCATTTCATCCCCAATTTGCTCCGTCCATGCTGGGACCCACCCTTAGTTCCAAAGCTTAGTTAGGCACCAGGGCAGGGCTTGTGTCTTTCCAGTTTCAGCAGCCTCGCCCAGCTCAGGATGTTGAGGGAGTTTCCACTTGGGGGCTCCAATTTCCCTGTGACTTAGAAGATTCCAACCTGTGCCTTGCCCAGTCTTGTAAGAATGATGGCAGCTCCTATTTACGGAGCATTTGCTAAGTGTTTTACAAGCAGTTAATCCTCACAATGGCCTTGGGAGATGGGAACACCTCCATTTCACTGCTGGAGAAGCTTATTAATCATTTCACCATGTCTATACAGTCAAGCGAGGCCAGTATTGGTGGTTCAGGGGTAGAATTCTCTCCTTCCATGAGGGAGACCTGGGTTCAATTCCCAGCCAACACACCTCATGAGCAGCCACCACCCACCTGTCAGTGGAAGTTTGCGTGTTGCTATGATGCTGAGCAGGTTTCAAAGGAGCTTCCAGACTAAGACAGACTAGGAAGAAAGGCCTGGTAATTTACCCCCGAAAATCAGCCAGTGAAAACCCTATGGATGGAACAACCAGAACGCAATTAGAGAGAATGTTGACACCTTGTGAAAAAATGTAACTAATGTCATCGAACAAATTACCAAACGCGAACCTAATTTGCCGCGTAAACCGTCACCAAAAACACAATAAAATATTACTTAAAAAAAAAAAAAAAAACCCTTTGGATCACAATGGTCCCATCCGAAACTGATCATACTGATGGTTCTGTCACGCATGGGGTCACCATGAGTCAGGGGCCGATTTGATTGCAGCTAACAACAATGACAACAATTACCTAAGTGCCTGGCACGGTGCTAACTACATTATCTTAGTCAACTCTCATAACATTATGCATTTATTCACAGCCGTTAGCTAAGCTCCTATTATGTACCAGGCACTGTTGCGGGCACTGGAGATAGAACAGTGAATTAAACAAAAAACACCCTTGCTCTATGGACCTTACATTCCAGTGGGTGAGACAGATAATAAAAAAACAAATAAAGAGGCTTATATTTATATATAAGGAGCTCTGGCCGTGCAGTGGTTAAACACTTGGCTGCTAACCGAAAGGTCAGTGGTTTGAACCCACCAGCCACTCCAAGGGAGAAAGATATGGCAGTCTGCTTCCATAAAGATTATAGCCTTGGAAACCCTATGGCGCAGTTCTCTTTTGTACTGTAGTGTCGCTATGAATCAGAATCGACTCAACAGCAGTGGGTTTATATTCATACATAAAGTTAGTTTTAAGTATAAAAACAAATCAGGATAAAGGCAAAGAGAGTGGCAGAGGCTACTATTTTGGATTTACTAGTCAGGACTGCCTCTCCAAGAACGTCTGTTTGTGCAGTGGCCTGAATACAGTGACAGAACAAGCCACATGACTATCTGGTAGAAGAGAATGCCAGATAGAGAAGAGCAGGTGCAAAGGCCCTGGGGTAGGAGCTACTTTTTATGATTGTTTCCCCTTTTCAGATGAAGAAATCAAGGCTTGGAGGTTGGGTAATTTGTCCAAAGTTCACAATTAGTCATTTTTGGGGACAGGGTCCAAACAAGAGCAGTCTGACTTTAGCCACTGTGGCTTTGACTACTAGACTATACTGCCTCCCATGAGAAGAGGTGGGAGGTATGCAGCCACTGTGCATAGAAAGTGAGAATGGGCTGAGAACCTATTTCAGCCCAACTGGTGTCCCAGGCAAGACAGAGTGTGAAAATTCAGGCAGAGAGAACAAAAGGAACAGACATCTGGGAGCCCAAAAGAGAAACAAGTCTCACCCACTGGAATGTAAGTTCCATAGGGCAACGGTTTTTTTCTAATTCACTGTTCCATCTCCAGTGCCTCTAACAGGGCTTGGGAATTTGTGTTTTACTTGGTAAAATCTTTAATAGCAGTCCTGGAGAAGAGAGCTGTCAAAATTAAATAAGCTAAGTCAACAGACATACAAAACAGGAAAAAAACTCCAGTACATATGACAAGGGTTAGATATATATCCTTAATATGCAAAATGTTCTTATGAATCAATAAGAAAAAAGTCAAGCATTCCCCAAAAATAAATAGGTAGGAAACACACATGAGTAATTTCCAGAAAAAATCATATCAGATGGACAAGAAGCTTTTGAAAATAGGTCCAAGCTATCTAACAATTATATATATAAGAGAGTATGATTTTTCACTCCTTATAATACAAAGATTAATAATACCCAAGGCTTGCAAACACATAAGATATAAGCACTTTCATAATATGCCATATTGGTGCAGTCTCTTTGGAAAGCAAGTTCCAGTCTACTTGTAAGACATCATGTTGGTAAAGCAGATGGTCAGCAAAAAAAGAGGAAGACCCTCGATGACATGGATTGACACAGTGGCTGCAACAATGGGCTTAAGCACAACAACAATCGTGAGGAAGATGCAGGACTAAAAAAAGTTGCAGAGAATACTACTACCCCCATTGTGTTAAAATGCATATGTATTATTTATTTGTTGAGGACTAGATAGAGAATATAAGAAAACACACATACACAACTGTGGGAAGGTATACAAGTGTTCACAGAGGTTAGGGATCACCACAGGAGACTTCCACATGCTCCGTTTTTGTGTCACTTTGTTTTGTTTCTTACAACATGTGTTACTTTATCATTGCTGTTGTTGTAAGATGCAGTTGAGTTGTTTCCAACCCCTAATGATCCTGTGTACAACGTAACAAAACACCGCCCGGTCCTGCGCCATCCTCACAATCGTTATTATGCTGGAGCCCATTGTTGCAGCCACTGTGTCAATCCAGCTCATTGAGGGTCTTCCTCTTTTCCGCTGACCCTCTACTTTACCAAGCATGATGTCCTTCTCCAGGGACTGATTTTTCCTGCTAATGTGTCCAAAGTACATGAGACAAAGTCTTGCCATCTGGCTTCCTAGGAGCGTTCTAACTGTACTTCTTCCAAGATACATTTGTTCATTCTTTTGGCAGTCCATGGAATACTCGATATTCTTCGCCAACACCATAATTCAAAGACGTCAATTTTTCTTTAGTCTTCCTTATGCATTGTCCGTCTTTCACTGGGATGTGAAACCAAAAAACCAAACCCATTGCCATTGAGTTGATTCCAACAGGCACATGAGGCAATTGAAAATACCATGGCTTGGGTCAGGTGCACCTTAGTTTTTAAAGAGACATCTTTGCTTTTGAACACTTTAAAGAGGTCTTTTGCAGAAGATTTGTCCAATGCAACATGTCGTTTGATTTCTTGACTTCTTCTTCCAAGGGTGTTGATTGTGAATCCAAGTAAAATGAAATCCTTGACAACTTCAGTCTTTTCTTCATTTATCGTGATGTTGCTTATTGGTCCAGTTGTGAGGATTTTTGTTTTCTTTATGTTGAGGTTTAATCCCTACTGCAGGTGGTGGTCTTTGATCTTCATCAGTAAGTGCTTCAAGTCCTCCTCACTTTCAGCAAGCAAGGTTGTGTCATCTGCATAACTCAGGTTGTTAATGAGTCTTCCTCCAATCATGATGCCACGCTCTTCTTCATATAGTCCAGTGTCTTGGATTGTTTGCTCAGCCTACAGATTGAATAGGTATGGTGAAAGGATACAACCCTGGCGCACACCTTTTCTGACTTTAAACCATACAGTATCACATTGTTCTGTTCAAATGACTGCCTCTTGGTCTATGTACAAGTTCCTCATGAGTACAATTAAGTGTTCTGGAATTCCCATTTTTCTCAATGCTATCCGTAACTGGTTATGCTCCACATAGTTGAATGCTTCTGCATAGTCAATAAAACACACGTAAACACCTTTCCGGTATCCTCTGCTTTCAGCCAACATCCATCTGATATCAGCAATGATGTCCCTGGTTCCACATCCTTTTCTGAAACCAGCTGAAACTTCTAGCAGTTCCCTGTCAATGTACTGCTGCAGCTCCTTCTGAACGATTTTCAGCATAAATTTACTTGTGTGTGGTACTAATGATATTATTTGATAATTTCCACGTTCTGTTGGATCACCTTTCTTTGGAATAGGCACAAATATGGATCTCTTCCAGTCCGTTGGCCAGACAGCTGTCCTCTAAATTTCTTGGCATAGATACTTTATTATTATTATTGTATTTTATTGTGTTTTTGGTGAAAGTTTACACTGCAAATTAGGTTCTCATTTCACAATTTCTGTATATATTATTTAGTGACATTGGTGTCTACATTCTCATTATTTCCATTCTAGTTGTTCTGTTTCCATTAATCCAGCTTCCCTGCCCACCCCCACCCCCCTTGCATTCTCTTCTTTGCTCTAGGGTAACTATTGATTGTTTGGCCTCATATAGATGATTTTTTTTTTTTTTTTTGAGGAAAGCAATACTCACAGGTGATGCTCTTTATTTTATAAGCCAATCTATTATTTAGCTGAAAAGTTACCTATAGGAGTGGTTTCAGTGCAAAGTTTAAATGGCATCAGGGCAATAGTCTCGGAGGTTCCTCTAGTCTCCACCGATCCAGTAAGTCTGCCCTTTTTTTTTTTTTTTTTAAGAATTTGAGTTTTTTTCTAGTTTATCTCCCATTCTATCCAGGACTGTCTACTGTATCCCTTGGTCAGAACAGTCAGTAGCAGTAACCAGGCACCATTTAGTTCTTCTGGCCTCAGTATAGATGAGGCCATGGTTCATGTAGGCTATAAGCCCTGTAGACTAGTTTCTTCTTTGAGTCTTTGGTTTCCTTCCTTCTATTCTGCTCCAGATGAGTAGAGACCAATAGTTGTATCTTAGATGGCCGCTTGCAAGCTTTTAAGACTCCAGATGCTTTTCACCACATTGAAATGTAGAAAATAAAGTTTATGAATAATGTTATGTCAATTGACCTAGTTGTCCCACAAGAATATTATCTTAAGCCTTCAAATCCAGTCAACCAATCCCAGGAGGTACCCCTTATGTGCTCTATTACTCACGTGTATACATATGCCTACCGATATGCCTATACGTGCACAAGCTCAGCTGCTAACCAAAACGTCATCAGTTCAAATCCACCAGCTGCTCCTTGGACACTCTATGGGGCAGTTCTACCCCGTCCTATAGGGTTGCTGTGAGTCAGAACCAACTCAAAGGCATCTAACAACAATAACAGCATGCACATATAAACATACAGATCTACCTATGCAACCATACCCATGTTTTTTGGTTGTTATTGCAGTTTTTGCAAAATTGTGTATATTATAGCATTTACCATTTATTCTTGTGTATTTCTTAGTAAAACGTTTTAGTGTCATCATTTACCTTGGCCAGGTTGTACACACTTCACCCACATCGGTACTGCCTTTTCCATCACCAAAAATACCAAGCGTTGACTATCTAGGGAGTGATTCCCCCTCCTATCCCTGGTAACCACCAATGAATGTTATTTTCTGTATGCATACCTATTCTTGTCTTCTTATAAAAGTGAAATCATGCAATATTTGTCCTTTTGTGATTGACTTATTTCACTCAGCATAATATCTTCCAGATTTGTCTACATCGTATTTTAAGAACTCACCATTGTTCCTTCTAGCTGCATAGTATTCCATCACATGTATGCACCGCATTTTGTTTATCCATTCATCCACTGATGGGCACTTAGGTTGTTAACATGCATTACTTTTAAAATAAGGAAAACCATTAAAAATCTTAATGGAATTAGGATTAATTGCTAGTGGGAATGTAAAATAGTATAACCACCGAGAAAAATAGTTTGGAGGTGCCCCAAAAAGATGAGCATAGAACTACCATATAACCCAGCAATCCCAACCCTAGGTACACACCCAGGAGAAGTGAAGGCAGAAAAGCAAACAGAAACCTGTACACCAATGTTCACTGCAGCACTTTTCACAAGGGTCAAAAGGTGGAAACAACCAAAACGCCCATCAACAGCTGCCTGGATAGACCCAATGCGGCCTACACATACAATGGAATGCTACTCAGCCGCAAAGAGAAATGAAGCCCTGATGTATACCACGACACCAGTGAACCTTGAAAACATCATGCTGAGAGAAATAAGTCAATCACCAAAGCACAAATATTGAAATTAGCAAATATATAGACACCAAAGATTATTAGTGGTTCCAGAAGTGAAGGGGAAGGGAAAAGGAAGAGCTTTTCTTAGGGGGTGTGAGTTTATGTTCATGAGGAACAAACAATTCAGAAAAGGAACATAAGAATGATTGCACAACTTGTAGAATGTGAACAGTGTCACTGAATTGTACACATAGAAATTGTTGAATTGGTATATGTTTTGTTGTGCATATTTTCAGCACAATTAAAAAAAATCTGAATGTGGGGAGAATTCTAATGAAAAATAAAAATTCTCATGGCTGTGCTCTGGTGGAAGGTCAGGCCCCTGGGCTGCACAGAGGTGAGACCGTTGGAGGCAGCTGGCCTTTCTCTTGTACCTTCTGGAAGGCACACTGGCATCAGCTCAGCATTGCAGGTTGAAAAAAATCCCAGGTTCTGGTATTGGAGAGAGGCCGCAGGGACAAAGGAAGGAGGCGTCTGCAAATATAGGTGGGTGACAACTAATTCACAACATGGGACACTTTAGAGTTTCAATATTGAAACAATGTGTTTATATTTGCACACTGGAACAATGTGTTTGATGTTTGCCTGGTGGAGAACCAGTCTTGGGAGCTCAAAAAGATGGACATAGGCTGCTCACAGCTGGCAATTTCATGATCCGTCAGATCGGTCTTAGAAAAAACACAACCACAATGCTCCTTAAAAGCAAGGATCGCAAGACTTTGGTTTGCTTACTTTGGACGCATCATCAGGAAAGACCAATCACTAGAAAAGAACATCATGTCTGGTGGCAAAGAAGAGGGTGATTGAAGGTGAGGGAAACCCTCAGTGAGATGGATTGAGACAATAGCTGCAGCAATGAGCTCAAAAATACCAACGGTCATGAAGGTGGTGCAGCACGAGGCATCGTTTTGTTCTAAAAGGGATCTCCATGAGCTGGCACTGACTCTGTGGCATCTGTCTTAGTTATCTAGTACTGCTATAACAGATATACCACAAGTGGATGGCTTTAACAAAGAGAAATTTATTCTTTCACAGTCTAGGAGGCCAAAAGTCTGAATTCAGGGTGCCAGCTCCAGGGGAAAGCTTTCTTTCTCTGTCAGCTCTGGAGGAAGGTCCTTGTCAACAATCTTTGTCAGTTGAGGAGCTTCTCAGCACAGGGAGCCAGGTCCAAAGGATGTGCTAGTCTCCTGGCTCTTATTTCTTGGTGGTACGAGGTCCCTCTGTCTCTATGCTCACTTCTCTCTTATGTCTCAAAAGAGATTGACTTAAGACATAGCCTAGTCTTGTAGATTGAGTCTTGCCTCATTAACATCACTGCCTCTAATCCTGCTTCATTAACATCATAGAGGTAGAAGTTACAACACATAGGAAAGCCATATCAAATGACAAAATGGTGGACAATCACACAATACTGGGAATCATGACCTAGCCAAATCGATACACATATTTTGGGGGGACACAGTTCATCCATAACACTAACACAATGTAAATGCTGTGTAATGCTACCGTTTTGCTTTATGAAACTTTCTTTATATATATATACATATTTTCAATTCATGGTTGGTTGAATCCTCAGATGTGGAATTTCTGGATACAGAGGGCTGACTGTATGAGCATCCCAAGAGTAAAAAGAGGAAGCTGTATTACCTTTTTTTTTTAATTTATTTTGAACAGATATATTGAGATATAATTTCTATGCCATTGTCTTAGTTATCTAGTGCTGCTATAACAGAAATACCATGAGTGGGTGGCTTTAACAAACAGGTATTTATTTTCTCACAGTTTAGGAGGCTAATAGTCCAAAATCAGGGTACCATCTCTAGGGGAAGGCTTTCTCTCTCTGTCAGCCCTGGGGAAGGTCCTTATTCCTTGGCTCCTTGCTGATTTTCACATGGCATGGCACCTGTCTTCTCCCATCTCTGCATGCTCCTCTGTCCTAATCTGCTCTTTTTATATCTCTAAGGTGATCGGCTTAAAACACAACCTACAAAAGATTAGTCCAAAGGACTAATGGATCACATCTACCACAGCCTCCACCAGACTGAGTCCAGTACGACTAGATGGTACCTGGTTACCACCAGTGACTGCTCTGACAGAGATCATAATAGAGGGTCCCAGACAGAGCTGGAGAAAAAGGTAGAACAAAATTCTAACTCAAAAAGAAAGCCCGGACTTGCCGGCCTGGCAGAAACTGGAGAAACCCCAAGGGTATCATCCCCGGACACCCTTTTAGCTCAGTAATGAAGTCACTCCTGAGGTTCACCCTTCAACCAAGGATTGGACAGGCGCATATAACAAAACAAGACTAAAGGGGCACACCAGTCCCAGGGCAAGAACTAGAAGGCAGGAGGGGACAGGAAAGCTGATAATTGGGAACCTAAGTTGACAAGAGAGAGTTTTGACGTGTCGTGGGGTGGTTAACCAATGTCATAAAACAATGCGTGTACTGTTTAATGAGAAACTAGTTTGTTTTGTAAACCTTCATCTAAAATACCATAAAAATAGTAAGAATAAAAACACACCCTACACTGATATGACCTCTTTAACATAACAAAGAACACCCATTTCCAAATGGGATTATAACCACAGGTATAATAGGGATTAGGATTTACAACACATATTTGGGGGTGGACACAATTCAATCCGTAACAAACATAAAACCTACCCATTTAAAGTACACGATTTAATGATTTTTTAGTAAATGTACTGAGTTGTACAATCATCTCACATTGCGGTTTCAGAATATTTTCATCATCACCCCAGTAAAATAACTTGTGCCTGTCTACTCATCCCCCAGCCCCGGGCAAAGACGAATCTACTCTCTGTCTCTCTGGATTTGCCTATTCTGGACATTTTGTACTACCTTTTATGACCTGGCCACGTAGGGCCACAAAGTAGTTACTGCCTCTCCTGAGTTCAAGGGAAAAGTACGTAAAGAACCTTGTGATGGAGGAGTACTACAGTCATGATGTAAGAAGAACATGTGGGATGGGAGGTACTGTTGTCCCCATTTTTAGAAAATACAATAGGCTCTCTTGGGTGCTTATTGCAAACCAGCTTCTACCCACCCACATGTTTTAAAACCAAACCCCACCTTATCGACCCCTGCTTCAAACAATATGAGTGTTATTCTTCAATAAATTTTTAGAAAAAAATAATTACCGAGAACAGCAGTGACGAAGAGAGACGTGGTCCCCGCTCTCGTGAATTCATGTTCTACGGGGAAGACAGGTCATAGCCACATAAACAAATAAAATAATTTCAGATTTTGCTGAGTGGCAACTGCTGGACAGAAATTAACACAGAGTAATGGGATAACCACAACCCATCTGTCACTTTGCGGTACTGTTGAGGTTTGTAGGTCGATACGATGTGGAAGCTGTGCCACCAGTATTTCAAATGCCAGCAAGGTCACCCATGGCAAACAGGTTTCAGCGGAGCTTCCAGACTAAGACAGACTAGGAAGAAAGGACTGGCAACCTGCTTCCAAAAATCAACCGGTGAAAACCCTGTGGATTACAACAGAATACTGTCGGATATAATGGTGGAAGATGAGCCCCCCTAGGTTGGAAGACACTCAAAATACACAGTGGCCACAACAACGGACTCAAACATACCAAGGATCATGGAAGTGGCACAGAACTGTGCAATATTTCATTCTGTTGTACGTGGGGTCACCACGAGTTGGAGCTGACTCCATGACACCTAACAACATAACAACAATGGGATAAAGACTAACTGGGAACTTTGATATAAGCTTGAAATTCTTCATAATTAAAAAAAAAAAAAAAAACTCTTTTTAGAGAAGATCCCTGTGAAGAGAGGATATATGAGCAGTGACCTGAAAGATGAGAAGAAGCAGGTCTCAGAAGACCTGGTGAGAGCAACAACCAAGGCAAAGGCTCTGAGGTAGCAGTGAGTCAAGTGCATTTAAGAGACAGAAAGGAGAACAGTATGGGTCAAGTGTGGGGTTGTTCTTATTGTTGTAAAAAAAAAAAAAAAAAAACCTTAGCTGTCAAGTCGATTCTGACTCACGGCGATCCTATACAATAGAGTAGAACTGCCCCACAGAGTTTCCAACGAGGGCCTGGTGGGTTTGAACTGCCAACCTTTTTTTTTATTATTATTTTTATCGTGCTTTAATCAAGTCAGTCTCTCACACAAAAACTTATATACACCTTGCTACATACTCCCAATTGCTCTCCCCCTAATGCGACAGCCCGCTCTCTCCCTCCACTCTCTCTTTTCAAGTCCATTTCACCAGCTTCTAACCCCCTCTACCCTCTCTTCTCCCCTCCAGACAGGAAATGCCAACATAGTCTCAAGTGTCCACCTGATCCAAGAAACTCACTCCTCACCAGCATCCCTTTCCATCCCATAGTCCAGTCCAATCCCTGTACGAAGAGTTGGCTTTGGGAACGGTTCCTGTCCTGGGCCAACAGAAGGTCTGGGGACCATAACCACCAGAGTCCTTCTAGTCTCAGTCAGACCATTAAGTCTGGTCTTTTTACAAGAATTTGGGGTCTGCATCCCCCTGCTCTCCTGCTCCCTCAGGGGTTTTCTGTTGTATTCCCTGTCAGGGCAGTCATCGGTTATAGCCAGGCACCATCTAGTTCTTCTAGTCTCAGGCTGATGTAGTCTCTGGTTTAAGTGGCCCTTTCTGTCTCTTGGGCTCGTATTTACCTTGTGTCCTTGGTGTTCTTCATTCTCCTTTGCCCCAGGTGGGTTGAGACCAATTGACGCACCTTAGGTGGCCACTTGCTAGCGTTTAAGACCCCAGAAGCTACTCTCCAAAGTGGGATGCAGAATGTTTTCTTAATAGGTTTTATTATACTGACTAACTTAGATGTCCCCTGAAACCATGGTCTCCAAACCCCTGCCCCTGCTACGCTGGCCTTCGAAGCATTCAGTTTATTCAGGAAACTTTTTCGCTTTTGGTTTAGTCCAGTTGTGCTGACCTCCCCTGTATTGTGTGTCGTCGTTCCCATCACCGAACTGCCAACCTTTTGGTTAGCAGCTGTAGCTCTTAACCACTGTGCCACCAGGACTCCGTTAGTTGTATACATATGTCAAAATGTATAAAAATTACACGTTTTTAAAAATGTGCGTTTCATTGTATGTCAATTATACCTCAACAAAGCTGTATGATAGATAAATAATAAAAACTATGGAGTCCCATTTGAGCTAAAGCAGTTCTACACCTTTAACTGCCAAATCTAACCATCTAACCACTTCTATCTCCGCCATCTCCTACCTCCACCTGCTACGTGGCAGCTTCCATTCCTGCCCCAAGGTGTCCATTCTCAGCACTGCACCGATGGGGATTTTCTTTAAAAAAAAAAAAAAATACCTGGTAGATGTTCCACGCGCACAGCTCCAGATGGTCCTTTAAAGGCCCCTCCTGGCTGCCCCTGCTGGCCTCAGACCACACTCCCTATG
This sequence comes from Loxodonta africana, assembly GCF_030014295.1. NCBI lineage: Eukaryota > Metazoa > Chordata > Mammalia > Proboscidea > Elephantidae > Loxodonta > Loxodonta africana. Next base: position 11,453,325 of record NC_087344.1, read on the forward strand.
TTCCAGCCACAGTTCCTAGAAGATGCTCAGCCAGGATCGCCTTTTGTTGCTGCTGTTAGCTTCCGTGGAATCGGCTCTAACTCAAAACTACCTTATGTATAAAAAAAAAAAAAAAAATTGCCTGGTCCTGCACCCCCTTCACGATCATTGGTATGTTCGAGTCTGTTGCTGCAGGTATTGTGTCAATCCATCTCATGGAGGGTTTCCTTCATTTTTGCTGACCTTCTACATCACCAACTGTGATGTCCTTTTTTACCAACTGGTCTTTCCTGATGTCTTGTCCAAAGTAAGCTGAAGTTTTGTCATCCTCGCTTCTAAGGAACGTTCTGGTTGTATTTCTTCTAAGACTGATTTGTTTGCTCTTTTGACACTCCATGGTATATTCAGTATTCTTGGCCAACACCACAATTCAAATGTATTAATTCTTCTGTCTTCGTTTTCCATTGTCCAGCTTTCTCATGTATTTGAGGCAATTGAAAAGATCATGGTTTGGGTCAGGTGCATCGAAGTGACGTCTTTGCTTTTCACAACTTTGAAGAGATCCTTTGCAGCAGATTTTCCCAACGCAATATGTAATTTGATTTCTTGACTCCAGCTTCCATGGGTGCTGATTGTTGATCCAAGTAGAATGAAATCACAACTTCAATTTTTTCTCCATTTATCATAGGGTTGCTTATTGGTCCAGGTGTGAGGATTTTTGTTTTCTTTACATTTAGGTGCAATCCATACTGCAGGCTGTGATCTTTGATCTTCATTAGAAAGTGCTTCAAGTCCTCTTCACTTTCAGCAAGCAAGATTGTGTCATCTGCCTAACGCAGGTTGCTAATGAGCCTTCCTCCAGTCCTAATGCCCTGTTCTTCTTCATATAGTCCAGCTTCTGGGAGTATTTGCTCAGCATACAGATCAACAAATTCTAGGCCTTTGTGTTTGCTGTTCCTTCCCCCATGACTCTTCTCTGTAGGATCTTCCCAGGGCTGGTTCCTTCTCTTGTTTTGGCTCGAATGTCCCTTCCTCAGAGAGGCACTCCCTGATCACCAAAGTGGCCCCTGTCCACCCCGTCCCTCAGTATCTTATTGCACCATTTTGGTCCCTATATTCATTTGCAGACTTGATTGTTATATGCCTTGCTAGCCCTACCAGTCAGCTCCAGGGAGTCTCTGTTCACTGTCATGTTCCCAATGCCTGGAACAAGGATTGGTACACAGTAGGTATCCTGGGAATCCATTCATTTCTTCAATAAATATCTATGGAGCCCCTCCTCTGGGCCAGGTCCAGGAGTTGGCACTGGAAACCTGTGGCCTCTGCAATAGGGTGGTTACAGCTGAATCAAATAATCAAACAAAAAAATATATTATTACAAATGATAACCTGTGCCACTCATTCATTCATTCAGCCATTCTATGCCAGTGCTCAGTTATAGAACATGGATGTGGTCTTTCACTCCTCTGTGGCTGACAGTTATCTCAACTGGAAAGCCCTCTTCTCTGTCTAGAAAACTCCTATTCACCCATCAAAACCCAGCTTAAGGTTTACTTCCCTCAGCCCTCCTCTTTCCTCCACTCCATGAAATAAATTCCTTCTTTCACTGTGCTACTGGGGAAGTAAATGGACCACTGCTCAAGGAGTTAGAAAGATAGAAACAAAACAAGCTGAGGAAAGAATTAGTATAGCGTGACAAAAGCAAATCTTTATCAGTTAGAACAAACCGAAACACTAGCATAAAGGAAGGAATCCGGGGACTGAATAGTCACATCTCTAGCCAGTTTACACAAGAAACAGAGAAAGAAAACAAACACGATTATCTAAAATCAGAAGTAAAAAAGAGGTTATAAACATAGATATGCAGCTGACACAACCCTGCTTGCTGAAAGTGAAAAGGACTTGAAGCACTTACTGATGAAGATCAAAGACCACAGCCTTCAGTATGGATTACACCTCAGCATAAAACAAAAATCCTCACAACTGGACCAACGAGCAACATCATGTTAAACAAAGAAAATACTGAAGTTGTCAAGGATTTCGCTTTACTTAGATCCACGATCAGTGCCCATGGAAGCAGTAGTCAAGAAATCAAATGACTCATTGCATTGGGCAAATCTGCTGCAAAAGTGTTAAAAAGCAACAATGTCACTTTAAGGACTAAGGTGCTCCTGACCCAATCCAAGGTGTTTTCAATCGCCTCATGTGCATGTGAAAGCTGGACAATGAATAGGAAGACTGAAAGATGGATGACTTTGAATTATGGTGTTCTCGAAGAATATTGAATATACCATGGACTGTCAAAAGAATGAACAAATCTGCCTTGGAAGAAGTACAGTCAGAATGCTCCGTAGAAGCAAGGATGGCCAGACTTCATCTCACATACTTGGAACATGTTAGCAGGACAGAACAGTCCCTGGAGAAGGACATCATGTTTGGTGAAGTAGAGGGTCAGCGAAAAAGAGGAAGACCCTCAATGAGAGGGATTGACACAGGGGCTGCACCAATGGGCTCAAGCATAACAACTGTAGAATGGAGCAGGACCTGGCAGTGTTTCATTCTGTTGTACATAAGGTCGCTATGAGTTGGAACTGACTCAATGGCACCTAACAACAACAATACAAAGAAGATTTTTTTTAAAAAGGGAATATAATGTACAACTCTATGCTAATACATTTGAAAATATCAATGAAAATGAGTTTTCTACAAATGTCTTCATTAACTCAAGAAAGAGTTCATCTGAATGGAAAAATAAATAATCATGGAAGGAACTAAAGATATTATCAAAAAAAAACCTCCGATAAAGGTCAATCGGAAATGATTATGCCATTGTTCAAGCTTCAAAAGTTCAAAAAATAAAGATTTCCAAAATAGGTAGAAACTTTCCTAATCATTCTATAAACAGTCCAACCCTGATATAAAATCTGACCACCTACAAGAAAAGCAATCCAAAGACCAAGCTCACAAAAAAAAAAAGGAGAGAGAGACAAGAAAAGTATTCAATTAAACACAGGTTCCCAGTCTCTTAGGCATAATTCTGAAAACCAAAAAGCTCCAAAAATGGATTTTTGGGGGGGTAAGTTTGACACCAGAACTAAGTTGGTGATCTTGACCCAAAGTGATGTGAGGCTATTAATGGTATTTATTTATGACCCTAATGTAGCTATTCATACATTTTGGGGGGCTGAAATATTCGTGCGCTCAATTACAAGATCTTCTTGCCAACCCTACTGGGAGTACTAAATGAGAAAACAGAATATACACTCTACTGTCAACTATATGAGGTCCTTGGGCAGCACAAATGATTTGCTCTTGGCTACTAACCTAAAGGTTGGCAGTTTGAACCCACCCAGTGGCACCTTGGGAGAAAGGCCTGGAGATCTGCTTCGGTAAAAATTACAACCAGGAAAACCTTAAGGAGCAGTTCTACTCTGTAACACATGGGGTCACCATGAGTCAGAATCGACGATTTGGAATTGACTCGACAGCAATGGGTTTGATTTTGGTTTTTTGTAAACTCTGTTGTATGTGTGTGTGTGTTAAAATAATAAGTCACCATGACCAGAGAGGTTTATTCTAAGAATGTAAGTGTGGATCAGTGTTGGCAGCAGTGTGCTGGAACTGGTTAATACTGGGTCATACCCACCACAACAGCCACCTATGTGCTTGACTTCCTAACTCCTGGTCTGGTGATGTCACATCGGTAGCTTGAAATAAGCAGGAGCATTTCCACCACAGAAATTGGTAAATGCTACAGATCAGGGCTTTTTATATTATTTGCATTTACCACTCTCTAACCATTTTTAACCATTAGGAAATCTTTTTTTTTTTTTTTTAACAGCAATACATACAACTAAACATACATCCATTCACAATTCTACAAGAACAATTCAATGACATGGGCTCCACACTTCACATTGTTCACCATTCTCACTGTCTATTCATATTGTTCCATCACCATTAATTTAGATGCTCTGCCCCTCAAAGTTCTCATCTGTGCTTTAGATTACACTCGGAGAGATAATTCTTTATAAGAGCTCTATGCTCAAGGCAAACAGTATTAATTGGGCTAAAATGTTGTTTAGTTTAACATTAGCTTCATGGAATAGTTTCAGTTCAAGATATAAAGATGTTAATGAGTTAGCTGCGTCCAGTCAGCCCCCGACTCTTGACGACCCCATGCACAACAGAACAAAACACTGCCCGGTCCTGATGGTTTGCGGATCGGACCATTGTAATCTGTAGGGTTTTCATGGGCTGTTTTTTGAAAGCAGATCGCCGGGTGTTTTTTCTTAGTCTGTCTTAGTCCGGAAGCTTTGCTGAAATCTATTCAGCATCATAGCAACGTGAAAACCTTTTAAGAGACAAAAAGAACAGATGGGTGGTGGCTGCACTTGAGGTGCCCTGGCCGGGAATCGAACCCTTGTCTTCCTCATGGAAAGTGAATTTTAGCACTGAACCACCAATGTCCTCATTCATTAACAGTAGGTAAAAAAAAAAAAAGGTTGTGCATGTTCAGCTTCAAAAAAGTGATTCATCCCTGAAGTAAAAACTTAGTAAACTGACACTGGAAGAATATTTTATCGCCAGAGGAGCCACGTAGCCTCTGGTTGAACACTCAGGCTCAGAAGCTCTGTTGCCTGTGTTTAATCCTGATTTTTCCCCTTCCGGTTGTCTCTGGGATTCTTTGAGCCTAAGTTTCCTTGTATGTAAATGGGACTAATAGATACCTCAGAGGGTTGCTTGATAGAATTAAATGAAACAGTCCTAGTAAAGTGCTGAGAAAAGTGTCTGGCAAATAGTTGTTACCGGTGCAGCCAGTCGGTTTCAACTCATAGCAACCTCTGTGACAGAGGAGAGCTGCTCCATAGGGTTTTCTAGGCTGTAACCTTTATGGGGAGCCCTGGCGGTGCAGTGATTAAGAGCTCAGCTGCTAACCAAAAAGGTTGGCAGTTCAAATCCACCAGCAGCTCCTTGGAAACCCTATGGGGCAGTTCTACTCTGTCTTATAGGGTCGCTATGGGTCGGAATCGACTCAACGGCATCAGGTGGTGAATCTTTACTGGAGCAGATCACCAGGTCTTTCTCCCGTGGAGTCCCTGGATGGGTTCATACTGCCAGCCTTTCAGTTAGCAGCCGTGCTCTTAACCGTTGCACCGCCAGGCAAGTCATAATCACTTAATAAAATGGCAGTGGTGGTTCAGTGGTATGATTGTTGCTCTTCATGCAGAAGACCCAGGTTCGATTCCTAATCCATGCACCCCACGCCCAGCAGCTGCCACCCGTCTGGTAGTGGAGGCTTGCGTATTCCTTCAGTGCTTCCTGTGATGATTTATACAGAAGAACAGAAAATCCTTAAACAGACCAAACTATAGATAATTCTTTGGTATTTTTAAACTAAGAACTTTAAACAAGAGGGCAAAGGGCTGCTAGTTCAATAAATGGATCTAGGACAATCAACTAATCATTTAGAAAAAAAGTCTTTTTTTACCTTCATTTCTATCCACACAACCAAATAAATTCTAGATGTATAAATCTATCTTTTTTTGTATCTGAACCATAGCGATCGCTTCATAATAGTGATTATTCTCACCCAGGGATATTTATTTGTTCAGTTTTTTAAAAATCTCTCAACATTTTTATGATTTTATTTACACAAATCCTATACATTTATTATCAAATTTATTCCTACATGCTACATATTTTTGGTTGCTGTTATAAATTGGGCCATTTCCCTCATTATAGTTTCTATTCATTACTGGCTTGTAGGAAAGCTATTAGTATCTATAGATTTATTTTGTACCCTGTTGCTTCCTAAATCGCCATTACTCTTAATAGTTTTTCATTTAGGTTTTCTAAGGTAAACAAATTTAATCATTTCTAAGTGAAGATTATTTGATCTTTTTTTTTCTTACCATTTATGCTTTTTATTATTATTATTTTCTTGTTATACTGTGATGGTTAGAACATCCAAATGCTAAATAGTAGTGACAACAGGAATACTTATTCTTTCCTTAATTGTAACAGGGAAGCTTGTGTTTCCCCATTAAACATGACGGGGTGGCTGAGATAGAACAATTTCTTATTTAAAAAGTACTCTCTTCATATGTAACAACTAGTAACAACAGCTACCATCTATTGTTGATGTTAGCTACCATTGAGTTGGCCCCAACTCATGGCGACCCCAGGCGCAACGGAAGGAAACGCTGCCCGTTCCCGCGCCATCACAGGAAGCACGGAAGGAATACCCAAGCCTCACTACCAGACGGGTGGCGGCTGCTGGGCGTGGGGTGCATTGATTAGGAATATTTGGTGAATGAATGAATGGAGTTGTATACTCAGGGTGGCTTCCTTCCTTCCTTCATGACCATTGGTATGTTTTGAGTCCATGGTTGCAGCTGTGGTGTCCATCCAGTCATTGGGGGTCTCCCTTGGTTTGCTTTTTTTTTTTTTTTTTGGCCCTTTACTTTACCAAACATGATGTCCTTTTCTAGTGATTGGTCTTTCCTGATGACATGTCCAAAGTAAGTGAGTTGAAGTCTCACTGTCCTCACTTCTAAGGACCATTCTGGTTGTATTTCTCCTAAGACTGATTAGTTTGTTCTTTTAGCAATCCACAGTATATTCGATGTTCTTAACTAACAGGTTCTTGACAAATATTTGGTGAATGAATGAATGAGTGGAGTTGTACACTCAGGGTGGCTTCCTTCCTTCCTTCAATGCATCTTCTTTTGAGCATCTAGTAATAAATAGTAATGGCTAACATTTGAGCAATAGAAGCCATGGTAGAGCAATAGTTAAGCACTTGGCAGCTAACAGAAAAGTCAGGGATACAAATCCACCCCGGAGCCTCAAGGAAGAAAGACCTGGTGATCTGATTCCATAAAGATTACAGCCTAGGAAACCACGTGGGGTCGTTCTACTCTGTCACATGGAAATCTACTCAACGGCATCCAACAGCAACACTATTTGAGCACGCGTGTGTCAGATATTGTTTTCCGAGCACTTGAAAGAATTATTATCATACCCATTTTATAGACTAGAAAAAGCAGGCACAGGGATGTGAAGTGACTTGACTACATGGATGGTAAGTGGTGGAGCTGGGCATTCAGCGGTAAATAGACCTGACAGGTTCCTGATCACATGAAGCTTTCGTCCTAGCTGCAGAGAGAGAGAATAAGCCCAATAACAATGAATAAACTGAAAATGAGAAGAAACCATTGCAAACATCCATTAATAATCAGAATATGGAATATACAATGTATAAGTCTACAAAAACTGGAAGTTCTCAAAAATGAAATGAACCACATAAAGATTGATATCCTAGGCATTACCCAAAAACCCCATTGCCATCAGGTCGATTCCATCTCATAGCAACCTCTAAGACAGAGTAGGACTGCCCCATAAGGTTTCCAAGGAGCAGCTGGTGGATTCAAACTGCTGATCTTCTGGTTAGGAGACTGATCTCTTAACCACTGCACTACCAGGGCTTCATCCTAGGTATTAGTGAGCTGAAATGGACTGATACTGGCCATTGCAAATCATACAATCATATGGTATACTATGCTGAGATTACAAATTAAAAAGGAACGGTGTCACATTCATCGTCAAAAAGAATATTTCAAGATAGATCCTGAAGTACAATGCTCCAGTGATAGGATAATGTCCATACTCCTATGAGGAAGAGCAGCTAATACGACCATTATTCAAACTGCACACCAACTACTAATGCCAAAGATGAGGACATTGAAGATTTTTATCAGCTTCGGCAATCTGAAATTGATCAAACATACAATCAAAATGCATTGGTAATTACTGGTGATTGGAATGCAAAAGTTGGAAAGAAAGTAGAGGGATCAGCAGTTGGAACATATGGCCTTAGTGATAGAAATTATGCCAGAGAACACATGATAGAATTTTGCAAGACTAATGGCTTCCTCATTGCAAATACCTTTTTTCAACAACGTAAACAATGACTACACACGTGGACCTCAGCATATGAATATACAGGAGTCAAAAGACTACAGCTGTGGAAAGAGACCACGGAGAAGTTCAATATCATCAATCGGAACAAGGCCAGGAGCCAACTGCAGAACAGACATCAATTGCTAATATGCAAGTTCAAGATGAAGCTGAAGATAATTACAGCAAGTTCAAGGGCACTAAAATACGACCTTAAGTATATTCCACCTGAGTTTAGACACCATTTCAAGGATAGATTTGAAGTATTGAACACTAATGACAAAGACTAGATGGCTTGTGGAGTAACATCAAGGGCACCATACATGAAGAAAGCAAAAGGTTATTAAAAAGACAGGAAAGAGGACAATGATCTCAGGCCTAGCTTTCAAGAATAGATTATCTAATATAATAACAGAAGCACAAACAGTAAATGATGAAATAAGTAAATGGAGCCTCATAAAAATTAAAAGCTTTTGTTCATCAAAAGACTTTACCAAAAAAGCAAAAAGACAAACTACCAACTAGGAGAATATCTTCAGAAACCATATATCCAAAAAGAACCTGATAACCAAAATACATATAAAACTTCGACAACTTAAGAACAAAAAGACAACTGAATCATAAATGGGAAAATACTTGTATAAACATTTCACCAGACAACATTCCAATGGCCACCAAACACATGAAAAGATGCTCAGCGTCGTTTGCCATCAGAGAGATCCAAATCAAAACCACAGTGAGATAGCATTAGACTCCCACTAGGATGCCTAAAGGAAGCCCTGGTGGAGTAGTGGTTAAGAGTTCCACTGCTAACCAAAAGGTCGGCAGTTCGAATCTACCAACTGCTCCTTGAAAACCCTATGGTGCAGTTCTACTCTGTCCTATAGGGCCCCTATGAGTGGGAATCGACGGCAACAGGTTTGGTTTTCATTTTTCTTTTTAGGATGGTGAGGATTTAAAAAAAAATCAAAACAGAAAATAACGTGTGTTGGTGAGGATGTGGGGAAATTGGAACACTCATCCATTGCTGGTGGGAATGCAAAATGGTGCAACTGCTGTGGAAAACAGTATGGTGGTTCCTCAAAAAACTAAAACCAGAACTACCATGTGACCCAGCAATTCCACTCCTAGGAATAGTCCCAAAAGACTTGAAAGCAGAGACTGAAAAAGGCACCTGTACACAAATGTTCATTGCAGTACTATTCACGATAGCCAAAAGGTATAAGCAAAGTAAATGCCCATAAACAGATGAATGGAAAGAACAAAATGTGGTCTATAACACAATGGAATACTACTTAGCCAGTAGGAGAAATGAAGTATGGATGGAGCTTGAAGACATTATGCTGAGCCAAATAAACCAATCACAAAAGGACAAATATTGTATGACCCCACATATAAAAAGACAAGAACAGGCAAATGTATAGAGACCAAAGTTTAGCATTGGTTACCAGGGATGGGAAGGAAGGGGAAAATGGGGGGGAGGGGTTACAGTGATAGAAAAATTGTATCGATTAAGGGTAGCATTGTACAGCCAATTATTGTAATTGCTTTGAATAAGTAAAAAGTTAAACTGGCCAAAAAAAAAAAAAAAAGACAGGAAAGAAAGAAAAGACCAAAATGGATGTCAGAAGACACTCTGAAGTGTGCTCTTGAATGTAGAGTAGCTAAAACAAATGCAAGAAATGATAAAGTAAAAGACCTGAACAAAACATTTCAAAGGGCAGCTTGAGAAGACAAAGTATTATAATGAAATGCGTAAAGATCTGGAGTTAGAAAACCAAAAGGAAGAACACACTCAGCGTTTCTCGAGTTGAAAGAACTGAAGAAAAAAGTCGAGCCTCCAAATGCAGTATTGAAGGATTCTGCAGGGAAAATATTGAACAATGCAGAAATATCAAAAGAAGATGGAAGGAAAACACAAAGTCACTGTACCAAAAGAGGTGGCTGACGTTCAACCATTTCAACACATACCATATGATCAAGAACCAATGGTATTCAAGGAAGAAGTCCAAGCTGTGAAGGCATTGACAAAAAACAAGATTCCCATAATTGACAGAATACCAACTGAGATGTTTCAACAAACAGATACAGCGCTGGAAGTACTCAATCAACTATGCCAAGAAGTTTGGAAAAGAGCTCCCTGGCCAACTGACTGGAAGAAATCCATGCTTGTTCCCATTCCAAAGAAAGGTGATCCAACAGAATGCAAAAATTATCGAACAATACCATTAATGTCACACACAACTAAAATTTCACTGACAATTGTTCAAAAGTGGCTGTAGCAGTACTTTGACAGGGAACTGCCAGAAGTTCAAGCTGGATTTAGAAGAGGACTTGGAATAAGGGATATCATTGCTGATGTCAGATGGATCTTGGCTGAAAGTAGAGAATACCAGAAAGATGTTTACCTGTGTTTTATTGACTATGCAAAGGTATTCAACTGTGTGGATCGTAACAAACTACGCATAACATTGCAAAGAATGGGAATTCCGGAACACTTAATTGTGCCCCTGAGAAACCTGTGCATAGACCAAGAAGTAGTCGTTTGAACAGAGCAAGGGGATACTTACTGTGTGACTTAAAGTCAGAAAAAGTGTGCATCAGGGTTGTATGCTTTCATCATATTTATTCAATTTGTATGCCGAGCAAATAATCCAAGAAGTTGGAATATATGAAGAAGAATGTGACATCAGGATTGGAGGAAGACTTATTAATAGCCTTCAGTATGCAGATGACACAACCTTGCTTGCTGGAAGTGAAGAGGACTTGAAGCACTTACTGATGAAGATCAATGGAAGTAGTAGTCAAGAAATCAGACGTTGCATTGCAGTGGGCAAATCTGCTTGGTTAGGCCATCGTGCTTGGTAAGGTAGTTGTTGTTAGGTGCCATCGAGTCAGTACAACAGAATGAAACACTGCCCAGTCCTGTGCCATCCTCACAATCGTTGTTACGCTTGAACACGTTGTTACAGCCACTGTGTCAAACATCTCCTTGAGGGGCTTCCCCTTTTTCGCTGACTCTCTTCTTTACCAAGCACGATGTCCTTCTTCAGGGACTGGTCCCTCCTGATAACATGTCCAAAGGATGTCTGACATCCTTGCTTCCAGGGAGCATTCTGGCTGTACTTTACCACTATATCAGACAATGTTCAGCTGCTATTCATAAGTTTTTCACTGGCCAATTTTTTCAGAAGTAGACCACCAGGTTGTTCCTCCTGGTCTTCTTAGTCTGGAAGCTATGCTGAAATCCACCAACCGTGAGTGACCCTGCCGGTACTTGAAATACCCGTGGCATAGCTTTCAGCATCGTAGCAACACACAAGCCACCACAGTATGAGAAACTGACAGACGCATGAGGAATAAGATAGAGGGGCAGCAAAAAGAGGAAGACCTTCAACGAGATGGATTGACGTAGGGCTGCAACAATGGGCTCAAACATAGCAATGATTGTGAGGATGGCGCAGGACCAGGCATGTTTTGTTCTGTTCTGCCCAGGGTCGCTATGAGTCGGAAGAGACTTGATGGCACCTAACAGTTGTTTGTTTATTGCGGTATATAGAGAGAATGTAAGTGTCTTAGTTATTTAGCGCTGTTATAACAGAAATATCACAAGTGTGTGGCTTTAATAAACAGAAATTCATTTTTTCCAGTTTAGGGGGCTAGAAGTCCAAATGGAGGCCACTAGTTCCAGGGGAAGGCTTTCTATCTCTGTGGGCTCTGGGAGAAGGTCCTTGTCTCTTTTCAGCTTCTGTTTCTTGGTTCCTTGGAGATTTCATGTGTTGTGGCATTTATATCCCCCCATATGTGTTTTCTTGCTGCTTGCTTCATTTGTGCTTTTTAATATCGAAAGAGATAGATTTAAGACACGCCCTACCCTAATACTGCCTCATTAACATAACAAAGAAAACCCATTTCACAAATGGGATTATAACCCTGGGAAAACCTATTGCCAGTGGAGTCCATCCTGACTCATAGAGACCCTATAGGACAGAGTAGAACTACCCCAAAGTGTTTCCAAGGAGCGCCTGGTGAATTTGAACTGCCAACCTTTTAGTTAGTAACCATAGCTCTTAACACTACCCCCCAGAGTTTCCATACCCATGGGTGTAACAGTATTTAAAACACATATTTTGGGGGACACAGTTTAATCTATAATAAGAAAACACCAGACCTGTCCTATAGGGTTGCTATGAGTCAGAAATCAACTTGATGGCCACAGGTTTGGTTGCTTTAAGATACAAATAGTCCCCAACTTACAATGTATTCAAGTTACAACAAACTGCACTTATGACAGTCTTTTTCTTTTTTTTTTTTTTCGTATATCTTATTATTACGGAGCCCTGGTGGCACAGTGGTTAAGAACTACGGTTGCTAACCAAAAGGTGGGCAATTTGAATCTACCAGCTGCCCCTTGGAAACCCTATGGGGCAGTTCTACTCTGTCCTATAGGGTTGTTATGAGTGGGAATCGATTCGAAGGCAACGGGTTTGTCTGTTTTTGTATCACTGGTAATGTGTACGACATACAATGTTGCGTCATGTGATTCGCTGATGTTATCATTCTCAGATGTTTACTCAAAGGTATTCAATGTTACGATTTATAAAGTTACTGATAATAAAAGGCAATAATAATGGAAAATAAAATGAAGTATTCGACTTACATCAGAACCGACTTAGGACGGAGTCATTAGAACAGAACCCTGTCATAAGTTGGGGACTTCCTGTACAAGAGAGCACCAGGCAGTGCAAACAGCAAGTGCAAAGGTCCTGGGGCAGGGGAGAGGTCTGCCTGGAGAACAGGCAAGAGTGGAGTGAGCAGGGGGAGAGGGGTCCAATTTATTGGCCAACCAAAACCAAACCCACTGCCATTGAGTGGATTCCGACTCATAGTAACCCTGTAAGACAAGAGTAGAACTGCCCCCATAGAGTTTCCAAGGAGCGCCTGGTGGATTTGAACTGCCGACCTCTTGGTTAACAGCCATAGTACTTAACCACTACGCCACCAGAGCTTCCAATTTATTGGCAGAAAGATCTAAAATGGCATTTGTGAAAGTCTGAGTATGGGGCCTGGCACACAGCCAACACCCCAGAAAAGTGAAAATTATTATTACTGCATTCAGAGAGTTGGGAGCTGCCATAGCTGCCCTGGAGGAGGAACTTTGGAAAGTCCCCTGGCCTTCAGAAGTGTCCACCCGTGGGAACTTCTCCAGGGCTGGGCTCAGGAAGGGCCCTCCCGGGAAGGCTTTGATCAGTCAACAAGTCATCCTTCTTTGGGTCCTCAAACACAGCCCTGGGTTCACCCCTACCCACCTTCAGGAAGGGGACTTGGCACCAGTTTTCCACGCTCTCTCTTCAAGGATATGAGACACCTACGTCAGATAGTGGCTGACTCATTTTTTTAATACAGTAGCCATGCTCAGGAAGGAAAACTGGGGTTAAAGTTTATTTTTATTCAAAATATTTGCATGAGGAGCCCTGGCGGTGCAATGGTTAAGCACTCAGCTGCCAACCGAAGCGTTGTCGGTTCAAACCGAGGAAGAAAGGCCTGGCGATCTGCTCCTGTAAAGGTTACGGCCCCTCTGGGGGCAGTTCTACTGTGTCCCATGGGGTAGCTATGAGTCAGAATCAGCCTGATGGCACCCAGTGACAACTGCAACCCATGTTTTTAACATGCTTCAAATGGCTGCTGGTCAGTGCGGAGTTCTTAAAAAGCCAAACCCATTTATATTTTAATGTGTTTTTGTGCCACCAGGGATAGAGAACCTGAATCATGGAGCAAACACATTCAAGCTGGGCTTCTCCTCCACGTGGAAAGAACCATAGCCCCAACCCCACTTTATGAGGCTGTAGAAGCGCTACTCTGGTTGATGTAATTCTTTTCAATGCTATTAGAAAGTGAAGTCTGTTCCCCAGCCCTTGAAAGTGGGCTGAACTTGTTGTTTTATAACATTTAAGACACTTGATTTGACTCACTGCATTGAGTGGAGAGTCTAGGAGATAATTAGATAAAGATATACGTGTGTGTGTGTGTGTGTATACACATATATACATACACGGATACACATACATATGACACATTAGTGGTAGTTCAATGGTAGAATCCTTGCCTTCCACACAGGAGACCCAAGTTCAATTCCCAGTCAATGCACCTCGAGTACAGCCACCACCCATCTGTCAGTGGGGGTTTGCGTGTTGCTAGGATGCTAAACAGGCTTCAGTGGAGGTGCCAGACCAAACAAAGTGGGGTAGGAAGAAAGGCCTGGCAATCTACTTCCAAAAAATCAGCCAATGAAAATCCGATGGATCACAATAGTCTGCTCCACAACCAGTCACGGGGATGGTGCAGGACTGGGCGGAAATTTGTTTCATTGTGCACGGGGTCACAATGACTCAGGGCTGACTCAATGGCAGTTAACAACAATACATATACTTATTGTCTTAGTTATCTGTGCTGCTATAACAGAAATACCTCAAGTGGATGGCTTTAACAAACGGAAATTTCATTCTCTCACAGTTGAGGAAGGTAGAAGTCTGAATTTAGGGCACCAGTTCCAGGGGAACGCTTTCTCTCTCTTGTCAGCTGTGGGGGAAGGTCCTTGTCATCAACCTTCCCCTGGTCTAGGAGCTTCTCAGCACAGGAACCCCGGGTCCAAAAGACATGCTCCACTCCTGGCTCTTCTCGCTTGGTGGTAATGAGAGCCCTCTCCTCTCTGCTCTATTCTCTCTTTTATATCTCAAGAGATTGACTCAAGACACAGCCTAATCCTATAGACTAAGTCCTGCCTCATTAACATAACTGCCTCTAACCCTGCCTCATTAACATCATACTAAAACTCATTGCTGTAGAGTTGATTCCAACTCATAGCAACCCTACATAGAGTTTAGAATTTACAACACATAGGATAATTAATCAGATTACAAAATGGTGCATAACCACACAATACTGGAAATCATGGCCTAGCCAAGTTGACACACATTTTGGGGGGACACAATTCAAACCATAATATATAGAGATACATGATATTGACGATACAGCTAGAGATAGAGAGATACAGATACAGGTGTATAGGTATATATGCTAGTTATGAATACATGATCGTCTTAGTCACCTAGTGCTGCTATAACAGAAATACCACAAGTGGATGGCTTTAACAAACAGAAATTTATTCCTTTATAGTAAAGTAGGCTAAAAGTCCAAATTCAGGGTGTCAGCTCCAGGGCAAGGCTTTTTCTATCTGTCAGCCTTCTCATCAATGTTCCCCTGGACCAGAAGCTTCTCCACGCAGGGACCTCAGGTCCTGCTGGCACTGCTTTCTTAGTGGCATGAGGCCCCCTATCTCTCTGCTGGCTTCTCTCTTTTATATCTCAAGAGATTGCCTCAAGACACAATCAAATCTTGTAGACTGAGTCCTGCCTCACTAACACAACTGCCACCCACCCTCCCTCATTAACATCCTAGAGGCAGGATTTACAACATATAGGAAAATCACACAATACCGGGAATCATGGCTCAGCCCAATGGATACGCGCGTTTTGGGGAGGTGTAATTCAATCCATGACAATGATATAGATGATATAGACATAGATAAAAATACATAGAGGCAACGAAACATAAATATTGTTGTTTGGTGCCATTGAATGAATCAGTTCTGATTCACAGTGACCCTATGTACAATAGAACAAAACACTGCCCAGTCCTGTGCCATCCTCACAATCGTTGCTATGTTTCAGCCCATTGTCGCAGCCACTGTGTCAATCCACCTCATTGAGGGTCTTCCTCTGTTTTGTTGACTCTGTACTCTGCCGAGCATGATGTCCTTCTCCAGGGCTTGGTCCTTCCTGATAACATGCCCAAAGTAAGCAAGATAAAGCCTCACCATCCTCACTTCTAAGAAGTCTTGCTTACTTTGGACATGTTACATCTTAGAATTCTGGCTGGACTTCCTCCAAGACAGATTTGTCCTTTCTTCTGGCAGCCCATGGCATATTCAATAGCCCTTGCCAACGCCATAATTCAAGGACATCAATCCTTCATTGTCCATCTTTCCCATGCATGTGAGGCAACTGAATATACCGTGGCTTGGATCAGGCGCACCTTAGTCCTCAGAGTGACAGCTTCGCTTTTTAACACTTTAAAGAGGTATTTTGCAGCAGATTTGTCTAATGCAACATCGTTTGCTATCTTGACTGTTGCTTCCATGGGCATTGATTATTGATCCAAGTTGAACGAAATCATGGACAACTTCAGTTTCTTCGCCATTTATCATGATGGTACTTATTGGTCCAGTTGTCAAGATTTTTGTTTTCTTTATGTTGAGGCGTAATCCATACTGAAGGCTGTGGTCTTTGATCTTCATCAGTAAGTGCTTCCAGTCCTCTTCACTTTCAGCAAGCAAGGTTGTGTCATCTGAATAACACAGGTTGTTAATGAGTCTTCCTCCAATCCTGATGTCACGTTCTTCTTCATATAGTCACTTGACATATGGGACTGGATGATTTGCTGTTGTGGGAGGCTGTCCTGGACATTGCAGGCATTTTAGTAGCATCCCTGGCCTCCGCCCACCAGATGTAATCCATGAGTGTGCTCATAGGGATATGTCCGAGCCAGCAGGACCCCACCAGGCATGACAAACAAACATGTCTCCGGACATTGCCATGTATTCTCTGAGGGGGCAGAATCGCCTCCAGTTGAGAACCACTGGTTTGGAATTCCCCAGGTCTGGGTTCAAATCCTGCCTCTCTGGGCCCCCCTGGCTCTGAAGTGGGGGTAGTATTGACACCTGCCCCTTTGGGATGTGCTGAGGGTTTGGTGCCATAATGTCCACTCAGAGACACTTGGTAGTTTGAACCCTCCCAGCAGCTCTGCAGGAGAAAGACCTGACCATCTGCTCCCATAAAGATTACAGCCTAAGAAACCCTGTGGGGCAGTTCTACTCTGTCACATGGGCTGGCGGCAAGTGGAAAATTAACTCAATGGTACCCAGCAACAACCAAAAACATTTTTTGTTACTATTGTCCAGTGTCATATTGAGCTCTGGTGCCATAGTGGTTAAGAACTCAGGCTGCTAGCCAAAAGGTTGGAGGTTCAAATCCACCAGCTGCTCCTTGGAAACCTATGGGGCAGTTCTGCTCTGTCATTTAGGGTCACTATGAGTTGGAATCAACTCAATGGCACACAACAGCAACAGTGTCATGTCTGAACATTGGCGGTGCAGTCAAAAAGCTGGTTCCAGCTGGCAAAGCACTCCCTGACTCCCAGTACACACGGTCCCAGATCCTGTCCCCCGAGATCCAGGCAGTCCTTTCCAAGGAGACTGTTCCTGCTCCAGGGAGTTCTGGACCCAGCCATGGGAACCGCCAGGAGGACCGGAAGCTGCTCGGAGGAATTTCCTCCTCTGCATCCTGGTTCTTTGAAGGTACATTGGGCTTGGGGGGTGGCCAAGGTCTCGGAAGCAAGGTTGAGAGAGAGAGAGGGAGGCCAGACAGACCAGGCTTTTCTGGGCCTGAAACAAAGTTCATGAGATGGCTGGGGCTGAGGGCACATGGGAGCACCACACGTACACAAGCTCAGATATGCCCATGTGGGCGCACATGCAGACATGTTGGGGGTATGTATGCACGTGCTTATGAAGACCCGTGCACAGACGTGCTCAAGCACCCGTATGCACATATGTGGGCACGGTCACAAGAATGTGCTCAAGTATGCCTATTTAAATACCAGACACGCTCAGGTCCATGCGGGCACCTCTGTGGTCACACACAGGCATGCTCAGATACACCCATGCCACACACAGGGGTGCTCACGTGGGCACACACACAGGGATGCTCGGGGTACATGTATGCTTGTGTGGGTACACTCACAGGTGTGCTTGGGACTCATCTGCACACACGTGGGCATGCACATAGGTGCTTTGGACAGAATTAAACCCAGGTCTACTGGGTGGAAGGGGAGAATTCTATCACTGAACCACCAATGTCTGCTAGGTGCTCTGTGAAAACCTGTTGCTGTCCAGTAGATGCTGGCTCATGGCGACCTCATGTGTGTCAGAATGGAGCTGTGCTCCACAGTAGATCGCCAAATAGATTGCCAGACCTTTCTTCAGAGGTGTCTCTGGGTGGACTCGAACCACCAACCTTTCAGTTAGCAGCCAAGAGCTTAACTGTTTGCACCATCCAGGGATTTCAGGTGTTCCATACCCAAAACCAAGCCCATTGCCGTCAAGTCGATTCCAATCATAGCAACCCTATATGACCCTATAGGACTGGCCCATACAGTTTTAGTTAGCAGCCAAGGGCTTCAGCACTGAGCCACCAAGGCTCCTTCTCAGGCGCTCTGTAGATATCCCTTAACGTTGAGTCGCAATTAGGTGTTATTGTTGTTGTACTATGCTTATTAATCTCTCTGTTGTTCAGACTTAATGGTCTGACTGAGACTAGAGGGACCCTAGAGGTCATGGTCCCTGGACCCTTTGTTAGTCCAAGACAGGAGCCATTCCCAAAGCCAACTCTTCAGACAGGGACTGGACTGGACAATGGAATAGAAAACGATACTGGTGAGGAGTGAGCTTCTTGGCTCAAGTAGACACATGAGACTATGTCGCAGCTCCTGTCTGGAGGGGAGAAGAGACAGCAGAGGGGGGCAGCAGCTGATTGAATGGACATGGGGAATATGGAGTGGAGAGACAGAATATGCTGTCTCATTAGTGAGAGAGCAGCTAGGAGTATATAGCAACGTGTATGTAACTTTTTGCATGAGAGACTGACTTGATTTGTAAACTTTCACTTAAAGCACAATTAAAAAAAAAAATCTCTTTATTGTTTGTCTCTCTTAGTACCCAGTGATCTTCCTGGAAGCAGGGAATGTCTCCTTCTTTCTTTCCAGAAACGTTTCTGAGCACTTAAACTGTGCATCAAACACAGATACTGGGGATACAGAGGTGAAGGAGACAGACAAATATCCCTGCCCGCCCCCCACCTGGAACTGACATTCCAACACATGTAAACAAAAAAACCATGACCCGTCTATTGGTTTGTGGTGCTCTTGTGGCTTGCGTGTTGCTGTAATGCTGGAAGCTACGCCATGGGTATTTCAAATACCAGCAGGGTCACCCAAGCTGGATAGGTTTCAGCACAGCTTCCAGACTGAGACAGACTAGGAAGAAAGGCCTGGCAGCCTACTTCTGAAAACTAGCCAGTGAAAACCCTATGGGGCAGAACGGAGCATTGTCCAATAGAGTGCCAGAAGATGAGCCCCCTAGGTTGGAAGGTACTCAAAATACACAGTGGCCACAGCAATAGACTTGAGCACACCAACGATTGTGAAGATGGTTCAGGACTGGGTAACGTTTCTTTCTGCTATGCATGGGGTCACCATGAGTTGGAGCTGATTCGACTGCAGCTAACAACAAAGAAATGGTTTCAGAGAGTGACAAGAAAATAAAACAGGTGAAGGTTTGGAGAATGGCAGCAGAGAGAAGCAGGGTTCCCTGAGAAGGCGCCGTTGGGCCATCGAGTCAGCTCCCACCCACGGCTACCCCATGTGTGTCAGAGTAGAACTGCTCCGTAGGATTTTCTTAGCTGTAATCCTTATGGAAATAGATCACCAGGCCTTTCTTCCCTGGTGCCACTGGGTGGATTTGAAGGGCCAACCTTTTGATTAGTAGCTGAGAGCAAACCGTTTGCGCCACGCAGGGATTAAGAAAGAGTTGGCTGCGGGCATATCTGGGGAAAGAACTTTCTAAGCCAGGCTCGAGGCTGTCAGTGCAGTTCCAGGCAGCTTGTCTGGCTCATAGCGGGTGAATGAATGAATGAAAGAAGGAAGGAAGGAAGGAACGCACACAAAGGCGGACCTCCTGCTCCACCAGGCCAGACACACACCCCAGGCAACGTGAACACGTGTCCAGATGACTGGAACACACTCCTCCCATTCCCACTGCAGACCTGGGCTTCCTTTCCCCTCTGCTGCTGCACCACAGTGGGGGCCAGCTCCTCCCAAAAGAACCCTGAGTCCAGTAAGACACGGAAGGGGTGACCCCTTGCCCACCCACTGCCCTCCCTCACCAGTTCCCAGACTCCTGGCATGGCCTCCGAGAGGAAAAGGAAGAGCGTCAACCCGGGCAGCCTCTGCTTTGTAGTCCACCTGCTGGGGTGGCAGTCCTTCTTCCCAGCCCTCTCCCAGCCAGGGTGACCAGAAGGGGTGGCTGGAAAATTCCAGGCTCAGCAAACACAAAGGCTCAAGTGGCGGACAGTCCACTGGGGACTGGTGGGAATTGAGGCTGCAGGTCCAAAGTGCTGACCTTGGACCCTCCCTGAGCCCTGGCCACTGGAAAACCAGGCCGAGAGCCAGGCAGCATCCTTGTTCCTCTTTGCCTTCCCATCCCCCATGTCCACACCAAGCCAAGCTCCTTCTGCCTCCTGAACCCTCCTTAAAGCCACCACTTCTGTCCCTCCCCTGCCTGGGCCAAGACACTGTCCTCTCCCCCTTGGCTCGCACCTTTGATCCCTCCTCCTCATGCCATCCAGAGGGATCTTTCGAAAACAAAGCCCAGACCTCCCTGCTCCCTGCATAAAACCTCCCATGGCTCCCTAGTGTCCCTGGGGTAAAACCTAAAACTCTTTCCAAACCCAGCCATCAGACTCAGCACATAATGGCCTCTACCTCCATCTTCCTCCACTCTCCGTTGTAGTTCTCATTGCTGCAGAGAGGTGGCCTCACATCCAGTTCCCCTGTGGTCCTATGCTCACTAGGGGTTTCTCCTCTCCACTCACTGGGGCATCACTTCCTGGACCCCCAAGTCTGGGGCTCAAGAGCCAATCACTTGGGCTCCCACTACAGCATTTACCGTATTGTTTTGTAATTCCCTGTAGATCTGAACTCCACGAGCGCACCACCTGTGTCTGTCATGGACACCCCACACCTGGCACAGTGCCTGTGCAAAGAAGATGCTCAACAAACAATCTGCTACTTCCAGTGTGAGGCCGGGAGTCCCTGGGTGGTGCAGACAGTTAACACTCTTGGTTGTTGTCATGAATTGAATTGTGTCCCCAAAAAACATGTATCAACTTGGCTAGGCCGTGATTCCCAGTATTGTGTGATTATCCACCGTTTTGTCATCAGATGTGATTTTCTTCTGTGTTGTAAATCCTATCTCTATGATGTTGTTGAGATGGGATTAGTGGCAATTATGTTAATGAGGCAGGACTCAATCTACAAGACTGGATTTTGTCTTGAGCCCATCTCTTTTGACATGTAAAAGAGAGAACCAAGCAAAGAGTCAGTGAGACCTCATATCACCAAGAAATACGCACTACGAGCAGAGCGCATCCTTTGGACACCGGGGTCCCTGCACTGAGAAGCACCTCGACCAGGGGAAGATTGCTGACAAGGACCTTCCTCCAGAGCCAACAGAGAAAGAAAGCCTTCCCCTGAAGCTGACACCCTGAATTCAGACCTCTACCTACTAGACTGTGAGAGAATAAACTTCTGTTTGTTGAAGCCATCCTTCTGTGGTATTTCTGTTATAAAAGCACTAGATGACTAAGACATGCTAACCAAAAAGCTGATGGTTCTAGTCCACCCAGAGGTGCCTCAGAAGAAAGGCCTGCCAATCTACTTCCAAAAAATCAGCCATTGAAAAACCTATAGAGCACAGTTCAACTTTGACACACATGGAGTCACCGCTAATCAGAGTTGTCCTGACGGCAGCTTGTTTACTGGTGGAGGGCAGAGGGTAGCCTGCTGCTGTCTGAGTGGCTGTTCATTGGTTTGCTGGGGGTTACCAGGTGATCCCTTCTCTGCCCTGTCTCTTAGCCAAGACAACCCTCATGGGCCAAAAGGAGACCTTCTCAGTGGTATCCAGTATAGAATCTGACTCTAAAAGTTTCAAGCAGGACTCCCCCAGCAGGGGGCTTGGATGCCCCCAGGAGCGGGATACTCACTCCCTCTCATTGTTGGATGACCTTGACTATTAGAGGTAGAAGAAGCTGAGTATATCCCACTTTGGTATATCCCACTCAACAGCCTAGAATGACTTTGCCCCATCCAGATAAACCTCAAGAGGGAGCCTTGGCTGGAAAAAGATGCTACCGGGATGGGGGCTGACAGTAGTAAGTCACAGCTGAGGGACGATGGTGCCTCAGTGTTTTCCTAGTGGACTATGACAGGAAATCTGAAGATTCAAATTTAAGGAACCTCGTGAAGAATGCAGTGAAGGGAAGAGCAGCTCTGGGACAGAGCACTGGGTCCTCGGACAGGTCTTCAATGGGTGCAGTGGTGGGCAGAGACTATCCGCTTCGCTGGCCACAGGAGACCGGGTCACCTGCAGAGACAGGCAGGGTTAGCAATACAGGTGCACGGCCCCCAGTCCAGCCTGCCCAAAGTTATCCCTCCCAACCTGTCCCTCCCACAGCAGATGTTCCAAAGGTTTCTGTGCACTGCAGCCTCTGGGAGACAGCATGTCACAGGGCCTCACCTCAATGAGCCTTGGCTTTCCCATCTGTAAAATGGGGGCAATGGGACCTACCTCCCAGGGAGGGTTGTAAAGATCAAATGACAAGCTGCATATAATGACTTCAAATGGCCATGTGGAAGGTGTCCAGAGGGTGGTGGCTCCTCTCTTATTTGTCATAGCCAGCCCTGGAAGCCACTTTGGAATGCATCTTGTCATTGGAAGTATGTAAAGAAATGACCCTTCTGTGGATATCTTGTTATGGGGACATTGGGTTCTTGGGTTATATTCAGATGTGGTTTTCCTGTTGAGGCCTCTAAGGCACTCTGTGGTTCCCCTGGATGTCCAGCAGCTGGGGAATGGGCGGGTCCTCAGAAAAGAGCGAGCGGTAAAAGGGGCCCAGCATTCATCCCTGCACTGTGCTCTGTCTGAAGTTGTGAAACCGGCCCACAAAGGAACTCTGAGCAAAGTTGCCACATTTAGCAGATAAAGATACCGGAAGCCCAGTTGCCTATATTTTATCTGGCGTCCTGGTCCCTGATCCACAGTGCACCAGGGATCCTCTCTCGACCCTATAAGTAATGTCTCCTGCATACAGGTAGGTCTATTTTTCTAATGGGGACGTTGGTGGTTCAGAGGTAGGATTCTCACCTTCCATGCGGGAGATGCAGGTTCGATTCCCAGCCAGTGCAACTCGCGTGCGGCCACCAACTGCCTGTCAGTGGAGGCTTGCATGTTGTTATGATGCTGAATAGGTTTCGGTGGAGCTTCCAGACTAAGATGGACTAGAAAGAAGTACCTGGTGATCTACTTCTGAAAATCAGCCAATGAAAACCGTATGGATCACAATCATGAGGATGGTGCAGGACCGGGCAGTATTTCATTCCATTGTGCATGGGGCCGCCATGAGTCAGGGGCTGACTCGATGGAGGCTAATGACAACAACTTCTCTAATGTGGATAGGTGCTGCTTTTCTTAAAAAGCACAAATGGATTTAAAGGCATTAATGAATTAATCTTAGATTCTTGCCTGTACACATGCGCGCACACGCGTGCAAGCAAGCACACGCACACACAGAGGGAGTTAGATCATTGAAAGGGGACCAAAAGGGGAATGTTCCC
This sequence comes from Loxodonta africana, assembly GCF_030014295.1. NCBI lineage: Eukaryota > Metazoa > Chordata > Mammalia > Proboscidea > Elephantidae > Loxodonta > Loxodonta africana. The sequence continues at coordinate 11,476,833 of NC_087344.1, forward strand.
CCAGAAGGAACTGCAAGTACAAAGTCCCTGAGGCTGGAAAGAGATTGGCAGAAGAAACCATGAGAAGGCCTGGCAGTTGCTTACCATGACTGGTCTCATCTAATCCTATGAGATGGAAATATTGTCACATTACGGAAAAGGAAATTCAGTTGCTCACCCAAGGTCACACAGCAAGTAATTGGCTGAATCAGAATTTGAACCCAACCCCCCACACTCTTAGCCTCTGCAAATTCTATTGCATCCCAATTCAATCCAGGGATTTTAAAAGCCACAGTGAAAATCATACAGTGTGCCACCAAGTTTTTTGATGTCATAAAGTGTACCTAATGCAATGAGGTACCACTACACATCAGTTGTGGTTGTTAGGTGCCGTCAAGTCAATTTTCAACTCATATGACAGAGTAGAACTACTCCACAGGATTTCTAGGCTATAATCTTTACAGGAGTGGATTGCCGGATCTCTCTCCCACAGAGCGGCAAGGTGGGTTTGAACTACCAACAGTTTATTTAACACCTGGTCGCTTAACCACTGTGCCACCAGGGCCTCTTACACATCAATTAGAATGGCTAAAATTAGTAAGTGACAATATCAAGTGCTGACAAGGGTGTGGAGCAACTAGAACTCTCATACATGGTTGGTGAGAAGCCAAAATGGTGAAGCCACTTTGGGAAGCAGTTTTAAAGTTTCTTATGAAGTTAAACATACATTTACCATATGACCCATTTTCTTATCTAGTGCTGCTGTAACACATATCCCACAAATGTGTGCCTTTAAAGAAACTTATTTTCTCACATTTCTGGAAACTAAAAGTCTCAGCTGTGTCGATTCCTTCCTTGTTGGTTAGCCCCGTGCATTACTTGGCATTTCTTGCCTTATAAATGATCCTCACATGGTATCTGTATTCCTTGTGTGGTTTTCTGTGTCCATTCTGCTCTCTTCATAACTGAGAAGTGATTAGATTTAGAACCCACCCTACTTGGGTATAACCTCTTCACATAACAAAGAAAACCTTGTTTCCAAACAGGATCATATTTACAGGAACAGAGGCCAGGATTTTCAATACCTATTTTTGAGAGGATACAATTCAATCCATAACACCCATTAATCCCACTTCTAAGTATTTTCCCAAGAGAAACAAAAACTGATTTTCTCATAGAAATCTCTACACAAATGTTTATAGTGACAATATTCATAATCACCCAATACTCAATACAACTTAAACGTGTGTGAACAGGTGAATGGATAAACAGTGGTATGCCATACTATGGAATACTACTCAGCAAAGAAAAGGAAGGAAACACTAACACACAGAGCAACATCGACAGATCTCGAATGCATTGTGCTAAGTGAAAGAAGCCAGAGTCAAGACGCTAAAACAACTGTGTTGTTGCTGGATGCCGTTAAGTCAGTTCTGCTTCATAGCGACCCTATGTACAACAGAATGAAACACTGCCCAGTCCTGCGCCGTTCTCACAATCCTTGCTATATGCTTGAGCCATCTTGTTCAGGGTCCTCCATTTATATGACATTCTGGAAAAGACAAAACTATGTGAGCAGACAAGAGATCGGTGATTTTATGGGTAGGGAAAGAGAATGCCTACACAGAGCCAGGAGGGAATTTACCGGGCAAGGGAATTGCTCTGTGTCTTGATTATGACATGGTTATATGGCTATACGCATTTGTCAAAACTCATAAGACTGCTGCCTCCTAGTTCCTTGCATAGTGCCCAGGGTCTTAAAAGCTTGCAGGCAGCCATCCAAGGCACAACAATTGTTCTCCATTCACCTGGAGCAACAGAGGAAGAAGGCGCATCAGGGATAGGAGGAGGAAATGGAATATGTGACTAATTGCCTCCGTGAACAACTGCCTCCTTTCCCATGAGACCAGAAGAACAGGACAGCGCCTGGCTGTCATTACTGCATGCTTTGATCAAAGATTCTATAGAAGAATCCTGATCAAAAAAGGGGAAATGCAGGACAGAATTTCAATATATCATGGACTCCACACTTTCTGGAGCCATCGAGGCTGGGTGAACCATCGAAACTACTGCCCTGAGATCATCTTTAAACCTGAAACCAAAAATATCCCCTGAAGTCTTCAAACCAAACAATACTTTAGCTTAACCAATACAAAAACATCTATAAGGGATCAAATTGACAACAGCACCTCCAACGGTTAGATAGGAAGTTAGGAAGCAATGATTTTATGTTAACAAGGGAAGAACAATTCCGAAAAGGAGGGTGAGAATGATGGCAAAACTTGAAGAATGTGATCCATGTCACTGCATTGTAAACGTAGAAATTATTGAATTGGTGAATGTTTTACTGTGTATTTTTTTTTTTACAGCAATTAAAAAACTCATAGAACTATGCACTAAAAAGAGTACGCCAGAAAAAGTGAAGAGATATTTACATGTAAATCATATCTCAATTTCTAAAACTCCAAGAAGGGGAAGGCCTTATACTCTGGAAATGGTACCACGCTGGGTGTCTTGCTCCTTGGGTCTTACCCAAGACGGGATGGACAAAGGCTCTCGAGTCCTAGAAAACACACTTTTACCACTAAAAACAAGATGACCCAAAGCAGAGGCTGCTATGGGGCGGCCTCAGATGTGGATTTTTACTGCCGATACTTGTGAGAGCCCTGGAGGCGCAGTGGTTAAGAACTTGGCTGCTAACCAAAAGGTTGGCAGTTTGAATCCACCAGCCACTCCTTGGAAACCCTATGGGGCAGTTCTACTTTGTTCTATAGGGTCGCTAAGAGTCGGAATCAACTGGATGGCAATGGGTTTGGGTTTATATACATGTCGTGGGAGACAGGTTCTAATGACATGATAATATGTGCCGGTACTCTTCTCTGCATCTCTGCCAGCAGTAGGTGTTATTGCTTTTGAATTTTTTTTTAAATCATTTTATTATTGTGTATTTTATGACAATTGTTTGAAAACTCTTGTTCAGCTTTAAGAAACGCATTAAAGCCTGTGAAAGCTGGAAACTATGCAACGTGGAAATTTATCAGAGAAGGAAAACTCATGTATTTTCCACTAAAACGAGTGATAGAAAAGGGGTAAGACCGTACCCTGTCAAAGGCAGAAAACTTTAGATACCCGGAAAGACAAGGCAGTCCCATCGACTTCCAGCTCTTACAGGTTTCACTGTATTGGAAATCACGGAAAAATTAAACCTGCAGAATTTCCCAAATGGATTTTCTAATTTTCACTTTAATGTCAATGACAGTAACATAATAAGCAGATACACACTGTTACTCTTTTTTTGTTCTTGCCACTCCCTTTAATGTGAGGTGATGGCACACTGTTCCTGATATTTGCACTCTCTGAACTCCAGGGAGTTAATTTTCATATGTTCTGCGGCTACTTGGTTGTGCTCTTCTGAGAAGTGGCTGCTCATGTTTCTCAGTTTTCTATTTTTCTTGTTTGCCTTTTTCTTATTAATGTGTAAACACTGTTTGTATATGAAGGTTCTGACCCTTTTCGGAGAGTCCCTGTGTGCTGCACACAGTTAGCACACTCAGGTGCTAAATGAAAGGTTGGAAGTTGGCGTCCGCTCAGAAGTGCCTCGGAAGAAAGGCCTGGTGATCTACATCTAAAAACTCAGTCATTTAAAACTGTAAGTAGTACAGTTCTACTCTGACCCACATGGGGTCTCCATGAGTCAGAATCAACCTGACAGCACCTGGGCAACCCTTCTCAGACAACCAATTGATCTTTACTTTTTGGTTTCGCTCATCATATTATTTCCCTAAATGTCTTGTTAATTTATACATAATTGGATATTTCTGTCTTTTTCATTCATGGCCTCCAGATTTCCTGACATGGTTTAAAAAAAAAAAAATACAGGCTTTCAATGCTAGGTTGTAAAAATAGCCTTGAAAATTCCTTCTAGAATTTGTATTAGTTTATTTTACGTATTTTATCTTTAACCCATCTGGAGTTTACTTTGTTTTCCTCAGCGCAGAAATAGTGCATGCTACCACGTTCCTATCAAAAGTAGGAGAAAGTAGAGTAGACCCAAGGCCACCTGTGTCTCACACTCAGGTCCCTCAGGTCATGGCCTGGCCCCTACAGGCCTTTGGGTTTTCAACCCCTGGCCTGTTTTTCTTGCCTCATTTGTCCAGAGGAGAAGCCACGGAAAATTACTGCCCTCTAGTGGCCATTGCAGTAATAGCGGCTACAAGCTGAAGAAAAAGTCACCTGTTAAAGCCATAAAAACAGGATGGTTTCATCCGCAATTCAAACTCTCAGATGGATTCACACATGTTATGGATTGAATTATGTCCCCCAAAATATGTGCTGTAAATCCTAACCTCTATGCCTGTGGTTATAATTCCATTAGGGAGTGGATTTTCTTTGTTATGTTAATGGGAAGGGTTAGTGTAGGCTGTGTTTTGAGTCAATCTCTTACAAAATATAAAAGGAGTAGATTGAGCAAGCAGAAATGGGGAAGATAGATGCCAAGCCACATGGAGATCTCCAAGAAACCAGGAAACAAAAGTTGAAGAGACAAAGATCTTCCGCCAGAGCCAACAGAGAGAGAAAGCATTTTCCTAGAGCCGGCACCCTGAATTCAGACTCCCAGCCTCCTAATTGGTGGATGTCTGAAGCTGTTCCTTCTTGATTTAGGAAATAATATTGGAATCATTATTCCCTGTCCTTGAATGTAGAGAATGTGACTCAGCTGGAGTTGGGCTCACAAGAGCTCACAAGGACTCACAAGGACACATCAACTGGGCCCTGGGATAAAGACGATAAATGAGAAAATCTTAGAAATTATCTTTTAAGAAAAATTCTTTTTAGGGAGCCTTTCACATAAGCCGGAACACGAAAGACTTTCCACTCTTATCTTTTTCTATTAACATATAAACCAAATCCAGTGCCATCGAGTTGATTCCGACTCATAGTGACCCTATAGGACAGAGTAGAACTGCCCCATAGAGTTTCCGAGGAGTACCTGGTGGATTTGAACTGCTGACTCTTTGGTTAGCAGCTGTAGCACTTAACCACTACGCTACCAGGGTTTCCCTATTAACATATAGTGAACAGAAATTTGTTGGGCCAATGAAGACCCTCCTGACTGTCGTTCCTGAAACCTATACCAGTGATCCTTAAGGAAGACAATTCAAATGTAGGATGACAGTTTCTAGCCAATCAGTGAAAATGTGAAGCTTTCAAAGGTTTTGCCCATTTGTAAAGTTAATATATACTGATGACTCCGTAACCTTCCTTGGACTCCGGCAGATATGGCTGTGGCAGCGTGCTTGTCCGTTTTCCCACTTCTGTCTGTTCTGTAATATTCTCTGGACTCGGACAGACAGGTCTGTAGCAGCACGCTTGTCTGTTTTCACATCCTTGCCTATTCTGTGATATTCTCCGAATTCAAGCAGACACAGCTGTGGCAGCATTCTTGTCTGCTCCTCAACTTTTGTCTTTTTGAATATATGCTGAATAAAACTTTCTTGTGGCTTTAGTAAACTTTGTGATGTTTTTTCCCCTACAACATTCTCATTTTGAATCGTGCCACATCAGCAAATGAAGGTCTCGAAAGCTTGACTCCATCCACGTCATTAAGGTCAACTCTACTTTGAGAAGTCAGCTCTTCCCCAATCGTATTTTGAGTACCTTTTTTTTTTTTTTCCAACCTGAGGGGCTCATCTTCCGGCACTGTAATCAGACAATATTCTGCTGCTATTTATAAGGTTTTCACTGGCCAGCTTTTTCAGAAGTAGACTGCCGGGTCCTTCTTCTTAGTCTGTCATAGTCTGGAAGCTCGACTGAAACCTGTCTACCACGGGTATTTGAAATACTGGTGGCGTAGCCTCCAGCGTCATAGCAACATGCAAGCCATCACAGTACGACAAACTGATAGACACCTGATGGCAAACTGACAGACAAAAGCAGCATCAGAATTGGAGGAAGACTCATTAACAACCTTCAATACGCAGATGAAACAATATTGCTTACAGAAAGCAAAGAGGACTTGAAGCACTTACTGATGAAGATCAAAGACTGCAGCCTTCAGTATGGATTACACCTCAACATAAAGAAAACAAAAATCCTTACAACTGAACCAATAAGCAATGTCATGATAAATGGATAAAATATTGAAGTTCTCATATTTCACTTGGGTCTGCAGTCAACACCCATAGAAGCAGGAGTGAAGAAATCAAGTCATATATTGCATTGGGCAAATCTGCTGCAAAAGACATCTTTGAGGTGTTTAAAAGCAAAGATGTCACTTTGATGACTAAGGTGTGCCTGACCCAAAGCACAGTGTTTTTCAATCACTTCATGTGCATGAGAAAGCTAGACAATGAAAAAGGAAGACCAAAGAAGAATTGATACATTCAAATTGTGATATTGGCGAAAAGCATTGACTGCCAGAAGAACAAAGAAATGTGTCTTGGAGAAAGTACAGCCAGAACGCTCCTTAGAAACAAGGATGGTGAGACTTCGGGCATGTCATTAGAAAAGACTGACCACTAGAAAGGACATCATGTTTGGTAAAGTAGGGGGCCAATGAATATGTGGGAAACCCTCCATGAGACAAAATGACACAAAAGCCACAAGAATGTACCAGTGACCACCAAGATGGTGCAGGATCCAACGAAGTTTTGTTCTGTTGTATATAGGTCACTATGAGTTGCAGTCAACTGGACAGCAACGAACAACAGAGAAGAACACGTGTGAAGTCAGGGAGTGAATTGTGCAAGTATCTGAGGGAAGAGCAGTCCAGGAAGAAGGAACACCGCGTGCAAAGGCCCTGAGGCAGGATTGTGCCTGGTGTGTTGGAGGAACACCAAGGAGGCCCGTGTGGCTGGAGCTGAGTGGGTGAGGAGGAAAGGAGGAGGAAGGCAGGGCAGGGAGAGGATGTGAAACATCTAGATTTACCTCAAAGCAATGAAGACGCAAGGGGTCACCCTGAGTCAGACTCAACTCAGTGGAAACAGGTTTGGTTTATTTTTATATGAGGACAGGGGAGGGGCATGATCTGACTTAGGTTCTAACAGGTTCCCTCTGGCCTGCTATGGGGGAAAGGACAAACATTGAACAGAGAACTTGTCCCACCCCCAGCCCCATGGGGGACAGACATTAAACGCCCTACTTCCCAGAGAGAGTCATTAGCTTCACTGTGATAAGGTCTGGGGAGGAGATGTAACAGGGACTGGAGACTGGGTGTCAGGGGCCCATCTCCCTGGGGAAATCAGGGGAGCCTTCCTGGAGGAGGTGGCAGTTGAGCAGCATCCCGAGGAGGACCGGGAGGGAGACAGATGAAGAACAGGTGGGCGGGAAAGGTGTTCCTCGCAAAGGGCACAGCACACGCAAAGGCCTGCAGGGAGGAGAGCACATTTGAGGAACTGAAATAAATAAATGGTGACTGACCAGGAGTCAGGGGATGGGAGTGGGGTCAAGAGGGGCGGGGCTTCAGGGGCTGAAGTTTATGCTGAGGACTGGTGGGGCAGGGGAGGAGTCAGGGAGCTGAAGGGCTTCTGAGCAAAGGAGGGAGGTGAAACACATCTAGCACAGCCCCTCTGGTTTGGGGTGGAGAGTGGACAGGGTGGGGAGAAGCAGCAAGACCATGAGGCTGTGCCTGGGCAGGGCGGTGGCGGGGCTGGATGGCGGAGGACGGATTTGGACAGATTGAGGTTGCGTTTTGGAGGGAGAATTAACAGGACTCAGCGTGGGGGGTGAGGTCAAGGGTGGCTTATGTCTCTTCTCTCTTAATCTCTACATATATATCTATCTTTGTCCTTCCCTGTCTCTGTCTCTCCCTGTGGTCTCTGTCTCTGTTTTGTCTCTTTCTCTGTATGTTTGTCTCTGTTTCTTTCTTTTTGTCTCTCATTGTCTCTCTGTTTCTATGTGTTCCTGTCTCTCTCTTTTTTATCTCTGGCCCTCTGTCTCCCTCTTCCTTCTCCTCTCTCTCTGTCTGTCTCTTTGTCTCTGTCTCTCTCTGTGTGTCTGTCTCTGTCTCTGGTGTCTAAGTGGGCAGAGGGGCCGTCACTGAGATGGACACCCAGAGGCAGGCAGGAGGGGAGAGGCAGGCCCGTCTGGGGCAGTGGTACTGACTCGGCTGGAAGAGCCTCCAGGCCGAAGGCAGTGAAGGTGGAACCAGGCCCCACAGGGGACCAGGCTGTCCATTCAGGGCTCAGGGTGAGGAGAGCCAGGGCTGGCTAGCAGGAAGGGTCAGCAGGTGGAGCGGGCTCTGGAAGGTGAGATGGGCAGTGGGGGGGGGGGTAGGAGTGGAGCCGGGTGTGTGGGTTTGGAGGAGTCGGCCTCCAGGTTTATCCCAGGAGGTGGAGAGGGTGGCGGAAGTGTGGACAGTGAGTGTAGGCACAAGGAGGCAGGGGGGTGGCAGTGGGGTGGGGCAGAGTTGAAAGTCAGGGGAAGAGGAGCCCAGAAATGGGTAAGAGGAGAGAAAGAGAAAGACCTAGACAGAGACAGAAGAAAGGTAGAGGTAAGAGAGAGAAAGAAGGATGAAAGAGAGAGAGACAGAGACAGGAACAGAGAGCGAGGAGAGAGGTAGAGAGCCAGAAAGACCCAGAGAGAGAAAGACAGAAAGTGAGAGAGAAGGAGGGACAGTGGAGAGACAGGCTGTGTATACCATTCTGTTTGCACACTCCCAGCCTATGTGGACCCGTGTCCACCTGGTACCTGCGTGCTAGGGGGCTTGTATCTCTGCATGAACCTATGTGCCTGGGTACCCGTGCCCGTGGGTGCTGGAACCAGCTAATACCAGCATCTGATTTTGGGCATCTCTTCACAAATCCACATCACGTTGGTCCTTGAAATTTACTGTGGTGGGGGTATTTACACCACGGAAATTGGCAAACGTCACAGATCAGGGCTTCTTTTGTCAGAAAGGCAGTGGTTAAACACCAGCCCACCACATGGGTTCTTGTGCTTCTGTGTGTCTCTGTGGCCACATGTGTCTCTGCCCCCGTGTGCACCCACATGCTGTGTGTGTTCATGTGCATACGTGGCGCCTGTGTCTCTGCGGGGACACGTGACTGTGTGTCCCCAGCTGTCTCTGTCTGTGCCCCTACGTTCCTGGGTGAGGCCCTGACGCCCCGTTCCTCTTTGGCAGTTGGTTCTAAACAACAGGAAGCTGTTGGGGGTGGGGTGACAGTGGTGAGGCTCCCCTTGGTGACCAACCCCACCTCCTCAAGACACCTGCATGCACAGGGCTGGGGGTGAGGGAAGGACCTCCTCCTTCTAGAACCTCTGTGCTCTGTGCCATTCTCAGACCCCTGGGTCAGCCTGCAGCAGGGACAGAGGTAGCAGGAAGTTGGGGAAGGGAAAGTGGAGGCAGAGTTGGGTCACTCTGTGGTAACACTGGGCCCTGTCCCAACGATGCTTCCCTAGCCGTGGGTCAAGGAATATTGCAGAAGCCGTGAGACAGGACGAACACCCGCAGCACCAAGGAAGTAGCTCCATCTGGTGAGTGACCATCATGTGGAGGTGGGGGACAGACAGACCGACAGGAACAGGGTAGCATGGGGGGCCTGGAGGTCAGGGGCAGACAGACCACCCATGGTCTCTCTCCACCTCCTATTCACCCTGCTTCCCAAGTCTGGTGGGCGTGCTGTCTGCACCCCACGTTTGTTCTGCATGAGAGGCAAGCCAGGGGATGGAAGAGGGTCCGCGACCAGTGACGGGGGAGACGGTGGAATGGTGGCTCCTTGGGCCCAAGGTGGCAATGGGGGAGAGAGGACACGGGATAGGTGGGGAAGCATAGACAAAGTCACCAGGCGTGTGTCTTGAAGTGCAGATTCTGGGGCCCCTGTGCACCTCCCTGAAGCAGAAGGGTGGGGCTGGAGAATGCAACATTCAAAACAAACCTCACTTCAGGCAGACCTCTGAGAACCACCTGAGCTGGCCTCACCTCTATCTTCCGAGGTCTCCCAAGGAGGAGGGACCCCACCAGGCAGCCCTCCCCACCAGGAGATGCCCCCTGGCTCCCACCCTGGGCCTCCTGGGGAGCCTCCCAGCCAGGGTGCCTGAGGTGGGGTGACATTGAGGAGGAAGAATGTGGTTTGTTCTGGGCACACCCAGGCCCATAGCTTCCTCCCAGCCCCCACCTTGCACTGCTCAGGGGCGGGCATCAGCCACCCTGGGGTTTGGCTCAAAAGCAAGAGGAGGCAAATTTGGAGTCAATTGCTGGGGCTGGGGCTGGGGAAAAAGAGGCTGGTGAGACAGGCTAAGGCTGCATCGGGGAAGCACTGAATGCCGCACTCAGGGGCCTGATTTTCGCTTAGCTCTGAAGAAGGGGCTTAAGAACAAGAGGAAATCAAGAGAGTGTGACCCCCTCAACCAGCCACTCTTGAGCTCCCACATCACCACAACTGTGAGCCCCTCTGGGAGGGCTTCCTGGAGGAGGCAGGTTTGTTTTTTTGTTTGTTTTACTAACCTATTGTTAAAAGACAAATGAAATTATGGTGTATAGAGGCATAAGAGGAGGCAGGCTTCTTTTTTTTTTGTCTTTTGGTGAAGATACCAAAAAAACCAAACCCACTGCCGTCAAGTGGATTCTGACTCATAGTGACCCTATAGGACAGAGTAGAACTGCCCCTTAGAGTTTCCAAGAAGCGCCTGATGGATTCGAACTGTCGACCTTTTGGTTAGCAGCCATAGCATTTAACCACTACGCCACGGGTGTTTCCAAAGATAACACACGGCAAAACAAAAATCCAACAATTTAACACGTACAATTGAGTGACATTGGTTACATTCTTCAAGTTGTGCCGATTTTCTCCATATCGTTTTCCGAATTACTTCACCACCATTAACACAAACTCACTGCCCCCTAAGGTTCTCATCTAACCTTTCGAGTTGCTGTTGTCAGTTTGATCTCACATAGATAATTCCTTAAAAGAACACAGTGCTTAAGGTGGACCTTCTTTTCTCATCAAGCTAGACTCCGATTTGGTTTAAAGATGACTTCAGGGTGGAAAAGATTAGTCAGTAAGCAAAGAACACAGGGCCTTAAATTTGTTTACTTACTAATCTGTAGTGTACAATTTCACACGGATGTGGTAAAAAACAGGTGAAATTGCACACAGCCGATTAGTAAGTAAGCACAAGGAAGTCTGTCCATGCTTTGCTGATTGGGTAACTCTTCCTGCTTCAGGGGATAGTTTTGGTTTAAGGTTTAAAGATTTCCTCACAGCAACTGTTTTGGATAGTCATCCAGCCTCAATGGCGCCAGAAAGTCTGGGTTCCACCAGAATTTGAAATTCTGTTCCACATTTTGAGGAGGCAGGCATTTAACTGGGCCTTGAAGCGACCGGGGAATGCTAACTGCAAGCTCATCAGGGTGACTGATCTGGGCCATTCCACTTGCCTCCTGGGCCCCAGCCCCTAACACAGGCAGAGCTGTTGCTTAATACTTTCGTTGTGGATGACATGAGGGCTGCGTTAGACAGATCTAGGGTCAAATCCCAGTCCTGCTGCCACTGGGTGACCATGGGCAAGTGGTTTAATCACTCTGGGCCTCTGTTTGCTCATTGGTAAAAGAGTTGTCATAAGGCCTTACCTGTAAAATCTTAGTGCGGTGCCTGGCACAGTTGTTGTTTGCCGTCTGATTGATTCCAACTCAGAGTGATCCTATAGGGCAGAGGAGAACCACTCCATAGGGCTTCCTAGGCTGTAACCTTTATGGGAGCAGGCTACCAGGTCTTTCCTCCCCCAGAGCCGCTGGTGGATTTGAATCACCACGAGGCCCTTAACTGTTGCACCACCAGGGCTCCTTTGGCACACAGTAGGAGCTCAGAAAACATTGTCAGCCTTATCCATTCCTTCACCCTCCATCCCTGTCTTGAAGCCCTGCTTCCTTAGCAGCCCCCGCCCATGCAAACATGTGTTTCATCAGAGATTTTCCATGTTACTGTCACTGTTAGGTACCATCAAGTTGGTTCCGACTCATAGTGACTCTATGTATGACAGAACGAAACACTGCCCGGTCCTCGCCATCCTTACAATCGGTGTTATGCTTGAGCTCATTGTTGCAGCCTCTGTGTCAATCCATCTCGTCGAGGGTCTTCCTCTTTTCCGCTGACCCTTTACTTTACCAAGCAAGATATCCTTCTCCAGGGACTGATCCCTCCTGATAACATGTCCAAAGTATGTGAGACAAAGTCTCACCATCCTCACTTCCAAGGAAGATTCTGTTTGTACTTCCTCCAAGACAGACTTGTTCCTTCTTCTGGCAGTCAATGGTATATTCAATATTCTTTTCCAACACCATAATTCAAAGGCGTCGTTTCTTCTTTTTTCTTCCTTATTCATTGTTCAGCTTTCACGTGAGGCAATTGAAAATACCGTGGCTTGGGTCAGGCACGCCTTAGTCCTCAGGGTGATGTTTTTGCTTTTTAACACTTGAAAGAGGTCTTTTGCAGCAGATTTGCCCAATGCAACACATTGTTTGATTTCTTGACTGCTGCTTCCACGGGTGTTGATTGTGGATCCAAGTAAAATGAAATCCTTGACAACTTCAGTCTTTTCTCTGTTTATCATGATGTTGCTCATTAGTCCAGTTGTGAGTATTTTTGTTTTCTTTATGTTGAGGTGTAATCTTCATTAGTAAGTGCTTCAAGTCCTCTTCACTTTCAGCAAACAAGATTGTGTCATCTGCATAATGCAGGTTGTTAATGAGTCTTCCTCCAATCCTGATGCTGTGTTCTTCTTCATATAGTCCAGCGTCTCGGATTATTTGCTCAGCGTGCAGATTGAATAAGTATGGTGAAAAGGTACGACCCAGATGCACACCTTTCCTGATTTTAAACCATTCAGTAGTATCCCCCTGTTCTTTTCGATTGTTTCTTAGTCTATGTATACATTCCTCATGAGCACAATTAAGTGTTCTGGAATTCCCGTTCTTTGCAATGTTATCCATAATTTGTTATGATCCACACAGTTTAATGTCTTTGCAGAGTCAATAACACACAGGTAAACATCTTTCTGGTATTCTCTGCTTTCCACGTCCTCTTCTGAATCCAGCTTAAATTTCTGACAGCTCCCCCTGTCAATGTACTGCTCCAACTGTTTTTTAATTATCTTCAGCAAGATTTTACTTGCATATCATTGTTAGTTGCCATCAAGTCGGCTCTGACTCGTGGTGACCCCATGTATAACAGAATGACACGTCGCTCAGTCCTGTACCATCTTCACGATCATTGGTATGCTTGAGTCCATTGTCGCAGCCATTGTGCCAGTCCATCTCGTGGAGGGTTTCCTTCGTTTTCGCTGACCCTCTGCTTTACCAGACATGATGTCCTTTTCTAGCAATGGGTCTTTCCTCACGAAGTGTCCAAAGTAAGCAAGCCGAAGTCTCACCATCCTCACTTCTAGGGAACATTCTGGTTGTATTTCCTCTAAGACCGATCTGTTCATTCTTTTGGCAGTTGATGGTATATCCAATATTCTTCACCAGCACCACATTCCCCATAGGGTGGACGTGGGGACTAAGTGGGTTATTTACATAAAGCACCTGCAACAGTGCCTGGCACACCACAACTCATGCAATGTTAGCTTTTATTGCTATTGCTTCACCTCTGAGCTTTGGCTGGCATGACTCACATACCTGGCCTTCCAGTTGGCAGCCTCACCTTACCTTCTCTAGGGCGAGCCCCTCTGGGAGGGCTTCCTAGAGGAGGAAAGCTTTTAACTAGGTCTTGAAGTACTGGCAGAGCACCAGATGCACACATATCAGGAGGTCTGGTCTGGTCCATTGAACCCAAACCAAAAACAAGCCAAGAATTACCTGGACCTAGACCTGCCCACCTGCCAGCCTGGACTGCAGGCCATGGTCGGGGGGCAAATTGGGTTTTCCAAAAAGGACCACAATATTTCCAGGACTACATGCTCTTCCAGCCTCTCCCCATCAAGAGAGGGGGTCAAGGTGGCATCTCCTCTCTTTGGACCTGGGCAGGCCCTCATGATTCCCTCAGCTAATAGAATATGGAAGAAGCAATGCTGGATCATAAAAGGCAAGGCAGCTTCTGCCTGACTCCCTCTTGGGGCATGCATTTTTTGGAGGCTTGAGTCTCCAAGTGAGAAGTCCAGCTCCCCTCAAGCCACCATGCTGAAAAGACCATGACAAAAGACCACATAGAATAGAAAGAGATGCCCAAGGAACCCCAGCTGTTTGGATTCTTCTCAGCCCTGTGAGTGAAGAAGCCTTCAAGATGGTACAGCCCCAGCCCTAGCCCCTGTCTGATTAAAATCTCATGAGCAACTCCAAGCCAAAACCGTCCAACTGAGTCGCTCTCAAACTCCTGTCCCATAAAAATCTTGGTAGATAATGAAGGATGGATGTTGTTTTAATCCACTAGAATGATTTGCACCATGAGGTAACTGAAACACCCAGCACTGCCAATGTGTATCAGTTAGATTTTGCAGTGAAACAAACCACCCCAAGACTTCATAGCTTCAAACAACAGCCATTTATTTACCTCATGACTTGTTTGTTCACGTGGGTGGTTTTTTGGCCTACGCCAACTCAGCCGATCTCTGCTGAGTTCATTAATGAGTTATATTCATGGGACTCTGTCATGATGGCTTCTCTGAAATCTGTCCTTTCCAGAGACCAGGACACCATTGTGTCAAGATAGTGTTCCCTTACCAAGATGCCCATCACCATCAGTGACATGGTGAAAGACACCTCACTAAGATGGCAGACACTACAGTTAAGATGGTGGACGCCCTCATTAAGATGGTGGAGGCCCTCTCCAAGACAGTGGACACCTTTACCAAGATCTTAGAGGCCCTCACCAAGGTGGTGAATGCCTTCACCAAGATGTTGAATGCCTTCTTCAAGATGGTGGAGGCCCTCACCAAGATAGTGTAGGCCCTCTCCTAGACGTTGGATACCTTCACCAAGATGGTAGAGGTTCTCTCCAAGATGGTGAATGCTCTCTTCAAGAGGGTGGAGGCTTACCAAAGAAGACATTCAGGTGGCTAACAGATACATGAGGAAATGCTCATGAACATTAGCCACTAGAGAAATGCAGATCAAAACTACAATGAGATACCATCTCACCTCAACAAAGCTGACAGTAATCAAAAAAACAAAATAATAAATGTTGGAGAGGTTGTGAAGAGACTGGAACACTTACACACCGTTGATGGAAATGTAAAGTGGTACAACCACTTTGGAAATCAATTTGGTGCTTCCTTAAAAAACTAGAAATAGAATTACCAAAAGATCCAGCAATCCCACTCCTTGGAATACATCCGAGAGAAATAAGAGCCTTCATACAAATAGATATATGCACCCCCATGTTCACTGCAGCACCGTTCACATCAGCAAAAAGATGGAAACAACCTAGGTGCCCACCAACAGATGAATGGATAAACAAATTATGGTACATACACGCAATGGAATACTATGCAACAATAAAGAACAATGATTAATTTGTGAAACATCTCACAACACGGATGAATCGGAGGGCATTATGCTGAATGAAATTAGTCAGCCACAAAAAGACAAATATTCTATGAGACCACTATTATAAGAACTCAAGAAAAGGTTTAAACATAGAAGAAAACATTCTTTGATGGTTACAAGGATGGGGAGAGAGAGAGGAGAATTCACTGACTAGGCAATAAAGAAGAATCATCTTAGGTGAAGGGAAGGACAACACACAATACTGGGGAAGTCAGCATAACTGGACTAAACCGAAAATTAAGAAGTTCCCTGAACACAACCAAACACTTTGAGGGACAGCGTAACTGGGGCTGGGGTCTGGGGACCATGGTTTCAGGGGACATTTAGGTCAATTGGCGTAACAAAGTTTGTTAAGAAAATGTTCTGCATCCCACTTTGGTGAGTGGCCTCTGGGGTCTTAAAAGCTTGTAAGCAGCCATCTAAGATGCATCAATTTGTTTTTGGTGAAGAACACCAAAAACACGAGGAAAATACTAGTCCAAGAGACAAAAGGCTCACATAAACCATAGACTCCATCAGCTTGAGACCAGAAGAACTAGATGGTGCCGGCTACCATCAATGTCCTCCCTGACAGGAAACACAACAGAGAGTCCCTGACAGAGGGGGAGGAAAGTGTGGAGGAGATCTCAAATTCATGTAAAAAGACCAGACTTAATGGTCTGACTGTGACTGGAGGAACCTCCAAAGCCATGGCCCCTGGACACTCTGTTAACCCAGAACTAAGACCATTCCCGAAGCCCACTCTTCAAGCAAAGATAAGACTGGTCTATAAAGCATAAAATGATACTTGTGAGGAGTGTACCTCTTAGTTCAAGCCGATACACAAGACCAAATGGGTGGCTTCTATCCAGAGGCAGGGTGAGAAGGCAAAAAGGGGCAACAGCTAACTGGATGGACCTGGGAAACCTAGGTGGAAACAGGGGGCGTGCTGTCATGTTATAGGGGTTGCAACTACCGTCACTTAACAATCTATATAAATTTTTGTACGAGAAATTAACTGGAGCTGTAAACTTTCACCTAAAGCACAACAAAAAAAAGATAGAGGCCCTCACCAAGAGGATGGAGGCCCTCCTCCAAGATGGTAAATACCTTCACCAAGATGGGAGAGGCTCTCTCCAACATGGCGGGTGCCTTCACGAAGATGGTGAATACTTTCCTCCAGATGGATCACATCCCACACCCCGAACTGCATCCAGACTCTCCATCTGCTCTTTCCATAATCTACTAACACGTAAGAAACCCTGGTGGCATAGTGTTTAAGTACAACAGAGGCTAACCAAAAGGTTGGCGGTTCACACCCACGAGTTGCTCCTTGGAAACTCTATGGGGCAGTTCTACTCTGTCCTATAGGGTCGCTATGAGTCAGAATTGACTCGGTGGCTACAGCCTTGGTTTTCTGGGTTTTTTTAGTAACACCTAAGACTAACAGTTACTGTAAGTTGACAGGCCGAGGGGCTATTCACAACTTACAGTAACCAGTATCAGGCTCAGGGGAAACAATCCAAGTAGAAGATGTTGTCAGGATCTCCTTCTGGCACATACACACCATGAAACGAGAATACTCCAACTGTGACCATTCTAGGTCACAAAGCCATCCACCTCTTCGCCCTCTGCCTCTAGTTACTTCCATTCATGCAGAGCCGCCCAGCCTTCCTCCTCCCCACAACTTCACAACCAGCCCAATAGCTCAAGATGGGAAACACACATTCCTAACCTGATCTCCTAGCAACACCATGGTCAACTCTGGTCCTGGTTCTAGATATGGACAGAGGAATCATATCTGGAGCCGCCTCTCACCTCTACCATCTGCTCTACATATTAAAACTTTTCACTAGGTGGGCACACTTGACCCTGTGCGTGGAGTAGATACCTAACAATACTCCTTCCCTGTAGCTTTTTACACCAGACTCATTTCCATGTTACATTTTACTGTATTTTTAACTCTACTATCTGTACCTCCTGTGGATCTGTTGCTACCATCTGCTTTTCTTCTTGGTTTTAGGTCATGTGGCTCTGTCTCCTAATGAGCCTGGTAATTTTTTATTGAATGCCAGACATTGTTTATGAAAAACTGTGGACATCATTTGTAGCTCTGTGTGGTGTTATCTTCCTCCAGAGAGGGTTTACTTTTGCTTCTAGTGGGCAGTTAGAGGAAGGACAAATCACTTTAATCAAGGATTAAGCTGACTTGAAGCTAGATTTTGGTCTTGGGAGGGCTAGCTGATTTCTGATCCTTCTTTACTCTTAGGGTATAGTCTTTTGGAGGTCTCCACTCTCAACTCCTTGTGGGCCCTGAATGACAATTTTTGTTTCCCCAGTCCCAGAGTACTGCCAAAAGCTATACTCAACTTCTCAGCCTTTTTCTGGTCTGCTTCTTGGTCACTCAAGCACTGTGTTCAAATCAACAACTTGCTTGTGAGAAAAAAGTACTGCATTATGTCTTTCACACCTCTCTGGGTTTCCCTTCCTTCCAGGATCCTGGACCCTCAAACCATGGCTGCAAATGCCTTCAGGTTGAGGGGTTTTTTGTTTGTTTCCAATTTTGTCTAGTTTTTCTAGTTGTTCTTGGCAGGAGGGTAGATCTGCAATAATCTAGCCTGCCATTGTTAGAAATAGATGACCATCTTGTATTTTTAAAGTAAGATTTTTTAGCAAGCCTCTAAATTGCTAACTCTGCTCCAAAATCACTGTCTTTTCCCTGATTCTGGACATCTGGGTCCTGCCTTTGGCTCCATCAGTTCAATGGAGGCCCCTCCTGGCTTCTCACCTCCCCAGATTTTCCTGGGGTTCTCATATTTGCTCTCCAATCAGAGATCAGGGAGATGCGAGTGGCATCTGTAGCCTGTCCAGAGGGACATATGTGGCAGATGAGTAATTAAAATCTGGATCACGGCAGGGGAGGTGGTTTTTTTAAATCTCCATGAATCCTTCTCTGAGTTTCTATGTATATGTCTGGATATTTGTGTATAATGTATATGTGTTTGTGTGTGCACACATGCATGCATGTGTGTATGAGTAGCTGGGTGTGAGCACATATCTGACTATTCTTGTGTTTGTTTGTGCCATTGTCTACACGTGCTCAAGAGTGCATTGTATGTTGGTGTTTCCAAACAAAAAACCAAACCCAATGTTGTCGAGTTGATTCTGACTCATAGCGACCCTATAGAACAGGATAGAACTGCCCCATAGAGTTTCCAAGGAGCGCCTGGTGGATTTGGACTGCCAGCCCTTTGGTTAGGAGCTGTAGCACTTAACCACTAAGCCACCAGGGTTTCCATGTTGGTGTTTAGAGTGTATGATTTCATGACTGTCTGTGAGTGAAAGATTTGGGGGTCACCTGCTCATGATATGGTAGCAGAGGCCATGGGGAGGTGCAGAAGAGATCCCCAGAGCCAATGGAGAGAGCATAAAGCGGCCAAGGACAGAGTTTAAGGGTCAAGCAGAGAAAGGAAGACAAGCTAAGTTAGGAAGGGAAATTGGGAAACAGCAAACAGAGAAAGGAGGGGCATGTGGCATTACAGGAAGAGTGGGCTACAAGAACAGAGTGGCCAGTGATGTCCAGTAAGGAGAAAACTAAAATGTGTTCATTGTGTTTAGGCCTGGAGAGAGCCGGAAGAGCGGAGGGGATGGAAATAGGGCTGCAGTGAGCTGTGGAGCCAAATAGGTGTAAAGAGGTAAAAGTAGGAGGGTGGATAACTCTTTGGCAAGGAAGGGAGGAGAGAAGGCATCACTGAAGAGAAGGTGATAGCCTCTTCCTCCAAGTGTGTGAGGGTGGGCCAGGAGGTTAGGAAGGACAGGCATACATGATGGGCATTAATTGTGTCTTTAATTTTTTCTTTAAAGTGATGATGGTTTGGGGCTGGGAGGTCACAGAAAGGGCTTGGTGAGAGGAGGAGAGGGTCGGCAAGGGACAAAGCCAAGAATTTTTCAGGTACAAGGAGTGAAGATGTAACTGAGGGAGCTTCCACCACCAGGGGGCAGCATTTGTATGGCTGGTGAGCGTACACAAGCACGCGCGCACGTGCATGCATGCACACCCCAAACTCCGATACCCACACAAAGACACACACGTTCAGGCACACACGAACCCAGGCAAACATCACATCCCGCTCACAGATACCAGAAATAGACCCCGATAGGACACAAAGCAGTCATCTAGTTCCAACCCCACAGACATAATGGACATTCACACACACATACACACACACAAACCCTCAGAGACACTCGCAGAAATTTAAAAAACCACCTAGATACCCAGGTACGCCCCCACATAAATAAATTGACCCTGAAGACTTGCATGCAAACACTCACAGACCTGAAAACACACACTCTATACCTGACACAAAAACGCACCATCAAACACACGGATCGATGGCGGACACACACACGCAAACACTCAGACACCTCAGGATCCAGGCTACACTTGGTTTCTGAGGACCCCCAGTGTCCCCACTCCTCACACTGTTCTCTTCTTTCCTCCTGAAAATGTCTTTGGATGTCTAGCCAGAGTGCAAGATCCAAAGGGCCAAGGGAGGTGTAAGAGGGCTTGGCTTCCCCCAGGCTGGGGTCCCCTGGTCTCCCGGCTGGAAATTCCAGCCCCCTGCCTCAGCCCCGAGCTCCCATCAGCTGATGCGTCTGGCAAGCCCCGCCCCTCTTGCTGGCAGCCCCGTCCTGGCAGACATCCCCAGCCACATCCCTGGGGCTCTCTCACACTCCTGCACGCGCGGTCCCATGGCTGGGTCGGTGCTCAACCACTCCTGGCCGGCCCTCTCTAAGCTATGGCTGAAGCGGTGGGCCTTCAAGAGAGGTAAGGGGGCAGACAGTGATCAGCGGGCACCATCCACCCAGGCAGGGCTCCCTGGACAGCCTGCTCACCATCCTGTCTTTCCTTGCCTGGGGCACAGACCCCGCCTGCCCAGCTCCTGCTCAGGCCTTGTCACTGGGGGGGGGGGGGGGGGGGCACCTCTGGCCTTTGGCATCCTGCCAGGGGCTCCAGAAGATTCCATGGTCCCTCACAGGCCTGGGCCAGATCAGGGAGTTATGGGGTCCCTCTTGTCCCAGAGGAAATGTCTCCCCAAGATTGGCCAGGAGGTAAATTTGCAGGAGGATCCACCCCCTCAGCTCGGCCCCAGAACTTCCTAGGGGCAGCCCAATGACACCATTAGGATTCCTGATGTTGGTTCCCAGGCAGCTGCAGGGCAGGGGTCCGGAAGGCAACAGGAAGGGGGAGATTTGAGATTCTCGAGGGTTCTGGCAAACACATCGTTCAGACACACACATTTCCACACTTGCATGTTGTATGTCAATTCTGATCCATATCGACCCCATGTGACAGAGTAGAACTGCCCCATAAGGTTTTCTAAGCTATATTCTTCACGGGAGCAGAGCGCCAGGTTTTCATCCCGCAGAGCCGCTAAATAGGTTCGAACTGCTGACCTTTGGGTTAGCAGCTGAGCGCTTAGCCGTTGTGCCACCAGGGCTCCTTACACACTCACTACACACATAGTCATACACACTCACATAATCGTATGCGCATATACACTTACTTCCACAAATAAAAAACCCGTTGCCATTGAGTTGATTCCTACTCGTAGTGACTCCATCAGGCAGAATAGAACTCCCGTAAAAGGTTTCCTAGGCTGTAATCTTTATGGAAGCAGACTGCCGCATCTTTCCCCCACAGAGATGCTGGGTGGGTTCAAACCGCCAGCCTTTTGGTTAGCAGCCAAGCACTTAACCATTGTGCAACCAGGGTTCCTATCATACACATACACACATAAACATTCACACGTACACACACACACACACTGACATACACACATACACACGCATGCACACTCATAGTCACACATATATACACACATACACACATACGCAGACCCAGAGACACATGCACACTGGCTGGAGCCTGCCCCAGCGTTCCAGGGTCTTGGTTTACCACCGCAAGGGCCAGGTAGGTCCTTATGTTAAACTCCCCAAGGCCTGGGTGAACTGCTTTCACAGAGACACTTCTTAAATCTCTGAGGTGTTTGTTGTTGTTGTTAGGGGCCGTCAAGTCGGTTCCGACTCATAGTTACCCTATGTACAACAGGACGAAACACTGCCTGGTCCTGCATCATCCTCACAGTCATTGCTATGTTTGAGCATATCGTTACAGCCACTGTGCCGATCCATCTCATTGAGGGTCTTCCTCTTTTTCCCTGACCCTCCACTTTACCACACATAATGTCCTTCTCCAAGGACTGGTCCTTCCTGATAACATGTCCAAAGTATGTGAGATGAAGTCTTGCCATCCCCACTTTTAAAGAAAATTCTGGCTGTACTTCTCCCAGGATAGGTTTGTTCATTCTTCTGGCAGCTTACGGTATATTCAATATCCTTCACCAGCACTATAATTCAAACGCATCAATTCTTCTTCAGTCTTCCTTATTCATTGCGCTTTTTTCACATGCATGTGAGACAATTGAAAATACCAAGGCTTGAGTCAGGCTCACCCTACTGTGCAGCAGATTTGCCCAATGCAATACGTCGTTTGATTTCTTGGCTGCCACTTCCTTGGGCGTCGATTGTGGATCCAAGTAAAATGAAGTCCTTGAGAATTTCAGTCTTTTCCCTGTTTATCATGATGTTGCTCATTGGTCCAGTTGTGAGGATTTTTGTTTTCTTTATGTTGAGGTGCAACCCATACTGAATGAAGGCTGTGGTCTTTGATCTTCATTAGTAAGTGCTTCAAGTCCTCTTCACTTTCAGCAAGCAAGGTTGTGTCATCTGCATATTGCAGGTTGTTAATGAGTCTTCCTCCAATCTTGATGCCCGGTTCTTCTTCATATAGTCCAGCTTCTTGGATTATTTGCTCAGCACACAGACTGAATAAATTAGTGAAAGAATACAACACTAACTTTGGTGAAGGGTAAGAGTACACAGTACTGGGGAAGCCAGCACAACTTCTCCAAGGCAGGGTCATGGAGTCTCTACAGACACATCCAGACTCCCTGAGGGACCAAATTACTGGGCTGAGGGCTCTGGCAACCACAGTCTCAGGGAACATCCAGCTCAATTGGCATAACATAGTTTATAAAGAAAATGTTTTACATTCTACTTTGGTGAGTAGTGTCTGGGGATCTTAAAAGCTTGTGAGCAGCCATGTAAGATACTCCACTGGTCTCACCCTGCCTGGAGCAAGGGAGAATGAAGAAAACCAAAGACACAAGGGAAAGATTAGTCCAAAGGACTACTGGGCCACAACTACCACAGCCTCCACCAGACTGAGTCTGGCACAACTAGATGGTGCCCAGCTACCACCACCAACTGCCCTGACAGAGATCACAGTAGAGGGTCCCAGTTACAGAGCTGAAGGAAAATGTAGAACAAAATTCTAACTCACACACACACAAAAAAAAATAACCAGGCTTACTGGTCTGACAGAGACTGGACAAACCCTAAGAGTATGACCCCCAGACACCCTTAGAGCTCAGCAAGGAGGTCACTCCTGAGGTTCACATTTCAGCCAAAGATTAAACAGGCCCATAAAACAAAATGAGACTAAATGGGCACACCAGCCTAGGGTCAAGGACAAGAAGGCAGATGGGGACAGGAAAGCTGGTAATGGGGAACCCAAGGTCGAGAAGGAGAGAGTATTGATATGTCGTGGGGTTGGAAACCAATATCACAAAAAAATACCTGCATTAATTGTTTAATGAGAAACTTGTTTGCTCTGTAAACTTTTATCTAAAGTACAATAAAAAAAATTTTTTTTTAAAGAAAGAAATAATACAACCCTGACACACACCTTTCCTGACTTTAAACCACGCAGCATCCCCTTGTTCTGTTCAAATGGCTGCCTCTTGGTTTATGTACAGGTTCTGCATGAGCACAATTAAGTGCTCTGGAATTTCCAGTCTTCTCAAAGTTATCCATAATTTGTTATGAGCCACACACACAGGTAAATATCTTTCTGGTATTCTCTGCTTTCAGCCAGGATCCATCTGACATCAGCAATGATATCCCTCATTCTACCTCCTCTTCTGAATCCAGCTTCAATTTCTGGCAGTTCCCTGTCAATGTACTCCTGCAACAGCTTTTGAATGATCTTCAGCAAAACTTTACTTGCATGTAATATTGATGATATTGTTCAGTAATTTACGCATCCCGTTGGATCACCTTTGTTGGGAATGGGCACAAAGATGGATCTCTTCCAGTCAGTTGACCAGGTAACTGTCTTCCAAATTTCTTGGCATAGATGTGTGAGCACTTCCAGCACCCATCCGTTTGTTGAAACGTCTCAGTTGGTATTCTGTCAATTCCTGAAGTCTTGTTTTTCACCAATGCCTTCAGTGCAGCTTAGACTTCTTCCTGTCGTACCATCGGTTCTTGATCATATGCTACCTCCCAAAATGGTTGAACGCTGACCAATTCTTTCTGGTACAGTGACTGTGTATTTCTTCCATCTTCTTTCGATGCTTCCTGCATCATTTAATACCTTGTCCATTGAATCCTTCAATACTGCAACTCAAGGCTTGAATTTTTTTTTTTTTTTTTCGGTTCTTTCAGCTTGAGAAAGGCCGAGCACGTCCTTTCCTTTTGGTTTTCTAACTCCGAGTCTTTGCACATTTCATTATAATATTTTACTTTGTCTTCCCGAGCCACCCTTTGAAATTTTCTATGCAGCTCTTTTACTTCATCATTTGTTTCATTCACTATAGCTATTCTACATTCAAAAGCAAGTTTCAGAGTCTCTTCTGACATTCATTTTGGGCTTTTTCTTTTCTTTTCTGTCTTTTTAATGACCTTTTGCTTTTCTCATATATGATGTCCTTGATGTCATCCCACAACTTGTCTGATTGTTGGTCATTAGTGTTCAATGCATCGAACCTATTCTTGAGATGGTCTCTAAATTCAGGTGGGATATACTCAAGATCATACTTTGGCTCTTGTGGGCTTATTTTAATTTTCTTCAGCTTCACCTTGAACTTGTTCATGAGCAATTGATGGTCTGTTCCACAGTCAGCCCCTGACCTTGTTCTTACTGATGATATTGAGCTTTTCCATCATCTCTTTCCACAAAAGTAGTCAATTTGATTCCTGTGTATTTCATCTGGTGAGGTCCATATGTCCAATTGCCATTTATGTTATTGAAAAAGGTATTTCCAAACATAAGTCTTTGGTCTTGCAAAATTCTATCATATAATCTCCGGCATCGTTTCTGTCACCAAGGCTGTATTTTCCACCTACTGATCCTTCTTTGTTTCCAACTTTCGCATTCCAATCACCAGTAATTATCAATGCATCTTGAATGCATGTTTGATCAATTTCAGACTGCAGAAGTTGGTAAAATTATTCATTTTCTTCCTCTTTGGCATTAGTGTTTGTTGTGTATATTTGAATTATAGTTGTATCAACTGATCTTCCTTGTAGGCAAATGGATATTATCTTATCGCCAACAGCATTATATATCAGGATACATCTTGAAATGTTCTTTTTGACTACAAACGTGATGTCGTTCCTCTTCAAGTTGTCATTCCTGGCATAGTAGACTGCATGATTGTTCAATACCAGTCCATTTCAGCTCACTATTGCCTAGGATATCCATCTTCAAGTGTTTCATTTCATTTTTGACTACTTCCAATTTTCCTTGAATCATACATCAAACATTCCTCATTCCAATTATTAATGGACATTTGCAGCTATTTCTTCTCATTTTGAGTCATACAACATCAGCAAATGAGGGTCCTGAAAGCTTGACTCCATCCACGTCATTAAGGTTGACTCTACTCTGAGGAGGCAGCTCTCCTCAGTCATCTTCTGAGTGCCTTCCCACCCGAGGAGCTCATCTTCCGGCACTATATCAGACAATGTTCCACTGCCAATTTTCTCACAAGTAGATCACCAGGTCTTTCTTCCCAGTCTCTCTTAGTCCAGAAGCTCTGCTGAAACCTGTCCACCATGAGTGATCCTGCTGGTATTTGAAATACTGGTGGCATAGCCTCCAACATCATAGCAACACGCAGTCACCCCACTACAACAAACTGCAGACAAGTGGTGGCAGGAGGTATTTATCCTGAACATAACCAAGTGGTGTCCAGGCCCACGAGGCAGCTTGGAACCGGGACGGAGGGGGTGGGGCCAGAAGCTGGTTGTGCACTCATTCTTTCCTGGGTTTCCTTGCCTCCACGCCCTTACCTACATGATCCCCTCCCGGTCAGGCCAGCCCCACTGTTCAGCTTCAACAAAACTTGGCCACATCACCTGTGTGAGCCAAGTTCTTGTTTATGGGGACAGTGAGTTTCCGTGGAAGAAAGGAACAGATGAGAAGATGCATTTGCTCGTTCATTCCAGAAATTTGCATTGAGGACCTATTGTGTATCGGGTAGTGTGCTGGGGTCAGGGAGGGGGCAGGAATGTCAGAGGACCTCGAGGCTGGCCTGGAAGAGAGATGGTGGCCTGGGAACTCAGATGTGACAGAACAGTCACCATAATAATGGAAGCCTTTGCCAGTTGTTGAGCCCTCACCGCAGACCAGGGCCCACTAGCTCCATGTTGTATAAAGTTAGGCTCAGAAAATTTTAGTGACTTACTGAAGGTGACATAGCAAGTACATGCTGGAGGAGCCAGGATTTGAACCTGTTGTGTTGTAAGACCCGCACTGTACTACTCTATGACCAATAAGCAAACTCGTCGGGGTGGGCAACTGGAGGGCCTGGGGAAGGGTTTAAATCCAACAGCGGATGTCAATACTAGAGAATTAGTACATCAGCCAGTGGTCATCAAGGTGTCTGTGATCCAGTCCTGATGAAGATCTGTCCCGCTTTTGTCACCCAATCTATCCTATTTCCTGCCTGGGCAGGTTAAGGCTGTGATTTATAAGCTAACAGGTGGGGCAGTAAGCTGTGAGATCTGGCGGCGACTCTTACACCCTTTTATGGCTGATGCTGCTGGAGCTGGTGGTGGAGGAAAAGGCTGCTGGTATTTGAGTCTGGGCTGATGGGCACCCCCCAGAAAGAAGCATGGGGCTGGGGAGTGGGGCCTATCACCAGCCAAGCCCTCCTCCCTGCTCAGGCCCCATGTCTTCCCTGGCTTAATTCCCCTGGAAGAGTAGCCCTGGAGGAATGAGGATAAGTGCCTTTCTGTGCCCCTCTTGGGCTCTGTAACTGACTGCCTGGGCAGCTGATGGAAATTCCTGGGGAAATGGCGTCGTTGGCCTTAGGGTGGCAGACAGAGTCCCACTGCCCCTTGCCCTTATCTACCCCAGTTGCCCATTCTGGCCATACTTTTTCATTCATTCCCCAATATACAATAAGTCATATAAAATAAGTGCATTCTGTGTGCCTCACCTTGGGTTCCTTCTTGCCTAGCTTCTCTACCACTATTTTGCCCCCTTTCCTTCTCTATCTTCTCATCTCCTCCACAGAATGCCATCTCATGTGGGTAGTACGTCATTTCCCCTGAACATTGTCACACCATCCATCCATCCATCCATCCATCCATCCATCCATCCATCCATCCATCCATCCATCCATCCACCCACCCATTCATCTGTCCATCCACCCATTCACCTAACCACCTATTTATACATCCATTCATGCAACCATCCATTCATTTATTCAACCATCCGCCCATCTAACCATTCCTCCAACCACCCGTTCATCCATTTATGCAACCAGCCATTCATCCAACTGTCCATCCATCATCCTTCCAACCATTTACCCACCCACCTATTCATTCATCCATCCATACATATACCCAATCATCTAACTACCATTCATCCATGCATCCATTCAACAGCAAACATTCATGGATGCCAGCTCTGTGCCCAACCCTGCTCACAACAACATAACCTATGAGTTAAGAGTAGTGTTGCTTTGGAGTTGTGCATGTTGTTCTTAGGTGCCCTGGAGTCAGTTCCAACTCACAGAAACACTATGTACAACAGAATGAAATGCTGCCCATTCCTGCGCTATCCTCACAGTCTTTGCTATGCTAGAGCCCATCATTGTAGTCACTGTGTCAGTCCATCTCATTGAAAATCTTCCTCATATACCTGTGTTCAAATTCCAACTTCACCTTTTACCAATTTGATGTGACCTTGGGTAAGTCACTATACCTCTCTGAGTATCAGTTTCTGCTTCTGTAAAGAGGGGACTCAGAGGGTTGTTGTGAGGATAGAATAAGGAAAAGCACACTAGGCCAGATGTATAGGAAGTAATCAACACACGTAAGATATTACTACTATTATTGGGAACTTGGGGATCTGAAAGTGCAGTCCCTGCACTCAAAGATCTCACAGTCTACAACAGGAATTTGCAAATGTTTTTTCTGTAAAGGGTCAGAGGTAGATATTTTTTACTTCATAGGTCATATGGTCTGTGATGCAACTACTGAACTCTACTGCTGTGGCATGAAAGCAGCCATAGACAATACGTACACAAATGGGGCATGGCAGGGTTCCAATAAAACTTTATTTACAAAATCAGTCAGCAAGCCATATTTGGCCCGTGATCAATAGTTGCCAATCCCTGGTCTATTAGGAAGCAAGTAAACTGACAATGCAACAACAAAAAGAAAAAAAACAAACCCACTGCCATCGAGTCGGTTCTGACTCACAGTGACCCTATAGGACAGAGTAGAACTGCCCTACAGAGTTTCCAAGGAGCGCCTGGTGGATCTGAACTGCCAACCTCTTGGTTAGCAGCCGTAGCACTTAACCACTACACCACCAAGGTTTCGGACATTGCAAACAAGGGGTAGATAAAAGATGCAGAACCAAGTCCTCTGGCTAAGACTGTGTGCAGAGGATCAGGGCAGAATCGTGGGTCAATGGCTCATGTGTGTGAGAGGGAGTAGAGAGGGCAGGCTGTAAAGGGCTATGAATGTCATCCTAGGGTCTATGGGGTGGGAAGCAATGGAAGGGGAGTGACCATCAGAGTGTCATGCCAGCAAGACACACCAGCTGCCAGGATAGAAGAGGGATTGGGGGTGGGCAGCTAAGGAGCAGTGGTACGTGTGGTTGGGCTTGGTTGTAAACTCCAACAAGAGCTGTAGTTGTGTAGGGAGAGCAATAACGAGACTGAAATTAATGCAGTGGCAGAGTAAAGAAGAAGAGGGGATGGAATAGAGAAATGTCATGAAAGTGAAATGGGTAGGGCTTGGTGTCTCGAGGGTAGTGAGGAGATGAGGTTGGTCTCTGGGTTTCCAATCAGGTCACTGGGAGGACACTGCAGTCACATTGATACGGGGACACAGGAGGAGGCAGGAAAATGAAGTTTGGTCTTGACAGCTTGAGATGTAAGTGGAGGTGGAAATATGAGGCAGAGGTGACCAGAAACCACCGGAGACAAAGTCTAGAGCTCAGAGGACAGAGCCTGTCACTGAGATCAGAGCTCAGTGTGTGACATCAAGGTCTGTGATTAGGATCAGGGCTTAGTCTATGACCAAGGTTCAGTGTGTGACCAGGATGGGGGTTCAGTTTGTAGCACTAGGATGGGAGCTCATTCTATGACAACAAGGATGGAGGCTCAGCCTGACACCAGGATAGGCTCATATATGATACCAAGATGAAACCTCAGTCAAACCAAGATGGGGGCTCAGTCTATGATACCAGGAAGGAGGCTCAGTCTATGAAACCAGGATGGAGGTTCAGTCTATGATACCAGGGTGAGGGCTCAGTCTATGACATGAAGATTGGGTCTCAATCTGTGATAATAGGGTCAAGGTTGAGCCTGTCACCAGAGTCAAGATCAGCCTGTTCCTGGGTGAGGAGCTTTCATATAAAAACTGAACTCAGGTATCTGGCCTCTTCTGAGGCCCTGAGGACACTTGGCTGATGTATAGGACTGCCCCTCTGGATGTCTCCCTCTCCCTTTCCAAACTCCCACTGGCCTCCAGGACTCACTCCCACATCTGGTTTTCCTCCTCTTTCCTAGATTGTTTTCTTCTGACATTACCCTGAGTCATAGATGCTGCCTTGGCTTTGGGATGGGGAGGGGCATCAATTCAGGGCTCATCCAGGGCAGCCCAGTAGAGTCCTTCTAAGCAGCTAGGCAGGGGGCTGGGACAGCAGCGATGGTGGAAACCACAGCATTGTCAGGGCAGTCAGGGGTGCATTTACTTCGCACTGAACGGAGCATAAGCTTGCACCTGCCCCAACCAAACCTCTGGCTTAAGTCCCAGGAATTTCATATTCATAATTTTGCATTCTTCTTAAAGAGGGCCCCCAATTTATATCACTTCAGGCCTTCAAAACTCAGGCTCGTGTTTGTACATACGCAGCTGGGAGGAGAGAGAAAGTGAAGTGGGTGCAGATCGCCCATCCCCGCTCTCTCTCTCAGCACAGTGTGATGGGGAGAGGCACCATCACCCCCTCCCCTCTACTAAAGATGGTTACAGGCACGGTGGCCACAGAATTGATCGTTCAACCCACACCCTTTGGGGAGTGGAAAGGGCACTGTTAATAATTATACTGGCTCTACCTCATAAACAGGACATGGGCCACATAGCCATAGGGGACCTAAACTATAGGGTGAACAGAGAGATGACTTGGTACTTCCAAAAGCGTCCATCCTCCCGCACCCCACCATCTATGCCCAGCCCTAAGAAGTTACTGCTCCTGCTGGTCAGCCCCCAGATGTATGCTCCCACTTGCTCCCTCCCTCTCCTCTACCTTCTCCAACCTCCTCAAGCCTTGCCTCCAGTATCTCCTTCCCTCCCTGGTTTCAGCAGAGTCTGGAGTGTGTTGGCACTCATATCCTACATCTGTGAACCCTGCAGGTTTAAGACCCAAAAGATAAAGGTGAAAGGCCAGAGCTCTGAGTTCAGTCTTTGTATGCAAGCTTCTGACCCAGGCTAATCTTGGCCACTGGTGACAGACTCAGCTCTGACCCTAGTGTCACAGATTGAGCCACAATCTTCATGTCATAGGCTGAACCCCATACTGGTATCATAGACTTAGCCTCCCTCCTTGTGTCATAGACTGAGCCACCATTCTGTTGTCATAGACTGAACCCCATCCTGGTATCATAGACTGAGCTTCCATCCTGGTGTCATAGACTGAGCCTCCATCCTGCTGTCATAAACTGAACCCCATCCTGATATCATAACCTTAGCATCTGCCCTAGTGTCATAGACTGAGCCCCATCCTGAGGTCATAGATTGAACCCCATCCTGGTCTCATAGACTGAGCCTCTATCATGGTGTTATAGACTGAGCCTCCATGCTGGTATCATAGACTGAGATCCCAGTCTGATGCCATAGACCAAGGTAAAGGGAGTCCAGATGCCTAGGGAACAAAATGCATGCTTAGGAGAGTCACAGGGTCTGTAGAAAGTGGGCAGTAGACAGGAATTTCTGTGGGAGCAGCATGAAGTCTTCAAGGAGGCAGCATTTGGTCAGCAATGGGGGAATCTCAAGCAGATGGTTCTTCAGGCAGATACAAGGCACAGAAGGCAGATCCTGGTGAACAACAAGGGCTGGGCCAAGAAATTAGGTCTTCTTCCTGACTATGGTGGGAGCCTCTGCAGAGATTCAAGCAGGCGAGGGTGATGAGCTCTAGCTGCAGAGTAGGGGCAGAGGGAGGAGGAAGGGAGCACCCATTTCTCCCACTGCAAGGATCTCAGTCCACACTAGACCTGGGAGCAAGCCAGGGCATCCTTCAGACCCAGAAGGCAAGGAAGGTGGGCAAGACTTCTCAAGCATCTCCTATGTCCCAGACCCGCAACTAATGCTTGATCCTTGTTTCATCCTCACAAAAGTCCTCAAAGGTGGGCATCATCACATCCACTTCCCAGATGAAGAAACTGAGGCTCAGAGAACTGCCTTCCCCAAAGTCACACATCCTGTAAGTGGAGGGTCTGGCATCCCAGTTAATTGGCCTAATAACTTGTTAAGTGCTTCTGTTCTACCTCCTAGTTTGTTGTGCAGTGCCTGGGGTCTTAAAAGCTTTCAAGCGACCATCCAAGGTACAACAATTGGTCTCTATTCACCTGGAGCAACAGAGAAAGAAGGAGAGTCAGGAATAGAAGGAGGAAATGGAATGTGTGGCTAATTGCCTCCATGAACAACTGTCTCCTTTGCCATGAGACCAGAAGAACTGGATGGCGCCCAGCTACCATTACCAAACGTTTTGATCAAAGATTCTACCGAAGAATCCTGATCTAAAAGGGGAAAATGCAAGACAGAATTTCAATTTCTCATAGAATCCAGACTCTCTGGAGCCATAGAGGCTGGATGAACCCCAAAAACTATTGCCCCGAGACCATCTTTAAACCTTAAACTAAAAATATCCCCTGAAGTTTTCTTTAAACCAAACAATAAAAAAAAAAAATAGTTCAGCTTAATTAGTAAAGAATGACTGCCTTGAGCATTGTGCCTTTTAAAAGAACTATCAGTATGGGATCAAACTGATAATAACGACTTGAAAGATTAGATGAGAAGCTCAGGGATCAGTGAACTCATGTTAACGTGGAGGAATAACTCAGAAAAAGAGGATGAGAATGCACAACTTGAAGAACGTAATCAATGTCACCGGATTGTACATGCAGAGATTGTTGAATTGGTTTATGTTTTGCTGTGTGCATTCTCAACAACAAAAATAACAATTTTAGGAAGGAAGAAGCATAGTCAAGTTGACCCCAAAGCTCTTGTTTCTTTTCTAGTCCATGCTGCCCAGAAGACATCAGAGCTTGGGGATCTTCAGGCCTCAAGAGTTAATAGGGAGATTCCACATATGGGGAGAGGAGGCAGCCTGAAGTTCCATCATTAGAGAGTTTTCCGCAAATGTGGGCATTGGGAACTTGTACTTGGTCCTATGGACCCATTAGCATCATCTATCAAATGAGGGCTTTTTCCTAAAGCAGCTGTAACAAATAGATTTCATCTCATGAGCCAGCTCCCATCAACTTGTGATGGCTGCCAGAAGTGGTGTACTGGAAAGAATCCCAAGGGGCAAATGGGCCGGCAGGAAAGAGCCTCATGATCAACTAGAAATATCTGCCACAGGCTCAAGATGGGGAAGTGGTGGCATGTATGTTGGTTTAAAG
This sequence comes from Loxodonta africana, assembly GCF_030014295.1. Taxonomy (NCBI): domain Eukaryota; kingdom Metazoa; phylum Chordata; class Mammalia; order Proboscidea; family Elephantidae; genus Loxodonta; species Loxodonta africana. The sequence continues at coordinate 11,509,323 of NC_087344.1, forward strand.
ATCATTGAGACCATCTTTCCCCCTTCCCCACACCATTTATAGATGAGAAAACCGAGACCCAAGAAGAACAGCGGCAGATATAGAGCTCAGACCCTGACTCCTCAGTCCTTCCATCTGAGCCCTGACACCTTGTCCCTCCTTTCTCCACAGGCTCTGAGCCCAAGCCATGTGTTCAGCCGTTTGACTCTGGGGCTACAGCCTCAGCCACCAACAGCAGCAGTGGTTCCTGCCCTGGACACTGGAGGCCTGAGAACTCAGACATTTTCTCCACCATGGAGGATGAACAGGCAGGTGTCTGACTGCTGAGATGTGCAAGAGCTGATGACAACAGTGGCAACAAGTACCATGAGTTTAGTACCTGCATTTTACATGGCACTTTATGTACTTTATCACAATTAACCCTCATGAAAATTTGGAAAAGTAGTTATTACCCTGTTTTTATAGATGAGGAAACTGGAATCCTTTCTGGAACAAGAAGGAGGATGGGGGGAGGAAATGGTTAGAGAGAGGGATGGGTGAATGGATGGATGGATGGATGGATGGATGGATGGATGGATGGATGGATGGATGGATGGATGGATGGATGGATGGATCGATGGATCGATGGATCGATGGATCGATGGATCGATGGATGGATCAATGGATGGATAGCTAGATAGAAGAGTGGGTGGATGGGTGGACAGATGGATTGATGATGGATTATGGGTGAATGGTGAAAAGGAGTAAGGAAGGAGAAAGGGAGGAAAAAGGAAGGAAAGAGGAAGGGAATGAGAGGGAGTGGAAAGAAAGGATAAGAAAGAGAAGGAGGGAGGGGGAAGAGGAAGGAACGAAGGATGGAAGCAAGGAAGTAAGGATGGAAGGAAAGAAGTAAGGAAAAACGGGAGGGAGGGAGGGAGGCAGGCAGGCAGACAGGCAGGTAGGCAGACAGGAAGGCAGGCTAATTAAAACGAAATGCAGCACAGAAAGATAGACCAATTTGCCTAAATTCCTGTTGCGTCAGAGCCAGGAATCAAACCCAGTCTGACTCCACAGCCACATCCTTACCTTTCTGCTCTTGCTATGCTTTCTCCAAGCACTGGACTTCAGAAGCCCATGGATGAGGCCAGACCCCAGGCTCCAGCCTCAAAGGGAAGACCTTGAAAGTTTGAGGTTCCCCAGATGGGGTTAGGGCATGGTGAAAGTCAGGTCCTGTGACATGTGGCTAAAGCTGGGGCTAAAGCTATGATGGCCTCCAGCCTGCTTCGGGGAAGGGTCTTGCTGGGGTGAGGGATGAGTCCCCCTCCATCCAGAAGGGTCCTTCTGAGAGGAAAGAGGCTGAGGAGGGGCCTTGTGAACACAGCTCATCTCCACCTCCACCAGGGACAGAGACAAGGAAAGTCAAGAGTTGAACACCAGGAAGCAGACTCTGAGATGGAGTTTAGCAGGGAGGGTGCAGGGGAAGGAAGGAGGCATGGGCAGAGGAAGTTGAGGTCCATTGCAGTCCTGACAATGGCCTTGGTCAACCACACAGGGTATACTGGAGCTAAAACAGCCTTTCAGAGGTCCCAAGTCTTTATAACCTCACATCAATCAGTCATTGCGTGTGGCTACCCAGGAAGGGGCTGACAGTTGATGGCCATCCGCTGCCAACACTCCCAGCAGCAGCTTCATTGAAGAGGGATCCGGGTGTCACATTACAGTGTCCACTAAACTAAGGAAGGAGGGTCCATTATGGTTAAACCATAAAAGGCATCCTGTGGGTCATTTTTATATATACATATAATTTTTATTGTGCTTTAAGTGAAAGTTTACAAATCAAGTCAGTCTCTAACAAAAAAACCATATACATCTTGCTACACACTCCCAATTACTCTCCCCCTAACAAGACAGCCCGCTCTCTCCCTCCACTCTCTTTTCATGTCCATTTCACCAGCTTCTAACCCCCTCCACCCTCTCATCTCCCCTCCAGGCAGGAGATGCCAACCTAGTCTCAAGTGTCCACCTGATCTATGAAGCTCACTCCTCACTAGCATCCATCTCCAACCCATTGTCCAGTCCACTCCATGTCTGAAGAGTTGGCTTCAGGAATGGTTCCTGTCCTGGGGCAACAGAAGGTCTCGGGGCCAAGACCACCGGGGTCCTTCTAGTCTCAGTCAGACTATTAAGTCTGGTCTTATGAGAATTTGGGGTCTGCATCCCACTGCTCTCCTGCACCCTCAGGGGTTCTCTGTTGTGTTCTCTGTCAGGGCAGTCATTGGTTGTAGCCAGGCACCGTCTAGTTCTTCTAGTCTCAGGATGATGTAGTCCCTGGTTCACGTGGTCCTTTCTGTCTCTTGGGCTCGTAATCGCCTTGTGTCCTTGGTGTTCTTCATTCTCCTTTGATCCAGGTGGGTTGAGACCAATTGATGCATCTTAGATGGCTGCTTGCTAGTATTTAAGACCCCAGACGCCACTCTTCAAAGTCGGATGCAGAATGTTTTCTTTATAGATTTTATTATGCCAATTGACTTAGATGTCCCCTGAAACCATGGTCCACAGACCCCTGCCCCTGCTACACTGGCCTTCAAAGCATTCAGTTTATCCAGGAAACTTCTTTGCTTTTGGTTTAGTCCAATTGTGCTGACCTCCCCTGTATTGTGTGCTGTCTTTCCCTTCACCTAAAGTAGTTCTTATCAACTATCTAATTAGTGAATGCCTCTCTCCCACCCTCCCTCCCACCCCCCTCTCGTAACCACAAAAGAATGTTTTCTTCTCAGTTTAAACTATTTCTCAAGTTCTTATAATAGTGATCTCATACAATATTTGTCCTTCTGCATCTGACTAATTTCACTCAGCGTAATGCCTTCCAGGTTCCTCCGTGTTATGAAATGTTTCACAGATTCCTCACTGTTCTTTATCGATGCGTAGTATTCCATTGTGTGAATATACCATAATTTATTTATCCATTCATCCATTGATGGGCACCTTGGTTGCTCCCATGTTTTTGCTATTGTAAACAGTGCTGCAGTGAACATGGGTGTGCATATATCTGTTCGTGTAAAGGCTAAACTAAGGAAGGAGGGTCCGTTATGGTTAAACCATAAAAGGCATCCTGTATTTTTAAATAAATACATTGAGTTATCTCCATAGGAACATATAAGCACAAATTAATGAGTGATATACTTGCCCAAGAAATCAAAAGATGCATTGCATTGGGCAAATCTGCTGCAGAAGGCCTCTTTAAAATGTTGAAAAGCAAAGATGGAACCTTGAAGACTAAAGTGCGCCTAACCCAAACCATGGTGTTTTCTTCTTTTTTTTTTTTAATTGTACTTTAGATGAAGGTTTATGGAACAAACTAGTTTCCCATTAAACATATTGTTTTATGACATTGATTAACAACCGAACGACATGTCAACAGTCTCCCTTCTCAAGCTTGGGTTCCCTATTACCAGCTTTCCTGTCCCCTTCTCCCTTCTTTACCTTGCCCCAGGGCTGGTGGGCCCCTTTTGTCTCATTTTGTTTTATGGGCCTGTCCAATCTTTGACTGAAGGATGAACCTCAGAAATGATTCATTACTGAGCTGAAAGGGTGTCAGGATTTCTCCAGTCTCTGTCAGGCCAGCAAGTCTGGTTTTTCTTTTTGAGTTAGAATTTTCTTCTACATTTTTCTCCCGCTCTGTCCGGGACCCTCTATTGTGATCCCTGTCAGAGCGGTCAGTGGTGGTACCAAGGCACCGTCTAGTTTTACTGGACTCAGTCTGGTGGAGGCCATGGTAGATGTGGTCCACTAGTCCTTTGGACTAACCTTTCCTTTGTGTCTTCAGCTTTCTTCATTCTTCCTTGCTCCCGAGGGGGTGAGACCAGTGGAGCATCCTAGATGGCCGCTCACAGGACTTTAAGGCCCCAGATGCTACTCAATGTAGAACATTTTCTTTATAAACTATGCTATGCCAGTTGAGCTAGACGTTACCCGAGCGAGACAAGCCATGGTGTTTTCAATCGTCTCATATGCATGTGAAAGCTGGACGATGGATAAGGAAGACCGAAGAAAAATTGATGCCTTTGAATTGCGGTGCTGGCAAAGAATACTGAATATACCATGGACTGCCAAAAGAATGAACAAATCTGTCTTAGAAGAAGTACAATTAGAATGCTCCTTAGAAGCAATGATGGCGAGACTATGTCTCACATGCTTTGGACGTGTTGTTAAGAGGGATCAGTTCCTGGAGAAGGATATTATGCTTAGTAAAGTAGAAGGTCAGAGAAAAAGAGGAAGACCCTCAACGTGATGGATTGACACAGTGCCTGCAACAGGGGGCTCAAGCATAACAATGATTGTGAGGATGGCGCAGGACCGGGCAGTGTTTCATTCTGTTGTACACAGGGTTGCTATGAGTCGGAACCGACTCGACTGCACCTAACAACTACAACGTATGTGCCCAGTGACTATAGAATCATGCCTCCAGAAAGCAGATATCAAAATAACTGCAACCTAGATGTTCTTCCCCAAAACTTTTCCCCCATTTTTTAAGCAATAGCTCCCAATCCTCCCCACCTCAAGTCCTGATAGCCACTAATCTACTTTGTTCTTTATGCCTTTGCCTATTCTAGATATTTTGGATAAGTGGGATCGTACAATGCTTGTCTTTTTGCATCTGACTTATTTCACTCGGCGTGATGTCTTCGAGGTTCATCCACGTTGTGGCATTTAACAGAATGTCATTTCTCTTTACAGCTAAGTAGTACTCCACCGTGTGGACGGTTGGTGTTTTGTTTATCCATTCATCTGTGGACGGACACTTGGGTTGTTTCTACCTTTTGGCTATTGTGGGGAATGCTGTGATGAACACTGATATACAAGTATCTGAGTCTCTGCTTTCAAGTCTTCTGGGTATACACCTAGGAGCAGAACCACTGGGCCATATGGCAATTCTAGGAGCCTGGGTAGTGCACGCAGTTTACAATTGGCTGCTAACCCAAAGGTTGGCGGTTGAAACCCGCTCAGTTGCACTTGGAAAAAAGACCTGACGGACTGCTTTCGTAAAGATTATAGCCAAGAAAACCCTGAGGAGCAGTTCTACTCTGTCACACATGGAGTCGCCATGAGTTGGGGACTGACTCGATGACAGCTAACAATGACAACATGGTAGCTCTGTGTTTAACTGTTTGAGGAACCCGTGTGCCATTTTATAGAAGAGGATACTGAGGCCCATGCAGGGAAAGAATTGGCCCAGAAGTCATGGCAGTTCCAAAGGAAACAAAGATAGAACTAGGACTCAAGCTCAGTTCTGGGCCTTGCCAGGGGTCTGGACCTCTTCGAATAGAATCTTGGCTGCCAGCAGTTGAGTGGATGAGTTGATAAGGGAGGAACTGTAAGCCCTGGGGAAGCAGGGGGCCCTGGGAGCATGAGGTGGGGCTCTGCCCTCCAAACTTTCCCCTCTCCCTGCATCTCTGCCGTCCTCATACACTTGATCACAGAGCCAGAGACCTGGGCATCATCCTCACCTCCTCCCTCTCCCCTAGTCACCAAGCCCTCAAGTCTGTCCACATGTCTCCCTCCTTCTGCCACTGCCCTAGTGGAGGCCACTAGGGTGTCCTCACTGGTCTACCAGCCTTCACTTACCCCTGTCCAAGTCAATTCCTACTCTGCAGCTTGAATATCTCTACTCACAGCCCGCTAAGCTCCCTACCAGGTCCCTGGGTGGCACAAACTGTTTGCGCTCAACTGTTAACTGAAAGGTTGGTAGTTTGAACCAACCCAACGGCACCATGGAAGAAAGGTTTGTTGATCTGCTCCCATAAGGATTGTTATTGTTCTTTGTTGCTATAGAATTGATTCCGACTCAGGGCGACGCCACGCGTGTCAGAGTAGAACTGCTCCATAGGGTTTTCAAGGCTGAAATCTTTCAGAAGCAGATCGCCAGGCGTTTTTTCCAAGGCACCTCTGGATGGGTTCGAATAGCCAACCTTTCAGTTAGTAGCCAAGCACAGATCCAAGAAAATGCTATGAAGCTCAGTTCTACCCTGTAATACACGGGATTGCCATGAGTGGGAATCGACTGTACGGCAGTGGGTTTGGTTTTGGATTTTTACACTTCTTACTACCACTACAGAAACCCTGGTGGTGTAGTGGTTAAGTGCTACGGCTGCTAACCAAAAGATCAGCAGTTCGAATCCACCAGGCACTCCTTGGAAACTTTATGGGGCAGCTCTACTCAGCCCTGTGGGTGGCTATGAGTCGGAATCAACAGTCGGAATCAACAGCCATGGGTTTGATTCGGTTTGACCATCACAATGGACCCCTGGTGGTGCAGCAGTTAAGAGTTTGGCTGCTAATCAAGAGGTCGGCAGTTCAATCCACCAGCCGCTCCTTAGAAATCCTATGGGGCAATTCTACTCAGTCCTATAGGGTCTCTATGAGTCGAAATATAGACTCGACAGAAACGAGTTACCACCAATATTGGAAATGTAGAGATTAGATCCTTATATGGCCTACCAGGCCACAAACGTGGCCCATACCTCCATCCTCCACACCTCCAGCCATCAGGAGTGTTTGCCAGTTGCTTAAGGGCACCATGAGGCCTCGAGCCTACAGCCTCCAGCGCACTCTTCTTTTCTGCCTAGAATGCGCCCACCCACGCTCTCTGCCCAGCCAACTCCTACTCGTCCCTCTGTTCACTGGCCCTTCCTCCAGGAAGCCCTCTTGGACACCCGCTAAACAGTGTTAGCTGCCTCCCTCATCAGTGCTTCTCCAGCCCACTGCCTGGAACATTTTATCATACTTGATTATAATTTCTGAGTTTACTTGTTCATCTTCTGCAATTAATTAGCTCTAGATTTTTTTTTTTTTTTTATGAGGGTAAGAAAGGTCCCTGGGTGGAGTAAACAGTTTGCATTTGGCTCTTAATCTAAAGTTTGGTGGTTCAAATCCGCCCAGCAGTGCCACAAAAGGAAGGCCTGGCCATCTGTTTCTGTAAAGATTATAGCCAAGAAAACCCTATGGTCCTACTCTGTAACACATGGGGTCACCAGGTGGTGGAATTGACTCAACGGCAATGGGTTTAGTGTGGTTTTAGATGAGAGTAAGGATGCAACATTGGTGGTTCAGTGCTGGAATTCTTGCTTTCCGTGGGTGAGCCCCGAGTTTGACTCCTGGCCAATGCACCTCATGAGCAGACATCGCCCATCTGTCAACCGAGGCTTGTGTGTTGCTATCATGCTGAACAGGTTTCAGCAGGGTTTCCAGACTAAGACTAGGAAGAAAGGCCTGGTCATCTACTTCAGAAAATCAGCCAGCAAAAGCCCTACGGATCACAATGGTCCTATCCACGGCCAATCGCAGGAATGGAGCAGGAGCAGTCAGCATTTTGTTCTGTTGTGTGTGGGGTTGCTGTTGGTCAGGGGCTGACTTGGCAGCTACAACAACCACGATACAACGGTAAGGGGCTATGGGACTAGGTCTAGGGCTGTTACCGACTAGCTCAGAGGAAAACAAAGGGCCCTGACTCCTGCCCAGAACTGAAATAGAAGAAAAAACCCAAAACTCAAGCCCATTGCCATCAAGTCAATTCTGACCCACAGCGACCCTGCAGGACAGAGAAGGACTGTCCCCTAGGCTTTCCTAGCCTGCAATCTGTACAGAAGCAGACTGCCACATCTTTTTCCTGTGGAGTGGCTGGTGGGTTGGAACCACACACCTTTCGGTTAGCAGCAGGGTGTTTAACCGCTGCCCCACCAGGGCTCCTAGGGAAATATCAGAACAAAAACAATAATATCATTTTCTACTTATCAAGGGCTTGCAAGGCCAACATTGCCCCCGACATCATCTCCTTTTACCTGTACACACAATCCTACAAAAAGGTAGCATTACTCCCATTTTAGAGATGAGAAAACTGAGGCTTAGACAGGGTTAGGGATTTCCCCAAGGTCACACTCAGCTAACCAAAGCCACAGCAGGGCTGTCATCTTTCTACCAGGCAGCCATTCATGAACCATCTGCCCTATTCTTTATTTGATATTTTGTTTGAAATTGGTTCACTTTTTTATGTGAATGAACGCAGGCAGAGAAACAATTTGCTTAAAGTCAGGGATTGGTGCGCTATTTTTTTTTTTTTCTAATATTAACCAAACTCGTTGCCATTGAGTCATTTCCTACTCGTGGTGACATCATGTGTTACAGAGGAGAACTGTGCTGCACTGGGGTTTCTTAACTGTAATCCTTACAGAAGCAGATTGCCAGGCCTTTCTTCCGCTGTTAGCAGCCCAGCACAAAGCACTTGTGCCACCCAGGGACCTTTCACTTTTTCTAACTTACATCAATATAAATAACCCTTTACATATTTTTAAAAGTTTACTCATGTATCATCTAAATCGGCTTGCGGTGAGGTCTATGCAAGAACAGAGGATCCTGGGACATTTAGCCCATCCTCCAAGGCTCCCCGGGGTACAGGGAATGGGAGCCTGGATTTATGGCATTCACTCTGAGTGTCGGGGCCACATACAACGTTCAGTTAGGTGCCTGGAAAAGCCCTCAGTTAGATGCTGGAGGGAGACGTACAGCCAAGGACAGGGCCCTGGGCTCCCCCTCCCTATGTGTACCTGCTGGCAGGGAGCTAGGACAGCCTGTGCTGAGGCTGCCCCCCTCCTCCTCCACCCCCAGCTCTGGCCTGGTTCCCACCTCTGCCTTGTGTGAGGGAGGCCAGATGCAGGAGCGAGAGGCGGGACCGGCCCAGGCCAAGAGGCTGTCCTGACGTGTTTATATTTATATGGGGGACGAAATCCAGAGACAGCAGGAAACATTTTGGAGGTGGCAGAGGAGCTTGGAGTCAGCAGACAGCGGTCCAGGCACCCCGGATTGGGGGAGGAGGGGGGTGGAGGACAGGAGATCAGAACCCGGCCAACGCCCAAGCCATAGGAGAGCCTGGAGGATCCAGACCAGCAAGAGGTGGAGTTGTAGGTATTTAGGCAGAGACTGGGGAATTGGATGAGAGGGCTCATGGGTGAGGCAGGGGCACAGCAAAGAAGCCCTAGATGGAGCCTGAGGGACCCTGGCATTTAAAGGGCAGAGGGAGGAAGAGAAAGCAGAGGAAGAGTGGCCAGGGAGGTAGGAGGGAAACAAGGAAGGTGGTAACAAAGGAGAGATTCAAGAAGGAAGGTAATCTTAGGAATCTTGAAAGCAGGAATGCAAACAGAAACGTGTACACCGCTGTTCACTGCAGCACTAGTCACAGTAGCTGAAAGAGGGAAACAACCCAAGTGTCCATCAACAGAAGAATGGTTAAACACAACGTAATCCATTCGTGCAATGGAATATCACTCAGCCATAAAGAGAAATGAAGTCCTGACGCACGCCACAGCATGGATGAACCCAGAAAGCATCATGCTGAACAAAATAAACCAGTCTCAAAAGGACAAAAACGATATGATCTCACTTATGTGAAGTAAGCAAACAACAGAGATCAAGGAGTCCCTGGGTAGTGCGAACGGTTAAGGCCCTCAGCTCTTACTGGGAAGGCTGGTAGCTTGCGTCCATCTAGAGGTACCCGGGAAGAAAAGCCTGGTGATCTACTTCCTAAAAATCAGCCATTGAAAACCCTACGGAGCACGGTTCTACTCTGACGCACGTGGGGTCACCACGAGTCAGAATCGACTCAACGGCAACTGGGACATATAAAGACCAAAGTTGATTAGCAGGTGGAAGGGGGAAAGGGGAGTTATTGTTTAATGAGTACACACATTGTCTAGGGGGGCACTGAGTTTCTGCTAATAGTGGTGGGAACGTTTGCAAACTGATAATGGTGATGACTGCACATTACGGACGTAGTCAATGTCACTGAACTGGACATGTAAAACGTGTTGAATTGGCAAATGTTTGTTATATGTAGTTTTAATCCAATTGCAGGGGAGCGGTTCTGACTCACGGTAACCCACGTGTGTGAAAGTAGAACTGTGCTCCTTGGGGTTTTCCATGGTTGATTTTCAGAAGTAGATTGCCAGGACTTTCTTCCAAGGCACCTCAGGGTAGACTAGAACCTCCAGCCTTTCCATTAGCAGCTGAGCATATTAATCATTTGCACCACTCAGGTCTCCTTATATAGATTCACAATTTTTTAAAAAAGGAAGGAGAAGGGAGGGACCTAAGAGGTCAAAAGTGTGGAGAGATCAAGGAGGGTGAGGATAGAAAAGACCAGACCTAGCATAGCTCATCCTGCCTCTTGCCAAGGCAGGTGAGGACCCCACCACCCTGCTCCTTCCAGCCAAGATCCACAGTCAAGGGCCTGGCTTTTGGCTGGTGGGTATTTTCCTTGTCAAAGTGGAAGCTTCTTTTAAAATGCCTCAACCCTGCTTTGCAAGCATCTCCCTGTTCCCCCATCACTTGGCAGACTGGCTGTGCCTGGTCTTATGGATTGAATTACACCCACAAAAAATGTATGTTGTAAATCCTAAATCCCTATGCCTGTGGAGGAAACCCTGGTAGCATAGTGGTTAATTGCTATGGCTGCTAACCAAAAGGTCAGCAGTTCGAATCCACCAGGCGCTCCTTGGAAACTCTGTGGGGCAGTTCTACTCTGTCCTATAGGGTCTCTATGTGTTAAAAAAAAAAAAATAGAATTGACTAAATGGCAACTGGTTTGTTTGGTTTTGTTGGTATGCCTGTGGATGTCATCCATGTGGGAATAGAACTTTCTTTGTTATGTTAATAAAGCCATAGCAGTGTAGGGTGTGTCTTAAGCCAATTGCCTTTGAGATATAAAAGAACAGATTAGGTACAGAGAAGGGAGCCCAAATGGTAGAGGAAGATAAATGCCACATGGAGCTCACCAAGGAACAGAGGAACAAAGCTAAAAAGACAAGGACCTCCCCCCAGAGGGGAATGAAAGAGAGACAGCCTTCCCCTAGAGCCAACGCCCTGAATTTGGGCATCTAGCATCCTAAACAATGAGAAAATAATTTTCTGTTCCTGAAAGCCATCCCCTTGTGGTATTTCTGTTATAGCAGCACTAGGGAACTAAGACACCTGGCTTAATTGTCCTGGGGTAGGGTTGCCAGATTTACCAAATAAAATTACAGGAGGACTGTCCACATTTGGATTTAAGATATTGCAATATTTGGGATATACTTATGCTAAAAAAATATATTCATTGTTTAGCTGAAATTCAAATATAACTGGGTGTCCAATATTTTATCTGTAGATCATATCCTGTGAGCTTTTTATAGAATTCATTATGGGGGCCAGGTCCCTAAGCAGCATGCTGTGGTCACCACTGGGACAGCCCAGTGAGGGCTGCCTGGGATCATATCAATGCCTGGAGCCAGGTCTCAGCATTGGCCTCCCATGGAGCAATGGGAGAGGCCATCCCATCTACACACCAAACCCTGTCAGAGGACAGTCCTCCCTAAGAGCTGGAAAGAGGCAGTCCCTGTCCCACAGATCTCACAGGCCAGAGGAGGCACATCTCACCCAACCTCATGGAGTCAAGAAGGCAGCCTGGAGGGCATACCCAAGCTGAGTTTTGTAGGATGAATAGGAGTTCACCAGGCAGACCCTGAGTGAGCTGAGAAAAGAGGTTTTCCAAGTTCAGGAAAGGGTAGGTGCCCTGACTGGAAAGGACAGCAAGTATAATGACAGGGAGGGAGAGAGAAAAGAAAGAAAAAAAAACAGAAGGGGAAAAAAAGAGAGAGGAGCAGAAAAGTGAAGACAGAAAAGAGGGTTTAGATTCCCATAAGCCTGAATTTGAGTATGGCTCTGGTATTCACTGTCTGTGTGGCCCAGGCCGAGGTGTTTTTCCTTCCTCCCTGAGCCCTGATCCTGATCGGGAAAGTGGGGTGGCAGCGCCCCCTGGTGGAGCTGATGTGGAATTAGGGGATAATGCGCGTTTAGTTCGGATGTGGGTCCTCTGAGGGCAGTTGTCCAGAATCCCGCGCCTCTGTGTGTCTTCAGTGTCTCCCACTGCCCCGCACATTGCTGCTTCCTGGGTGGGTGCAGGATGAGGCTGCAGAAGGGCCGGAGGTAGAAGGCGACCGACCTTGGAGACTTTGTCCCGTGCTAAGGAGGCAGTGGTAGTTCAGTGGTAGAATTCTCACCTTCCATGCGGAAGACCCAGGTTCAATTCCCAGCCAATGCACTTCACGGGCAGCCACCACCCATCTGTTTATGGAGGCTTGAGTATTGCTAGAATGCTGAACAGGTTTCAGCAGGGCTTCTAGACTAAGACAGACTAGGAAGAAAGGCCTGGTGATTGACTTCCAACAATCAGCCATGAAAACCCTATGGATCACAAATGATCATGGAGATGACCCAAGACCAGGTAGCGTTTTGATCCATTGTGCCTGGGGTCGCCATGAGTTGGGGGCTGAATTGCCTGCAGCTAACAACAACAGCAACAAGGAGCTTGGGCCTTTACTTACCAGGAAGGGGAAGGTATTGAAGCTGGACTGCACTCTGGTGGAAGGGGGCAGAGACGGGACTAGGGTGAGGATGGGCGAGTCTTCCAAGTGTGGGGCTGATCTTATTATCTTTTAGTATTTTGATAATTGGTTCATCATGGATTTTCTTGCATTTTTTTATTTTGTTCCTATTATCCCAGAAATTATAGACCTTATTTTTGTTTTTTTAAAGCAGTGTTAGCCTTTCAGAAAATTGGGCAGAAAGCACAGAGTTCCTGCACACCCTGCCCACCGTTTCTCCTATTATTAACGTTTTGCATGCAGGTGGTATATTTGTTACAGCTGATGAACCGTTACTGATACATTGTTATTAACTAAAGATCATAATCTCTCATGGAAGAAGTACAACCAGAATACTCCTCGGAAGCAAGGATGGCGAGACTTTGTCTTACATATTTGGGACATGTTACCAGGAAGGACCAGTCCCTGGAGAAGAACATCATGCTTGGTAAAGTAGAGGGTCAGTGAAAGACAGGAAGACTTTCAATGAGATGGATTGACACAGTGACTGTAACAATGGATTAAACGTTACAACAATTGTGAGCATGGCACAGGACCGGGCAGTGTTTTGTTCTGTTGTACGTGGGGTCGCTATGGGTCAGAACCGACTCAACGGTACCTGACGACAACAACAACAAAGATCATAATTTACATTTGGGTTCACTCTTTGTGTGATGCAGTCCTACACCCAGCCCAGTTGCCAGCAAGTCAACTCCAATTCATGGCAACCCCATGTGTGTCAGAGTATAGTCGTGCTCCATCGGGTTTTTGGCTTTGTTTTTTCTTTTTTTTGGTTTCTTGGGGTGGGGGGTTGTTGAAAATATACACAGCAAAACCCAATCCCATTCCATAGTTTCTAGACATAATGACCAGTGACATTCTTCACATTGTGTCAACATTCTCCTTATTTCTGTTGTAGTTGTTTCACTTCCATTGACTTCATCTCTCTGTCCGCCAGTTTTCACATCTGTGATTCAAAATAGCTGTTGATCCTTTGGTCTTACATAATAAAACATAAAAAAACTCAAGGGTGACAATCTTTACTCTTTGGGCTTAACTGTTACTTAGTTTAAAGGTGACTTCAGGTGATTGTTTCAATTCCAGGTTTGAAGACAAACTCAGGGCGATAGTCTCAGGGATTTCTCCAGATTCAATAGGTCCAGTAAGTCTGGATTATTTAAGAATTTAAAGTTCTATTCCACGTTTTTCTCCCTTTTTCTCAGGGTTCATCTATTGTGTTCCCGATCAGAACTTTCAGTATAGGTAGTCGGGCACCATCTAGTTCTTCTGCTCTCAGGTGGAAGAAGCAGAGGCTTATGTAGACAATTAGTCCTGTAGTCCAGATCCTTCTCTGATTCTTGGGTTTCCTTCTTTCTTTTTTGTTCCAGACAAATAAAGACCAATAGTTGTATCTTAGATGGCTACTTACAAGCTTTTAATACCCAGACATTACTCACCATACTGGGAGGTAGAACATAAACTTTGTTTTTGTTGTTGTTAGGTGCCATCGAGTTGGTTCCAACTCATAGCGACCCACTGCCCAGTCCTGCGCCACCCTCACAATCCTTGTTATGCTTCAGCCCATTGTTGCAGCCGCTGTGTCAATCCATCTCATTAAGGATCTCCCTCTTTTCCGCTGACCCTATACTTGCCCAAGCATGGTCTTTCTCCAGGGCCTGATCCCTCCTGACAACATGTCCAAAGTATGTAAGATGCAGTCTCGCCATCCTTCCTTCTAAGGAGCGTTCTGGTTGTACTTCATCCAAGACAGACTTGTTTGTTCTCTTGGCAGTCCATGGTACATTCGATATTCTTCACCAACACCACAATTCGAAGGCGTCAATTCTTCTTCCATCTTCCTTATTCATTGTCAGCTTTCACATGGGTATGATCCAATTGAAAATACCACGGCTTGAGTCAGGCGCACCTTAGTACCACTGGCTGTTGATCATATGCTACCTCCTGAAATGGTTGAACGTCGACCAATTCTTTTTGGTGCAGCGACTCTGTGTATTCCTTCCACCTTCTTCTGATGCTTCCTGCATCATTCAATATTTTGCCCATAGAATCCTTCAACATTGCAACTCAAGGCTTGAGTTTTTTCTTCAGTTCTTTCAGCCTGAGACACGCCGAGCACGTTCTTCTCTTTTGGTTTTCTATTTCCAGCTATTTGCACATGTCATTATAATGCTTTACTTTGTCTTCTCAAGCTGCCCTTTGAAATCTTCTGTTCAGCTCTCTTATTTCATCATTTCTTCCTTTTGCTTTAGCTACTGTGTGTTTAAGAGCAAGTTTCAGAGTCTCTTCTGATATCTATCTTGGCCTTTTCTTTCTTCCCTGTCTTTTTAATGACCTTTTGCTTTCTTCATGTATAATGTCCTTGATGTCATCCCACAACTCGGTCATTAGTGTTCAATGAGCCAAATCTATTCTTGAGATGATGTCTTAGTCATCTAGTGCTGCTATAACAGGAATACCACATGTGGGTGGCTTTAACAAAGAGACGTTTATTCTCTCAGAGTCCAGGAGGCTAGAAGTCCGAATTCAGGGTGTCAGCTCCAGGGAAAGGTTTTTTCTCTCTGTAGGCTCTGGAGGAAGGTCCTTCTTGTCAATCTTCCCCTGGACCTAGGAGCATCTCCAAGCAGGAGCCCTGGGTCCAAAGGACACACTGTGCTTCTGGTACTTCTTTCTCGGTGGTATGAGCTCCCCTATCTCTCTGCTTGCTTCTTTCTTTTGTATCTCAAAAGACATTGGCTTAAGACACTCTCTAATCTTGCAGATCTCATCGATATAATTGCCACTAATCCATCTTATTACATCATAGTGATAGGATTTACAACACAAAGGGAAATCACATCAGATGATAAAATGGCAATCATACAATCATACAAGGGAATCATGACCTAGACAAGTTGACAGATAAGTTTGGAGGACACAATTCAATCCATGACACATGGTCTCCAAATTCAGCTGCGATATACTCAAAGTCATATTTTGGCTCTCGTAGGCTTGCTTTAATTTTCTTCAGTTTCAACTTGAACTTGTATATGAGCAATTGATGGTCTGTTCCACAGTTGACTCCTGGCCTTATTCTGGCTGAGGATATTGAGCTTCTCCATCGTATGTAGTCTATTTGATTCCTGTGTATTCTATCTGGTGAGGTCCACATGTATAGTCACCACTTATGTTGTTGAAAAAGGTATTTGCAATGAATAAGTCATTGGCCTTGCCAAATTCTATCATGCAATCTCCAGCATCATTTCTGTCATCAAGACCATATTTTCCGGCTACCGATCCTTCTTCTTTATTTCCAACTTTTGCATTCCAATCACCAATAATTATCAATGCATCTTGATTGCATGTTTGATCAATTTCAGACTGCAGAGTCAAAATGAGAAGAAACAGCTCCAAACACTCATTAATAACCAGAACCTGGAATGTACGAAGTACGAACCTAGGAAAATTAGATGCCGTCAAAAAACGAAAGGGAATGCATAAAGATCAATATCTTAGGCATCAGTGAGCTGAAATGGACAGGTGTTGACCATTTTGAATTGGACATTCATGGTCTACTATGCCAGGAATGACAAATCGAAAAGGAACGACGCCACATTCATCGTCAAAAAGAACATTTCAAGATCTATCCTGAAGTACAATGATGTCTGTGAAAGGATAATATCCATACACCTACAAGAAAGACCAGTTAATATGCCTAGTATTCAAGTTTATGCACCAACCACCAAGGCCAAAGATGAAATTGAAAATTTTTACCAACTTCTGCAGTCTGAAATTGATCAAACATACAAACAAGATGCATTGATGATTATTGGCGATTGGAATACAAAAGTTAGAAACAATACAAAAAGTGGGTGGTTTTAAAGAACGGAAATTTGTTTTCTCACAGTTCAGGAGGCCAGAAGTCCAAACTCAGGGTGCCAGCTCTAGGGGGAGGTCCTTCCTTGAGTATTTCAACCTCCAGTAGCTGCCACAATCCTTGGTGTTCCTGGGCTTTAGGTGCATCTGTCTCCATCGTCTGTCTTCCTCTTCCCCTCGTGTGTGTGTGTGTGTGTGTGCGCGTGCGTGTTTCTGTTCTGCTCTTTTTATAACTTAGAAGAGATTAGATTTAGGACCCACCCTACTCATGTATGTCCTCATTAACAATACAGAAAAAAAAAAAACCCTATTTCCAAAAAGGGTCATATTTACAAGTACAGGGGTTAGGATTTCAACACGCATCTTTGGAGACATATTCAGTCCACAACAATTGCATCTGTGCAACACCTTTGCAAATTGCATTTGCAAGCACAGTCTTCCCAGAGCCCTAAAACAAACTGGTGAGTGGGCAGGACACAGGTTATGATGCCCATTTCCTAGGACAATCAGACTGACACTCAGCAAGGTGAGGTGTTCAGCCAGGACTCAAAAGTTGGAGAGTCAGGTCTAGAAGCTCTAAATCCTGCCCTTTTCTTGAGTGAAGGCCTTGAAGGGCCACGTTGGACAGAGCATTGGGAGGACTCCACCCTATTCACCATGAGAAGGGCACTGAGCCCAGGTTGGATGGAGGAGGGCGGAAAGGGCCTGGGTGTTGGGGAGTAGAGACCCTGTGATCAAAAGAACGCAGACTTTGCAGCTCTTCTCAGTGCCTTTCTCTTTCCACGGCATATAGGAAGAAGATGGCTTTCCCGGGAGGCTGGACGAGAGCTCCGAGGACCTCAGCCTAGACTTGGAAGCCCTTCAGGGCAGCGAGTATCTCAAGGACCTGGGCCTAGAGGCCCCTTCCCATGGCCTGTCAGAGGAGACCAGTGACAGTGCCACCCCTAGCAGAGCTGAAGGAGATTCACCCTTCTCCTGCTCGGCAGGGTCCCTGGGCCTGAAGGCAAGGAGGCGCAGCTGGGAGAGGTCACGGAGCTGCTCAGAGAGTTGGCAGAGGTCAGGCCCACTGCTGCCCGCCTCCCAGGATGGGTTTTGCTGCCCCTGCATCTGCACCTCCCAGCTCGAGGGCCGCCATGGCTGTCTGCCCTGTCAGAAGCCAGCCTGGAAGCCCCTCTCCCAGTGCACACACACAGGGCTTACGTGGGTGTGCAAAGCTGTATGCATGGCAAATACGTGCACTGCAGATGTACGTACAAGCCCAAACTACAGGCCGTACATGCGTGCTGCACGCACACATGAGCCCAAATGCACGTACCCACATTCAACCTACAGGCTCACACACTCACCCTGTTCCTGCACATACAAGCCTCAACATGTGACTTGCACACATGTGTGCAAAGCACAGCTGCACTGATGATCAAAGCACAGATGTGTGCCTGATTCCATGTACCCTACAGCATCAGTGCTTCAGCCAATCGCCCATCTCCCTCAACCCTATACCCCAAATCCAGTCTGGATAAAAATGATGGGCTTATCATGCAAATGTGGCTATAGCCAATCCCCCAACCAAGCTCCCCCGACTCCACATTGCCCCGCCCCACCCTGCCCCTCTGATATGGGAGGATGTGCCCTGCCTGTCCCTCCCTGTCCCTGAAGGCTCACCTGCACATTCTCCAAGCCCTCGGCTCCCTGGGGAGATCAGCCGAAGCTCCAGCTCTCTGCCTCTTCCCCAGGCTCAGCCTTGAACTTTCAGCGGTGGATGAGGGGTCCTCTCTCCCTCGGACACTGGCCAGCCTCGCTCTGAACCTGCCAGGAGGAGGCCTGCAGGCCTGGACCCAAGGGTGCCCATCTGGGGGCGACAGTCCAGCAGACCACCCAGGCAAGGTGGGTGTAACCCGTGGCCATCCTGACCATCACACCCTTTGCGGCCAGGAGCTGGGGCTGTGAGTGGGAAGGAGAGACTTAACTCCTGCTGGTGGTTGGGGCTCACCACTCAGGGCAGGGTGTCCTGAGATTCCAGCCCGGGCCACATCTGGGTCCTTGGCCATGACTGTAACACAGGGGCTGGGGGAGGGGACAGGGCATATCCCCCCATTCTGTGCCTCTAGCCCAGGTTTGAATGAAGACTGTGGCTGGGAGGAAGCCCTGTCTGTGGCTGGAGCTGGCAGCTGGGAAGGGCATGTCTCAGGCCTGTGTTCCTAGCCCATAGCTGGGGGTGCATGCTGGGGGCTTAGGCCCATGGCTGGGGGATCTGTGGCCATGACCATGACCCTTGGGGAAGTTCCTGAACATGGCTGCAGCCCATGGCTAGGGAGGCTGCGACTCTGAATCCTGGGGCTCCAGCTCACAGTGGGGGGATCTCGCTCCACCAGGACTGCAGGCCACTGCTGAAGAGGGTATATCCCTAGGTCCTTGGATATGGCCCCAGTTCAAGGCTGGGGCACCACCCCAATCTGGTGAGCCTGCCTGCAGTCTGGACAGCCTCCTGGGCTTACCAGTTGACCCTGACTCATGGCAACCCCATGTGTGTCAGAGTAGAACTATGCTCCATGGGGTTTTCAATGGCTGATATTTTGGAAGCAGATTGCCAGGCCTTTCTTCTGAGGTACCTCTGGGTAGACTCAAACGTCCATCCTTTCTGTTAGCAGCCAAGTCCATTAGCCATTTGTGCCACCCAGGGACTCCCTCCTGGGCTCAGTGAGGTGCTTATTCCCCACAGGAAGGTGATGGCACTGAGAAAAGAAGGAGGTCACGGTCGGTTCCAGTGTCCTCCGATGAGATCAGTTCCCTGAAATTCCCTCAGGCGTTGGAGGTGCCCAGTCCGGCTGTTCAAGGTGCTCAGCCTGGGGGTTTTCTTCTTTCAAACCAGGTGGGAGAGGGGAAGGTGGGGAGTCAGAAGAGCCTGTTGGAGGGTCCCTTGGGTGGGGCCCCAGCTGAGCCCCAGGGAAGGGGATGATGGGGGCTTAGGATCCCCTGGGCAGAATTCTAGGGGTCTGGAGGGGCCAGAGGAGCCCTGTTGGCACAGTGGTTAAGCAAAAATTTGGTAGTTCAAACCTACCAGCTGCTCCACAGAAGAAAGACCTGGCAACCTGCTTCCTTAAAGATTACAGCCTTGGAAACCCTATGAGGCAGTTCTAACCTGTCCTAAAGCATAGCTATGAGTCAGAATCTACTCAATACCTGCCCCTCCACCTGGGAACTTCCACTGGGGGAACAGTGCCACTGCAATGTCCTTAATGTCCTTGTACTAGAGGAAGCAGATTGCCAGGTCTTTCTCCCGAGGAGCAGCTGTTAGTTTCGAACTGCCAACCTTTCACTTAACCACTGCACTACCAGGGCTCTTTCTGGGCCCCCCCAATCCCCCAAAATTCTGCCCAGGGGAGCTATCTCTCCTCTCTCTGACATCTCTTCCTGTAGCTCCCTCTCTGTCTCTGAATCTCTACCATAACAGCTTGTATCTCTCTCATGCCAGAGGGACCCCCAGTTTAACCTGAATCTGCCTCTTTCTAGCAAGTCTCTGAGCTGCAGGCTATAGAATCTCTCCAGCAGGGCTGCTGGGGGAGGGTCCCCTCTGTCCCTGGGCTCCACCTTCTTCTGCAAGGTCTCCAGTTCTGCAGGGACCCAGGGTGGGGTCAAGGAAGGCCCCTCACACCTGTGCCTCCTGGGCAGGGGGGCTGCTTCTAGGTCTGGACTCACCAGTGTTGGAGCTGGAGTGTGTGGAAAAGGACCACGTGGAGCCGGATCACGTGTGAGTACCTCCCTATGTGGGTGGGGGTCCCAGTGAGCGGTTCCAAGGGTTCAAGCCTGGGGGAGGAGTTGTGGTGTGGCTGACAGTGCCACCTGCCTATAAGTGAGCAGCCACCGTCCCTCTCAGTCCCAGTAACCTCAGTCTGTCCCACACCATCCTTCCACCAGGGGAGGGGCCTGGCCCTGACAGAAAGGAACTTTGCATCAGGAGAGGGGTGGGGGCTCCCAACAAGGGTCTGAATCAGTGCTGGGAGGCTGGCTGGGCAGTCACAGCTCATCTTGGGAACTGCTTCTGTATACTGGGGCAACTGTGGGCTGCTTTGATCCTCCTCCAGGCTGATTGTCCAGCAGGTGCTTCAAGAACTCCGAGAGTACCATGGGTAAGTCAGGAGAGGAACAGGTGTGAGGGAACAAGTGTGGGGAACAGGTGTGGGGAGACAGGTATGGGATAAGTGTGGGAACAGGTAGGAGAGACAAGCTTGGGGCAACAGGTATGGGAGAATAGGAGTGGGGAACAGGTATGGGAAGAGAGGTGTGGGAAACAGGTATGGAAAACAGGTATGGGGAGCAGGTGCAGAGACAAGTTGGAGACAAGCATGGGGAAGACAGGTTGGGGAAAATGGGGTAGGGGTGTGGAGAAGCTGGATCAATGGGAGAGAAAATGGGATGGGAGAGGTAGGAGGAGGGACTGGTGTAGAAAAGGAAGGGGGACAAGAGTTGGGGAAAAGCAAGCTGCCACCAGCCCATGGGGTACCTTTATGCAAATCAGAACAAGGTGCCTGTTTCCCAAGACACTGCCTTTGGTAAGAACCGAGGTTAGAACGTCTTCCTGGTGTACTAATTTTGTTCAGCCAGGGCATTTTGATGCCCTCTGGTGGGAACAGTTGTAATAAACACACATGCATACCTACTGTGCCTAAGAAGGGTGGGGGCACTCCTAGAGGCTGCACCTGGTGCACAGCTATGCAAAGAAGCCCTGGATGGGAGCAGTGAGGGTGGGAGGGGAGTGGGACGGGGTGAGCTGGGGGAGGGGGCAGTGCTGACCAGGTGTCTGTCCCCTCCAACCCCTCAGGGCACAGCAGAGGGCTCGCTTGTCCGCCAGCCCTGGGGCACCCCGCACCAACATGACCTGGTTCGAGTTCCTGTCTGAGTAAGTGTGCAGAGTTGGGGGATGTAGGTGGGGACAGGTATTGGATTTCAGCAAGGGTTTACCGATGACCCTCTGTACCAGGCCCTGGGCTGGGTCCAGGAGTCAGGTCCCTATCTTCTCACTGGCAACAGGGGAGAAGGGGGACCAGCTTGCTCTGAGAGCCTGTGGCAACCCCTCAAGGACCCTGCAGTTCGCATGTACAGAAGACTTCCTGGAGGAGGTGATGGTTGCAGCCAGAGTTTGCCAATAAATGGAGATGAGAATGGAAGAAGGGAAACAGTGCCTGCTTAGAACTTGAAGCCCAGGAATGGTGCCTGGGTGGAGTTAGGAGGAGGGAAGGTGAGAGTGTTGTCTTAGTTATGTATTACTGTTATAACAGAAAGGATAACAGTGTGGATTACACCTCACCTTAAAGAAAACAAAAATTCTCACAACTGGACCAATAAGCAACATCATGATAAACGGAGAAAAGGTTGAAGTTGTCAAGGATTTCATTTTACTTGGATCCATAATCAACGACCATGGAGGCAACAGTCAGGAAATCAAAGGATGCATTGCATTGGACAATTCTGCTGCAAAAGACCTCTTTAAAGTGCTCAAAAGTAAAGAAGTCACCTTGAAGACTAAAGTGCACCTGACCCAACCCATGGTGTTTTCCTTTTCATCATACGCATGTGAAAGCTGGACAATGAATAAGGAAGACCGAAGAAGAGTTGATGCCTTTGAATAGTGGTGTTGGCGAAGAATATTGAATATACCACGAACTTCCAAAAGAACAAACAAACCTGTCTTAGAAGAAGTACAACCAGAATGCTCCTTAGAAGCAAGGATGGTGAGACTGCGTCTTACACACTTTGGACGTGTTGTCAGGAGGGATCAGTCCCTGGAGAAGGACATCATGCTTGGCAAAGTACAGGGTCAGGGGAAAAAGGAAGACCCTCAATGAGATGGATTGACACAGTGACTGCTACAATGGGCTCAAGCATAACAATGATTGTGAGGATGGCTCAGGACTGGGCAGTGTTTCGTTCTATGGTTTCCAAAGGTCGCTGTCAGTCGGAACTCACTCGATGGCACCTAACAACAACAACATAACAGAAATACCACAAGTGGGTGGCTTTAACGAACAGAAGTTTCTTTTTCTCACAGTTTAGAAGGCTAGCAGTCTGAATTTCAGGGAGCCGGCTCTAGGGGAAGGCTTTCTTTCTCTGCTGGCTCTGGGAGAAGGTCCTTATTCTTTGCCTCCTTGGTGATCTTCATGTCTCATGGCATCTATCTTCACCCATCCTTGCTTACTTAATCTGCTCCTTTTATATCTCAAAAGAGATTGACTCAAGACTCACCCTACACTAATACTGCCTCATTAACATAGCAAAGAAACCCCTTTCCCAAATGGGATTATAATCATAGGTATAAAAACAAAAATTAAACTCAATTGCCGTCAAGTGGATTCCAACTCATAGCGAGCCTATAGGACAGAGTAGAACTGCCCCAGAGGGTTTCCAAGCACCGGCTGATGGATTCAAACTGCTGACAATTTGGTTAGCAGCCAAATGCTTAACCGCTTCACCACCAGGGCCCCAAACCACAGATATAGGGGTTAGGATTTACAACACCTATTTTTAGGGGATACAATACAATCAATACGAGGGGTTAGCAGAGACCAGATCACCTGGGCAAATCGAAGGAGCATGGTTTTATCCCTTACAGACATAACCAGCTTACTTGTGATCGATAATAGGGTGGACCAACAGGGCTGGCGGGGGTTCAAGGGACAGCTGGCCAATGGAGACCCCCTTCAGGGAATAGACTCTGCCAAGACTGGACCATACTCGGAGTGTTTGTCACTGACTATTAGAGATTGAATTGTGTCCCCCCAAAATGTGTGTCAAACTTGAATAGTCCATGATTCCCAGTATTGTGTGATCGTCCACCATTTTGTCAGCTGGTGTGATTTTCCTATGTGTTGTAAACCCTGTCTGTAAGATGTT
Source organism: Loxodonta africana (assembly GCF_030014295.1). Lineage (NCBI taxonomy): Eukaryota > Metazoa > Chordata > Mammalia > Proboscidea > Elephantidae > Loxodonta > Loxodonta africana. Next base: position 11,532,491 of record NC_087344.1, read on the forward strand.
AATGAGGTAGGATTAGCAGCAGTTACGTTAGTGAGGTAGAACTCAGTTTACAAGATTAGATTGTGTCTTAAATCCATCTCTTGAAATATAAAAGAGAAGCGAGCAGAGAAACAGGAGGACTTCATACCACCAAGATACAAGAGCCAGGAGAATAGCACGTCCTTTGGACCCGGGTTCCCTGCACTGAGACGCTCCACAAACAGGTGAAGATTGTTGACAAGGACCTTCCTCCAGAGCTGACAGAGAGAGAAAGCATTTCCCTAGAGCTGACACCCTGAATTTGGACTTCTAGCCTACTAGACTGTGAAAGAATACATTTCTGTTTGTTAAAGCCACCCACTTGTGGTATTTCTGTTATAGCAGCATTAGATGACCAAGACATTGACTTAATAAATATTTCTTAAATGAGGACATAAGGGTTATTCCAGGAGGAGGGACAGTGGTCGGGGATGGAGGGAGGCGTGGGGTATGAGAACTATTCCGAAAGAAGAATGGACAGGATTTAAGAGCCAGCTAGATATGGAGTGGGGCAGAAGGGAGTCCCTGAGTAGTGAAAATGGTTAATGTACTCAGCGCTAACAGAAATGTTGGAAGTTCAAATCCACCTAGAGTGCCTTGGAAGAAAGGCCTGGTGATCTGTTTACGAAAGTTCACAGCCATTGAAAACCCTGTGGAGCACAGTTCTATTCTGCACACATGGGGTCGCCGGGAATCAGAATCCACTTGACAGCAACCAGTTTGGTTTTTTGGTTTAGATTTGGGGGCAGTCCCTGCGTGGAGTGAACTAACTGAAAGGTTGGTGGTTCAAATCCACCCAAAGGTGCCCGCAGAAGAAAGGCCTGGCAATCTACTTCTGAAAACACAGCAACTAAAAACCCAATGGAGCACAGTTCTACTCTGACACACATGGAGTTGCCATGAGTTGGAGTCAGACTGGTATATTTGTGGCGGGGGAGTGATCAGAGGAAATGGTCAGAGGTAGCCAGAGCCAAGATTTCCAGCCTGGGGCCCTTGAGGAACCTCAAGGCTTTATTGCCTTCACCTCTGCAAACCCCGTCCCTGCAGTTTCCCCAGATCTTTGCAAATATTCGTAAATGTTTGTTGAGTGAATGAGTGAGGGCTGGGTCGGGGGAAGAGGGAGGGGCAGGGAGGAGGAAGTCAAGGATGGAGGAAGGAGTAAAGCAGGACAGTTGGGCTCAGGGAGATGGGTTCCAGGTGGATTCCAGAAGCGACCCCCAGGGCTGGCTCAGAATGGTTTCTGGGCCTGTGCCTCCCTCCTCATCCATCTTCCTGCCCCTTAGGAGCGAGGATGGAGGAGGCAGGACAGAGCAAAGCGACAGGGGTGCTGGAGTGAGACGCAGACTGAGCTTGCTCCGAAGCCGGGTCACGAGGCAGAAGGAGAAGGTCAGGGGATCGGGTGGGGTGGAGGGACCATCGGGTTACACCCCTCCACTACAACACCACCCACTTTTCCTGTGGCACCCCCTCTGCCTTCCCACTCAGAAGGGTGCTGAGTGCTCAGAGCATTCCTGGGCCTGACCCCTGCTGCCCACGGAGCAGACCCTTCTAAGGCCACCTCCCCCTGACACACACAGGGTAAGAACCCAGCCCATCAGAAGGACAAGGGTCAGGATGCTCGAGAGAGGCGGGAGTGTGTCGACGGGCACCAGCTGGTTCCAGGAACTTTCTGTGGCCACTTCAGCTGCCCCCTGTGTGGTAAACCGTTCCTGAGATCCGGTAAGTCCTGTGGCCTGTTCATCCGGGTCCTTTTTTTTTAATTGTTGTAAATAGTATATATATGTATATATGTGTGTGTACATGTATGTATATATGCATATATCTGCGTGCGTATATGTATGTATTTATATATATGTGTGTGTAAGCATATATATATATATATACACGTATATACACATATGTATATGTGTAACCCATTGCCGTTAAGTTGATTCCAACTCACAGCAACCCTACAGGACAGAGTAGAACTGCCCCATAAGGTTTCCAAGGAACGCCTGGTGGATTCGAACTACTCACCTTTGGTTAGTAGCCATCGTAGCTCTTAACCACTACACCGCCAGGCTTTCCTAAAAACTTATGAATAACACTGGGGAGAATGGGAATTCCAGAACACTTAACTGTGCTCTTGAGGAATCTGTACATAGATCAAAAGGCAGTCATTCGAACAGAACAAGGGGACACTGCACGGTTTAAAGTCAGGAAAGGTGTGCATCAGGGTTGTCTTCTTTCACCATACCTATTCAATCTGTCTGCTGAGAAAATAATCCAAGAAACTGGACTATACAAAGAAGAACGGGGCATCAGGATTGGAAGAAGACTCATTAATAACCTGCATTACGCAGATGACACAACCTTGCTTGCTGAAAGTGAAGAGGACTTGAAGCACTTACTGATGAAGATCAAAGACCACAGCCTTCAGTATGGATTACACGTCAACATAAAGACAACAAAAATCCTCACAACTGGACCAATAAGCAACATTATGATAAATGGAGAAAAGATTGAGGTTGTCAAAGATTTTATTTTACTTGGATCCGCAATCAACAGCCATGGAAGCAGCAGTCAAGAAATCAAAAGACGCATTGCATTGGGCAAATCGGCTTCAAGAGACCTCTTCAAAGTGTTGAAAAGCAAAGATGTCACCTTAAGGACTAAGGTGCACCTGACCCAAGCCATGGTGTTTTCAATCACCTCATATGCATGCAAAACTGGACAATGAATAAGGAAGACCAAAGAAGAATTGATGCCTTTGAATTGCAGTGTTGGCGAGGAATATTGAATATACCATGAAAAAATCTGTCTTGGAATAATTACAACCAGAATGCTCCTGAGAAGCAAGGATGGCGAGGCTGTGTCTTACATACTTTGGACATGTTGTCAGGAGGGATCAGTCCCTGGAGAAGGACATCGTGCTTGTCAGAGTACAGGGTCAGAGGAAAAGGGGAAGACCCTCAATGAGGTGGATTGACACAGTGGCTGCAATAATGGGCTGAAGCATAGCAACAATTTTGAGGATGGCGCAGGACCGGGCAGTGTTTCGTTCTGTTGTACATAGGGTCACTATGAACCGGAACCAGCTCAATGGCACCTACCAACAACAACAAGTATATATGTGTGTGTTATATATATATATGTATGTATATATAACACCAGAAACAAAAACCCGTTACTGTTGCTTCGATTCCTGACTCGTGACCCCATGTGTTACAGAGTAGACCTGTGCTCCAGTGGGTTTTCTTGGCTATAATCTTTACGAAAGCAGATCACCAAGCCACTGGGCGGGTTCAAACACCCGACCTTTAGGTTAACAGTCAAACGCAAAACATCTGCACTACCCAAACCAAAAAAAACCCACGACCATCGAGTTGATTCCAACTCATAGTGACCCTGTAGGACAGAGTAGAACTTCCCTCATAGGGTTTCCAAGAAGCGGCTGGTGGATTTGACCCAGGGACCTATAAAGACAACATTTGCCAATTCAAAACCTTTCACGGGTACAGTTTAGTGACACCAATTACATTGTGCAACCATCACCAATACCCATTGCCAAATTTTCCATCACCATAAACAGAAACTCAGTGCTTCCTAAGCAACGACTTGCCTTTTCCCCCTCCCTCCCACCCTGGTAACCACCGTTACTATAATCTCTACACATTGCCTATTCTAGGTATTGCATATAAGTGGGATCATACAATAGTTGTCCTTTTGTGATTGACTTATTGCACTCAGCACAATGTTTTCAAGGTTCATCCACGTGTCGGAACTTAATTTCTCTTTATGGCCGAGTAATATTCCATTGTATGTATATTAGGAGCCTGAGTAGTGCAAGAGATTTTCGATCAACTGCAACCTAAAGGTTGGTGGTTCGAGAACATGCCCAGTGGCTCCGTGGAAGACAGACCTGGGGAACTGCTTCCGTAAGGATTACAGCCAAGAAAACCCTATGGAACAGTTCTACTCTGTAACACACGAATAGGAATTGACTCGGGAGCAATGGGTGTGGTTTTGGGGTTTTTTGATGCTATCCACTTGGTTTATTACTGTGAGGTTCACTTTCATCACTTAGCTAAGGTGGTGTCTGCTAGGTTCCTTCTCCGTAAAGTTACTATGTCCCCTTTCGTACTTTATTCTTTAGAAACGAGTCACTAAGGCTAGCCCGCTATCAAGGTGGCGGGAATGGAGTTCCCTCTCATGGGGGTCTCATTGGATTTTCAGGAAAACCTTTTGAGATCAAGGAATGTTTGAATCTGTGCAAAACAAATGATGTGGGTGACACATAGCATGGTGCCTGGAATATACAAGCAAGTGTAGCTTCTATCATCATCATCATCATCATCATTATTTATTGTTGTTGTCCAAGGACACTCAACCAGTAAGAGGCACAGCCAGCATCTAAGTCACTATCAGTACTCAACTAGATGGTGCCTGGCTACCACCTCTGACTGCTCTGACAGGGATCACAATAGAGGGTCCTAGACAGAGCCGAAGAAAAAGGTAGAACAAAATTCTAACTCACCAAAAAAGATCAGACTTACTGGCCTGATACAGGCTGGAGAAGCCCCGAGAGTATGGCCCCTGGACACCCTCTCAGCTCAGTAATGAAGTCACTCCTGAGGTTCACCTTTCAGCCAAAGATTAGACAGGCCCATAAAACAAAACGAGATTAAAGGGGCACACCAGCCTAGGGGCAAGGACGGGAAGGCAGGAGGGGACAGATAAGCTGGTAATGGGAAACCCAGTGTCAAGAAGGGGAGAGTGTTGACATGTTGTGGGGTTAGTAACCAATGTCACAAAACAATATGTGTACTTAGTTGTTTAATGAGAAGCTAGTTTGTTCTGGAAACCTTCATCTAAAGTACAATAATTAAATAAATAAATCATAGTGCACTGGCTTCGGGCCCCCTCCTCCACTGGTCCCAGGAGGCACAAGGGATCAGAAGGGCTGTGAGTGAGCAGGTACCCGCCAGGTAGAACTCGTCACAGGCTTACCTGTCATTGCAAGTATTCAAAGGCAGACATTGCTGTCTGTAGCATAGAGGAAACAGCCCCTATGCTAAGTTAAACTGAACAGAGAATGAGTCACACTCAAAGCACTTATAGAAGGTAGGTCTCCACGGTAAAGCCAAGACGATTTCTTAGAGACCTGCCCAGCTGACAGGAGCACCATTCCAGACAGTCTTGTTCCTGGCCTTGACCTTTGAGGCCCTTCACCTTCCTCTTCCTCTCCCTGAACTCAGCCACCCCAGGTTCTACAGCCCAGCCACCCTGAAGTTCCGTGGTTTCTGTGCACATCACCCGTGCTTGCTCACTCAGCGCTGTTGCTGCAACCCCCTCTGACACCTAACTCTTACTCACCCTTTAAGACAAAGCTCAGGCCCACCTCCTCCAGGAAGCCCTCACTCAGTACCTAGGAGTGTCTGGGTGTCTCATAGACCAGTGATTCTCAACCCAGCGTCATTTTGACCCCCAGGGGACATTTGGCAATGTCTGGAGACATTTTTGAAGCTCTGGTGGCACAGTGGTAAAGAGCTCGGCTGCTAACCAAAAAGGTCGGCAGTTCGAATCCATCCCCTGCTCCTTGGAAACCGCATGGGGCAGTTCTACTCTGTCCTATAGGGTCACTATGAGTTGGTATCCACTCAATGGCAATGGGTTTGGTTTTGGAGACATTTTTGGTTGTCAAGACTGGAGGTTGAGGCCAGGGATGCTACTAAACATCCTACAATGTACAGGATCCCACCAGGACAGGGAATTATCCACACGATGGAATGTGCCCTGGTGGTGCAGTGGTTAAGCACTTGGCTGCTAACCAAAAGGTTGGCAGTTAGAACCTACCAGCCGCTCCTGAGAAGAAAGATGTGACAGTCTCTTCCATAAAGATTATAGCCTTGAAATCTGGGGCGGTTCTATTCTGTCCTACAGGGTCACTATGAGTCAGAATTGACTCCAAGGCAACGGGTTAATGTCGATGGAAGGAGCCCTGGTGGCCTAATGGCTAAGCCCTGGGCTGTTGATCTAAAGGTCAGTGGTTCAAACCCACCACTGGCTCTGTGGAAGAAAAGACCTGGTGGTCAGCTCCGTTGGATCATCTTTCTTTGGAATGGCACATATATGGATCTCTTTCAGCTGGTTGGCCTGGCAGCTGTCTTCCAAATTTCTTGGCATAGACAAGTGAGCGCTTCCGGCATTACATCCATTTGTTGAAACATCTCAGTTGGTATTCTGTCAATTCCTGGAGGCTTGTTTTTCACCAATGCCTTCAGTGCAGCTTGGACTTTCTTCCTTCAGTACCATCAGTTCTTGATCATATGCTACCTGCGGAAATGGTTGAATGTCAACCCATTCCTTTTGATACAGTGACTTTGTGTATTCCTTCCATCTTCTTTTGATGCTTCCTGTGTCGTTCAATATTTTGCCCATAGAATCCTTCAACGTTGCACCTTGAGGCTTGAATTTTTTCTTAGTTCTTTCGGGTTGAGAAATGCTGAGCATGTTCTTCCCTTTTGGTTTTCTAACTCCGGGTTTTTGCACATTTCATTATAATGCTTTACTTTATCCTCTCAAGCCTCCCTTTGAAATCTTCTGTTCGGCTCCTTTACTTCATCATTTCTTCCATTCACTTTAGCTGCTCTATGTTCAAGGGCAAGTTTCAGAGTCTCTTCTGACACCCATTTTGGTCTTTCTTTCCTGTCTTTTTAATGACCTCTTGCTTTCTTCATATACCATGTCCTTGATGTTATTCCACAACTCACCTGGTGTCTTCGGTCATTAGTGTTCAAGGAGTCAAATCTATTGTTGAGATGGTCTCTAAATTCAGGTGGGATATACTCAAGGTCATACCTTGGCTCTTGTGGACTTGTTTAATTTCCTTCAGCGTCGATTGAACTTGCATATGAGCAATTGGTGGTCTGTTCGGCAGTAGGCCCCTGGCCTTGTTCTCACTGATGATATTGAGCTTCTCCATCGTCTCTCTCCACAGATGTAGTTGACTTGATTCCTGTGTGTTCCATTCGGCGAGGTCCACATGTATAGTCACTGTTTATGTTGCTGAAAAAAGGTATTTCCAATGAATAGGTCTTGCATAGTTCTATCATGTGATCTCCCACGTCGTTTCTATCACCAAGGTCATATTTTCCAACTACTGATCCTTCCTCTTTGTTCCCAACTTTCACATTCCAATCACCAGTAATTATCAGTGCAGCCTGATTGCATGTTTGATCAGTTTCAAACTGCAGAAATTGGTAAAAAAAAAGTCTTCGATTTCTGCATCTTTGGCACTAGTGGTTTGTGGGTAAATTTGAATAATAGTCGTATTGACTTGTCTTCCTTGTAGACGTATGGATATTATCCTATCACTGACAGTGTTGTATTTCAAGATAGATCTTGAAATGCTCTTTTTGACTATGAATGTGATGCCATTTCTCTTCAATTTGTCATTTCCAGCATAGTAGACCATATAATTAAAAATGGCCAGTACCAGTTGTCTTAGTTATCTAATGCTACTATAACAGAAATACCACAAGCAGATAGCTTCAACAAAGAGAAATTTATTCTCTCACAGTCTAGTAGGCTAGAAGTCCAAATTCAGGGCATCAGCTCCAGGGGAGGGTTTTCTCTGTCGGCTCTGGGGGAACATCCTTGCACTGAATCTTCTCCTGGACTAGGAGATTCTCCACGCAGGAATCCAGGGTCCAAAGGATGTACTCTGCTCCTGGCACTGGTTTCTTGGTAGCATGAGGTCCCCAACTCTCTGCTTGCTTCCCTTTCCTTTTATCTCTTGTAAGATAAAAGGTGGTGCAGGCCACACGCCAGGGAAACTCCCTTTATATTGGATCAGGGATGTGACCTGAGCAAGGGTGTTACATCCCACCCTAATCCTCTTTAACCACAGGCAGAGATTATGATTTATAACGCATAGGAAAATCACAAAATGGAGGACAACCACACAATACTGGGAATCGGGGCCTAACCGAGTTGACACATATTTTGGGGGGACACAGTTCAATCCATGACACCAGTCTATTTCAGCTCACTAATACGGAAAGCCTGGTGGAGTAGTGGTTAACAGCTATGGCTCCTAACCAAAAGGTTGGCACTTAGAATCCATAGGCGCTCCTTCGAAACCCTGTAGGGCAGTTCTACTCTGTCCTATAGGGTTGCTATGAGTTTGGTTTTTTGTTTTAACAGCTAGAATATCTATCTTGAAGCATTCCATTTCATTTTTTTCTATATCCAATTTTCCAAGATTCATACTTCGTACATCCTACATTCCGATTATTAATGGATGTTTGCAGCTGCTTCTTCTCATTTTGAGTTGTGCCACATGAGCAAATGAAGGTCCTAAAAGCTTGACTCCAACCATATCATCAAGGTCGACTCTTCTTTGTGGGGGCAGCAGTTCCCCAGTTGCCTTCCAACCCTCTGGGCTCATCTTCCAGCACTATATCAGACGATGTTCTGCTGCTACTCACAAGGTTTTCACAGGCCAATTTTTTCAGAAGTAGATCACCAGGTCCTTCTTCCTAGGCTGTCTTAGTCTGGAAGCTCTGCTGAAACCTGCCCCCCGTGGGTGACACTGCTGTCCATAGCAACATAACAAGCCAGCATCACAGCAACGTGCAAGCAACCACAGTGCAATAAACTGACAGACGACTGGTAGAGATTACAGCCAAGAAAACATTGTGGGGCAGTTCCACTCTGACACACATGCAGTCACCATGAGTCGGAATCAACTCGATTGCAACAAGTTTGGTTTTTCTTGGTTTAGTGTCAACCTGGAGGTTTCTATAACCTAGGTGGCTGTAGCAATAAGTCAACCATCTGACCGTGTCTCCTAAGACTTCTCTTGAATGCCTGCTGTTCTCTCTATCCCCACCACTCTCTCCAGCACCAGCCTCTCTCAGGGGCCTCCTCACTGGTATCCAGCAGCCTTGCCAATAATCTACTCTTCATGCTGGTGCCAGAGTGAGTCTTTCATTGCATTTCAATGCAAACTTTATTGTGCCATTCTTTCTGCTTAACATCTCCAATGGCTCCTGGCTGCCTTTGGAATAAAGTCCAAAAGCCATAGCGAAGCACAGAATAAACATTCACCGATCAATTGAGGCCTCAGAAGTACCTGTGTCGGTTCCTCTGACCTCAGTTGGGGTAGGGTGGCCAATGAAGTGTGTCCCTGCACTTCTAGAACCTTGGATTTCCTGAACATTCTCCCTCTCTTGACCGTGAAGACTGGATTTCGGCTGAAGGCAGATCACTTACCGGCATGCTAGTGAACATAGCACGTTTCAGGGCACCACCCCCAGCTTTTGGACTGAGGGTTCTCGGCCGCACGTGTGTATGTGTGTGTGTGTGTTTTAACATTTTTCATGTGTACAATTTAGTGACACCAGTTGCATTAATCATGTTGTGTAACTATCACCAATTGTTGTTGTTGTGTGCTGTCAAGTCAATTCTGACTCAAAACAATTCCATAGGGCAGAGTAGCACTGCCCCATAGGGTTTTCTAGGCTGTGATCTTTATGGGAGCAGATTGCCAGGTCTTTCTCCCACAGAACCACCGGGTGGGTTCAAACCACCCACCCTCCGGTTAGCACTTAACCGTTTTGCCACCAGGGTTCCTTCCCATCACCAATACCCATTACCAAATTTTCCATCACAGGCCTGTTTTGAAGTGATTTGGGTTTGAGGAGATCCTCTTGGCCTGGGTGACCTGCCCAGACCTAGGGTGAGAGCTGCTTGGCTCATCCCTGGTCACTGACCAAGTGTACACGCAGCCTCAGGACTGGGATGTCTGGCAGCATCTGAGGGGTGCTGGCCCTGGGGAAAGACTGGCACGTCCATCAAACCAAAAAACCACACCAGCTGCTGTTAAGTCGATTTCGACTCATGGTGAGCCCCATGTAGGTGTGTCGGAGTAGAAATGCTCCACAGGGTTTTCAAGGACTGTGATCTTTCAGAAGTGAATTGCCAGGTCTTTCTTCCAAGGCCCCTCTGGGTGGGTTTGAACTGTTAAACCTTTGGGTTAATTGTCAAGCACTTAACCATTTGTGTCAGGGAACTGGTATGTCTACAGGTGTCTAATAATAGCGCTGGTGTGGGGGTTATCTAGAGTTCCGGAATTTGTTTGGAGGTATCAGATGGGGCCTGTATTGAACGGTCTGGTGTGTGTTTTGTGGTATCTGGAAGCCCCAATGTAGAATTTTTTATATGTTTCTGGGTGCCTGGAAGTCTGTTTGGGGACATTTGGTGGAGGTGTCTGGTACTTTTAGGGTATGTTGCATGTTTTTCAGATTCTGAATGTTAGTTTTAAAGTATTTGATGGCATCTCCGTGGGTGTTTGGTATGTGTTTGGAGGTATCTGATGGTACCTCTGCTGGGGTGTCTGGGACCGCCTGAGAGATCTATGACTTGTTTTTCTCAGAGCTCCTTAATGTAGTCTGCGCTGCCTCCCAGGCCCCAGCCCTGCCGCTGGGGGACCCCGCTGATTCGCCCACCTTGGGCGCTCACAGCCCCGCTGGCCCCTTCCCAGGCATCCCACCCCTCGCCCGCCGACCCTCCCTTCCCAAGTGCCCTCAAGCCCGCTGATTTCCGCAGGAGCCCGCTGACGTCCCAAGACGTCCCGCAATCCCACTGATGCTCCCTCAGAGGCCCCCGCCAAAAAAACTCCCCTCTATCTCTTGTTTCTCCCCTGCAGCGGGCAGACGCCCGGCCCCCAATTCTCCGGCTTCAGCCTGAAGCAAAGTCCGAGGTTCTGGGGCCGCCCACTCGAGGCCCCGCCCCCAGAAACCCATCCCTCCAGGCCACACCCCCTGCTCCGCCTACGTGGGCGGGGCCGCGCCTGCGCATTTTGAGCCGCGCGGCTTCCCGCTTCCGGCTCCGCGCTGGGGGCGGCGGTGGGCGCGGGGAGGCCGGGCGACTTCGGCGGCGAGAGGGGACGGCGAGTGGCCTGCGGGGACCGGCCCGAGGTGAGTCGGCGGGGCAGGCCCGAGAGGAGAACGGGCCGAGAGGGGGGCCTCGGTACCCGGGAGGAAGCGGGACCCCCGGGCTGCCTCGGGCCTCCCTCCGGCCCCGGTGGGCTCCTCCGCGCGGGCGGGCAGGGGCTGCAGCTCAGGCGGCCGGGTAAGTGCAGGCGGCGGAGGCGGAGGCGGAGGCGGTGCCCGCGGGGCCCGTCCGAGCCCCCGCCATTGGGCGGCACAGCCCCCTCCTCCAGGAGAGAAAGGTCACCGGGCTCCAGCCTCGGCTCCGGGTTAAGGAGCGCCCGGGGCAGGGGCAGGGTGTCGTGACAGCAGTGACACTCGGGAGCAGACGTCCCGCCTGCCCGTGCCGTCTGGGTAGCAACACCGTACCAAGAGCGTGTGCTTTGTTTGGGTCTCCTTTGCACCACTTTGCAGTATCTTCTATGAGAATCTGAATGGCGCGGTGCTGCTTTCGTTGCGGCTAGGAAGGAGGCGCACCTTGCGTGGTTCTGTTGTAGCTGCCTTCCCCTTATCTTGATCCTTTGCTCAGTTGAGATCGTAGAAGAGATGGCTGCCAGAGGGTAAAAAGTTTCTTGAAGTTTTGCCACGGAAGGCAACGACGCAGTTTTTCCCTTTTCCTTCACTTGGGGAGCTTGGAACTCCAGCCAGGGGCTTTGAAGGGCCCTTCTCTTCTTGTTGACCAGGGGGAGTGCGGGACAGTATGAAAAGCCTGATGGCCAAGGGTGATTTGGGGTGATCTGGGGTATCTGGGTGAATGATAATCCCGGAGTCTCTGGAGAAAGGCCAAGAGCACAGGCCTGAGCATCAAATCAGATCTGGGTTCTGGTCCTAATTGCACCGCATATTAGCCATGTAGCCTTGCTAAGTCTCAGTCTGCCCATCTGTAAAGTGGGAATAAGGACTGGTTGGAGGGGGGCTTGATGAGATCGTTGGAGAAAGGCTCACAGCAGGGTGCCAGGCATATGCTGACTAGTCAATGAATGTCCTATGTTCCGTGTATATTTGCACGCGCCCGGGCTTGTATTTTCAGGTTGACATTCCAAGTCATAGAGAGTCTGGAAAAATGTGAGCGTCATTGTTGTTTGGACTGGTCAGAGTTTACACTTAATGCACTTTATCAATAGCTTGCTATTTCTGTGGGCCAACCCCTTTTGAGAAGAAAGTTGAAGGTATTCGGCCTAGATCAAATAAATGCATACAGCCTGAAGACATAATACATTTAATTTTTGTAAACATAATTTCTTTGGGTTTGGTAGAGCTTGAGGAAGCCCTGGTAGTGTAGTGGTTAAGTGCTACAGCTGCTAACCAGCAGGTCGGCAGTTCAAATCCGCAGGAGCTCCTTGGAAACTCTGTGGGGCAGTTCTGCTCGCTCCTATAGGGTTTGTTTTTTTTTTGGTTTTTGGTAGAGCTTATTTCATTTTTAAATGGCACATGTAAAAGAAATGGTGACGAGGTTCTTTTTTTTTTTGGTGGACTTGAGAATGTCCTCTTCCCCCCTTGAAAGTCAAGGTGGCACATAAGTCATTTCTGGCAAAATCTGAGGTAGAATTTTTGTGTCGCACAGTAGCAATTATGGCTGTAAGGCCATTGTCCTTGGTTGTCACCAGCCTACTGGACTAGGGCTGTGGTCACCAGTGTGCCTCCCTGGGTGTTTACCTACCACATGTTTGGCATAGTTCTGACCCTTATGCCAAGGTCTCCTTCCTTCGCCCTCACTCATGGTGTGTTAGGTTTTCCTTTCTGCAAACTCCATCCCTGACTTTTGAAACATACTGATCTCAGACTCTCTTAAATTAGTGAAAGCCCAGAGACCTTTATGAAGCTCAACCTTTGTTTCTTTGTTACTTGCATTTCTTCTCCTGAACGTGGGGAAGTGCTGCTGTGTTTTGAAAGCCCTCTCTCCAGGTGCAAAACAATCCAAGTCAGGGCTCTGCAGCCGCCTGCAGGAATTTTTTCGGAGGAGGAATGTGGCTGGCTGAGGGCGGGGGAGGAGACGGGTTAAAATAATGCCATCTCCAGCTGTGCTCATTTTGTTGTCGTTGAGATTATGTTGGGTGTCAACTAAATCCCCACTTGCTTGCCTCCTCTGCTTTTGTCCATAGATAGATAAAAATCAGTTGTTGTGGAGTCGATTTCTGCATGGCGGCCCCATGTGTGTCAGAGTAGGGTTGTGCTCTAGAGGGTTTTCAGTGGCCTTTTTCAGAAGTAGATCACCAGGCTTTCTGCCGAGATGCCTCTAGGTTGGACTGGAACTTCAACCTCTTGGTTTGCAGCCCCAGCTCATTAACTGTTGGCACCACCCAGGACTCCTATAGATGGATACATAGTTGTAACTGAGTATAGATACATAGTTTTAATTGAGTACAGTTTTAACTGCAGTGGGTTACGTCCAAAGTAGTGAATACCCACACTGATTTATGATCATAGCTTGAAAAGAATATTAAAAAGGCTTAACTATCTAAAAGTATACTTTTAACACATTCTGGGTGGTTACATTTTAAACTCATATCTTTTTCTTTTAACAACAGTTTTATTGAGATATGTCAAATATCGTAAAAGTCACCCTTTTAAAGTGTGCAGTTCACCAGTTTGGAGTGAATTCGCAGAGTTGCGCATCTACCACCCATGTCCAGTTGCAGAGCATTTTATCAGCCTGGCGTTCTCCTCAGTGGGTTTCAGGAGGAAAGTCAAAGGGAGACCGGTCTGAGCAAGTGGCTTTTGGTACCAGCAGTGTTGGCGTTCAGCATTCTGAGCATAGGGTGGAGGGAGGGAAGGAGCACATCAAATTACTTGACAGTAACCCAGCTTAGCTCTGCACACAGGAATATATCTGCTTATGCGCAGTTTTTACCAAAAAAACCCATTGCCGTCGAGTGAGTTCCGACTCGTGTCAGCCCCAAGCCTTACGAAATAGAACTGCTCCGTAAGTTTTTCTTGGCTGTAATTTTTACAGAAGATCGTCAGACCTTTCTTCCCTGGTAGGACTGGGTGGGTTCGAACCTCCAACCTTTATGGTTGGTAATTGGGCACAGGCCATTTGTGCCACCCAGGGACCTAGGCACAGTTTATATTTAACTCCCATTTGTTGACCACTGGAAAGTTGTTGTGTGCATCAAGTTGATTTTGACTCTATAGGATGGAGTAGAACTGCCCATAGGGTTTCCAAGGCTGTAATCTTTATGAGAGCAGATTGCCAGGTCTTTCTCCCTTGGAGCAGCTGGTAGGTTCTAACTGTCATCCTTCTGGTTAACAGCCACGTGCTTAACCACAGTGCAGCCAGGGCTCTTTTCATTGGAAAGAAGTAAATTGAAATTAGAAAGTAATCTGCAAGTTGTCCACAGCGGGGATTAGTGTGCCCAGCACTCCCTTATGCTGCGCATTGAGTTCTGCCCCCCAAAATATGTGTTGGAATCCTAACCCCTGCTGTCAGTATGACCCTGTATGGAAATTAGGGGTTCTCTTTTGTTATGTTAAGGAGGTCATAGAGAGTTGGATGTGTCCTTAACCTGATCACTTCTGAGTTATGAAAAGAGCAGAACCGACCTAGAGACCCACAGCGGGGCTGGGGGAAGACATCACGCAGACACACAGGGCAGCTGCACGTGCAAGGCCAGCACCTCCGAGGATGGCCGGCTACTAGAAGCTGGAATAAGGGGCAGTAGCAGCTGAAATACTAGAAGCTGAAATAAGGGGTAGTTCTGCTCTGTCTTATAGGGTCGCTATGAGTCGGAATCGACTCAACGGCACTGGGTTACTGGGTAGCAGCTCAGTAAGGAGCCCTGGCGGCACAGTGGTTAAAGCAATCAACTACTAACCGAAAAGCTGGCAGTGCAAAACCACCAGTGGCTGCGTGAGAGAAAGACGTCACACAGTCTGCTTCCATAGAGATTTACAGCCTCGGAAACCCTGTGGGGTCGCTGTGAGTCGGAATCAACTCAGCGGCAGTGGTTTTGGTTTAGGTGGCTCAGTAGCAGGAGACCCAGGTTCGATTCCTGGCCAACTCACCTCATTCACAACCACCGACCGTCTGTCAGTGTAGGCTTGCGTGTTGCTCTAATGCTGAACAGGTTTTAGCAGAGCTTCCAGACTAAGATGGACTAGGAAGAAAGGCCCGGCGATCGCCTTCCAAAACCCCTATGGAGCACAGCAGCCCAATCGCATCGTACACGGGGTCGCCAGGAGTTGGGGACTAACTCCATGTCAGCTAACAACAACAGAAGCTGAAATAGACAAGGAAGAACCTCCCCCTAGAGCTGATGCCCTGAATTCGGACTTCTAGCCTCCCGAACTAGGAGAAAATAAATTTCTGTTCTTTAAATACTCATGTTACTTCTGTTGCGACAGCACTAGGTGACTGAAACACCTTACAAAGGTGGAATGGGTAGTGCCTGACTCGACACAAATTGTAGAGCAAAGAATGTGGGCGTCCTTGGGTACTGACACTGAAAGGGAGTAAGCACCGTGGCCTTCACAATGCCAGGGTATGGTAATTAATGGTGACCCTGGTCACCCTTTGCTGTACCCAATTTGGCCCAGTCGTTAAGAGCTTGGCTGCTAACCAGAAGGTCAGTGGTTTGGATCTACCAGCCACTCCTCAGAAACCCTATGGGACAGTTCTACTCTCTCCTGTACGGTCGCTACGGGTCAGAATCGACTTGACGGCAACAGGTTTGGTTTTGGGTCTTAATGGAAGAATTAAGAGAGAAGGAAAGATAGGAAAGTTGAAGCCCTCATCCGTTGCTGGTGGGAGTGTAAAGTGATGCAGCCACTTTGGAAAAGAGTCTGACAGTTTCTCAAAAGCTTAAACATAGAGTTACCACATGACCCAGCAATTCCAGTCCTAAGTAGTATATGCCCAAGAGAAATGAAAACAAACATCTGCACAAAAACTTGCATGCCAATGCTCATTGCGACATTGTTCATAGTAGCCAAAAAGTGGAAACAAGCCAAATGTCCATCAGCTGATGAGTGAATAAAGAAATTGTGGTGTAACCATACAATGGATATCACTCGGCCATACAAAGAAGGAGGTGCTGATACGTTGAACAGTACGAACGAACCTTGAGTTGGAATCCACTCAATGGCAACTGCGTCTTTTTAGGGGCCGAGGGGAGGGAGAGTGGCTGGGGGGTGATGGCTCAGGGGTGTGGGGCTCTCTTCTTGAGCTAATGGAAATCTGAGATCCATTGTGGTGATGGCCACCTAACTCTGTGAATGTACTAAAAGCCAAGCCACTGAATCATATTCTTCAAATCGTTGACTTCTATGAGAATGTGCATTATATTTTAATAAGGCTGTCAGGCATTGCGCCCTGCGCTGGGTGTCGAGTTGATAACACTCACAGGTTCCTGCCACATAGGGCATGATTACAAGGTGCATCGTGCCGTGCAGTGTGACGTGAGAGTTTCACTGTGGATGCAGCTGGGCCTGGGCCTGGGCCTGGGCAGGAGAGCCCTGCCCGCAGCGGAGGTTGGGCTGAGCCACAGCAGCCGCTGGTGGAAGGGGGAACAGCATGTAGGAAAGCCCAGTCAGACAATAACGAGACAGGTCACCTGGCAGAGCTGAATCAGGCGTTTGTAGGCTCGCATGTTAGCATAGAGGACTGTCTGGCCATTGTCCTCGGTGTGGTGGCAGTGAGCTTGGAAGGGGCAGAGGCTGGGAGGCCAACTGAGAGATGTCCTGGGCTGAAAGGAGGGCAATGTGGAGAGAGGACAATTTGAATCTATTCAGAGGTAGAAGTGACGGGACTTAGGGATGGTGTTGGAGAGAGAGGAATATCCGACCGATGACTCCCAGGGCTGTGAGGTGGGGACTGGGTAGATGATGGAACTAGAGGTCGTTGGCACAGGGGCCCTCCAGCTTGTGGGTGGGGACATTCATTGGTGTGACCAGCTTGGGTCCCTCTCTAAAGTTTATCCTTCATTATTCAAATACAGCCCTCGTATCAGGCTCTTCCCGCCGTGCCCCCTCCACCCCGTTCCAAGGTCTTTCAAGGTTTAAGAATAATGAAAAGTAGCCCTTCATAGACCATTGAGGCCATTAGTGGTGTAAACCATTAAGCACTCAACTACTAACTGAAAGGTTGGTGACTCGAACCCATCCAGAGGCACCTCACAAGAAAGGCCTGGCAGTCTGCTTCCAAGAGGTGACAGCCATGAAAACCCAATGGAGCAGCTCTGCTCTGCACACCTGGGGTCACCATGAGTTGGAATCAGCCCGATGGCAACTGGTTTGGCTTTCTGGCTTTAGAGACCCTAAGGCACCCTGGTGGCACAGTGGTTAAGAGCTTGGCTGCTAACCAAAAGGTTGGCAGTTTGAATCCACCAGCTGCTCCTTCGAAACCCTATGGGGCAGTTCTGCTCTGTCCCATAGGGTCACTATGAGTCAGAATCAACTCATTGGCAACGGGAAAGATGTTGCAGTCTGCTTCCATAAAGATTTAAAGCCTTAAAAACTTTATGGGGCAGTTTTACTCTGTCCCATAGGGTTGCTATGAGTCGGAATCATGTCAACAGCAGTGGGTTTGGTTTGTTTTTTAAGGCTGTAGTGTTTGGGGTAGAATGGGAGTGAGATGGAAGGAAACCAATGATGTTTGAAAGCAGTCACTACCTGCTGGAAGGAGAGAGGCAGACAAACTTGGAGCTAGGTGATAGGAAATCTACCAGAATGAAAGTGATGTAAATCCGAACACAGAGCCACGGTTTGGTTAGTGCTTTTTTGTAACTGGAGGTAGGAAGCGTCCATGGGTTCCCATGACCTTGCAGTTCTTCAGGTTTTCCCACCTGCTCCCACCAGGCAGCAGCCCCGCCTTGTGCCACCCTCAGTGCTTCACGCCTGGAGAGCTCTTGGCTCTAGGAGGTTGGTGAACAGCTGTGCCTCCCCTCTGTTCTGTAATTTATAGCCGGCCACCTCCCACTAGGTTAATTCTGTGAAGACATCGTAACAGCTGAGGGTGGCAGAATAATGCCCCTCCAAAAGCACCCATGTCCTAATCCCTGGAACTTGTCAATATGGCACCTTTATGTGGCAAAAGGGACTTTGCGGATGAGATTAGGATAAGGACTTATGGGGAGATTATCTGAATGGGCCCAGTGTAATCACCGGGGTCCTTATAAGAGGGAGACAGGAGGGTCAGAGTCAGAAAAGGAGATCAGACCATGGAAGCAGAGTGATGTGAGGCCACGAGCCAAGGAATGCGGGCAGCCTCTAGAAGCTGGAAAGGGCAAAGAAACTGCTTCTCCCCTGGAGCCTCCAGAAGGAACGCAGCCCTGCTGACACCTTGATTTTAGACTTCTGACCTCCAGAACTGCAAGAGAATCCATCTGTGTTGTTTTAAGCCACTAATGTGTGGTCATTTGTTTTAGCAGCCGTAGGAGGCTCAGACACTCAGTTCTCCTTGCCATTGCTTCAAAGTTTCAACCTTGCAAACAAAAAACCAAGCCAGTTGCCATCGAGTTGTTTCCCACTCATGGCGACCCCGTGTGTGCCGGAGTAGAACTGTACTTCATAGAGTTTTCACAGCTATGACTTTCCTTCCGAGGCACCCCTGGGAGGGTTCAGATCACCAATCTTTGGGTTAGTAGTCAAGCGGGTAACTGTGTGTGCCACTGAGGGACTCCGCCCCACCCCACCCTTCCCCTTTTCTAGCCTTATGTGCTTCCAGCAGGCTTCCTCAGCACACTTCCAGCAGGCCTTGGGCCCAGCCCACTGTCCCCTCTCCTCTGGGTTGGGCACCTTGAAGGCAAAGGTGACAGAACACAGCTTGCCTTCAGGGAGCTCACACCTACCTCAGTTTCTTGTCCATAAAATTAGAAACAAAATATCGCTCCTATCTCCACCTGGCTTACTATCAGGAGGATATTGTTGTTGTCGGCTGCCCTGGAGTCGGGCCTTTGACTCATGGTGACCCCATGCAAGACACCTAAATGCCGTCTGGTCCTGAACCGTCCCCGTGATCGGGTGCAGACTGGATCGTTGTGATCCTTAGGGTTTTAATCGGCTGAATTTTGAAGGTAGATCTCCAGGCCTTTTTTCCTCTCCATTTTAGTCTGGAAGCTCTAATGAAACCTGTTCAGCATCCTAGCAGCACGTAAACCTCCACTTACAGACGGGCGGTGGCTGCACGTGAGGTGCGCTGGCCGGGAATCGAACCCTGGTCTCCCACGTGGAAGGCAGATTCCACCACTGAGCCACCACTGCCACCTCGCTAAGCAACACTCATCATTGTTACGACGTAGTCTGGTGTTTTCTATTTTATCGTATGAAGAATTGTTTTCACAACTTACTAATGGGTCATGGTCCACAGTGTCAAAATGCCACCTCAGGACTCCAGAGGGCCCCATGGGAGGAAGGTATTAAGGGCGAAGCACTTGGCAATACACTTAATAGGAGAATCACACTTGCTTCCCGTGGCTGCCGTAACGCAGGACCACAAACAGGGCGGCTTGAAATAACAGAAATGTATTCCCTCACAGTCCCGGAGCCTCCAAGTCTGAAATCAGGGTGTCAGCAGGGCCTGGTCCCTCTGAGGGCTCTAGGGGAAGATTCTCCTTATCTTTTCCAGCTTCTGGAGGCCCCAGGCATTCTTTGGCCTGTGACTGCATCACTCCAGTCTCTGCCTCTGTCTTCACATGGCCATCTGCCCTCCATTTGTCTTTCCTCAGTGTCCACATCTCTCTCCTTTCTCCAATAAAGACACTAGACAGAAGGAGCTCGTCTCCAGAGCGTTCACTCATTACATCTGCAGAGACCGTTCCTGAGGCTCTGGGTGGACGTGAATTTTAGGGGACCACGGTTCAACCTGCTACAGGAACGTTCTGTTCCACGAGAGGTTGGCATTCGTTTCCTAGAGCCTTTATGACACGTAGTTCTTTTCAGATATTTCAGAGTTAAGATAGTATTCGACTCGGGCTCCCTCTGGGGAACCATTACCGCCAAGACCTTCATTAGCATTCCTTTTACAACTACAACGGTGTGAGTTTGAATATATTTTAATAAATCCCACGTCTCAAGGTCAGGAAGAAAAGGATTTCATGACTTGACTCCTTGTAGTTGTTGGTTGTTTGATAGTTGAAAAGAGTGAATGAGGTACACTTGTAGATTCTGAAATGCCTCCTGTGACGTTTTCTGTAAAGAGCCTGATAGCAAACATTTTAGGCTTGGCAGACCACACGGTCTCTGTCACAGTGACTCAATGTTGCCTCTGCTGTTGTAGCTCAAAAGCAGCCACAAAAAAAAACCCAAATCAAACCCACCTTCGTGGAGTCGATTTCGACTCATGGCGACCCCCTGAGGACATACCAGCTAAGCGCAGCGAGGAAAAGACAGGTCTTAGGAAGAGCTCCCAGTTTCTCTCTTGAAAAGCTTCTAAATCTAAATCCTCTGCGGAGTGTGATTTCCTATAAGGTGTAAGTCAGCACCCAGTACTACAGTCTGTCTAATGTTTGGCCGTTTGCCCTTATACAAGCTATTCATTCCTCACACGTTCAGATACCACCTGCATCAAATACAGAAGTTTTGTAGAGTAAAATGGAGAGGAACAAAAAAAAAAAGTACCATCTGCCTGGCCCAGCACCTACCACGTGGCCTGTCCTCAGTAAATGCTGTATAAATTCATGTAATCATTTTCTTCCTGACCTTGAGACACAGAATTTATTAAAATATATTCAAACTCACACCGTTGTAGCTGTAAAAGGAATGCTAATAAAGGTCTTTGCAAGGTTCTGGAATTTCCCTAATACAGGAGCTAGTTGCTGGCTTGTATTAATAATTAGAGCCAGCATCCTTAGACTTGTGTGGAACGTGAATGCTCAGAAACCAACCTTGTACCTGTTTGTTACCAGCACAGGGTACTTCAAACCAACCAAAACCAGCTGCCGTTGAGTCAGCTCTGACTCGTGGCGCCCACACGTGTGTCAGAGTAGAACTGCGCGCCGTAAGGTTGCCAGTGGCTGGTTTTTCAGACGTAGATCGCCAGGCTTTTCTTCCGAGGTGCCTCAGGGTGGTCTTGAACTGCCGGCCTTTCGGTTAGCAGCCGAGCACGTTAACTGCATCACCCAGGGCCTACCCTAACCAGTTGCAGTTCAGTCAGTTGTGACTCAGGGCAACCCCATGTGTACCGTAGTAGAACTATGCGCTAAAAAAAAAAAAATGCGCTACTTGGTTTTTAATGGCTGATTTTTCGTAGGTAGCTCGCCAGGCCTTTCTTCCGAGGTGCCTCTCGGTAGACTTGAACCTCCAGCCTTTTAGTTAGCAGCCAAGCACATTAATCGTTTAACGCAACCCTTAGCGCCCCTATAGGACAGAGTAGACCTTCCCCATAGGGTTTCCTAGGCTGTAATCTTTGTGGAAGCAAACCGCCACACCTTTCTCTCACAGAGCAGCTGAGTGGCTTCAAACCGCTGACCTTCTGATTAGCAGCTGAGCACTTAATCACTGCACTACCAGGGCTCCTTACAGGATATTTTAAGACCCTGGAATTCAGTAAGGACTTTGCACAGTTAATCCACTTTGCTGCTTCCTCATTCCGTTCCCTTCTGCCCATCAGGGGTAGAAATGAGAGCTTCCCAGGCCACATGAGCCCTGCTGGGTAGATTTTAATTGTTGAGACTAGGCCCTCTCTTCCAGAACAGACCAATTAAATGCAGGAGACTAGGGGGTTGGCAACCTTTTTCTGTAAAGAGCCAGATAGTAAATATTTTAGGTTTCACGAGCCCCACAGTCTCTATCACAGCTACTCAGTGCTGCCTCTGCCAGTGTAGCTCGAAAGCAGCCACAGACAACATGTAAACAAATGGCCGTAGCTGTGTTTCAATAAATCTTTATTTACAAAAACAAGTATTACAGAGCACCACAAACTGGGTGGCCTACCAGCTGTTGGTTGCAGACCCCTGCAGTAGACTCGTGATTTTTACAGCTCCGTTTCTGGAAACCCCAAATGGCTGTGACTCTTGATTTTGTAAGTTTGATGAGAGACCCAGGTAAAGGGGACAGATGCCCTTTGGCGAGTGCTTGAGCTCAAGGGATGTTGCAGCCCTGCCTGCCACGGGGCTTGGGCACTCATAAGCGTCAGCTCTCCCTTTATGCCTCGGTGCCTTTTGTAGGAGCCATGAGTCAGAATCGACTCTGCGGTAACTAAGAACAATGATCTCTAGTGGTATCGGGAGGAAGCCGTGGTTCGGTAGTAGAATTCTCGCCTTCCATGCAGGAGACCCGGGTTCGATTTCCAGCCAGTGCACCTCATGCCCAGCCACCACCCGTCTGTCCATGGAGGCTTTTATGTTGCTGTGATGCTGAACAGATTTCAGGAGAGCTTCCAGACTGAGACAGACTAGGAGGAAATGCCTGGCAATCTTCTCCAAAAATCAGCCAGTGAAAACCCTGTGGATCACAGTGGTCCACTCCACAACCGATCACGGGGATGGCGCAGGACTAGGCAGGATTTCCTTCCCTTGTGCGTGGCATCACCGTGAGTCCACTGCAGCTAACAGCAACAACAAGTGGAATTTGCAAGGCTGGGGATCAACAGGAGCCCTGGTGGCGCAGTGGGTAAGAGCTCGGCTGCTAGAATCCAGCTGCTAGAAGAGGTGAGTGATTAGAATCCACTAGCCGCTCCTTGGAAACCCTATGGGGCAGTTCTACTCTGTCCTATAGGGTCACTATGAGTCTTTTTTTTTTTTTTGGTTTGGGGATCAACAAAGGGCTCAGATTCTCCCAAGTTAAAAGAGCAAGACCTGCAGTTGCTCCAGGCCCTGCTTTGGAAAGCTTGTCCTCCCCGAAGCCACCCCGGGCATAAGGTCTTTCTAAGCACCCCCCAACCCGGCCACCATCTCACTTGGCTTCATACAGGACTAAAGTGCCTTGAATAATTTCCCTGGCCCGTTAAAGGCGAACAGGTTTTCCCGGCATCGTCAAGTCTGTTTTTCTGTTGGCCCACTGCCTTTCACAGAAGGATGCTTTTTATCCGCTGAAAAGAGTAGCCTCTATCAAGTATTTGGTTCCCTCTGCCCTCCTTACAGCCACTTCTGGTGACATTTGCTCTTTATTTCCTGCATTCAAAGTTTGAAACAATAAAAAAATGAAATAAGGCCAATGGGGTTTTCTGGACGATCCCAGATGTGCAGGAACTATACCCAAATTAATCTTTTCAGAATCAGTTGTTTTCCTTAAAATGTTTTTCAACCACGTCATTTCAATTTCTGGACAGCCAGTTGAATTAACGTAATTGTTTAAAAGATGCCAGAGAGGAAAGCCAGCTGCCCTCTTCTGGCAAGGCCCCAGGGAATGGAATTGTTTCCCAAGGGCCCCTACAGTTCAGTGTTCTTGTTAGCTGCCACTGAATTGGCTCAGACTCATGGCGACCCCGTGTATAACAGAATGAAACGTAGCCAGGTTTTGCACCATCTTCATGATCACTGGTATGTTTGAGTCCACTGTTGTCGCTGGCCCTCCACTCTACCAAACATCATGTCCTCCCCCAGTGTATGGTCCCTCCTGATGATGAGTCCAGATTTGAAGTCTCAGACAATATTCTGTGATCCGTAGGGTTTTCATTGGCTGGCTTTCAGGTTGCCTGACCTTCCTTCTCAGTCTGTTTTAGTCTGGAAGCTCCACTGCAGCCTGTCCACCATGGGTGACCCTGCTGGTATTTGAAATACCGATGATATAGCTTCCAGCATCACAGCAACACACAAGCCACCACAGTACAACAAACTGACAGACAGAGATGGTAGTACAATTCAGTAAGAAACACGTAGTCCTTGGGGGATGCAGTTAATGTGCTTGGCTGCTAATCAAAAGGTCGGAGATTCCAGTCCATCCAGAGGCACTTGGAAGAAAGGCCTGGCAACCGACTTCTGAAAACCAGCCATCGAAAACCCTATGAAGCATAGTTCTACTCTGGCACCCATGGGGCCGCCATGAGTCAGGGTCGACTTCCACGGCAACTGGCTTTTTTATTTACGAGGTATGTGCTTTTTCACGGTCTCAAATATCTGTGACAGACATTGAAGGTACCTCCTTTCTGACACAGAGAATTGGGTGAAATCCAGGCAAAGGGGAACGAGTAATCCCTAGGACAGCCCTGGACTGTCCACCTGCTTCTTGCCTTCCGCACATTCTTTTTTCAGATATGTTAATCGTGGAACTTAACCCTGGCCTCTTTTTCACCAGTCACCGTCTAGCCTGGAGGCCATAGGCTGTCCCTCTGATTGGACTTGTCCCTTTTCAATTTCACTGGAAAGGCCATTTCCACTAGTAGTTAATCTCATCCTTTAGTGAGTTTCCTCCACCCCTCCTGTCTGTCAGTTTGCTTTACTTTGGTGGCTTGTGCATTGCTGTGATACTGGAAGCTATGCCACCGGGATTTCAAATACTAGCAGTGTGACCCGTGGTGGTCAGCTTTCAGTGGAGCTTCCAGACTAAGGTAGACTAGGAAGAAAGGCCTGGAGACCTCCTTCTGATAATTAGCCAATGAAAACCCTGTGGATCACAACAGAGCATCGTCGGATTCAGTGCTGGAGAACCAGCCTCGTAAGGCACTCAGAATACACAGCGGCCGCAGCAATGGATTTGAGCGTACCAACGATCCCGAAGACGTGCGGGACCAAGCAGCGTTTCATTCTGTTTTGCTGCGTGGGGTCACCATGAGGCAGAGCTGCCTGGATGGCTACTGACAACAAGCAGCAGGTTTCTTACTAGTTCACCCTTGTGAAAAATCACGGGAAGACCTCTCCCGAGCCCCTGCTGTGGTGAGTGTGATAGTTAAACTTGTTCATGAAGATGGTTCGAAACACCAAGTGGACCCGTTTTTGTTCTGTGTTTTTATTATCTTTCCTTGCTATTGCTGAGGGAATTTTGATGAGTGAGCGCTAAGAGGCATGGAGGAGAGGCATGTTGGGACTGGTCATCCGGTCACGTCACACAGGACGGAGAAGTTCTGACCTGCCCTTTGGTGTTTTCCTTGGGTCGTGGGGAATGCGCTTCACGTTCACGGGAGAAAACCTAACTGCGCTGAAGTTCGAGGCTTCTGCAGCACCACGTACATCCTAAACTACAGTCTTGCAAGAACTTCAAAGGCAGTCACCAGTGCCCACAGTGCTCCTAGTCTCGCAGCGTACCACCTGGAGGCTGGACCCTGGCACATGGGTTTCCGGGCCTGGAAAGGAAGAAGGGTGGGGACGGTGCTGTCCTCTAACTAGAGAGAGAAGGACTCACCATCCTGCTTGTCACCCTGTACCAACCTAGCTGCTTGCCGTCAAGTTGACTTTGACTCACAGTGACCCCATGCATGTCAGGGGAGAACTGCAGTCCGTAGGATTTTCAGTGGCTGATTTTTCAGGAGGTCACCAGGCCTTTCTCCCGAGGCACCTCTGGGTGGACTCGAATCACCAGCCTTTCGGTTAGCAGTCGAGCTCATTCACCATTTGCACCCCACCTCCCAGACTGCTGTCACCCTGAGGAGTGGAGTTATTAAAGCGGCAGGCTGAAGTCATGAGCCCTAGCAGCCAGCGTGAATCATCGCGAAGAAATCGTGTCACCTTAACCTCGTCTCATTTTCTGCCAAATGAATAGCTCAGCTGGTAGATCTGGGAAATGGGGTGAGTGTGTGGCAAGCAGCTAATCAGTTCCGCGTGATATTCTTGGAGGCAGGATGAGACGCGCATAGAGATATTAAGATAATTATGAGATAATAGCCCTTTAGCCAGGTTCAGGACTAGGTAAATGTAAGTTCCCAGAGGGTGTTAATTACTGGGCCAATGTGACCCTAGAGGGAGCCTGCCCTCAGGTCTGCCCTCTGCACTGTGTTGTTTAATTGCTTAACACATAATTTAGAAAAATAAAGATGTAGAATGCTTGTTCATCAAAGCTGGAGGCAACAACCCAGGAGAGGGTCAAGTTCACTGTGGGGCAGAGTCGGGACCTGAAAGTCCCAGCAGCTGAAACCATTGACTGAAGCCAGCAGGATGGAATTTTGTGCAATGAATGTTTAGGTTCCCGTTATTGTTGTGGGCTGCCGTCAAGCTGGCCCCCTACTCACGGTGACCTCCAACTCACGGTGACCCCATGCAAAACGGAATAAAACACTGCCCAGTCCTATGCCATCCTCGTGATCCTGCTGTGGATCGAACTATGGTGGTCCATAGGGTTTTCATTGGCTGGTTTTCAGAAGTCGGTCACCAGGCCTTTCTTCCTGGTCCATCTTAGACCATAAGCTCCGCTGAAACCTGTTCAGCATCCTAGCAACACGGAAGCCTCCGCAGACAGTCAGGTGGTGGCTGCGCGTGAGGGGCGTTGACCGGAAATTGAACCCGGGGCTCCTGCATGGAAGGCGAGAATCCTAGCACTGAACTACCACTGCCCACGCTTGGGTCTAAATCAGGGTTTCTCAGCCTTAGCACTGCTGACATTGAGGCTGGATCATTCTCTGTGGTGGGGGCCGTTCTGTGCATTGTACGGCGTTGAGCAGCATCCCTGGCTTCCACCCACTAGATGCCTATAGCATCCCCCTCCCCAGTTGTGACGACCACAAATATCTCCAGACATTGTCCAGTGTGGCCTGGGCGCAGAATCACCCCGTTGAGAAGCACTCGTGTAAATAAGCAACTACCTATAGGAAGTAATGAGAGCCCACGAGGCAACAGCTCAGGGGTTGCAGTTGATAAAAATAATAATAGTTTGAGTCAATGGTTGTGATACAGCGTCCTCACCCCGCCAAAAAAAACATACAATGCCATAAGGCTGTTCTGGTACCAGGACCACCTTCAACAAAGCCGAGACCGTCAGGACAGTTAATTCCATCTCTTGCCCCATCAGATCCCCTCCACCCACCCACCCCGAACCCTCCCCAGCCTTGGCATCCCTACTCCTTGGCCTCAGGGACCGTTTATGCCTAAAATTCCATTCAAAGTTCCGTCTAAAATTCTAGACCGCTCCTGGCGCCGGCTCCCATGTCCCCCGGGGTCAGTGCCTGGCACCGCACCCCCCCCCCCATATTCGGCACACTCCCTGCCTGCATCTCTGCACCCCTCCCGCCCCACTGTCTCCTGCGCCCTGGTTTGTCTCCCTGCGTCCACCGGTGCTGTTTCCAGCCTCCTCCACACCCTGCTGGAGACAGCTCTGGGCAGCTTCTGCCGTGTGTCTTCTCCTCCACTCCCGGGTGCACCTGCAGCCCCTTCCTCTGCAGCCTAGGGAGCCCTGTCCCCTGCAAAGGGAGCGCCTCACCCTCAGCCAGGCTGGGTGGAGGCCCGCACGGCCCCGCCCCCACAGCCACGCCCACCACGCAACTCCAGCCCACGTGAGCACAGATATGCTGGGGCAGGTGGCTGTCCCAAGGGATTCCAGCCGGACTCCGAGAGCTGCAGGCTTCTGAACCCCGAGCGTACACAGGTGGCCCCTACCTTGTCGTTGCTCAAGTCTGGAAATGCCCACGCTGCACGGGGCTGCACGGGGCGTGGCACGGCGGCCCGGATCCGCAACGCGTGGAACATGGCCGCGAAGCCCAGTGGTTATCTCAAACAGTGATGTACCTTAGGCACACTAATTTCAACTTAAAGCAGATAAATGTACTCTGATTTGCTAATCTTTGGGTGTGGAGTCGAGGCCTTTCCTTTGAAAATTGAATTCCCAGCCATCTTTCTTGCTTAACCAGTAAGACAGTGGCCATCCGTTGAATTCTGACTCAGGGCGACCCCGCGTGTGCAGAGTAGAGCTGTGCTGCATAGAGTTTTCATGGCTGCAACCTTTCAGAAGCAGATGGCCAGGCCTGTCTTCCAGGCATCTCTGGTTAGCAGTGCTGAGCCCTTTGAACCACCCATTCTGTAGGCTCTGCTCTCTAGTTTCCATCCGAGGCGGAATGGGAATTTTAAAGATATCGGAAGCTATCCCATTCAGAGTCCTTCTAGGCTCCCACAATTTTTTGGCTTAGTTTTGTTTTTGTTGTTTGTTTTGTTTATTTTTGTGAATATTTCACCTTCACCTGGCTGGCTGGTGTTTTGTTTTGAAATAACGTGCTTTTAAGTTTGTCCAGAGCGTTTGACTTCACAGAAATGCGCACTCTTACACTGGTGTTTCCTGAATTTAGGAGGCATTTTACCATTAAAGGCTGTGATGATAATAGCAAGTGCTGCTGGCTTCCACCGCCTTGGAAACAAATAGAAGTGGCTCTTGTGAGGCCCACCCCTCAGCTGGGGGAAGGCCAATGGCAGCACCCAGAGGGCATTGCCCCTTCCTGAGCTGTACCTGTTGATGGAGAACATCCCGTAGGGGGGTGGGCCTGTTCCCTGGAAGCTGCTTCAGAGTGCATCTGCTGTGCTCGTATCCGAACCTGTGTTTACTAAACTTGTCAGAAATCCCTAAGTTGTTTTCTCGTCGGGTGAGTCGTGCAGATGGTTTTCACTGGATTACTAACCTGAAGGTTGGTGGTTGACACTCACCTAGCGGCTCCGCGGCAGAAAGGCCTGGCAGTCTGCTTCCATGAGATTATAGCCAAGAGAACCCTATGGAGCGCAGTTTCAGTCGAACACAGGGGTCAACATGAGTCCAAATTGATTCAACGGCAGCGGGTTTGGTTTTCTGTTTTTGAATCATTAGGCCCTATTTTGCCATTCTGTATTTACGTGGAGTCCCTGGGTGGTGCAAATAGCTAATGCGCTCAGCCTCTAACCGAAAGGTTGGAAGTTCAAGTTCACCCAGAGGTGCCTTGGAAGAAAGGCCTGGCAATCTAATTCTGAAAAATCAACCATTGAAAACCTTGGAGCACGATTCTGTGACACACGTGGTCGCCATGAGTCAGAGACGACGATGGCAGCTGGGTGGTGGGGTGGGGGGAAGGCATATATGTGGCAATGTCAGGAGACATTTATGGTTGTCACGGCTGATGATGGGGTGCTGCATGTTGTAGTGGGTGGAGGCCAGGGATGCTGCTCAACACCCTACAGTGCACAGGATAGCCCCCACCACAGAGGAACGTCGGTCCCCAATGTCAGCAGTGCTGAGGGTGAGAAACCCTGATGTAGACCCAGGCACGGGAACCTAAACATTCGTTGCGCTAAATTCTGTCTTGCTGGCTTCCGCCAGTTGTTCCAGCCACTGAGACTTGGTCTTGACTCTGTCCCACAGTGAACTTGACCCTCCCTGGGTTGTCATCTCCAGCTTTGATAACAAGAGTTTGACTCTCATTGCTTTTATGGTTAGTTGCCCTCGAGTTGACCTCAACTCGTGACGACCCCATGTAAAACAGAATGAAACATTACCCAGTCCCCACCATCTTCACCATGGTTGCAGTCACTGTGTATTTCGAGGCCTTCCTCCGACCTAGAGGGCTCATCTTGCAGCACTATATCAGCAGTGTTTTCTGTAGCGATCCATAGGGTTTTCTTTGGCCTAAATCCCGATGGCATAACTTCTGTTGCATCACAGCAAGACGCAAGCCGCCACATTGTGACGGTGGACTCCCATCTTACAGGCGCTGTATGTTCCAGCTGTTACTGCACGTGAATTGCTCCCCAATAGATGTTCCCAGCCTCGACCGGCATCCTGACTCCAGACATATTCTCAGCCCCCCAGGACTTCTAAAGCAGGGTGTCCTAGGGGCGTCTCAGGCTGGCTGTGCCCACTGTGAGAACTCGGCTCTCCTGCTCCTACCTCTGTGTCCCTCTCCCTTCCACTAGGTCCCACCTCAGTACAGGCAGCGCCTCGTGGCCCAGACCCAACATCTGAGTCATCCTGGCCTCCTCCATACTCCCCCATATTTAACAAGGCACCAGATCCTGCCCCTGAACCCCTTCCCTGCCATTCTGCTCTTGGCCATAATTAAGCAGCTTGTCACCTTGCATCAGAGCACTGAACTGGTGCTCTGCCTGTCTCGTCTCTCTGCCCGCCATCTAATCACTCATCAGCACTGCTGCCATTATCTTCATGAAACGGGCTAATCACACCACTCCCGTGCCTAAAAATCCCTTTGTGGCTCCCCATTAGGATATAAAAGCACCTCCCAAAAACCAAACCCATTGCAGTCGAGTTGATATCCACCCATGGCAACCCCATGTGTTATGCAGTAGAACTGCTCCCTAAGGTTTTCTTGGCTGTAATCTTTTTTGTGTGTTTTTGAACATTTTGTTGTGCTTTAAGTGAAAGTTTACATGGCAAACTAGTTTTCCCATTAATATTTTATATACAAGTTCTGAAACTTGCCTTGCAATCCCCTCAGTGTGTCAGCACTCTCCCCATTTCGTCCCTGGGTTCATTGTTTTCATTCATCCAGTTTCCCTGCCTTCTCATCTTTGCTTTTGGGCAAACACTACCCTTGCCCTTTTGGTCCCTTAAAAAACAGAAACAAACCAGTTGCTGTCAAGTTGATTTTGACTCATAACAACCCTGTGGGACAGAATAGAACTGCCCCATAGGGCTTCCAAGGAGCAGCTGGTGGATTTGAACTGCCAACTTTTTGGTTAGCAGCCAAACTCTTAGCCACCCTGCCACCAGGGCCCTTTGGTCCCCTACAGTTGATTATTTTAAGGAACACGTTCCACACAGGTGTTATTATTTATTTTATAGGCTAGACTATTATTTGGCTATTAATGGTGGCCTCTGAGAGTGGCCTCAGTTTCCAGTTAGGAAGGTATCTTAGGGCAGTAGTCTCAGGGGTTCCTCCACCAATCTCTATCAGACCAGCAAGTGTGATCTTTTTTTTTTATGAATTTGAGTTTTGTTTTACATTTTGCACTCATTCTAACTAGGATATTCTATTGAGATCCAGGTCAGAGTGGTTGGTAGTGGTAGACGGGCACCATCTAGTTCTTCTGGTCTCAGAGGAGGCCGTGGTTCATGTGGGCCCTTAGTCCCTTGGACTAATTGCGTCCTCAAGTCTTCAGTTACCTTCATTCTCTTTTGCCCCAAACAGAAAAAGATCAATAGTGGCATCATAGATGGTTGCACACGTGTTTTTAAGACCCTGGATGCTACTCACCAGACTAGAATGCCAAATGTTATCTTTATGAGCTGCGTTATGCCAGTTGACCTAGGTGACCCCCAAGACTGTGGTCCTTAGCCTTCAAGCCCAGTAGCTCAGTCCTGGGAGGTGTTTGGTTATGTCTAAGAAGTTCCCATAACTGTGCCCCCTGTGTGCTCTATTATATATATGAATTTGCATGTTGCACTTTCAAATAGTATGTAGAAATATCCACAGCCGTACCTATATAAGCACACGGGTGTATCCTGGTACGAGTTCCCATACCTATTTAACATACATATCTAAATACGTATTCTCTCGTGAGTTGCTGTTTGTTATTACTGTTGTTTCAGGATCGTATATGTTACAGCAT
This sequence comes from Loxodonta africana, assembly GCF_030014295.1. Classification (NCBI taxonomy): domain Eukaryota; kingdom Metazoa; phylum Chordata; class Mammalia; order Proboscidea; family Elephantidae; genus Loxodonta; species Loxodonta africana. The sequence continues at coordinate 11,563,806 of NC_087344.1, forward strand.
TTACTGTGGTTGCCCTTTATTCCTGCGTACCCCTCAGTGTCTCCCTTTGTCTTGGTTCCATTGTGCTGACTTCCCCCCTATTGTCTTTCTCTTCACCGATATTAACATGTATCTACTAAAAACTTTGTTGATTCTCCCTCCCTGCTCCTCCATTCCTGGTAAGCATCAGAGAATGTTTCTTTCTGCGTGTAAGCCCTTTCTTTTTCTGAAGTTTTGGTGTGTGAATTTTTTTTTTTTTATTGTACTGACGGCAGTGGGTATGTGCCCCTAGTTGCTGTCCCCCTAATGAGACGGCACACCCTTCCTCTCCACCCTGTATTCCCCGTGCCCATTCAGCCAGCTTCTGTCCCCCTCTGCCTTTTCATCTCGTGTAAGCCTTTTTTTGCCTTTTTGTAATAGTGGTCTCATGCAACATTTGTCCTTTTGTGATTGGCTTATTTTATTCAGCATACTGTCCTCCAAATTCACTCATGTTGTGAGATGTTTAACGAATTCGTCGTTACTCCTTTATCGTGTAGTATTCCGTTATATGTACGCACCACAGTTTGTTAACCCATTCGTCCATTCACGAACACTTAGGTTGTTTCCATCTTCTTGCTATTGTAAATAATGCTGCAGTGAACACGGGTGTGCACGTGTCTATTCATGATGTGACGGCTGTTATGTCTCTAGGATATATACCTAGGAGTGGGGTTGCTGGATCATATGGTGTTTATTTCTAGCTTTTTAAGGAAGGCCTTGGCCGTAATCTTTCCAGAAGCAGATCACCAGGCCTTTCTTCTAAGATGCCGCTGGCTAGGTTTTAGCCACCAGCCTTCGGGTTAGTTGTTGTCATTAGATGCAGCCGAGTCAGTTCTGATTCATAGTGACAAAACACTGCCTGGTCCTGCACCACCCTCACAGTTGTTGCAGCCACGGTGCCAGTCCATCTCGTTGAGGGGTTTCCTCTTTTTCGCTGACCCTCTACTTTACCAAGTATGATGTCCTTCTCTAGGGACTGGTCCCTCCTGATAACATGCCCACAGTGCATGAGACAAAGCCTCGCCGTCCTCACTTCTAAGATTAGGTTAGTAGTCAAGCACAAACCATTTGCGCCACCCAGGGACTTAATAGTGCCTTGTTGTTGTTGTTGTTAGGTGCCGTCGGGTGGGTTCTGACTCATAGCAACCCCGTGCACAACAGAACAAAACACTGCCCGGTCCAGCACCATCCTCATAATCGTTGCACGTTTGAGCCCATCACTGCAGCCACTGTGTCAGTCTACCTTGTTGAAGGTGTTCCTCTTTTCCGCTGAGCCTGTACTTTACCAAGCGTGATGTCCTTCTGCAGGGACTGATCCCTCCTGACAACATGCCCAAAGCATGTAATAGTGCCTTAGGGGGACATATAGATGCTGCACACTCTACCCCCCACCACAAAAAAAAAACCAAACCCACTGCCGAGTTGATTCCGACTTATCGTGGCACAGTGGTTAAAGCATTTGGCTGCTCACCAAAAGGTGGGTGGTTCGAACCCACCAGCCACTCTGTGGGAGGAAGATGTGGCTTTCTGCTTCCGCAAAGATTTACTGCCTTGGAAACCCTGTGGGGCAGTTCTGCTCTGTCCTGTAGGGTGGCTAGGAGTCACTCTACCCCAGCCTGCCTTTTGATCTTTTTCCCTGGCCATGCTTTTCCCTCCTGACTCCCAGTACCCCCACACAGCACCCCTGGACTTTAACTCCCACCGCCTCAACATGCTGTTACCTCGTGTCCACCTCTGCCCCATCCACTGTTTTCTCCCTGGAATGGCTTCCCCCTTCCTGCCCCTCCCCTGATGACTCATACGCATACTCCATGGCCCAGTGTGGATGCCACCCACTGCCCAGCATCCTCCTCCGGTGGCTCCCAGCTTCGTGGTCACCTGGGCTCCTCCAGGGCAGGAGGCAGGTGTCACCCAGACACCATCATTCCCACAGCAAAATGTGTTGTAAGTTTTCTAAACACATTTGTATGTGACTTGTGTGTGTGTGGTGTGAAAATACACATAACAGAACATACACCATCTCAGCAGTTCCACATGTATAATTCCATGACATTGATTACCTCCTTGAAGTCGTGTACCCATTCATGCTCTCCTTTTCCAAATCATTCCACCACCATTGACATGAACTCTGTGCCCCTTAAGCAAATGCCCCCCCTTTCCCCCTCCCACCCCTGGTAACCACTAATAATATTTGTTTTCTGTATATTTGCTTATTTCATGTAAGTGAGGTCATACAGTTTTTGTCCTTTGGTGACTGACTCATTTCACTCAGCGTGGTGTTTTCAAGGTTCATCCATGTTGCAGCATGCGTCAGGACGTCGTTTCTCTTTACGGCTGAGTAACGTTCCGTGGTGTGTATGTACCACGTTTTGTTCATCCTGTCATCTGTTGATGGACCTTTTGGTTGTTTCCACCTTCTGGCTGTTGTGAAAAGCCCTGCAGTGAACACTGGCGTGTAAATGACTTTGGGGAATGGGGCACACAGCCCATCAGCAGCAGTGACTGCCTGCACAGGGATGTGGTACAAGTCGCAAAGCCACGGTTCCTCCAGTCTCCCCCAGCTTCTAGGGCTTGTAGGTGTTAGCTGCCATCGAGTTGGCCCCCGACTCACAGCAACTCCATGGACAACAAAAGGAAATACTGCCCGTTCCTGCTCCATCTTCTTGATTGTTTGCAGATCGGCCCTTTGTGATCCGTAGAGCTTTCCTTGGTTGATTTTCGCAAGTAGAGAGCCAGGCCTTTCTTCCGAGTCTGTCTTCATCTGGAAGTTCAGCATCCTAGCAACGCTCAAGCCTCCACTGACAGACAGGTGGTGGCTGTGCCTGCCGTGCCCTGACTGGGAATCAAACCGGAGTCTCCTGCATGGAAGGGGAGAATTCTGCCACTGAATCACCGATGCCCTCTTTGTGGGGTTTAGTGCATTCTGACTAGTCACTTGGTCTTGTCTCCTCTCAGGAACACCCTGTCAGCTGTTTGTTTAGTTAGGTGTTTAGATATTTGAGGTAGGCATGAGGGAGCTAATAGTTGACCCCTTACAGTGTTCTAAACTCTTCAGGTTTATTTGCTCGTTTAATCCTCCGAAGAGGTAGGCGCATGTCTTCGTTTTCTAGTGCTGCTGTAACACAGATACCACAAGGGAGTAGATTTAAAGAACTGAATTGATTTTCTCACAGTTCTGGAGGCTAAAAGTCCAAATCAGGATCTCGGCTCTGTTGATTCCTTCCTTGTTGGTAACTCTGGTGTTCCTTGGTTACTTGGCTCCTTGGCTTGTGGACAGTTCCCACATGCTGTCTGTCTTCTGTTTGTGTCTGTTCTGCTTTTTATAACTTAGAAGCAATTAGGTTTAGGACCGGTATGACTTCATTAACATAACAAAAGAAACCCCCTATTTCCAGGCAGGATCATATCCATGGTACAATGGCTAGAAATTCAACACCTACTTTGGAGGACACAATTCCACCCATGACAGTGCTGTTTTTTGCTTTTGCCCAGGTAACTGGACAGTCTCAGAGGGACTAAGGAACTGGCCGAGACCACAAAGCTAGTGATAGCATGTGACGGAGTCCAGCTTCCAGCTCACTTGCACCCGACTCCAAAGCCTGTGTTTTGGAAGAGGACCACCATGTAGCAAAATGCCCCCATTTTTACCTCTCCACACTTGGAGAAGAAGAAACCGAAGTCCCTGGGTGATATAGACAGTTGAAGTGCTCAGCTGCTAACCAAGAGGTTGGAGGTTCAAGTCCCTCCCACCCCCAGAGGTGCCTTGGAAGAAAGGGCTGGCGATCTACTTCTGAAAAATCAGCCATTGAAAGCCCTGTGGAGCATAGTCCTACTCTGAAACACACATGGGGTCACTGTGAGTCAGAGTTAATTCTCCTGCACCTGGTATATAACCTGGTAGAAGCAGGCCCTGTGAAAGCTGCCACACTGTTGGCTTTTGGTGGCATCGGAAGTTGTTACCATGCTCATTGAGCTTTTTTTTTTTTAACTTTTAATTTTGAAATGATTTTATGTTTACAGAAGAGTTAAAAAGATTGCACAGAGAGTTCCCATATACCCTTGACCCAGTTTCCCCTAATGTTAACTTTTTTTTTTTAATCACAAAAGTCCTATGACCATTACAGGAAATTTGCCAAGTAGGAAACTGAGGAAAAACACCCATAATCTCATGCAGTTGTAATTAGTTGCTATGATGTTGAATCACTTCCAGATTTTTCTTTCCTTATGTGTATGTTTTTTCCACAAGGTTCTACTTATTGGTACAGTCCTTTGGAAAAGCAGTTTGGTGGCGTCTATCTAAAATCAGGAAACCCTGGTGGCGTAGTGGTTAAGTGCTATAGCTGCTAACAAAAGGTCGGCAGTTCTAATCCGCCAGGCTCTCCTTGGAAACTCTACAGGGCAGTTCTACTCTGTCTTCTAGGGTCACTATGAGTCGAAATCGACTCGACGGCACTGGGTGGCTTTATCTAAAATCAGAAAGCATTTCTAACCTTTGCCTCTGTCATTCTGTCTCTGAGACTGTGTGTGAGATTGGAACACATTTAATATCTAACAACAGGGAAATGATTAAAGCGATATGAAAACCATGTACCAAAACCTAAACACAGTGCCGTTGAGTCCATTCCGACTCTTAGCGACCCTATGAAAACCATGTAGCAACATGAAAAATGCAAACCCTTTTGTATGTTCACTGTAATTGTAACTGTAAACATATCCAGCCATACGTTGTTGTTAGGTGCTGTCACTCGTAGTGACCACATGTGACAGAGTGGAACTGCCCCACGGGGTTTTCTAGGCTGTAATCTTTATGAGAGCAGATTGCCAGGTCTTTCTCCCCCGGAGCCTCTGGGTGGGCTCAAACCATTGACCTTTTGGTTAGCAGCCAAGCACTTAACTGTTTGCCACTAGGGCTCCTTGCAAATTGCTGCTAAGGAGCCTCGTTTCCTCTGTGATAAGTGGAGTGCTGTGGGCACGCTCCCAGTCCCCGAGTGATCGGAGTTATGTGTGACCCACTCCCTCTGCCCCAGCAGGGCCCTGGCCTCTTCTTGTTCTTTTGGCCCCCAACATAACTCAGAACTCCCCCACCACCACCACACACACACACACACACACACACACACTACTTTTTAAAAATTATCCTTTTTGTTTTTAACAAGCCTCAGTTCATCTTGCATTTAACTCTTTTTTCCTTGTTTTAAATTTTTGTTGTTGTTGAGAGTATACACAGCAGAACATACACCAGTTCATCAATTTCTACATGTACAGTTCAGTGACGTTGATTACATTCTTTGAGTTGTGCAGCCACCCTTGCCCTCCTGTTCTCCCACGTTATTCCTCCCACGTTAACGTAAATGCACTGTCCCCTGAGTTTCCTGTGTGACGTCTTGAGTCTGTGTTTAATTTTTAACAAACATTTTATTTTGGAATAATTGTAGATTACCAAAAAGTCGCAAAGATAATACAGAACTCAGCCATAAAGAGAAATGAAGTCCTGATACCTCTACAACATGGATGAACCTTGAAAACATGCCGAGTGAAATAGGTCAGTCAAACAAGGACAAGTATTGTGCAATCTCACTTACATGAAATTATCTAGAATAGGAAAATGCAGAGAGACCAAAGCTTATTAGTGGTTACAGAGACAGGAGGCTCCCTAGGTGACGCAAACGGTTAAGCATTTTACTGCTAACCAAGAAGTTGGAGGTTCACATCTACCCAGAGGCAACTTGGAAGAAAGGCCTGGCAATCTACTTCCCAAAAAAGCAGCCATTGAAAACCCTACGGAGCACAGTTCTACACTTAACACACATGGGGTCACCGTGAGTTGGAGTCAACTCAATGGCAGCTTTTTTTTTTCCGGAATTATGGATTATTTTTATCTTTATACCTTTTTACATTTTCTTCGTTTTCCACGTTCACCCATACGCAGTAAGGAGGAATACCACGAATGTTTAAAGTGGCGTTTGCTGAGTTTGACCTGTGGCGGGGTGGAGACTTGTACTTTTTATTGAATAATACCAGGTTTGGGAAACATACTCTTTCTGCCTTAAACTTACCTTCTAAACTGCAGGATGCTCTCCCCAACTCCTTTGGTCCCCTGAGGCGTGAGTTTAAGGGTTTAGGTTTTTTTTTTGTTTTTTCTCTCCTATATTTTTATTTTATTTTATCCCTTCTTGCTGTGCGACATCAAAATGAAGCAGGACAGAGAAATCAATGAACTGACTTGTCATCGATTGAGTCTATTCTCAGGCAGCTGAAAAGGCAGGAGCTGTGAACTGAAAATTTCATTTTGCTTCAGCTTTTCTTAATTGTCTCTTGAACACTTGCCTATAGCTAGTGCTTGCTAGAACTCTCCAGAGCTAGGCGGCTCTCTCAGCCTGAGAGAAAAATCTTCCCTGAAACAAAGAACGGGGGCAGGGGACAAAGCCCAGCTAAGTCAGAGATGACGTCTAGTTCTTTCTGAGGCCGAACTTTCGAGACTGCTCTGCGGTGGGAAGGCCATTCCTGCCTTCAGATGCTAGGGTACCTGTCTGCTTTTTTTCTATCGTGGCCTTTTTCAGAAGACTGCGGGGACCTTCCTACCAGGGCCCAGCTGCCTTTAAAGATCTTTTCGGTTGCTTTACCATTGAGAGGCAGCAGGAACCTGCAATTTATAATGTGAAATTCTTGCTTACAAGAACTTTCTAGTAACCAGTGTACTTCTAGACAATGACAAAAAAGGTTGCCGTCAGGTTGATTCCAACTCATGGTGACCCCATGTGTGTCAGACTAGAATTGTGCTCCCTAGGGTTTTCAGTGGGTGATTTTTTGGAAGTCAGTTCCCAGGCCTTTCTTCCGAGGTGCCTCCAGGTGGACTTGAACCACCAACCTTTTGATTAGCAGCTGAGCATGTTCACTGTTTGCTGTTTGCACCACCCAGAGCCTCTTGTAGACTACGAAGGATTTAAAATCGATTAAGATGGTCACTTAATATTTATACAAAAATCTCTAAAGTTGCTTTCAGCACGTTGGTAACTTTTAAATCTCGCTGATATAAGTTCCTTGTGGGCCCTTAGGATTTGTGCAAGAGTTGATAGGGTTGTACTTCTGTAGCAGAGGAAAAAAGCCGGTGACTTAAAGTATTGTGATCAGTACGCACCCAGGGATCAAAACTGTACTAGAAAAATAGCCCCTGTAAATCTGAACTCTGTCTTGTGGGGTCTTTTGTTTAAAAACATTGACAGTTGCCTTCAAGTTGAGCCAACTCATGGTAACCCCACGTGTGTTGGAGTAGAACTGTGCTCCTTAGAGTTTCCAGTGTCAGAATATTCAGAAGTAGGTCACCAGACCTTTCTTCCAAGGTGCCTCTGGGTAGGCTCAAGCCTGGGTGGTCAGCAGCTGAGAGTGTTAACCGTCTGCCCCACCCAGAGATCCTTTGTCCGGGTAAAGTAATGCGAATAGGATCGTGACAATGTCACATAAGCTTAATTGTCTAATTGGCTCTCAGGGACTTCTCTTTAGTTCGAGAAACCAAGACCCAACAAGTAAAAAAAAAAAAATCCTCGTGAGAGCAGGCTGCTGCTGTCTGTGTTTGTTGCTAGGAACAGGGCACATTTTTTTTTTTTTTCCTGTAGGGCAAAGGACTTTTTCCCTTTTCACCATTGGCGTCTGATTTTTGTCCCCGTCTCTCCTTGGTCCCCTTGTAGAAACAGCTCTGTGGCACCCAGCTGGCTGCCACAGACCAGGCACCCGCCGATCGATGGTCCATCTCAGCGGTGGCCAGACAGTGCTAATTAGGCTCTGGAGGCTTCTTGGCTGGGCAGGCAGTGCTAGGCAGCACTGTGCTGAGTTCCACACGGTGACAATGGATCTGCATGCCACGCCACCACAGGCCTGTCCTTCTGTGGCTGTCGGGTGCGGGAAAATACGATGGCAAGACAAATACCCCTGTCCAACGCGTACAGCACGTTGAACTACAGATCAAATGTCTTGTTCCCCTCCTGCAGAAAGATGACTCTGTGTAACAGCTTTATTAAGCTATAATCCATGTAGCATACCACTCACCATTTAAAATGCACAGTTCAATGGCATTCATTGTATGCACACGTCACCACTATAAATTTTAGAACCCCAAAAAGAAATCCCGTACCCCTTAGCGGTCACCCACCCCAATCTCCCCCAGCCCTGACCCGTTGCTGTCGAGCCGGTTCCGACTCATGGTGACATAACAGATTATAAAGAAAAGTTGTACGTTCTGCTTTGGTGAGTAGTATCTGGGGTCTTAAAAGCTTGTGAGCGGCCATCTAAGATACTCCACTGGTCCTACCCTATTGGGAGCAAGGGAGAATGAAGAAAACTAAAGACACAAGGGGAAGATTAGTCCAAAGGACTAATGGACCACAACTACCACAGCCTCCACCAGACTGAGTCCAGCACAGCTAGGTGGTGCCTGGCTACCACCACCGACTGCTCTGACAGGGATCACAATAGAGGGTCCCGGACAGAGCTGGAGAAATATGTGCAACAAAATTCTAACTCACAAAAAAAAGACTAGACTTACTGGCCTGACAGAGACTGCAGAAACCCCGAGAGTATGGCCCCTGGACACCTTTTTAGCTCAGTAATGAAGTCACTCCTGAGTTTCACCCTTCAGCCAAAGATTAGACAGGGCCATAAAACAAAACGAGGCTAAAGGGGCACACCAGCCCAGGGTCAAGAACGAGAAGGCAGGAAGGGACAAGAAAGCTGGGGATTGGGAACCCAAGGTTGAGAAGGGAGAGTGCTGACATGTCGTGGGGTTGTTAACCGATGTCGTAAAACTGTGTGTGTATAATGAGGAGCTAGTTTGTTCTATAAACCTTCATCTAAAGTACAATTAAAAAAAAAAGAACTGAGCTCTGCAATGTTTCATTGGCTGGTTTTTCAGAAATAGATCACCAAGCCTTTTGTCCAAGGCGCCTCTGAGCGGACTGGAACCTCCAGCCTTTCAGTTAGCAGTTGAGCGTGTTCAACGTTGGTGCCACCCGGGGACTCCAAGTCACCAGTGAAGACATTAGTCTGTGATCATGGGTTGAGTGTTCGTGATGGCTTATTGAATTCGTTGGACTCAGTGTTTCTTTGATTCTTGAATGGTATTTGTGCTCACTTTTTCTCCTGTCTGCTAACCAAAAGGTCGGCAGTTCAAATCCACCAGCCGCTCCTTGGAAACTCTATGGGACAGTTCTACTCTGTCCTATAGGGTCTCTCTGAGTCGGAATCGACTCGACGGCAGTGGGCTTGGTTTTGGTTTTTTTCTTCTGTGGACTCTTTGCTTAACTCAGAACTCATTCAACTTTGGGCAAGACGTTGGTCAGCAGGCACAGTTGGCCAGGACGCTGATTCGTTATCAGCACGTGCCCCGTGTTTGCATGTTTAGGTCGTAATTGCCCAGGCAGGGGTTGGTGTGGTGTCAAAAGGCAGGAAATGGTGGCAGTGCACTGTGGAGGTCTCAACTTGTGACTTCTGTCTTTGTAGAGGGCCATTTGTGTAGGAATGACATCTTCATAGTGATTGTTAGCCCCTTATTATCACAGCACGAGGGAGTTGGAGTTCACTGGGAAAGAAGAACCTTCATCGTGTTGAGCTGTGTTAAAGAAGGTGTAGCTCATACCCAGAAGAAGTGAAGCCAGGAACTCAAACAAACTGGTACACCAGTGTTCACTGCAGCACTTTTCACAACAGCCAACAGGTGGCAACAGCCAAAATGTCCATCAACAGATGAATGGATAAGCAGAATGTGGTCTGTACACACAGTGGAATGTTAGCCATAAAGAGAAATGAAGTTCTCACGCACACCACAACGTGGATGGACTTCGAAAATACCATGCTGAGCAAAATAAGTCAGTCACAAAAGGACAAAGAGTGTAGGATCCCACTTACATGAAATAGGCAAGCATAGAAACCAAGGAGCCCTGGTGGCACAGTGGTTAAGAGCTCAGCTGCTAACCAAAAGGTCGGCAGTTTGAATCCACCAGCCGCTCCTTGGGAACCTCATGGGGCAGCTCTACTGTGTCTTACAGGGTCGCTAGTAGTTGGAATCGACTCGACGGCAACGGGTTTGGTTTTCGGTGTAGAAACCAAAGCGCATTAGTGGTTACCAGTAGTGGCAGGGAGGGTCGCTGCTTGGGGGGCGCTGAGTTTCTGTTGACGGTGGTAGAATACGCTGGAGAAGGATAGGGCTAGGGTTTGCACGACATGAAGAATGTAATCAGTCACGCACGTAGAAATTGTTGAGTTGGCGAGTGTTCTGTTGTGTATATTCTCACCACAGTTATAAAAAAAAGACAGCTTGGAGAACACATGAAATCACGGCCGTGTCATCCCACATAGGTGTCAGCATTCTCCACGACTCCTCTGCCGGAAGTTCCCTCTGACATGTACCCCGCTAGCACACTCCCAATCACCCTAAATTTCCACCTATATTGAAATGCACACGGAACACTGAATGTCAACCCCCAGAAAGGCTCCTGCGCGACGTGCATCGCCCTCTGGGATAGGCGAGGCTGGCCCCGTGTGGAGAAGCCGCCGGGTGGGTGTCCTGGGGACTCAGGAGCGGGCCAGGGAGGCCACCACACAGATTTCTTTTTAGTAGCAATTGCCCTTTGGGAAATGATGTTGTTGTTGTTGTTAGCTGCCGTCGGGTAGACTCCGACTCATGGCAACCCCGTGTGTGCAGAGCAGAACTGCTGCATAGTGTTTTCAAGGCCGTGACCTTTCAGAAGCAGATGGCCAGGCCCTTCTTCAGAGGCGCCCCTGGTTGGGTTCAAACCGCCGACCTTTCTGTTAGTAGTCGAGCGCTTAACCATCTGCACCACCCAGGGACTTCCAGATTTCTTCTTAATGCCACTGTTTGTCATTGCCAGGAGCAGAGTTTCCAGATGGGGTTTTCACCTTGAGAATAAATTAGCCTAGCAGTCCATCTCAATTAGGTTCAGTTTAAATAGCTGACTTTTCAACTAGGAGTGAAAAGCTCAGCCTCTAATAGTCCTTAGCTTTCTAAGGGTTGTATTCTTTCCTCTGTAGGAAAGATAATTAGTGGGTACAGGCATGCTGCAAGGAGCCCTGGGGGCACAATGGCTAAGCGCTCGGCTGCTGAGAGGTTGGCAGTTTGAACCCGCCAGCGCCTCCGTGGGAGAGAGACCCAGCGATCAGCTCTGGAGAGATTACAGCCTAGGAAACCTTATGGGGCAGTTCTCCTCTGTTACATGAGGTCTCTATGAGTGCAAATCGACTCGACGGCGCCCAACAACAACAGACAACCTACAATCCAAATTCTCAGTTTAATGAGCTACCACCATCACCGCCAGCTGCCGTCAGTTCTGACTCCTGTTGACCCCGTGTGTGTCAGAGCACAGTTGTGCTCCGTAGGGTTTTCAATGGCTGGTTTCTTGGAAGTAGAGCGCCAAGCCTTTCTTCCGAGGGGCCTCTGGGTGGACTCAAACCCCCAACCCCTCGGTTAGCAGCCAAGCGCAGTAACCATTTGCACCACCCAGGGACTCCTAGGTTAATGTGCAGGTGAGTGAAAACAAACCTTTGGAGCACCTGGTGCACGGGAGATTGGTGATCACTTACTGCACGTGATGGAATAAAAGCCCCTCGCCCACTTGGGTGATAAAATGCTACTTAGAGGGCTGTGCACAGTGCAGTGTGCGGTTGGACGCTGTGCCTGCCGTGGTCCTTGGGTCTTTGAGTCATCCTGACATCAGATCATAGATTAATTAGGATCGCTTATACAGCATTGGCAGGAACCCCGGCAGGTGCAGACCTCCTTATTTCACGATAGTAGATGATTTATAGCGAACGGCAACTGCTTTCTGCCTTTTACTGCCTGTGAGGACTGAGAGGTGTAGGTTTTTACATTTGACCGAAGGAAAAAAAGCTGCAATTTCCACCCAAGCAGTCACCCAGTGGGGACCAATTTCCTGCCCTCCAGACCCGCCGACTGAGCCAATACGGTAAGGGAAGACGCAGCTTTACATTTCTAGAAGGATCACACCGCAGGTATAAAAACAGCGCGAGGCGGCGGCGCCTCAGCGCCCCGAGTGTGAACATGGGGAACACACACCCCAAAGGCAGCGACAGGAGCGGCAGGCTTCCGGGCCGCCCTGAGCTGTCCTTCTATGGCTCTTTTCCTCGGAAATGGAACGAGAAGGTCTTTTTAGATAACGAGCTGCTGACCTCCAAGGTCCTGTCTGTGCTGCGGCCGCGGCCTGAGAGGGACTTCCAGGCGGGCACCCTCCGCTACCCCGCGAACTTTCTGAGCACCAACTCTGTGTTTGCCTCCGTCGCAGCCTCGATGAAGGAGCGCCCGCGGGGCACCCTCCTGTCCCCCGATGACAGCCCGATCCTGCCCAGAAAGGTCGGCATGACGGTCCCGCAGAAGGGGGCTGCACCGCCAGCACTGAGCCCGGCTGGAACAGGGGTGCGACTCGGGTAAGCCGCTTCTCTTCTCTGTCGCTAATGCAGGCCAAGAGGCACCCCCGTCCCCTGGGAGCTGTTGACACGCTGCCCCCCTGTGCCGAGCGGTGAGATGCCCATTAGCACTTGTCTCTGAGATTTACCCCTTCTCCTTTTTTCCAAAGCGATGCGTTGCGGGTGTGCTTCACCCACTGGGAGCCAGCACGCTGCTGTTTCACACCCGTCCAGAATGTTCTTGCACTTGTCCCTCGGGTGGAGTGTCTCCGTGTGTCCAGGACAGTGCCCGAGTCCCGCTGAGGGTGCCACAGAGATTGCACCCCATTGCCTGGACCCTTCCTGCCTGTGCAGGGACTTTGAGATGGTGTGCTTAATATCGCACCCAGCAGTCTGGGCAGAACACCACACTGGTGCAGAGACCTGATGTAATTGCCGAGATCCTTACAATGACGGTTGCTGAGAAAAGGAGCTGGTGGACTGCCTTTTTCCACTGAGAAAGGACCAGCCTTGAGTTACTGATAGTAGTAATGGAAAATTTGGCAAAAATTACTGATTCACATGGTTGATACCACTAAATTGTACCCGTGAAAAACATTGCGTTGGCAGATGTTGTGTTTATGTATTTTTACAGCAATTAAAAAAGAAAGACTATCCTCCCACACCCAACCATGAGGCTGGTCCACTTAGCTATTGTTAGAAAGAATTCCAGGGGCTTCCTTGGGCTCCAGTAGTCAGGAAGGAACCAGCTGCCATCGGGTCATCCTGACTCATGGTGACCTCATGCATGTCACAGTAGAACTGTGCTCCGCAGGGTTTTCAGTGGCTGATTTCTCGGAAGTAGGTTGCCAGGCCTTTCTTCTGAGGTGCCTCTGGGTAGACTCGAACCCCCAGACTTTCAGTTAGCAGCCGAGCACATTAACTGTTTGCACCACCTGGGATTCCAGCGTTGGTAAAGGAGGCCTACAGTTACTGCACCCTTAGAATGTTCCTGAACATTTCAGTTAGTTCTGATGGAAGAAGTCCTGATGTTTTTATGGACAGAATAGTCTCTTAATTTTCAAAACTTACCCATGAGGAGGTAATGTTTATGCTGAAATCCGGAAAACTTTCACCAGTATGTAATCAGATTGAGTGACAGTCTGGTATCTTTGGTACAGTGGGGTTTGTGCATGTGCACGATTTAACGTTCTGAAATGATCGTTTTCGTGATTTTTCTTTAGATCAGTTACAGGAGAGATGGATGACACCGACTCCGGGTTGTCAAAATTCAAGCAGGCAGTTGACGACTCCCTCTCGTTTACATCTTCGAATGCTGAGTCTGTTTTTGTGGAAGGTACAAACGCCTCTCTCCTTCCATGGATTTCAGAGGGTCCCCAACCACAGTGGGAAGTATGGGGACCAGTGAAAACATGTCCCTGGGTGGGGTGGTGGGGAGGCCCATGCAGGGCAGCAGGCCTGGGTTCTTCACACAGATCCATACACTGCCTCGCTGAGGAGTGAGATCGAGTCAGATGCCCACGAGTTCGAGGCTGAGTCCTGGAGCCTGTCCGTCGACCTGGCATACATGAAGAAACAAAAGCGAGAGGTGGTGAAAAGACAGGATGTTGTGTATGGTAAGAGTCCCTGTGCCACCACGCCTGCCTTCCTGTGACTGCTTTGCTTTCTTTTTGCTAATTCCACCTGGACTCCTGGATCCCACTACTGACGCCCCCTCCCAAGACCACATTGCCATCCGCCAGCCTCCACCAGGGTATGGTGGGAGCAGCTTTGTGAGAACACATCTCTGCTGGGTGGTTGTGGCCCAGGTGTGACTTGCGATGACCTGTTTGTCTCCACCCACACATGGTGACCCTGAGACACATCCTCCGGTCCCGCCCCAGCTGTCCCCGGTGATCCCCAGATAGCCCAGGTCTGGCTGTGGTGGTGGTTGTTGTTGGGTGCCCTCAAGTCAATTTCGACTTATAGTGACCCCATGGTGACAGAAGAGAACTACCCGATAAGGGTTACCTAGGCTGTAATCTTTACGGGACCAGATCGCCAGGTCTTTCTCCCTCAGAGCAGCTGGGTAGGTTCGAACCACCAACCTTTTGACTAGCAGCCAAGCACTTAACCATTGCACTACCAGGGCACCTGGGTTAGGGGGTGAGTTTTGGAGGCATGCCCCTGTCTCAGGCGTGATTAGCTTTTTCTCCGAGCCATGCTGAATGCTTCGTGCCCCTTCCTGCCAGCCATCGAAGAGCCTGGCCAGGGGCAACCACTTCCCTCTGAGATGGGCTGTCAAGGTCACGGTCACTGGTGGGGAGTTACTGAATGAGAACAGGGACTGCAAACACAAGTCTCCATCCCCGTGCCAGGCACCACGCCAGGAGCTTCACATGGGCCCTTCCACCCCGGCCTCTGGACCACCAGGAGTTAGGTGATCAATGCCCAGGCTTGGGAAGAGGGACCCACCCAAGGCAATAGGCCTCCTCAGCCCAAGGCCCTGTTAGTTCTTCAGGTGCTGCTCCTGATTCTGCCTCCGGAGAGCCATTTCCTCAAGGCTGACAGTGTATGTTGCCTGAGGAGGTATTTTCCTGTCCCTCAGTGAGGAGATTCCGTGTTGTTGCTGTTAGGTGCTATTGAGTCGATTCTGACTCATGGTGAGCCTATAGGACAGAGTAGAACTGCCCCGTGGGGTTTCTTAGGCTGTAATTTCAATGGGAGCAGATCACCAGGCCTTTCTCTCGCAAAGCCGCTAGGTGAGTCTAAACCACCGACCTTTCAGTTAGTAAGCAGCAGAGCGCTTAACCCGTTTGTAAAAATGGCTTGGGGGAGGTGTCTGACTTCCTCCAACCCAACAAGGGGGAAGGAGAACCAAGATCAACAGCCCAAGGGCGATTCCTATGAGACAGAGGTCAGATACACCTCCTCGCTCTCGGCCACCTCTACTAATTCTGACACCAACCATCCCTCCCATAGCACTCTTCACTGGGTTCAATAATTCATTGCAATGGCCACGCAGAACTCACAGACGATACTCACAATTATGGGTTTTATTAGGGAAATAACAATTACAATTCAGGCTCAAGAACACTCAGGATACAGTTCTTCCATCCAGATAGCCTCTCCCCAGCTGTGCTCACAGGTACGCCTCTCCCCGGCTCTCAGCCTCTGCCCAAAGGCACTTAGCTTTCTCTCTTGTGGGCAGGGAAGGCCACCATGCCATGTCTGCTGCTGGGTCCCTCCTGCTGGTCTCTCCTTCCTTGGTGGTGGTGGGCTCTTCCTTGGTAGGATCCTCCTTTCTGTTCTGGAATTTGCTCTCTTTTAAGGAAAAACTGACCAATCCCCTTGGTAGGCCACAATCACCCTATCACACAGTCCTATCAAATCACCTGGGGAGGAGTTACAAGACCATGGCTAGAAAGGCCACATACAAAAGTAATTCACCACACCATTGCAACCCCAAGGCTCCTGGAGATTTGATGTAAAAGCATTTTTACTTTCACCCATGTGGAAGTTTCTGGCATCCCCACCAGCCCAGCCTCCCCACTTTTCAGATACAGAGCTCTCTGGGTCAGAGTAGTTGGGTTGTCCATATGGAGGAGAATCCAGGAGAGCACTCCCCCTTGGGATCTCCAAGCCAAGCCAGAGGTCCTGCAAAGACATGGTCCAGATACCTCCATCTAGGTAAGCCCTTTGCCCCATCGTCACACCCTCTGGGCCCCCACAGACTGCTTAATCCTTTGTGGCTGGCGACCCAGGGCTCGGCACCATTGAGACCACACAGCTCTCAACACAGTCCTTTGAGGGCTGACAGAATCCCATTCCTCTGCTGCCTTCTGCCAGAATCCCTTTCCCCTTCAGTCCTGTCCCTTTCTAGAATCTTCTCCATCACCCCCAGCCCACACACAGTGTTCCTCCCTCCTCTGGACACCTCACACTTCTTGTCTCCACCATATTTGGCCTTAATAGCATTGGCCACACACAGACATCTCAACAGCCCTGGCACACACACCTACGCCACCTGGCACAGAGCCTTATTTGTAGTATGCGCTCAGTTTTTTGTTGTTGCACACACCCTGCTTCCAAGGAATTTTGCTTGTGGAATAGCCCAGTGGTAGTACCAAAAAAAAAAAGTTGCCATCGAGTTGATTCTGACTCATAGCAACCCTATAAGACAGAGTAGAACTGCCCCGTAGAGTTTCTAAGGAGCACCTGGTGGATTCGAACTGCCAGCCTTTTGGTTAGCAGCCATAGCTCTTAACCACTACAGATCACTTTATTGATCAGGTAATGCAGAGGGAAAGAGAGGGGCGCCAGGAAGACCAAATGGCCCACTTAGCTCATGGCAGCTCCCGAAGACATCCGTAGAGTTGAGAAATGACTCCACCTCTCTCCACAGCAATACGGCTGGTCTTATTTTTACGTTTCACTCGTCTTGGACAGCGTGCATAAATATACCCAGAATATGCCCTTCTTTTGAAGCTTTTATGTCTTGCATAGTCTTTGAAATTATGATTTGAAATGGCAGCATTAGAGTTCACGGAACTGAAATATCAAAACTGGGGTCACACTCAACATTTGGTGGCCTTTTTACATCACAGAACTCTCCCCAAGTTGTGACTTTTAGTCTTTCCTTGTTCTTTTGAATGGTGACAGTGTATGAATGTGCTTTTCCCCTGTAAATGGACAGCTGGGTGAGGGTGTGGTTTTTGGTGTTATGAATAGTGGTGGAATAGATGCGGTAAATGTTTTAGCAGAGCCCCTCGGTGACACAAATGGTTGAGCACTCGACTGCTAAGCAAAAAGTTGGTGGTTCGAACCCACCCAGAGACACCTCAGAAGACAGGCCTGGTGATCTGCTTCTGAAAGGTCACAGCCTTGAAAGCCCTATGGAGCACAATTCTACTTGGCACACGTGGGATTGCCATGAATCGGAGTCGACTCAGCGGCAACTGATTTGGAACATTTTAGACCACTGTTAAAGATAGCCTCCTGCAGGGTCGCTGTGAGTCACAATCAACTCGACAGCAACACGTTTGGTTTTTGGGGGGTTTGCAGTAAATACGTTTTTTGCTTTTTGATCTGATTCCCTTAGAATAAAATTTTCTGGGTGTGAGATTACTGGGTTGAAGGGCATAACTATTTTTAATGGATCTTTAGATATAATACCTTAGTGTGTTACATATTCAGAAGGTCATTAAAAACCATTCACATGGTTCAAAACTTTTTGAATATAGTAAGATACTCAAAGAAGAATCACCCTCACACCCTTGTCCCCAGTCTTTGCTTTCCTGCTCCTCCAACTGGTAACCAGTGTTATTCGTTCCCTCTGGATCCTTCTTTTGCCCCCTTTTTAAACAAAAAGTACAATTTTATCTGTATTGTTCTACCAGTTGCTCTTTTTTTTAAATTGTGGTAAAATACACATCACATAAAATTTACCGTTGTAAAATGTAACATGCGTGACATTCAGTGCATTCACGATGTTGTGCAACCATCACCGCTGTCTAGTTCCAGAACATTCTCATTGTCCCAAAGGAAATCCCGTATACATTAAGCAGTCACTCCCCACTCTCCCCCTCCCCCGCTCACTTTTTCTTTCTTATTTTACCCCGGTCTTGGAGGTCTTTCCACATGAGGGTGCTACAGTTACTTGTTGCCTCGTCTCCCATTGTACGTGTGTCCATCCTTCATTGCCTCCTTTCTGATGCAGGAGACAAAGCTGCTGTGAATCACTTTGGAAGTGCATGATTTTGCCTGTGTACAAGTATATCTGTAGGAAAAGTTCCCAGAAATGGGGTTTTTGAGTCAGAAAAGTGTATGTGTTTGTAATATATCGCCACTTTGCCCCCCAGAGAGGTCATACAACCCGTAGTCCCACCAGCACTGGGTGAGACTGTCCAGGTCTCTAGCACGGGGCCACAGGCTGTCTTTTCACCCGTCCAGAAGGCGAAAGAGCATCTTGGTGCCATTTTAACTTGCATTTCTCTTAGGAGCTGGGTTGAACACGTCTTAGTATACTTGAGAGCCATTTGTATTTCCCTTTCTGTACAAATCCTTTGCCTATTTGCTTATTAGTCTTGTTCTCAGTCATATTTAAGCGTTCTTTATGAATTTTTGGGGGGGGTGAGCCTTTAGTCTGTGATATGAATTACAAGTATTTTTCGCAGTTCATCTTTTGCCCTTCGACTTTGCTTGTGGTGGGTTTTTGCCGTGCCGAAATTGTTGCTATTTGTATAATCTAGTTTATCAACAGGGAGTCCTGGAGGCACAAGGGTTAAGGGCTTGGCTGCTAACTGAAAGACTGGCAGTTCAAACTCACCCAGCAGCTTTCCCAGAGAAAGACCTGGTAATCCGCTCCTGTAAAGATTATAACCTAGATAACCCTATGGGGTAATTCTACTCTGTCACTTGGGGGTCACTATGAGTTGGAACTGACTCGACGGCACCTAATAACAACAAAAGCTGGGAGATGAGGAAATGGAGAGTGATAGCTCATGAGTGTGAGGTTTCCTTTTGGAGTGATGAAAATATTCTGGAATTAGGTAGTGGTAATGGCTGCACAGCACTGTGAGTGCTAAAAACCACTGAACAGTACGCTCTGAAAGAGTGAACTGTATGGTGTGTGAACAGTATCTCGGTAAAGCTGTTATTTACACAAAGAAGAAGAAACCAGTTGAGGAAAAGAGCCTGGGCAGCTGTCCATTGTGAGACGGCCCCTCGGGCTCCAGGGACCCTCAGAGCAGTGATCACATTGCTCTCGCAGGAGCCCAGTTCTTTGCTCTTGGACCTATTATAATCCTTAAACTGCTGGGAGCCCTGCCTTTGAAAATCCGTCAAAAGCTAGGGCCCTCTCCTCAGGGGGAGACATACCAACCCCCGATACACCCACACAGAATTGAGCAGGTGCTTTGCATGGTTCCTGGCTCCCCCATGCCCGCCCACAAACTCCAGTCCTTAACCCCAGCCTTGAGAACAACAGATAAACTCAAGCACAAAGCATGGCCATTCTCTGCCTTAGACAATGAGTTAAAATTCTCATGTGAGCTCTGCTTTCCCTGTGGCCATTCTAGGCTGGGTCTGACCATGAGCATGGCAGTGGATGAGACTGGCTCCCAGAGAGCAGTGTTCACCAAACAGCTCCTTGCTTAGAACTGCCAGGACCTTCCTTAGCTGACTGGGTTTTAGAGGTCCCAGTGCACCCCTGGTCCTCTCTTTTCCCCCCATGGCTCCCCCTCCCTGCCCGTTAGGCTGGGGTCCAGGAGGATGGGAAGTATGGAAACCTGGGCAGTGAGACCACAAGGGCAAGGGCTCCTGCAGACACTTCCGTAAGCACGCCTGGCACACGCAGGCAGCCAGGACTTCCTGAGGGACAGAGCAGGAGCCAGCGTCCTCCCCAGTGTGGGTAAGTCCTCCACCCGTGTCCCCACAGAGCTGATGCAGACGGAGGTGCACCATGTGCGCACGCTCAAGATCATGCTGAAGGTGTACTCCCGGGCGCTGTGCGAGGAGCTGCAGTTCAGCAGCAAGGCCATCGGCCACCTTTTCCCATGCGTGGACGACCTGCTGGACATGCATGGCCACTTTCTCGCCCGGCTGAAGGAGCGCCGCCAGGAGTCCCTGGAGGAGGGCAGCGACCGCAATTACATCATCCAGAGAATCGGGGACCTCCTGGTGCATCAGGTGGGTCCCATCAAAGCGCACGCATGGCCCCGTCTCTGTTCCTCTTACGTTCTGAGTGCCTGCTGTCCACAGGAGCGGTGCTGGGCCCTTATGGCTGTGAGCTCAGCTAATAGCCTAGAAACACAGAGACCCGAATAGCAGGTGTACCTGTCCGGACACCCTTCAGTGTTGTGTGCTTTGGTGGTTTTGTCTGGTTATTTGCTTATTTTTTAATTTTTGGATCTGCCTGCTATGTTTTTGATCATCAGAAGTGTAACCTGTGGGCCCGTGTGATTTCGGCCGAGTCTAGGCGGGACAGAGGCGGCTGTAGTGCTGCCCTGTGACTCAGAGTACTTGGAGTGTTCTGGATCTGTTAATTCGAATTAACTGGAGGAATACCCCATATGATCTTGAATTTTTCTGACATTCCTTAGTTTAAACTCCCCCCCCTCCCCGGATTTCCGGAAGCTTTACAGCACCTGTGACATAGTAAAGCCCTTCAGCAGACAGTCATCTCCTTTTCTCTTTTTTATAATTTGGTATTAATGAAAGGAGCTTTGGTGGCGCAGCAGTTAAGCGCTTGGCTGCCAACCAGAAGGTCAGTGGTTCGAACCCACCAGCCACTCCACAGGAAGAAGATGTGGCAGTCTGCTTCCCTACAGCCTTGGAAACCCTGTGGGGCAGCTATAGTTTGTCTTATTAGGATCGCTTTTTTTTTTTTTTTTTGGTTTTAGGATTGGACACCCCGTTCTGAAGCTCTCCTGTGTTGGACTACGTACTAGAGAAGGAAGTGAACTTGCAAATAAATTCAGTCTTTACTTCAGCAGCATCAGCGGAGTGCAATTAAAAGATAGCCTGGCAGTTTTCAACAGCTGGCTTTCCTCACTCCATTCCAGTAACGTCTATATTCTCTTTTATACTAGTTTTCCGGCGAGAACGGAGAAAGAATGAAAGAAAAATATGGCGTCTTTTGTAGCGGCCACAACGAAGCCGTCAGTCACTACAAGCTGCTGCTGCAGCAAAACAAGAAATTTCAGAACTTGATCAAGGTAAAAACAAACAAACAAAAATTTTTTTTTTTTTAATTAAAAGCTTATTCTCTTCGCTGTAGGTTTTTGGCACAGAGCTATAGAATCTTGGGATCTCAGGATTCGGGATTGTAAGATAACAGTGATGTCCAACTTCTTGTTTTGTCCTCAACCACAAGGCCCTCTGTCAGCAGAAGCTTACACAGAATCCTAACGTATAAATCCAGTCAAAGGAAAGTGTTACCTAGTGGTCTGTTCCTTCGCACACCTGGGGGGCCCCTGAGGGGTCCCTACAGGCCCTGGCATGGAGCCCACTGACCAACACTCCTTGGGCTGTTTGGATGGCACATGAAGATCATTTCAGGGGGCCACCCTGTACAGCCTGCCTCTCCACTGAGCACCCCCCACCCCGTGGTAACCCAGTAGCCGTCGGGTCGACTCTGACTCATGGCAACCCGTGTGTGTCAGCGTAGAAGTGTACTCCACAGGGTTTACAATGGCTGATTTTTCGGTAGTAGACCCCCAGGACTTTCCAGCCTTTCAGTTAGCACCCCAGTGCTTACCTGTCTGTACCACCCAGGGGCTCCCCTGCTGTTGTGAGTCGGTCCTTGTCTAAACCTTTGTCTCCTCCCCTTACTGGTTCACAGTTACCCGGTGGGGCGGGGGTAGGGGGGCTGTGGAGCACACGTCACACGTCTTCTCCCTGACAGTGTGCAGGTGCTCAAAGCCTAGAACCAGAAACACCTCACACAGCAGAGTCGAGAAGACCCCACCTCCCCTGGCCTAGAAAATTCACTTGGGTTAATGCCAGTTGACTTAATCAGCACTCACCTTTTCAGCAGCCCCAGCAGTGGTTCAAAGCCCTGGCACAGTGGTTAAGAGCTCGGCGGCTAATCAAGAGGTTTGCGGTTCAAATCCACCAGCCGCTCCTTGGAAACCTTACGGGGCAGTTCTCCCCTGTCCTATAGGGTCACTGTGGGTTGGAATTGACTCAGTGGCAACGGGACCTGGGTTCAATTCCTGTACAGTGCACCTCGTGTGCAGCCACCACCTGTCTGTCAGTGGAAGCTTGCAGGTTGCTAGGATGCTGAACAGATTTCAGTGGCGCCTCTAGACTAAGACTAGGAAGAAAGGCCTGGTGATCTACTTTAAAAAACTAGGCAGTGAGAACCCTATGGATCACACTGGCCTGATGGCAACTGAGCACGGGGACGGCACAGGACAGGGGCAGTGTTTCGTTTCATAGTGCGTGGTGTTGCCGTGAGTCAGAGGCCAGCTCAGCGGTAGCGGGCAGCAGCAGCACGCACGAATCCAGAGCAGCTCCTGTCACGTGTTGCCTGTACCGCAGGGACTTTATTCCCAAGTGCTATTCAGCAGCTGCTGGCTTCAAGGGAAGAGTTTGAGGTTTTTTCAGTTTTGTTCTGTTACAATCGTAATGGATGGAAGTGAAAGAGAAAGTCACTTTGGGGCTTAAACTCATTTGCGGAGCCCTGGCCTGTGCCACCTGCCATCCTGAGTGGAAAAACCTAGAAAGCGGGCTGGGGGGTGGTTTCTGATGAAGCAGAAGGAACAGAGACAGGGGCTTCTGTCCGGGAATGTCACAGACCTCATGGCTATTCGCAGGCCCTCTTCAGAATTGACTCCTGGCAATTGCTAGCATTCCTCAAACACACACAAGGGCAGGGACAGAGAAAAGCAGAATGTGTGGTATGTTCTGGAAGGTACAGTGAGCTGCTCTCATGCCCCACCAAGAAGTCACTTCAGGGGACGGCTTCTTTGGCTCTGAGCCAGAGGTGTAGACCTGTGCATTGGGAGCCAGCAGGGAGCAGGTCAGAAGGCAGACACCCAGTCTAGTTCCAGAAGGTTCTGACAGCCTTCGGTCAGAATTAGGGTCTTCCCCCGTGTGTGTGTGCACACGTGTGTGTGTGTGCGTGTGTGCGTGTGTGTGTTGGATAGCTCAACAGGTGACTTCTTGAACAGCTCCTGACGGAATCACTAGTCTGGTCCTTGTTTCTTCCTGGGTTCTTCAGGGCCCCTGTTCACACAATGGGTGATGCCACCTTCGCCTTTTGGCTTTTTTGTACACAGTAGTTAACTTCTGCTTTCAGCTATTTGGCGCGTGTCCCATGTATAACCCTCCACCACCCCCAGAGCAGGGAAAAGAAGGAGCCCCCGCCTTGGGCACTGGTCACTACTGTTTGGGCAGGTGGTGAGATGTTAATGTGGCATGTTCTGTTTTCCATCCCGTAGAAAATCGGCAACTTTTCCATCGTGCGGCGGCTGGGTGTTCAGGAGTGCATCCTTCTGGTCACTCAGCGCATCACCAAATACCCAGTGCTGGTGGAGCGCATTATTCAGAACACGGAAGGTACGTGGCCATCCTCGCAGCTTGCCCTTAGCGCTGCCGGGGCGGTCTCTGCCTGCCCCCTGTGTTAGCGGTGGGCTGGATAAAGCCCTCTCTGTGCTTTTGTCCCTGCTTCTCCAAATGCCGTTTCTTTGGTTCAGTGCTTGTTCACTGAGCACCTACTACACGGAAGTTGCTGTGCTGGGTGCTGGGGTCATGGATCTGGGGTCAGCACCATGAAGGCAGGGGCCAAGTCTGGTTTGCCCACCGCCATCCCCCAGCCCCTAGAGCCCTGGCAGCACAGTGGATCAGTGCTCAGCTGCTAACTGAAAGGTTGACAGTTCAAACCCACTCAGCAGCTCTGCAGGAGAAAGACCTAGCAATCTGCTCCCATCAAAATTATGGCCTAGAAAGCCCTCTGGGATAGTTCTACTCTGCCACATGGGGTCGCTATGAGTCAAAAATCAACTTGCTAACGCCTAAAAACATCCCCTAGCCTCTAGCCAGCTGGGCAGAACAGGCGCTTGGTCACCATCCGTGGAGTGAATGAAGGGATGGAGGCAATGCCCTTGTGAAGGCCACTCCTGGTGATCCAGCCAGGCACAGAGGTGACCTCAGTGTCACATGAGAGGGCTGTGCCTGGACTCAAGCAAGGGCAGAGAAAGGGCACGCAGCCCAGCGATCACACCTCCCACAGCCCCAGGGGATTGTGGGGTGAGCACGCTCCCCGGCCAAAGCTCTGTCCCTGGACAGGGAGGAACTAGCTCTTAGTAATGGCAGAAAGCAGAGGGCGGGAGGCATTTGTGAAGGACTGGAGGGCATGGGGAGTGTGTTTACTGGGCAGTGGCATCCAACCCATGCAGGGCGGTTTTTGTCACTCGTCTTGCTAACACAGAAGCTGTGTCTTAGTAAAAACAAAACACTAGGCTGTTGCATTCATTTTCGAGAAGCAGTCACTTTACATCACAGGAAGTTGGTTCCTGAGGCGCCTCCGAGCAGTGGCCTTGGGGTGCACCTCACGGACCCCATGAACGGGTGTCCACTTCTGTTGTGTCCATTGACTGGGACAAAGAAAGGCACTAACTTTGCTCTGTGTGGTAGCTGGCACCAAGGACTACGACGACCTGACCCAAGCTCTGAACCTCATCAGAGACATCATCTCACAAGTGAATGCTAAGGTCAGTGAGTATGAGAAGGCCCAGCGCCTCCGGGAGATCGCAGGGAAGATGGACCTGAAGTCCTCCAGCAAACTCAAGAATGGGCTGACCTTCCGCAAGGAGGATATGCTGCAGCGGCAGCTCCACCTGGAAGGCGCACTGTGCTGGAAAAGCACATCAGGGCGCCTGAAAGGTAAAGTGCCACCCCCAGCGCGCACAAACTTGCTTCGGTGGGTGCCCTCTTGGATTGGTGGGTGGCATCTTGGATCAGTAGGCACCGTCTTGAATTGGCGGGTGACATCTCGGATGGGTGGATGGCATCTTGAATCAGTAGGGGCCGTCCTGGATCAGTAGATATTATCTTGCATCAATAGATGTCATCTTGGATCCTTGTCTCAACTTCTCTAGGTAGCCCGGCATTCCTCAGTCCTTGGCGATCTCCATGTGGCATCTGTCTCTCTCCCACTCATGCTTGCTTGTCTCTGATCTTTTTATCTCTCAAGAGTGATTAGGTTTAAGACACACCTTGCGCTGATACAGCCTCATGAACATAACAGAGACAACCCTATTCCCAGGTGGGATACATCCACAGGGATAGGGCCTAGGAGTCCACCACATATTTTGGGGGGACACAGTTCAATCCATAGCAACGTGTTCATTGGCGTGGGCATCTTTAAGAGAGATTTTTAGGAGGGTAGTGCACGTGGCTAAGCAACAGAACAGCTTTCTTCTTAATCTGAGCGGACGTGTAATTAAAATAAATATAATTAATACCTTCTGCGTGCCAAGCACCAGGATGGGGGTGTGCGACATTTTGGATTGGTCCTTGCCTTTGTGGGGCTTCATCATCGTGGGAGAAAGAAACAAACAAAAAACAGAGAGTTAAAAGTATGGTAAATTCTTTAAAGGGAGCTGTGCTGGAGTATCTAATGTAGATGCCAGTAGGCATGTCACAGGATCCCTGGTGGCACAGTGCTTAAGAGCTCAGCTGCTAACCAAAATGTTGTCAGTTCAGATCCACCAGCCACTCCTTGGAAACCCTATGGGGCAGTTCTGCTCTGTCCTATAGGGTCACCATGAGTTGGAATTGACGGCAACTGCTTGGGTTTTTTTGTTTTGTTTTTTTGGTTAGGCATGTCAGAAGAAGCTCCCCTGAGAAAGTAACATCAACGCTTCCCGCGGACACACGTGTTCTGATGGGAAATTCCGTTCAGGAGTCGCTCATGAAGCGCAAAGGCTGTGTGCAGGACGCGGGGAGCTGTTCTGGCAGGGACCAGGCCCTGAGCCTCTGCTACTAGGAGTCTCAGGGCCACGTGGGGCCCGAGACAGGTCCTGGCACGTGTCGCTGTAGGAGGTGGCAGGAGGTGACCTCCTGGCTCAGGCCCAAGGTGACCTAGGAGCAGAGAACGAAGGAGTCAGTCCATACTTGAGAAATCCGAGTGAGAGACTCAGAGAGATTATACCCAGCAGTCATCACGGAACGAAGAGGGCCATCCGAAGGGACAGGCAGCTTGGCAGATCCTGAGTTTGTGTCTGAGGGGCCTGGTGGAGCCGACTCCAGCCCTAAATTGGGGCTAAGTGCTGGAAGCTGGGAAGATGACGGGCAGGGCTGAGGTCGGAAGGATGCCTCATGGCATTGCCAGTGACTGTGATCTCCTTCCCATGGCGCTTCCGTTCCTGGGACCCAGTGGTTGCCGGGCTGCTGGCCAGGCCGCCAGCATCAGACCCACTAAGCCCCTTCTTCTGTGATTGTGCTTTCTCGTTAGACGTTCTTGCTGTCCTGCTGACGGATGTCCTTTTGCTGCTACAAGAAAAGGACCAGAAATACGTCTTTGCTTCTGTGGTAAGTTCTTGTCCCTTCACATCCTGCTGTGGGGCTCTGTGTCCCATATCCGGCCTGGGTACATCCTGCCGTGGGGCTCTGTGCCCCGTATCCGGCCTGGTCACATCCTGCCGTGGGGCTCTGTGCCCCGTATCCGGCCTGGTCACATCCTGCCGTGGGTCTCTGTGCCCTGTATCCGGCCTGGTCACATCCTGCCGTGGGGCTCTGTGCCCTGTATCCGGCCTGGGTACATTCTGCCGTGGGGCTCTGTGCCCCATATCCAGCCTGGTCACATCCTGCTGTGGGGCTCTGTGCTCCATATCCAGCCTGGTCACATCCTGCTGTGGGGCTCTGTGCTCCATATCCGGCCTGGTCACATCCTGCTGTGGGGCTCTGTGCCCTATATCCGGCCTGGGTACATCCTGCTGTGGGGCTCTGTGCTCCATATCCGGCCTGGGCAGAAGAGGCTGAGGGAGGGGGCGGCCAGAGGGCAAGAGTGGTTGGAAACATGTATCCATGAGTGACCCCAGTGTCCAGGCCCACCCGGGGGCCAGAGGGTCCAGCTGGGAAGGAGCCAAATGTTCCAAGAATGAGGGTCCTGCCTGCCTTGTTGCCTGACAGGCAGTGGGGCAGACAAGAAGCTTTCAGTTCTCGTCCTAACATCCTTTCCCATTTCAGACTTTGTCTTCCTGGTTCTTCCTCTCACAAGCACACACAGTACTCGGGCCCCAGAGTCCTTGCAGGAAAGCCCCTCCTTCTGCCTAGGGAGCTACTGGCACCATCACTGAGGCCCCAACCTCAAGGAGGCACACTGGCCTTTGAGCTGTAACCTGGGGACCCCAGAGCACACTGGGTCCTTTCTCACAGAACCACGCCTGGCTGTGGGGGCTTCAGCAACCACACCCCGCTCCATGCACGGCAGGCTTGGAGTGAGAGTGGGGTTCCATCCATCCCACCTCGCCCAGCCCTGTGTTCACCTGGGGCTCGGCAGCCTCCCCTGGTCGCCTAGGATGACCTTGGGTCCTTTCCACGTCCAACAGTGCAGACCGTGTGGGGAGGGTGTCGGGCCCTCTCCCAGTGGACACCAGCTGCTGGGGCTTCCAAGAATCTGTTTGCTTTCAGGGTTCACCTTGAGAAGAAAGCAGCCTTTATGACTGAACTGTAGCATGGGTGGTATGGTGGTAGAATTCTCACCTTCCACGCAGGAGACCCGGTTCTATTCCCACCCAGTGACCTTATATGCAGCCACCACTGTCTGTCTGTGGAGGCTTGCGTGTTGCTATGACACTGAACAGGCTTCAGTGGAGCTTCCAGACTAAGACTAGGAAGAGAAGCCTGGCGATCTGCCTCCAGAAATCAGCCAGTGAAAACCGTATGGTTCACAACAGTTCAGTCTGCAACCAATCGTGGGGATGGTGCAGGACTAGGCAGCGTTTCGTTCCATTGTCCGTGGGGTTGCCATGAGTTGGGGGCCAGCTCGACAGCAGGTAACAGCAGCAACAGAATCATGTAACATAAAACAACATCTCTGGAAGTTTCCCACCCTCCCCAATTCCTCCCATCCCCCACAAACTGGGTCAAGCTGTCTGATCAAACAGTTGTCTCCCACAGTTATTAAATACCGACTCAGACCAGTTAAGATCTGTTGTTGTTAGTTCCGTGGAGTCAGCCCCTGACTCATGGTGACCCCGTGCACAGTGGAACGGCATGCTGCCCGGTCCTGCACCATTCGCGTGATTGCTTGCAGACTAAATCGTTGTGATCCATAGGGTTTCTATTGGCTGATTTTGAGGAGTAGATTTCCAGGGCCTTTCTTCCTAGTCCGTCTTGGTCTAGAGGTTCTACTGAAACCTGTTCAGCATCATAGTAACAGGCAAGCCTCCCCTGACAGATGGGTGGTGGCTACACACGAGGCATACTGGCCAGGAGTGGAACCACATGGAAGGCGAGAATCCCACCACGGAGCCACCAGTGACCTCCATCACTGCGATAGTTAGTGTCTTTCTTCCCCCAGATGGCAGAGCGTTTCTGCTTTGAGTGTACATAAGTGGGCTCGTGATTGCCCCTCTCAGCCCCTTCCCCAGACTCAGGACTCCATTGCCACGCAGTTGTGCTTAGTTAGGAGTGACCCTCCGCACTGTGTTTACCTGTGCAGGACTCCAAGCCGCCCGTCGTGTCTCTACAAAAGCTCATCGTACGGGAGGTGGCCAACGAGGAGAAAGCCATGTTTCTCATCAGCGCCTCTCTGAAAGGGCCTGAGATGTACGAGATCTACACCGGCTCCAAGGAGGAGCGCAACACCTGGATGGCCCACATCCGCAGGGCCGTGGAGAGGTGGACGGGGGACCTCCTTTGCTCTGACCTTGTCTTTGACGGCTAGTGAATCAACCATAACCTTGACCTGCCTCATGAATTGCTTCTCCTCTCCCTTGTCCCACCTTTGTGCTCAGTGCCTCCCCTTATCTCAGAGGGACAGGTGGCCCCATTCCAGCTCCTTCTGACAACAGCTCCACGTGTCTGATGCAGAAAAGGCCCAGAATGTTCCAACCTGGGCCTTTCTGTATTCACAGATTCACCACCTGACACGGCGAGCTGTCCCCTTTGGTCTTCAGTCCATTGGCCCATTGGTCCATCAGTCCATTGATTCATTAGCTCATCAGCCATCTCCTCTAGGCCGAGGCCGAGCATCATAACAGGCTGGTCACTTTTGTCCTGATATGTTCAGTGCCCACTGCCAGGCTGGGCACAGGCTGATGGGTTTCTCTCCCTTCTGCCTCTTGTTTCCTCTGCACCGTTAATAGGCTAAATCACTCACCAAAGATACTCTCAGCACCTGGTAGTGCAGATAAACCTTCAGTGTTGGTTCTCAGAGGCCAGGCTGCCTGTGAGGCATCCCCTCCATCTCCCTCTCTTCCCATAGCTGTTCGGACGAGGAAGAAGGGCCCTTCAGCGAGGCGGAAGAGGAGAGGAAGATGATTGAGGCCCGTGCCATGAGGCTGAGGGACTTCCAAGGTAAGAGGATTTGGCTAGGACCTCTGTGCCTGCCTGCCCCGCCCTGGGCCACCTCCACAGGGTCGGGGTTGGGGGGTTAGCTGTAAGCCCAACAATGGGGCCATGTCTGTCCTGGAGTGGGATGGCCCCACAGACTCCCGCTTAGACAGCAAGCCCGCCCATTGTCAGCGGCACTTCTGTCCGGCCAGTCCAGACTGACCCCAGCACAAAGCCCTGCCCAAATGACAGGGCGCTTCCGTGGTCAGCTGAGCGTGACGAGGTGGGGCCACGTCATGAGGCAGGGACCTTCTGGAGGCTGCATGGCCCTCCCTGTGGAAAATGGAGAGAGGGTAGGGTTCGGAGCCCCTGAGCCCCTTCCGGATCCAATTGTTCAGCCACACGCTGCCCCCACCCTGTCCTCACACAGAGCGCCCTGAGAGGGGAGAACATGGTGTCCCAGCTCACCTGCGAGCAACTGTGAGCCGGATGTTCTTCACCACCTTGAATCAAAAGCTGAACCCTTAAAGAGTGAAACACTGGAGGTGCTCCCATTCAAATTGGGAGCAAGGCAAGGTCGCCCACACTCGCCATTATTATGTTCATTCTGGACATTTCAGCCAGGGTAACAAGGGACGAAGCAGGGATAAGATATAATTCCTGGAATGGAGACAACAGAATTACATTTTGCAGATGACATGATTTACCAGAAAATCTAGTGGGATCCGCTGGAGAACGATTGGAACACGGTGTATATATACTAGCAAGAACATGTAATAACTCCTGCTAACAGGAGCCAAAAAAAGTATAAAATCCTGAGACTTGTAGGAAGGAGTTAAAGGAAGAAAACCTTTATCTTGAGATAGGAAAACTAAGTGTTATAAACCAGTTGCTGTCAAGTCAGCTCCGACCCAGGGCAGCCCCGTGTGTGTCAGAGGAGAACTGCACTGCATAGGGTTTTCAGTGGCTGGTGTTTTGGAAGTAGATCACCAGGCCTTTCATCTGAGGCACGTCTGGGTGGACGCCAACCTCCAGCCTTTCGGTTAGCAGCCGAGCGCACTGACCATTTGCACCACCCAGGACTCCTAATAAGTAAGCCTCTTACAGACTGATCCCTGTCCCACTGTACTGGACTTTATAACGGGGCAGACAAAATCAGGAGACAGGGCCATGCCCTCGCCCACGGTAGCAGCCTCCTACAGCTGCTGTAACAAAGCACCATAGACTGGAAGGCTTCTGACAACAGAAATGTATTGTCTCACAGTCCTGGAGGCCAGAAGTCCCAAATCAAGGTGTCAGCTGTACTGATGCCTCCCAAGGGCTCTAAGGGAGAACCTGTTCCAGGCCTCCGTCCTTGCTGCTGGTGATGCCGGCAGTCCTTAGCGTTCCTTGGCTTGTATGTCCCTCACTCCAGTTTCTGCCTCTGTTTTCTGTCTCTGTGTCTCTGTGTCCTCTGTATCTTTCTGTCTCTGTGTCTCCTCGCTTTTATGAGGACACCACTCATAAAAGATTGGGACCCACCCTACTCCAGGATGACCTCACGTTAACCAATTTTATCTGCAAAGATGCTATTTCCAAACAAGGTCGTATTCACAGGCACTGGGGTTAGAACGTCAACGTATCTTTGAGGGGACACAATTCAGTCCCTAACTCCCACCCCCCGGGAAGGTTGTGGGGCAGAAGCGTGTGTGGGGAGCGTCCCCCTCAGGACAGGCCTGTTGCTGTCCGACGCCGGTGATGCTTTGGGCTGGAGCATATGAACCGACTGAGGGCCAGCCCGTCAGAGAGGGCCTCTGAGGGCAGCTGCACCCACAGCCTCACACCAGCCGTCCAGGGGAAAGGACCCAGCAGGCTGACACCCCGCCCTGCGGTCGGTTCCCTGCAGAGCGTCTGAGCATGAAAGACCAGCTGATTGCCCAAAGCCTCGGCGAGAAGCAGCAGATCTTCCTGGAGATGTCTGAGCTGAGCGGCCTCGACGACTGCGCCCAGGGCCCCCGGCCTCGGCTCCTCTTCCGGGGAGGGGACCCCTCTGAGAGCCTGCAGGGGGAACTGCTCCTCAGGTCCGCCATGACAGAGAGTAAGTAGCACTGCGGGGGCTTCACTGCCTGGCCTCCTGTGCTGTGGTTCTGCTTGGGGGAGTTCCTTGGGGCGGTGCAGCAACCTCAGGCCAGGCACACAGCGAATGTGGTCAATGCGCCCCTGTCCCCATGCGTTGGCGTCCGGCTGGGTGACCCACACCCAGAAGCAGTGCCGACCCCACTGTCCATTAGAGCCAGAAGGCCCCTGGACACCACCCAGCCCAGCCCCTACTGCAGAGTTAAAAGCACCTTCTCGCACGTTCAGCAAACACTTGCTGGTTGCCTGCTGC
This sequence comes from Loxodonta africana, assembly GCF_030014295.1. Taxonomy (NCBI): domain Eukaryota; kingdom Metazoa; phylum Chordata; class Mammalia; order Proboscidea; family Elephantidae; genus Loxodonta; species Loxodonta africana. The sequence goes on from NC_087344.1 coordinate 11,595,610, forward strand.
ATGCATGCTGCCCCGCCACGCCCTGGGGATTTAAAGCTGACTGACAGGGTCTCCCCACCTTCGGGAGGTCCCTGATCTTTCTGAAAGGTGGGTCACTGCTCACGCCCCCAGAAAAACGCAGACAAACATGGTAGATCCCTGGGAGGTGCAAACAGTTAAGCACTCAACTGCCAACCAAAAGATTAGCGGTTCAGTCCCACCCAGAGGCACCTGGAAGGACAATCCTGGCCATCTGCTTCTGAAGGGTCACAGCCTCGAAAACCCTGTGGAGCAGTTCTGCTCTGCACACATGGGGTCGCTATGAGTCGGAATTGACTGGACGGCAGTTAGCAGCAACACATTTGGCAGAGAATATCAGAGTCTCGTGAGAAGGTGTTCCCGAGTGCCAGCTGTGTGCAGGTGCCATGGCCACTGTGGCGGAGGGCACTGACAGGTGGCCTAGCTTCTCTGGGGCGCCACCCTGCCCCGGGCTGTGCTGATTCCTCTGTCCAGCCCAGCCACCTGTCCCACCACGCAGAGCAGTCGGAGCGGCCATGCCAGAGCAGCTGGTAGCGGCTACTGGTCATCTTGGCAGGAGTGTCAGCACCACTCTTCCAACGGCGAACAAGAGGGACCCAGCCCCTGCCCTCCAGTGCTCACTGGAGGGTGAAGAGGACAAGACCATGCGGGCACAGGACTCTGCTCTGCTCAGTCCTGCTCCCGCTCCATCCTCCACCTCGTCAATGCAGTTCTTTTCTCCATTTCTCAAATGACCATTGTTCTTGGCCCCCTGAGTACCCTCCCATGCACTGTGCCTCCACATGGAAAGTTCTCCCCACCTCTGTATCTGGCTGGCTCTAGAGGGTTTTGCTGCAACAGCCCTTCCTTCCAAGGCTGCCACGACCACCAAGCGACACGTTTCCTCACCCCACTGCCCCTCCATGGCCTCCTGACCTCATCTGTAACCATTATCTGTGTCCCATCCCGGGACCTGAAACCAGCAGGCAGGCAGGCACCCAGGCTCCCGAGGCCCCATGCAGACCGGGCGGGCTAGAGTGGGCAGTATGAGCACCTGGTGCTCAGGAAGCTGCCTGCCTTCCCACTCCCCCACCCACCACTATCTCAGGACCTCTCATTTGGATGTGAATTGGCATGTCCTGGTGGCAGACCTGGAGTGAGACTGAAATCTCACATCAGAGGATGGGGTGCTGGCCCTTGGGACAGCAGCAAGGCTCCGTGGGGCGGCTCTCACCCCTTCTGTCCCCCCCGCAGTTGAGGACATACAGAGCCTGCTCTGTAGGCGGCTGGGCAGTGCCAACAACCAGGCAGAGGATGGCTGTGTTCCCAGTGGCCTGCCTCGCAGGGCAGAGACCTTTGGGGGCTATGACAGCACCACCAGCCTCAGTAAGAGTAAGTGGTCACCCTCCCCACCCACCGCCTTGCGGGCTCCTCATATTAGCAGCAGGTCCCGCCCTGTCCCTGAGGCAGTGCCGTTTCTCAGAACCTTCCCTTCACCCTGCTTCTGGGCAGAGCCCCCTATTGCCCCTCTCCCCGGACCTTGCAGAGAATCCCGGATGGTCTGGGGTTCTGGAACCTTCCAGGGGTTGTTCCGACTGTGGAGCCTGCCCTGCTGGTCTCTGAGACCCCCCTCGAGCTCTGTCCCAACATCTCTCACCTGCATGTGCCCCTCCCCGTGTTAGCACAGGCTGGGTCACACTCCCAACACAGTTTCCTACCCCCGGGGAGGGCTCCAGACCCCCATGGGCCCTGGCGCATCCTAACACGCCCACCTGTGCTTTTCAGACGGCAGTTTCAAGAAAAAGGTCTACAGCAACGAGCCCAGGACCCATGACTGCAGAGGCCCAGCGAGCAGCCCTGAGGGGAAGCCCGGTGACACCCCAGGGGCCCCCGAGGAAGCCCCCCAGGCAGTACGTGGCTCCCCCGGGATAGGCGTTGTCACTGTCATGGCAGCCTGTGTTTGGGCCCCGCCTTGAGGCAACTGGCAGCAGTGCTGCTCCATCTCCTGGTGAATGACACACCCCAGGGTAGAGACACAGAGGGTGTGTCAGTTCCCGGCCGTGGTGACAACTTACCACAAATATGGGTGGCTTAGAAGCATAGAAATGCATTCTCTCACCTTCCGGAAGGCAGAAGTCTGAGTTCAGGCCTTGGCAGGGCCACGCTCTCTCCCAGGGCTCTAGATCTTTCTGAAGCAGCTGGTAGCCCTGGGCCCGCAGCAGCATCCTCCTGTGCCTGCCATCCATCACATGGCTACCTTCCTTCTATGTCTGTCTGTGTCTTCACTTTTATGTGGAAACTAGCGATACAGGATTAGGGCCCACCCTGCTCCTGCATGACCTCATGTTAACTAATTGCATTTGCAAAGGCACGATTTCCAGACAGGTTCACAGGTACCTAGGGCTAGGACTTCAACATACCTTTTTGGGGCCACCGTTCAACCATAACAGAGCATAAGCCTGTGTGCTTTCACCTGCTCCCCCAGGAGGCTGGCCTGTAACCTAAGGGCAGGGAGGGGTGGAGAGGGGCCATCAAAGGTGAGACACACTGGGTGGGGTCCCCAGCTCTGACCTCACCCCCATCTCAGAAGCCAGACCTCCCACATACATGCCCCTGTCCAGAGTCAGAGTGGAGGCGGGGTGGACGTAGGGCTTCCATCAGGGCCAGGTGCCCTGTCACCTCTGGAGCCACCCTCCCTGCACTGCTCATCCAACCTCCAGGCCTCCTACGCAACGGCCCCACATCCCCCAGTGGGGTGCAGGGGGCCCCTGCGGACACTGCTGTCACTGTTGACCACCTTGGACAGATCCTGGAAGGAGGACCCGGGGCCGCCATTCATCCAGCTTTCCTAGCCCCTCCTGCCTTCTCGTCCTTGCCGCTGGGCTGGCTCTTCGAGTCTTGTATACGTGGTTGAGCTACCTGTTTTATTGTTTGTCTTATGGGCTTATCTACCTTTGGCTGAAGGGTGAACCTCAGGAGTGACTTCAGCACTGAGTTAAAAGGGTGTCTGGGGGCCATACTCTGGGGGTTTCTCCAGTCTCTGTCAGGCGAGTAAGTCTGGTCCTTTTTCGTGAGTTAGAATTTTGTTCTACGTGTTTTTCCTGCTCTGCCTGGGACCCTCTGTTGTGATCCCTGTCAGAACAGTCAGTGGTAGCTGGGCACCATCTAGTTGTGCTGGGCTCAGTCTGGTGGCGACTGGTAGTTGTGGTCCATTAGTCCTTTGGACTAATCTTTCCCTTGTATCTTTGATTTTCTTCATTTTCCCTTGCTCCAGAAGGTGTGTGACCAGTGGAGCATCTTAGATGGCCATTTGCAAGCTTTTGAGACCCCAGACGCTACTCACCAAAGTAGACTGTAGAACATATTCTCTATAAACCGTTATGCCAATTGAGTTAGGTAGCCCCTGAGACCGTGGTCCCTAGCCCTCAGCCCAGTAACTCGGTCCCTCAGGGAGTTCAGATGTGTCTGTGAAGCTTCCATGACCTTGCCTTGGTCAAGTTGTGCTGACTTCCCCAGATCCAAGCCCAGCCCTGTCTCATGCTGAACGGGCATCCCTGAGTAACAGCGGTCAGGCTCCCTTGAGCTGGGTTCAGGCTGACGCGTACCTTGTGATTTGCCCTTGTGTCTCCGCAGGCGCCAGGTGCAGACAGCAGCCCCTGTGGCCTGGAGTCAGAGGTAGGTGCTCGACTCCCAGGCTTGCTGAGCCCACCCACTCCAGCTGCAGGCGGAGAACCGTGTATCTCTCTCCCACAGCTTGTCCAGCGGATCCAGACGCTGTCCCAACTGCTTCTCAGTCTCCAGGTGAGGGGATTTCGGGAAGCTGCAGGCTGCCCTTCTCCCGAGTTAGGTTGGAGTCAGAGGAAGGGGGCCATGCTATTCCCAACTTGCCACGGAGCCTTTGGCCTGCGTTCCCACAGCTCATGGTCCTGCGCCCCATCCCCTAGGCAGTCATCGCGCAGCAGGACAGCTTCGTGGAGCTGCAGCGGGCTACCATTCAAGAGCGAGAGAAGCAGCTGCGGCTGCAGTCAACACGAGGGAGTCTGCTGCTGGAGCAGGAGCGGCAGCGCACCTTTGAGAAGCAGCGGGAGGAGCTGGCGGGTGTGCAGAAGCTGCAGGGCCAGCTGCGCCTGGAGCAGCAGCGCTGGGAGCGTGAGCGTGCCAGGCAGCAGCAGGCGCTGGAGCTGGCGGCCACCCGGCTGCAGGAGCACGAGGGCGAAGCGCAGCAGCTGCAGGAGCGACTGGACCAGGAGCGCGCGGAGCTGGAGCGGCAGCGCCAGGCCTACCAACACGACCTGGAGCGGCTGCGCGAGGCCCAGCGGGCTGTGGAGAAGGAGCGCGAGCGGCTGGAGCTGCTGCGGCGGCTCAAGAAGCAGAACACGGTGCCGGCAGTGCTGCCCACTGAGGCGGCCGCTGAGGTGAGCGTGCGTGGGAGAGCATGGAGCTGTTGTGTGGATGTGTGTGGCTGCGTGGGCACATGAGTGTGAGTGAGCACTGTGTACACGGGGTGGGGACTGCGCACGTGTGTGGGAGTACGCATGGCAGAGCATGTCTGAGTACATGGAGGTGTTACGTGTTTGTGTGTGAATGTGTGCATATGAGTGAATGAGCACTGTGTACACGGGGTGGGGACTGCACGTGTGTGGGAGTAAGCATAGGGAGCGTCTCTGAGCGCGTGGAGGTGTTGGGTGTATGCGTGTGAATGTATGCACATGAGTGTGGGAAAGTGCGTGCACGTGAGTGCGGATGAGCACGGGAGTAAGTGTGGAAGAGTGCGTGTGTGTTGTATGGGAGTGCGTGTGCACATATGGGGATATTAAGTGTGTGATTATGTGTGCACATGAGTGAGCACGTGAGTGGGTATGTGTGAATACGGGGGAGTGTGTGTGTGTGTGTGTGCGCGTGTGTGTGTTTTGGGAGCAGGGGCGAATGACCAAATCCTTCAGGCCCAGGTCCAGGGACTGTCCCTGGAACAGAAACCCCCCCCTGAGAGGCCAGGAGTCCCTCAGGCTGGGACTGGGAGCAGGTGAAGTCTGTCCATCTTTTCAGCTGAGACTCGGGCAAGGCTGGCAGGTGGCCCTGGGGAAATCTGAAGAGCAAGACCCCTTGTCGGAGCAGGGTTCCAGCTGAATGGGCTCATATGTGCCTGACGGTGATCTCCTTTCAGGTTCAGCCCCCGAGCCACCCTGCCAGCTTCAACGGAGAAGGGCTGGAAGGACCCATGGCCTTGGCCAAAGTGCCAGGGATGTGGATGAGTGTGCTGCTGTCCGGATCCGGGCCTGAGTACACGGAGCACCCTGAGGGGGCACGCCGGGATAGCGTGCCGGCCGAGAGCCGGCTGGCCAAGAGCGATGTGCCCATCCAGCTGCTCAGTGCCACCAACCAGATCCAGCGGCAGGCAGCTGTGCAGCAGCAGATCCCCACCAAGCTGGCCACCTTCACCAAGGGCAGTAAGGACAAGGGGGGCAAGAGCAGGGGCTCCCAGCGCAGCGAGAGCACAGGTGAGCCTAGTCCTAGCAGGGTGGGGGACGTTGCCGGCTCAGAGCAGCGGGCACTAACGGTCCTCCCAGCCCCTCTTAACCAGCACAACACAGGCCCTGCTCACAACCCTGGGGCTGGAGGTGGCCATCTCAGAGTGTGTCCTTGATCAGGGTTCCTTGTGGGGTACAAAAAGAAGACTCCAGTGTCATTGTTTGGAGAGATTGCCAAGAGAAAAATTAAAAGGCACAAACATGATGACACTATGAGGCCTCCCTTTGTGTGGAAGTCTTAACTCAAAATGACAAACCCCAGGTCCTCTTCCTGCCTTGATCCTCAGACTGTGGGATCAGGGACAGGGGCGTCTTAGCAGTTCAGAGACAAATGCCTACTAGACCCGAGGCCAAACTCTGCTAGACGCCACGGGCCCCAGGAGATGGTCGAGGGCAAGAGGTCAGAGCACCCTGAGCACTTACGAATGGCACGGCCCAGGCCTGAGACAAGCTGCCACCCCAGCCCTGGTTCACCCACTGACTGGATCTGAGGAAGGGCACTGTCTTGGTATTTTTCACGTGGTTTTAGAAAGTAGGTCCACTGGATCTGATAATGTCTTGATATTTTTGGTATGGTTTTAGAAAGTAGGTGTGAGCCCACTGGGTGTCCATGCTGTTGCCATAGTAACTGTTTCTAACACTTGGGTGCTGAGCTCCCCCACTGGGCTCTACCCAGTATATTACGTTTGACGCAAAGGAGGTCTGTGGGTATTGTGGATGGTCTGTCGGATGCAGCACAAGGAAGTGAGCCTCACGCAGGAAGGCTAGAGAACAAATAGAGTTTAGCACTTGCAGGTCAGAAAGGAAACCAGAGCATGTCCACACAGGGCCATCCAGGGTGTTGCACAGGGGACAAGCCAGCAACAAGCTGAAAGCGTAGCAGAGGACTTATGTATCCAAGCAGGGTGGGTATCTAAATTATCTAGTGCTGTTTTAACGGAACGTCACCAGTGGATGGCTTTAACAAACAGAAGCTTATTCTCTCACAGTCTAGGAGGCTAGAAGTCCAAATTCAGGGCTTCAGCTCCAGGGGAAGGCTTTCCCTTTCTGTTGGCTCTGGAGGAAGGTCCTTGTCATCAGTCTTCCTTTGGTTTAGGAGCTTCTCAGCTCAGGGACCCCGGGGCCAAAGGACACACTCTGCTCTTCGCACTGCTTTCTTGGTCCCCCTTTCTCTCTGCCAGCTTCTCTCTTTTATATCTCAAAAGAGATTGACTTAAAGTACAGCCTCATCTCGCAGAGAGTCCTGCTTCATTAACATCATACCCATTGCCGTTGAGTCAATTGCAACCCATAGCGGCCCTACAGGACAGAGTAGAACTGCCCCATAGGGTTTCCAAGGAGCACCTGGTGGATACGAACTGCCAGCCTTTTGGTTAGCAGCTGTAGCTCTTAATCGCTACACCGCCAGGGTTTCCGTGAACATCATAGAGGCCAGATTTACAACACATAGGATAATCACATCAGATCACAAAACGGTAGACAACCACACAGTACTGGGAATCATGGCCTAGCCAAGTTGATTCACATTTTGGGGGGCACAATTCAGTCCACAAAAGCGGCTTAGCTAGGTTTCACAGGCTAACATTTTATTGGTCAGTTTAAAAGTTTCTAGGGCATTAGCATGGGAAAGAGAGAAGTTTTGTGTCGGGAGAAGCTATATGGTGCGTGGCCAGGAGGGTCACTTAGAGACCACATGTTGAGACTGTGTGCTAAAACGGGACCCGAGTCCAAAACTGGGTGAAAGGGCAGCTAACATGGGGCCATCGGGTAGATTCCGACTCACGGCAAAGCTATGGGACAGAGTAGCACTGCTCCATGGAGTTTTTAAGGTCGTAATTGTTACAAAAGCAGACTGCCACGTCTGTCTCCTGTGCAGCGGCTGGTGAGTTTGAACCGCAGACCTTTCAGTTACTGGCCAAGCACTTAACCTCTGCGCCACCAGGGCTCCTTCAAAAGGGCAAATAGGAGGAATGCTGAGGCAGCAAACTGTAGTCCGCATACGGCCCTCATGACACCCAGTGCCTTCATGTACCTCTAGTGGCCCCATCCCAAGGAGCAGGGCACCTGGGGCCCAGAGGCAGCGAGTCCCTCGGACAGCCTCCTAGAGGTGGTGGAGCTGAGCCAGCCCTGGGGCCCCTTGGCACAGCGTGGACAACCCTAGCAAGGAGGCTGTGGCCCTCCCGGGCGAGGACAGTTCTGAAACCCTCGGCAGCCTTGGAGGGGGACCCATGCTCACAGCCCCACGTACGTGCATCAGGATGAGGGATGTTTGCTGGGGCCGACAGGCCCAAGGCTGCCTTGCCCTCGGCATCCAAGTGTTGAATCACCCTGGGGTACTTTTGGCCGCAGGGGGGCGCTCTCCCTGTATTTGTGGCTCATGTCTGAGCAGGGCCCAGTTACAGGAGCAGGTTCTGGGGTCCTCCTTCATCTGGTTACCCGTGGACAGTGTTGAGGAAAAGGGGTGGCCCCTCACTGCTCTGGGGTCCCCTCACTGTTCTGGGGTACCCCTCACAGTCTGCGGGACCCTTCAGTGCTCTGGAGTCTGCCTTCACTATCGTCGGTCAGTCCATGTCGAGCAGGCCAAGCTCCACAGTCTGGCCCCCTCTTTCAGCCCCTGTCCCCCTCTTTCAGCCTCTGCCCCCTCTTTGAGCCTCTACCCCCTTTCAGCCTCTGCCCCCTCTTTCAGCCTCCGACCTGAAGCAGCAGCCGCTCCTCAGCAAGCTCAAGGGGAGGGATGACAATGCTGCTGCGCGTACCCGCCGCCCACTGAGCCCCGTCCTGCTCAGCAGCCTGCTTGGTGGCCAGAGTGCCACGCAACCCCCAGGTGAGCCCAGCCCCAGGCATGAGGCTGCCCCCCGACCCCCACCCAGTGCCCGGGGATTGCTGACAGCCCGGCCGCACTCCCTTTCTTCCAGAGCCCTGCCTCCCGCCCCCGAGCCCAGCTCCTGCCGATGGTGCATCCGAGCATGTTTCCCGGAGGCTGAGTGGGGGCGCGTCCTTCCTGCCACCGGCGGCCACCCCACAGCCCGCTGAGGAAGAAACCAGCAAGGAAGACGTCATCTTCTTCTAGAAGGGCATGGCTTGAGGTGCTAGCTGGAGATGGCCCTGCAGACCCCTCCCTCAGTCTGCCCACCCCCCTGTCCTGGGGGTCCCCGTGGCCACCGGCTCTCCCTCTCCCTCTCCCAGCACGCCACCACCGGTGACCGCCGTCTGGGCGGGGTTGGGCTGGAGCCGCCTGTTGGTGCTCCACCGTCTCATGCGCCCAGCTTTCTGTAGGGTTAGCCGTGGTGCCTGGGTAACTTTCTGCACCTCTTTTTCTTCTCAAAAGAAGAATGTTTCATTGAAGGCTGAACCAGAGCTAAGTCAGGTTGCTGTTTGAAAGCACAGTAGCCCATGTGGGTGGGGGAGAAGCCGTTTCTCCTGGAGCGTCTGAGGCATCAGGTCCAAGCTCGTGCGAGAGGACGGGGTGCCGGGGGCTGTGTCTGTCCTTAGACCCGGCAGGATCGACTCCAAAGCAGAGACCTCGCGTTGTGGGTCCATCATGGCCCCCAAGGTCCAGGGTGTCTCCTGGTCCTCTGAGCTCCAGCAGGGTGGGGCGTCCTCTTGTCTGGCCTCTCCACCAGGCACAGCATGCTTGGGGGCAGAGCAGGGCCACGTGGCAGACAGTCTGCAGGTCAGAAGGTCATCCTGAGCCAGGCTGCACGAGGTCATAGTGAGGTGGCAGGCAGTGCTTTTCCAAGACGCCCACAAAGTCAGCACTGCTCCTTGGGCCTTGAGGACACCCACTGCTCCCCCACATCTGGCCTGCTGGGGAAGCTAGCCTGGGAACAATGGTCCGCATCGCCCCAGGGGCTCATTGAGCTGTGGCCAGGGCACCCCCAGGATCCCAGATGGGAGTGGTCCCTTGTGCTGCCAGGAGGAAGTCCCCAGGGCCGGAGTTCCTGGCTGACAGCCCTGGGCCGCACATCATGGAGGTGTATCCCATACGCCAGGCCTCTGTGTGGTATGAGGTGAGCCAAAGGAGGGAACCTGCAGCCTGCAGCAGCTCCACCCCATTAAGCGTTGCCTACCTGGGACAGGGAAGGTGCAGGGGGGCCGCATCCCCCCCACCCCAGGCAGGCCCCTGTGCCAGCTCGGGCCAAGGTTCAAGCTTGGATGTCAGGGGTCACTTTTCCAGCCTTTTTCTGGGCCCAGGCCTCCCCTAAGCCTGAGCAGTACCCCTCCCAAGGCTCGACCAAGGCCTGGGCCCAGGTCCTCGGAACCCCGAGGTCCCAGTGCCTGATACCAAGTGTCCTCGGGGGGGGCGCCGTGTCCAGCATGGATGTCTCACAAGGGGGAGGCTTTGTCAGAACTGCTCACTCTGAGGGCCTGGCCCACCAATCAGCCCAGGACTCAGAAGGGCACCTGACGGGCCGGCGGCCATGTGGAGCCGTGGGGCAGCTGCCTGCCAGCTCCCCACCTCATCTTGGAGGAGGAACTAAAAGCAGCGGTTTCAAACCTGAGCACAGAACATGGCTTAGGCATCCCCTGGCCCTAGAGAACCTCTCCCCCTTCTTCCTGTCGTTTGTTCGTCTGTCCGGGGGCTGTGGCATCAGTGATGAGCAGATGGAAGCACGTCCTTCCCGCTGGTCCCATGACACGAGCGCACCTGCCCCGTGTCAGACCTCACCTGGGCCTTGTTTCCCAGCAGGGTTTGGGTTTTGTACTGAAGCATGTCAGAGCACTTTAGAGTTGACTTTCCATTCCCGTTCTGTTGTGAAAGAACATTCCTCAACACTCGGGGTTCACTGGGGCTCCGCCGCCACGATTCCTGGAACCCTAACAAGTTTAGGGCGTTTCCGCGGCCTTGAGGCAGGGGTCGCGCTATCCACACCTTCTCCCGCCAGGCCCCTGGCCATCCCTCGTAGAGTCTAATTTTATTCGTCAAGTCAGTGGTTGGGCAAATGTTAGCATCTCTGTTGAGTCTGTGCACGTCTTTGTTCATGGTGACAATGATTCTCGTCCACCTGACAGTTGCTTCTACGATGACAGTTTCCTCAATGTGGGATTTCAGAACCGCCCTGGGACTTCTGACCTGATTCTAGCAATAAAAATGTCTAGAAGGAGCTCTGCCTGAAGGGGAAGCCCTTGGTTTTGTTTTGAAATTGATTTCTGCCCAAATGGTGGGAGGTGTTCTAGCCACGGGCTGGGGAGAGGGCTCCCCCAAGTGGGGAGCAACACACACTCAGCTCCACAGCCCCCTCTGCTGTGACAGGACTTGGGGATGCCTGGAGGCCAGGCTGGGGCCTCCCAACAGCCCTGTGCAGCTCCTGCCTCGAGCATTGGAGCTCAGGAAGGTTCTAGGGACGGCCACTGCCACATCAGACCTGTGGGAGCTGACCATGGGGCACAGGCGGTGGGTGCAGGGAGACTGGGAGCCCTCGGGCGACAGATCTGACTCCACGGAGGGCCCAGCAGGTTAGTCTGCACTGGCTGCCTCTAGACGCCCCAGCAGTGATCATGTCTACATGTTCACAGTCTGAGGCAGGTGGCGAGGGGGCTGCAGGGCTCCCAGACAACCACCCCCAGCCACACAGCGTCCCCTCCCTTCAGGCCTGTCCTGGAGGCCTCATGATTTCAGCCCTCCTCCATGAGAGCCGCCCGTCCCTCATTTGGGTCTGGGGTACCCAAGAGGGCCATGCTTGCTTCCGGGAGGCCCCCACCCCCACTGCCTCCTGTCCTCTGTCAGAGCTAAACACATCCATCCTCCACACCTGGGCTCACAGGGATTTCGTTGCCCACACACAGCCCAAACCTGAGGCGGCTGAACCACCGGCCCCAGAGAAGTGGACCACACAGCCAGCGAGGTCCCCGTCTCCCTAGCAACTGCCAGCTGGTCACCACAGTGCCCACACTGTCATCTAGTGTCACACTGTAGCCCTGGGCTGATACAGAGCCTCTGGGACCCTGTGGTACAGAACTTTTTTTAATCCAAAATAACCAAGGAGGGTGTAACTTTAGGTCCTTTTGTGTGTTCAAGAGCCCAGTTATTAATTCCTGATTTCTGCCTTGACCCAGTGTTATGGATTGAACTGTGTCCCCCAGAAATATGTGCAAGTCATAAACCTACTCCCTCTGAGGTATAAAAAGGCCGGGACAGAGACAGAGGCACACACACGGGGAAGACGAGGGACAGACAAGGGAGACCAAAGATTGCCCCAGCTACTAGGATGGCCATACCCTGAATTCCCAGTGCCAGCCTCCTGAACTGTGAGAAAATAAATTCTTGTTCTTTAAAGCCACCCACTTGTGGTATTTGTGTTACGGCAACACTAGGTAAGAGGAGCCCTGGTGGTGCAGTGGTTAAGAGCTCAGCTGCTAACCAAAAGGTCAGCAGTTTGAATCCACCGGCAGCTCCTTGGAAACCCTGTGGGACAGGTCTAGTCTGTCCTATAGGGTCGCTATGAGTCGGAATCAACACTTGACAGGAAAGGGTTTGGGTTTTAGGTAACTAAGCCCAATCAGGGTCCAGTCAGGAGACAAACCATCCTGGCTACAAGAGCAGAGAGAATTTAATATAAAGAACTACAGCAGCAGCTGGTGGATCCAAACTGCGTGCCTCCTGGTTAGCAGCCAAACACTTAACCACCGCGCCACCAGGGATCCAGCTAGGTGTGTTGTCGTCAGGTGCCCTCGAGCCGGTTCTGACTCAGAGTGACCCTGTGTACAGCCAAACGAAACGCTGCCTGGTCCTCGCCAGCCTCACGATCCTTGCTATGCTTGAGCCCACTGTTGCAGCCACCCTCAATCCACCTCGTTGAGGGTCTCCCTTTTTTCCCCTGACCCTGTACTTTACCACGCATGCTGTCCTTCTCCAGGGACTGATCTCTGCTAACAACACGTCCAAAGTATGTAAGATGCAGTCTCACCACCTTTGCTTCTAAGGGGCATTCTGGCTGTACTTCTAAGATTTGTTCGTTCTTTTGGCTGTCCGTGGTATATTCGATATTCTTCGCCAACACAATTCAAAAGAGTCAATTCTTCAGTCTTCCTTATTCATCACCCAGCTTTTGCACATATATGAAGCAATTGAAAACATCATGGATTGGGCCGGGCAACCTTAGTCTTCAAGGTAACGGCTTTACTTTTTAACACTTCAGAGAGGTCTTTCGCAGCAAATTTGCCCATTGCAATGCATCTTGATTTCTTGACTGCTGCTTCCATGGGTGATGATTGTGGATCCAAGTAAAACGAAACCCTTGACAACTTCCAATCTTGATGTTACTTACTGGTCCAGTTGTGAGGATTTTTGTTTTATGTTGAGGTGTAATCCATACTGAGGGCTGTGGTCTTTGATCTTCAGCAGTAAATCCTTCAAATCCTCTTCACTTTCAGCAAGCGAGGTTGTCATCTGCATGACGCAGGTTGTTAATGAGTCTTCCTCCAGTCCTGATGCCGTGTTCTTTATAAAGTCCAGCTTCTCGGATATATTTGCTCAGGATACAGATTGAATAGGTATGGTGAAAGGATACAACCCTGACCCACACCTCTCATTTAAACCATGCAGTATCCCTTTGTTCTGTTTGAATGAATGCCTCTTGGTGTATGTACAGGTTCCTCATGAGCATAATTAAGTGTTCTGGTATAGAGTTGTTAAGTCAATAACCGGCAATGTAAAAAGAGAACGCTAAGGCAGCACTGTCCAGCAGAAATATACAAGCCACGTAGGAGATTTTTAACTTCCTAGTAGCAACATTAAAAAAGTAAACAGGTGAAGCTAAAAATGTACTTTATTTAACCCGATATATCCAAAATACTATCGTTGCAACACGTAATCAATATGAAAATTATTGAAGTATTTCCCATTCTTTACTTGGGCTGTCTTCCGAGTCTGGTGTGTATTTATTTTACACCCACAGCACACTTCAGCACAGGTTCGCCACGTCTCCAGTGCTCAGTAGGTGAGAGGTCCACTCATCCACCACTGGTGGCACCCCTAGGGCTGGGAGAACAAAGGGAACCAGTGGGAGTCACTAAGATGTGGAATTGTGGAGAACGGGCCCTGTGGAGCTGAAACTCAGGCCCCTGAGGTGGGGTGCTAGCCAGTCCTTTGGTGCTGGTGACTGGGGGCAGCCATGAGCCTGGTTCTACAGGCTCTGGAAACACTGCAGACTTCCACCACCACTTCCGCGAGGAGCTGGCAGGGGGCACAAGTTCTCCCTCCTGAGGACCCTCGAACTTCCTTTAGCAGCACTTCTTGGCCACCCAACAGAGAGCAGCCAGCAATGCAGAAATGTAGTTTTGGGGTCCCCATCCTGGCCACAGAGCACAGAAACCCAAACCCACTGCTGTTGAGTCAACTGCAACTCATGGCGACCACATGTGTTACAGAGTAGAACTGCTCCACAAGAGTTTTCTTAGCTGTGATCTTTATGGGAGGGGATTGCCAGGCCTTTCTTCTGCAGCACTGCTGAGCAGGTTTGAACCGCCAACCTTTTGGTTAGTAGTCGAGTGCAAACTGCGCCCCCCAAGGACCTTCAGAGCACAGAAGGAGCAGAGAAACAACAGTGTAGGAACCAGCCCACCCCTAAACATAGCATAGCCAGTGCACCCTCTTTCTGAGGGGACAGGATGGAAAGAAACTTTGGTTCCCCAAAAGCAATAGCGGAGCAGTAGTGCAGGGGCAGTGGATGCAGACTGAGCCCTACACTCTCACCCCAGTGCTGGGCTGCAGAGGCAAATGTTTTTAAATCACTTCATCGCCCAGCATTGGAGCCAAATGCAAACCAACTGAAGTACCAGCGAGGGCCAGGGCCCCATACAGACACAGTAATGATAATCCCCTTTAAACGCCCACCATGGTCCCGGGGGCTCACTGAGGGAGGATGTCTGAGCTCCAAACACTTGGGGCATTGAAGGTTTTCTCCCTTTATTAACTCCTCACTCCCCGCTCCCCCATGGGGCCCTGGTAACCACTCATCTTTGTCTCCACGGATTTGCCTGTTCTAGATACTTCAGGTAAGCACAGTCACAGTGTTAACGTAAGTACAACCACATCATGTTGGTCCTTTTGTGTCTTTCCCCTTTTCTGAGGGGTCGTTGTTAGTTGCCGCCGGGTTGGCTCCAACTCATGGCAACCTTATGTATAACAGAATGAAACATTGCCCAGTCCTGTGCCATCTTCATGGTCCTTGGTATGTTTCAGTCCATCGTTTTGGCTACTGTGTCAGTCCCTCTCATGCAGGGTTTCCCTCGTTTTCGCTGACCTTCTACCAAACGTGATGTCTCCTTTTCTAGCCACTGGTCTGTCTTGATGACGTGTCCACAGTAAGTGAGCCAAAGTCTTACCATCCTTGCTTCGAAAATGCACAGCTGTCAGTGTACTGGGAGATGGTTCCTGGCAAATGTGTGCGTGTGCTCAGGGATCCCACCCCCCAGTGAAGGCAGAGAACATTTTCTCCCCCTACCCCAGAATCCTCCCTCCTGCCCCTGCACAGCCCCCAAAAGGTGTAGAACCACTGCCCAGGTTGGGGGAGGACAGTGGCAGCAGCAAGCACAATAACCTCACACCTGAGCCGGGCGCCAGCCCCACGCATCACATTTATTCTCCCCAAGCCTTCTCCCCAAAGGCCTCCCCTGCCTGCCTTTCCCCAACACAAGATCCCTCCGCCCCGCGGAGCCCACAGTTGCCTCTCCTGTTCCAGGAGGCAGGGTCCCGGTCCCTCCCCAAGGCCCAGAGGGAAGCTGCCTCAAGGTCCAGAGCCTGGCCTGGGTGGAGGACTCAGCCCAGCGCCGGGGAGGCTCACACCTGTGCCCACTCACCACATGGGTTGACATCTCGGGCAGGGCCTTCTCTGCTCTGCACTCCATCTCCCCCAACTGGGTACTCGTATGCTCAGTTCCAGACCCAGCCCCTAGCCCCGGTGATGGCTGGTGATGGCCTGGTGGTTCCGACTGTGTCCCCGGCTCCTTAGGCTGAGTCAAGAGCTGGCAGTGTCAGCCTGGTGGTCAGCCTGGTTGTCACGGGCCCTGACGGCCTGGTACACGCTGAGGATGGAGGACACGGTGCCCAGGAGGCCCACCAGCCACGGGGGGAAGCAGCCAGCCCACAGCACTCCTGGGGGCAGCCAGTGCACGGCGTTGGCCAGGTCGGCCAAGTTGCTGAGCAGAGTCAGCGTCTCCGACCAAATCTGCGCCTCCAGGGTCCTCCACTTGCTACAAGGTGGCTGCCTGCAGGAAGCAAAGGGGACACACACCATGGCCGCCAGGCAAGGACAGAATGACGACAGGCCCCTCATGAGTGAGAAGCACCCTGGGGCCACTGTGCCATCCCCAACCTTTCCACAGAGTCAGTCCCTGTCACACACCCAGAGGGAGCCCCCAGCATGAACAGGGGGCATGGATGGGGGTGTGAGTGTCAAATCCACACCTCAGTCCCCCCGACCCCCAATATGGGCAGGGAAGTAGATGAGGGCTGATTGGTGGGAAGGTTCTGGACCTGTGACCTGACCCATGTCCCTGAGGTATAGCCGCCCAGTGCATCTGTGGGAGGGACAGGGGCCCCTCAGCTGGCAAACCTCAGGCTGGATAGCCCAGGCCCTGGACAAAGTCACCTCCTTTCCCAGGATGAGTGAGTGACAATGTCCTTGGGAGATTAGCTCCTCCCTGTGGGGGCGTGGTTGGGAAGGCCCTGCCTCAGAGTCCTCACCGCCCCACTTCTTCACTGTGGGGCCTCAAGCAAGCCTCAGCTTCCCCATCTGTAAAAGGTACTGCACCCCCTGGGGGCTCTGGGAGGACCTGTGACCCAGCACCCGTTACACACCAGCTCTGGACCGGGCATGTGGTGGGGCTAATAATGGTGGGGACTCTGGGCAGCTCCCCTGAGAGCCCGCAGGAGGTGGAGCCTATAGACGAAGGAGGCCTGTCTGTCTCCCGGTGGGATGCCAGATGCGTACCTGGGGAAGGCCACCGTGGGGCTCCTCAGCCTCCGACTCAGCTTCAGTATCACCCACAGGGACCTGCAACACCAGACAGGAGAGGGGACCCATGGCAAAGGCCTAAGGGCCAGTGGCTCTGCCTCCTGTCACTGCTGCCTCTGTCCCCTGGAGGTCTGCCAAGCTCACAAACAGGCGGCTCAATCCTTTTCCTGCCACCATGGTCCTACACCTCCTGGAGCTCCAGGCCCAGGGCCTCACAAATATGGACCCCAGGCTTTCCAGGCCTTCCACACCAGATTCAGGGGTGTCTGCTGCTTCTGGTGTGACCACCAGACCTCACCTGGCCTCTGAGACCTGCTGGCCAAGGACCCACAGCTCAAAGGAACATCAGTCCCGCCCACTGCACTGTCACACCAGGCCCGTCCACTGCACCCCTGCACCGGGCCCGCCCGCCGCACCCCCGCACCAGGCCCACCCACTGTACCCTCACACCAGGCCCACCTGCTGCGACTTCATACCAGGCCTGCCTGCCTCACTTTCCCTCCATGCAGAGTGCTTACAGTTGAGGACACTAAGGCCACCCACTGGACTGGCTGCCAAACCAATGGCCAGCCCTGGGGAAGCTGCTTTTCCTCCCCAAGCCGTGCCTGCCCCTGACATACACACACACAGAGACACACAGAAATACACACCACACACACAGACACACACACCGCGGACACTGGCCCGACCTTCCTAAGACGCCCTGTGTCCTGGGGGCTGGCGTCTGCAGGCTGAAGGTGGGACTCTGCCAGGCCCCTGCCACCAGAAGCCGGGGCTGTGGGGCATGCAGGTGACTAGTGTCCCTGGCCCAGGAAGACGTGATTCTGCTGGCTGGCGGACTTTCCGGCTAGAAGCTCCAGGGCCTGGTCCCATCCCCCAGCCACGGTGCAAGACCCATCTGTGGACCCGTCCAGGTGACACGTCCCCCACGGGTCCAGGACACAGGGTAGCACCTGCAGTGTGGTAAGCGGATCTTCGTCAGAGCCACCTGGGGGACTTGGCAAAAACACCGATTCCTGGGCCCCTCAGACCCGCAGAACCAGAACTAGTGCCTGGCCCATTTTAACAACCTCCCACGTGACTCTCTGGCACCTTGGAGCCCTGAGGACAAACAGCTTGATGCACTCACACACTGAGTGCCCCCTAGCCCCGCACCCCTGCTCCCACCACACCCAGAGAAATGGCGGGAAAACCACACGCCCCAGAAAAGAATGGAACCAATTAGCACGGCCCCACAACTTCCTCTGTGGGGCCCTTGGCCGAAGAGCCCAGTGGGTGTGTCAGTGAACTGAGAGGCACAGGGAACGCTGGAGATACAGTGAGGGACATGGGAACACTGAAGCCGTGCCCCCAGGTATCTTAGCTATGGGGGAGCAGCAACAGTGTAGCAGGAAAAGGAAGGCTCACTGAAATGAAGGAGTGACTAACTACAGACTCAGCTGGACAAGGAATCTCCAAAGGCCAAGGTGATGAGAAAGACACAGAACTGTGAGAGGCCGCAGACCAAGAAAGCAGGACTAGAGGAGGACCCACGGAAGCCAGGCCAGCTGCAAAACCCACCACGTCATTCACAGCCGGAATATGTCCAACCTGCAAGTGCCTGTCACATCCGAGCCCTGGGACCCTGCTACCCACTGCTTCTTGTCCTCCGCCTCACGACATTAAGTACTGAAATGCATAAAATCCAACTGCCTGGAGTCGGCTCCCACTCACGGCGGCCCCACGTGTGCAGAGGAGAACTACGCTCCACGGGGTTCCCACTCACGGCGGCCCCACGTGTGCGGAGGAGAGTGACGCTCCACGGGGTTTCCACTCACGGCGGCCCCACGTGTGCAGAGGAGAACTACGCTCCACGGGGTTCCCACTCACAGCGGCCCCATGTGTGCGGAGGAGAACGATGCTCCACGGGGTTCCCACTCACGGCGGCCCCACGTGTGTGGAGGAGGACGATGCTCCACGGGCTTTCCAATGGCCGGTCTTTCAGAAGCAGATCACCAGGACTTTCCTCTGAGGCACCTCTAGGTGAACTCAAACTTCCAACCCTTCAGTTACCGGCAGTGCTTAACCATTTATACCACCCACACCAGTCAGACTAGGTGGGCACTGGTGGCTCAGTAGTGGAAGTTTTGCCGTCCAGGAAGCAGACCCGGGTTCGATTCCTGGCCAGTGCCCCTCGGGAACAGCCACCGCTAGGATGAACAGGTTTCAGCAGAGCTCCCAGACTAAGACAGACTAGGAAGACAGGCCTGGTGATCTACTTCTGAAAATCAACCCATGAAAACCCTACAGCTCATAATGGTGTGACCAGCAGTGTCTCGTTCCATGCTGTGTTGGGTCTCCATGAGTCCGGCACTGACTCAAAGGCAGCTAACAGCAACGATAACAGAGTAGGATCAGAACCGCACAGAAAACAGGACCAGGAAGCCTCTCTTGGCCAGAGAGGACCCTGAGGAGGTGGCAGACGAGAGGCCATGCACCAAAGCTT
This sequence comes from Loxodonta africana, assembly GCF_030014295.1. Lineage (NCBI taxonomy): Eukaryota > Metazoa > Chordata > Mammalia > Proboscidea > Elephantidae > Loxodonta > Loxodonta africana. The sequence continues at coordinate 11,614,578 of NC_087344.1, forward strand.
CCTGTAGCTGTGGCCCCAGGAGCGTCCTCAGCCCAGCGTGGACACCAACCGGGGGTCATCGCCAAGCACATGGGGAAGGTCGAGGCCTGGAGAGAGACACAGCAAGCTGCACTCGCAGACAACAGCTCCAGCAAGGAGATTGCAACCACAGAGACAGGAGCCTCAGAGAGCCAGGAGGGGCCGCGTGCCAGTGTCCAGGAGAGCATGAGACAGTAAACCCGAGCCAGCAGAGGGAAACACAAGAGGCTGGACAGAATCACAGAGATGTGACCGAGGGCTCTCTGAGTCAGACTGAGGGGAATTTTAATCTTCTGCTTTGGGGTGTCTCTATACTCCAGACTGCCTTGACAAGCATATAATTTGGGCTTCTGTAACGGGGAAAGAAGACTTCAAAGGGCGGCTCGAGAAGACAAAGTGAAGTATTATAATGACATGTGCAAAGAGCTGGAGATGGAAAACCAAAAGGGAAGAACACGCTCGGCGTTTCTCAAGCTGAAAGAGTTGAAGAAAAAATTCAAGCCTCGAGTTGCAATAGTGAAGGATTGTATGGGAAAAATATTGAGCGACGCAAGAGGCATCAAAACAAGATGGAGGGAATACACAGAGTCATTACACCAAAAAGAATTAGTCGACGTTCAACCATTTCAAGAGGTGGCATATGATCAGGAACCGATGGTACTGAAGGAAGAAGTCCAAGCTGCTCCGAAGGCATTGGCGAAAAACAAGGGTCCAGGAATTGATGGAATATCAATTGAGATGTTTCAACAAACAGATGCAGCGCTGGAGGTGCTCACTCGTCTATGCCAAGAAATAGGGAAGACAGCTTCCTGGCCAACTGACTGGAAGAGATCCATATTTATGCCTATTCCCAAGAAAGGTGATCCAACCAAATGTGGAAATTATAGAACAATATCATTAATATCACACTCAAGCAAAATTTTGCTGAAGATCATTCAAAAACGGCTGCAGCAGTATATCGACAGGGAACTGCCAGAAATTCAGGCCGGTTTCAGAAGAGGACATGGAGCCAGGGATATCATTGCTGATGTCAAATGGATCCTGGCTGAAAGCAGAGAATACCAGAAGGATGTTTACCTGTGTTTTATTGACTATGCAAAGGCAGTCAACTGTGAGGATCATAACAAATTATGGATAACATTGCAACGAATGGGAATTCCAGAACACTTAATTGTGCTCATGAGGAACCTTTACATAGATCAAGAGGCAGTTGTTCGGACAGAACAAGGGGTTACTGATTGGCTTAAAGTCAGGAAAGGTGTGCGTCAGGGTTGTATTCTTTCACCATACCTATTCAACCTGTATGCTGAGCAAATAATCCAAGAAGCTGGAGTATATGAAGAAGAACGGGGCATCAGGATTAGGGGAAGACTCATTAACAAACTGCATTATGCAGATTACACAACCTTGCTTGCTGAAAGTGAAGATGACTTGAAGCACTTACTAATGAAGATCAAAGACCACAGCCTTCAGGATGGATTACACCTCAACGTAAAGAAAACAAAACTCCTCACAACTGGACCAATGAGCAACATCATGATAATTGGAGAAAAGATTGAAGTTGTCAAGGATTTCATTTTACTTGGATCCACAATCAACAGCCATGGAAGCCGCAGTCAAGAAATCAAGAGACGCATTGCATTGGGTAAATCTGCTGCAAAGGACCTCTTTAAAGTGTTGAAGAGCAAAGATGTCACCTTGAAGACTAAGGTGCGCCTGACCCAAACCATGGTATTTTCAATCGCATCATATGCATGTGAAAGCTGGACAATGAATAAGGAAGACCGAACAAGAATTGACGCCTTTGAATTGTGGTGTTGGCGAAGAATATTGAATATACCATGGACTGCCAAAAAAACGAACAAATCTGTCTTAGAAGAAATACAACCAGAATGCTCCTTAGAAGCAAGGATGGCGAGACTGCGTCTTACATACTTTGGACATGTTGTCAGGAGGGATCAGTCCCTGGAGAAGGACGTCATGCTTGGCAGAGTACAGGGTTAGTGGAAAAGAGGAAGACCCTCAATGAGGTGGATTGACAAAGTGGCTGCAACGATGAGCTCAAGCATAACAATGATTATAAGGGTGGTGCAGGACCGGGCAGTGTTTCCTTCTGTTGTGCATAAGGTCACTATGAGTCGGAACCAACTCAACGGCACATAACAACAACAATAACAATGGGGGAAGGAGAAGTACTGAGTGTTGGAGTCTTCCCCAGGGGCAAGTGACAGCCGATCTGGGACAACCCTCCCCACCACCAAGTACTCCAGGACCAAGGAAATGCAGCCACACCCGAGGTCAGGGGGCCGCACCTCGCTTCACAGAGCGGAGAGACCCTTGCTGCCATTCAAACGCAGGAACTCAGGGAGCTGCTTCTCCTGTATTCTCTGGTGCAGGGGACTCTGAACAAACAGACTCAGCAAGCTGGCCAAGAGGAGAATGTGAGGAAGGAAACCATGACTTTAAAGTTCTTAGGAACCATGAGGTTTTGAGAAGCATGGGGCCATTCAGGAAACCCCTGGCTGTTTGATTTGGGGATGTCTGCTGATGCCAGCGTAGACAGGATTGGGGACCTGGGTCAAAGCTGCCACACAAGCCATTTCTCCCCAGGCCCCGGAGCTGTATCGTCTTCCTGGGTGTGGTAGACAGAACAATGCTCCCACCCCTAAAGATGTCCACATCCTAACCCCCGGGATCTGTGAATGTGGTGTCTGACATGACAGAAGGGACTCTGCAGATATGACTTAATTAGGAACCTTGAAATGAGAGATGATCCTGGGTTATTGGGATGGGCCCACTGTCGCCACCAGGGGGCTTAGAAGAGGGAGGCAGGAGAGCCAAAGAAGGAGATGTGACAACGGAAGCAGAGGCTAGAGGGATGTGCTCTGAAGATGGAGGGGGCTGCGAGCCAAGGGATGCGGGCGGCCACTAGAAGCTGGAAAAGGCAAGAGAACAGATTCTCCCCTCGAGCCTCCAGAAGCCCTGCTGACACCTTGATTTGAACCCAGTGAGTCCCATTTTGAACTTCAGACCTCCAGAGCTGTGAGATCATAAATTTTGTCTGAAGCCACTCAGTGTGTGGTCCTTTGTTACAGAAGCTCATACAGTGGGGTGGCAACAAAACGAGGGACAGCAGAAGAGGCAAAGGCCTGCAGGCCTCAAGTTGGAGACAGCCTGCAGATGCTGCACCACTGCAGCCCCGTGAGGACCCCACCCAGGGCCACGGGCCACACTGAGACTCCCCTGCCGCACCACTTACCTGGCAATGCCCAGGAGCAGGGAGAGGCCCCAGAAAGCTGTGCTCAGCGCCCACCAGCGGGCAGCATCCACGTGGAGGATCTTGGCGTCAGCAGCCCAGGCAACGTGCTCGCAGGGGTAGAACAGCTGGTCAGCCAGGTTGCCCAGAATAGACACACAGCGGACAAAGCAGTCCTCCTCCTGCAGTGGGGGAAGTAGGGACATCTGGGCCTGGGGTTGGCCAACCACGTCACTTTTTAAAAAATTTTTTTGTGTCTTAGGTGAAAGTTTACAGCGCGAAGTCATTTCTCATTCAAAACTTATACACAAATTGTTTTGTGACATTGGCTGCAATCCCCACAATGTGTCAACACTCTCCCCCTCTCTATCCTGGGTTCTCCGTGTCCATTCGTCCAGTTTTCCTGTCCCTTCCTGACTTCCTGTCTTTGCTTTTGGGCAGGTGCTGCCATTTGGTCTCATATACCCTGGTGGCATAGTGGTTAAGTGCTACAGCTGCTAACCAAAACATCAGCAGTTCAAATCTACCAGGTGCTTCCTTGGAAACTCTAATGGGACAGTTCTATTCTGTTCTAGAGGGCCACTATGAGTCAGAATCGACTCAACAGCACACAACATACTTGATTGAACTAAGAAGCACGTTCCTCACGTGTTATTGTTTGTCTCACTGGCCTGTCTAATCTTTGGCTGAAAGCCGAACTTTGGGAGTGGCTTCTGAGTCAGCAGGGTGTCTGGGGGCCATGGTCTTGGGCGTTCCTCCAGTCCCTGTCAGACCAGTAAGTCTAGTCTTTTTTTGTGAATTTGAAATTTGTTTGACATCTTTCTCCCACAATCCAGGACCCTCTATTTTGATCCCTGTCAGAGTGGTCATTGGTGGTAGCCAGGCACCATCTAGCTCTTCTGAGCTCAGGCTGGTGGAGGCTCTGGTTCATGTGGTCCATTAGTCCTTCCATGGCCCATTTGGTGGCCATGGCCATGCCAAGCACTCACTCGTTGGTAAGGTTCCTCCTGCCACAGTGGCAAGAGCACTGTCCAGGCCGGGCAGGCTGGCCCCTGCAAGGGAAGCAGACTGTAGGGGTGGGCTGGCAGCAGTGCAGTGCTCAGTGCCCACCAAAGCAGTGGTCTCCACTTGGTTGCACGTAGAATCCCCACTCTGGGAAGCCCAGCTGCCTGAGCTCCGCCCCTGGACATTCTGACTCCCAGTCTGGCTGGCGCCCGAGCATTGGGATGTTTTTAAGTTCCCACATGATTCCAGTGCACAGCCAGGCTGAGACCCGCTGCCTCAGAGCCTCCTGTTTCTGCACCTGTACCAGCTCTCCACCCATCTCTGACCAGACCCGGAGAGGAGAGGAGGGGTGTGCAAGGTTTGCTGACTTTCCCCAAACCAGAGAGGGGTCACCACTCCCACGGCTGAGCAAACTGAAGCCCTTGCATGAAGTCACCTGCCTAGCTCACACAGGGATGGCCATCCAGGTTGCCAAATTCCAGAGCCCACAAGGACTCTGTCCTGCACGGTGTACATGTCCTCTGCCTCTGCCTTGGTAACCATAGCCTGGACCAAGCCCCACAGGGCCAGCTGAGGCGTATAGTAGCTGGGACCCCAGGAAGCACCGTCCCCTCCCCACCTTCCACTAACTGCCAGCATACCTCCCCCTTCTCTCTTCCCAGAACCCCCACCGGGTGACACTGATGCTTGGTGATACTGCCCCCCTCCTTCCTTCTGGCCCGCAGCAATCTGCCTCTTGAACCCCAATGTTCCCCCATTCTGCCTGGGACCTTTGGGTGCATTTTGGCATATTTTTACACTTCCCTGAGGACACGGACCCCAACCCCAATATATCTGTTGTACTCATGTTTCCAGGCCCTACACTGCAGAGGAGGAGACGTGCCTGGGGGTGACAGGGACACAGACATAAACAGGGGCCCCAGCAAACAAAAGGGGCACTTGTTCTGGCATAGACGGAGGGGGCGTGTCTCAGGGGAAGCGTGGGAGGTGCCCCAATCAGACCGAGGGGAGGAGGAGGAGGAGGAGATGGGTGAGGCCAGCCAAGGGGCATGCGGGCAGACCAGTGGGGCAAATGAGCAGAGCGCGGAGAGGAGACCCTGGAGGGTACCCTGGAAGGGGCAGCAGGCCTGGCTCTGGGGGCCTTTCCCGTGTGCTCCCACCTGGCACAGGGCCGGGTGCACAGTAGGCACCTGATGGGCGTTTGAAGTGAGGGACTGACCAGTGACTATCCACCAGGTCACCCTTTGCGTTCTGACCTGGGCTTTCCCGGCACCAATCTGATGTCAATGGAGGGCAGGGAGGCAAAGTCCACCGAAAGCACAGCCCGCGCCCTCACGCAGCCAAAGCCACCTCTAGAGGTGCATCCTGCAGGGCAGGTTTCTCCCCTTAGGCACTGCTAACGCTTGGGGCGGCATCATTCTCTGGAGGGAGGAGGGGTGTCCTGTGCACAGCATGGTACAGAGTGGCTTCCCTGGCCTCCACCCACTTGATGCCAGTAGCACCGTCCCCCAAAGCTGTGACAATAAAAGATGTCTCCAGGCATGACTTAGGGACTCAAGGTCCCTTCACAGAGGTGACATGTATATGTGTGAGTATGGTGGGGAGGGAGTCTCCTGGGATGCACAGGAAGCACCCCAATCAGACAAAGACCACGACGACAACGAGGAGAATCCTGGAGGCAGGTCCGGGGAAACACACCTGATTTGGGGTGGCTGGGCCTGGGGGCGTGCCAGGGAGCATCTGAGCAGTGAAGGGCTCAGCGAGCAGACCCCTGGGAAGGCAGCCAGGGAGAGGTGTGCCTTGGTGGGGCCAGCCCCTGGGGAAATGTCCCCTGGGGGTAAAAGCACTGGCAGGTGAGAACCACAGCACACGCAGGGAATGAGGCAGGGCCAAGGTCCCCCTCCACCCCACAGTACTGTTGTAACAGAAAAATACAACAAATAATCGACAGGCCCATCAACTGGTTAAGTAATTCAAGGCCAGTCCACCACCCATCTGTGCTTCTGTTGTACCGTGGCGGCTTGCATGTTGCTATGTTGTTGGAAGCTATCCCACGGGTCACCCAGGTTTCAACAGAACTTCCAGACTAACACAGATCAGAAAGAAAGTCCCGGCAATCTACTTCTGAAAATTAGGCAGTGAAAACCCTATGGATCACAACAGAATATTATTCGATATAGTACTGGAAGATGAGCCCCCTTGGTTGGAAAGCACTCAAAATACACTGTGGCCGCAACCATGGACTCGAGCAGACCAAGGATCATGAAGATGGCAGAGGACGAGGTACTGTTTCATTCTTTTGTACACGGGGCCGCTACGAGTTATAGCCAACTCAGCCGCAACTAAAAACAATAACTACGTGGCCAAAAAGAACGAAGCAGCACGTTTTCAGGTGATACAGAATAACCTCCAAGAAGCACGTGGTAGAACAGTGTAAACAACACACAACTATTTACGGGAACAATATGTATTTGCTTGAATAAGACCCCTGGGTGGTATAAATGGTTTGCCACTCAACTACTCCCAGGGGTGCCACGGAAGAAAGGCCTGGCAATCTGGTTCCGTAAAGATTATAGTCAAGAAAATTCTATGGAGCAGTTCTACTCCATCACATGGGGCTGCTCTGAGTCAGAATTTACTCAAAAACAACAGGTTTGGTTTTTGGTTTCTTTGCTTGTGTAGCTATAAGAGATTTCAAGAAGGGAGACACAAGAAACCAACCGCAGTGGTTGCCTCTGAGGAGGAAAGTTGGGGGCCTGGAGGACTGGTGAAGGTGAGACTTTTTACTACTCTTCGAACCTTTTGAATTTGGAAGGCGTTAATGGATTTGCTATTTCTTTTCTTTATTTCAAATTAAAATGAGAACATCTGATTATATCAAAAATGAAATTAATAAAAAAAGAAACTCTTCATACAGGTTCAGAAAACAGTGATGGAGGCCATGACCCCCGGCTTCCTGAGGCCTGTCTCCCCCCCGCCCCACAGCCTCATGACACCCCATTACCTTTGTCCCCAAGCCATACTGCTTAGTGTAGGCAAACATGGCCAGGTCATCAAAGAGTCGCAGGACGGTCCTGCAATGGCTCAGCTGGGCAGACAGCACTAGCAGGCGCATCCCCACATCTGACTTGGCCGGGCATTGTTCCACCAGCACCCCGCCGACCAGCTGGCAGCAGTACCCCAGCGTTCGGATCTGCAGGAAACCAGAGACAGTCAGCAGGGTGCTGCTCTTCCCCTGGACTGGATCACCCCGACCTGGCCCTGTGAGATCAGGCACGTGGAAGATTCTAGATCACCAAACTTCCAACGTAAGCTAAAAGTTTAAAAAGACACCTGTAGGTGGCATGAATGGAGAAACATGACATCATTGTTGAAAAGACACCACCAAGAGTGTCCACAAAGTGCTGACTTGTCTCACCAGGAGGCACAGCCTCTGGAGAAAGATGTGACACGGACAAGAAATGGAAATTCCCATTCTCTACCTTCTGAATCTTCCTTTACCCAGCAGACAAGAGGACTAGGCTGAAATGTATATTTACATCTACCTAGGTGGACCAAGGAGTCCCTGGGTGGTGCAAATGGCTAACATGTTCAGCTCCAAACTGTAAGGTTAGAGGTTTGAGTCTACCCACAGGCACCTCAGAAGAAAGGCCTGGCAATCTACTTCCAAAAAATCAGCCATTGAAAACTCTGTGGAGCACAGATCTACTCTGACACACATGGAGTTACCACCAGAGTCGACTCCATGGCAACTGTTTTTTTTTTTTTTGGCTGGACCAAAGCTGGGCTAGGGGTTAGGAAACAAAGGATCTGGCCTGAACCCAGTGTGCAAAACGATAATTTGCTTGAATTACTTTGGTGAGAAGGAGCCCACTCAGTATGTGAGTTGGAGCACTGTAAACTGTGTTAGGTTTACCACGGTTAAATCTTTAAGTATTTTATCTGTTTTCCAGAAATTGCTTTTTTCCTGTTGTTGTATATATTATTTTTATTTGTATTTCCTTTTCAGCCCCTTTGTTATGGCAAAACACTACAATCCAAATGTTCAGCTTGGGATTTGTTAAAAGCTCAATGCCCAATCATAGTAGGTATAGTTGAGACCTAAATGCCCAGTCCGGTGTGTTCTCTGGTACAACTTAAATGTCTACCTAGGGGATTGGTCAGGACAACCTGAATCCAACCTCATGGGCCCGGGTGGAACAACCTAAGTGCCCAATCAGAGGGGTTTGTTGGAACCTAAATGTCCAGCTAATGGGGGACCCTGCAGCATCCAAAACCCCTGTGTGAGATTGTTTGGGACAACCCAGGGACCAACTACAAGGGCCTAGTCAGATCCTAAATGTCCAGCCGTGGGGATTTCGTTGGTATGTAAAATGTCCAGCCAGGTTGGGTTGACAGGGACCACCCAAATAGCCAGTGGTGGGGATATGGTTAGAACATAAATCTGCAGAGGATTTGGTTGGCACCCTCCATGGTTGGGCACGTAAACTACAGGGGTGTGGCCATGGTGGTTCCTTGGTACTGGGTTGGCTGAAACAACCTAAATGCCCAACTATAGGGGATGTGGTCCGAATCTAAACGCCCAGGCTTGGGGGCCCTGCAGTATCCTAAATCCCGATATGAGAGACTTTCGGACGACCCGGGAATCAACGACAGAGGACTGGTCAGATCCTAAATGTCAATGGTGGGGATTTAGTTGGTATGTAAAATGTCCAATCCGATTGGTTTGGTTGTACCAACGCACATGCCCAAAACTAGGGGACCGGGTTCGAGCCCAGCTTGAACAGGGACTCTTCGTCGGGGACTCGAGCGACCCCGCCCCCTCTCTGGGCCTCAGCTTCCCGGTCTCTGACTTCGAACCGAACTCCAAGGCTCCAGCCCCGCCCCGCCGCGTCTATCCGCGAAGCTGGTTTACGCGGAGCGTGGCGGACGGCGGTCCGGGATCGTCCCCCGCCGGCCCGAGCCCCTCCGGACCCAGCCTCACCAGGCGGTCCCGGCCCCTGTACGACTCCAGCGCCGATGCCAGTCCCTTCAGCGACGCCATGGCAACTGCGCCGTGACGTCAGCGCGGCGCGCCAAGAGGCGGGGCGAGGGCGCGCGCTCTTTGCGCAGGCGCAACCGAGGCTCTTTGTCCCGGCGTGGCGCTTTGTGTGCTGCGGAGCGGAGCCGCGGGTGCAGATCTCGTGGTTATGTGCGTGCTTCTTGGGCGTGTGGCTCTAAGATGGTCCTGGGAGTTGCTGCTGCCCCTTGGCGGCTTGTCTTTTCAAACTACCCACACACAAAAAAATTCAAGTAAAAGCACCAACCTGTTAGCAGTGTTCAAGGACGGACTTTTCTTTTTCTGCTTATCGACATTTTCTATTTTTTCTATCGCGAGCGTGTAATACTGTTTAGAAAGTTAAAAGAATGCATAGAATGTAGAAAAATAGACAGGAATCTGCTGTCGTTGCTCCGGGAACAGAAACTGGGTGGCTGGGAAGAGGAGATTTGGTTTTCACCTTTATACTGTCTTGTAGCTTTTGAATTTTATATAATGGTCATGGATTCTTTTCCAAAAGTCAACTAAAATGCTTCAAAAAATTAACATGACCATTTTTCCTTTTTGTTTGTGGTAAAATTCACATAACAAAATTTAACATTTAAAATGTACAATTGAGTGGCACTTAGTACATTCACAAGGTTCCTGGGTTGTGCAAACTGTTTGCACTGGGCTACTAACTAGGTTAGCAGTTCAAACTCACCCGGTGGCAATGCAGAAGAAAGGCCTGGCGATTTGCTTCTGTAAGGATTAGCCTAGAAAACCCCATCGAGCATAGTTGTACACTAACACATGGGGTTACTGTGAGTCTAAATTGACTCAGAGGCAAAAGGTTTGGGTTTTTTTCGGGGAGAGGGAGTTGGTTTAATACACTCACAATGTTGTGTAACATCACCTGTTTCTAGTTCCAAAACATTTCATCACATCAAGAGAACTCCTTATCCATTAAGTAGCCAGTCTCCTGTCCTAAGCACCTGTTTGCTGCTGTGGAGTCAGCCCCTGACTCATGGCAGCCCCATTAACAGAAACGCTGGCCGGTCCTGCACCATCCTCATGACCAGTTGTGGATAGGACTGTTGTGATCCACAGTGTTTTCATTGGCTGATTTTTGGAAGTAGATCTCCAGGCCTTTCTTCCTACTCCATTTTAGTCAGGAAGCTCAGCTGAAACCTGTTGAGCATCATAGCAACATGCAAGCCTTTCCTGACAGATGGGTGGTAGCTGAACATGAGGTGCATTGACTGGGAATGGAATCCAGGTCTCCTGCATGGAAGGGGAGACTTCTACCACTAAACCACCAACTAATGTCCAGTAACATAACAACAAATTTTATTATTTATCTACTTATTTGCCTGTCTCTCCTCCACAATGTGGATTTCGCCAGGACAGGGATTTTGATCTTCTGTCCCCACAGCCTGGCACAAAATAGATTTTCAAAAGGTGTTGGGTGCCCTTGGGACTCAGCTCCCATCCACAGTTCTCTTCTTGTGTTCCACGCTGTTCTGGGAGAGCTCGTCCACTCCCATGGCTCCTGTGGCCACCTCTTTGCTGGCCCATCCCACTTCTGTCTCCAACCCTGACCTGTCTCCTACTCCCATCTGCCCTCTGCTACCAACTTCCAACATGATCACATGGGGCCCAAAGAGGGTGACGGAGCCGTCCAAAATCACACAGGGTCCACCACCTTCCTCTGGGCAGGATCAGGGGCCTAGGAACATCCTGGACATGGGGTCTCCCTGATACCATGTGGCCCTACAGCTGCCACCACTGCCTGTCCGTTTCCTCAGGACATCCCATAAGCCCCTCATGTTCAGTAAATCCCAGCCCAACCTCAGTATCATCCCCCAAATCTCTCCCTCTCCCAAGTCTTCATCACAAGGGCAGCCCCACCATCCACCCAGTCACCCAGCCACACACTTCAACACATGCCCACGCCTTCCCTCTCCCCTCACTCCCCCGCCATATTAGTCTCCTAGGACTGCCATCACAAAGCACCACAAACTGGGTGGCTTAAAACAACAGAAATTTATTGTCTCACAGCTCTGCAGGCTGAAGTCCGAAATCAAGGTGTAGCAGGGCCGTGCTCTCTCTGAAGGCTCTAGAAAAGGATCTTACCTTGCCTCTTCCAGCAATCCCTGGAGTTCCTTGGCTTGTAGATGCTTCACTCCAATCTCTGCCTCTGTCATCACATGGCCTTCTCCCTTGTTTGTCTGCGTCTTCATACAACCTTTTTTTTGTTTGTTTTTCAATTATGATTATTTTTTAAAACTGTATTGTCCTTCTAAGATACTCCACTGATCCCACTCCTTCTGGAGCAAGGGAGAATGAAGAAAATCAAAGAGACAAGGGAAAGATTTGTCCAAAGGACTAATGGACCAAAACTACCACAGCCTCCACCACACTGAGTCCAGTACAACTAGATGGTGCCCAGCTACCACAAGCAACTGCTCCAACAGGGATCACAATAGAGAGTCCCAGACAGAGCTGGAGAAACATGTAGAACAAAATCCTAACTCACAAAAAAAGGCCAGACTTACTGGTCTCACAGAGACTGGAGAAACCCGGACAATACGGCCCCCCGGACATCCTTTTAACTCAGTACTGAAGTCACTCCTGAGGTTCACCCCTCAACCAAAGATTAGACAGGCCCATAAAACAAAATGAGACTAAAAGGGGACACCAGCCCTGGGGCAAGGACAAGAAGGCAGGAAGGGACAGGAAAGCTGGTAATGGAGAACCCAAGGTGGAGAAGGGAAGAGTGTTGATATGTCGTGGGGTTGCCAACCAATGCCACAAAACAATCTGTATTAATTGTTAATCAGAAAATAATTTGCCCTGTAAACCTTCATCTAATTTTTTTTATTGTGCCTTAGATGAAGGTTTACAGCTCAAATTAGTTTCTCATTCAAAAAGGTATGCAAAAATTTTTTTGCGACATTGGTTCCATTCACCCAGTTTTCCTGTCCTTTCTTGCCTTCTTGTCTTGCCTTTGGGCAGGACTTGCCCATTTAGTCTCGTATACTTGTTTGAACTAAGAAGTACATTCCTCATGTGTGTTATTGTTTATTTTATAGTCCTGTCTAATCTTTGGCTGAAAGGTAGACTTCCGGAGTGGCTTCTGTTCTGAGTCAGCAGGGTGTCCAGGGGCCATAGTCTCAGGCATCCCTCCAGTCTCCATCAGACCAGTAAGCCTGGTCTTTTTTGTGTGTGTGTGTGAATTTGAATTTTGTTCAACATTTTTCTCTCGCTCTGTCCAGAACCCTCTATTATGATCCCTGTCAGAGCAGTTGGTGGTGGTAGCAGGGCACCATCTAGTTCTGGGCTCAGGCTGGTGGAGGCTGTGGTTCATGCGGTTAGTCCTTTAGACCAATATTTTCCTTGTGTCTTTGGTTTTCCTTACTCTCCTTTGCTCTGGATGGGATGAGACCAATAGATGTATTTTAGATGGCCATTTGCAAGCCCTTAAGACACCAAATGCTACTCACCAAAATAGAATGTAAAACATTTTCTTTATAAACTATGTCATGCCAAGTGACTTGGACGTCTCCTGAGACCATGGTCCCCAATGACCATTTTATAAGGACACCAGGCATTGGATTTGAGGCCCACTCGAAGCAAGTGTGACCTCAATTTAACATAACTAATTATATCTGCAAAGACCCTATTTCCAAATAAAGCCACATTCTGAGTTTCCAGGCAGACATGAATTTTGGGAGACAGTATTCAACCCAGTACACCCCTCTATGTCCCACCAGTCACCATCCATTTCTTCCCAGCCCACAGCCCCTTCCTCCCCACTCTTTCTCACCCAGACAACCACAGAAGCCTCCCTGTTCCCCCAGCCTTTACATGCACCTAAGTCTGTTCTCCCACGATAGCCCGAAAGGCTCTTTTTCTTTCTTCTTTTTTTTCAGGGTAGAGGTAATCATTATTTTATTGAACACAGGGTTTCATAACCTGTATCTCAAAATAAAATTTTCTGGGTTTTATTTGTTTTACCAAATCAACCAAAAAAAAAAAAAAAAAGGCATTGCTGTTGAGCCAACTCCAATTCACGGCAACCCCGTATGTTACTGAGTAAAGCTGCTCCACAGGGTTTTCTTGGCTATAATCTTTACAGAAGCAGATCGCCCAGCCTTTCTTCTGTGGCACCGATAGGTGGATTTGGACTGCCAGCATTTGTTTAGTAGAGGAATACAAACCATTTGTGCTACCCAAGAACCCTTGCCAAATTAATGTATCAGGATATTAGCCCTCCTGCCTGGACTCCCACCCCAACCAGAAGTTATTCACTATTAATCATTTGATGACTATTCTGTTGATTTTTTTCCTTGGGATATAATTAATAAAATGCATAAATATTTATCCGAATGCAAAAGCATATTCTCTTACAAAATTCTAACCACCCTCTACATTCTCTGTTGATACGTACTTCCTTCCCTTAATATCATAGCTCAGCTATATCGTGGGCCTGTTTTCAAATGTTTAATCAGGTATTTATGTTGCTGTCTAAAAAAATAATTTATTTTACTTTAGTTGTCATTTAAAATACACAGCAGAACATACACCAATTCAACAATTTTTACATGGACAATTCAGTGAGGCTGATTACATTCTTCGAATTGTGCAACCCATTCTCACCGTCCTTTTCTGAGTTGCTCCTCCCCCATTAACATAAACTCACTGCCCCCTAGGCATAGATATAATCTTTCAAGTTGCTGTTATCCATTTGATCCCATACAGATCGTTCTTTAAAAGAGCACAATGCCCAAGGCAGACATTCTTTACTAATTATTGCTAAATGGCTTTTTCAAAAATTGTGGATAAATACATACGCAACAAAACATTTGCCGTTTCAACATTGTCCACAAGTCTAGTTCAGTAACATTATGTCCATAATGCAGTTCAACAACTCCCAGAGACTCTTTAATTCCCACATCTGTCCGCAGCCCTCCCTGTTAAGGTCACCAGTGGTTCTATAACACCCCAGGACTTGGGAACATTTCCCACACAGACAAATGCGAGTCAAGCCCAAGGCCTGCAGCAGGAAAGTGACCTCTTGCCTTACAATGGGCAGATCCTGTCTTGAGCCAGTGCTATCCCAGACAGCCTGACAACAGCATGATGCACCTCTCTGAGCACCTATTGTGTGCCAGGCTCTGTTTAGGTACCAGGGGTAGAGCAGTGAGTCTGAGAGGCCCTACCCATCCCTCCTAGTATCCGCCATCTGGTTAGGGCTGACTTTGACCTTGGAGAGGGAGAGACAGGAGCTGGTATGGCACTCACAGCCGGCCTTGGTGTTGCTAAGAGCTGGCCTGGTGCTCACCACTGGGCCGCGGTGTTCTCCTGTTGAACATAATCCACAGAATGCCAGCATCAGACAAGGCCGCTCCATGACCGTGATGGATCAGGACAAAACAAGACCATTCTGTTATCCTCTCTGGACACAGACAAAACACGAACATTGTCCAAATCACAAAAACGACCCGACATCCTCTTTGCCTGGCTAATACAAGCGAGTGCTGCTACTTTACCAATCACAGCTGTGCCCTTGCTTCACTCCTGACTTGTTGGTGAAAAATATTAAGATACTCAATAATAGATTAACACCTTGCATCTGGGAGACTGTGGGTGGTGCAAACAATAAAGTCCTTGACTACTAGCCAAAAGGCTAGCAGTTCGAACCCACCCAGAAAGTTCTGGTGATCTGCTTCTGAAAGGTCAAAGCCTACGGAGCAAAGTTCTACTCCGACACACATGGGGTCACCATGAGTCGGAGTCTACTCAACAGCAACCTAGGTTTGTTTGTTTTTTTCCTCTTTTTCTTTAGTTTTTTTTATTGTACTTTAGATGAAGGTTTACGGAGCAAACTAGCTTCTCATTAAACAATTAATACACATCTTGTTTTGTGACGTTGGTTGCCGACATCATGACATGTCAACACTCTCCTCTTCTTGACCTTGCGTTCCCCATTACCAGCTTTCCCACCCCTCCTGGATTCTTGTCCTTGCCCCTGGGCTGGCGAGCCCATTTAGTCTTATTTTGTTTTATTGGCCTTCAACAGCAACTAGTTTTACACTGCATTCTGACAGCGTCTAGGATCCGCCTTCTAGATCCTTCTTTACTCAGCAGGGAAGAGGGCTAGGTGGAAATGTATATTAAACATCTACCCCCAGTGATACAAAGAGTTAATGCACTCAGCTGTTAACTGAAAGGCTGGAGGTTCAAATACACCCAGAGGCACCACGGAAGAAAGGCCTGGCAATCCCAAAAACTCAGCCATTGAAAACCCTATGGAACACAGCCCTACTCTGACACACATGGGGTCACCACAAGTTGGACTCAACTCAACACCAACTAGTTTTCTTGGCTGGACCAAAGCTGGGCTGGGGACTGGGGAACATATGATCTGGCCTCAAACCAGGGCACAAAATGACATTTGCTTCAATTACTTTAGTGAGAAGGAACCCACTCAGTAGGTGATTAGGGGCATCATGAGTTGGGTCAGATTCACCTCTCTTTGATTTTTCATCAATCCATTTATTTTTCAGAAATAATTTTTTCCTGTTTTTTATATACTATTTTTTGTTTGATCATCTCAAAGAAAGTAAAATTTTCAACCAGTAAAAGCATCCAGCATAGAACAAAGTCCTGCTTCCTTAAACCCACTCCTAAACCACCTCACGCAAGCCTAAATCCTATAAGGTGTCCCTTCTAACATCTTCCTGGGGGCACTGGTTATTCAGTGGTAGAATTCTTGTGGGAGACCAAGGTTTCATTCCCGACCAATGCACCTCATCCACAGCCACCACCCGTCTGTCAGTGGAGGCTTGCCTGTTACTACGATGCTGAACAGGCTTCCACGGAGTTTCCACACAAAGATGCACTAGGAAGAAAGGCCTGGCAGTTGACTTCCAAAAGTCAGCCAATAAAAACCCTATGGATCTGGTTTCAGGGGACATCTAAGTCAATTGGCATAATAAAATCTATTGAGAAAACATTTTGCATCCCACTTTGAAGAGTGGCGTCTGGGGTCTTAAACGCTAGCAAACAGCCATCTAAGATGCATCAATTGGTCTCAACCCACCTGGATCAAAGGAGAATGAGGAACACCAAGGACACAAGGTGATTACGAGCCCAAGAAACAGAAAGGGCCGCATGAACCAGCGACTACATCATCCTGAGACCAGAAGAACTAGATGGTGCCTGGCTACAACTGATGACTGCCCTGACAGGGAACACAATAGAGAACCCCTGAGGGAGCAGGAGAGCAGTGGGACCCCAAATTCTCATATGACCAGACTTAATGGTCTGACTGAGACTGGTAGGACCCCGGTGGTCATGGCTCCCAGAGCTTCTGTTGCCCCAGGACAGGAACCATTCCCGTAGCCAACTCTTCAGACATGGATTGGACTGGACAATGAGTTGGAGAGGGATGCTGGTGAGGAGTGAGCTTCTTGGATCAGGTGGTCACTTGAGAGTATGTTGGCATCTCCTGCCTGGAGGGAAGATGAGAGGGGGTTAGAAGCTGATGAAACGGACAAGAAAAGAGAGTGGAGGGAGAGAAAGGGCTGTCTCATCAGGGGGAGAGTAATTGGGAAAGTGTAGCAAGGTGTATATGGGTTTTTGTGTGAGAGACTGACTTGATTTGTAAGCTTCCACTTAAAGCACAATAAAAATTATTAAAAAAAAAAAACCCTATGGATCACAACAGTCAAATCCACAACCGATCATGGGGATGGCGCAGGACAGAGCAACATTTCATTCCGTTGTGCATGGAGTCACCATGAGTCAGTGGCCAAATCTACATCAGGTAACAACACCCTCTTACTAAGACTCCCCATGGTTCTGCCTGTTGTGCGCTCTCCCTGGAGGTAATGAATGTTGTTGTAAGGTGCCTCTGAGTCAGTTTCAACTCATAGCAACCCAGAACAAAACACTGCCCAGTCCTGTGCCATCCCCACAATCATTGTTATGCTTGAGAGCCCATTGTTGCAGCCACTATGTCTGTCCATCTCATCAAGGGTCTCCCTCTTTTGCCTGGTGGTAAGGAACAATAAGCCAGAATTTGTCCACCCACAGGAGTGTCCCTGGTGGTCTTTGGCTGGAGGGCATAGACACCTTTAAAGGGTAACTTGGAACAACATTAAGGGGTGAAGTGACTCAGAGAGGCCACCCCCTCCTGTGTGGGGAGTGTTATGCGGCAGAGAAGCAGGAGCAGGAAAACTTAGGAAATAATAATAATAGATGCCGGCAGGCTATTTCATCAAATCCTCACCGTACCTTTCTGAAGTGGTTACCACTTCCAGCTCCATTTTCTAGGTGACAAAACTGAGGATCTAAGAAGTCAAATCACTTGCAAGGGGCCCTCATGCTCTTAGGAGCCAGGATTCAAACCCAGGTTCTCTGGCCTCCCTCCTGATCTTCCCCTAGCCAGGTTCCACGGTTGCTGGGTGACCATTGTGACAGCATTCTCAGGGGAAGCTCTTGGGGTCACAGTAGGCTGGGCTGGGCCCCAACCCTTGGTTGTAGTCTTGGAAGGAGCATGTGAGCATTCTCTGGGAGACCAGGCACCGAGAGAGAAGAGAGGGCCAGGTTCATTACCAGGGCATTTTCCAAGACTCCTAAGTCCTCATGCCACCCCTTGAGGTAGGTATGCTGTCCTTGTTCCCAATGTATAGATGAGGAAACTGAAGCTCATGGAAGATAAATTACTTATTCAAGGTTATCTGGTGCATGAGTTTCCTTGGGCTGCCAAAACAACGTGCCACAAACTGAGTGGCTTAAAAGAACAGAAGTTTACTCTCTCCCAGTTCTGGAGGCTAGAAGTCTGAATGCTGGGCACCAGCTGGAGGGAGAGGTCCTTTTTTGTATTTCAGCTTCTTGTTGTCGCTGTTGCTGGGTGCCGTCGAGTTGATTCCGATCCCTATCGATTCCATGTGACAGAGTAGAACTTCTCCCTAGAGCTTCCTAGGCTGTAATCTTTACAAGAGCAGATCGTCAAGTCTTTCTCCCACAGAGCTACTGGGTGGGTATGAAACGCCAGCCTTTTGGTCAGCAGCTGAGCGCTTAACTGCTTGTAGCACCAGGGCTCCTGATTTCAGGCTCTAACTGTTAACCGTTGCTGTTGAGTGGATTCCAACTCATAGCAACCCTGTAGGACAGAGTAGAACTGCCCCATAAGGTTTCCAAGAAGCAGCTGGTGGATTCGAACCACCGACCTTTTGTTTAGCAGCCGAGCTCTTAACCACAGCACCAGCAGGGCTCCGATTTCAGCCTCTAGTAGCCAGCAAACCTTGGAGTTGCTGAGCTTGTAAACTTGTTTGCCTCTGTCTTCCCGTGTCTGCTTGCTGACCTCTGAGTCCCTGCTGCTCCCTAACATGAAGCAAGGAGCCAGCGCTGGTGGCGAAATGGTTTAGCACTCAGCTGCTGACGAAAAGGTTGGCAGTTTGAACCCACCCAGCGGCTCTGCAAGAGAAAGACTTGGCAATCTCCTCCCCTAAAGATTACAGCTTAGAAAACCCTGTAGGGCAGTTCTACCCTGTCATATGGGGTCGCTATGAGTCGGGATCTGCTTAATGGCACACAACAACAACATAACATGAAACTGTAAGTAGCGTCAGGACACATCTTTCTTACACTGATAGAATCTCATTAACATAACAATGAAAAACCTGTCTCCAAACAGGATTACGTCCATAAGTATAGGGGTTAGGATTCCAACACATATTTTGTGGCGGGGGGGGGGGAGGGGACACAATTCAATCCTTAACATCTGTTGTATTCCTCTCCTTGGGCTGCTTTATCAAAGTACCACAAACTGGGTGGCTTAAGAGAACAGAAACACACTCTGCCACGGCTCTGGAGGCTGTTGTTGTAAGGTGCCCTCAAGTTGGCTCTGAAGGCTGTTGTTGTAAGGTGCCCTCAAGTTGGCTCTGACTCGTAGCAACGCTATGTACAACAGAACGAAACACTGCCTGGTCCTGCACCATCCTCACAATCATTGCTATGTTTGAGCCCGTTGTTGTAGCCACTGTGTCAATTCATCTCATTGAGGGACTTCTTTTTCGCTGATCCTCTACTTTATCAAGCATGATGTCCTTCTCCAGGGACTGGTTCCTCCTGATAATATGTCCAAAGTACGTGAGATGAAGTCTAGCCATCTTCCCTTCCAAGGAGCATTCTGGTTGCACTTCTTCCAAGACAGATTTGTTTATTCTTCTGGCAGTCCACGGTATACTCAATATTCTTTGCTAACACCAAAATTCAAAGGCATCAATTCTTCTTTTATCTTCCTTACTCATTGTCCAGCTTTTGCATGCGTGTGAAGCAAATGAAAACACCATGGCTTGGGTCGGACGCACCTTAGTCCTCAAGGTGATGTCTTTGCTTTTCAACAGTTTAAAGAAGTCTTTTGCAACATATTTGCCCAATGCAATACATCCTTTGAGTGCTGCTTCCACAGGCATTGATTGTGGATCCAAATAATATGAAATCCTTGACAAATTCAATCTTTTCTCCATTTATCACGTTGTAGCTTATTGGTCCAGTTGTGAGGATTTTTTTTTTTTTTTATGCTGAGGTATAACCCATACTGAAGGCTGCAGTCTTTGGTCTTCATCAGTAAGTGCTTCAAGTCCCCCTCACTTACAGCAAGCAAGGCTGTATCATCTGTATAACACAAGTTGTTAATGAGTCTTCCTCCAATCCTGACACCACGTTCTTCTTCATATAGTCCAGCTTCTCAGATATATTTGCTCAGCACACAGATTGAATAGGGATGGTGAAAGGATACAACCCTGATGCATACCTTTCCTGACTTTAAACCACGCGGTATCCCCTTGTTTTGTTCAAACGACTGGAGGCTAGAAGTTCAAATTCAAGGTTGTCAGCAGGGCCATGCCCTCTCTGAAGGCTCTAGGGGACGATCCTTCCTGGCCTCTTCCAGCTTCTGGTGGTTCCCCACAAATCTGTGGAGTTCCTTGACTTGTAGATGCTTCACTCCAGTCTCTGCCTCGATTATCACATGGTATCACTCTTCCTTTAATAAGGACACCACTCAAATGAGATTTGGACCCACTACTCTCGCATGACCTCTTCTTAACTGATGTCTCCAAAGACCTATTTCCAAACAAGTTCACATTCACGGGTACCAGAGGTTAAAGTTTCCACATATCTTTAGGGGGGACACGATTCAACCCATAACAGCCAGCTAGTAAATCTCAGTGGCCAGATGTGCCCATAAACTCTTTTTAAATCTTCTTGATTCCAAACTATTCCAGGTGGTAAAATGACAGAAAAAGGAGCAAACCTAGACACTAGAGAACTGGGGTTTTGTTAAAACGCTTGATGCATGTTTTTAAAGAGATGGGCATGAGCAAGTGTTTGTGGGTTGAAGTCATCCAGCAGGGCTTCCTGCAGGAGGTGAGCCTAACCCAGGGATGCTGGTGGGCAGCCAGGGTCCTGAGGGCCAGGGAGGAAGGTGGGAGAGACACCTCTACTCTGAGCAAAGGCAAAGTCCGAGGCTGGCCAACTGGGGCGCTGGGAGCCTGGAGATGAAGGTCAGAGAAGGGCAGTGGGAGGTAAGCAGACCTCAGATAATTTGAGGGCAGAGAGGGGGCATCTAGAATGGTTTAGCCCAGGCTGCAGGGCCAGGCTTGGGCAGAAGGACAGTAGCGGTTTCTAGACATGAAGGAGAGGGCAATGGCCTTGCCTGAGGGTGAGGAGCAGGGTTCCCATCCCCAACAAACTGTAGAATGCAATGGTTAGGTCTGCGGGGTTCTAAAATCAGAGTCCTGGATTCAAATCTTGAGCAAAGGACAACCTCCTTAATCTGTAAAATAGTGGTTCATTTGCTGAAAATGTGCACAAGTGAGTGTTCAATGAATGCTGGCAAGGATACACTTTTTTTTGTATAACATGCACCTCTCCTGCTCCAACCCCTACTATGGCTCCCACTTCACTCAGAGAAAAAGCCAAGGCCTTCAGGGACTTGGCCCCCATTATCTTTCCAATCTCTTTGCCTACCACTCTTCCTCTTGCTCACTCTGCTGAAGCCTCAGGGCCTTTGCACCTGCTGTTTCCTCTGCCTGAAATGCTGGTCCCTCAGGGAGTCAAATGCCCCCCCCCCCCACCACACACACACTTTTCAGGTCTTCGTTCAACTGTCATCTCGGTGAGGCTTTCCCTGACCACCCTACCTAAAATCGCAACCCTCCAGACCCCAAATTCCCATCCTGCTACTCTGCCAGACTTTTCTTTTCCATAGCACTTGTTACTGTTGTTGCTCGGTACCATCCAGTTGATTTTCGGCTCATGGCGAGTCCATGTGAGAGTAGAACTGCCCCATAGGGCTTTTTCTAGGCTGTAAACTTTATAAGAGCAGACTGCCAGGTCTTCCTCCCGCAGAACCGCTGGGGGGTTCCAACTGCCCGGTTCTCGGTTAGCAGCCGAGCGCTTAAACGTTGTGCCACCAGGGCTCCTTTATTAGCACTTATCACCTCCTTCCTTTGCAACTGGTTTTATTCTATTTATTCGTTATTGTCTATCTCCTGCCTGCCGCATTATAAACTTCACAAAGGCAGGGCTCTTGGTATGTTAACTGATGTCTCTCCAAGGGCCTAGAACAGTGTTTGGCATGCAGTAAAAAAAAAAGCAGTAGGAGCCAACTAAATGATTGCTATGATTATTCATATCTTTACTTCCCTTAAGGGCTGTGCCCAGTGCCTGGCACACAGGAAGGAGGCATTGTCCTCGGTGGGCACTCGTTTAGCTCCTGGTCTCCTTGGTCTTCGTTCCCTCGCAGGTGACATCACGTCCTGCGATGGCCGCGACTGCTCTCCCGCCATATCGGCTGCCCCTGCAGGACTTCCTCAAGGCCTCGCACTTCGCGCTGGGGCCGGACCCGCGGCTGCACAAGGGTGCCATGCACTCTACGTCGCGCCGGGACTTCCCGGCCTACTCCGGCGTCACCCGCCTGCCGCCGTGCCGCCAGCCGCCGCGCGCGTCCCTTTTCCCGCAGGAGGCGTGCTGGGAGCTCCACGAGCGCCTGTCGGAGTCGCACCGCGCGTTCCAGCCGCCGCCGCCCGAGTCCGCGCTGTCTGACCATCTGGCAAGGGAGCGCACGCTCGCCATGCAGGTCACCAACTTGTGCATGCACGCGGACGCGCATGCCGGTCCCAGCGTCTCCAGCGCGCGCGCCGCCTACGTTTGGCCTGAGTTGCCGGCGCGAGCCAGCGAGCGCATCCCCGGGGCGCGCCTCAACTTCGCCGGCGACTCGGTGCCGCCTGGCGACCGCGCCAAGCTGGGCATTCCTCCCACCACGCACCGGGACCTCTTCCCGCCACACGATGCCTGCCCGCAGCCGCGCGCACCCTGCTACCACCTCGGTGAGCGCGCGCCCGGGCAGCCGGGGCGATTGGCTTAACCCTGGGCGATTCTCAAGTCGGAGGGGAGAAGGGGATTCGGTCTCCCAGGGGATGTTTGACAATGTCTGAAGACATTTTTGGTTGTCACAACTGGCAGGAAGGTGCTACATGGAGGGGGTGGAGGCCAGGGAGGCTGCTCAACATACTACGGTGCACAGGACCGCCACCGCCACAGATAATGATCCAGCCCGTATGTCCATATTGGGGTCAGACAAATCTGCTAAGTATCTCCGCCTGAGTCCTGTCACTTTGGGAGCTGTGTGAGTCTGAGCAAGTTGACCCCTGCAAACCTCAGTTTCTTCATCCGCAAAATGGGTGCAATAACAGGGCTCCACTCCAGAGGAGCTGGTGAAGCCCAAGTAGCCAGGAGTGCACTACATGCCTGGCATACAGCGAGCGCTCAACAAAGAGTAGCCGCCATGCATGATTTTCCAATTCTGTGACTCCAGGGCTTTTCTGCCGGGAGTCACTAGCTGGTGTCCCTCCAAGCTGAGCTCAGGGACTGTCACACCCAGATATTACTCTCAGTTCTAACTCCTAACTTCTGTGATTTCTGTCAAGTCGCTTAACCTCTCTGAGCCTGAGAGGCTGTAAAATGGAGGAAATCCAGCCTCAAGGATGAAGTGAGAAAGCACTTAACGTAGATACCTGGCTCCATACTTGGTCGTTATTGCTGTTATTGTTATTATTTTGGTGGTTTTTCTGGCGGCCTTCAGGTTAGACGGGGTCATTACTGCCTAGCTCCCCTTCCCAGACCTGAGATGGCAGGGAATCAGCCCCACGCTGGACTTCATCTCTCTCCTCTCCTGCCCACCCTCAGTAGGCCCCAGCCCACTCAAGGGGGACCACAGGAGACAGGCCTACAGGACTTCCTACCTCAAACAGTTCCAGGCGTTGCCGGGGCCACCCGCCTCCATGTGTAAGAGGGTAAATCAAGGCCGGGCTGGGCTGCTGGGGAGGGCGACTATGGGCTTCCCTGACCATCCCAACCCTGTTTGCCCACAGGCCTCCTCCAGTGTGGAATTGGGAGACTGCAAGATTGGCTATGGGCCCATGTGCTCTGAGCAGAAACAGGCCTACAGGCCCCAGGGTCTGCCCCCAGACAGGTACAAAGGGACCATGGCTTCCCACGAGATGGACAAAGGGCTCTCAGCGGCATGTGGGGTGTATCTCTATCCATCTGCAGGGCAGGGCCTTACTGTGCCGCATCTTCCACCATTAGCGCTCCGTGGTTAGGCTCTTAGGCAACCTTCGCTCTGGCCCGGCCTCCTCCCAGGCCATGGCCCCCTCTTTTCTGTCTGGACCCTGACCCAACCCAAACTCCTGCCTACTGTCAGACTCCTGCTCCACCCCCTGACCAGAAAGCCTACCCTAGCTGGCCCGGCCCCCAGACTCTTCCAACCTGGCCCCGCCTCTGGCCATCTTAGGACCACCCTGGCTCCGCCCCTGCTCCCGGGCTCCGCCCCTATCCAACTTCAGCAACCCTAAGCCCTCCCCCACCCGGATCCGCCCTCCTGCGGCCTGGTGGCTGTCACCTCTCCTGCAGGTATGACAAGGCTCAGGCCGCAGCCCACATCCACAATGTGAATATTCGTCCTGGAGATGGCCTCTTCCACGACACCACCACCAAGACCCAGCACTTCTACCCCCGAGAGCTAGGTGAGATCCCGCTGCCCGCCCCTGCCCCTCTCACTGATGTCCGCTGTCCGGAGTGCCTAAGCATCGACTCTGCCGTTGGCAGAGCCTTTTGTTCTCGGCCATGACAGGACTCCACTCTCCCACATCCTGGAAGGGAACCAGCGCCCCGGTCCGGGCAGCCTCACCACCTCCACGCAGTTCTTCCTCGGCCAGGTAGGTCAGCGGGATGGGGAGAAGGCGACAGGGCCCATTGGAGAAAAGGCCTTCATAGCAAAGCCAATAACCCAGTGCTGTCGAATCGATTCCGACTCATAGCGACCCTATAGGACAGAGTAGAACTGCTCCATACAGTTTCCACGGAGCACAGCCAATAGCAGGTGCAAAGGCCCTGGGGTGGGAGTGAGCTTGGCATGTATGCGGGAATCTCCTTGATCTGTTTGAGTGATCTAGGGTAAGTCTCTTAACCGCTCCGGGCCTCGGTGGCTCTGTCAGTAAAATGAGGAAACAGTACTAACTCCCAGGGGGCCCAGAGAGGGCGAGGGAGCTGTCCAAGGTCACACAGGGCGGACCAGGGCCTCGGGACATCCAACACGGTAGCTCCCAGATGCCATGTGGTCCTACAGCCGCCGCCCCTGAACCCGCCACCCAGCCGCCACGTGCCCCACGAGAAATTGCAGAGCCACGTGACTCTAGGTGAGGCTTCGCTGTTTAAAGACTTCTTCCAGACTTCGATGGGCTCGGACTATCTAGCCCCAGAGCCGCAGCGTCCACTGAAAGCGCTCAACCTCCACCTATTGGAGAGCAACTTGCCAAAGGGCACAGGCAGTGAGCACGGCCCCGCCCCCTCGGGGAAGCTCCACCCCTGCCATGGCTCTGGCCCTGCCCCCAGCCAGTGCCGCCCCGCCCACTCCCTGACTCTGGCTTCACCTCCTGAAGGTCCATATCCGGCCTGAATCTGTCAGGATCCCTACTCCACCGGGGACAACCCTGCCCCTAGAGGCTGTGGCCCAGCCCCAGGCCATGGCCCCGCCACTGGCACTGCCCCAGAACCCTCCCCCACCTTAGGCTTCCAAGGCCCGCCCCCTTGGCCCTGCTTCATCTCCCTTCATCCCTCAACTCAGCCACCCCCACTCAAATGTCCAGAGCCAGATTTTTTAACCATGAACCAGAAGATGCTGAAGCCGCACAGAATAGCTCCAGCCCCCATGACTGAGGAGCTGCTACAGCAGGTGAGGAATGACGAAGGGGTACACCCCTGACTGGGTCAGCTCCAAATCAGGGTAGGGTTACCAGGGTTGTTGCAGGACAGTTATAGGGTCTCTCTAGAATCGGAGGTAGTGCAGAGCCAGCGCATGGTCACTGTAGGGTCACCCCAGGGCACAGGTCATCTTAATGTCATCCTAGCTCACCCCAGGGTCAGCGTCAGCTGAAAGGCATCTTCACCTCTGGATCAGCCCAGGGTTGCCCAGAGTCACCCCAGCCCTGTGGTCACTCCAGAGCCACCTCCAGTTTCGCTCCAGCTTCTCATTCAGCTCTGGGGTCAGACCAGCCTGGGACCCAGTCACCAGCCAAATCTGGCCCAGCCTCTCCCCTTGGAAGCTTCCAAGGTGCGTGGGCACCACAGGGTGGCCTGGGTGGATCACCTGCCCTCCAGGCTGCCCAGCCAGGCTGCCCACCCTGTCTCCACAGTGCAAGTACAGCCACATAGAACACCCGCTGGGTGGACAGCGAGTCTTCTCTACCCGCTACCAGGAGGAGTTTCCCTACAAGTACCAGGGCCCTGTGAAGCTGAGCTGGGGCAACTTCCAGGAGAGCCATGTGCTCCTGGGTACACCTCACCGGATGGGCTGCGAGGAAAGGGAGGACCCTCGAGCCCCTCAGACTCCCGTCTACCCATGCCACAGTCAGCAATAAACACCACCTTGGCAACATCCATGGTTCCTTCCACAACAGTCCCCCCACCCCCACCACCACCCCCACCACCACCCAGACATTCAAGAGGGGCAGAGCCTATAGAGAGAGCTGTACAGATAGGGAATGACTTCACTGAGAAAACCGTGGATGTCCAGGCACTTCTGCAGACCCTGGGGTCACCCCGCTCTGGGCAGGAAGGCCACTCCAGCAAAGGCTCAGCAGTAGGACTCCGTGTAAGGTGTCAGGCAGTGGAGGCAAGCACTGGTTGGCGTGGAGAGTATGGGGTCAGTGCTGGACAGAGACAGAGTAATGAGGTTTCAAGAAGACAGGCTCCTGGGGCTGGATGGTTGTTGTTGTTGGGTGCCGTCAAGTCTTTTCTGACTCATAGCGACCCCATGCGACAGAGTAGAACTTCCCCATAAAGGGGCAGTTTTTCTTGACTGTAATCTTTATAGAAACGGATCATCAGATCTGTCCTCCCATGGAGCCATGGGGTGCTCAAACCACAACCTTTAGGTTAGCAGCTGAATACTTAACTGTTGCGCCACCAGGGTTCCTGGGCTTGGATGGACAGAGTTCAAACCTGATTCCTGTACACCCTGGGTAGTAACCTTGGGCAAGCCTCTGAACCTCAGTTGGTTCATCTCTAAATTGCTGTTAGCTGCTGTTGAGTCAGCCCTCAATTCATGGTGACCCATGCATAATGGATTGAACCATTGTGATCCATAGAGCTTGCATGGACTGATTTTCAGAAGTAGACTGCCAGACTTTTCTTCCTAGTCTTAGTCTGGAAGGTCCGCTGAAACCTGCTCAGTATCAAAGCAACATGCAAGCCTCCACTGACAGACAAGTGGTGGCTGCTGCCAATGTGATACATTGGCTAGGATCGAACCCAGGCCTCCCACTTGGAAGGTGAGAATTCTACCACTGAATCACCAATGCAGTTCTTTCACTAGGTTGTTATAAATCAGAAACGCACACTCCTGTCAGCATTGTGTAGTGGGTGATCTGGGAGGGGCCCTTCCTTTCTGAGGATGAAGGTGAGGAGGGGGAAGGGAGAGAAGGCAGGGCGGGGTGGACACAGCAGAGAAGCTGAGTGGTGCTGGCTGGGTCAGAGTTGGATCCAGGGTAAATTGCCAAAAGTTATTAGGACATAAAGGATCCGTGGTGGTGCAGCAGTTAAGCACTCAGCTGCTAATTGAAAGATTGGTGGCGATTCCAACCCATCAGTGGCTCCACAGGAGAAAAAACCTGGTGATCTGCTCCCGTAAAGACTGTTGTGTTGTTAGGTGCCATCGGGTCGGTTCCGACTCAAAGTGACTCTGTGTTCAACAGAACAAAACACCACCCAGCCCTGTGCGGTCCTCACAATCATTGCTATTGGAGCCCATTGTTGCAGCCTCTGTGTCAATCTATCTCATTGAGGGTCTTCCTCTTTTTCCATGACCCTCTACTTTACCAAGTATGATGTCCTTCTCCAGGGTCTGGTCTCTCCTGATAACATGTCCAAAGTATGTGGGACAAAGTCTCACCATCTTCCTTTCTAAGGAGTATTCTGGCTGCACTTCTTCCAAGACAGATTTGTTTGTTCTTCTGGCAGTCCATGGTTTATTCAATATTCTTTTCCAACACCTTAATTCAATTCTTCTTCTGTCTTTCGTATTCATTTTCCAGCTTTTGTACCCATATGAGGCAACTGAAAGTACCATGGCTTGCATCAGGCACACCTTAGTCCTCAAAGTGACATCTTTGCTTTTTAGCACTTTAAACAGGTCTTTAGCAGCAAATTTGCCCACTGCAATATATCATTTGATTTCTTGACTGCTGCGTCCACGGGTGCTCATAGAGATTACAGCCTAGGAAACCCTATGGGGCAGTTCTACTCTGTCCTGTAGGGTCGCTATGAGTCAGAATTGTCTCGATGGCACCCAACAACAACAACATTAGAACATGACAAGACCCAAGGGTGTAGGTTTCCAGTCAGGAACAAAATGACAGGGTCAAAAGGAGAAGAATGGAATGGGTCCCTGAAGCCTGTGGTTGACAGGGCTTAGGAAAATTATTAAGGACCAATCCCTTGGACAGTACCCCACCTCAAATGCCTGGCTCCTGAAGAGGTCAGCATGGAGAATCCAGCTGGGATAGAGTGGGACTTGATGGCCATGCCCAAGGCCTATTGAGCACCCAGTTTTGGAGAATGGACATGTTTTGATGGTTCTGACTTTCTGGCCCTGGAGTAAAACCCTCAAAGATCAAGGTTCCCAACCCACTGGGCCACTAGAAACTAACCTGAAGCCCAGCCAGGAAACTTTTCTCCAAGTGTGGTAGATCTTCGAGGCCAGGTTGCCATTTCCACAGGAAGGAACCCAGCTTTTGGCTCTTCAAGGACAAGATGGCCCTCTTGGCTGTGTCTATGTCTGCTGGCTGCAGATCCCCCTTCTGCTTGCCTGCTCTAAACATGACGAGCAGACACTCTGGGATTTCTCAGTCTCAGTACTATTGACACTTTGGGCTGAATAAGTCTTTGTTATGGGAGCTGTCCTGTGCATTGTAGAATGTTTAGCAGCATCCCTGGTCTACCCACTTAGATGCCAGTAGCTCACCCCCCAGTTGTGACAACCAAAAATGTTCCCCAAGAGGAAAAATTACCCCTAGTGGAGAACCACTGCAATAAACCCATTCTAGAATTACCAGGACAAAATCAATCTCTCCTGATAAATCTAGTCTGCCTGTTGCCTAGACAACTAGAACAAAAGGATTTCTCCTTTTTGCTTTGCCTGCCAGGAAGCTCAGAAAGCTTCCTTTGTCTTTCGTTCCACATAGCTCCAGTTTGAGGGTTACTTGTGCGCCTGCCTAGTTCCAGGAATGGTTTAAAGCAGCTCAGATGCCAGATGGGGTAGGAGTTACAAGAAGGCAGATTTCAACATAACTTGAAACATTTTCTTATAATGGAACTGACAAGCCCTGGGTTAGATTGCCAAGGATGAAGAGAAACTTTACTGGAAATGTTTAATCGGTGTAGAAAGACACTACATCAGGATGATTCTGAATGTATTTTGTTGATTTATGTTTATTCCTCCTATAACGGCTCCTCTCAAAAATAAACTTAAAAAAATTTCAGGTGATCTTCAAAAACCAAAAAGGCTTATATAATAAGATAAATGAGCCCTGGTGGTGCAGCAGTTAAGTGCTTGGCTGCTAACTAAAATGTCGGTGGTTTGAACCCATCAGCTGCTCTGTGGGAGAAAAGAGCTGTCGATCTCCCATAAAGATTACAGCCTAGGAAATTCTATGGGGCAGTTCTGCTCTGTCATATAGGGTCACTATGAGTCACCATCAATGGCATACAACAACGACAAGGTAAGTAAGATTGAATATGGCAAACTGAGATTAATTTCTAAAGGAAAGCTACTTTTTCAACAGTAAGCATCACCCAGAAGCAAAATTCAGACTTGCCATTTCCCTGCATTTCCGTCCCTGGGCAAGGGTAACACTCTGACCCTTAGTTACCTCATCTGTAAAATGGAATTGTCATAGTTCCTCTTTCATAGGGTGGTCACAAGGATGAAATACAATGTGTATTTTTTTTTTTTTTAACGTAGCATGCCTGGAATAGTCCCTGGCTCTGGGGTGGAGCTCATAAACGGTGCCTGACATTTTGCTAATGTCTTAGTTCATTTTGGTTGCAACAGAAGCCCAGCTCTAGCCAGCTCAAGCAGGAAGGGATTTTACTGGCTTAGAAACAAGAAAAGCCTAAAATTAGGTATTGGGTGGTTGTGCATCAGGACTCTATCTCCTGCATCTTTTCTCAGTCTAGGTCTCTGCAAGAGGTGGCAAAGGAAGCTGCTTGGTGGCCCCAATACTATGACTAAGGCTCTGAAGAAGTTCCCCACAACAGATCAAAATATAAGAAACATTCTGATTGGCCCATTGGAATCACATCCCCAGCTGTGAACCAATCACTGTGCCCACACTGTAGAACGGTGTGACTGGGTGGTCCAGCTCACTAGTCCGGACCTGGATGATTGGGTTCTGGAGACCTCACCCTTGACCTGTGAGTCTGGAGCCCAGCCTGGCAGGACCCCATCTCCTAGCAACAGATCTGTGTCTGCACATCCTCTTAGCATCTTTCTTACACTAGGTTACAATCCTGAGCTTGGAGAGGCTCAGCTAATAGGCTCTCCCCAATAAGGGTAATCGTTATACCTTTGCAGTCAGGGAGTCTTCAGTGTTTGCATGTGGCCTAGGGCATCAAGCGCACCCAGTTCTCCGATAACCCCAGTCTTTTATCCCCTACCTCATTATATGCCTCCTCCTCCTCTGGCTTGGAGCAGAGAATTTGGCTGTGGCAGCAGTAACCCCACACAAGCAAGCAGAAGCTTGTCTGTCTCTGCTTGGGAAAGGTCTGCATGGGGGCAGCTTGTGTTTTTCTTGCAAGACCTTGTTGAAGGTGCAGGAATGCACCCACATATCCAAACAACCTGATGTTTTCCCCCAAAGTCCCTCAAGCTACAACCTCAAGGACACACTCACAGTCAGAGTCCCAAGATAAAACACGCAACAATTTAATCAGCAGTTTTCTTCTACGTAACAGAGGATTCCAGTTTCCCAGGGAGGGCTCTTCTAGAGGGCAGGTTGTGCACTGCACATCTGGTCAGGTTGTACACTGCACAAATCTAGGGAGCCCTATTCACTTCATAGTCCATGTATGTGGTAGCCCTGGCCCTCTGCCCCACCTTTGCTCTGCCAAGTCCACTTTTTGCCAAGTACTACTTCCTAAATTGGGGCCCTGGTGGTGCAGTGGTTAAAGGGCTTGGCTGCTAATCAAAAGGCCAGTGGTTCAAACCCACCAGCTGCTTCACAGGAAAGAGATGTGGTGTTTGCTTTCATAAAGATTTTCAGCCTTGGAAAACCTACAGTTCTACTCTGTCCTTTACTTTCTAAATTAGCCAAGACTGTCATGGATAGAAGGGACAGAAACCCACTAATACTAGCTCAAGCACCAAGGAAATTGATTGGCTCACGGTATTGGAAAGAATGAGAGCTCCTGGCTTCAGCCTTGGCTATATCCAGGGGTTCAACCAATATAGCCACAACCAACCGTCTGTCTGACTCTCACCACTGTATCCTAGCATAGGATCTCAGTCTGCAGACTGTTCTTCCAGAAACCTGGGGAAGATGACTGTGGGCAGACTAGTCCTTAGGGCTTGCTCGTAATCCTAGAGAAAGAACAAGATCCTCAGGTTTCTAGCATCACGCCCTGATCTCAGATCCAATTATTGTGGCTGAGGGTGGAGTTCTCTGATTTCTCAGTCTGGATTCTGTAGAACTGGGGGGATGTGTTAGACAGCTCCATCTGGTGTGCTAGAGGGGTGTCCGTAAGGAGTGGGCAAGATGCTGTTAGCAGAGGAAGGGGAAGAGATACTGAGCAGATAGAAACAACAGATGCCATCAGAAGTATTACTTGTGATGGCTGTGATGGGAGAATTACGGGGGTAGCCAGATGAGGAACCAGTGATATAATCCAAACGAAGTCTCAAATTGCTCAGCTCTGCTATTGGCTCCCATGGCCGTCGAGTTGATTCTGACTTTAGCCACCATGTAGGGCAGAGTAGAACAGCCCCATAGGGGTTTCAAGGCTGTAATCTTTTATGAGGAAGCCCTGGTGGCGTAGTGGTTAAGTGCTACGGCTGCTAACCAAAAGGTCAGCAGTTCAAATCTGCCAGACGCTCCTTGGAAACTCTATGGGGCAGTTCTACTCTGTCCTCTATGGTCGCTATGAGTCGAAATCGACTCGACGGCAGTGGGTTTGGTTTTGGTTTGGTTTAATCTTTTATGAATGCAGACGGCCACATCTTTCTCTCTTGGAATGGCTGGTGGGTTCCAACTGCCAACCTTTTGGATAGCTGCCAAGTGCTTAACCACACTGTACCACAGAAAAGTGGAAGTCAGGTTTCTGGCCACAAGTGCAACACAGATCTAGAAGGTTCAGGTGGCAAGAGGAGGAGCCTCCTGGAGGCCTGGTTTGCTTGAAGCTGTATTCCAGGGTTGTTGTTGTGAACTGCCATGGAGTCAGACCCCAACTCCTGGTGACCCCATGCACAAGGGAACAAAATACTGCCCAGTCCTGCGCCATCCCCATGATCAGTTGCAGATTGAACTGTTGTGATCCATAGGGTTTTCATGGGCTGATTTTGAGAAGTCGATTGCCAGGCCTTTCATTCTAGTCCGTCTTAGTCTGGAAACTCCGCTAACCTGTTCAGCATCCTAGGAACACACAAGCCTCCACTGACAGATGGTGGCTGTGCATCGGATGCACTGACCTGGAATTGAACCTGAGTCTCCTCACGGAGGGCAAGAATACTACCACTGAACCAGCAGTGCCTCGTGTATCCCAGAGTGGGTGGCATTACAATCTACTGGCCAAAGACCACCAGAAACACACCTATGGTCAAAAAAAGTTAGATTTATTTAGCTGGCTCCAGCAAGGAGGACCACACACCAGGCAACTATGGGGTGTCTCAGTAAGAAGGAGTTGGGGGGAGGTGGGAGGAGGCTTCTTAGAGGATTTGAGCTTGCACTGGGTGGTTTTAAGAAGAGTTGAAGAAAGTGGACCCAGCCCTAGTCTGGGGCTGTCAGGAAGCAGGGGGCAGGTGGCGACTGGGTATTTTGGTGATTTTTATCGTGGAGATGGGAGGATGAAGTGGGGCTGGAAGTGTCGTTGGTAAGAAGCCGCAATCACTCATGTTAGTCGGGAGAGGGGGGTGTGTATTCATTTTTGTGGTTGCAGAGTGTCCTTGTCTCTATCTTGGTTCAGACACAGGCACAGAGTGGCCTTGTCTGATCACTGTTTATATTATGTGACCGTTGTTTATGTTCAGTGGAGAACATCGTGGCCCAGCTGCCAGCTGCAGGGGCTGTTTTTCATTCCCTCTCGGCGGCCGGGATCTGTGTCTCCAGGTAGCTTGCCCTGAATCCTTCCCAGTCCTGGCCCAGGTCCTGCAGAAACCATCACGGGAGCGTCAGCCACGCGGAATCCATCAGGGACAGCAGGGACCCATCTTCTGGGCAGGAGGTCAGACACACGAGGGGAGAGTGTCCCAAACTCTGTTCTTTGGGAGGTGTTAAGGAGGATTCCATGTTGCAAGAAAATTGGGGAAATGCTGGCTTAAGCAAAGATGAACAGGTTTTTTTAATTGCAGGCCTTATCAGAGCCTTGACTACACTTATGTGCATTGTGACTCTGCCAGAGAGAGAGAGAGAGAGAGAGAGAAAGTGTTTGGGGTCTGTTTTTTTGAACAAAGGTAGGTAAGAGCCAGCGCAAGAAAGAGCAAGCCAGTGAGAGAAAGAGATAGATACCAATAGAAAAGGTGACAGGAATAGAGCAAAGAGAGGCTGAAACAGAAAAAGAACAGAAATAGAGACAGAGAGAGGGACAGAGATACAGAGCCAGGGAGACAGAGAAAGGGACAGAGAGAGGTGAGGACAGCGGTGCAGAACGTGACAGAACTGAGGCAAAGCGAGGCTTAAACGGACAGGGATAGAGAGAGGGACCGAGAGAGCGACAGAGATCGCGAGAGGCCCAGGGACAGGCTCCGGGACGGGGCCAGGGCTGCGCGAGGGCAGGCTGCAGACAAAGGCGCGGCCGCGCGGCCAGGGCGGCCCGGCCGGGACAAAGGCTCGCCCGGGGGGCGGGGGCAGCGATGGCGACGGCCGCGGCGGGCGCGGGCGAACTACAAGTCCCAGCAGCTCCCGCTGCGGCCCTCGGCCGGCCCCTCTCGCTCCCCGGGAGCGCCTGGCGGGGCCGCTGGGCCGAGGGGGCCGCCGGCGGGGCTGGCGGGCGGGGGGCTTGCTGCGGGCCCGGGGCGCGCCGGCGGCTGGCGCGGGCGCGGCGGGCCGGGCTGGGGCCAGGGGCGCCGGGTGAGTGTCCCCGCGGGCGGGGGGCGGGCGGGGGCCGGGCCGGGGGGCGGGGGCCCAGCGTGGGGCGCGGCCCGGGCCGACCTCTAATCGCCCCCCGCCCGGCCGCCGCCCCCCGCAGCCTGGGAGAGCCGGGCGCGGACGCGAAGCGCAGGGCGGCGCGGCCTGCGGGCCTAGCGCGCTCTCCCTGCCGATGCGTCCCGAGGGGAGGGCTCCACGGGCGGTAGGGGGGCACCCCTTAGCTATGGGGTGCGGAGCTCGGATCGCCGCCTCCCCAGGAGGCGATCTCGAGGCATCCAGATGCCGCCCAGGATCGGGGAGGGGGGGGCAGGTATTGTCCTCCCCGACCCTCCAGCCAGTGGGGTCAGGAGTTCAGGAGGCCCCTTCTCCAGGAGGGGGATGCGGGTCTACCTGCCCCCAGGAACAAGGAGGGGGCCCAGGTATTGTTCCCCCCTCCCCACTCCAGCCATGAGGTCAGGAGTTCAGGAGGCAGTCTTCAAGGATGAGATCTAGGAGTCCACCAGCCCCCCAGGAACTTGGGAAGGGCCCCAGCTCTTTCTCCTCCCCCCTTCCAGCTCAAAGACCCAGAGTTTAGGAAGCTTTTTCCCCAGGAGGCAATCCAATGGTCCCTGTCCCCCAGGAACCCAGGATGGGGCCCAGGTATTGTTCACCCACCCTCTAGGGTTGTGGGGAGATCCAGGAACCTCACTGTCTCTCAGTTAGCTAACTCACTTCTAACTATGGGGTCTGGGGCTCAGGATCCCCCAGTACCCCCCAGCAACAGACCAATTTATTGTCTGCCCTCTGACCCTCAGCCATGGGTGGATAGTTCAAGGCAGCTCCTCCCCGCAGGTAATCCTGGGATCCCCTGCTCCCAGAAGGAGCCCCAGCTATTGTTTCTGCACTCCCTCCCCACCCCCGCCCAGCCATGGGGCTGGAACTCAAGGCCTCTCATCTAGGAGGAACACTAGTGTCCTGACAACCCTTCCCATGCTCCAATGGCTCAGGAATCTCCCCTTCCTAGGAGGTGGTCCAGGGGTCCCCCCAGTAACCCAGGAAGTTATTTTTGCCTCCCCTCCCCAGCTAGAAGGAGCCCTGGCTGTGCAGTGGTTAAGCACTCTGCTGCAAACCAAAAGGTTGGCTGTTCAAACCCACCCCTCTGCAAGAGAAAAGACCTGGCAATCTGTTCCCATAAAAAATCACAGCCCCTAAGACCCTATGGGGCAGTTCTATTCTGTCACATGGGGCTGCTATGAGTTGGAATTAGCTCCACAAAGCCTGACAACAGGAACCCCCCAGCTCCAGGTTAGAATTCAGAATTTGCTATCCAACAGGGAAAACACATATACTGACACTTGTTCCTACCCTCCTGGCTGCTGGGGCCCAGGTGTCTCTCTGCCCCCAGGAGGGGTCCCACATATTGGTTGCCCACCCTCACCCTCTAGAAACTGGCATTCAGGATCTTCTAAGAGGAAAGGCCAGTGTGTTGACACACCCTCCCCTAGTGACCCGGGAGGGGTACCAAATGCCCCCCCCATTCTCATCCCCCAGCTATAGGCTCCAGAGCACAGGATGTCCCCTTCCCACAGGAACCCCCAAGTATGGTACCCCCAACTATGGGGTAGGAATCCAGACATGTACTCAGAGGCAAGCATAGGAATCCTGGCACCTACCCTTTCCCCCAAGAGGGGACCCAGAGTCTCCCCGCACCCAATCAACGGGATAGGAACCTAGGGCTCTCTCCTCCACAGGACCCAAGCTTCCCACGAGAGGAACCCAGGATGCAGAGAGGGGCAGAGCCATGGCGTTGGGCACTGGAGCCCTCAAGTGCTGGGTCCCATGACTTCCATCCAGGTGTGAGCTCCATCAGGGCCCCTCTTCTCCCTGTCCTGGCTGAGCTGGGTCAGGAGTCTTCCTGAGGTTTCAGACAAGGGAAGGACCCATGAGTTTTCAGGAGCTAGGTCTAGGGCATGGCCTGGGCCCCTCTGCCATCCCTCCCCAGACTCCAAGAGACCCATTTTGTCCCAGAGTCATCCTTGGGTGGCAAAAATGGTTTGAGCTTGACTACTAACTGAAAGGCTGGTAGTTTGAACCTACCCAGCAGTGCCACGGAAGAAAGTCCGGGTGATTTGGTTCCAAAAGGCCTTGAAAACCCTATGGATTGCAGTTCTATTCTACATACATGGGGTAGCTATGAGTCGGAGTGGACTCCACAACTGGTTTGGTTCCCAGTACTAGCTCCACCTACCCTCTGTTGTGCCCTGTAGATCCTGTCCAAGAAGAGGCCGGCACCTCGAAGCTGGGAATGAGGCGCTCTGTCCTTGTCCGGAACCCAGGCCACAAAGGCTCAAGGGCCGTTTATGAAGAGCTCGACTCTGACTCCGAGGACCTGGACCCCAACCGCAAAGACCTGGACCTAGTTTCTGAAGACCCAGAGCCTGACCCAGAAGACCTCAACACTGTCTCCGAAGACGTGGCCCCCAGCTACGGAGATCTTGAGCCTGTCTCGGAGGAGCTGGACCCAGATGCCGAAGCTCCGGGCTCCATCTTGGAGAACCGTGACTCGGAGCCCCAAGATCTCGACCCCACGTCTTCGAGTTTCGACCTCGATCCTGACGTCATCGGCCCCGTCCCTCTGGTTCTCGACCCGAACAGCGACACCCCCGACCTGGACCCCCTCTCTTCCAGCCTCACTGCCACCCCTGAGGTCCTGCCCACGAGTCCCGCGGTGCTCCCGGCCCCTGCCAGCCCGCCACGGCCCTTCTCCTGCCCCGATTGCGGGCGCGCCTTCCGCCGCAGCTCCGGGCTGAGCCAGCACCGCCGCACCCACAGCGGCGAGAAGCCCTACCGCTGCCCCGACTGCGGCAAGTCCTTCAGCCACGGCGCCACGCTGGCCCAGCACCGCGGCATCCACACGGGCGCGCGGCCCTACCAGTGCGCGGCCTGCGGGAAGGCCTTCGGCTGGCGCTCCACGCTGCTCAAGCACCGCAGCAGCCACAGCGGCGAGAAGCCGCACCACTGCCCCGTGTGCGGCAAGGCCTTCGGCCACGGCTCGCTGCTGGCGCAGCACCTGCGCACGCACGGCGGCCCGCGGCCCCACAAGTGCCCCGTGTGCGCTAAGGGCTTCGGCCAGGGCTCGGCGCTGCTCAAGCACCTTCGCACGCACACGGGCGAGCGGCCCTACCCGTGCCCACAGTGCGGCAAGGCGTTCGGGCAGAGCTCGGCGCTGCTGCAGCACCAGCGCACGCACACGGCCGAGCGCCCCTACCGCTGCCCGCACTGCGGCAAGGCCTTTGGCCAGAGCTCCAACCTGCAGCACCACCTACGCATCCACACGGGCGAGCGACCCTACGCCTGCCCGCACTGCTCCAAGGCCTTCGGGCAGAGCTCTGCGCTGCTGCAGCACCTGCACGTGCACTCTGGCGAGCGCCCCTACCGCTGCCAGCTCTGCGGTAAGGCCTTCGGCCAGGCCTCCAGCCTCACCAAGCACAAGCGCGTGCACGAGGGCGCCGCGGCGGCGGCAGCAGCGGCGGCTGCAGCGGCAGCAGCTGCCGCCGGCCTAGGCCTGAGCCCTGTGCCCATGTTGAGGCCCAGTCAGGTCTCCCTCCTGGGTCCCAACGCTGCCTCCGTGCTCGCCTCTGGCCTCGGCCTTAGCGCTGGTCCCAGCTCTGGCCTTGGCCCTGACGCTGGCTCTGCACTTGGCTCCCTTCCCAATCCCAGCCACAAACCAAGCCCTGACTCCGGATCCTCCCCCAGCCGGGAGTCTGTCAGATCTTCTGACCCTAAGCCTGGTCACGACTCCGATCCTGACCTTGTGCCCAACCCTGAGTCCCACCCTGACCCCAACTCTCCTACCCATGACACTGTCAGCCCAGCCCTCCCTGCCGGGGAGAGTCCTGAGTGGGCGCAGGAGCAGGGGGCACTACTGGGGCCAGATGGCTGAAGGGGACACCGGCATCTGGGGCCTGGGGAAGTTGTGTGTGTGCAGTTAGTAAAATCCTCCCACTGCCTACTGGCTCTGTGTCGTGGTTCACCTGTTACTCTTTCTCCCCTGATGCAAGGTCCCTTCCTCAGGAGTTGGGAGGGTGTGGCCAGGGCCAGCCATACATCAGGGATCCCAATGTCCTGGCTTCCTCTCTGGGCCCTGGAGCCACATCTCTCCAGCTGGTCCATCACGCACTCACCCCTCTGCTCCCCCAGGCCTGGCCACCTAGTCAAGAGGAGACTCACCCTGCAGGTGACCTGGGCAGGGTCCCCTCTCTTTAGCCTTTCCACACAGCCACAGTCTCTGTGACAACCACCGTCACGGGAGTAACTCGAATGGTGGAATTTCTGGCATGTTTGCAGCCTGGTGGGCTGATGTGAGGCTATGTGGCTAGCTCTGCCCCATCTGCTACCCCTTGCCCTTCAAAGGCCATGTTATAGGGACACTGCTGGACAAAGGCGGTTGCTTGTTTACGCGTTTAATAAACATCTGCAAAATGCTGGGATCTCAGCAGGGAACAAGATGAAGGGCACAGGGAGACAAATATCAATATGTAATCTAAGAACCATCGCAGGGTATGACTGTAAAAATGGCATGGTGGGATGTCAGGGCCTCCTCTAACTTCGCGAGGGAGACAGAGAATCACCATCAACGTCGGCCCAGGGCTGATCCCTCAGAGGTGAAGGCCAGACATACCTCCACTCTCCAATCTTTTTACCAGTTCTGACACCAGCAGACCCTCCCACCGAACTCTACTTCTCTGCTATGTTCAGTAATTCGTTGCAATGGCCACACAACTCACAGACTATAGTCACGATTATGTGGCTTATTACGGAAGTAAATTACAATTCAGGCTCAGGAACTACTCAGGATACAGTTCTTTGATCAAGACAGCCACTTCTCAGCCATACCTGCAGGCAAGCCTCTCTTTCTCTTGCCCCTCTGCCAGGCCTCTGCCGTGCTCAGGCAAGTGTTACAGAGCTCTTTAACTCCACCAAGTACCCAGATGCACCCTACTCCACCCGGAAGCCTTCTGCCCAAAGACGCTCAGCTGTCTCACTTCATGGGCTGGGAAGCCCATTGCACTCTCGCCTGCCCATCTCCTGGTTCTGCTGCTGCTAGTTCTCTGCTGTGCTTGCTGCTGCTTCTTGCCATCTTGCGCTGTCTCCGGTGTTACAGCCTTCTCTCCTGGGACTAGGAGGTTCTTGGCACAGGGGCCTTGGGCCCAAAGGAGGCGCTCTGCTCCTATCTCTTCTTGATGGTAGTGAGGTACACTGCTCACCTCTGGGATGGCTCATTTTAGTCTAGCAGGATGGCAACATTGACCAATCCCTTGTTAGTGCTCCATACACCATATTTGTATGGTCCCTCCCACAAGGGTGCCATGCATCTTATTTGCATTATTAACAAGCTATCCAATCCCCTTGGTGGGCCACAAATGCCTCATTTACATATTCCCACCCTGTCATTTGGTGGGAGCTACACCACCATGGTGAGAAAAGCCATATAAAAGTAATCCATTGCACCACAGTATGGTACACTCTAGAAGAAGCATAACAGTTCCTCTCATTAAATGCAGGGATAGGCTTTCCCAAGGAAGGATTTTATACTCAAATAACTACTAACTTAATAACCAGTACTATTTGCCCAGCCTTCTGCTCTTCCTGCATTGTCTC
The DNA here is from genome assembly GCF_030014295.1 of Loxodonta africana. Taxonomy (NCBI): domain Eukaryota; kingdom Metazoa; phylum Chordata; class Mammalia; order Proboscidea; family Elephantidae; genus Loxodonta; species Loxodonta africana. The sequence continues at coordinate 11,654,452 of NC_087344.1, forward strand.
ATTTAACTCCACAGCCCTGTAAGGTGATTACTATACTCTAGTATCCCCATCTTGCAAATGAGGAAACAGGCACACAGTGTTTAAGAGACTTGTTTAAAGACATGAAGGTGGTGGCTGGGAGTTCCTAGATTAAAATTAGAATTGCCTGCCCTCTGGAGCCTGTGTTCTTGACCATTGCATCCCAGGGCAAGAGTGTGCAAAGGCCCTGGGGCCATCGGGAGATGAGAGAGGAGAGGTGGGGGTCAGATCACAAGGACCTTTGCAGGCTGAGGTGAGGAGCTTGGTTGTCACCCCAGCGCAATGGGAAACCACTAGTGGGTTCTGGCAGAAGGCTGGTATGACTTATTCTTTGAAGTTGCTTCTGGTTGCTGGGTGAGGAGTGGAGTGGGGGAGGGACAGGAGTGGGAGCAAGAGACCAAGGAGAAGGCTGCTGCAGGGGTCCAGGCAGGGAATATTGGGGGGGCCCTGGGCTGGTGGCCAGAGGGATGGGGACAAATCAAACCAAACCCGTTGCCATCGAGTCAATTCTGACTCATAGCAACCCTACAGGACAGAGTAGAACTGCTCCATAGGTTTTCCAAGGAGCTGCTGGTGGATTCCAACTGCCAACCTTTTGGTTAGCAACCTGAGCTCTTAACCACTGCGCCACCAGGCCTCCATTCTGGATGTAATTAGGGATTTGCCAATGGTTGGGGCAAAGGGGAGGGAGGAGTTGAGATGCCACTCCACCCTTTTTCTAGGAGGGAGCAGGGGCCAGCCCTGAGATGGGGACAGAGGGTCATCGCCGGACACTGCGGAGGGCAAAGGGTCAAGCACTAGACTTGGAAGTCATGAGGTTGGGGCAGCACGCGGAACACGACAGGAAGCTAGGGCGGCCTCTGTGGCTGCTGAACAGGGTCACGCTCAGAGCCAGCCCATCCCTCAGCCCATTGCTAGCATATCGGCGCTAGGACCTTTCGGCCGCCTCGCACCCTCAAGCCAGGTCCGAGCCGCGCATGCGTGCTGCTCCGGTAAGGGGGGTCGTGGTGCAGGGGGTGGGACCAGATCTGGTCACGTGCTCCCCGGTAGCCCTGGTCACGTGACCACGACAGGGGTCAGCTGACTCGGGAGGGTTTGAAGCGGCGCCGGGAGGGATCGAGGCCGCAGTGACAGCGCCGGGCCCTCGAACCCGGGCTGTCCCGCCGCGCCCGCCGGCGTCCCGCGCTCCCCGGCCCGGCATGGCAGGCCGTATGGGCCGGCGCGGCTCAGGTGAGGGCGCGGGCGGCGCCACGGGCTCCGAACGCGGGCGGCGGGCGGGTCGCCAGCTTCTCCGACCTCGGGGCGGCGGGACTCCTGGCTCTGCTTAGAGCTCCTGAACTCCGGCTGCGGCCGGGCGGCCCGGTTGCCAGGATTTCCCTTCTGAACCTAACCTGTGGTCGCTCAACTTTACCTGAACTCAGGCGGCGACACCAGGTTCTCCAGCTCCCAGGCTTCCCTTCCTGAACCCAGGGGACAAATGCTCAGCTTCCCGAAACTCAGGGACGGTTGGGGGCATTGCCTCCTTGAACCCGGGCGACTAGCTCCAATCTTAGATCTCCAAACCCTTGGAAGCTCAGCCTTCCAGAGCTCAGCCTCCAATCCCTTCAGACTGCCCCTCTCATGGGAATTGGTTTCACTTCCTTGAGTTGGTGAAGACGCCTAAAAGGTGTCCCAGCTGTCAGGGTCTAGGGTGGGTTAGCTGTGATCCCAGCTAGGGAGGCAGGGTCTGCCCTCTGCTGGTTTCCCCTCAGAGCGTCCTGTAAACAACAACCATACTAGCATCCATCATCCAGGGAGACAGGCCAGGAGCCCTGCAGGACAGATTCTGACAGTGCCCACATTCATTCTGGCAGCTGTGGCCCTGGAAAGAAGCAGAGCTCTCTAGAGGTGTGTCAGGGACAGTTCTGAGCTACTCAACTGGCTGTGACCCCATCAGTTGCCTAAACCTCTGGCCTTCCTCTTAGCTTTGACAGGATTGAAGGAAACAAGAAGCAGAAACAGACTGGAGCACCTGTTTGCCAAGGATTACTGAGGCTCAGGGCTGAGCTGAGGTCTTTATCTGTTTTGTCTCATTGAATTCTCAGAAGAGCTTCAGAGCCTCGGCCTCAGGTGTAGACTTTATTTCCTGGAGAGACTGAGGCTTAGCGAGTCGTTCCAGGCCACCACGCTGGGAAGTGGCAGACTTCGGACTTGGTCCCAGGGCTGTATGATTTCCAGGAGCTTGTGTCTTTAATGCGGGTGCTGTATTGGCTCATAAAAGAGCACGCGAGCAGTGCTGGAATGACATCCACAAATGTACCGGCAGACGTGTTCCCTGACTCATACGGTTATTGTCAGTAACTCCTTCTCCAGGCCTGTGGCTTGTGAGAGGGTCAGCCAGACAGGCTAGGTCATGATGAGTGGGAAGGTGGACCTTTGGGTGTTGGTCCAGAAAAAACTGGAACATGGGCTGAGCTCTGCTCATGCCTCAAGGCTGGAATTGGGCTAATTGAGTGCCCTGGGAGAAGTCAATGGGAGAATTCCACAGATCAACACCAGGAGTGTTGACGGAATGTCCTCACATTCTCACCATCCCCCCACCTCCCCACCCCACCCCACCACTGTGATGAATGCTCTGTAAGCATTAAAGCTTTTGCAGGAGAGATGATTATTGCCCCATTTTATAGATGAGGGAACCGAGACCTCAGGTGCCCTGTCCGTGATAGTGAGCAGCAAGGTCAGGAGTCAGCTCAGGCCTTTCTGAGTTCCAAACCCCAACTCTTTACCTCTGAGTAGCACTGCCGCCACCACGGCTACCAGTTGCTGTCGAGTTGACCGTGACTCACTGCGACCCCATGTGTGTCAGAATAGGACTGTGGTCCACAATGGCTGATTTTTGAGAATCAGATCGCCAAGCCTTTTTTCTGAGGTACCTTTCAGTCGACTTGAACCCCCAACCTTTCACTTAGCAGCTGAGCATGTTTACTGTTTGCACCACTCAGGGACTCCAGTACTGCCGCATGTACCCTTGCAATGCTGCAGATTTTCTGGTTTTTCTTAGACCTCTCAAAGGTCTTCCGTGGCCAGGACCTGGGGATTGTGAGGAGGGGACTGAGCCAGTGGTAGGTAGGGCTGCCAGGGCCTGGTTCCCACTGCTCTCTCCCATTCCCGTAGAGACTGAGCGGCTCCTCACCCCCAGCCCTGGCTATGGGACCCAGGCAGAGGCTTCATCAGCCCCCCCAAATCCCCTGGAAGAGGAAGACCTCCGCCGCCGTCTCAAGTACTTCTTCATGAGTCCCTGTGACAAATTTCGGGCCAAGGGCCGCAAGCCCTTCAAGCTGATGCTGCAGGTGGTGAAGATCCTGGTGGTCACCGTGCAGGTGAGGCCCTGCTGGGCAGGGGCCCCAGAAGAGGACCACCTCTGGCAGCTGCTGTCCTCAGAAGGAGACTTTTGGAGTGGGAGCCTAGTCCTAACACAATAGCAGCGACCGTGGCAGGGACGATTGGAAAGCATGGGTCTATGCTCCTGTCAGTATGTGCGGCATCTTGAGGACCTGACAGCTGCTCTGACCCCCATTTTATTCAAGAGGCTCACAGAGGTTCAGGGACTCATCCTAAATCACACAGCAACTGAGCGTGGGGAGCTGGGATTTGAACCCAGGCTTCTGACGCCGTGTTGATTGTCCAAGAGATCTGAGCCAGTGGCTGAACAGATAGCAGGTGCCCCCCGTGCCAGGCCCTGTGGACCCCAAGATGAATCAGACACAGTGCCAGCCCTAAGGAGCTTCCCGTCTAATGCTGTGACTCTGGGCATGTTAAAAAAAAAAAAAGCACCATTGAGTTGATTCTGACTCCTCGCGACCCCATGTGTGTCAGAGTAGAACTGGGCTTCATAGGGTTTTCCGTGGCTGATTTTTTGGAAGTAGATTGCCAGGCTTTTCTTCTGAGGTACCTCTGGGGGGACTTGAATTTCGAACCTTTCAGTTAGCAGCCGAGTGTGTCAACCATTTGCACCACCCAGGGACTCTCTGGGCATGTTACTGTGCCTGTACCTCCCCCCGACACACATTCAACCAAAAAACCAAAACCAAATCTGTTGCCACTGAGTCGATTCCTACTGATAACAACCCTATGGGACAGAGTAGAACTGCCCCACAGGATTTCCAAGGAGTGGCTGGTGAATTCCAACTGCTGACCTTTTGGTTAGCAGCCAAACTCTTAACCACTGTGCCACCAAAGCTCTAGGGTGTCAGTAATGGTACTCACCCTATCAGCTTAGGGTTAGCACATTTATTAAATGTTCTGGTAAACATTTAATAAGCATTAACTGCTGTTGTCTAAGGAGCCCTGGTGGTGCAATGGTTAAGTGCTTGGCTGCTAACCAAAAGGCTGGCTGTTCAAACCCACCCAACAACGACTTTGCAAGAGAAAGACCTGGCAATCTGCTTCCACAAAGATTACAGCCAAGAAAACCCTGTGGGGCAGTTCTACTTTGTCACATGGGGTTGCTGTGGGTTAGAATTGTCTCGAACTCTATGGGGCAGTTGTACTCTGCCACATGGGGTCGCTGTGGGTCGGAATTGACGGCACCTAACAACAACAACAGCTGCCATTGTCAGGTATTTTGAGTGTCCACTTTGTGCTGCACATTGGAGAGCTAGTGGGGTGGGCACGGCAGACATGACATGATCTGTACTCTTACAAAGCTTAGATGAGGGGAAGGCAGATATTGACCAAATAGCCATGCAGAGAACTACAAGAGGGCCCCTGTGTTCGGAGGGCTCTGGTCTGCGCCGTTGGCTGTCCCTAGGACCCTCTCTTGTCTTTCGTTCCTGCCCCAAGGGACATTGGTCCCACCTGTGGGTCTTGAACCCCTGGCCGTGCTCTCATCCCTCCCACCAGCTCATCCTGTTTGGGCTCAGCAACCAGCTAGCGGTGACGTTCCGGGAGGAGAACACCATTGCCTTCCGTCACCTCTTCCTGCTGGGCTACTCTGATGGGGCGGATGACACCTTTGCGGCGTACACGCGGGAGCAGCTCTACCAGGCCATCTTCCACGCCGTGGACCAGGTGCAGGCAGGCAGAGGTGGGCGGATAGGTGGGCTTGAGGCGGGAGAGTACGTGTAGTTAACATCTTCTCTGCCCGCAGTACCTGATGCTTCCCAACGTGTCACTGGGCCGGTACGCGTATGTACGGGGTGGGGGCGGCCCTGAGGCCAATGGCTCAGCGCTGGCCCTCTGCCAGCGCTACTACCACCGCGGCCACGTGGACCCGGCCAATGACACCTTCGACATTGACCCAATGGTCATAACAGGTGAGTGGGCCGGGCAGCCGGGATTGAAAACCTAGCTCTGCCTCACGCTCATTAAGATGACTGATGATTTCACGTTCACACAATGCTCGGTATGATGCCAGACACGCAGAAGGCATGAGATGGCGTTTTCGCTTCTGTTATTGTTGAGAACGTACGTAGCAAACTGTACACTAATTCAGCCACGTCTGTGCGTACAGTTCAGGGATGTTGGTTACATCCTTCAACTTGAGCAACCATTCTAAACCTCCTTTTCTGAGTTGTTCCTCCCCCATTAACATGAACTTGCTGCCCCCTAAGGTTCTTATTTAATCTTCTGAGTTGCTGTTGTGAATTCTATCTCCTGTAGATGCATCTTAAGAGAGCACCATGTTCAAGGCAGACATTCTTTACTAATTAAGCTAAACTAATGTTTGGTTTTAAGAAGACTTGAGGGGCTATTTTTGGTTTAAGGTTTAAAGATTATCTCAGGGCAGTAGTTTTGGGGGTTCATTCAGCCTCTGTGGCTCCAGAAAGTCTGGGTTCCATGAGTGTTTGAAATTCTGTTCTGTGTAATGGTTGGCGGGCACCGTCAGTTCTTCTGGTTTCATGGCAAAGGAGGCAGTTGTTCAGGGAGGCAATTAGCCACATATTCCATTTCCTCCAATTCCTGGTTCTTCTCCTAGGTGTTACTTTTTAGGTCGTCAGTGCAAATCCATCAGGTGCTGCTTGGAAACTCTATGGGGCAGTTCTGTGTCCTATTACGTCGCTATGAGTCGGAATTGACTTGATGATAATGGGTTTTAAGGGTATGGGGATCCACCAAGTGCCAGGTTAGGGTCTTGTTTGGGAGTAGGACCGATTGGTCCCTGGAGGGACCGCAGAAAAGCAACAATGAGGATTTAAGTACAGCTTGGGAAGTGAAACAGGGAAGGGGGGCTGTTGGGGACTCTGGGGAGTGCAGCCTACGCCCCCGCCCCCTGAAGCCCCTCCCTGACTCCCTGTCCTCAGACTGCATCCGGGTGGACCCCCCTGAGCGACCCCCTCCGTACTCCTCTGAGGATCTTGCCCTCTCGGATGGCAGCTCCAGTTACAGGAACCTCACGCTCAAGTTCCACAAGTACTACCCTCTTGGGGCTGCTCCAGGCCGGCTCGGGTGGGGCGGGGCAGGATGCTGGGCGAAGCTGGGCTTCCAGCGGCCACTTCCCCCCTCCTTCCACGGGGTGGGGGCTGGGTCCGCAGTGCTGACGCCTGCCACTTGTATACTTCCTCTGCCAACTGCAGAGTCAGCATGGGGTGAGGGCACTGGCACATTGGGGCTGGGAAGGGACTGGTGGGGGACCGTCCCCCTCACCTGACCCTCCCCTCCAGGCTGATCAACGTCACCATCCACTTCCAGCTGAAGACCATCAACCTACAGAGCCTCATCAACAATGAGATCCCTGACTGCTACACCTTCAGCATCCTGGTGAGCCCGCTGTGTTGGGTGAGGGCCAGGACCCGCCAGGGCTGGAGCCTGGTCAGAGGACGTCTGGGATCATCTGCCGAGGGCATTGTGGGGGCCACAGGGTCAGGGACTTGGCAGACCACCCATTGCGCTGGGCTGGGAGCCGGGGCCGGCCAGGGTTCACTCTGTGCCTCCTGCCCGGCCCGCCCTGCAGATCATCTTTGACAATAAGGCACACAGTGGACGGATCCCCATCAGCCTGGAGACCCAGACCCACATCCAGGAGTGTAAGCACCCCAGTGTGTTCGGACACGGTGAGCCCCCAGCCCAGACTAGCGCTATTGGGGTCCTGACCTTCCTGAGATGCTCCCCAAGTGCCCCCTCCAGCCTAGAGTTTCAGACCAGCACTGACCAGGGTCCTGACCCTGCCAGAGGCGCCCCAGGGTTCAGACCAATGCTGATGAGGTTCTGACCCTCCTGGAGGCACTCAAGTCTCACCAGCGCTGATGGGGTCCTGATCCTCCCAGAGGTGTACCCCAAGTCTCAGCACTGACCAAGGTCTTGATCTGCCCAAAGTGGCTCCCCAAGTGCCCCCTAATTCTTAGAGTCTCAGATCAGCCCTGATCAGTGTCCTGATCCTCAGAGGTGCCTCAAGTTTCAGACCAGTGCTGACCAGCGTTCTGATTCTCAGGCGCCACAAGTTTCAGACCAACGCTGACCACGGTCCTGACTCTCCTGTCGGTGCCTAAGACTTAGACCAGTGCTAATGAGGTCCTGACCCTCCCAGAGGTGCCCCAGGTCTCAGACCAGCGCTGATGGAGACCGGACATGCCTGAGGTGCCCCCTGAGCCTTAGAGCCTCAGACCATTGCTGACCAGGGGCTTTCACCTGCCCAGGGAAGCCCATGAACCCAAAACCAACACTGAGCAGAGGCCCTGACCTGCCCAGAGGAGCCCCCAAGCCCTCTGGCCAGTCCAAGCCTGCCCTGTGACCCCTCAGTTCTCCAGCCTGACCCAGACACCTGGCCCTACGTGCTGCCACGTGCCCCCTGCAGGAGACAACAGCTTCCGCCTCCTGTTCGACGTGGTGGTCATGCTCACCTGCTCCCTGTCTTTCTTGCTGTGTGCCCGCTCGCTGCTCCGAGGCTTCCTGCTGCAGAACGTGAGGCCTGTGGGTCCTGGGGGGTGTGGGGACAGGGCCCAGATCCCAACAAACCACCGTGCCCGCCTTCACAGGAGTTTGTCGGGTTCATGTGGCGGCAGTGGGGCCGTGTCATCAGCCCGTGGGAACGGCTGGAGTTTGTCAATGGCTGGTACATCCTGTTGGTCACCAGTGACGTGCTCACCATCTCGGGCACCATCATGAAGATTGGCATAGAGGCCAAGGTGGGTCTGTCCAGACCCTGGCCACCTTCCCTGCCTTGTCTCTGAGCCCTGCCCCCTCCCTGCATGGGGCCAAACAGGGCTGACACGGCTCTCCCTGCAGAACCTGGCCAGCTACGACGTCTGCAGCATCCTCCTGGGCACCTCAACACTGCTTGTCTGGGTCGGCGTCATCCGCTACCTGACCTTCTTCCACAAGTACAATGTGAGCCTTGTGAACGTGGGCCCAGCCTCCTGTGTCCCCAAGCCCCCAAACCCCGAAATAAGTATGTGCACCTTCGGTACTCAGCAGTCCCTTTTAGATGGCTGCTGCCAAGCCTCTTCCCTGTACCTGCTACTCCCAGACACTCTTGTCACCACACCTGGACAGGGCCCACACGAGCCACCCTGGAGGCCTCTGTCTTCGTTTCTTAGTGCTGATGTATCAGAAATGCCACAAGTGAGTTTTTTTTTTTTTTTTTAATTATTTTCGTTGTCACTGAAGATTTAACAGTAGGACATACACTAATTCAACAATTTTTGCATGTATGATTCAGTAACGTTGATTTCATTCTTCAAGTTGTGGAGCCCATTCTCACCCTCCTTTTCCAAATTGTTCCACCCCCATTAACATAAATTTACTGTCCCCTAAGCTTCCTATCTAACCTTTCGAGTTACAAGGGGTGGTTTTAAAGAACAGAAATTTATTTACTTGAAGTTCAGGAGGCTAGAAGTCTGTATTCAGAGCTTGAGTCAGGCACATCGTGGTCCTCAAAGTGACATCTTTCTTTTCCAATGCTTTTTAAAGAGGTCTTTTGCAGCAGATTTGCCTAACACAATATGTCATTTTGATTTCTTGACTGCTGCTTTCATGGGCGTTGATTGTGGATCCAAGTAAAATGAAACCCTTGACAACCTCAATATTTTACCTGTTTATCATGATGTTGCTTGTTGGTCCAGTTGTGAGGATTTGTATTTTCTTTATCTTAAGGTGTAATCCAAACCGAAGGCTGTAGTCTTTGATCTTCATCAGTAAGTGCTTCAAGTCCTCTTCACTTTCAGCAAGCAAAGTTGTGTCATCTGCATATCACAGGTTGTTAACGAGTCTTCCTCCAATCCTGATGCCGCATTCTTCATATAGTTCAGCTTCTTGGATTATGTACTCAGCATACAGATTGAATAGGTATGGTGAAAGGATACAACCTTGACGCACACCTTTCCTGACTTTAAACAACGCAGTATCCCCTTGTTCTGTTTGAACGACTGCCTCTTGGTCTAGGTACAGGTTCCTCACGAGCACAATTCAGTGTTCTGGAATTCCCATTCTTCGCAATGTTACGCATAATTTGTTATGATCCACACAGTCGAATGCCTTTGCAGAGTCAATAAAACACAGGCAAACATCCTGCTGGTATTCTCTGCTTTCAGCCAGGCTCCATCTGACATCAGCAAGGGTATCTCTCGCTCCACGTCCCCTTCTCAGTCTGGCTCAAATTTCAGGCAGTTCCCTGTTGACGTACTGCTGCAACCGCTTTTGAATGATCTTCAGCAAAATTTACTTGCATGTGATATTACTGATATCGTTCAATAATTTCCGCATTCTGTTGGATCAGCTTCCTTTAAAATGGGCACAAATACGGAATTCTTCCAGTTGATTGGCCAGGTAGCTGTCTTCCAAATTTCTTGGCATAGATGAGTGAGCACTTCCAGTGCTGCATCCATTTGTTGAAACATCTCATTTGGTATTCTGTCAATTCCTGGAGACTGGTTTTTTGTCGATGCCTTCAGTGCTGCTTTGAACTTCTTCTTTCAGTGCCATCGATTCTTGATCATATGCTACCTCCTAAAATGGTTAAATGTTAACCAATTCTCTTTAGTGCAGTGACTCTGTATATTCCTTCCACCTTCTTTTGATGCTTCCTTTGTCATTAAATTTTCTGCCCATAGAATCCTTCAGTGTTGCAGTTTGAGGCTTGCATTTTTTCTTCAGCTCTTTCAGCTTGGGGAAATATCAAGCCTGTTCTTCCCTTTTGGTTTTCTACTGCCAGGTCTTTGCACATTTCATTGTAATACATTGTTTTGTCTTCTCAAGCTGCTCTTTGAAATCTGTTCAGCTCTTACATATCATTTCTTCTTTTTGCTTTAGCTACACTACGTTCAAGAGCAAGTTTCAGAGTTTGTTCTGACATCCATTATGGTCTTTTCTTTCTTTCCTGTTTTTTTAATGACCTTTTGCTTTCTTCATTATGGTGTCACCCCACAACTCGTGTGGTCTTCAATCAATAATGTTCAATGTGTCGAATCTGTTCTTGAGATGGTCTCTAAATTGAGGTGGGATATACTCAAGGTTGTATTCTGGCTGTTGTGGACTGTTTTTAATTTTCTTCGGCTTCAATTTGAACTTGCAAATGGGTAATTGATGGTCTGTTCTGCAGGTGGCCCCTGGCCTTGTTCTGACCGATCATGTTGAACTTCTCCATTGTGTTTTTACACAAATGTAAAGATTTGATTCCTGTGTATTCCATCCGGCAAGGTTCATGTGTATAGTTGCTGTTTATGTTGTTGGAAAAAGGTATTTACAATCAATAAGTCGTTGATCTTGCAAAATTCTGTCATGTGATCTGGCGTTCTTTCTGTCATCAAGGCTGTATTTTCCAACTACTGATCCTTCATCTTTCTTTCCAACTTTTGTATTCCAATCACCAGTAATTATCAATGCATCTTGATTGCATATTTGATCAATTTCAGACTACAGAAGTTGGTAAAAACCTTCAGTTGCTTCATCTTTGGCATTAGTAGTTGGTATGTAAATTTGAGTAATAGTTGTATTAACTGGTCTTCTTTGTAGGCATATGGATATTATCCTATCACTGACAGCATTGTACTTCAGGATAGATCTTGAAATGTTCTTTTTGACAACAAATGCGATGCTATTCCCCTTCAATTTGTCATTCCTGATGTAGTAGACCATATGATTGTCCAATTCAGAATGGCCAATACCAGTCCATTTTAGCTCACTAATGCCTAGAATATTGATCTTTATGTGTTCCATTTCATTTTTGTCGACTTCCAATTTTCTTAGGTTCATACTAAGTACGTTCTACATTGCAGTTATTGTTGGATGTTTATAGTTGCTTCTTCTCATTTTGAGCCATGCCACATCAGCAAATGAAGGTCCCAAAAGCTCGACTCCATCCACGTCATTAAGGTTGACTGTACTTTGAGGAGGCAGCTCTTCCCCAGTCGTATCTTGAGTGCCTTCCAACCTGGGGGGCTCATCTTCCGGCACTATACCAGACAATGTTCTGCTGCTATTCATAAGGTTTTCACTGGCCAGTTTTTTCAGAAGGAGACTGCAGGTCCTTTTTCCTAGTCTGTCTTAGTCTGGAAGCGCCACTGCAACCTGTCCACCATGGGTGACCCTGCTGGTATTTGAAATACCAGTGGCGTAGCTTCCAGCATCACAGCAACACACAAGCCACCAAAGTATGACAAGCTGACAGATAAGTGGTGGACAGCAGCCATGGCTTTGGCCAACTGAGTTGTGGACAACTCCTCACTGTGGCCTTCCCCTGCCTCCACACAGATCCTGATCGCCACGCTGAGGGTGGCCCTTCCCAGTGTCATGCGCTTCTGCTGCTGTGTGGCTGTCATCTACTTGGGTTACTGTTTCTGTGGCTGGATCGTGCTGGGGCCTTACCATGTGAAGGTAGGCAGGCCAGGGCTGGGGTGCTTATGACACCCAGTGGAAGAATCCAGGAGTTCTGTGACCTGCCCTCCCCTACAAGGACACGGGATCCCCTGGCTTCCCTCACCTGAGCCCACACCCTAAGCCCTCTGACCCCTTGCGACCCTGTCATTGACATGATGACCTGTATGACCCCCACTGTGACCCCTGGGATCCTGCCAGGGGTTATGGTCACTGTCTCCTGTGACCTTTGTGAACCTGTCACCCTGTGACCTTGTCTTTGTCATGATTGATGACCTTACTTTGATTCCTGTTACAGACTGTTGTCCACTGTCCCCTTTAACCCCTTGTGACCCGTTATTGACCCTATGACCTGGTCATTCACGCAGTGACCCCAGATGACCCCATATGACTGCTGGTACTCTGATCACTGTCCTCTTTGTTTGACCCCTTGTGCCTGCACTGACCCCAGCCCATAGTTGCACGCCTGCCGGGCCCCCTCCACCCCCTCTCTGATCCCACAATCCCACTGGCCCCTGCAGTTCCGCTCGCTGTCCATGGTGTCTGAGTGCCTGTTCTCGCTCATCAACGGTGACGACATGTTCGTGACGTTCGCTGCGATGCAGGCCCAGCAGGGCCGCAGCAGCCTCGTCTGGCTCTTCTCCCAGCTCTACCTCTACTCCTTCATCAGCCTCTTTATCTACATGGTCCTGAGCCTCTTCATCGCGCTCATCACAGGCGCCTACGACACCATCAAGGTCAGCCGGTGGTGGCCTCACACACCCCCACGCGGCCCCTCCCGGCCTGCCACGTGCACACACAGCCCCAAACAAGGGCTCCGGGTCCCTGGGAATCAGCTACGAAGTGGTCCCTTAACCCTTGGGGAACTGGCAGGGAAGACCCAGGGACAGACTGGGGGAGTCTCTGGGTAGGACTTGAGAAGCCAGAGGAGGGGGCTGATACTGGGGGCACCAGGTGGGACTGAGAGCATTCCAGTCTCACTGTCCTGCTCTCAGCATTGATTGAACGGGGCTCAGGCCAGGTAAGGCTCCTGTATCTTTTTTTTTTAATAATATTTTATTGTGTTTTTGCTGAAGGTTTACACAGTGAATTAGGTTCCCATTTGACAATTTCTATACAGCTGTTCTGTGACGTTAGTTACATTTTTCACAGTGTGTCGGCATTCTCTATCATTGCCTTCTGGTTGTTCCGTTTCCAGTTCTCTAGTGTCCCTACCCCTTATCTTCTCATCTTTGCTTTAGAGTTAATCTTCTGGTCTCATATAGATGAATTTTAGTAGAGCACCATTCTCACGGGTAATCCTGCATCTGTTTTTACTGACAGGGAAACCGAGCCCTACAGTTTCAGTAACTTGCCTGAGGTCAGCCATGAAGTGGTGGAGCTGGGTTCACCCCGGGGCTGATTCCGGAAGCCATGCTCTTAATCCCTCTTTTGTGTGGGGTAGCCTGGGAGTGGGGAGGGGTGCCTTTGATTCAGGGCAAGGTGTTTGTCCTGCAGGCTGCAGGGGTCAGAAGGTGAAAGAAGGGTGTAATGTTATAAAGGTTTATCGTGGCATTAGGGCTAGGTCCAGGAAGCCTTCTAGAACATGCTATCCAATACTACCCCTAGTTATATATACTTACTTAAATTATAATTGTGGTTAAAATGGAATACAGTTAAAAATTCACTTCTTACTTATAGCATCCACATATCAAACGCCCAAAAGCCTGATGGCGTAGTGGTGAAGGACTTGGCTGCTTGCCAGAAGGTCAGCAGTTCAAATCTACCAGCTGCCACTTGGAAACCCTATGGGGTAGTTTTACTCTGTCCTATAGGGTCACTATGAGTTGGAATTGACTCAACAGCAATGGATTTGGTTAGGTTAAAATCCAAATGTGGCTAAAAAAACAACTAACGCATTGTCATCGAGTCACCCCAGATTCACGTTAACCCTATGTGTGCAAAGTAAACTGCTCCATAGAGTTTTGAAGGCTTTCGGAAGCAGATCGTCATTCGGTTAGTATCCCAGCACTTAACCATTTACTCCTCCCAGGGACTCTAGTGTACATGCATTTCAAATGTGGCGGCTATTGTTGTTAGTCGCTATCGAGTCAGTTCCAACTCATGGCAACCCCATGTGTGGAGTAGAACTGCTCCACAGGGTTTTCAAGGCTGTGACATTTTGGAAGCAGCTCACCGGGCCTGTCTTCTGAAGCTTCTCTTAGTGGGTTCAAACCACCAACCTTTTGGCTAGTAGTTGAGTGCTTACCTGTTAGTGCCACCCGGGGACCTTCCAAAGTAGTCAGTGGCTACCGTACTGGATAGTGTAGGTACTGAGCATTTCCATCTCAGAAAAGTCTGTTGGATGGCGGTGGTTCTAGACTGGAGAGACGGGAGCCAAAGGGAGAGAGCACTATGAGGAAGGAAAAGCAAAAGCAAAAGGCCTGAAATTCGACAGGGCTCTGAGAAGAGGTGGTGGTGCCACAGGGCTGGGAGGGGTGCAGGTAGCTGGAAGCCGGAACGTTCACTTCTGCGGGGCCCTGCCACTTCCCGTGTCACTGGCATGTGTGTCACCCCCATGCATGGGTTCAGCTGTCCCACAGCCACACTCCTGTCCCTCCGGCCCACAGAGCCCTCGTGGGTCTTGCTCCAGCACTTAGACCACACACGTGTGTGCGCTGTGAGCATACAAGCCCAGGCCCTGCCCCCACTGCTATGGTTGATTGAAGATGTTTGAGTGCCCAGAGTGTGTCAGGCCAGTTCTAGGCACCGGGGCCAAAGCTTGTTGCTCTTACATGCATCGAGCTGATTCTGACTCACAGCAACCCCGTGTATGCAGAGTAGAACTGTTCCATAGGGTTTTCAAGGTTGTGACCTTTCAGAAGCAGATTGCCAGGCCTTTCTTTCTAGGCGCCTCTGAGTGGATTTGAACTGCCAACCTTTTGGCTAGTAGTCAAGCTCTTCACTGTGCCAACCCAGGGACTGCTGAGGCCACAGCTGAAGGCCCCAAACCGACAAAGGTGCTGGGTGTGCATAAGTGTAGGGGCCAGGGGTGGACTCCCTGCAGAAACTAGCCATGAGGCGTCTGCAGTGACAACAGGCAGTGAAGGCCAGTGCCAGGGCCCAGATGGCTGCAGGGGACGTGGAGGGAAGGACAGACTCAAGGGGCTTAGCAGGGGCCACTTTCATGCTAGCCCCCTCCCCATCTCTCCCCAGCATCCGGGCACCAGCGGGGAGGAGAGTGAGCTCCAGGCCTACATCGCACAGTGCCAGGACAGCCCCACGTCGGGCAAGTTCCGCCGTGGGAGCGGCTCGGCCTGCAGCCTCCTCTGCTGTTGTGGCAGGTGTGGTTCGGGTCTGGTTGGGGGAAGGGGAGGTGCTTGAGGGAGCTGACCCCTCTCTTGCCCGGCTGACGTTACCCCTTCTCTCCCCTCCTCTAGGGACGCCTCAGAGGAGCATTCGCTGCTGGTGAACTGAGTGGAACCAGGACTGCCACTGGACCTTAGCCCCGGACTGCGGGGACCCACGCTTATTTATTTTTAGGACCGGCTCCCTGCTGTGCCCAGCCAGGGCCAGTCGGGTCGGACACTGGGGTGGGATCGGGGTGGGGGGTGTTAAATAAACCGGTAAATAAGCGCGTTGTCATTTTTAGCGGCGGTGGGTGGGCGGGCATTCATTTCGCCAGCTGGGGGCTTCAGCCCCTTTAAGGCGCCGTCGCGCCGGGCGAGGCGGGTTCCGCTAGACCTTCCCAGCGGGCGGGGCCACGGCGCGCCTCGCGGGGAATAACTTAAAGGGACCGCGCCTACGATGCGGAGGGCTAGCGGTATTGGCGCAGGGTGAACCCCGGCTGCGGGCCCTGAGTAAGTTCGGGCTTGCATCGGCCCTGAAAGGGTGTCCTTTCGAGGGTCGTTAGTGAACCCCCGGTTTTGGCACATTATGCCTTCCCGTAAGTCCTGCTAGCCCCCGATTTCACCACGCTCCCATCGCCCCAATTCCCGGCAGGCGTTCCTGCAGATAGCCAGATGCGCCTTGGGGCGGTAGGAGACCTAGTCCACCAGGAATTTTCCAGGTAACGTCTTAAGTGCCCAGTAAACCAAAAAAAAAAAACAAACCCGTTGCCGTTGAGTCGATTCCGACTCATAGCGACCCTATAGGACAGAGCAGAACTGCCCCATACGGTTTCCAAGGAGCACCTGGTGGATTCGAGCTGTAGCTCCCGCAAATTTGTTATTACTCCAGCGGCGCCGGAAACATCCTCCACCTCTCAAAGAAGTCCCAGTAATATTCCAACATTCCTCAGTCTTCCAGGGAGCCCTGGCCCCGCCCGAGACCCGCAGTCAAATGTCAATGACCCCAGGGACGTGCGGGGCCACTCCCGTTTCCCCCAGCAGTAGTCTTGTATCTCACAGAATCTGTCAGTAACTTTCCAGCACTCCCCAAGTCATGGCTGCTAGAAATGTTGCCAATACCGTTCCTAGAGTCCTAAAGCCGCTTCCTATCCTGAGACCCCATAACTTTTCTGTTTGTTGTGGGGTGTCCTTGAGTCCATTTCCACTCATAGCGATCCCATGAGTTAGGGTAGGACTGTCTCATAGGGTTTTATTTTTTTGGTTGGAATCTCTACGGAAGCAGATCACCAGGTCTTGCTCCCGCCGAGTCGCTGGAGGGGGGGGGTTCCAGCACCACCCTTTCAGTTACCAGTAAAACACTTAACCGTTTGTGCCATCTCCAGCATAAACAAGTAAAACCCCACCCTGAGCGTCCCAGGACCTCTCCAAGACCCAGGTACCGTCCTAGGACCCCTTCTGGAGGAGCCCCTGGCAGCACCCTCCGCGCCCCAGCTCCAGGGTCACCGGCCCCCACAGAGGCAGGTTTGAGTCAGGAGCCAGGCATCAGGCTATCTCGCCGGTGGCCAGCGGGCCACTGCGTGGGGTGGGGCGCCCTGTCTTCGCAGGGGGTGTGGCCCAGGGGCCGCTTGCTCAAGATTGAACAACCTCGCAGGGCACAGGCCGGGGAGGGACCCACCAGCAAGGGCGGAAGGGAGCGCTTGGGGGCCGTGCCCCGCGGGACCCCGCGTCTGGGTAGCTGGCAGTGGATGGGTGTCCAAATGCCCTTGCCCCCAGGTTGGGGTTGGACGAGCGGGACGTCTGTTCTGGCCTGTGAGTGGGTGAAGGAGCCAGACGGCCAACCGACACGGTTCACCCTCTTTCGGGACCCCAACGTCGACTTGGCGGCCCCCATCATCTGGCAGCGCCCCTGTAGCCATACTTGCCCGGAGGCAAGGCCTCGGGGCCGAGGGTACGCAGGGGGCGTGGTATGATGAGGGGCGGGGCTTCCGGCCGGGGAGGGGCGGGCCCAGAGCGACGGGCCCCCACGCGTTCTTCTGTTTCTTCGTTCTCCAGGACCCCGGGCTGCCATTCCTGCCAGCAAGCTTGAAGCAGC
The DNA here is from genome assembly GCF_030014295.1 of Loxodonta africana. Lineage (NCBI taxonomy): Eukaryota > Metazoa > Chordata > Mammalia > Proboscidea > Elephantidae > Loxodonta > Loxodonta africana. The sequence continues at coordinate 11,671,678 of NC_087344.1, forward strand.
TGATGGATGCCCCGCTGCAAACAGGAATGGTGAGGGCTGAGAAAGTGAGGTGCCGCGGGGACTACAACTCCCGGCGTGCTCAGCGCACATTCTCGCGGTATCGCGAGAACGGGCTGTGTGTGTTGAGGCCGAACTACTCTTCCCGGTTTGCACTGCGGGCTGTCGAGCCGCAGGGAAGAGTCGCGCCCCCGGGGAGGGAGCAGCGCCGGGCCATTCCGCAGATGGGGACACCAAGGCCCGAGCTGGCTACGGCCTCCCCGGGGGCGGAGGGAGGGGAGTGGGATGGGACCCAAGGCTTCTCGGCCCCCAGGGAGGTCTCTGCCGAGCGACCATGCAATGCGCAGCCAGTGCCCTTCGTCCCGCAGGTACTGGGCGTGATGATCGGGGCCGGAGTCGCGATGCTGGTCACAGCTGTGCTCATCCTCCTGCTGGTGCGGAGGCTGCGAGTGCCGAGTAAGGACCCGGAAGGCCTCTTGGGGAGGCTGCGGGGTGGGGAGCTGAAATTCTCGGGTCTGTGGGGCAGTAGAGATAGGATTTGCTGAGGTCTGCACACTGCCTTCCCACCTCGGGCCGCGTAGAGTCAGCGCGGAGCTGAGTACACCTCCCTACCCATCCCCAGAAACCCCAGCCCCGGATGGCCCCCGGTATCGATTCCGGAAGAGGGACAAAGTGCTTTTCTATGGCCGGAAGATTATGCGGAAGGTGAGTTCCCGGACCCCTGGGGTGGCACAGACCACGCAGAGGCCCTGCCCATTCCGTAGTTAACCTCCCGGTGGACCTTCCCCCACTTGATCAAGGCCCCCTGAATTTCAGTCTGAACTGACAGTTGATCCATTCCTCCCCTTTACCCTCCCAGGTGTCACAGTCCACTTCCTCCTTGGTGGACACCTCAGTCTCCACTACTTCTCGGCCACGCATGAAGAAGAAACTTAAGATGCTCAACATTGCTAAGAAGTAAGGCTGTGTTGGGCGTGCCTGGGACCGAGGGCTGATGCAGGGGCTTCCTGAGTGGTCAACTGACACCAAAGGGTGTGCCTCAGGATTCTTTGTACCTCAAGAGCTGCTTGGAGAATGTTTCCACATGGGAGGGACTTCTCAAGACTATTTTCTAAGGAGCTATCTCAGAGCTCCCCACACCAGACCAGCTGTCTCTGGGGTCTTTTTTCCCTGAGGGCTATCTCAGTGGTATTCCTCTACCATAGGGGAGGTAGGGACCATCTCAGAAATCTTCTCGTACATATATATATCTGGGTTCTATGTGTAGGTCATTTCATGGGTCTCCCCACATGAGAGGATTTATCCCAGGGTACCTCACTGAGGTTATGTCAGGTGTCTATGACCTGTTGAGGGGGCTATCTCTAGCCTCTGTCCTCCAGAAGCTGTCCCAGCAGTCACTGCATCAGAAGGCATCTCTCTTCATCACCTACCTCATGGTTCTTCCTACACTAAAGAGGTTATATCAGGGATTTCTCTTGCCAAGGAGCTGTCTCAAGCATCTTCTTGGACCAGAAACATAGGAAGAACATCTCAGGGGTCTCGGTCATCAGCAAGGGGTCTCTGAGAAGGGCTCTCCCAGGGATCTTTGTAAATTGGGAGCTGGCTCTGGGTTCTCCTCACATCATAGGGTCCACAAGAAAGTCTGTCTCAAGAAATTCTTCACCTAGAGAGTCACCCAGAGGTCTCTGTGGTTAACAGAGACACTGTTACAGGACTTTCTATGACTTGGGTGGGAAGACTATCTCTAGGTTCTCCATTGTGAGTTGAAGAACAGTATCTCGGATCTCCTCACATCATGGGGGCCATTGCCAGTGTCTGCACACCCTTGAGAAGCTACTCTGATGTCTTTATGACTGTTAGAGGGTGTCTTGGTTATCTAGTGCTCCTGTAACACCAGTAACCACAAGTGGATGGCTATAACAAAGACAAATTTATTCTCTCACAGTCTAATAGGTCACAAGTCCAAATTCAGGGCATCAGCTCCAGGGGAAGGCCTTCTCTTTTGGCTCTGGAGGAAGGTCCTCGTCATCCATCTTCCTCTGGTTGAGAAGCATCTCAGGCACAGGGACCCAGGGTCCAAAGGATGTGCTTTGCTCCTGGTGCTGCCTTCTTGGTGGTATGAGGTCCCCATGTCTCTCTGCTCATTTTTCTCTTTTATATCTCAAAAAAGGGATTGGCTTAAGACACTATCTGGTCTTGTAGATCCCATCAATATAACTGCCACTAATCTGTCTCATTACATCATAGTGATAGGATTCACAAAACGTAGGGAAATCACATCAGATAACGAAATGGTAGACGGTCATACAGTACGGGGAATCGTGACCCAGCCAAGTTGACATATTTTTGAGGGATACAATTCAATCCATGACAGAGGGCTATTTCAGAGACCTCTATGGTCTAGAAAGGGCTGTCCCAAGGATCTCCCTGACCAGAAGAAGAGCTATATCTAGGTTTCTCCATATCATGGACCTTATCTTGGGAATCTGTTTATAGCAGGGGGCCTGTCTCAGGAATCTGGTGATCATTGGAGGGTCTATATCAATAGTCTTTGGGACTTGAGAAGAAGGGCTCTTCCAGGTCCGTGATTAGCAGAGGGCCTATGTCTAGACTCTCCGTGTATAACAAGGGCTATCTCAAGGATCTCAGTGACCATTGGAGAGGCAACTCAGGGTTCTCTGTGGCCTGGTAGGAAGGGCCATCTCAGGCATCTTTATGAAGAACAGAGAGGCTGTGTCTGGTGTCTCCTCATATCGTGGAAGCTACCTCAGGGTTTGATTCCATGAGGGAAGCTACCTCAGGAATCTAGCCTGTGACCACTGGAAGGACTGTCTCAGGGATACCAATCAGTAGAGGTGCTATTTCTAGGAACCGCCCATATCTTAGAAGCTATGTCAGGACTCTGCCTCCCTTGAGGGTCTATCTCAGGGACCTATGATCAGGGCTTTATGTCAGGGCTTAGCAAACTTTTTCTATAAAAAACCAGATTGTAAGTATTTTAGGCTTTGTAGGCCATACAGGCTCTGTTGCAAGTCTTAGGATGAAAGCAGCCATAGATGATACATAAATGAACGAGTGTGGCTGTGTACCAAAAAGCTTTATTTACAAAAATTGATGGCAGGCTCGAGTTGGCCTGCAGGCCATCGTTTGCTGACCCCTGCTGTATATGACCCCTCCCTGCCCCCTGCCACCAGGATCCTGCGCATCCAGAAAGAAGCACCAACGTTGCAGCGGAAGGAGCCCCCGCCCGCTGTGCTGGAGGCCGACCTGACAGAGGGCGACCTGGCCAACTCCCACCTGCCCTCTGAGGTGCTCTACATGCTCAAGAACGTCCGGTCAGTGTTGGGACCAGACAGGGGGTGGCTACAGGGCTGGGCCCACCTGACCTCCTATCTCCTTTGCTCTCCCATCCCACAGGGTGCTGGGCCACTTTGAGAAGCCACTGTTCCTGGAGCTCTGCCGGCACATGGTCTTCCAGCGGCTCTGCCAGGGGGACTACGTCTTCCGGCCAGGCCAGCCCGATGCCAGCATCTATGTGGTCCAAGATGGGCTGCTGGAGCTCTGCCTGCCGGGGCCTGTGAGTGGACCCCCCAAGGTGGCACCGCAGGGTGGCTAGCGGGGGTGCCAGTGGGGATGGTCCATGGTACAGCCACCGTCAGGTCTGCGGGATCAGTGATCTGGTTTGTTTTTGCATACCATCAACATTTACTTATTTTTATTTATTTTTTACCCTAACATATATATGTGTTTATATATTTTTTTCTCTTAGTATTTTTTGTGTTTTTGGTGAACGTTTACATAGCAGTTTAGGTTCCCGTTCAACAATATCTACACAAATGTTCAGGGACATCGGTTATATTCTTCACAATGCGTGAACATTCTCAATATTTCCGTTCTGGTTATTCTGTCCTCATTAATCCAGCTTCGCTGCCCCCTTACACTCTCATCTTTGTTTTAAAGTAATTGTTGATCGTTTGGAGTCCTGGTGGCGCAGTGGTTAAGGGCTCAGCTGCAAACCAAAAGGTCAGCAGTTTGAATCTACCAGCAGCTCCTTGGAAACCCTATGGGGCAGTTCTGCTCTGTCCTGTAGGGTCGCTATGAGTCATAATCAACTAGATGACAGTGGGTTTGGTTTGGTTTTTTACAGTTGACCATTTGGTGTATACAGTCATGCATTGTTTCATGTCCACGCTACCTTCTGTGAAACAAGACATTATGTGACTTGGACGTTGTGCTAACACCATTTTATATAAGGCAGTCCCTGGCTTACGAATGTCCATCTTACGTACAACCTGTAGTTATGAACTTTTGGGTTCACGGGCCTATATGCAGTTGGATATTGTCCGAATGGACGTTATGCAGTGTATAGCTGTATGTTTTTATTGTGGTAAGAATATACAAGGGGTTCTTGGGTGGTACAAATGGTTAAACCTTTGACTACTAGCCAAAAGGTTGGTGTTTGAGTCCACCCAGCCAGAGGCATCTTGGAAGAAAGGTCTGGCAATCTACTTCTGAAAGGTCACAGCCTTGAAAACCCCATGGAGCACGGTAGAACTGCACACATAGGGTGGCCGTGAGTCAAACTGACCCGATGACAAATAACAATAACAAGAATAAAAAAACACATTAACAAACATGCCAGTTCAGCAGTTTTTACATGCACAAGTCAGTGACATTGGTTACATTCTTTCTGCTGTGCAACTGTCGTACTGTCCCGTCGTTACTGCCCTTTTCCTGCACGTTCCACCACCATGAACAGAAACTGAGTGCCCCTAAACAGTAACTCCCCGCCCGCCTTCCTCCCACTCCTGGGAACCACTAATAAGCTTTGGTTTCTATACAGCTCCTATTTCATATAGATAAGATCATAGAGTGAGGTCATGGTCCTTTGTGATTGACTTATTTCCACTCAGCATAATGTTTTCAAGGTTCCTCCGTCTTCAACATTTTATTTTAATGTAAGGTGCAGCATAAAATGTGTGTTCCTTAACTCATCATTTGGTGTCTGGCCAGGGTCTTTGTTTTCCTGTCAGGTATTTGCTTTCGGAGTTCCTTGCCTCTCTTGCACACCCCAGCTGCTATTGAGTTGACTCTGACTTGTGGCAACCCCACATGTGTCAAAGCAGAACTGTGCTCCGTAGGGTCTTCAGTGGCTGAATTTTTGAAAGTAGATTGCCAGGCCTTTCTTCTGAGGCGTCTCTGGGGAGACTCGAACTACCAACATTTCAGTTAGTAGCCACATCCATTCACCATTTGCACCACCCAGGGGCTCTTTCTTAAATCAGGCATGCCCGAAACACCATCTATGAATTTTAGTTTTTACTTCTTTAAATTGGAATACCAACTTAAAAGAAACTTGGGAAATAATTTCAGTACAGAATCCTTCTAGAGTTTTCCTCTTTCCCCACTACCTTTTTTTTTCCCTTCCTTTTTAAAATATGCATACAATAGGCTTCATTTTCTTTTTTTGAGCAGTTTTAGGTTTACAGAAAAATTGTGCAGAAAGTGTAGTTTCCATATACCTCTTCTTCCCTTGCATAGAGTTTCTCTTATTATTAACATCTTGCATTTTTGTGCTACATTTGTTACAGTTAATGAACCAATATTGAGACATTATTATTAATCAGAGCCCATAGTTTTTATCAGGGTTTGCCCTTTTGTATGGGTTTTGACAAACACACATCATTGTTTAGTTATCTAGTGCTGCCATAACAGAAATACCTCAAGCGGATGGCTTTAAAGTACAGGGATTTATTTTCTCACAGGTCTGGAGGCTCGAAGTCTGAATTCAGGTCCATCCTGGTCTACTTCAGCTTCCAGTAGCTGGGGCAATCTTTGGTCTCCCTGGTCTGCCCCTCCTCCTCCCTCTGTGTGTGCCTCTGTGTCTGTCCCACTCTTTTTATACCTCAGAGGGATTAGGTTTAGGACCCACCCTGCACTGGTATGACCTCATTAACATAACAAAAGAAATGTCACTATTTCCAAACAGGGCTCTATCCACAGGTGCAGGGACGAGGACTTGCACATATTTTGAGGGGACACAATTCAGCAACAGTCAGGTATCAGGGTTGGTAGTCTTTCGAGACACGTGGTCCAGATGGAGTCAAATGGGTGACCAGGGGCATTAGGTGGGCTGCAGGGCCAGCGGTTAGTGAGGAAGGGGTGCTGGTTGGAGGTTCCATGGATTCCCAGGTGGGTGGGGGTCAGGGAGTGGGATGTGGGTCTGCAAGGTGGGGCCCTCACCGGTCAGTGGTCCCTGTGTCTCAGGATGGGAAGGAGTGTGTGGTGAAAGAAGTGGTCCCCGGGGACAGCGTCAACAGCCTTCTGAGCATCCTGGACGTCATCACTGTGAGTGACCAGGCAGGGGTGTTGGGTGCTGGGCATGAAGGATCAAAGGTGGGGAGCAAGAATGTAGCCAGAGCTGGGGGATCATCCTAGAAACCCGTTTTCTGATACGCCCCTGAACCTTCAGGCGGTCCTTAAAGGGACAGGTGTCAGGAGGATAGAGGGGCAGCCAGGGCCTCCTGGGGCCAAGGTCCCAGCTCCTGACAGAAGCCAACCTGCCCCCAGGGTCACCAGCATCCCCAGCGCACGGTGTCTGCTCGGGCCGCCCGCGACTCCACGGTGCTGCGGCTGCCGGTGGAGGCCTTCTCTGCCGTCTTCACCAAGTACCCCGAGAGCCTGGTGCGGGTCGTGCAGGTCAGTGGGCTTCCACCCCCTCGCCACTGCCATACCAGCCACCACAGGTCACCATCTGCCTCCACACTTGTGCTTATCAGCCCTGAGCAGCCAGGCTTCTTGGCCCCGCCTCGGACTGTGCACACTAGCTGCTTCCGGGCCCTGTTTTCTTCCACATCTGCTATCTGATTGCTGATTTCTTCTGGGCCTTGCCCCTCACTGCTCTCAGCCTTGTATCCGTCCATGTCCTTCTGCCCGTCCACGGCTCTACCCCCTTAATCCTTGCTCCCAAATTGCACCTTGGGAAGCTGCCCTGTTCTAGTTCCCTGAGGCTCACCCCCTTGATCCCTGGGTCTGTCCTGCTGGCCTCACCTTTGACTCCACCCTCTCCTGCTCTCCTGGCTCCTCCCCTGACTCTACCTTCTCCTGGCTCCTCGCCTGACTCCACCCTTTCCTGACCCCCTCCCCTAACTCCACCCTCTCCTGGCTCCTCCCCTGGCCCCACCCTCTCCTGGCTCCTCCTCTGATTCTACCGTCTCCTGGCTTCTCCCCTGACTCCACCCTCTCCTGGCTTCCACCCCTGACTCCACCCTCTCCTGGCTCCTCCCCTGGCCACACCCTCTCCTGGCTCCTCCCCTGGCCCCACCCTCTCCTGGCTCCTCCTCTGATTCTACCCCCTCCTGGCTTCTCCCCTGACTCCACCGTCTACTGGCCCCTTCCCCTGACTCCACCCCTGACTCCACCCTCTCCTGGGACCTCCTTTGACTCTGTCCTCTCTTGGCCCCCTTCCTTGACTGCACCCTCTCCCGGCCCCCTCCCTTGACCCCACCCTCTCCCGGCCCCTTCTTTGACCCCCCACCCTCCCGCCCGGACCTCTTCCCTGCAGATCATCATGGTCCGACTGCAGAGGGTCACGTTCCTGGCACTTCACAACTACCTGGGTCTGACCAATGAGCTCTTCAGCCACGTGAGTTGGGGGCGAGCCCAGGAGGCTGAGGGAGTCCCTGTGACTCCTGGGCCAGTACTACAGGTTTGCTCTCTGCCTTAGGAGATCCAACCACTCCGACTCTTTCCCAGCCCTGGCCTCCCGACCCGCACCAGCCCCATACGTGGCTCCAAGCGGGCAATCGGTGCCTCGACTACTGAAGAACTGAGGGAGACCCCTGCCCGGCCGCCTGACCCCAGTGGGGCCCCACTGCCTGGGCCTGCAGGTATTCAAGACTGACCCCTGCCTGGCCACCAGATACCCAACCTGCCAGGAACTCTAGCCTTGTGCCCCAGTCCCATTGAAACCCCTTTTTCAGTTCCCCAGAGGACCTAGCCTCATCCCTGCCAGCCCCCCAGGAACCCTTGGCCTCAGCTGGGCACCCAGCTCTGACCCATCTGGCCCCCAGGAGACCCCTAGCCCCAACTGGGCACTCAGTTCTGACTCCTGTCTTGTCCCTGGGAACCCCTAGCCCCAGCTGGGCACCTAGTACTGACCCCTGTCTAGCCTCCAGGGACCCCTAACCCCAGCTGAGCATCAGTTCTGACTTCTGTCTGGCTCCCTGGGGACCTGTGGCCTCAGCCCTCTGGGCCCATTAGAATCTCTTTTCCTAGCCCCTACTCCCTGGGGGCTCTGAGCTGACCCCTGTCCAGCTCCCCACTCCCTAATCCTAGCTCTAGACTGAGTGGCTCTGAAGGGCTGGGGCCTGAACACCAGTCTTTCCCAGGGGACCCAGTGAAGCCCACCTCCCTGGAAGCACCCTCGGCCCCACTGCTGAGTCGCTGTATCTCCATGCCTGTGGACATCTCAGGTTCGGAGCACCGGGTGGGTGGGCTGGAGGGTGCAGGCCATCAAGCTTCTGGGTTTGAATCCAGGCTCCGCCACCTGCCAGACTTGATTTTCTTATCTATGAAATGGGAATAAAGATGGCACTATTTTTTTAAATTGTGCTTTAACTGAAAGTTTACAATTCAAGTCAGTTTCTCATACAAAAACTTATACACACATGGTTTTGTGACCATAGTTGCTCTCCCTACAATGTGACAGCACACTCCTCCTTTCCGCCCTGTATTTCCTGTGTCCATTCAGTCAGCTCCTCTTCTCCTCTGCCTTCTCATCTCACCTCTGGACAAGAGTTGCCCACTTAGTCTCATGTGTCTACTTGAGCCAAGAAACACACTCTTCACCAGTATAGTTTTATGTCTTACGTTGTTGTTGTTAGGTGCTTCAAGTTGGTTCTGACTCAAAACGACTGTGTGTACCACAGAACAAAACACTACCTGGTCCTGTGCCATCCTTAAAACCATTGTTATCCTTGAGCCCATTGTTGCAGCCACTGTGTCAATCCATCTCATTGAGGGTCTTCTTTTCTGCTGATCCTGTACTTTACCAAGCATGATGTCCTTCTCCAGGGACTGATTCCTCCTGACAACATGTCCAAAGCATGTGACACGCAGTCTCACCATCCATGCTTCTAAGGAGCATTCTAGTTGTACTTCTTCCAAGACAGATTTGTTCTTTTGGCAGTCCATGCTATGTTCAATGTTCTTCGCCAACACCACAATTCAATGGCGTCAATTCTTCTTCGGTCTTCTTTATTTATTGTTCAGCTTTCACAAGCATATGATGCGATTGAAGATACCATGGCTTGGGTGAGGTGCACCTTAGTCTTCAAGGTGACATCTTTGCTTTTCAACAGTTTAAAGAGGTCCATTGCAGCAGTTTTGCCCAGTGTAACGTGTCTTTTGATTTCCTGACTGCTGCTTCCATGGCTGTTGATTGTGGATTCAAGTAAAATGAAATCCTTGACAACCTCAATCTTTTCTCCATTTATCATAATGTGGCTTATTGGTCCAGTTGTGAGGATTTTTGTTTTCTTAATGTTGAGGTATAATCCATACTGAAGGCTGTGGTCTTTGATCTTCATCAGTAAGTGCTTCAAGTCCTCTTCACTTTCAGCAAGCAAGGTTGTGTCATCTGCATATCGTTAATGAGTCTTTCTCCAATCCTGATGCCCCGTTCTTCTTCATATAGTCCAGCTTCTCGAATTATTTGCTCAGCGTACAGATTCAATAGGTATGGTGAAAGGATGCAGCCCTGACACACACCTTTTCTGACTTTAAACCACTCAGTATCCCCTTGTTCTGTCCCAACAACAACCTCTTGGTCTAAACACAGGTTCTGCTGCATGAGCACTATTAAGTGTTCTGGAGTTCCCATTCTTCACAATGTTATCCATAGTTTGTTATGATCCACACAGTCAAATGCCTTTACATAGTCAATAAAACACAGGTAAACATCCTTCTGGTATTCTCTGCTTTCAGCCAGGATCCATCTGACATCAGCAGTGATATCCCTGGTTCCACGTCCTCATCTGAATCCGGCCTGAATTTCTGGCAGTTCCCTGTTGATATACTGCTGCAGCTGCTTTTGAATGATCGTCAGCAAAATTTTGCTTGTGTGTGATATTAATGATGTTGTTCTGTAATTTCTGCAGTGAGTTGGATCACCTTTCTTGGAAATAGGCGTAAATATGGATCTCTTCCAGTCGGTTGGCCAGGAAGCTGTTTTCCAAATTTCCTGGCATAGACGAGTGAATATGTCCAGTGCTGCATCCATTTGTTGAAACATTTTAGTTGATATTCCATCAATTCCTGTAGCCTTGTTTTTCGCCAATGCCTTCAGTGCAGCTTGGACTTCTTCCTTCAGTACCATCGGTTCCTGATCATATGCCACCTCTTGAAATGGTTGAAAGTTGACCAATTCTTTTTGGTATAATGACTCTGCGTATTCCTTCCATCTTCTTTTGATGCTTCCTGCATCATTTAATATTTGCCCCGTAGAATCCCTCACTATGCAACTCGAGGCTTGAATTTTTTCTTCAGTTCTTTCAGCTTGAGAAACGCCGAGCGTGTTCTTCCCTTTTGGTTTTCCATCTCCAGCTCTTCGCACATGTCATTATGATACTTTACTTTGTCTTCTCAAGATGCCCTTTGAAATCTTCTGTTCAGTTATTTTACTTCATCATTTCTTCCTTTTGCTTTAACTACTCGATGTTCAAGAGCAAGTTTCAAAGTCTCCTCTGACATCCATCTTGGTCTTTTCTTTCTTTCCAGTCTTTTTAATGGCCCCTTGCTCTCTTCATGTTCGGAGTCATTGATGTCATTCTATGACTTATCTGGTCTTCGGTCATTAGTGTTCAATGTGTCGAATCTATTATTGAGATTGTCTCTAAATTCAGGTGGGATATACTCAAGGTCATACTTTGGTTCTCGTGGACTTGCTCTGATTTTCTTCAGTTTCAGCTTGAACTTGCATATGAACAATTGATGGTCTGTTCCACAGTCAGCCCCTCGCCTTGTTCTGACTGATGATATTGAGCTTTTCCATCATCTCTTTCCACAGATGTAATCGATTTGATTCATGTGTGTTCCATCTGGTGAGGTCCATGTATATAGTTGCCGTTTATGTTAGTGAAAAAAAGTATTTGCAGTGAAGAAGTCATTGGTCTTGCAAAATTTTGTCATACGATTTCCAGCATTGTTTCTATCACCAAGGCCATATTTTCCAACTACCAGTCCTTCTTCTTTGTTTCCAGCTTTCCCATTCCAGTCACCAGTAATTATCAATGCATCCTGATGGCATATTCGATCAGTGTCTTATAGCCTTGTGTCTTATGGTCCAGTCTAATCTTTGTCTGAAGAGTTGGCTTTGGGAATGGTTTTAGTTTTGGGCTAACAGAGTCCAGGGGCCATGTCTTCTGGGGGTCCTTCCAGTCTCAACCAGACCATTAAGTCTGGCCTTTTTACTAGAATTTGAGTTCTGCACCCTGCTTTTCTCCTCCTCCATCACGAACTCTCCGTTGTGTTCTGTGCCAGGGCAGTCATTCGCGGTAGCCGGGCACCATCTAGCTCTTCCTGTCTCCGGCTGATGGAGTCTCTGGTTTATTAGCCTTTCTGTCTCTTGGGCTCATATTTTCCTTGTGTCTTTGGTCTTCATTCTCCTTTGTTCCAGGTGCACTGGGACCAATCGATGCATCTTAGATGGCCGCTTGCTAGCTTTCAGGATCCCAGACGGCACTCACCAAAGTGGGATACAGAACATTTTCATAATAAACTTTGTTATGCCAGTTGACCTAGATGTCCCCGTACCGTGGTCCCCAGACCGCTGCCCCTGATACTCTGTCCCTTGAAGTGTTTGGTCTTATTCAGGAAACTTCTTAGCTTTTGGTTTAGTCCAGTTGTCCTGACTCCCCCTGTATTGTGTGTTGCCCTTCCCTTCACCTCAAATAATTCTTGTCTGCTGTCTAGTTAGTGAGTACCCCTCTCCCTCCCTCCCCACCCTCGAACCATCAAAGAATGCTTTCTTTTGAAGATGGTAGTTTCTGAGGCACTTTTTGTGGGTACCCGCCAAGAGGGGGCTCTGCTGCCTGTGGTAAGGGATTCTGAGGGAGAGTGCAGGCATGGGTAAGGAGTTGTTAGCTGTCATCACGTCAGCCCCCGACACAGGATGACCCGATACACAGTGGAACAAAACGCTGTCCAGTCCCGCCCCATCCCTTTGACTGGTTGCAGATCGGACTGTTGTGGCCCACCGTGTTTTCACTGGCTAATTTTCAGAAGTCGATGGCCAAGCCTTTCTTTTTAGTCCGTGTTAGTCTGGAAGCTGGGCTGAAATCTGTTCAGCATCGTAGCAGGATGCAAGCCTTCCCTGACCGGGAGGTGGTGGCTGCAGCTGAGGTGTGTTGGCTGGGAATGAAACCCTGGTCTCCCTTATAAAAGGGAGGCGAGAATTCTACCACTGAGCCACCACTGCTCCCCAGTGGTTGGTCTCAAACTGTAGTTAGAGTCACCCTTGTTTTTATTGCACTTATAATGCCCATTGTCCACCCGTAGGTTTGCAGGGTGGCCCCCGTTCGGACTTCGACATGGCATATGAGCGTGGCCGGATCTCCGTGTCCCTGCAAGAAGAGGCCTCAGGAGGACCCCAGGCAGCCCCCGCTCGGGTACAGCCCTGCCTTTTTCTCCTCTCCTCGACTCCAGTTCCCGCCCTGGCCTAGATGTGGCCCAGCCAATGATGGCGCGCCCAGAGTAGGGGGCTTGGGTGGGAGCTGGAGGTCATAGGTCATACCCCATGCAGACCCCCACTCAGGAGCCCCGGGAACAGCCGGCAGGTGCCTGTGAGTACAGCTACTGCGAGGATGAGTCGGCCACTGGCGGCTGCCCCTTTGGGCCCTACCAAGGCCGCCAGACGAGCAGCATCATTGAGGCCGCCAAGCGGGAGCTGGCCAAGCTGATGCGCATTGAGGTGGGTAGCCGGAGGGTGGGGTCTGGGGGATGTGGTGGGGGCAGGGGAGGCCTGGCTGGGGCCATCTCAACCGCCCTCCCTCCCCAGGACCCCTCTCTTCTGAACAGCCGGGTCTTACTGCATCATGCCAAAGCCGGCACCATTATTGCCCGTCAGGGGGACCAGGTAAGGCTGACCCCTAACCTCTAACCATGTGTCTCTGACCCGAGATCTCACGCTGTGCCATCTAGTCCCTGACCTCTGACCGTATGACTCACAGCCTGCCCCCCTCCCCCGAAATGTAGACTTCTCATTCTATGATTTCCAACCCCTGACCCTCGGCTGCTCAGCCCTCCCACCCTGTGTCGTCTGGACCTATCAACCTTGAACCTTTCACCATTGGATCGCTCTTACCTGCCCTGACCCTACCTGTAACTTCTATCTTCTGGCCTTTCAATCCTGACGTTCTACCTTCTATCAGCAACCCTGTGCACCTCTTGGGCTAGGTGCTCGGTAAACGTATATCTGCACCCAGAGGCTATGGTGGGATTTTGCAGCACCTAGAGCTGTAGGGAATTGTATCCTACTCACACCGCCATGCTCGCATAGGGAAACTGAGGCCCACAAGAGGGGAAGCAGCCTGGGCTTGGTCCCGCTGGGGGAAATATGGGAGGGTGTGTTCTGGAATGAGATGGGACAGAGAGTTGAAATCCTGACTCATCATGTGACCTTGGGCAAATTACCTAGAAACTTCCCAGCTTTCTCATCTGTGAAATTGGGGTGATAGTAATACCTACCCACTAAGGTTGCTCTTCAGATTAAAGAGAAAATGCTCAGTTCTGAGATCCTTAAGGTTTGAAAGGGTAAAAGGCCTAGGTGGTATCAACTGTTAACATACATGGCTGCTGACTGAAAGGTTGGAGACTCGAGTCTACCCAGAGGTGCCTCAGAAGAAAGGCCTGACAATCTACTGCCAAAAGGTCACAGTCATGAAAACCGTATGGAGCAGTTCTACTCTGCACACATCGGGTTGCCATGAGTCAGAGTCAATTCGGTGGCAACTGGTTGGGTCTCTGGGTGATGCAGATGGTTAAGGACTTCACTTCTAATTGAAAGGTTGGAGGTTTGAACCTACCCAGAGGCACCTCCGAAGAAAGGCCTGGGGATCTACTTCCTAAAGGTCACAGTCATGAAAACCCTACGGAGCAGTTCTCCTCTATACACATGGGGTCACTGTGAGCCAGGATTGACTCAATGGCAACCGGCTAGGAGTCCCTGGGTGGCGCAAACAGTTAAGCGTGTGACTTCTAACTGAAAGGTTGTCAGTTCAAACCTCCTCAGAAGCACCTCAGAAGAAAGGCCTGGCAGTCTGCAGATGAAAGATCGTAGCCATGAAAACCTTACCCTGCAATACACGGAGTTGCCCAGAGTTGGAATCTACTCAGTGGCAACGTTTTTTGGGGTTGGGGCTTTGTTGGGCTCCAGACGGGTTTGTATGGTCGATGGAGAAGTAATCTTTCTGGAACTCTCTGGGCAGTTTCAGTTCCTTACTTATCAAGGCTGGGCAGACATACTAGACAGGAAGGAAGAATCTTTTAACAAGGCCCTACTATGTCCCAGGGCCCTGCTGGTGCAGTGGTTAAGGGTTTGGCTGCTAACCAAAAGGTCAGCAGTTCAAATCCATCAGCCACTCCTTGGCCGCTATGAGTCAGAATCGACTTGATGGCAACGGGTTTACTATGTCCCAGGCCGTGTGCTGCCTGCTCCGGAGGCGAGAAAAACCAGCACGAACCCTGCCCTTGGGACACTGGCGGTTCCATGGGGGAGACAGACATCAACTCAAGTGACCACACAAATCCTTGTAAAGTCAGATGCCCTTAGCCTTATGGAGGTGTTCTCAGCCCCACAGAGTCTGGCTTAAGCAGGGCAGCGTCTCTGAGGAAATGACCTCCAGCTAAGGTGGAAGGTGGGGGAGGAACTGAGTAGGTACAGGGGGAGCAAAGAGCATTCTAGGCAGAGAAGAGCTGGTACAAACGTCCTGTGGAGGGAAAATCAGGTCGTTTTCCAGGAAATGAAGTCAGTAGGCTGGAGTGGAACAAGTGAAGGGCAGCAAAGAGGGTATTTGGGGGTGGGGGGGGTAACAACTTTATAGAGATATAATTCATATACCATAAATTCACCCATTTAAAGTACACAGTTTAATGGTTTTAGTGCATTCACAAAGGAGCCGTAGTAGCGCCATGTTTAAGTGCTTGGCTGCTAACTAAAAGGTCAGAGGTTTGAACCCACCCAGCAGCTGGAAGAAGACCTGGCAATCTGCTCCTGTAAAGATAACAACCTAGGAATTCCTGTGAAGCAGTTCTACCCTGTCACATGGGGCCACTAGGAGTCAGAATCGACTTGATGGTACCCAACAACGGTATATTCACAGAGTTGTGCAACTACCACTATCAATTTTAGAAGATTTCATCGCCTTAAAAGGAAAGGCAATACCCTTTAGCTATCACCCCCTCAACAGCCTCCCTGTTCCCCATAACCCTGTTGTTAGGAATCATCAAGTCGGCTCTGACTCATAGCAACCCTGTGTACAACAGAACAAAACACTGCCCAATTCTGCGCCGTCCTTACAGTCGTTGTCATGCTTGAGCCCATTGTTGCAGCCGCTGTGTCAGTCCATCTCGCTGAGGGTCTTCCTCTTTTTTGCTGACCCGGTACCAAGCATCATGTCTTTCCCCAGGGACTGGTCCCTCCTGAGAACATGTCCAAAGTATGTGAGATGAAGTCTTGCCATCCTTGCTTCTAAAGAGCATTCTGGTGTACTTTTTCCAAGACAGATTTGTTCGTTCTTCTGGCAGTCCATGGTATATTCAGTATTCTTCACCACTACCATAATTCAAAGGCATCAATTCTTAGGTCTTCTCATTCACTATCCAGCTTTTGCATGCATATGAGGCGATTGAAAATACCATGGCTGGGTCAGGCGCACCTTAGTCCTCATAGCCCTAAGCAACCACTCATCTACATTCTGTCTTCATAGATTTGTCTATTCTGGTCATTTGATATAAATGGAATCACATCATGTAGTCTTTTGTGACTGGCTTTTTCAGTCAGCCTAATGTTTTCAAGGTTCATCCATGTTGTAGCATTCCTTTTTATGGCTGAATAATCTCTTGTAGAGATAGATCGGTGGTTTCCACCTTTTGGCAATTATGAATAATGCTATGAACATTTATGTGCAAATTTTTTGTGCAAGCATATGTTTTCATTTCTCTTGGGCGTATACCTAAAAGTCAAATTGCTGGGTCAAATGGTAACTCTATGTTTAACTTTTTGAAGAACTGCCAGACCATTTTCCAAAGTGCCTGCACCAACTTACCTTCCCACCATCAGTGTAGGAGGGTTCTGACTTCTCCCTGCCATTGATAACAGTTGTTATCTGACTCTGCTTGTAGCCATCGTAGTGAGTGGGAAGTGGTATTTCATCGCCATTTTGACTTGCATTTCCCTGATGGCTAATGGCATTGAGCATCTTTTAATGTGCCTCCTGGCTATCTATATGCCTCCTTTGAAGAAGTATCTGTTCAGATCCTTTATCCATTTTTAAATTGGGTTATTTGCCTTTTTAATATTGAGTCGTAAGAGTTCTTTATATATTCTAGGTACAAGTCTCTTGTCAATTATTTGGCTGGTAAATATTTTGTCCCATTCTGTGGGTTGTCTCTTCACTATCTTCATAATGTCCTTTGATGCACAAAAGTTTTTAATTTTGAGGAAGTCCAGTTTACCTACAGTAAAACCTGTGAACTGGAACTCGACGGGGCTGCCTTGTTTTTCTGGGTCTTGCAAGTTTTCCTCCTTTGACAGGGTGCAGTCTTACCACTTTTCTGTTATTTCTTTTAGTGGAAAATATTTGAGTTTTCCTTCTGTGGCAAGTTTCTGCCTTACACAGGTTCCAGCATTCACAGGTTCTACTGTATTTTTTGTTTTGTTGCTTGTGTTTTGGGTGTCATCTAAGAATCCATCGCCAATTCAAGGTCAGTCATGAAGATTTACTTCTCTGTTTTCTTCTAAGAGTTCTATAGTTTTAGCTTTTCCCTTTGGGTCTTTGCTCAGTCTTGAGTTAACTTTTGTATATGGTGTGAGGTAAGAGTCCACCTTCATTCATTTGCATGTGGCTATCCAGTTGTCCCAGCAGGAGCAGATTTCCGCTTAGCCAGCCTCCTGTGAAGCCTGTCCTTGCAGCCTCACGCTGTATTGAAAAGGATCCTTAGGCTTTCCTCAGGGCTCAGAGTTTGGTGATCCATTAGCAATGTCTGCCCTGGGTGCTGAATCACTACCACCACCAGGTACCATCCAGTCCATTCCAACTCATGGTGGTCCCATGTGTGTCAGAGTAGAACTGGGCTTCATAGGGTTTTCAATGGCTGTAATTTTTGGAAGTAGATCACCGGGCCTTCCTTCTGAGGCACCCCCAGGGGGACTGGAACCTCCAAACTTTTGGTTAGCAGCCTAGCAAGTCAACAGTTGGCCGTTTGCACCACCCAGGGATTCTGGATGCTGAATGACAGTGTATTTGTATATACATGTGCTGCTCAGCTCAGAGATAACCACAGCCTCCATTCCTTCTGTCAACCTTTCTTCATCTTTTCCTTCTTTAACTTTGCTTATGGCACGTGTTGGCTCGGGTGTGGCTGGGAGTGGGTGGTGCCCCTTGCTGTGTGCCCAGCGCCCCGCCCCTGCCCCCACAGGACGTGAGCTTGCACTTCGTGCTCTGGGGCTGCCTGCACGTGTACCAGCGCATGATTGACAAGGCGGAGGACGTGTGCCTGTTCGTGGCCCAGCCTGGAGAGTTGGTGGGGCAGCTGGCCGTGCTCACGGGGGAGCCCCTCATCTTTACACTCCGTGCCCAGCGCGACTGCACCTTCCTGCGCATCTCCAAGTCCGACTTTTATGAGTACGACTGGGCCCTGATCCGGGCTGGGAATGGTGGGGGAAAGGCCGCGATCCCATCCCTCGGCTTCATTCCTGGAGGGGCAGAGGGAGCCCCAAGTCTGGGCGACCCAGTGCTTTTTTAGGGCAGTTTTGAGCCTTCCTGTCCCACCTCCAGGCCATCAACTGCCCACCCCACTCCCACCTGGCTGTTCCAGGATGCCACCGGCCCATGCACCCCTTCCCTACCCCGCAGGATCATGCGTGCACAGCCCAGTGTGGTACTGAGCGCTGCGCACACGGTGGCTGCAAGGATGTCGCCCTTCGTGCGCCAGATGGACTTCGCCATCGACTGGACTGCAGTGGAGGCAGGACGCGCACTGTACAGGTGCAGTCCGTCCCACCTCACCCTCTACTGGTGCACGCCTAGGCCCGACCGTGTCTGACCTGTCCCCTACCATAGGCAGGGCGACCGCTCTGACTGCACCTACATTGTGCTCAATGGGCGTCTGCGTAGCGTCATTCAGCGCGGCAGCGGCAAGAAGGAGCTGGTGGGCGAGTACGGGCGCGGCGACCTCATTGGCGTGGTGAGCGCGGCCTGCCCATTGACCTCTGACGCCACCCAGGCCACCCCTACCCATTCCGTCCCAGGAGGGGCACTAGACCGCTCCATCTTCTAGTCTTGGGTCCCAGTACTCTCCCGGTCCCCGGAGCCCTAATGGGCAGCGAGGCCTGACTCCCTCCACCCCCGTCCTGGAGACTCTCTGGGGGCGTGTGCCTTCCCCTGCCCTCCCCTGTACTCCCGCCTCAAGGAGCCCTAGTCATGCCTGCCTTGCCTGCAGGTGGAGGCGCTGACCCGGCAGCCGCGGGCAACGACAGTACACGCAGTGCGAGACACGGAGTTGGCCAAGCTCCCCGAGGGCACTTTGGGCCACATCAAGCGGCGGTACCCACAGGTGCGAAGTGGGCGGGACTCCTGTGGTGAGCGGGGCCTCCAGGACACTTGGGTGGAGCCCTAGGGAGGGGCGTGGCCTACGCATAGGGGCGGGGCCCAAGTACCCAGTTGAAGAAAAAAGACAGTACGTACATGTATAGTCACTTCTGCCTCTAACCTGCCTCCAGGTCGTGACTCGCCTCATCCACTTGCTGAGCCAGAAAATTCTCGGGAATTTACAGCAGCTACAGGGACCCTTCCCAGGTCAGCGTGGGCCACCCCCCTCTCCCTGTGTATAAGCCTGGATCATGCGGGGGGTGGGGGGAGAGAAGGGGAGGGAGACCTAAACCCAGGGCATGCTGGGAAACGGAGTTCAGCGTATAAACCCCGCTGTGGGCGGGGTCAGAGCGGAGGTGGGATCCGAGTTCCATTGCATGCTGGGGGGTGGAGTTCATGCTCATGGGCATGCTGGGAAACGGAGTCGTAGACTCTTGCAGGTTAATGAAGTCTAGAAGAGCGGTAAAGAACCCTAGGGCAGTGCTTAAACCGCTAGGCTGCTAACCGAAAGGTCGGCGGTTTGAGCCCACGTAGTAGCTCTGCGGGGGAAATAAAGACCTGACGATCTGCTTCATAAAGATAAAAAAAAAAAAAAAGATTACAGCCTAGGAAACCGTACGGGACAGTTCTACTCTGTCACGTGAGGCTGCCATGAGTTGGAATCGACGATGACACCTAACAACAGGATCAGTGGTGCTGGGGGGCAGAGCCTTAGGCGGGGGGGTTGGTTCGGGATGTCATGGCTTACTAAGGGGTGAAGACCACATCCTAAACACAGTGGGAAGGACATCCTGGGCTAGAATATACTGGGAAAGGAAGTCCATGGGGTGGGGCTGGGTCCGAAGCCCAGGGCACATTGACTAGTGGTTTCTGAAGTTACAGGCATGCTAGGGGCTGGAGTCCAGGGCCCCGTGCCGGCTGGGAGTGTGGCTCCCTCTGCTAGTGCTTGCTGGGAAGTGTAGGAACCGTGACCCAGGGTAAACTGGGAGATGGAGCTGGGTTTGAGAAGTACTGAATGAGGCCCTGAGGCTTGGGTGAAACCAAAGGCTTTTTTCTGATCGGTTCTAGATTACGGTGGGCCGACCATGAACCAGCCCAGTAACCCCTCTGCTATGCTCCTTTCTTCTTCTCCAGGATCCCCGGGGGTGGGGGTGGGGGTGGGGGTGGGGGTGGGCTGTGACCAAGCCGCCCCCCCATCCTTCCCAGACAGCTGTGTTTTACCCAGTCTTGTGTCATGCGTGCAAATGCCTGCTCACTCCCACCAGCTGCCCAGGCTGCCTTGACATGATTCTGGGGCAGCTATGGTGAACAGAGGCATAAAACTCTCAAACCCCTGAAGGTGATGCTCTCGAAAACCAAAACAACCAAACGCATTGCTGTCAAGTCAATTCTGATTCATAGCAACCCTATAGACAAAGTAAAACTGCCCCATAGAGTTTCCAAGGAGTGCCTGTTGGATTCGAACTGCAGACCTTTTTGGTTAGCAGCTGTAGCTCTTAACCACTGCATCACCAAAGGTTTCCGGTAATGCTCTACAGAAAAGCAAATTTCCAGTGAGCACCTGCTGTGTGCTGGGCCCAGGGGGTGGAGGAGCAGTGAACAAGACAGACAAGCTCGAGAGAGACTTACATCCTTGCCGGCAAGACATAATTAAAAAAACACCTAGGAAGAACACAAGGTCAGACACTGATGCTCTCTGTGAAGGAAACAAAAGAAGGTCTTGACAGAGCATAACTTGTGGAGGGAGGGAACCTTTTCTGAGGACAATGAGCTGAGACTTGATAAAAGAGATGAGGCCAGACACGGAGGAGAAATACGAGGCACAGGAGAAATACGAGGTGCGCAGGGCTTGGTGGTTTTGAGGCACTGCAGGAGGGTGAGGGAGGCTGTGAGATGGGGCCGGGGCGGTTCACGGAGGGGCCATGGAAGGCTTTTGAATGCGAAGCGACTGGAGGGTTTTAAGCAGGGTGGTTTTGGTTTTTTGCTTTTTTTTTATACCCCACTCTATGGTACGAGACACATCACACAAAATTTACCATTTTAGCCGTTTGCAAGCGTAATCCAGTGGCATTAAGTACAGGCACAGGGTTTTGGAACTAGGTGGCCCTCACCCCTACCTAGTTCCAGAACGTTTTCATCACCCCAAAAGGAAACTTCGTAGCCATTAGCAGTCCCTCCCCATTCTTCCCTTCCCCCAACCCCCGGGCAACCACTAATCGGCTTTCTTCCTCTGTGGCTTAAGCAGGGCATTTTAAAAAGGGTTTTTTGGCTGCTCTGCCGAGAGAGGGGAGAACAGTGAGGAGACGGGGGCTGATGGCTTGCTCTCAGGCATTGGCAAAGAAGATGAGAAGCAATAGATAGATGAAGGGTATATTTATTTCTGCCTAGCTTTGTGCTCAAGGAGCCCTGCTGGCACGGTGGCTAAGCACTCAGCTGCTCACCAAAAGGTTGGTGATTTGAACCCACCAGCCGCTCCGAGGGAGAAAAGGCCTGGCAATCTGCTCCGGTAAAGGTTACCTACTGCCATCACATGGACTCCGACTTCTAGCGACCCTGTAAGACAGCGTAGAACTGCCCCCTAGGGTTTCCAAGGCTGTAATCTTCACGGGTTTGAATCACTGACCTTTCAGTTAGCAGCCAGGTGCTTTAACCACTGCACCACCAGGGCTCCCTATAAAGATTACAGTCTTGGAAACCTTATGGGGCAGTTCTCCTATGTCCTGTAGGGTCATTCCTGAGTTGGAATCCACTTGTTGGCAACGGGTTAGTTTTCTGCTCAAGGGTAGAATGGGGCGGCAGCATAGTGGACAATCTACATGGTCCTAGCCTTACTGAGAAAACTGTCATGGGGAAATCCCCATGAGGACATCGGGCCAAAGCACAAAGTTGGATGGCTAGCAGGTCTTATCAAGAGAGGGGACAGTGGGTGAGGTTGTAGGTCCAGATCTGAGGTGGTGGCCTTGACCGTGGCTGCCTAAAGGCCTGTGGAGCCAGGGTTTCAGAGGATGAGGGTCCACTTCTCTGGACGCAAGGCTGCACAGTAGAGCTCATCCATCGGGTCTCTCAGCAGGCTCGGGGCTGGGTGTTCCCCCGCACTCGGAGCTCACCAACCCAGCCAGCAACCTGGCCACTGTGGCCGTCCTGCCTGTGTGTGCCGAGGTGCCCATGGTGGCCTTCACGTTGGAGCTACAGCATGCTTTGCAAGCCATTGGTCAGTGGGGGCGTGGACGAGGGTGGGTGTCAACCACGAAGGCTGGCCATTGGTCAGTGGGTGTGTGGACGGGGCAGGCATCAACCACGGAGGCTGGCCATTGGTCAGTGGGTGTGGACGGGGGCGGGCATCAACCGTGGAGGCTGGCAATTGGCCAGTGGTGGGTGGTGCATCAGTTATGGAGGCTGGCCACTGGTTTGGGGCGGGGTGTGGGTGCAGGCAAGGTTCTGGTCATGGGAGCTGACCATTGGTCAGTGGGGATAGGGGCTATGTAGCCATAAGGTCAGTGAGTGGAGATGCCTGTGTGGGTCATTGGTCTGTGGGTGGTGGGGTAAAGCATGCCATGAAGTGAGGTGCTCTCTTCTGGGAGGGGCCCTCAGCTCTGTTGGCCTTGGCTTCTAACCCCCCTTCCTTCTCTATCTCCAGGCCCCACACTCCTCCTAAACAGTGACATCATCCGGGCCCGTCTGGGGGCCTCTGCGCTGGATAGGTGTGCGTTTGGGGAACGGAGAGGAAGTGGGAGGGTGAAGAGGGCTTGGAGCCTAGGATTCATTCCAGTGTGGGTTCGAGTTCTGGGTTGTGACTCAAGAAACATGCACCCCGCCCATCTGGCCAGTGGGCACACACATCCATTGTGGAGGCCTGGGTGTCTCAGCAGTGGTGTGACTCGGCCTCTGGGCAATGAGGGACCCAGGCGAGCGCCAGGGTGACGCTCCCCCCACCCCCCAGCATCCAGGAGTTCCGGCTTTCGGGGTGGCTGGCGCAGCAGGAGGACGCGCATCGCATCGTGCTCTACCAGACAGACGCGTCGCTGACGCCCTGGACCCTGCGCTGCCTGCGCCAGGCTGACTGCATCCTCATCGTGGGACTGGGCGACCAGGAGCCCACTCTTGGCCAGGTCCGGAGGCCTCGCACAGGGAACCCACCCCAGAACCCCGCCCCTGCCCTCCGGTGCTTGTGTCCAGCCAGGGGCAACCTCGCCATAGTGCCGGGCCACCAGGGACCCAGCTCGGCCAGGTAGGGGACAGGGGGCACAAACAGTGATCTCCGCCTCTGCCTCCTGCAGCTGGAGCAGATGTTGGAGAACACAGCCGTGCGTGCCCTGAAACAGCTCGTCCTGCTGCACCGGGAGGAAGGTGCAGGCCCCACGCGCACCGTCGAGTGGCTCAACATGCGCAGCTGGTGCTCAGGGCACCTGCACCTGCGCTGTCCGCGCCGCCTCTTCTCGCGCCGCAGCCCAGCCAAGCTGGTGAGGGGCGGGGCGTGGAAGGCTTTCAGCACTTCCGGGGCGTGGCCACGGGTATACCTAAGAGGCTAGCAGTGAGTGGGGCCTAGAGGGCCCCGCCTTCTGGGGCGTGTCCACTGGGAGCGTGGCTTGGAGGCCAGCGGTGGGAAGGGCCTGGAGGCAATGGGCCCCCAGGCGATCAGGCTGTGGCCGAGGGACCCGCGTGCCTCTGTCCTCATGGGTGGCGGTCCCCCTCTATCACAGCACGAGCTCTACGAGAAGGTGTTCTCGCGGCGCGCGGACCGCCACAGCGACTTCTCTCGCCTGGCGAGGGTGCTCACAGGAAACACCATCGCCCTGGTGCTGGGCGGGGGCGGGGCCAGGTAAGGGCAGGGCCAGGGTGCCTGGAGGTGGAGCCTGCTTCCTGTGGGATGGGGCCAGGGGTGGGACTGGCAGCGTGTTCTTTGGCGGTGAGGAAGGTGGGAGAAGGGGTGCTCTTTGCGGGCAGGCCAAGTGGGTCACTCGGTCACCTCCCCCCCCCCAGGGGCTGCTCGCACATCGGGGTGCTGAAGGCATTAGAGGAGGCGGGGGTGCCGGTCGACTTGGTGGGCGGCACGTCCATCGGCTCCTTCATCGGGGCCCTGTATGCGGAGGAGCGCAGCGCGAGCCGCACTAAGCAGCGGGCTCGGGAGTGGGCTAAGGTGTGTGTGTGGGGAGGGACCCTTGTGACTTCATCCTATGTGGCCTTGCATGGCGACCTTTCTTGATTTAACCGTGAGCTCTGTCCAGCTTGTGCTACACGTGCATCCTCTTAGAGACACCCATGATTCTCCTGGGACCTTGGATGACCCCTAATGGGACCTTTGATGACCCCTAATGGGACCTTCTGGCTAATGACCTGGTCACCAACTCCAGTAGAGCAATTGGAAGCATTAGTGACAACCTTGTTAGTGGCCCTGGGTAACTCCTGTCTGACCCTCAGTGGTCACCTCTTCATCCTTGAATGTTACTTGCTTCCCTTGGATAGATGGCTCTAAGTGAGCCCTGATTGACCCCAGCTGGTCCCCTTACCCCTAGAGCATGACTTCGGTGCTGGAGCCCGTGCTGGATCTCACATACCCTGTCACCTCCATGTTCACGGGGTCAGCCTTCAACCGCAGCATCCACCGCGTCTTCCAGGATAAGCAGATTGAGGTGCGACCCTGCCTCACCCCTCCCTCCAGCTCCAGCCCCCATTCCTCTCCCAGGCCCATGCGGGGTGGACACTTTGTCCCTGTCTCTGTAGGATCTGTGGTTGCCATACTTCAATGTAACAACAGATATCACCGCCTCGGCCATGCGTGTCCACAAAGATGGTGGGTGCCCCCTTTCCAGCCCCTGATGACTGCTGTGGCCACGTGGAGTATGGGGGGGTGGAGCAGGGTGGGCAGCTGAGTGCCTGGGACGTTGTTAACACGGGTGACCTTCCACCTCAGTCTGATTGCTGACTACTAACCACTCATGCCCTAGAGGCCCAAGGTATTCCTGTCCTTGGCAGAGGGAATGGGGGGATGAGGCGGGCACCTCACCCGCTCACACCGTCCCTGCAGGCTACATGGGGCGCTACATCCGGGCCAGCTCCTCGTACTGCCCCTACCTGCCCCCACTCTGCGACCCCAAGGATGGGCACCTGCTGGTGGACGGGTTCTGTGTTAACAAGGTGCAAGGTCAGCAAGCTGGCCAGGCTCTGAGTGTGGCTGAGCATGGCTGTACGTGTCTGTGTCTGTGTGTCCCACCGGGCAGGCTCCCTGTGGCGGTATGTGCGTGCCAGCATGACGCTCTCGGGCTACCTGCCCCCTCTGTGCGACCCGAAAGATGGCCACCTGCTCATGGACGGCGGCTACATCAACAACCTGCCAGGCAAGTGGCTGTCCTCACGCAGACACACAGACACGACACACAGACACAGATGGGTGGAGGACGCACACAGAGGCAACTATACAGATACACCCCCATACATACGAGGCTCATGTGCACAAGCAAACACACAGGTGTGCCCGTGGACAGGAATGTATGCAGTTAAAAAGCACACCCCCGTGCATATGTGCTGTTCTGGACGCAAATGGGTACACAAACACACCTGCACACACAGACAAGTTTGCACGCACAGATACATCTGCATGTACAGACACGTTTGTATGCACAGACACACCTACACACACAGATGCATGTGCACACGACCACGTACATGCAGATAGAACAGACGCGTCTATACATGCGCAACAGGTATGCATGTGCTCGTACTTGCATTCTCTCACGTATAGAGCCCGCATACAGTTAGACACATGTGCAGAGAGGAACACGAGCACTGAAGAGCCAGGCTGCGTGTACACGTTCACTCCAGGTCTATCACTCACTCCATGTGCTCCCTCAAATATGCGCGTGTGTACACATACAGATGGGATGGGGTACGTGCTGAGTTTGCATGTGCTGATGAGAGCTGGGCAGCTGCACACGTTTGGGTTAGAGTTAGGGTTAAAATGTCATGGACTCAGAAGCGTGCATGCACAAACAGACACATACACTAGCCACACACACACACACACCCACATTCCCTTAGGAGTTGGCAAAGCACGGCTCCAAAGGACAAGTCCAGCCCCCTGCCTTTTTTTGTAAATAAAGTTTTACTGGGACACAGCCACGCCGATTGATTTATGGGCTGCTTCTGTACCACAACAGTAGACCTGAGTAGTTGAGACAGAGCCCAGGTGGCCCACAGGGGCAGAGGCATTTACTAACTGGCCCTTTACAGAGGAAGTTTGCCTGACTCCTACCAAAGGTTCTCTGTACAGATACTTAGACTGACACAAGCGTTAGTACCCGTGCAGGTGTGTGCAAAGCCACAGGTAGATGGGCACACCTGGAGGCACAGAAACGCACACACAGATATTCATCTAGGTGCAAGTGGGCTGATATGCATACAGACAGGCCCAGGTATGTATTGCAGACACCAGGCCCGTCCAGGACATTCATGTCCGCAGACACACAGCCTGGGACGTAGACTTGGACAGGAGCTGCACACGGGAGAGGGATTTATGCAGATGCACACACAGACACGTGGACCTGGGCGTGTGTGTCCCAAACATAGACACACTCATGAGAGATGTGGGGGCAAAGGCTGAAGGAGACTAGAGCTTCTTGTGGCTGAGCCTGGCGACAGGACCCTGGCCCAGGCCCCCAGAGACTCACTGGGGCTCATGAACCCCTGGACCATACTACCTTCTCCCTGGGCCCTCACCCCACCTTGTTCCATCTCTGCCTCCCTGTCTGTGCCAGCTACCCCGCCTCAGGGTCCAAGGTCCCTCTCCTCACCTGCATTCTCTCTCCTCCTGCTGCTCTGGTCCCTGCTATCTCTTTATCCCCCAGTTCTCAGTCCCATTGCCGTCTCCCTGTGTCTCTCTTCCCCAGCTCTGTCTCCGGGTGTCCCCGCTCCCAGGCCTCCCTCTGTGTCTTTTTGCTCGCGTTTCGGTCCTCTGTGCCTCTGGCTTTGTGTTTTGACTTCCCTGTGTGTCTGACTCTGTCTCTCTGGTCCCCTGGTGTTGCTTCTCTTTGTCTCTCTCTCCCTGTCTCTGTCCTTGCGCATCTCTTTCCCCATATGTCTGATCTAGCATCTTCCCCCCTCCTCCAGTGATCTCCCACATCTCCCCCACCTCTCTGGCCCTGAGTTGCCTGTCCAAAAACCCCCAGCCTCTGACCTGGTCCTCATGACTTCATTCCTGTGCCATTTGCACAACAGCATGTGTTCTGCGTGTTTCTTTGTGTGACCATTTTTATGATGGGTGTTTGTGGAACTGGGTTGAACTTACTGCCCTGGGCCCTGGTTGGAGCAACCCACTGACATCCTGGCCCCACAGCGGACATCGCCCGCAGCATGGGCGCCAAAACGGTCATCGCCATTGACGTGGGCAGCCAGGACGAGACAGACCTCAGCACCTACGGGGACAGCCTGTCTGGGTGGTGGCTGCTGTGGAAGCGGCTCAACCCCTGGGCAGAAAAGGTCAAGGTCCCAGATATGGCCGAGATCCAGTCCCGCCTGGCCTATGTGTCCTGTGTGCGGCAGCTGGAGGTTGTCAAGTCCAGCTCCTATTGCGAGTATCTGCGCCCATCCATCGACTGCTTCAAGACCATGGACTTCGGGAAGTTTGATCAGATCTATGTAAGCGGGTGGGCATGAAGTGGTGTTGGTGTCGCGGTGGGGCAAAGCTGTACCACTTAAAGCCCAGAGCACCATGGAGGGGAAGGATTCTAAGGTTCCATCTGGGATCCGTGAGAAATAGAACAGTGATCAATTAGTGATGTCTGCAGTGGGCATGGCAGCAGACTATGGCTGCATGTGCGCTATGTATGAACTAAGTTTTTTATTGTTAAGCTTTATTGCCTGAGCACTGTGAAGAGATTTCTGATGTCATTTCTGAGTTGGTGAGAATGAGAGCAGAGATCAATTAGTGATGTCTGCTGCAGGTCTGGGAGAGGGACGTAGCAATGCATGTACCACGTGCCACTGACCCTGAAAAACGTGTTGTAGCCTATGCCATTTGAAACTGATTGGCAGATGCCGCCCAGAGCCCTGGCTAAAATGTCTAATGCTATTTCTGAGCTCACTGGAAAAGCATGCCATGATTGATTAGTGATGTCTGCTCTGGGCATGGCGCATGGCTGTTATCTGTAGATGTACTGGAGTCCCTGGGTGGTGCAAGTAGGTAACATACTTGGCTGCTAACCGAAAGGTTGGAGGTTCAAGTCCACCCAGAGGCACCTTGGAAGAAAAGCCTGGCAGCCTACTTGCAAAAAATCAGCTATTGAAAACCTGATGAAGTACTGTTCTACTGTGATATACATGAGATCACCGTAAGTCAGAGTTGACGCGATGGCAACTGACAACTGGCCAGATGTACTGCATATCTGCAGACCTTGACATAAGCTTTCCTGCATGCCGCCGTCTTCGGTAGCAGCCCCCTGGCACACCTTATGGGGCTGAGTGGGAAAGAACATGGAGAGATTGGTTAGCAATGTCTGGAAGGAGCACAGGAAGGGAGGATGTTGGTAAGCATGCTACGTATCAGCTGACTCTGAAATAGGTTTTATCTCAAGCACCAGCTCCCCCAGAGTGAGTAGGGGGAGGGGAGGGAGGGCCATAGTGGGGATGAGCAGAGAGGACAAGGCAGAGAGAGGTGTGGTGAGGTTGCAGGCTTGACCCTGCCCCATACTCCCTGCAGGATGTGGGCTACCAGTATGGGAAGACTGTGTTCGGGGCCTGGAGCCGTGGCAACGTCATTGAGAAGATGCTCACAGACCGGCGGTCTGCAGACCTCAACGAGAGCCGCCGCGCAGACGTAAGCCTGGGGTGTTGCCCCCTGGGGACTGCTGTGACTCCAGAGATTCCCCTGTCCCCTCTGGGCCCCCGAGACACCTCCAGGAACCCCTCTGAACTCCTGAGATGTTCCTTTGACTCTCAAGAAAACCCTAACCCCTCTAAACCAAACAACTAAACCATTTGTTAGCAAATCAAGTCCAAGTCATGGAGACCCCACGTGTGTCAGAGTAGAACTGTGCTCCGTAGGGTTTTCAGTGCTGATTTTTCAGAAGTAGATTGCCAGGCCTTTTTTCCTCGGCACCTCTGAGTGGGTTTGAACTGCCAACCTTTCAGTTAGTGGTTGCGTCCTTGACCATTTGCACCATCCAGGGACTCCTAACTCCTCCTGGAACCCCCCAAACCCCAGATGACCCCAGATATCTCTAGGGATGCACCAAGCCCTCCAAGATCTCCTCTGAGCTCCCCGAAAACCTCATTGATGCCCCCCCAGGTTCTCGCCTTCCCCAGCTCTGGCTTCACCGACCTGGCGGAGATTGTGTCTCGGATCGAGCCCCCCACAAGCTATGTTTCTGACGGCTGTGCTGATGGTAAGGGGCCATGGGGGCCCCAGGATAGAGGCTGGGCCTGACGGTGGGGGGCTATGACTAGGGGTGTCAGGCCAGCCTGTAGCCCCTTACCGTGCCCCGCTCCCTGATTCCAGGGGAGGAGTCGGATTGCCTGACAGAGTACGAGGAGGATGGAGGCCCCGACTGCTCGCGGGACGAAGGGGGCTCCCCCGAGGGCGCAAGCCCCAGTGTGGCCTCCGAGATGGTGAGAGCTGCTGCCCAGAGCCCCTGCAAGCCCTGGCCAT
This sequence comes from Loxodonta africana, assembly GCF_030014295.1. Classification (NCBI taxonomy): domain Eukaryota; kingdom Metazoa; phylum Chordata; class Mammalia; order Proboscidea; family Elephantidae; genus Loxodonta; species Loxodonta africana. The sequence goes on from NC_087344.1 coordinate 11,701,183, forward strand.
CCCTTGTGTGGTGGGACAAGGCAGGAGTGTGTGCACGTTGGGTGGTGTATATGTGATCTTGGGTGGTGGGGGCCCTGCTGTGGCTCCTGTGAGCATGGGGTGATGTTGGGTCACATGTTTGAAGACACACGCAGTAGCACCGTTTGGAACCAAGGGGCTGAGTGACCCAGACTGAGTGACAACACTCCATAGAAGGGACACTGGGTGGAGCATGCTGTGTCATACATGATGGGCAGTGGATCATGCGTGACCTGCTAGGGGAGACGCAGTGACGCTGGGATGAAGTGAATTTGAGGTGGAATCTGTTGGGGGGCATAAGTTTTGGTTGCCATGTAAATGCCAGAGGCTGGATGGCACACGTGTTGAGCAGTGTATGTTGAGACATGGGTGACGTATGTTGAATGGCATGTATTAGTGTCATGTGTTGGCTGGCATGTGTGTTGTGTGGTACACGTTGAGGCGACCTAGTTGATACATGTTCAGTGGTATGTATAATAGTTACATGCTGCGTGGCACGTGTGTTGGGTGTGCATGTTGGGGTGACGTGTTCAGTTGGGTGTATCACGGTCATGTGTTGGGGTGACATGGCTGATGTGTGCTAAGTGACATATATCAGTGTCACATGCTGCATGGCACATGTGTTGGGTGGTGCATGGTGGGCTGGTATGTTGAGTGGGGTGTATCAGGGTCACATGTTAGGTGGCATGTGTGTTGCATGGTACATGTTGAGATGACATAGTTGATACATGTTGAGTGGTGTGTATCATTACATGCTGCATGGCACATGTGTTGGGTGGTACATGTTGGGGTGTTGTGTTTAGTAGGGTGTATCAAGGTCACATGGGTGGTACATGTTGGGGTGACATGGCTGATGTGTGCTGAGTGGCATATATCAATGTCACATGTTGTGTGGCACATGTGTTGGGTGTGCATGTTGGGGTGACGTGTTGAGTGGGGTGTATCAGGGTCACATGCTGGGTGGCCTGTGTATTGGGTGGTGGCCCGCTGCTGTGTGACAGGCGTATGGGGACCCGCCTGTCCCTGCAGGAGGAGGAGAAGTCCCTTCTCCGGCACCGGCGCGGCATACCCCAGGACCCTCCCAGCTCCACCGTGGACGCCTGAGGACCTCGCAAGGGGCCCCCCAGGGCTGGGCTGGGGTGTGCCCTGTGGGGGTAACGCTTTCCCACTTCACTTGCTGCTATGCCTGTAACCCCCCTCGGTCCCCCGGCCACCAGCCCCCAGGGCCACACACTGGACCCACCTGCCCCTGAGGGGAGGGGCAGTGCTGCACTGAGGCCTCTTGACCACTGACCCCCAATAAACTGTCTCTTGAAAGTGGCCTCCTGTTGTCTTCAGGTCGGGGGGTCCCCTGGTCCTCCACCTAGCTGGGTCCCAGGTGGCTCTTCACTGCACCTACTGTGTGCTCGGCCTGTGGTTGCTGGCTCCAGACCACAGGGTCTCTGAAGGCCATGTGCCACTCTAGGGACATTTTGGGGTCCTCAGTAGACCCTCCTGGGCATCTGCTCTGGCACTCCCATTCATTTCCCCAATAGGTCCCCTCAGCCTCTGCCCTGTTGTATGTAGGATCTGCACGTTCCCTACTGTGTGCCTTGCTGCGCTGTCCTGAAGGACACCCCCCCACACAGAGCTCAAGGACTTTACCCTCCAAGCCTCCCCAGCATTCCCCCTACTGTGCTCAGCTGAGGTCACATAGAGTGAGCTCCTCTCTACTCTGCTCAGAGACCTGTCGACTGAGAGTTTAGACTCTGGACCAGTAGTCTGGTGTCAAACCTAGCAGGAAAAATGCCTCTTCCTGGGTGGCTTCAGGCAAGTTACTTAACCACTCTGAGCATCAGTTGCTTTACGTGTAAAAAGGGGACAGGATCTGCCTCATCAGATGTTCCCACTGCTGGACTCAAGCCTCTTGAGCGTGCCCCTACTGTGTGCTGCAGGCCTGGGACAGCTCCTGTCACTATGCCACCTCATGCTGGCCTCAGAGTGGGGGCATGGCACAAGGGTAGTCTCTGTAACAAGACTTTATCTTGGGGCAATGGGGAACCACGGGAGGTTTTTAAGCAGAGGAGAGAAAAGTCAGATTCGTGTTTTGGGAAGGGCATGGACCGGAGGGGGTGAGACTGGAGGTCAGAGACCAGGAAGAGGTGATAGATGGATGGATGATAGATAAGTAGGTGATAGAAGATCAATAGTTGCCACTGAGTTGACTCTGACTCATATCAACCTTGTATACAGAACAAGGTGTTGCTTGGTCCCATCTCATCCTCGTGTTCGCCAGCCTGTTTGAGTTCATCGTTGTGGCTATTGTGCCAGCCCATCTCACCGAGAATCTTCGTCACCCTTGCTGGACCTCTACTTCACCAAACATGATCAATTGCTGGAGGAGGAGATCATGTTTACTGAAGCAGAGGGCCAGTGAGGGCGAGGGAGACTCTGGGTGAGATGGCTTGGCACATCTCATGTAGCTGCCAACATGGACTTGAACACGCCAGCAATTGAGAGGATGTGACGCAGGACCGGGCGGTGTTTTGTTCTTTTGTCCTTGAGATTCCCCACAAGGTGGAGGTTGACTAGACATCATCATCACTCTTCACAGGTAAGCTGGAGATGGACTTGAGCTCCCCAGAGTCCCCGGGGAAAGTTTTGTTTCTTGGACGATGAGGCCTTGGGGATGAGTGGTGGGTCTGTCCTCACAGGCCTAGAGTCAGATGGTCTGGGTGGAACTGCAGTTCTTCCAGGTACTAGTGTGTGTTCACAAGCAAGAGACCTGGCTTTTCTGAACTTTAGCTCCTGTATGAGTTTCCTATTGCTGCTGTAGCAGATGACCACAGACTTGGTGGCATCATACGACACAGATACTTTTGTCTTGCAGCTCTGGAGGTTGGAAATATGAAGTGGGTCTCACTGGGCTAAAATCAGCGTGAGGAGGGCTGTGTTCCTTCTGGAGGCTCCGGGGGAGAATCCATTTCCTCGCCCTTTCCAGCTTCTAGAGGCTGCCCAAATTCTTTGGCTTGTGGCCCCACATCACTCTGATCTCTGCTTCCGTCCTCGCATCTCCTTCTCTGACTTTCACTCTCCTGCCTTCTTCTTAGGAGGACCCCTGTGATTACATCCAGCCCACTCAGATAATCCAGGATAATCTTCCCATTTCGAGATTCTTAATCACATCTGCAACTACGTGCAATGCATGTCGTCACAGGCTCTGGGGATTAGGACGTGGACATCTTTGGGGAGCCATTACCCTGCCTCGTAGAATTGCTGGGATAAAATGTGGCAGAGTACACTGGCTGAGCCCATAAAAACCAGTAGCTGTCGAGTCAGTTCCACCTCATGGCAACCCCATGTCCGTCAGAGTAGAACTGTGCTCCATAGGGTTTTCAATGGCTGATTTTTTGGAAATAGATTACCAGGCCTTTATTCCATAGTGCCTCTGGGTAGCCTCGAACCTCCAACCTTTTGGTTAGCAGCTGAGTGAGTTAGCTGTTTGTACCAACCAGGGACTCAGAGCATGCAGGAGAGCCTCAAGGAATTGGTTATTACTAACCCATTGCCACCGAGTCGATTCCAGCTCATAGCGACCCTGTAGGACATGGTAGAACTGCCCCACAGGGCTTCCACGGCTGTAATCTTGATGAAAGCAGACTGCCGTATCTTTCTCCCATGGTGTGGCTGGTGGACTCAAACTACCGACTTTTCGGTTAGCAGCGGAGCGCTTTAACCACTGTGCCGCCAGGGCTCCTCCAGTTATCACTAGGATGATTTAAAAAACCAAAAACAAAACTGTTGCCATCTAGTCCATTCCAATTCATAGCAACCCCATGTGTTTCAGAGTAGAACTGCCTCCCCATAGGATTTTCATGGCTGTGACCTTTCGGAAGCAGATCTCCAGGCCTTTCTTCCAAGGTGCATCTGGGTGGATTCGAACCACCAGCCTTTCAGTTAATAGCTCAGCGCTTAACCATTTGCACCACTCAGGGATTCCTTACTAGAACGGTAAGTTGGTCATTATTGAAATTCTGACTGTACCTGGAATGTCACCCCGGGGGGAGTAGGGAACTTAGTCTTTGTCCCCATTGTTGAATCAGTGGGTTCTTCCTTCTAGGGAACAGAGCATTGGGGTGTCAGCACCATGGACAGTGATAGTGCTGTCCGTGGTGCTGCCGTGGCCCCTTCTCTGCCTTCCCCTCGGCGCCCCCAACATTCCTGCACCCTCGAGACCTCTGAGTTTTTGGTGGGCACATTAAGCTGCAGACTCAGCCCATGACTTGGCCCCTGTCAATCTCCCATCCTAACTGGCCTCTGCTCTGCTCCATCACACTTCGTTATTCCCGATCCTCAAACTCGCCATTGATTCCTGCCTCGAAGCCCTTTGGTCACCCCTTCTCTTTGTGTAGCTGAGTAGACCTGTCGTCACATTGTCACCTCTTCATGAGTAGCGCCTGGAGTCTTAAAAGCTTGTGAGCGGCCATCTAAGATACTCCACTGGCCCCACCCCATCTGGAGCAAGGAAGAATGAAGAAAACAAAAAACACAAGGGAAAAATTAGTCCAAAGAACTAACGGACCACAACTACCACAGTCTTCACCAGACTGAGTCCAGCACAGCTAGATGGTGCCTGGCTACCACCCCTGACTGCTCTGACAGGGATCACAATGTAGGGTCCCAGACAGAGCTAGAGAAAAATGTAGGACAAAATTCTAACTCACAAAAAAAAAAAAAAAGACCAGACTTACTGGTCTGACAGAGACCAGAGAAACCCCGAGAGTATGCACCCCAGACACCCTTATAGCTCAGTAATGGAGTCACCCCTGAAGATCACCCTTCAGCCAAAGATTGGACAGGGCCATAAAACAAAATGAGACTATATGGGCCCATCAGCCCAGCGGCAGGAACGAGAAGGCAGAAGGGGACAGGAAAGCTGGTAATGGGGAACCCAAGGTCAAGAAAGGGAGAGTGTTGACTTGTCATGGGGTTGGCAACCAGTGTCACAAAACAATATGTGTATTAAGTGTTCAATGAGAAACTAGTTTGCTCTGTAAACCTTCATCTACAATTGAAGGAAAAAAAAAGGGTTCACAGAAAAAAAATTTGTCATCTCTTCAGAAGAGCCTTTGCTGACCAATCTGTCTAATGTGGCTTCCCCACCCTCACCTGCTTCCTCTTTCATTGCTTTTAAAGCACTTTCATTATCCACAGTTGCTTTAATTGTTTATCTTCCATCTCTGCAAGACACACATGGATATAATTTCCATCTCTGCAGGAACTTTGCCTAAAGAAGCATCTGACTCATAGTGAGAAACCAGTTGCTTGGAATTGATTCTGACTCATGGTGACCCCATGTGTGTCAGAGTAGAACTGTGCTCAGTAGGGTTCCAGTGGCTGATTTTTCAGATATAGATTGCCAGGCTTTTCTTCTGAGGCACTTCTAGGTGGACTCAAACCTCCAACTTTTTGGTTAGCAGCAGAACACATTAACCATTTGACCACCCAAGGACTCCTGGCTCATAGTAGATGTTCAATAAATGTTTATTTAATGAGATCAAGCTCTAAAGACAAAGCAAGCTCTCCAGGGTGTCGAGTACTTTCTAGGAAGCCAAGGACCCCACCTGAAACAACATGGTTTCCCCTTTCTCCTAAGCTCATATTAGCATGACCAATGACAATAACAATAATGATTAATTAGTGAAGAGATTGCCATACATACATGTTCGCTCTTTGAATTCTCACAACAGCCATATGGAAGAAGTATTATTATCCCATTTTATAGAAGACAAAACTGAGGCTTAGAGAAGGGGTTAAGTTGTCATTATTGTTAGTTGGTGTCAAGTCAGCCCCTAACTCATGGCGACCCCATGCATGATGGAACAAACGCTGCCCAGTCCTGTGCCATCCCCACGATCAGTTGTGGATTGGACTGTTGTGGCCCATAGGGGTTTGACTGAATGATTTTCAGAAGCTGATCACCAGGCCTTTCTTTCTAGTCCATCTTAGTCTGGAAATGCCTCTGAAACTTGTTCAGCATCTAGCAACATGCAAGCCTCCACTGACAGACAGGTGGTGTCTGCTTACGAAGTGCATTGGCCAGGAATCCAACCCAGGTATCCCATGTGGAAGGGGAGAAGCCTACCCCTGAACCATCGGTGCTTCGTGGCATGAAGTTACAAAGTTATTAAGAGATGAAGCCAGGATTCAGATCCATAAGTGGACCTACCACCCTGCACTGTTTCCCCAAGAAGTAAATTTGCTGAAGTTTGCACTCTAGATCCCCAGGAAGTCCTCCAGGGACCTACCAGGAACCTCTCCGGTCACAAGACCCTACCCCTAAGGTGCCCCCATCTTGTCACCTGCTCACACTGGTGGCATCAACCTCCCTGCCTTCTCTTGTGCAGGTGGGAGCCCTGGCACCTTGGGGTCATATGGACTCACTGGCTGGATTCAGGAGCCATGTTAGTGTATCAGTCAGGATAAGGTAATGTTATGGATTGAATTGTGTCCCCCCAAAACGAGTTGTAAATTCTACTACAGCCGTGGTTATAATTCCATTTGGAAATAGGGTTTTCTTTGTTATGTTAATGAGGTAGCATGGACTGGTATTGAGGTAATGAGGTAGTCCCCCACACAGTTAACATGACCATTATCCAAATTTACCTGCCAACAACTAAGGCCAAAGATGAAGGAATTGAAGATTTTTAGCAACTTCTGCAGTCTGAAATTGATCAAATATGCAGTCAGGATACACTGATAATTACTGGTGATTGGAATGAGAAAGTTGGAAACAAGAAGGATCAGTAGTCGGAAAACATGGCCTTGGTGATAGAAATGATGCCGGAGATCGCATGATTGAATTTTTCAAGACCAATGACTTCTTTGTTGCAAATACCTTTTCTCACCCAACATAAACAGTGACTATACACGTGGATCTCACCAGGTGGAATACACAGGAATTGAACTCGACTACATCTGTGGAAAGAGATGATGGAAAAGCTCAATATGATCAGTCAGAGCAAGGCCAGGGGCCGACTGTGGATCAGACCATCAATTGCTCATACGCAAGTTCAAGTTGAAGATGAAGAAAATTAGAACAAGTCCATGAGAGGCAAACTATGAACTTGAGTATATTCCACTTGAATTTAGAGACCATCTCAAGAATAGATTAGACAATTGAATACTAATGACCGAAGACCCAGACGAGCTGTGGAATGACATCAAGGACATCATACATGAATAAAGTAAGAGGTCATAAAAAGACAAGAAAGAAAAGATCAAAAGGATGTCAGAGGAGACTCCGAAACTTGCTCTTGAACATCAAGTAGCTAAAGCAAAAGGAAGAAATGATGAAGTAAAATAACTGAACAGAAGATTTCAAAGGGTGGCTCGAGAAGACAAAGTATTATAATGACATGTGCAAAGGGCCGGAGACAGAAAACCAAAAGGGGAGAACACACCTGGCATTTCTCAAGCTGAAAGAACTGAAGAAAAAATTCAAACCTCAAGTTGCAATATTGAAGGATTCTATGGGGGAAATATTAAAGGATGCAGGAAGCATCAAAAGAAGATAGAAGGAATACACAGAGTCATTATACCAAGAGTTGGTAGACATTCAACCATTTCAGGAGGTAGCGTATGATCAGGAACCAAAGGAAGAAGTCCAAGCTGCACTGAAAAGGCACTGGCAAAAAACAAGGCTCCAGGAATTGACAGACTATCAATTGAGATGTTTCAACAAACGGATGCAGCACTGGAAGTACTCACTTGTCTCTGCCAAGAAATTTGGAAGACAGCTTCCTGGCCAACTGACTGGAGGAGATCCATATTTATGCCTATTTCCAAGAAAAGTGATCTAACCAAATGCAGAGATTATCAAACAATATCATTAATATCACACACAAGTGAAATTTTGCTGAAGATTATTCAAAAGTGGCTGCAGCAGTATATCGACAGGGAACTGCCAGAAATTCAGGCCAGATTCAGAAGAGGACGTGGAACCAGGATATCAGTGCTAATGTCAGATGGATCCTGGCTGAAAGCAGAGAATACCAGAAGGATGTTTACCTGTGTTTTATTGACTATGAAAAGACATTAGACTGTGTGGATCATATCAAATTATGGATAACATTCCGAAGAATGGGAATTCTAGAACACTTAATTGTGCTCATGAGGAACCTTTACATAGATACAGGCAGTTCGGACAGAACAAGGGGATACTGATTGGTTTAAAGACAGGAAAGGTGTGCGTCAGGGTTGTATTCTTTCACCATACGTATTCAGTCTGTATGCTGAGCAAATAATCTGAGAAGCTGGACCATATGAAGAAGAATGGGACATCAGGATTGGAGGAAGACTCATTAACAACCTGAGTTATGCAGATGACATAACCTTTCCTGCTGAAAGTAAGGAGGACTTGAAGCACTTACAGTTGAAGATCAAAGACCACAGCCTTCAGTATGGATCACAACTCAACATAAAGAAATCAAAAATTCTCACAACTAGACCAATAAGCAACATCATGATAAACGGAGAAAAGATTGAAGTTGTCAAAGATTTCCTTTTACTTGGATCCACAATCAGCGCCCATGAAAGCAAAAACTCCCACTTGCCCCCTACCCTTGAAGTAAAACAGAATGAAGAGAGTTGCAGAATGGAGGTCACCTGCCAACTAACATGGCAACTTTTTTCATCTTCAGTATTTTGTTAGCTATTCTGGGTCTGTTGCCTTTCCGTATGAATTTTAGAATAAGTGTGAATATCGACAAAATAAGTTTCTGGGATTTTGACTGGGATTCCATTGAATTTATACCAAGTTGGAAAGAATTATGAAAAAAAAAAAAAAGCCCTATGGAGCACAGTTCTACTCTGAAACACATGGGGTCGCCATGAGTTAGAATGGACTCAAGGCAACTGGTTTTCTGGCAACTGTTTTTTGTGTTTTAGGGCTGGGGTGAGGGGAGGTTGTGGTGGGGGGAAATGGGGAATGGCTATTAATGCTTACAGTGTTTCTTTTTAGAATGATACAAATGTTCTAAAATTAATAGTAGTGATGGTTGCACAAGTCTGTGAATATGTTAAAAAAAGAAAACATTGACTTGTACAGCTTACATGAGTGAATTGTACAGCTTACATATGCGAATTAGGTCCATGGACACACATGGCAGGGAACCTTTGGGAGCAGTGATTGAATTACAGGATTATTGAAAACAAGGACCTGGGGCAGAGCCAACATGGTGCCCTAGACAGACTCATCATACCAACCCTCTGCAGCAAAGACCTGAAAAATTAAGTAAAACACATATAAACATCAATCTTGGAACCCTAAGCATCAAATAAAGGGATAAAGAAATAGATCAAACACCTAATGGAAGAAGAAACTGAAGTAAAACAGAATGAAGAGAGTTGCAGAATGGAGGTCACCTGCCAACTAACATGGCACAGCTTTGACATCTTGGAGCACAGCCATCAAAACCCCCAGACACAGAGTATGGGAAGGCAACTTCTCCGATCTCCCAGTAGGAGACAGACCTCCCGGTAACCAGTGAAATAAGCCTTCCCAACCCTCACCCTTCTACCCCCTACCTCACCTCTACTGCTTCCTGCCAGGCCACACGGTGCCACTTTGGGTAGACAAGGCTAGAGAGACCCTGTACCGCCACCTGGGTCTGCCTTGACCCCACCCACCAGATCTTGCCACACCATTTTTTTTCTTTTTCCCTTTCTCCCTTTCCTTTCTACCTCTGTACTCCACCTCTACCCCTTTCCACTGAGCTACGCCATGGGTCTGCCCTATCCTCACCTGACAGCTCCTCTTGTGCCATTTTTTTTAAGTGTCTTTTGTCCTTTTTTCCTCTTTTTTCTACCTCCCATCTAGCTCCATACCCCACCTCTATCCCTCCCCACCAAGCTACAAGGTGCTACCCGACATGAGCCTGTGTCCGCCCTTCCCCCACCTGCTGGCTCCTGCCATGCCATTTTTTCCCCTTTCTTCCTTTTCTTTCTCCCTCCCACCTATCCTCATATGCCACCTCCACCACTTTCCACTGGGCCACACCACACCACTGTGGGTAGAAAGCTTCTGGCCCACTGCCAACCAGATCCCTCCACACCAACTCGCCAGCTCCTACTGTGCCATATTTTTCTTCCCTTTCTCCTTTTCTTTCTCCCTCCCATGTAGCTCCATATCCCACCTCCACACCTTCCTGCTGGGCCACACTGCACTGCCTTGGCTAGAGAGACACCAACCCTCCGTGCCAGCCTGGGTCCACCCTGCCCCCACTCACCAACTCCTGCTACGCCATTTTTTCTCTTTTTTCCCACCTAGTCCCAGACACCATCTCTACCCCTTCTCTCCAGGCCCACTGTGGGTAGGGAGCTACAGGCCCAGTGCCAGACTGGGCTCCCCTGCCCCGCCCACCAGCTCCCACTGCACCATTTTATTTTTTTTAATTTATTTTTCCCTTTCTTCCTTTTCGTTTTCCCTTCCACTTAGCCCTATATTCCATGTCAACCCCTTCCTGCCAGGCCCACTGCAGGTAGAGTGCTACTGGCCCACCACCACCCTGGGTCTGCCCCACCCCCACCCGACGGCTCCCACCACACCATTTTTTCTCTTTCTTTTTTTCCCCTTTTTCCATCTTTTTTCTCCCTCCCATCTAGCCCCATACAGCACCTCTATCATTTCCTACCAAGCCTTGCTGTACTGTCATGCGTACAGAGCTACTGGCCCACCACTGCCCTGGGTCCTACTCAGCCGCACCTGCCAGCCCCCACTAACCTATTTTTTATTTTATTTATTTGTTTTCTTTCCCTCTCACCTAGTCCCATAAGCCACCTCCACGTGTTCCCATTGGGCCATGCTGCACTGCAGTGGCTAGAGAGCCACCAGCCTGCTACTTTCTACCTCCCACCTAGCCCTGTATGCCACCTCCCCTCCAGTGGTCCCCAGGTCCACCCTGCCCCCTCTTGCTAGCTACCCTCTTTTCTTTCTATTTCTTTTCTTTGTTCCACTCACATAACCCTGTATCCCACCCCTTCTTCCCGCCAGCCCTCACCATGCCACTGTGGCTAGGCATCCCCAGCTCAGGCTTGTCACCACACCAGGCCTGTACTGCACCTCCCTTCCTGCCACTTGACCAGCTGCAGAATGGAGGGTAGTGAGCCCATACCACTCTCCGTCCAACACCGCCAGCTATCTGGTGAGGGCCTGTGAATGCTGTCACACTGCTGGACCAGCACCAGAAAGCAGACATTGCCCATTCAGTCCGTACTCAACCACCTTGCCAAACCAGTGTACAGCTGTTTGACAGCCTGCCTGATACTGCCCTGCCCACCTGGACAAGGTATTGAGAGCTATGGTGCCCACAGATAAGCAAGCAGCAAAGTACCCCTGGCCTGCCCACCCTTACTTAGCAAAACAAAACAAAGAGGCAGCATGAAACAAGCAAACATACAATCAATAAATAAAGAAAACAATACCTTAATGTCTCAGAGACAGGAGACAATGTCAAAACATAGGAAAAAAACAAGGTGGCCCCAGTAAGTGACCAAAATAATCAGAAGACCTTCTGCTAGAAGAAAAGGCAGTGGAACTACCTGATGTGAAGTTCAAAAGACAAACATTTAGGGCTCTCCAAGAGATTAGGAAAGAGATCAAGGAAAACACAGACAAAAACAAGGAAAAAATGGACAAAATCACAGAAAACACAGACAAAACCAACAAAAACATATCCAAAATCAAAGAAAACACAGACAAAGCAATAGAAGAGTTCAGGAAAATAATAGAAGAACAAAATGTCAAAATAAGTAAACAATTAGAAATCGTACAAAAATAGCAACTAGAAATCCAAAAAATAAACATCAAAATTTCAGAAATAGACAACTCAATAGAAGGCTTTAGGAGCAAGCTGGAAACAATGGAAGACAGAATCAGCAAGACTGAAGACAATGCATGGATGCAACTTTGTTTGAGTTAAAATCAGAGAAAAGAATGAAGAAAACCTAAGAATTATGTGGGACACAATCAAGTCCAAAAATTTGCACATGACCAGAGTTCCAGAACAGGGAAAGAAAATGGGAAACACAGAGAAGATTGTTGAAGATTTCCTGGCAGTAAACTTTCCAAATATCATGAAAGACTGAAAGCTGACCATCCAAAAAAAAAAAAAAAAAATTTTTTTTTTTTTTTTGGAGCTTAACAAATCAACAAATCCCATATAGGATAGGCCCCAAAAGAAAGTCACCAAGATATATCATAATCACACTTGCCAAAACCAAAGAAAAATCAAAAATCCTGAGAGCAGCTCAAGAAAAACGGAAAGTCACTTACAAAGGGGAAACATTAAGACTAAGCTCTGATTTCTTGGCAGAAATTATGTAGGCAAGAGTGCAATGGGATGACATATATAAAACCTTGGGGCGGGGGGGACCTGCAACCAGGAATAATGTATCCTGCAAAACTTTCAAATACAGTGGTAAAATTAGGACATTTCCAGATAAACAGAAATAAAGGGAATTTGTGAAAGCCAAACCAAACTTACAAAAAATATAAAGGGACTCCTTTGGTTAGAGAACAAACAACACCAGAAAACAACCAGAGTCTAGGACACAGGACAGCATCAACCAGATACCAAACTAGGTAAAAAAGTCTCAATAATAAAACAAAGTTAAAAGACTTATAACAGTGACACAGAGACGTCAGTCAGTAAATGATGACAATGTCAAAACAATAAAAAGATGAATAAATGGTGTAGTTATATAACTTTCAAATGAGAGGAAGTCAAAGTGATATCAAGTAATAAAGACTGGTTCAAACTTAGGAAGATAAGGGTAAATCTCAAGGTAACCACAAAGAAGGTTAACAAACCTACTCATCAGAATAAGAAAGGAGAAAGACTTAAAGTCTCTGTAAATACAAAATCTATAATAATAAAAGAAAACAAAATCCACAAACAAAAGGAACTCAGCACAGGAAAATAACAGGAACAAAGAAAACATCAGCACCACACACACACACGCACACACACACACAAAACACAATAGTATGACAGCAGTAAACTCATATCTACTGATAATCACGTTGAATGTAAATGGTTTAAATGCACCTATAAGAGACCCAGAGTGGCAGAATTGATAAAAAAAAGCATGACCCATCAATATGCTGTCTATAAGAGACACGCCTTAGACACAAAGACATAAATATATTAAAAACTAAAGGATGGAAAAAATATATCAAGCAAACAGTAACCAAAAAAGGGCAGGAGTGGCAATACTAATCTCAGATAAAACAGACTCTATGGCAAAATCAACCATAAAAGACATGGAAGGACATTATATAATGATTAAAGGGACAATTCACCAAGAAGACATGACCTTAATAAATGTCTATGTACCGAACGACAGGGCTCCAAAATACAAAAACAAACTCTAACAGCACTGAAGAGAAAAAAAGACAGTTCCACAGTAATAGTAGGAGACTTCAACATACCACTCTCAGTAAAGGACAGAACATCTAGAAAGAAACTCAACAAAGATACAGATGATCTAAAGGCCAAAATCAGCCAACTCAAGCTCATAGACATAGGAATATGTAGAATATTCCAGCCAAAAGCAGCAAAGTATACATTCTTTTCCAACGCACATGGAACATTCTCCAGAATAGACCACATTTTAGGCCACAAAAAAAACCCTCAAAATCCAAGACATCAAAATAATACAAAGCATTTTCTCTGATTACAACACCATAAAGGTAGAAATCAATAACAGGAAGAGCAGGGGAATAAAATCAAATACATGGAAACTGAATAACACCTTGGTTAAAAACAACTGGGTAATAAGAGAAATCAAAGAGAGAATTTTAAAAATTCCTAGAATTAAATAAAAATGAAAATACTTCATACCAAAACCTTTGGGACACATCAAAGGCAGTGTTCAGAGGCCCATTTATAGCAATAAATGCACACATCAAAAAAGAAGAATGGGCCAAAGTCAAAACAGCCCTACAACTCAAACAAATAGAAACAGAACAGCAAAAGAAGCCCATAACCACCAGAAGAATGGAAATAATAAAGACGAAAGTAGAAGTAAATTAGAGAACATAAAAACAGTAGAAAGTTGGTTCTTTGAAAAGATCAACAAAATTAACAAACCATTGGCCAAGTTGACAAAAGAAAAACAGGAGAGAAAGCAAATAACCTAAATAAGAACTGAGATGCGAAACATTACAACAGACCCAACTGAAATAAAAAGGGTCATAACAGAATACTATGAAAAATTGTACTCCAACAAATTTGAGAACCTAGAGGAAATGGACATATTTTTGGAAACACACTGCCTACCTAAACTAACACAATCTGAGATAGAAATTCTGAACAGACCCGTAACAAGTGAAGAGATAGAAAAGGTAAAAAAAAAAAAAAAAAAATGGAAACAAACAAACAAAAAAACTCTGAACTCCCCCCCTCCAAAAAAATTGTGGCCCAGAAGGCTTCACTGGAGAATTCTAAAAAACATTCAGAGAAGAGCTCACACCAGTACTACTTGAACTATTTCAGAGCATAGAAAAGGATACTCCCAAATTCATTCTATGAAGCCAGCATAACCCCAAAACCAAACAAAGCCAGGCGAAAACATCACAAAAAAAGAAAATTATGGACCAATATCTCTCACGAATATAGACGCAAAAATTCTCAAAAAAAATTCTACTTAATAAAATTCAGCATCATATTAAAACAATGTTACACCACAACCAAGTGGGATTCATACCAGTTATGGAAGAATGGTTCAACATTAGAAAATCAATCAACATAATCCACCATATAAATAGAACCAAAGAAAAGAATCACATGACCATCTCAATCAACATAGAAAAGGTATTTGATAAAATCCAACACCCATGCCTGATTAAAAAAAAAAAAAAACTCACAATAAACTAGAAATAGAAGGGGCATTCCTCAGTATCATAAAGGGCATCTCTACAAGACCCTCAAAGAGATAGATTGACACAGTGGCTGCAACAATGAGCTCAAGCATAACAATGATCATGAGGATGGTGCAGGACCAGACTGCCTTTCTCTGTGTTGTATATAGGATGGCTATGAGTCAGAACTGACTCCATGGCACTAACGACATCAACATACAAAAATTATCATTCTCAACAGAGAGAGGCTGAAAGCATCCCCCCTAAGAACGGGAGCAAGACGAAGATGCCCTTTATCATCACACCTATTTAACATTGTGCTAGAAGTCCTAGCTAGGGCAATAAGGCAAGAAAAAGAAATAAAGGGCATCCAGATTGGAAAGGAAGAAGTAAAACTATCCCTATTCACAGGTGATATGATCCTATACATGCTGTTGTTGTTAGGTGTCATCAACTTGGCTCTGTCTCATAGCAACCCTGTGTACAACAGAACAAAACACTGCCAGGTCCTGTGCCATCCTACAATTGTTATGCCTTTGCCCATTGTTGCAGCCACTGTGTCAATCCATCTCATTGAGGGTCTTCCTCTTTTTTGCTGACCCTCTACTTTACCAAGCAAGACGTGCTTTTCCAGGGACTGATCACTCCTGATGACACTTCCAAAGTATGTGAGACATAGTCTCGCCATCCTTGTTTCTAAGGAGCATTCTTGTTGTACTTCTTCAAGACAGTTTGTTCATTCTTTTGGCAGTGCATGGTATATTCAATATTCTTTGCCAATGCCATAACTCAAAGGCATCAATTCTTCTTCAGTCTTCCTTATTCATTGTCCAGCATTCGCATGCATATGAGGCAATTGAAAACACCATGGCTTCGGTCAGATGTACCGAAGCCTTCAAGGTGACATCTTTGATTTGAACATTTTAAAGAGCTCTTTGTTTTGCAGCAGAATTGCTCAATGCAATGCATCTTTTGATTTCCTGACTGCTGCTTCCATGGGTGTGGACTGTGGATTAAAGTAAAATGAAATCCTTGACAACTTCAACCTTTTCTCCATTTGTCATGATGTTGCTTATTGGTCCAGTTGTGAGGATTTTTGTTTTATGCTGAGATGTAATCCATACTGAAGGCTGTGGTCTTTGATCTGCATCTGTAAATGCTTCAAGTCCTCTTCACTTTCAGCAAGCAAGGTTGTGCCATCTGCATAACGAAAGTTGATAGCGATTCTTCCTCCAATCCTGATGCCCCATTCTTCTTCATATAGTCCAGGTTCCTGGATTATCTGCTCCACATACAGATTGAATAAGTATGGTGAAAGGATACAATCCTGATGCACACCTTTCCTGGCTTTAAATCATGCAGTATCCCCTTGTTCTCTTTGAATGACTGCCTCTTTATCTAAGTACAGGTTCTTCATAAGCACAATTAAGTGTTCTGGAATTCCCATTCTTCACAATGTTATCCATAATTTGTTATAATCCACACAGTCGAATGCCTTTGCATAGTCGGTAAAACACAGGTAAACATCTTTCTGGTATTCTCTGCTTTCAGCCAGGATCCATCAGACATAAGCAACGATATCCCTCATTCCATGTCCTCCTCTGAATCCAGCTTGAATTTCTGGTAGTTCCTTGTCGATACACAGGTGCAGCTGCTTTTGAATGATCTTCAGCAAAATTTTACTTGTGTGTGATATTAATGATACTGTTTGATAATTTCTGCATTTGGTTGGATCACCTTTCTGGGGAATAGGCATAAATATGGACCTCTTCCAGTCAGTTGGCCAGGTAGCTGTCTTCCAAATTTCTTGGCATAGACGAGTGAGCACCTGCAGCGCTGCATCCATTTGTTGAGACATCTAAATTGGTGTGCTGTCAGTTCCTGGAGGCTTGTTTGTCACCAATGCCTTCAGTGCAGCTCAGACTTCTTCCTTTAGTACTGTCAGTTCCTGATCATATGCTACTTCCTGAAATGGTTGAACATCGACCAATTCTTTCTGGTACAGTGACTCTGTGTTCCTTCCATCTTCTTTTGATGCTTCCTGCATCCTTTAATATTTTCCCCATAATTGTGCAACTTCAATATTGCTTGAATTTTTTCTTGAGTTCTTCCAGCTTGAGAAATGCTGAGCTTGTTCTTCCCTTTCTGTTTTCTGTTTCCAGGTCTTTGTACATATCATTATAGCACTTTACTTTGTCTTCTTGAGCTACCCTTTGAAATCTTCTGTTCAGGTCTTGTACTTCATCATTTCTTCCTTTTGATTTAGTTACTCGACATTCAAGAGCAAGTCTCAGAGTCTCTTCTGGCACCCATTTTGGTTTTTCTTTTTCTCCTGTCTTTTTAAAGACCTCTTGCTTTCTTCATATGTGATGTCCTTGATGTCATTCCACAACTCATCTGGACTTCCACCATTAGCGTTCAATGCATCATATCTATTGTTGAGTTGGTCTCCAAATTCAGGTAGGATAACTCAAGGTCATACTTTGGCTCTCATGGACATGTTCTAATTTTCTTCAGTTTCATCTCGAACTTGCATATGAGCAATTGATGGTTTGTGCTGTAGTTGGCTCCTGGCCCTGTTCTGAGTGATGATATTGAGTTTTTCCATCGTCTCTTTCCACAGATGTGCTCAATTTGACTCCTGTATATTCCATCTGGTGAGGACTATGTGTATAGTCACTGTTTGTGTTGGTGAAAGAAGGTATTTGCAATGAAGAAGTCGTTGGTCTTGCAAAATTCTATCATGTGATATCTGGCATCATTTCTATCACCTAGGTCATATTTTCCAACCCCCAATTCTTCTTCTGGTGGTGTAGTGGTTAACAGCTCAGCTGCTAACCAAAAAGTCAGCAGTTTGAATCCATCAGCCACTCCTTGGAAACCTTATGGGGCAGTTCTACTCTGTACTCTGTCCTCTAGGGTTGCTATGTGTCAGAATTGACTTGACGGCAACAGGTTTGATTTTTTTTTTTTAATCCCTTCTTTCTTGTTTCCAACTTTCACATTCCAATCACCAGTAATTATCAATGCACCCAAATATTCCACAAGAAAACTACTGGAACTAAGAGATTCAGCAGAGTAGCAGCAGGATACAAGATAAACATAAAAAACTCAGCTGGATTCCTAGACACCAACAAAGAGAACTTCGAAAAGGAAATCAGGAAAATGATACCATTTGTAATAGCCCCTAAAAAGACAAAATTCTTAGAAATAACTCTAACCAGGGATTTAAAAGACCTCTACAAAGAAAACTACAAAACGCTGTTGTAAGAAACTAATAGACACTTACATAAATGGAAAAACGTACCATGCTTATGAATAGGAAGATTCAACTTTGTGAAAATGTCAATCCTACCCAAAGTGATCTACAGATACAAGGCAATCCTGTTCCAAATACCAACAATATTCTTTAGCAAGATGGAAAAACTAATCACCAACTTTATACGGAAAGGAAAGAGACCCTGGATAAGCAAGGCATTATTGAAAAAAAAGAACAAAGTAGGAGGTCTCACACTACCTGATCTCAGAACCTATTATACAGCCACAGTAGTCAAAACAGCCTGGAATTGGTACGACAGACACATAGGCCAATGGAACAGAATGGAGAACCCAGACATAAATCCATCCACATATGGTCAGCGGGTCTTTGACAAGGACCGAAGTCCATTAAATGCGGAAAAGACAGTCTTTTTAACAAAAATGGTGCTGGCAAAACTGGATGTCCACCTGTAAAAAAATGAAACAGGACCCATACGTCACACCGTACACAAAAACTAACTCAACATGGATCAAAGACCTAAATATAAAGCCTAAAACAATAAGGATCATGGAAGAAAAAATAGGGACAACAGTGGGAGTCCCAATACATGGCATAAACACAATACAAACCATAACTAACAATGCACAAATGAAGATAAACTAGATAATTGGGATCTTCTAAAAATTAAACACTTACACTCATCAAGAGACTTCACCAAATTGTAAAAAGAGAACCTACAAAGTGGAAAAAACTGTTCGGCTGCAACACATCTGACAAGGGTCTAATCTCTAAAATCTATAGATTACATCAACACCTCAACAACAAAAAGATGAATAACCCAATTAAAAAAATGGGCAAAGGACAGGAGCAGACACTTCACCAAAGAAGACATTCAGGTGGCTGACAGATACATGAGGGAATGCTTGCAATCATTAGCCATTAGAGAAATGCAAATCGAAACTACGGTGAGATGCCATCTTACCCCAATATTACGGACAAAAAAAAAAAAAAAAAAAACAGAGAACAAGTGTCGGAGAGGTTGCAGGGAGTCTGGAACTCTTACGTGCTGCTGGTGGAAATGTAAAATGGTACAATCACTATGGAAAATGATATGGCACCTCCTTAAAATGCTAGAAATAGAAATACCATATGACCCAGCAATCCGACTCCTAGGAATATATCCTAGAGAAATAAGAGCTGATGAAATAAGAACACCCATGTTCATTGCAGCATTATTCACAATAGCAAAAAATGGAACCAACCTAAATGCCCATCAAGAGATGAATGGATAAACAATTTATGGTACGTACACACGATGGAATACTATGCAGTTATAAAGAACAACGATGAATCTGCGAAACATCTCACAACATGGATGAATCTGGAGGGCATGCTGAGTGAAATAAGTCAATCACAAAAGGACAAATATTGTCTGAGACCACTATTATAAAAACTCAAGAAAAGGTTTACACACATAAAAAAAAAATCTTTGATGGTTACAAGGGAGGGGAGGGGTGGAAAGGGGAAATCACTAACT
Organism: Loxodonta africana; assembly: GCF_030014295.1. Taxonomy (NCBI): domain Eukaryota; kingdom Metazoa; phylum Chordata; class Mammalia; order Proboscidea; family Elephantidae; genus Loxodonta; species Loxodonta africana. The sequence continues at coordinate 11,720,899 of NC_087344.1, forward strand.
AGATAGTAGACAAATGTTTGCTTTGTGAAGGGAAAGACAACACACGATATAGGGGAAGTCAATAAAACTTGACCAAGGCAGAGTCATAGAAGCTTCCAAGGCACATCCAAACACCTTGAGGGACTGATTACTGGGGCTGAGGACTGGGTACCATGGTCTCAGGGAACATCTAGTTCAATTGGCATAAAGTAGTTCATAAAGAAAACATTTTACACCCTACTTTGGTGAGTAGTGTCTGGGGTCTTAAAAGCTTGCAAGTGATCATCTAAGATATATCTATTGATTCCAGCATGTTTGGAGCAAAGGAGAATGAAGAAAACTAAAGACACAAGGAAAATATTAGTCCAAAGGACTAATGGACCACAGGAACTGCAGCCTGCACCAGATGGTGCCCTGCTACCACCAACGACCACTCTAACGGGGATAACAATAGAGGGTCCTGGGCACGGCAGGAGAGAAGTATAGAACAAAATTCAAATTTACCAAAAAAAAAAAAAAAAAAGACCAGACTTACTGGTCTGACAGTGACTGGAAGAACCCCGAAGACTATAGCCCCCAGACGCCTGCTAACTCAGAACTGATGCCACTCCCAAAGTCCATCTTTCAGCCAAAGATTCCAAAGCCTGGCACAGGCCTATAAAACAATAACACAAGTGAGGAATGTGCTTCTTAGTTCAATCAAGTATACAAGACCAAGTGGGCAACACCTGTACAATAGTAAAGATGAGAAGGCAGAAAGGGACATGGAGAACCCGGGGTGGAAAGGGAAAGGGGGAGAGTGTTGACACATTGTGGGAATTGCAACTAATGTCACAAAACAATTTGTGTATAAAGTTTTTGAATGAAGAACTAATTTGTGCTGTAAACTTTCACCTAAAACACAATTAAAAAAAAAAAAAAAAAAACGAGGACCTGGAGTTGACATAGTGGTCAACTCTGCCCCTTGCCAGTTGGATGACCTCGGACTCAACTTGTCCCCCTCAAAAAAAAACCCATTGCCATCAAGTCAATTCCAACTCAAGCAACCCTCTAGGACGAGCGGAACTGCCCCATAGGGTTTCCAAGGCTGTAATCTTTATACAAGGAGACTACCACATCTTTTTACACGGAGCAGCTGGTGGATTCAAACCACTAACCTTTCAGTTAGCAGTCCAGTGCTTCACCACTGTGCCAGACCCAATACTACGCCTGTGCACTCTACATAATTTTAGTCCCTGATTCAAAGGGTGGATTTGTGGATTTAAACAAAATGAAACAGAGCTCCTTCCAGGAGAACATACACGGGCACACTGCATGTACAAGTACCCACCCACATAGCCACACCCACACACACAGGGCTGGCTCAAATTCCTGGGCCAGCTTTCTGTATCTCTGCCACCAGGGGACGCTCCTGCTGTGATGTCGGGGAGTCTGGGCCCAGGGCTGGGCTTGCAGGGGTGGAGTTTTCCTCTGCTGGGTCCCTGGAAAGCTAAGTACGGAGCCCACTACCGTGTCAGTTTGTTGTGCTGTGGTGGCTTGCATGTTGCTGTGAAGCTGAAACTTACAAAAAAACAATTTTTTTTTTTTACATACTGGCAGGCTCACCCATGGTGGACAAGTTTCAGTGGAGCTTTTGAACTAAGATAGACTAGGGAGAAAGACTTGGTGATCTACTTCTGAAAATTAGCCAATGAAAACCCTGTGAATCACAACAGAACATGGTCTAATACAGTGCTGAAAGATGAGCCTGCCGGGTTGGAAGGTACTAAAAAATATACAATGGCCCTAACATTGGACCCAAACGTACCAGCACAGGACCAGGCAACGTTTTGTTCTGTTGTACTTGGGTTGCCATGGTTCAGAGCTGACCTGAGAGCAACTAAGAAAATGAGACATGCGAAGCAGTTGGTTATCTCCATTTTTTTCATTTGTTAATAAACAACATTCCTTATTATGAAGTTATTACCTATGTACTTTAAATGCATTTAAAAAAGCAAATAAAACATAAAACTAAAGGTAATATATGTTCATTGTAGAAAATTTGGAAAACAAGAATATAGAAAGAGAGAGTAAGTCGTCCAAATTCCACTGCCCAGAAATGAACACTGTTATTATTTTGATGTGTTTCATCTCTCTTCCCAGAGTCAGTTTCTTACTCTGCATTCAGCTTAAATGTCCTGATTTTGCTTCTGTGGAAATTCAGAAGCGGTGAAAGATCAGATGGATAGATTCAATGACATGCACACAGGCTGAATAAAGCCAGAAGAGAAACAAGGTTACAGCCTGGGAGGAAATACTTGCAACACAAATTAGAGACAAAAGATTGATAATTGCTAATGTTTGTTGAGTACTTAAGGAGCCCTGGCGGTGCAACAGTAAGCGCTTGGATGCCAACCGAAAGGTCAGTGGTTCAAATCCACTCAGTAGCTCTGTGAGAGAAAGACCTGGCAATCTGCTCCCGTAAAGATTACAGCCTAGAAAACTCTATGGGGTATTCTCATTTTCACTCCTTAATTTGGCAAATGCTAAAAAAGATTGAAAACGTCAAGTCTTTACTGAGAATTGGGTAAATAAATAAGCATTGCCACACCGCTGAGTACAGGGAGTTAAATTATTGAAGCTTTGTTGGAAGGGAATCTGACTGTAGTTGACCAAAAATTTTTAAAGTATATAACCTTTGAGCCAAGGAAATGTTGGCAGTTCAAACCCATCCAGCAGCTCCATGGGAGAAAGACCTGACGATCTGCTCCCGTAAAGATTGCAGCCTAGGAAACCATATGGGGGCACTTCCACTCTGTCACATGGGGTCGCTATGAGTCAGAATTGACTCGATGGTACCCAATGACAACAACTACCTTTGAGCCACCCCTTCTACATCCAGCATTGGTCCCCATAAATGTATGTGCCCAAAGATGTCTGCACAGGCTGCTCATTGCAGCATCATTGTGATGATGCCACGGCTCATAAAAGTGAAAAATGGCAAACAGCTGCCATGACTGACAATAGGGGCATAGTTCAACAAATGAGAGCATGCATGGCATGGAACACTCTGTAGCCATTAAAAGGAGTGAGACAGACATATTTACTGACATGGAAAATTCCCTAGGTATATTGCTCCATGAAGGGAAAATTGCACATAACATTGTCTGCACTATGATCAGATTATGTTAAAGAACATCAGTGATACACAAGTATGTACATGCACGGAAAGGCATGGAAATATATTCCAAACAACTGATAGTGGTTGCCTGTGGGACAGAAATGGCAGAGTAAGAACATAAGGGGAGCACCCGTATTTTTATTTCTCTATTATTTGGTCTGAAGTCCCTGGATGGTCCAAATGATGAACGTGCTTGGCTGCTAACCACAATTTTCACTGTTTGAACCCACCCAGCTGCACCAGGGAAGAAAAGCTGGCAATCTCCTTCCATAACAATTATAGCCAAGAAAACCCTATGGAGCAGTTCTACTCTATAACACACACAAGTTAGAAACAACTGGACAGCAACAGGTTTGGAAGCTGAAAGATTGGAGGTTCCAATCCACCTAGAGGTGCCTTGGAAGAAAGGACTGGTGATCTACTTCCAAAAAATTAGCCATTAAAAACTCTAGGAGTTCTCCTGTGACACACGTGGGGTCACCAGGACTCAGAGTTGACTCAGCAGCAGCTGGCTTCTTATTGTTTGTCCCTTTTACAATGAGATCATATAATTTTGATCATTTCTGAAGACCCAGAAAATATCTTATTGTTAAATATTTCTTTTTTTGTGGCTGCATAATTACTTAACCATTTCTTCACTGCTGGGCACTTGGGTAGTTTCCAGATTTTCACTGTTATAAATGAAATTGGGATGCATATCCCTGTATGCTAATCTGTATGTGCATTTGTGATTTCTTTATGCTACCCTTAATTCATTGTTGGAGGGCAGCGGTAGTTCAGTGGTAGAATTCTTGCCTTCTGTGTGAAAGACCTGAGTTCAATTCCTGGCCAATGCACCTTATGTGCAGCGTGGCCACCACCCGTCTGCCAGGGAAGGCTTTTGTGTTGCTGTGATGTTGAACAGGTTTCAGCAGAGCTTCCAGACTAAGGGAGACTAGGAAGAAAGACCTGGCAGTCTACTTCTGAAAACCAACCAATGAAAATTCTATGGATCACAACGGTTTGATCATGCTGTGCTTAGAACCTCCATTACTTGGGGACTGACTACGTGTCAGCTAACAACAATAACAATTCATTGCTGAAGAAATAAATGGACAAGCAGATAGTTATTGTTTCTTTGCTTGTATCTTAGAAAAAATTTCAGATGTAAAAATACTGAATCAAAAAATAAGTGTTTTCAACTAGATGATGCCCGGCTACCACCACCAAATGCTCTGACAGGGATCACAATAGAGGGTCCCAGATGGAGCTGGAGAAAAATGTAGAACAAAATTCTAACTCGCACACACACACAAAAAGACCAGACTTACTGGTCTGAGACTGGAGAAACCCCGAGACTGTGGGCCCTGGACACCCTTATAACTCAGTAATTAAGTCACTCCTGAGAGTCACCCTTTAGCCAAAGATTAGACAGGCTCATAAAATAAAACAAGACTAGAAGGCAGGAGGGGACAGGAAAGCTGGTAACGGGAAACCCAAGGTCTAGAAGGGAAGAGTGTTAACATGTCATGGGGTTGGCGCCCAATGTCACATAACAATATGTGTATTAATTGTTTAATGAGAAACTAGCTTGCTCTGTAAACCCTCATCTAAAGTACAATAAAAAAATTTTTTAAAGGATTTTTAAGTTGTGGTCCATCCATACAATGGAGTATTATTCAGTCATAAAAATGAATGAAGTAACAATGCATGCTAAATCTGGATGAACCTCACAAATATTCTGCTAGTGAAAGAAGCCAGATCCAAAAGGCCACATATTATGTGATTCCATTTATATGAAATGTCTAGAGCAGGCAAATCCATAGAGACAGAAAGTGGATTAGGATTGTCAGGGGCTGGGGGGAGGGGAAATAAGCAGTGACTGCTAATGGATATGGGATTCCTTCTGGGGTAACGAATGTTTTGGAACTCTATAGACGTGGCGGTTGCATAGCACTGTGACTAAACTAAATGCCATTGAATCGTTCACTTTAAAATAATTAGTTTTCTGTTATGTGAATTTCACCTCAAAAAAAAAGTATAGAGTTTTGTTATAGCTCTTGATGCATTTGCCAAGTTGCACTGTAAGGAGTTTTGTGAACAATAGCCAACATAAGGCTAATTTCCAAAGCATGAAAATGACTCATATCCCTACTTTTCCACTCCGTCATCTTGACACCAGCCACCCACATGGAACTCATTCTGACCCAACCACCCAGAGTCGGGTCTCCACAAGTTAGGGCTCTGCCCTTCAAGCCCCTGCCAAATAGGCCAACTCCAGCCTCTCTGCTTGCTCTCACTGCCCCTAGGGGTTCAATAATTCACAAGAATGACTCACAGAACTCAAGGAGACTATCAGCTATATTTTCCATTCCCCATACCATCACTCATCTTTCAGTTTGTTGTACTGTGGGTCTTGCTGTTGCTGTAATGCTGGAAGCTATGCCACTGATATTTCAAATACTTGCAAGGTCATCCATGGTGGACAGGTTTCAGTGGAGCTTCCAGACTAACACAGACTAGGAAAAACAGCCTGGTGACCTATTTCTGAAAAAATTGGCGGTGAAAACCTTATGAATAGCAATAGAATATTGTCTGATATAGTGCCGGAAGATGAGCCCCTCAGGTTGGAAGGCACTCAAAATACGACTGGGGAAGGGCTGCCTCCTTAAAGTAGAGTCGACTTAATGACGTGGATGGAGTCAAGCTTTCGAGGTCTGCATTTCCTGATGTGGCAAGACTCAAAATAAGAAGAAAGAGCTGCAAACATCCATTAATAATCAGAATGTGGAATGTATGAAGTATGAATCTAGGAAAATTGTAAGATGACAAAATGCAATGGAACGCATAAAGATCGATATCCTAGGCGTTAGTGAGCTGAATTGGACTAGTATTGGCCTTTTTGAATCAGACAATCATATGACCTACTATGCAGGCAACGACAAACTGAAGAGCAATGGACTCTTGCTCATCGTCATCAAAAAGAACACTTCAAGGTCTATCCTGAAGTACAACATTGTCAGTGATAGGATAATATCCATATGCCCACCAGGAAGACCAGTTAATACAACTATTATTCAAATTTACACACCAATCACTAAACCAAAGATTAAGAAATAGAAGATTTTTACCAGTTTCTACTTCTGAAATTGATCAAGCATGCAATCAAGATGCACTGGTAATTACTGTTGATTGCAATGCAAAAGTTGGAAATGAAGAAGAGTTGGTGGTTGGGAAATATGTCCTCTGTGGTAGAAATAAGGCTGGAAATTGTGTGATAGGATTTTGCAAAACCAATGACTTTTTGCAAATACCTTTTTCCAACAATGTACGTGGCATCTATACACGTGGACCTTAGTGGATGGAATACACAGGAATCAAATTGACTACATCTGTGGAAAGAGATGATGCAAAAGTTCAATATCATCAGTCGGAACGGGCCAGGGGCCGAATGCAGAACAGATCATCAATTGCTCATATGCAACTTCAAGTTGAAGCTGAAGAAAATAAGAGCAAGTCCATGAGAGCCAAACTACAACCTTGAATATATCCCACCTGAATTTAGAGACCATCTCGAGAACAGATTTGGCACATTGGACACTAATGATTGAAGACCAGATGAGTTGTAGGATGACATCAAGGACATTAGACATGAAGAAAGCAAGAGGTCATTAAAAAGACAAGAAAGGAAGAAAAGACCAAAATGAATGTCAGAAGAGACTCTGAAACTTGCTCTTGAATGTAGAGTAGCTAAAGCAAAAGGAAGAAATGATGAAGGACAAGAGCTGAACAGAAGATTTCAAAGGACAGCTAGAGAAGACAAAGAAAAGTAATATAATGCCGTGTGCAAGACCTGGAGTTAGAAAATCAAAAGGGGAGAACATATTGGCATTTTTCAAGCTGAAGGAAGTAAAGAAAAAATTCAAGCCTCGAGTTGCGATTTTGAAGGACTCTATGGGAAAAATATTGAACTACACAGGAAGCATCAGAGAATATAGAAGAAATACACAGAATCACTGTACCCAAAGGAATTGGTCAGCGTCCAACCATTTCAGGGGGCAGCATATGATCAAGAACTGATAGCACTGAAGGAAGAAGTCCAAGCTGCGCTGAAGGCATTGGCCTAAAACTAGGCTCCAGGAATTGACGGAATACCAACTGAGATGTTTCAACCAACAGACGCAGCTCTGAAAGTGCTCACTCATCTATGCCAAGAAATTTGGAAGATGGATATCTGGCCAACCGACTAAAAGAGATCCAGATTTGTGCTCATTCCAAAGAAAGGCGATCCAACAGAACGCGGAAATTATCAAACAGTATCTTTATCATTAATATTACACACAAATAAAATTTTGCTAAGATCATTCAAACGTGGTTGCAGCAGTACATCATCAGGGAACTGCTAGAAGTTCAAGCCAGATTCAGAAGAAAGAGGACATGGAAAAAGGGATCTCACTGCTGATGTCAGATGGGTCTTGGCTGAGAGCAGAGAATTCCAGAAAGTTGTTTGCCTGTGTTTTATTGACTCTGCAAAGGCATTAGACTGTGTGGATCATAACAAATTATGGATAACATTGTGAAGAATGGGAATCCCCAGAACACTTAATTGTGCTCAAGCAGATCTTGTACCCTATGGGGAGGTCCTGCTCTGTCCTTTGGGATCACTATGAGTCAGAATTACTAGACTGCAGTGGGGTTTGTTTTTTTTTTTTTTTTTTGGTTTGGAATTTGTACGTAGACCAAGAGGCAGTGGTTTGAACAGAACAAGGGGATACTGTGATACTGTGTGGTTTAAAGTCAGGAAAAGTGTGCACCAGGGCTGTATCCTTTCACCACACTTACTCAGTTTTTAAGCTGAGCAAATAATCCGAGAAGCTGGATGAAAAGAAGAGGAATGGGCACCAGGATTGAAGGAAGACTCATTATCAACTTTGCTTATGCAGATGACACGACCCCTCTTGCTGAGAGTGAAGAGGACTTGAAGCACTTACTGATGAAGATCAAAGACCACAGCCTTCAGTATGGATTACACCTCAACATAAGGAAAACAAAAATCCTCACAACTGGACCAATGAGCAACATCATGATAAATGGAGAAAAGTTTGAAGTTGTCAAGGATTTCATTTTACCTGGATCCACAGTCAACACCCATGGAAGCAGCAGTCAAGATTTGCATTGGGCAAATCTGGTGCAGAAGACCTCTTTCAAGTGTTGAAAAAGAAAGATGTCACTTTGAGGACTAAGGCGCGTGTCATGGATTGAATTGTGTCCCCCCAGAATATGTGTCAACTTGATTAGGCCATGGTTCCCGGTATTGTGTGGTTGCCCTTCACTTTGTGATTGTAATTTTACTTTAAAGAGGATTAGTGTGGCACTGTGACACACTCACCCAGGTCAGATCCCTGATGTAATATAAAGGGAGTTTCCCTGGGGTGTGGCCTGCACCAGCTTTTATCTCTCAAGAGATAAAAAGGAAAGGAAAGCAAGCAGAGAGTTGGGGACCTCATACCACCAAGAAAGCAGTGCTGGGAACAGAGCACGTCCTTTGGACCTGGGGTTCCTGAGCAGAGAAGCCCCTAGTCTGGGAGAAGATTGATGAGAAGGCTGACAGAGAGAATGCCTTCCCCTGGAGCTGATGCCCTGAATTTGGACTTTTAGCCCACTTTACTGTGCAGAAATAAATTTCTCTTTGTTAAAGCCATCCACTTGGGGTATTTCTGTTATAGCACACTAGATGACTAAGACAGAATTTGGTAGCAGGAGTGGAGTGCTGCTCTAACGGATACCTAAAATGAAGAAGCAGTTTTGAAACTGTGAATGGACAGAGGAGTGGCAGCAGAAGAGGACGAGCAGCAGCAGAGAACCTGCAGTGGCAGAGAAGTGACAGCAGCAGAGAACGATCAGCCACAGAACCAGACCAGCAGGAGACGGCGCTGGAACCAACCCACGGAACGAGAGAGCTGAGCGCCTGCGAGCAGGAGGCTTTCTCGGGGAGTGGGGTGCCTTCAGGCACTTACCGGTGGAGCTATAGAGCTTTGAAACACTTGCCCCAGCAGGGCAAATGCGGGCATGAGGCCTGAGGAGCTGAGAGGCCAAGAAACCACGAAGCAGAAGCTGAAGAGACAAGGAACACAAGAAGCAGAGCTGCCTCAGTCTTAAAAGGTATGGGCAGGACCCTTGGGATTTCAAAGGGTGGAGCCATGGCCTCTGGTGTTTCTAAGGGTGGAGATGCCACTCAGATGGACATGGGGAATTTTGCACCTAAAGCCGAGAGAGCAGAGTTGCTGTCCCAGTGGGCCTGGAAGGTGGAACTGAAGCCTATGGCCCAGGGGCCTCCACTCAGAATCTGGACAGTGTGGCCAATACTTAGAATCTGGAAGGTAGGGCCATTGTGTAAATGGTCTCAGAGAACAGAGGATTATTTTCAAACCCCTGAGGGCTAATGTAATGTGTTCTGCTGACTTGCTCAGTGCCTGTTATCCCATCTTTCCATCCAGTGTCTCCCGTTTGTAATGGAAATGTCTAGCTTGTGCCTGTTCTGCCATTGAACCCTCGGAAGCAGATAACTTGTATATTAGATTTCACAGATGAAGAGGAATTTTTGGATTTTGGACTTGGAGTTAAGGCTTTTGCTATGATATGATGGGGTGACTATGTTGTGCATGTTTCAGGGATGTGATTTTTGGGGAGGTCAAAGGGTGGAATGTCATGGATTGAATTGTGTCCCTTAGAATTATGTGTCAACTTGGTTAGGCCACGATTCCTGGTATTGTGTGGTTGTCCTCCATTTTGTGATTGTAATTTTATGTTACCTAGGTCACATCCTTGATCCAATGTAAAGGGAGTTTTCCTGGGGTGTATCAAGAGATAAAGAGGAAAGAGAAGCAAGCATACCACCAAGAAAGCAGTGCTCGGAGCAGAGCCCGTCCTTTGGACCTGGGGTCCCTGTGCACAGAAGCTCCTAGTCTGGGGGAACATTGATGAGAAGGCCAACAGAGAGAGAAAGCCCTCCTCTGGAGCTGATGCTCGAGTCTGGACTTTTAGCCTCCTTTACCGTGTTTTTTTTTTTACTGTGAAGAAACAAATTTCTCTTTGTTAAAGCCATCCACTTGCGGTATTTCTGTTGTAGCAGCACTAGATGACTAAGACAGTGCGCCTGACCCAAGCCATGGTCTTTTCAATCACCTTATATGCATGCGAAAGCTGGACAACGAATAAGGAAGGCTGAAAAGGAATCAATGCCTTTGAATTATGGTGCTGGCGAAGAATACTAAATATATCATGGACTGCCAGAAGAACGAATAAATCTGACTTGGAAGAAGAACAGCCAGAATCTCCTTAGAAACAAGGACGGTGAAACTTCGTCTCATGTATATTGGACATGTTATTAAGAGGGACCAGTTTCTGGAGAAGGACATCATGCTTGGTAAAGTAAACGGTCAGTGAAAAAGAGGAAGACCCTCAGGAAGATGGACTGACACAGTGGCTGAAACAATGGACTCAAGCATAACAGCGATTGTGAGGATGGCGCAGGACCCGGCAGGGTTTTGTTCTGTTGCACACAGGGTGCTATGAGTGGAAACCAACTGGACGGCACCTAACAACAACAACAACATTTATTAGAACCAGAAATGATATGAACGTACAGACGCGTCAGGCAAGGTCTGGGAGAGGTTCCAGGGGCACGAGGACCCTCTCCTGTGCACGAATATTCTTACTCATCCGGGAAGCCCCAAAGAGAGAGCTCCAAGATCCTGGGACCTCAATGAAGATGCATGACTGGAGCCTTAAATGTATAGATACGGTGGGTCTAGTCAATGAATACACGTGACTGCATGGTGTCCCCCCACTTCCTGAGGCCTGTTGCCAGGATGGGACCTGTGTTGCTCCCTATTTATTTACACTTGTTTAAACTTGGCCTCAGCAGCCTTGGTGATGCAGTGGTCAAGCGCTCAGGTGGTAACAAAAGATAGGTTGGTTGTTCAAATCCTCAAGAGGCTCCGCAGAAGAAAGATGTGGCAATCTGCTTCTGTAAAGATTTAAAAAAAAAGATTACAGCCTTGAAAATCCTGTGGGACCGTCACTCGAGAGCAGTGGGTTTGGTTTAAGCTTGGCCTGGCTGCGTTAGGAAGACAAAGAGCACCTTGACTGCTCAGGCTATTTTCAAAAACCAGAAACAAAAAGCCAAACTTAGTTTTTTGCCCCACAGAAGTGGTATCAATTTATATTTCCCCCAAACCCCCAAAAACCAAACCCATTGCCATCGAGTCAATTTCAACTCCTAGCCACCCTGTAGGATGGAGTAGAACTGCCCCATAGGGTTTCCAAGGCTGTAAATCTTTAGGGAAGCAGACTACCACACCTTTCTCCCGCGGAGTAGCTGGTGGGTTCAAACTGCTGACCTTTCAGTTAGCAGCCGAGCGCTTAACCACTGCACCACCAGGGCTCCTTACACTTCCCCCAGCATGGGGTAAAAGGCCTTGTTTCATAGAATGTTCCCAAACACCAGTCAGAATCATGGGTTAAGATACCTGCTGACACCATCCAAAATATGGCAACGGTTCACATTCATACGGTGTTACCAAGTACCAGGCTCCATTCTAAGTTGTTCACATTTACTTCTTCATTTCATTCTTGCAACAGTCCTATTCTCTGCTCTTCACTTGAAGTAAAAAGTCCCTGCGTGGTGCAAGCAGTTTGCGCTCCACCGGTTGCCCAGTAGTTGAAGCGTCAACTGCTAACCGAAAGGTTGGCAGTTCAAAACCACGAGCAGCTCTGCGGGAGAAAGATGTGGCAGTCTGCTTCCACAGAGATTTACAGCCTTGGAAACCCTGTGGGGTCGCTATGAATTGGAATCGACTCAACGGCAGTGGGTTTACTAACAGAAAGTTTGGTGGTTTGAACCTACCCAGTGGTGCTTTGAAAGAAAGGCCTGGAGACCTGCACCCGTAAAGTTTACAGCCAAGAAAACCCTATAGGACAGTTCTACTCTGCCACACGGGGTCACCATGAACCAGAATTGATTTGGTTTTTGGTTTTCCTCCTCTTTTCTAGTAAAGTTTATTTATAAAAAAAATATTTATTTATTTATTTTTTACTTATAATAAATCAAAAAATCAAACCCTGTTGTGTCTTCCAAATATGTTCTAGAATCAACTTGCCACATCTTTTCCCAAATCAGGATTATAAAGGAAAAGATGATAGCAGAATACTTGGTCATCCTAATACACCAGGATGAAATTGCTTTTTCTTTTTGAGGGGGAACAATTAATTATTTAAATTTAGTTTATTAGTGGCTTGATGTTTAATTTTAAAAATCTGATGTTTCGTTAACATTTTAAGAAATAGAAATGTTGTTGTTGTTAGTTGCCATCAAATCGGCTCTGATTCATGGTGACCTTCCATGTAACAGAACAAAATGTTGCTGGCCCTGCACCATCTTCACAATCATTGGTGTGTTCGAGTCCATTGTTTTGGCCATTGTATCAGTCCGTCTCATTGAGATTCGCCTTCGCTGGCCCTCCAATTTACAAAGCATGATATCCTTCTCCAGGGATAGGTCCCTCCTAATGATGTGTCCAAAGTAAACTTTGGGTCCCATCTATCCAACCAGCAACCCATCATGGGAATGGAGCAGGACCCGGAATGTTTCATTCAGTTGTGCACAGGGTCACCATGAGTCAGGGACGACTCAACAGTAGGTAACAAGAACAATGACAACAGAGCTAGAAAAGCCTGCTTCTCTCAGTAGTGAGCTTCCTGTTCGTGGAAAGAATCAAGGACAGGATGGGTAAGAGGGGGCAGAAATGCTGTGGAGAGGGCTCCTTTGAGCTCCTGGTGAAGGATTGGACTAGCTGATATTTGAGGCTTCTTTCATCTAGAATGGAAACCCTGATGGCATAGTGGTTAAAAGCTACAGCTGCTAACCAAGAGGTCGGCAGTTCAAATCCACCAGGTGCTCCTTGGAAACTGTGTAGAGTAATTCTACTCTGTCCTATAGGGTTGCTATGAGTTGGAATCGACTTGGCAGCACCAGGTTTGGTTTTTTCATCTAGAATATTCTACAACTTTCCAGGAGAGATTGAGTTCTGGGGAACAATGGGAGATAAAAAAACAACCACAAAGTGGAGTAGAGACAAGGTGGGTGAAGACACAGAGAGGTTCCAGAGGGAGATTTGAGGTGAAGTTTCTGCTTCCTCTCATCTTTTTTTTTTTTTTTTGATTGTTATTTCAACAATCTTCACATATACAGTTCTGTGACATTTAATACGTTTATCATGTTCACCCATCACCATTAACAGAAGCTCGGGGTCCCCAAAGCACTGCGTCTTCCTTTGCCCCGCCCGCCCTCCTGCCCCTGGTGACCACTAATAAACTTTGGTCTCTATACGTTTTCCTATTCTAGTTATTTCGTGTAAGTGGGATCAGACACTATATGTCCTTTTGTGACTGACTTGTCTCACTGGGGGCAATGTTCTCAAGGTTCATCCATGTTGTAGCACTCAGTTACTTCTTAATCTCCCTCCCTCCCTCGTGCCTCCCCACACACATTCCGGCAAAACTGCTTTCCCCAAGGTCACTACTGAACTCTCTGTCCCGGATCTATTGTGACTGCTCTCTGCTTATCTCACGGACGCCCCAGGCCAGCTCCGAACACTGGTGACTTCTCCAGCCTTCCTGGAGTCCTTGCTTCCCTTACTTTTCCGCCTCCCTCTCTGGAAGCCTGGAGACCCCTCTTTCTCCTTGTTCCCACTTCCTGAAACTCCCAGGGCTCTGTTCTCAGGCGGCTTCTTTCCCTCCATTGGGGCTTCAAGTTCTCTGAGCCCTACATGTGTATCCCCAGCACTGACCATGCCCCTGACCATGACTCTGAACTCCAGACCTGCAGCTGCCCAGGGGCTCCTGAGTCATAGGGGTCTTAGAAAATGAGAGCAACACAAGGTATTTTAAAAAATTATAACTTTCAGGTACCATACAATTCACCCCCTTTAAAGTATACAATTCACTGGGTTTAGTATATTCACATAATTGTGTAAGTATGACCACAATCAATTTTAGAGCTTTTTCATCATTCTCCCCCCAAAAGGAAACACCTTACACCTTAGCGGCCACTCTTCATTTCCCTCAACCCCCAAATGTTTCTGCTTTCAATTCCCTTGGGTAAATACCTAGGAGTGGAGTTCACAATGCATTTTTATTCCTAGTGAAACCTCAAAGTTTGATTTGCTTTCTCCCATGTATACTTTGGAAACCCTGGTGGCGTAGTGGTTAAGTGTTACGGCTGCTAACCAAAAGATCAACAGTTTGAATCCACCAGGCGCTCCTTGGAAACTCTATGGAGCAGTTCTACTCTGTTCTGTAGGGTCACTATGAGTCAATGGCAGTGGATTTCTTTCTTTTGGTTATGAATAATTTAGCTATGTCCATGGGGTTGGCAAGGACCAGTGGGTAGAACAATGAATTCGAAGAATCATGCGACACATTCATTTGGGTTTTTCTTGGGTCCTTCCAGGCTTTGCTGATATCAGGTGAGCAGCCTGACCCCCCTTCTCTCTGCCCTCTTACTCCCATAATCACCTTGATCTTCATTTTTTATTCCTTATTAACCAAAAAAACCCAAACCCACTGCCGTCGAGTCGATTCCGACTCATAGCGACCCCATAGGACAGAGTAGAACTGCCCTGTAGAGTTTCCAAGGAGCACCTGGCTGATTCCAACTGCCGACCTCTCAGTTAAGAGCCATAGCAGTTAACCACTACACCACCAGGGTTTCCATTCCTTACTAAATAACTGCCTTATTCTATTTGCCCAAGACTTCTTCCCACTGTTGCTGGTATTTTTAGTTGCTGATGAGTCAGCTCTAACTCATAACGACCCCATGTATAACAGAACAAAACGTGCCTAGTCCTGCACCATCTTCATGATCGCTGGTATGTGTGATGGATTAAATTTTGTCCCCCCCAAAATGTGTGTCAATTTGGCTAGGCCACGATTCCCAGTATTGTGTGGTTGCTCACCGTTTCGTGATCTGATGCAATTATCCTATACGTTGTGAATTCTAACTTCTATGATGTTAATGCTGAAGCCCTGGTGGTGCAGTGGGTAAGAGCTCAGCAGCTAACCCAAAGGTCAGTGGTTCGAATCCACCAGCCACTTCTTGGAAACTGTATAGGGCAGTTCTACTCTGTCCTATAGGGTTGTTATGAGTTGGAATAGACTTAATGGCAATGGGTTTGAGGTTTTTTTGTTTTGTTTTGTTTTGGTTATGATGTTAATATGGTAGGATCAGAGGCAGTTACATTAGTAAGCCAGGACTCAATCTCAATCTAATCTCCATTAGGTTATATCTTGAGTCAATCTCTTTTGAGATATAAAAGAGAAAATTGAGCAGAGAGGAAAGAGGCCTTTTACTACCAGGAAAGAAGAGCTGGGATCAGAGCTTACTGAGAAGCTCGTAGACCAGGGGAAGATTGGTGACAAGGACCTTCCTCCAGAGCTGATAGAGACAGAAAACCATCTCCTACAGCTGGCACCCTGAATTTGGACTTCTAGCCTCCTAAACTGTGAGAGAATAAATTTCTGTTTGTTAAAGCCACCCACTTGTGGTATTTCTGCTCTAGCAGCACTAGAAGACTAAGACAGTATGTTTCAGTCCATCATTGTGGCTACTGTGTCCATTCATCTCATGGAGGGTTTTTCTCATTTTCCGTGACCCTCTGCTTTACCAACCATGGTGTCCTCTTGTAGCTACTGATCTTTCCTGATGATGTGCCCAAGGTAAGCAAGACAAAGTCTCCCCATCGTCGCTTCTAAGGAGCATTCTGGTTGTATCTCTTCTAAGACTGACTTGTTCGTTCTTCTAGCAATCCACGGCAATATTCTTCACCAACCCTACAATTCAAATGCATCAATTCTTCTTCTGTCTTCTCCTCCTCCCACTAAAGGAGGGAAAGAAAGAAAAGCTGAAGTGGTCAGAAAATTTCTTCCCATCAAGGACATGTGAATGACACAGGGTGCACTTGAGATGACCTCTCTCCCTTGACCACCATCAGTAGGCAGTACATGGGTGAATGTATTTGTAAGTGTGAGTGTGTGTGTGTCTTAGTTACCTAAGTACTGCTGTAACACAAACACCACATTGTCTCACAGTTCTGGAGGCTAAAATTCCAATCTGGGTCTCCACCATGTTGATTCCTTCCTTGTAGGTAGTCCTGGGTGTTGACTTGTAGACAAACCTCACGTGGCACCTGCCTTTCCCTGTGCCTCTGTATCTCATCTGCTTTTTTTTTTATAACTCAGAAGATATTAGATTAAGAACTCCCCCTACTCAGGTATGATCTAACTAACATAATAGAGAAAATCCTATTTCCAAATAGGATCACATCCACAGACACAGGCGTTAGGATTCCAAAACATATTTTGGGGGGTAGGAACACACTTTGATCCCTAATAGCGTGCATGAGTGCAATTGAGTGGGTATGATCTGGTGTATTTTTAAGTGTCCCAAGTAGGTACTTGTGGATGTTTAGTTAGCATTTGCTTGTGTGTCTCATTGTGCTTTTGTGTGAGAGAAGAAAGGGGTCAGGCTGCCCCTTTAGGGATCCCATTTGGGGATTGTGGGGGCACAGGAGATATATGACCTTCCAGAAGAAGTGAAGGCAGGAATGAGAACAGAAACCTATACACCAGTGTTCATTTCAGCACTTTTCACAATAGCCAAAAGGTGAAAAAAACCTAAAATGTCCATCCACCGATGAATGGATATAGAAAATATGGTACATACACACAATGGGATCTTATGCAGCCATAAAGAGAAATGAAGTCCTGATGCACACCAAACATGGAGGAACCTTGAAAACATCGTGCTGAGTGAAATAAGCCAGTCTCAAAAGGACAAGTACTGTATGATCTCACATGATGTAAGCAAATATACAGAAACTGAGGATTATTAGTGGTTATCAAGCAGTTAAGGGAGGAGGGAGGAAAAGGGGGAGTTTTTGCTTAGGGGGTACTGAGTTTATGCCAGTGGTGGTGGGATGGTTTGGAAAGGGAGAACGAAAGTGGTTGCATGACTTGAAGAATGTAAGCAATGTCACTGAATTTTACATGGAGAAATTCTTGAGATGGCATATGTTTTGTTACGTGTATTTTCACCCCAAGCCTCCTTGAGGAGCCCTGGTGTCACAGTGGTTAAGCACTCAGCTGCTAACCAGAAGGTAGGCAGTTCCAATCTACCAGTGTCTCCACTGGAGGAAAGACCTGGTAATCTGCTTCGGGAAAGATTACGGCCTAGGAAACCATACAGGGGCCATTCTACTCTGTGATATAGAGTTCTATGAATTGGAATTGACTTGACAGTAATGGGTTAAGCCTCCTTGCTGTCACCCAAGGACTTGAAACTCAATGTGTCCAAAATGAAACCCTTGAGCTTCCCCTTCCTCACCCGACCCAACCCCTCATCATGTGCCCCCATCTCGACAAACAGTACTACCATACTTGGTTGCAAAAAGCAGAGATCTGGGCAGCTTCCAAAACTCCTCCCTTCCTCTCCTTGCCTCCCAACCCAATCAGAAAGTCCTGTTAGTTCTAGCTCCCTTCGTTCTAGCCCCAAGGCCACCACTCTGGAATTGGCTTTGTGCTCTGTGATTCACTGGCACCAGTCGGGTTGTCTTGGAGAAAGCAGGTCCCTCCAGGCAGTTCAGAAGCCCACAAACACGCGTGGGTCTTTCTGGACCACGTCTCCAAGACTGGCTTCGTGGCTCCCAGCTGGAGAAAGATTCTGGAGGCTAGAAGTCCAAATCAGGATTTCCACCATGTTGATTCATTTCTTGTAGGAAGTCCTGGGCCTTCCTTAGTCCCTTGGGTTGTAGATCATCCTCTCATGGTATCTGCCTCCCCTGCGTGTGCCAGTCTCTGTGTCTAATCTGCTCCTTTTATAACACGGAAGCAATTAGATTTAGAACCCACCCTACTGGGAGGGATTCTAATTAACAAAACAATGTTACCTGGCAATGTCTGGAGACATAATTGTTGTCACAGCTGGTGTGGGTGGTGCTACTGGCATCTAGTGGGTAGAAGTCAGGGACTCTGCTTAACGCCCTACGGTGCATAGGACAGACCCCCACCACAAAGAATTATCCTGCCCAAAATGTCAGTAGTGCTGAGATTTAGAAGCCCTGTGCCAATACTATTCAAAGTGTGGTCAATGGACCCAAATTGCTGATTACTGTCTAGATGAGAGATGCAGATAATAACAAGTGTTTAGAAACTTTATAATTATTTGTCAGAGTATTTTTTATCACAAGGCAATGGTAGTTCAGTGCTAGAATTCTCGCCTTCCAAGTGGGAGACCCAGGTTCTGTTTCCATCCAATGCACCTCGTACACAGCCACTACTCGCCTGTCAGTGGAGGCTTTCGTGTTGCTGAACAGGTTTCAGCAGAGCTTCCAGACTAAGGGAGACTAGGAAGAAAGGGCTGGTGAGCTACTTCAGAAAATGAGCCAGTGAAAACCTTAAGGATCACTATGGTCTGATTCACAACTGATCATGGGGTTGGTGCAGGGCCGGTATTTTGTTCTGTTGTGCATGGGGCTGCCATGAGTTGGAAATCAACTCAACAGCTGCTAACAATAACTCTTTTTATTATTGTTGGGCTTGTATTTTGCATGGCCTTTTTAAGTTTTATCTTTCTAGAAATTCATTTTTATTGCATTTTACAGGTTGAAAAAAAAAATCGTTCCTTCATTGGAGAGATTTGAGAAGTATTGAGCCAAAGACCCTCCACCATCTTCTACCATGTTCCTCATTACGCTTCAGCTCCAGGGGCCTTTCCTGAACAGACCGTGAGCTTGTTCCCATTGCCATGCCTTTGCCCTCGAATTTCCCTCTGTCTAGGATGTTCTTGAATCTTTGTCCTACCACCCTTGCTGCCCCAGCTCAAGTAGCCTTCACTTCGGCTGCCTCTAGCTCCTTGTCTTGTTTTATCATAGGTTCAGAATTTTATACCTAGCTGAAATGACCTCGTTCACTTAATTGTTCATTGCCTCTAAATGCAAGTCTCACAAGGATAGGGACAACACTTGGTGTCCACAATATTGTTCTTGAAAATTATTTTGAAATATTTCAGACATGTCTTCCTGAGGTCACTGGGAGCCCTGATAATAAACTTCAGAGGTGCTGTGGGGTGAGGGTAACAATGCAGGAGTCGGGAGGCCAAAGTATTAGCCCTGCCCATATCCTATGACTAGAGCATGCAATGGGCTGGACATACAAGGAGGGGACCTCAACTTTCCTCTGCTCTGAGATGCTCCCCAACTACAGGCCTCGCCTAACCCCATTTGTAGGTCATAGATTTTGAGAGAAAGTAGTGCGAGCCTCAGAGTGGCAGAGCTGCATAGTGAGTGGTTCAGATCATGAACCCGAGATTCAGGCAGCCTCAGAACCTCCTTCTGCTCTCTTTGCTGTGTGACTTTGGGCCTCAGTTTTTCTATCAGTAAAATGGGAATAATGCTCATTATTCTAGGTTTGCAGGAAAGAATAAATGAGATTGTTTTGGGTACAAGAGAGACTCAAAAATTACCTGTTAGTATGATCCCAAAGGAGTCCCTGGGTGGTAGAAACAGTTAATGCGCTCGGCAGCTAACCGAAAGGTTGAAGTGGGAGTCCACTCAGAAGTGCCATGAAAAAAAGGCCTGGAGATATACTTCCAAAAAATCAGCCAAGGAAAACTCTATAGAGCACAGTCTACTCTGACATACCTAGAGTAGCCACGAGTTGGATGAGTAGCCATCGACTTGATGGCAACTGGAAACCCTGGCAGCGTAGTAGTTAAGTGCTATGGCTGCTGACCAAAAGGTCGGCAGTTTGAATCCACCAGGCCCTCCTTGAAACCTCTATGGGACAGTTCTACTCTGTCCTATAGGGTCACTAGGATTTGGAATCAACTCGATGGCAAAGGTTTTTAAGGGTACTGGTATGATTCCTGAAGTACACACAGAGGAAATTTCGCAGGTGAATTCTGGGGGTTCATTAAAACAACAACAACAATGTTGCTGTCAAGTCAACTCCCATTCAGAGTGAACCCTTGCATCAGGGTAGAACTGTGCTCTGATTTTTCCATGGCTGATTTTTCAGAAGTAAATTGCCAGGCCTTTCTTCAGAGGTGCCTCTGAGTGGACTGAAAGCTCCAACCTTTTGGTCAGACGCCCCCAAACCTCGTCCTGAACCCTTGACCTACAAACCCTCTAGGTCACCTGCACCCCCAGCTTAATATCCAGGGCCTGGCTAATGAGTTAGAAGGCCTCAGGTGAGAGAGGAGGTGGGATGCAGGGACTTGGGGAGTGCCAGAGGGGGACTGCGGGAGGGGGCTGCCCCTGCACACAAGGAGCCAGAGTGTCTGGAGCTGCCTGGGCCCCGGAAGAAGGCCCCGGGGGCAGGTGGGACCTCAATTCCAGCCGCTGTGGGTAGGTGGGGCGGTCTCGCCCAGCCAGGCGTTCCAGTTGGCCCGGTGTGGGGGCAGGGCCCAAGGAGGCCCCTGGCGCCCGGGGCGGGGGCACTGCGCCCAGCTCCTGCTCTGACACCTCAGGACGCCCTCAGCCCCTCCCAGCCTGGACAGGCGAGCCCGCAGGCCCCCTCCCGGGGCCAAGAAGCGTGTGCTTGCGTGTCCACCACCCTTTCCGAGAGTGTTTGCGAGTGGCAGACGCCGTCTTCCTCAGCGTTTTTCCCGGGGGTCCAAAAAGGTCCTGGGAACTTCCCAGGAAGACCAAACCTCGTGTGAGCCGCAGAACATGCTACGGTCACAGGAGGGGCGGGGCGCAGCGGGCACTCCCTTTTCCTCCTAGAGACACATCTCCGAGCCAGGAGTCCCAGATCCCCTGCCAGGCATAGATGGAGATACCGAGGCCCAGTGGGGAAAAAATCTCGTCCCGGTCCCTGGAGGAGGCTGGGACGCAGCTGCGGCGCGCATGTCACACACACGCACACGTGCCCTCGAACGCAAACATGTTGGCCCATATCTGGGCCACACCCACTCCTGCACAGGCGCATCCAAGCGGGGGGGGGGGGGGGGCCGCGCCCAGATCCTCTCCTCCAGCGCAGCCATTCCTGCCCGGCCACAAGCTGGGGACCCTGAAAGCCATGCCCAAACACAAGCGTGCTCACAGTACTTCACAAACTGTCTGCAGTGTATGTGTGTAGCTTGAATGCCCCTTGTAGTTGTCAGTGCACAAATTCACACTCCCATCCCCTTGGACAGATATTCACCCGTTCACTCGTATATGCAGCACAAACATATCTGGATGCACACACTCACACTTATACACTCACAAAGCTGTTCAAACATACATGCTCACACTTGCGAGGTGCACACACACATTTATACTCACCCCTGCCATTCATAAGTGCACTGTGTATAAAGTGATACATTTACACTCAGAAAACAGGTACCTATGCGTAAAAACAGCGTGGGGGCAGTGTCTGACCTCTAACTTCAGCAAGGGGACTGGAGAGTCAAGATCAACATCCCACGCTGATTCCCATGCTTCTTCTCTCTGCCATCTTTACTAATTTGACAGCAACTGTTCCTCCCACAGCACTCTCTGCTTCTCTGCTGGGTTCAATAATTCATTGTAATGGCCCCACAGAGCTCACAGACGATACTCATGATTATGAGGTTTCTTAGGGAAGTAGCAAGTTACAATTCGGGCTCAGGAAGCCTCAGGATACAGCTCTTCCATCAGGACAGCCTCTTCCCAGCTGTGCTCATAGGCACGCCTCTCCCTGACCCTCAGCCTCTGCCTAAAGGCACTCAGGTTTCTTTCTCTGTGGGCTGGGAAGCCCACCACACTGTTTCCTGCTGCTGGATCTCTCCTGCCAGGTTTCTGCTGCTGGGTCTCTCACTTCAGGGGTACAGTTCTCTCTCTGACTCTTGATTCCAGGAGCATCTCCGCACAGGGATCCCAGATCCAAAGACGTGCTGGCTCCTGGCTGTTCTTCCTTGGTGGTGGCGGGATCTTCTCTCTCCTGCCTCTGGGATGGCTCAAACCCAGCAGGATGGCAAAGCTGACCAATCCCTTTGTTGAGCCACAATTACCATACCCACACAATCCTGCCTGCCCAATCACTTAGTTGGGAGTTACAAGACCATGGCTAGAAAGACCACGCAAAAGCGATCCATCCCACTGCAACGTGCACACACACACACACACACACACCTGCACCTTGCCATACTTGTGTTCGTGCACAGATACATGCTATGGTTCTTGCTTGCCATGAGTTGGCTACTACTCATGGTGACCGTATGTATAACAGAACGAAACTTTGCCTGGTCTGCGCCATCTTCGTGATCACTGATATGTTTGAGTCCCTTGCTGTGGCAATTGTGTTAATCCATCTCATGGTGGGTCTCCCTTATCTTTGCTAACCCTCTACCAACCATGATGTCCTTTTCCAGTGAGTGGTCTTTCCTGAAGACATGTCCAAAGCAAGAGAGTTGAAGTCTTGCTATCCTGGCTTCTGGAAGAATTTTGGTTGTATTTTTTCTAAGACTGATAACCACAAATACACAGAGATGTAAATGCCAGCTTCACACACACAAATACACTCAGAAACAGATACAACACGTCGGCACTCACATAAGCAGATAATACACAAACCCATATATATGTACATTTATCATACACACGACAGCCAGATATACACACCCAGACATAAGACCCACAAACACTCATAGGCACACGAACACGTGTACATTCATGATTACACACAGCCAAGAGACACATAGCAGATGTCTTGACACAAAAAAGCAATGAGGTGCCCAAATACTAAACAAATACCTAAAAATAGGGGCTCAGACATTTACTAATATACCCCATAGCACCTGTACAATGGCACCCACGTACACAAACACCCGCGCTCATACACGCGCGTATACTTTCACACATACCCTGTTATGGATTGAATAGTGACCCCCCAAAATATGTGAAGTCCTAACCCCTGTACCTGTAAATGTGACCCTGTTTGGAAACAGGAGTTTTGTTTTGTTAATGAGGTCATACCAGAACTGAGATAACACAAGCACTTCTAAGTGGTGTCTCATTAAAACAGCAGAAGAGACACACTCAAGGGGGAAGACAGAAGCCATGTGAGGACTCGTCTGCAAGCCAAGGAAAGCCAAGGATTGCCAGCAGACACTGGGATCTAGGAGACAGGCTCCCAAAAGGACCCTGATTTGGGTTTTTAGCCTCCAGAACTGTGAGACAATACGTTTGTGTTTTTTAAAGTCACGGGCTTGTGGTATTTTGTTATGGCAGCCCTAGGAAACTAAGACATACCCCCATTCTGACGTGCGCAATTTTGAGTCACATACCACGCACAAATACATTTACTCACTTTAAGACACAGTTCTTGGATGCACACTCCCTCTCTTACAAATGCATTCAAAAGTCGATCTTAGACATGCATACCCACTTCTATGGCTGGAACACTCATACTCAGGCTCACACTACATGCTCAAACACGATGTCCACGGATACACTCATATGTAAGCATACACTTATGCACAAAATTACATGCAGAAATTGTTGCACACACACACACACACACAACCATAGCCACACCAGCACACTCATAAACTCCTATACAAATGCACTTAGATACAAGTACATTCCCACCTACACACAACCAGAGCTCCACACCCAAATACTGCAGGTACCCCAAATGCACACGCAGACATTTACAAATTTACCCAGTAACGACCACACAGTCACCCTCATCAACACAGTCTCACTCCTTTATAAATACATGTTCTCGGTTTGTGTCCTTCATTGACATGAACACGAATCACACTCTTATATAACACACAAGTACATTTAGAGACACTCTCCCATAGTAACTGACAAAACACAGATATGTGACATTAATATCTACTTCCACAAACACACACCGTTACTTTCACACCCAGATGCACACACGCAGATGCCCTCAAATATGCTCATTCACCACACAAATTTATTCACACACACACAACGCCCATCCTCAGGACTGACACCTACATAATACGGATCCTTGTACACTTGGCACACATTAAAAACACAGATGCAAAAACACACACGATATGCACACCCACACATCCACTGGCAAAACACAGATACTTGCACACAAATATTTCCTTACACACACAGTAACACCTATACAGTTGTACCCATGTGCACAAACACCTGTGCTCTTTCGCACCCGAATACATCCACGCACACCTTGTTATAGATTGAATTATGTCTCTCCGAAATATGCATTAAAGTCCTAACCCCTGTTCCTGTAAATGTGATTGTGTTTGGAAACAGGTGTTTTCTTTTGTTATATTAATGAGGTCATCACAGGCCATACCAACGTAGGAAAGGGGAAAACAAAACAAAACAAACCATTGTGGTCAAGTCCATTCCAACTCATAGCGACCCTATAGGACAGAGTAGAAATTTCCCATAGGGTCTTCAAGGAGTGGTTGGTGGATTTGAACTGCTGACTTTTTGGTTGGCAGCCAAGCTCTTAACCACTGCACCACCAGGGCTCCTACCAGGGTAAGGGGGGTCCTAAACCTAATCTCTTCTGTGTCCCACCCTCAGGACACAGACAGATCCTTGTACACTTGACACGCATTAAAAACAGACACGCACGTATACACACACACCCAGGTAAGAACACGCCAAAAACCGAAACACCAAACCCGTTGCCGTCAAGTCGATTCTGACTCATAGCCACCCTATAGGACGGAGTACAACTGCCTCATAGGGTTTCCAAGGAACGCCTGGTACGCCCCCAAATCACTCCTGCATCACCCAAGTCCATTCAGAGGCACACATATGCACAGATGAGAGCAGCGACACACACGCTTGCACCCTCACAAACACAACCAGAAACAGGTGCACCGACTGCCGGTCAGGAATTACAACCCCGCACGCATACAGGACACACACTCGGGCGCACACACGCGTCCACGAGCAGAGGCGCGCTCAGCCTCTCTGGTGCCACACGCACACACACGCGCGCACGCACTCGCGAGCACACTCATCCCCCAGCCGTCTCCGCAGTGCGGGCCCCGCCCCGCCCGGGACCCGGCGAGGGGCGCGCGCCTCCGGTAGGGAGGTGCCGGGCGGACCAGGCGGAGGGGGCGCGGGAGGCCCGGGGGCGGGGCGCACCTGGGCTCCGCCCCGGGGCGGGGCCGACGCAGCGTCCCGGCGCAGCGGCCGCACCTGGCTCGGTGGAGACGGCGGCAGCTGGACCGCGGGGGTCGAGCTCGGCGGCGCAGCGCGGCCGGGCCGAGCGCCGCAGCCCCGGCGGCGCCATGGTGGAGGCGGCGCCCCCCGGGCCTGGGCCACTGCGGAGGACCTTCCTGGTGCCGGAGATCAAGTCGCTGGACCAGTACGACTTTTCGCGGGCCAAGGCGGCGGCCAGCCTGGCGTGGGTGCTGCGGGCCGCGTTCGGGGGCGCAGGTACCGGGCCGCGCGGCAGGTGCGGGGGGCGGGGCGCGCCGGGAACAATAGCGCGGCCGCCAGCTCCGGGGCCCGGGCCTCCCGCTTCCTCTCGGCCCCGGGTGGACTTTGCCCGCCGGGCCGCCTAGCGTGGTGGGGGTGGGGCTGGCAGCCCGGCGTCCGGCCCCCAGGTGAGCGGCGGCGTCTGCGGGCCGACTGGGTCCCCGGCCACCCTGCGGCCTCCCGCCTCCCCCCGGACCGCTCCTCGCTCCCCGCTGCTTTACACTCTCAGTCACGCGCCCGCAAGGACCCTGCCCTCGCCTCGGGGCCCTAGACCTTCCCGCACGCTCCCCGGCCCGGACACACATCCCTCGTGGTTCGGCCTGGGCTGCGGGCGCCGCCCGGCAGCTCTCGGGGCCGCGTCGCCTCCGTGGCTCCGGCCGGCCCCTGGCAGGTGTGAGCGATCGCCCAATTTAGGGAGGAGGCCGGGGAGCCCAGGAGAAGGGAAGGGGCTGGACCAAGATCACCTGGGGTGGACACGCCGCTTCTTCACCCTGGGCAGAGAGATACAGGGCCTTCTGTCCCAGGTGGATCCTCCATGCCCTCCTGCAGGCCCACAGGTCTGATCTCGAGCACCCTAAGGGGGAAGATGAGGGAGGGTCCCTGGGTTTAGAGGCCCTGGGCCACCGCAGGCCAGAGCTGGGAGCCCTGGCCAGCCTTGGGGAAGGCAGGGGTTAATTAAGGTCTAGGCTTTCCCAGGAACCCTGGGAGGGGGGGCGCCCTGCCCTTCTCTTGGGCCTGGCACCAGCTGGGCACAGCTCCTCCCCCCTCCCAGTGGCCCTCCCAGATCAACCTGTTCTGGGTGTGGGTCTCGGTGACAGCCGTCCTGCTCCTGGTTCTGCCTGAGCCTGTTTCTTTCACTTTCTCCCAGTGTCTCCCTGCTGCCTCCCATGTGGGGCCCACTCCGGGGCCTACCCAGGCCCAAGGATCTGCTTGAGAAAGAAAGGGGACTTTGAGGGAAACCCAGGACTGCCCCAGCCCCTCACATCCCAGGTTTTGAGGAACTAGAGGGCTGGCCTTTGGGAGCCGGTGTGTGTGTTGACTTTGAATCCCAGCCTCCCAAAGCGTGGATGAATGATCCCAGTTCTTCCAGCTTCCAGTTCCCTCTGTGGGAAGCCCTTGTTCACATATTTATCTAGTTGTAAATGTGTGGGGGCATCCATGTGTGCCAGGCAGGCCTCAGGTGATAGTGATACCAGTACCTTCTTCACAAGGTTGCTAGGAGGGTTGAAAGGGACCCTGAATATAAAACCCTTAGCCCCGTGCCTGGAACCCAGTACACGCAGCACAGATGCTCTTGATTGCTGCTGTCGTGAGTGTTAGTAATATTTTTTTCTAATAATATTAATATCGTTCATCTTCCCCTGGCCAGGGGACAGAGCCACAATTATTAACCCATTTTGCAGAGAGGAAAGTGAGGTCCCCTAAGCGGTGTTGGTAAGATCCCAGATGCCTTGACCTGCCTGATTCCGTTCTCACTGACCCAGTGGCGCTCTCCCCCATGTGACACCCCCACTAGTTGCCACTACCCCGAGGGTCAAGTCCAAACTGTCCCCCTCCTGCCTCCCCGCAACAGGGGGGCTGAGGAAGTGGGACACCAGGTCCTGGGAGGGAAGTGAGGACAGAACTCTGCTGGATTTGTGAACTCAGGGACTCTGGTGTCAGGCTGGTGCTAGGTGCTCAGGACATAGAAGAGAGGATGGGGGATGGGAACAGATCATCTAGGTTTACAGTCATAAGCTGCTTAGAGTGATAAGCGCCCAGAGAGCCCAGGGGAGGAAATCCCTGAAACCTTCCAGGGAGGGGAGGAGAGGGGTCATCTTCCAGGGAGGAAGGAAAAGGTCCTCCAGAGGTGGAGGGGTTTGGACCTCGAAGGATGCATAGGAGTTTGCGAGGGGTAAGGAGACCGCATGCACAAAGGCCTGGGGTGTGGACCAACAGGGAGAGCTTGGAGCAGAACATGCAGGTCCCTGTTTCTTCCTCTTTCTCCCAGACTATCTCCCTGCCACCTCCCATGCGGGGCCTACACACCCTCAAGGGTCTGGTCAAGAAAGAAAGGGGGCTGTAAGGGGGACCCAGGACTGCCCCAGCTCCTCATATCTCAGGCTGGACTTGGAGAGGGCCTGGGAAGCTGTGGGTGGGGCTCTGATAAGCACTTGTCCGGTGGGAATGGTGGCTTCCGGGAAGGGAGAGTTCTGGTGGCCCAGGTATGAAGTTCTGGTGGCCCCAGGCACAGGTATGAGGAGGCTGTGCAGGAATGCATGCAGGTGGGCTCAGAGAAGAAAGGGCTCCCCTCCTTGAACAAGTGTGGGAAAGATTGCCTACTGTCCCTAAGGCTTTGAAGACATCGGTGTGATGTGTGAGGGAAGCAGGATTGACGGCAGCTCTGCTATCTTAGGCAAGTCGCTTCAGCTCTGTGGGCCTCGGTTTTCTCATCTGTAAAATGGGGATAAGGATCAAATGAGTGAAGGCATGCAAGGTCAGGCACAAGTCAGCGTTAGCTATGCTGCAAAGCTGCACCGTCCAGTATGGGGCTACTGAGCACTTCAGTGCGACTGGCCCAACTTGAGATGTTCTTTAAGCATATAAAATACACACCAGATCCCGAAGGCTTTGTCCAAAAAAAAAAAAGTAAATTATCTCATTAATAATGTTTTTATGTTGATTCCATGTTGAAATGATAATATTTTGTGTATAAAACCCCATTGCTGTCAAGCTGATTCCGACTCGTATTGACCCTATAGGAGAAAGTAGAACTGCCCCATAGAGTTTCCAATGCTGTATGTAACCTTTAGAGAAGCAAACTGTCACATCTTTCTCTCATAGAACAGCTCGGGGGTTCGAACTGCAGACCTCTTGGTTAGCAAACGAGCATGTGATCACTGTGCCATCAGGGTTCCTTATTTTGAGTACAATGGATTTAAAAAATGTTACTAAATTCATTTTCCTTGTTTCTTTTTACTATTTTTAATGTGGCTACTAGAAAAGTTGAAGCTGCAGATGTGGCTCGCATTCTGTTTCTTGGGCAGCACCGTTGGACAGTGAATGTCCAGTAAACGTTCAGTGGTATAAAGGACCGGTTCTCACCTGACACCAGTGTTGCCCCTTAGAGGACATCTGGCTTCATCTGGAGAAAGACCCGTTAATCTACTTCTGTGAAATTAAAAACCCAAAACCAGAACTGTTGCCGTTGAGTCAATTCCGACTCATAGCGGCCCCGTGTGTTTCAGAGTAGAACTGAGCTCCATCAGGCTTTCTTGGTTGTAATCTTTGCGGAAGCAGGTTGTCAGGCCTGTCTTCTGTGGTGCTGCTGGGTTGGTTCGAACCACCAACTTTTAGGTTAACAGCCAAGAACAAACCATTTGCACCGCCCAGGGACCTTTCCATGAGCTTGTTGCTCTTTGTTGCTATCAAGTCAGTTCCGACTCCTGGCAACCCCATGTGTGCAAAGTAGAACTGCTCCATAGGGTTTTCAAGGTTGTGACCTTTGGGAAGCAGATTGCCGGGCCTGTCTTCCGAGGCGTCCCTGGGTAGGTTTGAACCGCCAACCTTTTGACTAGTAGTTGTGTGTGTTAACCGTTTGCACCACTCAGGGGCTCCATTAGTTTCCTAGGGTCTCTGTAACAAAGGAGCTGTGGTGGTGCAGTGGTTAAGAACTACAGCTGCTAACCAATAGGTCAGCAGTTCGAATCCATCGGCTGCTCCTTGGAAACCATACTGGGCAGTTCTGCTCTGTCCTATAGGGTCGCTATTGAGTCGGAATCGTATTGGTATTTTTGGTTTGCTGTAACAAAATACTCTGTGGGGCATTTCTACTTTGTCCTATAGTGTTGCTATGAGCCGGAGTCAATCCTAGGGCAGTGGGTTTGGTTTGTTTTTGGTTTGGTAACAAAATACCACAAGGTGGGTGTCTTCACACAACAGAAACTTATTCTCACAGTTCTGGAGGCCAGAAATCTAAATTCAGGGTGTTGGCCAGGCCTCGCTCTCTCCGAAGGCTCTAGGGGAGTATCCTTCCTTGTCTCTTCCAACTTCTGGTAGACTCCTGTGTTCCTTGGCTTGTGGCAACATGGCTCCAGTCTCTGCCTCTGTCTTCCCCCTGTCTGTCGCTGTGTCTCTTCTCTTTTATAAGACACCACTCACATTGGATGGGAGTCTCTGGGTGGTACAGCTGGTGAAGTGCTCAGCTACTAAGTGAAAGGTTGGTGGTTTGAACCCACCCAGGGGCACCTTGAAAGAAAGACCTGGTGATCTGCTTCCATAGGGTTACAGCCATCAAAAACCCTGTGGAGTGCAGTTCTGTTCTGACACACATGGGGTCACCGTGAGTCGGAATCTACTGGATGGCAGCTGGTTTGGTTTGGTTCATTTTGGATTAGGACCCACCCTACTCCAATATGACCTCATTTTAACCCAATCAATGACATCTTCAAAGACCATGTTTCCAAACAAGATCATGTTCATGGGTACAGGGGCTAGGACTTAGACATATCTCTTTGGGGAATACAGTTCAGCCTGTAACAGTCATGGAAGTCATCTTGGGGGACATGTCTAGTTCCCAGGTTGCTCAGATAGCTGTCAGGAGCCCCACATGGAAGGGGCAAGTGGTGATGGCTGTGAGGAGGCTGGGCCTGGGTGCTTGGAGTGAGAGAAAGCCAGGAGATGCCGGGGGGGAGGAAGGTTCCGGAAGAAGGAGGTTTTTGGCAGAGAGCCCAAGTGAGATAACCAAACCAAACCCAAGTGAGATACAGGCCCACAAATGTGCCTGGGCCAGCAGTCACTGTTGGCCTTGGGGAGGCTGGGTGGGAGGAAGCGAAGCCTGGAGAACGCTTTTCTTTCAGGCAGCTGAGCTGAGATGGGCGGGAGAGGGCACAGATCTACATGGGGTGGGGAGGTCAGATGTGATTTTAGAATGTGGGGAGGGAGCTTGCATAGAGAGATCCTGGAAGCCAGGATCCCTGGGTCCTTGAGGGCAAGGGTGGGGGTCTCTGCAGGGGATGGCTGTGAAGAGGATGACCTGAGGAAGGGCTGGGGAGTCATGTTCAAAGAATTTTTTAAGTAGTAGAACCCTCTTCTTTCAAATACATCACCATCAGTTTTTTGTTCTCACGTGGAACCTGTATTGTATACAGACCAAGAGGCAGACGTTCAAACAGAACAAGAGGATACTGAGTGGTTTAAAATCAGGAAAGGTGTGCATTAGGGCTGTATCCTTTCACCATACTTATTCAATCTGTATGCTGAGCAAACAGCCCAAGAAGCTGGACTGTACGAAGAAGAACAGGGCATCGGGATTGTAGGAAGACTGATTAACAACCTGTGGTATGCAGATGACACAACCTTGCTTGCTGAAAGTGACGAGGACTTGAAGCACTTAGTATGGATTGCACCTCAGCATAAAGAAAACAAAGATCCTCACAACTGGACCAATAAACAGCATCGTGAAAAATGGAGAAAAATTTGAAGTTGTCCGGGATTTCATTTTACTTGAATCCATAATCAATACCCACGGAAGCAGCAGTCAAGAAATCAGATGAACATATTATATTGGACAAATCTTTATAGACCTCTTTAAAATGTTGAAAAGCAAAGGTGTCATCTTGAGGACTAAGGTGTGTCTGACCCAAGCCGTGGTATTTTCAGTCACATCAAATGTGTGCAAAAGCTGGACAGTGAATAAGGAAGAATGAAAAAGAATTGATGCCTTTGGATTATGGTGTTGGTGAAGAATGCTGAATATACAATGAACTGCCAGAAGAACAAACAAGTCTGTCTTGGAAGAAGTACAGCCAGAATGCGCCTTAGAAGCTAGGATGGTGAAACTTTGTCTCATGTACTTTGGACATGTTATCAGGAGAGACCAGTCTCTGGAGAAGGACATCATGGTTGGTAGAGGGTCAGTGAAAAAGAGGAGACCCTCAACAAGATGAATTGACACAGTGGCTGCAACAATGGGCTCAAGCATGGCAAGGACTGTGAGGATGGCGCAGGACCGGGCAGTGTTGTGTTCTGTTGTACATAGGGTCGCTAGGAGTTGGAGCTGACTGGACGGCACCTAACACCCAACACCACTACCACGACTGGTTGCCACTGAGTCGATTGCAACTCATAGCGACCCCATGTGTGTCAGAGTAGAACTGTGGTCCATAGGGTTTTCAAGGCTGTGACCTTTTGGAAGTAGATTGTCAGGCCTTCCATCCAAGGCACCTCTGGGTGAGTTTGAACCACCAACCTTTTGGTTAGCAGCTGAGCACTGAACCTTTTGGGCCACCCAGAGACTACTTGCAAATGTATGTAAATAAACCCAAACCAAACCCTTTGCCATTGAGTTGATTATATAGAGCCTCAGTACATACAGAGCCTCAATATATAAAACGACTGCTTAGTTTGGAGGCAGGTCTCCCCATAAGGACAAGTCCTTCCTCCCCACTCCCCAGGGCAACTGTTGACCTTAGTCACCTCCTCCCCATCATCCTGGCAGCTTTTTTGATCTTGCTCCTCCCCACCCTTCCACTCCGCCCTTCTAATCTAGTGTTTCCGAGGCTGCCTCTGATATGCCCTCAGCCCTCATGTCTTCTGCCTCCTGGATGTATCTCCCATACCCCCATCTCAGCCATCACCTGCCTGTTCCATGTCCCCCTCAGACCCAGTGGGCTGGGTGCCTTCCTCTCCCTCCCCACCTCCTTCCATCAGTCCCCAGGCTCAGCCCACCAACCCCCTCAAAGCTCTGCAGTCCATCTACTACCCCATTTTGTGCGCTGGGGCCCTGCCAGTGAGCCCCCCACTGTTCCCAGGATGCCCCATCCCCAGCCACAAGCCGAGAGAGGTGGATAATCCGCTTAAGGCCTTGGTTTGAGTCCCAGCACAACTGCTGAGTTGACCAGCTAGCTGTGTGACCTTAGGCAGGTTACTTTCCTTCTCTGCCTCAGTTTCCTCATCCGTGAGACAGTTAACAATTGCCCAGAGCTGCTTCCTAGTGTCGTTGTAAGGCTCAAACCAGGCTGCCTGCCGCAAAGTGACTGTTTTTATTGTCATTCTTAGTTTCCGTCCCGACCAAGCATTGGAGAGGCTTTCCTAAGGGGCAGATCTGATCAGGTCCCCCCTCTCCCCTATAACACCCGGCCCTACAAGGCCCTCCAGTTGGCCATGCTGCTTCCCCTTGGGGCCAGCCACTCTGTGCTCCCTCCACCGCCTGGCCTTTGCACCTACAGACCCCTCCGCCTGGAACACCATCAGCTCTTCCTCTGGCAGACCCCTTGCCACCTGCGGTTTCAGCCCAAGTGCCCCTATGATCCCAACCTGCTCCACTATAGTCGGGGCCCATGGGGCGTGTGTAGGGAGGGTCTCAGGGGTGGGGCTGGGGGAGTCTGCAGCGTCCCTAACCATACGAGCCCCTCCCCACCCCCACAGAGCACGTGCCCCCGGAGCTGTGGGAACCCTTCTACACCGACCAGTATGCGCAGGAGCACGTGAAGCCCCCAGTGACGCGGCTGCTGCTCTCGGCCGAGCTCTACTGCCGGGCCTGGCGCCAGGCGCTGCCGCAGCTGGAAGCGCCCCCCAGCCCCTCCGCGCTGCTGGCGCTACTGGCACGGAAGGGCACGGTGCCCTCGCTGCCCGAGCGCCCGGTGTGCGAGGCCGACCTGCGACACCAACCCATCCTCATGGTAGGCCCCTCCCCCTCTGGAAGGCCCCGCCCACCAGGCCTGGCTCCGCCCCTCAAAGGCCCTAGCCCAGGGGCCTGGCTCCCCCGAAGCCTGGTTTGTCCTCCAAGGCTCCTTCCACCAAGCCTGCTCCTCCCCAAAATGTACCACCCCATAAAAGGACTCGCCTATGTGGCCCATCTGATCCTAAGGCAAAGCACTTGGCCTCGAGCCCCGCCTACCAAGCTTGGCTCTTCTACGTCATATATCTTGG
Source organism: Loxodonta africana (assembly GCF_030014295.1). Classification (NCBI taxonomy): domain Eukaryota; kingdom Metazoa; phylum Chordata; class Mammalia; order Proboscidea; family Elephantidae; genus Loxodonta; species Loxodonta africana. The sequence goes on from NC_087344.1 coordinate 11,754,454, forward strand.
TTCCGCCTCTCAAAGCCCCACCCACTGGCCCCGCCCCTGAGGCTTCCGCCTCCAGCCCCTCCCACCCCCACATTCATCCTCACCTGCCTCCTGGGCCTACTCTGCTCTCATCTTCAAGCCCTTGTTCCCGCAGGGCGCCCACCTAGCTGTCATTGACGCCCTCATGGTTGCCTTCGCTTTAGAGTGGACCAAGACGCTGCCTGGCCCCTTGGCGCTGGGCAGCTTGGAGCACAAGCTCCTCTTTTGGGTGGACTCGGTAGGTGGAGCCTTATAGGGATGGGCTGGGGGCCAGGGTCGCCCAGTGGCTTAGCACTAACCTCTCCTGCCCCTCAGACCATCCGGCAGCTACAGGAAAAAACGGAGCAGGAAGCAGCCCAGAGATCGTCGCCTGCCCCCGCGGACGGGGTGGCCCCAGTGCAGCCCTCGGTGAGGCTGGGCACGGGCGAATGGATGGACGGACGGCGGGACAGAGGACTGGAGGGCTGGGTGGGCAGGGTGGGCTGTGCCTCGTGCCCTTCCTGCGGTGGGAGGGCTGCTGGTGACCTTCTCTCTCTTTCTTTCTGCCCTCCCCTGCACCCACCCCTGCTGCTCTCCTCTCTGCCTTTCTGGCCTCAGTGCCCCACACGCTGGTACTGGAAGCTGGTTCCTGTAAGTGGGGCTGTCTGTCTGCCCCGTCTGCCTGTCCCACTTGTCGCTCTGTATGTGTGTCTGTCTGTGTCTGCCTGCCTGATAGAGACCTCTCCTGCCTCCCCCAGCTATGAGCAAAGGAAGGGGGGACCCCAACCCTGGGGGACAGAAGGAGCCTCTCTGTTAACCAAGAAAAGGGTGGCATCACCCCACTAACCGATGGTGTGGATGACACGCCCCCATTAATCAAGAGGGCAAAATCCCTTATTAACTAAGACAGCAGACCCCCATAGCTTGTCCTCTTAGCCTCTCCCCCTTAACCAAGATGGGGAGACTTCCAGCCCATCAGACCACAGGAATAGTGACCCGAATGGGCAGGGCACATGGGAAGGACCCCCTCAGCCAAGAGAGACCTTAAAATCCAGGAGAGGGTAGAAGACCCTCCCTAACTGAGTGCCCAGCTTCCCTGAGGAAATCCTGGCTTTGGGAGGGGGACGCCTGTCCCTGAAGCGTGACCAGGGGGCCTGACCCTGTCAGTGGGGGGAGGGTCCCTGCCTCTGCTCACACCTGGACCTCCTCGCTCCATCCTGGGGCCTGGGTTGGGGTTCCTCTCCTGCCTACTTGCTTCCCATGCATCCTCCCCCTGAGCTGGGGGCCTGGGTCTATTGTGGGGGGGTTGCCTGCACAGGGGGCTGCTCTGTAGGGTCCCTCCTGGCTTGGGGGGGAGCTAGGTTCCCCACAGCCGGCCAGAGCACGGTTAGGGAGCTGGATGGCCAAGGCTTAGGACAGGTGCCAGGGCCATCCCCCCAGAAGTGGGCTTGGGGGCCCAGCAAGTCAGCCCCCCTCCTGCCCGGCTGACAGCTGCTCCTTCCCCCCCCAGCACGCAATTGCCTTCTGTTTGAAGGAGTCGGGGAGCAAACCCCCCATGGTAATGTATCCCCCGCCCTGGGGTCCCAGGAGTACCCACCCCCAGTCCCTGCTGCTGGCCTGGCTGCTCGCAGGCACTGCCTCTGCCTCTCGCTGCTGCCCCTCCCCAGCTCCAGGCTGCCCCCTCACTCTGGCTCTGGGACCACCGGCTTGACGCCCCTTGTGGCGAGAACCCCAGGCCCCCCTACCCAGCCTGCATGACCTCTGACTTAGGGACCAGGTGACCTCTGACCTGACCCAGCTCCTATCCACATGCAGATCCGGTACCGAAAGGACCGTGCCGTGGCCCGACGTGCCCCCTGCTTCCCGACAGTGACCAGCCTCCAAGACCTGGCGAGTGGGGCTGCACTGGCTGCCACCATCCACTGCTACTGTCCCCAGCTGTTGCGACTTGAGGGTAAGTGAATGGCCTTGGGCCAGACCCCAGCCTCATCCCAGGGAGCTGGTGTCCTACAACCCAGCATCTAGGCCACTGTCCCCAGATCTGCACGTCCATGACTTTTTGGGGGGTGGGACAGTGATGTGGTTATCGGTGGAGCTTCCAGAATCAGCATACCTGGGCTGACACCTCTCTCTTCTTCTAGTTAGCTGTGTGACCTCATACCAGAGTCTAAATGTCTCTGAGCTTCATAGAGATCATTCCCATAGCTAATATTGATTGAGTGCATACTGGGTGCCAGCCCCAGGAATATGGTACAAACTCCTTGCCCTTGGATGGCTTCCATCCCAGTTGGGGGAGAAAGTAAGTTCACCACTCAGTACATTGTGGCTGTTAGGTGCCCTGGAGGGCCGTGGATGGTCAGGAAAAGTGCTCCTGAGGCAGTGTCTTGAGACCTACAGAAGTCAGCTCTGGGCAGCTCCTGGGGGACTAGAATTCCAGGCAGTGGGAACAGCAGGCGCAAAGGTCCTGGGGCAGAGTCTCGAGAGACAGTCTAGCAGTACCCACCTCAGCAAGGGATGCCCAGCTTGGAGGTGATTCTCCACGTATGGGGGCCATTGGTGTCTTTGCGCTGGGCCTTGGCTTCCCTCTTTCCCATAAAGTTGCGGACCTAGGCCTCCTGTTCCCCACAGAGGTCTGCCTCAAGGACCCCATGTCGGTGGCAGACAGCCTGTACAACCTGCAGCTGGTACAGGATTTCTGTGCCTCCCGCCTTCCACGTGGCTGCCCGCTGTCCCTGGAGGACCTGTTGTATGTCCCCCCACCCCTCAAGGTGAGGCCATCATGGGGCCTGCTGGGCCGAGGCAGGTGTCCTGGGCTGTGGGTCCCAGCAGCTGACCCTGCCTCCGCCTCCAGGTCAACCTGGTGGTGCTGCTGGCTGAGATGTTCATGTGCTTCGAGGTGCTGAAGCCCGACTTCGTGCAGCCCAAGGACCTACCTGATGGGCATGGTGAGGCCCGGCCAGGGGACAGGCGGGGACAGGGGAGTTCTGACCAAGCTTCACTCTCTCCTCTGTCCGCAGCTGCCTCCCCCCGAGGCACGGAGGCCTCCCCACCCCAGAACCGCAGTGGTGGCAGGTATGGTTCCCCTGTCAGGCAAGTCGGCCATCACAGTGGGCCCCTCCTCTCGACTTAGTGCTGGGACAGGGCTGGGGGGGTCCCTGGGAGAGGCAAGGGTGGGGGAGGGCACCCCATGGCTGACAGGGGTCTCTTGGCAGTTCTCCTGTCTTCAGTTTCCGCCACCCGCTCCTGTCCTCTGGCGGCCCCCAGTCCCCACTCCGCGGATCCACAGGTGAGGAGGTGGAGCGGGGCTCCTGTCACTGGGGACCCTACCCAATCAAAGGCTGCCCCAGCTGACTGCATGTTTGTTGTCTTCTCATGACTCCTTCAGACCCCTCTGAATGACACTCAGTGACCCCCCCCTCCACCCCAGTGGCTCCACAGCTCTGTATAGTGACCCTGAATGGCCCCCAGCTATTGTTTCTGGGAACCTTTGATTTGACTAGAGCACATAATGACCCACTAGTGACTCGCCCAGTGACACCCCCTGACACTGCAGAAGTTGCACCAGGCCCTGGTCGCCCTCACAGTGACCTCTGAGTGACCATGCCCTGTCCCCCTCCCTCCCAGGTTCCCTGAAGTCCTCACCGTCCATGTCCCACATGGAGGCCCTGGGCAAGGCCTGGAACCGCCAGCTCAGGTGAGCGCTGCTGAGGGCCCAGGCAGGGGGTGGGGAGGCAGGGCTGAGGTTTGCCCTAGGGGCTGACCCCTCCCTCCGGCCACCCAGCCGCCCCCTTTCCCAGGCTGTGTCGTTCAGCACCCCCTTTGGCCTGGACAGCGACGTGGATGTCGTCATGGGAGACCCCGTCCTGCTCCGCTCGGTCAGCTCAGACAGCCTGGGGCCCCCCCGCGCTGCGCAGGCCCGGACGCCCGCCCCGCCACCCCCAGAGCCGGGAGACCTGCCTACCATCGAGGAGGCCTTGCAGATCATCCATAGCGCTGAGCCCCGGCTGCTCCCTGACGGGGCTGCCGACGGCAGCTTCTACCTCCACTCCCCCGAGGTGCCCTCAAAACCACCGCTGGCCTCCCCCTGCCTGCCTGAGGGGCCCACCAGAGCATCTGCCTACTTACCCCACCTTGAGGGCCCCTCAAAACCATTTCCCTGCCCACCTAGGGAGGTTTTGAAACCCCCGGCCCCGTCTGAGGGGTCACCTAAGGCAGCGGCTTCATCTCCTGCGGCCAGCAACTCTGAAGTGAAGATGACCAGCTTTGCCGAACGCAAGAAGCAGCTGGTGAAGGCTGAGGCCGATGCTGGAGGGGTTTCCCCGGTGGCTACCCCAGCGGCCTCCGAGGCCCTGAGCTCGGAGATGAGTGAGCTTGGCGCCCGGCTAGAGGAGAAGCGCCGGGCCATTGAGGCCCAAAAGCGGCGCATAGAGGCCATCTTCGCCAAGCACCGGCAACGCCTTGGCAAAAGCGCCTTCCTGCAGGTGCAGCCTCGGGAGGCGGCTGGTGCCACAGAGGAGGAGGCTGGTGGGGAGGCAGAGGCAGGCCCAGCCCCTGGCGGGGAGCGGCCAGCAGGCGAGGGCCAGGGTGATCCATCCCCGAGGCCCAAGGCAGTGACCTTCTCTCCAGAGCTGGGGCCGCTGCCCCCCGAGGGCCTTGGGGACTATAACCGGGCGGTCAGCAAGCTGAGTGCCGCACTGAGCTCACTGCAGCGGGACATGCAGAGGCTCACGGACCAGCAGCAGCGGCTCCTGGCCCCACACGAGGCCCCCGGCCCCGCCTCGCCACCTGCTGCCTGGGTCATCCCTGGCCCCACGACAGGCCCCAAAGCCGCATCCCCCAGCCCTGTTCGCCGTGCTTCAGCCCCCCGTCGCAGCCCCGGGCCTGGCCCTAGCCCGACACCCCGCAGCCCGAAACATGCACGGCCAGCAGAGCTGCGGCTGGCACCCCTGACCAGGGTGCTCACCCCCCCCAACGACGTAGACAGCCTTCCCCATCTGCGCAAGTTTTCGCCGAGCCAGGTGCCTGTGCAGACACGCTCCTCCATCCTCCTGGCGGAGGGAACTCCTCCCGAGGAGCCCGCGGTCCGGCCTGGCCTCATCGAGATCCCATTGAGCAGCCTGGAGGAGCCTTCGGCAGAGAATGAGGGAGACGGGAGCCCTCCTGGTGCTGAGGATTCCCTAGAGGAAGAGGCATCTTCGGAGGGGGAACCCAGGGCTGGGCTCGGATTCTTCTATAAGGTAAGAGTCACTGCGCAGGTGGGTAAAGAGTGGACAGGTGGGTAGACAGATGGATAGGTACATGAAGGTTTGTGGATGGACATGGGTGGCTGGACAGATGGTTGGGTGGTGTTTTAGTTATGTAGTGCTGCTATAACGTAATTCTACAGGTAGGTGCCTTTAATAAACAGAAATTTATTTTCTCACAGGAAGCTAGAAGTTCAAATTCAGGGCGCCAGCTTTACTGGAAGGTGTCCTCTTTCTGTTGGATCTGGGGGAAGGTCCTTGTCCTTGGTTCCTTGGTGATCTTCATGTGGTGGGGCATCTGTCCTCCCTCATCTCTCCTTGTACTTCTCTATGCCTAATCTGCTCTTTTACATCTCAAAGAGATTGGCTTAAGACACATGCTATGCTAATTACCATAACAAAAAACATTTTTGGGAGGTATACAATTCCATCCATAACTGAGGGATGGGTGAACAGATGAATCGGTGGCTGGGTAGATGGGTGAGTGGGTGCATGGATGGATGGGTAGACAGAGGATAGGTACGCTGGACGTGGTGTGTGGCTGGACATGGTGGCTGGATAGATGAATGAGTAGGGCTTTACTGATGGATAGGTGGGCAGGTGGATGGCTACGCAGGATAAGCAGGTGGACAAACAGATGGGGTATACAGAAGGCAGGCAGATAGGTGGGTAGGTGGATGAGTGGATGGATGGACAAATGGTTGGGGTAGATGGAAGTGAACCAACAGACAAGTATGTGTGGCCAAATGAATGGATAGGTCGATGGGTAGATGGATGGGTGGGTGAGTGGCTAGGCAGATGGACAGACAGATGGGTGGCTGGGTAGATGGATAGACAGATGGGTGGCTGGGTAGATGGATAGATAGATGGATGGCTGGGTAGATGGATAGATTGGTGGGTGGCTGGGTAGATGGATAGATAGACGTGTGGTTGGGTAGATGGATAAATAAATGGGTGGTTGGGTAGATGGATAGGTCGGGGAGTGGGGGGATGAATGGGTAGATGAACAGGTGGGTGGACAGAGGGTATATGGGTGGCTGGACAGGCGGTTGGATGGATAGGGTCTTACTGATGGATGAGTGGGTAGTTGGATTGGTGGGTAGATAAACACATAGATGAGATGGATGGAGAGGTAGCGGGATGGACAAGTAGGTAGGTGGATGGGTGGATAGATAGGTAGATGGGGTGGAAAGATAGACATGGTGTGGGTGATCTATCGGGACAGAGAGATGGGGTGGATAGAGGGTGGGTGGGTAGACAGATGGGCAGATGGTTGTTCAGATTGACAGGGTTGGGTAGATGGATGGATGGGTGGGTGATGGACAGATGGACAGGGGGATGGACAAACAAGGGTATGGTCTTCCATGACATTTTCCCCTACCCCTCACCTGTCCTTACCCTGTCCCACATCCACTTTTCTCTCCATCCGCATGGCACCCCCAACCTGGGTCACTGTCATCTCTCACCTGGTCACCTGCACCCATCTCCTCCCTGGTCTTTGCTGCTACTGCCCTCCCCCCACCTCCTGCCCCCGCCCCCATTTTCCACTGAGCAGCCAGAGAGATTTTTAAAAAATGCAGTTTGGACCTTGTCATGCCCCCGTTTAAAGGCCTTCTTTAGCTCTCCCTGTTCTTAGCATGGAAGGGATAGTTCTCCCCAGGGCCTTGGGCTCTTCGTGGCCTGGGGTTCTCACCTCTCACCTCCTCCTGGGCCACTCTCCTCCTGCTCTGCGGTCCAGCCACACCAGCATCCAGGCTGTTCCAGGCCCTGCTGGGCTTGTTCTGGCCTCAGGGCCTTTGAGTATGCTGTTCCGTCTGCTGGCAACACTCCTCTCATCCTTAAACCCCACCGAGTCAAGTCCTTCTCATCATTCTCCAGGGCTGCTTCCTCCCGGAAGCCTCCCTTGGTGCCCCTGGATGAGGACAGTCCGTCTCCCCAGGGTAGACGGCAGTGCCATGTGCTTCCTGCTGCTTTCTGCTGTCTGTGCGATACTCCATCGTCTTTCTTGTCGGGTTAATGCTTTGCATGAGCAGCGCTCAGGTCTGCCCTGGTCCCTTTTGTGTCCCAGTACCCCGTGGAGGGTCAGTAGCTGTTGGGTCAGTTCCAACTCATGGCGACCCCATGTGTTACAGAGTAGAACTGCTCCATAGGCTTTCCTTGGCTGCAGTCTTAATGGAGGCAGGTCTCCAGGCCTATCATCAGAGGTATCGCCGGGTGGGTTCAAACCGCCAACCTTTCGGTTAGTAGCCGAGCATGTTAACTGTTTGCAGCACCCAGGAACTCCATGACAAATATGTTGTTGTTAGCTGACATCCAGCTGATTCTGACTCTTGGCGATCCTGTGTGTCATGGAGCAGAACTGTGCTCCGTAGACTTTTCTTGGCTGTAATCTTTACAGAATGAGGAGCCCTGGTGGCACAATAGTTAAGTGTTTGGCTGGTAACCAAAAGGTTGGCAGTTCAAACCCACCTTGCAGCTCCACGGAAGAAAGGCCTGGTGATCTGCTCCCATAAAGATTACAGCCTAGGAAGCCCAATGGGGCAGTTCTACTCTGTTGCACGGGGTCACCATGAGTTGAAATTGACTGAACAGCAACTAATAACAATATTAATGGAAGTAGATTGCCAGGTCTATCTTCCGTGGTACTGCTGGGTGGGTTCAAACTGCTCACCTTTTGGTTAGCGGTGGAGTACATCAACCCTTTGCACCGCCCAGGGACTCTGCATAAACAAGGCGCTGACTGAATGCCTTTTGAAAAGTTGTAAAAACAAAAGGGCAGTAGAATGGCCGGCTTAGCAGATGTGCCAAAGGTGGGTGGCCACTGACTAGATGTCGCCCCAGGATGAAGACAAGCCTGAGAACGAGATGGCACAGAAGCGAGCCAGCCTGCTGGAACGGCAGCAGCGGCGGGCGGAGGAGGCTCGGCGGCGGAAGCAGTGGCAGGAGGCGGAGAAGGAGCAGCGGAGGGAGGAGGCTGCCCGGTGAGGCCTGGTGACCCCTGACCCTGGTCTTCCTCTGACCCCTGGTGACTGCTTGAGCTGTCTGACCATGCCCTCCATCTGCAGGCTGGCCCAGGAGGAGGCGGTCCCCCCAGCGCCCACGGCCCGGGCCCCAGCTGAGGAGGAGGTGGGCACCCGGCGGGGAGAGTTCACGAGGCTGGAGTATGAGCGCCGGGCCCAGCTGAAGCTGATGGACGACCTCGATAAGGTGCTGCGGCCCTGGGCGGCGGGGGCCGGAGGGCCAGGTCGGGGCCGGCGGAGGGGCCCCCGGCCTCGCTCAGGCTGCTGTGATGATTCAGCCCTGGCCCGAAGCCCTGCCCGTGGTCTGCTGGGTGAGGACCCTGGGGACAGGGCTTCTTGGGGGCCCCCTTGCAGGGCATGCTGGGTGGGGCCCCCATGAGTATGAGGGGGGGAAGCATGCAGGGTTGCAGTGGAAGTGTCTCAGTGGGGCTTCACCTTGCCTGTTGGGATGTGGAGGGGTGAAGGGTGATGGATGAGGAGGCCCTCAGGCATGTGTAGGGGTGAGAGGTTTGGAACGGGGACTGACCCAATGCCTTTCTCCATGGCCTGCTAGGAAAATCTCTCCCTAGTGGGTGTTAGGAGTCCATGTGTAATATAAATGGTTAATGCATTTGGCTGCTAACCAAAAGTTCGGAGGCTTGAGACCACCCAGAGGTGCCTTGAAAGAAAGGCCGGGCAATCTCTTTCCAAAAAATCAGCCACCAAAAACCCTGTGGAGCACAGTTCTACTCTGATACACATGGGGTTGCCTTGAGTTAGAATCGACTTGCTGGCTGCTAGTTTTAGTGGGGGTTCAGTGGGATGAGGGGTCTTGGCCAGGGCTGGCTGCTGGGTCTGGCCCCCTTGGGCACTGGTGGAGGTGAGGGGGTTCAGGTGGGGGCTGACAGTGCCATCTGTTCCCAGGCTCTCGGCTCAGCAAGGTCTACTCCCAGTCCACCCTGTCACTGTCAACCGTGGCCAACGAAGCCCCCAGTAACCTCAGTGTGAAAAGGCCTACGTCTCGGTGAGTTTGTCCCAGGCAGGTAGGAGACGTGCCAGATGGCTTAACAGACGCGAGCCTGTGTGTGATGTGGCATGAGTGTGTGTACACACACCTGTGCAGGCAGCATTGTGTGTCCCTAACCAGAAGGACTCAGGATAGTGCTTCTCTGCACTTGAGTGAATGTGAAGAGCGCCTGAGGGCGTGGAGTGGGCAGGAGGGTCCCTTGCCTATACTTGGAAGTGTATATGATATACGTGTACAGCTCTCTGTATGTTGCTTCCCTTTCTCAGTGTCCTAGGCTTGCCCCTTTCCTGGTCCCTCTGCGTACTGGGAGGCATCACCCGCCCCCTGCTGCCTGCTGCCTGCTGCCTGCTGACCCCATTCCCATCCCCCTTCTTCCCCTTGCAGAGCTCCATCCCCATCTGGCCTCATGTCCCCGAGCCGCCTGCCTGGTAGCCGTGAACGTGACTGGGAGAACGGCAGCAATGCCTCATCCCCAGCATCAGTGCCGGAGTACACAGGTAGGGTGGCTTTAGGTGGTGGGCAGTGGGCCCTACCTGTCCCCTGGTCCTGCTTGCTGATTCCCCTGTCCCCTAGGTCCGCGGCTCTACAAGGAGCCCAGTGCCAAGTCCAACAAGTTTATCATCCACAATGCCCTGTCACACTGTTGCCTGGCAGGCAAGGTGAACGAGCCTCAGAAGAACCGCATTCTTGAGGTGCGCCTGGGCCTGGGAGTGGGGCACGGGGGCCAGGTCGGTGGCCCTGCCAAGCTGGCTGACCGTTTCTAACACACCCCCCTTCCCCAATCAGGAAATTGAGAAGAGCAAGGCCAACCACTTCCTGATCCTCTTCCGAGACTCCAGCTGCCAGTTCCGGGCCCTCTACACGCTGTCTGGGGAAACGGAAGAGCTGACGCGGCTGACAGGCTACGGCCCACGGACAGTCACGCCGGCCATGGTTGAGGGCATCTACAAGTACAACTCGGACCGCAAACGCTTCACCCAGATCCCCGCCAAGACCATGTCCATGAGCGTGGACGCCTTCACTATCCAGGGACACCTCTGGCAGAGCAAGAAACCCACAACTCCCAAAAAGGGTGGCAGCATCCCCAAATAGCCCTGTCTGTGTGGCTGCCACTCGCCAGGGAGACAGCTAGTGTTCCTGGATCCTGCCTGTTTCTGACCTTGTCTGGGTGGGGCTGGGGTCCCCACCCCCTAAGTCTGTGTTCTGTCCTGCTGGGGGAGCTGAGCTGGGAGGTTCAGGGACTTGGTGCTTGGCTCAGCGCCCCCGTCTGTCCTCACAACCCCTTGAATAAAATTTTAAAGAGAAGTTAGTCCTTATCTTGTGCTGGCTGGGGTTCCCTAGGCCCGTGTGCTCGGCTTAGGTTTCTTGTTCTCCCTTGAATCTGCTCCAGTCCCTCTCCCGTCCCCTCGACAGACACCGTGGTGTCCTTCACGGCCTCCCTGCCAGCACCACAGGGGACGTGTCTCGGCTGCCTCCTGGGCATTCGATTCTTCCGGCTACTTCACCCTCCTCTCCCTGCAGCCTCCCACCATCCTCACTTGAGCTCCCTGCTCAGCTTGGCTGTTAGTATTGACATTCCCAGTGCTTGGTACAGGGCCAGCTTCTAAGTGGATCCTCATGTCCACCAGTTGGTGTGTTTCTGGGCTCACTCACCGACTCTGGGCCAGGGAGTCCCAGGCTGCTCTCCTCTGTGATCTATCTCTACGTATCCAGTTGCCTTCTTGGCATGGCTATCTCAACACCTTGGGTACAGGCACCTACATCACAGCAGTGAGCCGGGCTGAGTGCATGGCCGCCCTGTGGTTGGGTGTGCCAGGCCAGGTGGCCAGGGCAGCTTCCCTGATGCCACCCAGGCCCGCCTGTCTGACCTGATGCTCTGTCCTGTCTCACCCACATCTCATTCCCCAGGGCCACCTCCATCTCCCCAATACCCTCCTTTACCTGGGCCTCCTGCCCACAAACTCAGCTCCACACAGCAGCCCTCGTGAGCTCCTCAACACGCAAATCAGATTAAGTTCCTTGATGCTTAAAGCCCTTAATCGCTTGGAGCCTCTAATGGCTTCCCAGGGCTCAGAACTAAAGGCCACACCCTGGCTAAGGCCTACAGTTCTGGCTCCTGGCTCTTCTCCAGCCTCATCCCCTCAGGGGAGGCACTGGCCCGCCAAGTTCATGAAGCTGGCCAGGCCAGCCCGCCTCCAAAGCCAGGACTCTCTCTGACCTGACTTCTCTGGTGGGGGCGGGGGGGGTGGTGCCCCTTGTCCAGGGAGAAGTGGTTTGCTGAGTGGAGGCTGGAAGTGGGGGGAGGGCAGAGACCTGGGCAGCCAGGACCAGGCCCCAGGCTCTCAGCTCAAGGAGCTTCCGGAAGGAGCTGCCTCCCAGGCCTCAGGCGGCAGGAGAACTGGCAGCTCAGAGTCCAGAACTGGCTCTGCAGGGTGGGTGGGGGTGGGGCATGTTCTTGGCCTGGTGCCCAGCTACCCCACCCCCAGCCCCAGCCAATCCCAGGGAGGCAGGGGCCAGGGCGCTACTGAGCTGGCAGTCCCTGCGGGCACCTGGGCAGCAGGAAGAAGGCTCAGACCCTGACGTACAAATGAAGGCTTTATTGGGTGGGGAGAGAAAAAGGGGGGGAGGGGAGCTAGTCGTCCTTCAGGCTCCCGAACACAGCGGCCGGCACGCTCTGCTGCTCTAGCCGTACCTCTGGGGGGAGAGGGGACAGCCAGTCACCCCCGGAAGGACTCCTGCCCCACCCCTCCCTGCCTGGCTGGCCCTTCACCCACCGTTGGGCTCCAGGTCCATCTCATCCTCGTCCTCGTCCTCCCCCAGCTCAATCTCCTCGGGGTTGACCTGCTGGGCCAGCTCCGCCAGCTCCTCACGGGAGGCGTCACTCCTTGGAGGTGTAGGGAGGGGCCATACAGCCTCAGATGGGACCAGCCCCCCTCCCCCCGCACCCTCTGCACCCCCTGTCCTGAAGGGGACCTGGGTCAGTCCCAGTGTAGTTCCTGGCCCCATACCTTACCTCACAAAGAGGATCTTGCTCTGGGCCCGAGGTGGCTGGTCCCGCTCTGCCTCAGCCGCCAGCTGCTCTGCCCGTTGCTCCAGCAGCTTCATGTCATCCATGCCACTCTGCCCAGGGGCCAGGTCTGACACTGTGGGGGAGCTGGTAGTCAGACAGCCTCCCGGTCACCCACATACCTGCCCCCCTCAGGGCTGCTGCCCACCCACCTACCTATCCACTCATCAATTTATCCACCCACTCCTCCATTCACCCACTCACCCATGGACCCATTTATCTATTCATCCATCCATTCACTCATCTACCCACCCACCCATCCGCCCACCCACTCATCCATCCATCCACCCATCCACCGTCCCACCATCCATCCATCCATGCACCTACCTGCCCACCCACCCACCAATCCGATCTATCCACACTTCCATCCACTCACCCACCCTTCCCCCCTGGACCCAACCTTCAAGGAGTTTCTGGTCAGAGATGGAGAGACCAAGTTGGAGCCACTTCCAGATCAAGAAGTCAAGTCTGACACAGGGAGGATGCAGGGAACCGTGTACTCGTGGTGCCTGCCCAAGGCGAGGGTGCCGTGGATGTGGCCGTGGCCAACCACCACTCACCAGTGCCTGTGGCGCTGCCCGACACCTTGAGCATCTGTGAGGCCATGAAGTTGACCTGCGTGTTGTAGGTGGCCTGCACGCTGCGCCGGATCCGCAGCATCTCCCGGATTGTGTCCTCGTTGCCATGCCGGACCTCAAAGTCCTTCCACGTTTGCCAGAACGCCCCGGTCGTCTGCGGGTGGGACGTATGTGAGTTGGCCAGCTGGCCCGCTGCAACCCCCCAGCTTCCTTGACCTGTGACCTGGACCCCAGGCTGTCTGGTAGGCCACCTTTCCCAGGCCCCACACCCACCCGGGGGTCGCAGATCTGGGAGCAGAAGCTGTAGATGGCGCGGGCGCGGTCGATCTCTCCAAGCTTGCACTCCATGTCGGCAAAGCGCAGGCACATGTCCCGGGCGTGTTCATCCGACAGCACCTGGGGGCAGGGCCAGGCAGGGGGCTGCATGAGCGGAATTGGCAGGGGTGGGGCATGAGGGGAGCTGGACAGATTCCCAGCACTCCAGCATGGTCCTCGAGCTTCCAGAAAGCCTCCTCCCTGCCCACCAGGTGCTCTTCCATCCTGAGGGATCTATCTGTAGGTCCCCCCACCCCCACCCCACGTGGGCACCTCGATGGCCTTCTGGTAGATGCCGCGGGTGTGGGTGACGCCATAGATCTCAGCAGCCCGCTTGATGTAGATGTTGAACATGTCGTACTGCTGGGCAGGCTCCACGGCCCGGGTGGCGCGCTCATACACAGCCATGGCGTGCCGTGCCAGGCCCCACTCCTCCTCCAGCTGTGCGTACAGCAGGTACAGTGCTGTGAGGGGTGGCGAGGGGCCGGCAGTCAGGGGCCTGGGTCATGGCACCCCACCCACCCTCCCCATCCCCACCCCGGCCCCCTCACTCTTGGCATATTTGGGAGGGCAGCCATCCAGCGCCTGCTCAAAGAGGTCCCGTGCTCGCTCCAGCTTGCGGCCCCCGTAGCGGGCGATGAATTTGGTCAGGTAGGTGCTCCAGATGTCGGATACATTGGGCCACTTGAACAGCGAGATGCCGCGCTCATATGCCTGCCCCAAGGGGGGAGCCGTCAGTCACGTGGGTGAGTTCACAGGTGTTTGCGACCCCCTGGCACCCAGGATGCCCCCAGGAGGCCTCCTCGGGGGCCAGCAAACGTGTCTCTTCCCTGTCCTCCCCTCCCTCCCGTGTCCCCCATTATGGCATGGTTGGGAGGAGCTGCCTGCTTTCCCTCAACAAACCTCCAGGACCCAAAGGACGGGGTAGAGTGGGACTCACTGAGCACAAGCCTGGTACAGAGAAGGTGACACGATGGGTGGAGGTGGGGCTGCACCCAGTGCCCTGCACCCACGTATGTGTACAACCTCCCGATACGCATGCACAGGACTCCATGTTGCTTATATACAAAACCACTCAGGGAGTGGTGGGGACGTGCCTTGCACACGTGTATGTACACGTATACACACTCCACTTACGTGTTCACGTACACAACCTCCACAAACACACAAACGCAAAACCACTCAGGGAGGAGAACAAGGACAGACCCTGCACACTGCTTGCGTACCACTTCCCCTTACGTGTGTATATGCACAATCTCCAGAGAGACACAAACGCGAGACACTCACGCAGGAAGCGGGGAACGGCCTTCCCTGCGTGCACGTGTATAACCTATCCTCACGTGCACGTGTACAATCTCCACAGACATGCAGGCGAGACCACTCAGGCGAGGCGGTGGGATTCCACACATGTACACGCACACAGGTAGAACAGCCACAAATGCACTACCTGTCACCTAGGCAGCCCCCGACCTGTCCCTGCCCCGCCGGCACCCCTCCACCTTCCCCCATCCCCACCTTGAAGCTCTCCTCAAAGTACTTGTGCTCCTCCAGGAACACAGCGTAGTTGATGACGATCTGGGGTGTGGCGATGCGCAGGTCCAGGATGCGGTCGTACACAGCCTTGGTGGACTGTGGGGGCGGGTCAGGGCAGGTCTGGGGTGAGCCTGGGTCCCCGGCCCTCCCCGCCACACGCCTGCCACCCAGCGGCTTACCTGGAAGGTGCCGAGGCTCTCCTCCAGGTCGGCGAGCATGGACCACACCTTCAGGGACTTGTACACGCGGTTCTGCACGGGCTCCGAGCCATCGAAGTACTCGGCCCGGCGGGCGGGCAGTGCCGTCGCTTTCTGCAGGGAGACGGCGGGAGCAGGGAGCTCAGGGGGTGGCCTGGCCCTGGCTGCACACCCCGCGGCCCCCTCCCCGCGACTGGGGCCCGTCCGCACCCGTAGCAGCCGCAGAGCCTGGTCGTAGTTCTCGTGCCGGAGCTCCAGCTCACCGCACTCGCACCACACGCTTGCCAGGTCGTCCACCTGCTTGAAGTTCACCTTGGTGGCTTTCTCCAGGATGACGCGGGCCTGCCGGGGGACGGAAGCCAGGCTGAGGCCCTGCCCCCTGCCAGCCCGCTTCCACAAGAGCAGGTGTGCACACACCAACATGACCGCGTTCATGCCTCCTGGGTCCTCTGGGCAAGGACGTGTCTGTACTCACACCCACATACGCCCACGTGTCCACACATACCCTCCTATGCACGCACACCCACGTTCACATACACACGAAACCTACGTGCACATACGCCACGTGCACACACACGCATCACGTACGTGCTCACACAGGACACTTCTCCCTGTACATACACACACCACAACCTACACACAGCCCCACAGCATACACCCACCACAGACGTACACAAAGATACACCCCCACACGCCACACACAGGGCTCATGGCAGCCAGCAGCAGGCAGTGCCATGTGAGAACGTGCGTGCACACCCACGCAGATACATGCACATGTACACACACAGATGCACACGCAGTGTGGCGCTCACATCGTCCAGCTGCCCATTGTCCTCGTAAAACTTGGCAAAGGCGACCCACAGAGTGTGGGGCTTGCCTGTGGCCTTGAAGGGGTCCACCGTCTGCACAGCCTCTGTGTATGTGTTGATGATCTGGGGGGACAGGACAAGGTCAGAGGCCCTGGCGGGGTGACAACATGGGCGGGGTGGAGCTAGGCATCACGCACCTCCCGGGGACGGCCCTGGTGCAGGGCCACGCGCTTGTGCCACTCGTGCACGTGGTGGGGGTTCTGGCGCAGCAGGACACTGTTGAGCAGCAGGGGCCGCCGGCTGATGAGCTGCTCAAAGCGAGCCAGGCGCAGCTCCAGGTCCACATCATCTGGGCAGTGGGCGTGACATGGGGTGGGAAGAGCAGGGGTAAGGAACTCGGCACATAGCCACGTCATTTAGCTTTCTCTGGGAGACTCGCCCCCACTGTCCACCAGTACCCCCCTCCTAGCCCCTAGCCTGAGCTGTTCCGTCATCACCCTGACCCACCATCAGCTTCAGCATCTCTGCAAGCTCCCACCATCGCTGCCCCACCATCCTTCCCAGCCAAGCTCTGGTTCAAGCCTGGGAACCACCTCTCAGCCTGAGCCAGGCCTGGGCCTCTGCGGTTTCCACCAGTCCCCAGCCCGGCCCAAGATGTGTCCCCAGTCCTGATTACCCCACACCCCCACCTCCACTGTCCACTCAGCCTGAGCCTTCAGGGGCTGCGCCGACTTCTGTCTCAGCCACCCTGCCCCATACCCCCAGTAGCCCAGGACACCCCAGGGCCCACCTTCCTCTTCGCGCCCCAGCTCCGAGGTGGTCTCCATCTTAGCCGCAATCATGCTCTCCTCGAACTGGGCGTAGCTGTCGAATACCTGGGTGAAGTCCCGCACCGTCATCACGGTCCGTATGGCCTCCTCATACACATCCCGAGCCTGCAAGATGGCAAGGGGAAGGGACATGGGCCATTGGCAGTGCTGTTCTCGGTACGATTTCCAAAGCTGCCCTGACAGGACCCTCAGGCTCCGGTGGAGAGCACAGTGCTCTCAGCAAAGCTCCGAACTGTGAATGAGAGCCCTGCCCTGCATAGCCGGAGTGCCCTGGTGGAACCCTCCTCGGTGAGCTGTGAGCTGCCAGGTAGCCATCAGGCCAAGCCACCGTGAGGGTCAAGTGAGATCCATGTGAAGCGCTTGGCACCCAGGAAGGACCCCCATAATGTGATCTTTCCCCCCTACCCCCGTGAGCCCACCTGCAGGACCCTGAACCTCGGCCTTTCCACAGAGAAAGCAAGCCTTGCTACAAAGCACCCCTTCTGCCTGCCAACCCCTTTTCTAGCTCCCAGTCACCACCTCCCTGCCCTGCCCCAGGGTCAGACGCTGTCTCTCTATCCCCTGCCTGGCCCGTGCATCCCACTAACTGCACCTGGGAAGAGCTTCCGCCCTGCTCCCACCCCACTGGCCTAGGAAGACTCTCCTGCCCGGCTTCCACCAACCTCACCTGCCCTTCAGTGCCCCACTGGCCCCGACTCTTGCTCCTCTTCCCTTCCCTTCAAGCCTACTCCCCTCTGCGCCCTTTGGGGACCGCTCAGAGCCCAGCCCCTGCCCCCCGAGCTGGGGACTGCACTGCCTGATGACGAGCAAGGTGACAATACCAATGACAGAAAAACGAGCCACCGAGTGAGGAGTCTCACATCAGTGCCCACTTGGTGCTGGGGGAGTCAGCTCACCGACCCCACGTGAAGGGGCACCATAACCCCACGTGGGGACGCCAGGCTTGGAAAGGCAGAGGCTTGTCCCATCCAACAGCCCGGAAGTGGTGGAGGCAGACCCTGAACCCTGGTCCAGCTAGCCCCTAAGCCAGGGCTCTCGATGGCAGACTGTCCTGCTCTCCTCACCCGGAAAGCAGGTGTGCCCTGTGCACCCACGTGTGTACACGTGCTTTCTGCTCATACCCGTGTCTACATGTGTGTCCTTGCGTGGCTGCCCCGAGTGCTGTGTTGGAGGGACCTGCCCTGCCCACAGAGGCGCCTGCACCCACACACCTTCTCGAAGTGGCCACTGCGGATGTAGTAGTCAGCCAGCGAGCACCAGAGTTTGCCCAGCTGGTCCGTGAAGCGAGTGAGGCCCCCACGGATGATGGCGTCCACATTGAGGGACTGCACCTTGTCCGGGTTCTGAGAGATGAGGTCACATAGCTCGTGCCACAGCTGCGGGCACAGGGCAGGGTCTCAGACTCGCCCCTGCGGGCTGCAACCCCTCCCGTGCCCCTTGACTTGCCACCTCCCAGGCCCACCTGGTAGTTGGACTTGCCGGCCTTGGACACGAAGCGTTCGTCGTTGACCACGGTGGCCAGGCGCTGTGCGGCCTCGTCTAGCCGGTCGCTTGACTTGAGGTACTCGATGTACTCCTCTGCGCTCTCAGGGCTCAGCTGCGGACCGCCCACCCACCCGCCGCCAGCACTCAGTGGGGCCCAAGGCCACATCACCAGACCCCCTTCCACTCAGCGGCTCCAGGACCTTCCACCACCACCCTAGCCAAGAGCCAGCCCTGCTGACCGAGCCTCGGCCCCACTGATCCTGCCTGAGCCTCCTGGTCCAGCCTTGACCACACTGGTCTGGCCTGCCCCCTGGTCCAACCCCAGTCCTGGCTGGTCTGGCTTCGGCTCCGATGGTCCAGCCTGCACAGCCCAGGCCTCGCTTTCATCACAAGCCCCACACCACCCAGACGGCACTGGGTAAGAGCTTCCAGAGCAGGGTGTTAAGGTTAAACGTCATATGACAGATGTTACACGTTTGAAAAAACTGCACTCCACCCCCACCCATTTGACCTTTGCTCTCAACCTGCCTGTTCCACATTCCCAGGGTCTGGCCACCTCACCGTGGCTGTCGTTTTACTGTGGTTCACAGTCACAGTAGGACTGAAAGCTTCTTGTGGGCAGGAACTGTCCTATTCACTCTGTGTCCCCTGCACCCGTCTCAATGCCTGCCATGGAGTCGATTCTGACTCACAGCAATCTCATGTATGCGGAGCAGAACTGCTCCATAAGGCTTTCAGGGCTGTGACCTTTCGAAAGCAGGTTGCCAGGACCGGGGTTGGATCAGCAACGCTGCTGGGTGCGTTTGAACTGCCAACCTTTAGGCTAGTAGCCGAGTACAAACCATTTGAACCACCCAGGGTCCTTTCTGTCGTGGAGTAGCTACTGGCAAAGAGCCCTGGTGGTGCGGTGGTTAAGTGCTAAGTTGCTAACTGAGAGGTCGGCAGTTCGAACAGACCAGATGCTCTGTGGAAGAAAGGTGTGGCGGTCCGCTTCCGTAAGGATTTACAGCCTTGGAAACCACACAGGTCAGCTCTACTCTGTCCTATGTGGTCGCTACGAGCTGGAATTGACTCCACAGCAAAGGACTTGGTTTTTAGCTTGGGCGCCAAAAGACTCTTCGGAAAATCAAAAAATGAGCTAATGGGCAAAAGCCCACCTATCTCAAGGCACCCTCTTCCCACATCCCGTGTGGTATGTATCATCCTGGTATCCTGAGGAGCCTGTTTTTAGAAACTAACCTGGGAAACTGAGCGCATGTCTGAACCTGGCCCCACCTCCCCATGCTGGGCTCACCTTGAGGAAGCGCCGGTAGCCTCGCACAGCGGTCTCGGGCAGCGGGTGTGAGCGCAGGAAGCGCAGGTACAGAGGCCAGATCCGCGAGTGCTGTGTGATAGGCAGCGCCCGGAGAGCACGGTCAAAGGTGCGGCGGGTGTGTGTGACGCGGCCCTGGTCCATCAGGAACTGGCAGTAATCTAGCCACAGCCGTGGCATCTAGAGACGTGGGGGGAGGCAGGCAGGTCTGAGCTGCAGGCCTCAGGGTCTGGCCACAAAGACAACAGATGTCCCACAGCCAAGCCGAGCCTGGGGCCTCCACATCGATGAAGCAGGACCCCAACCCTCCCTCCAGAGCTAGGCCCAGCTGAACGTCTTGTGCGCACAGACAAAAGAATTCCAATTCCGTCCCTACCATGCTGAGCCCAGCCCCCTGCTTTATCCACCTCCCTGGTCTCTGGGCCCCACCTCCCGACTCATTCCCTGGCCCTGGTCCCGGCCTGTGCTGTGTGCACAGAGGCCCAGCTTCCCACCTTGTGCATGAACACAAAGGCCCTCTCATGGCAGTTGTTCACGTCTTCGTAGGCGGGGTCGGTCACACAGCGATGCTTCACCTGTGCCCGGCGCGCCTTCAGGTAGCGATACCAGAGCTTGTAGCTGGGGTGATGGAGGGGAGATATGCTGACTGGTGGGGTTTATGGATCCCCAGAACGCTTCACCCTGCCCCAGGGCAGAGGGGGTCTGGAGAGGACAAGTCTCAGCAATGGGGGGATGGACTGGGACATCAAGGAAGGTACAGTGATGTGTCAGGGGATTTATAGTCAGTGCTGGACACACAGCCGTCACGAGGGATCTGCTTGCCAGATCTGCTATGAGAAGGCAGGGTGGGGTGGGCGGGGTAGCTGGAGCTATTCCCACCTGCAGGGCAGCAGCTTGAGTGCCCGCTCATACAATTGATTGAGCCTGGGCTTCGGGGCACCCTGTTTGAACTCGATGTACCGGAGCCAGCATTTGACGGAGAATGGGTTCCGCATGATCTCCTCCTCGTAGGGGAGGTCCTCTTCCTCCTGGCAGGGTCAGGGAAAGGCGAAAACAGAGACCTATCCTCAGAGTCTGAATGCAGAAACACTCCACTGGGCTCAGGTCCAAACTCCAGACCTTTCCCCAGATACCAGTTCCAACGATGTGTCTTGGAAGAAGTACAACCAGAATGCTCCTTAGAAGCAAGGATGACGAGACTACATCTCACATACTTTGGACATGTTATCAGGAGGGATCAGTCCCTGGAGAAGGACATCATGCTTGGTAAATCAGAAGATCAGTGAAAAAGTGGAAGGTCCTCAGCAAGACAGACTGACACAGTGGCTGCAACAACGGACTCAATTACAGCAATAACTCTGCAGACAGCGCAGGGCCAGGCAGGGTCTCTTTCTGTTGTGCATACGCTTGCTATGAGTCGGAACCGACTTGACGGCACCTAACGACAACACTGCCCGCCATCAGAGCCAGGTCACCAGATGCCCAGACATCAGGGCTCTGCTCTAGACCTTTACTCCACAGAATTCTACTGCCCACAACCCATATCAGACTCCTCAGTTACCAGGGCTCCAGGCCAGACAGGGAACTGTCACCCAAACACCAGGCTTTTACTCCTCTGAATCCCACTACCTACAGTCTGATCCAGATCACAAGGCTCTTTACACATCAGGGCCCTGGTCTAGATGTCGGACATCTTCCCTGGACAACACGTCTTTTCACAGATGCCAGGCTTTTGGTCCTTGACAATCCCACTGCCACCACGGGAACCAGATGCACCCAAGACCAGATGGACCTCAGCCACCAGCGCTTTCAGGTCCACATACCAAGGTGTTGACCCTTCAGGATCCAACCTGCCAGGGTCTAGCTCAACTCTGTTCCAGAACTTGGATTCCAAGCCTCTAACTCAGAAGGAGAGCTATGGGCCAGACACCAAGCATCTAACCCTGACACCAAGAGCCTGGTGAAGGTGCCAGACCTCTACTCAAGACATCAAGTCTTTGGGTCTTCAAGATCCCACTGGCCATTGTCGGCCTCAGCTCCATCCCAGACGCCACTGCCAAGTTTTTACTTCCAAGGTTCTCCTAGCCTTTACTCCGTATATGAACGCTCGGGATTAGATGTAGGACCCTACACAGAACCCTAAGCCTTTACCACAAAAACCAGATGCCTAACCTCCAGGTCTTTATCTCTCAAGATTCAGCTATCCAAATAGCTGCCCCGCTCCCATTTCTACCCCAGGCCCAGGACTTCAAGCCTTTAGCCTCGACAGCAGCTCTTTACTCAGGGCACCAGGGTTCCGGCTCCGACACCAGATCTTTACGCCTGACTACCCTAGTCCAGCTATCAAGATGCGGCCTTTGGCCCACT
Source organism: Loxodonta africana (assembly GCF_030014295.1). Classification (NCBI taxonomy): domain Eukaryota; kingdom Metazoa; phylum Chordata; class Mammalia; order Proboscidea; family Elephantidae; genus Loxodonta; species Loxodonta africana. Next base: position 11,776,213 of record NC_087344.1, read on the forward strand.
AAAGTACCCCAGCCCTCGGGCCGACATAACTCTGGCCTAGATCCTCCTGCGGCCAGGTCCCGATCCCCTACGGCATCTAGACACCGAAACTCCCACGCAGACCACTCCCGGCCCCGCCTCAGACTCACGAAAACAAGATCCGGCCGCTCGGGCCGCGACAGTCGCGCCATCACCACCATTTTCCTGTATCTCCAGGTACAGGCAAAAGTCGCATGCTGATGACGTCTACCGCTGAAAGCCCGCCCCTGAGCCAGAAATCGTCTCGTATTGGCTGAACGTTTTCCGATCGCGCAGCCCGCGTTGTTGGCGTTCGCTTAGGCGACGTCAACTACCGAAAGCAGAGGAGAGGCGCCCTAAGATTACGTCCTCACAAGGCACATTGACCAATCAGCTTCAGCGGTGGAGCCCTCCAAAAACCAATGAGCTGCTGTATTGCTGGAGGGTCTGCTTTGGGCGGAAGGGGCTTTGGAGACTGGAGAAGCAAGATGGGGGTGAAGTTGGAGGTGTTTCGGGTCAGTGAGCGGGGAGCGTGTGAGAGGTTGGGCCGGAGAGGCTTCCTGGGTCTGAGGAGGAGGCACTGAAAAGAGGGGTCCAAAGACGGGGCGCTCCGGGGAGAAAGCTCCTGTGATTTGAGAGGGTTTTTTAACGCTTGGAAACTCAGAAGAGGGGGCCCTGAGTTGGGAGGGCTCGGAGTGGGCGTGTCCGAAGAGGGGCCTCAGAGAGGGATGATCTGAGGAGGGGGCTCTAAGGAGGAAGGCTTCAGACCCTGGGGGAACTCCGGTCTTACAGGAGCGAGCAGTGGGGAGTCTCTGACAGGGAGACGCTTAGACTCAGAGAAGTGGAATCTGAAGAATAAGACCTCCTGGGTTTGGGGGATGCCCCTGGGCTCTGATGGGTAGTGTCTCTGAGATATGCGATCTGAGGAGATACCTTTAATTGTAGGAGGAGCTCTTGTGCTCCTGGGGCCGGGGTGTGTGTGTCTGTCTGTCTGTCGTCTGTCTGCCTTTGAGAGGGAGACTCCTGGACTTTGGAGGGGACTCCCAGGAATGAGGTGTCTTGGGATATGGGGACTAGGTATTAAGGTGTGAGGCTTTGTACTCCTGTTGATGTTGTTTTTGTTGTTGGTTTGTGGCTCTGAAGAGATCCCTTGTGTTACAGAGTAGAGCTGCTCCAGAGGAGTTTCTTGGCTGAAATCTTTACGGAAGCAGATCGTCAGGCCTGTTTCTTGCTCAGTGCTGCTGGCTGTGTTCAAACCACCTACCTTTTGGTTAGCAGCCGAGAGCAAACCATTTGGGGGACTTTGAGGTTCTGTACTCTTGACAGGAGCTCTGGGTTTTTGGAGAGACCCTGAGAAGGAGGTGACTCTGGACTCTGTGGGAGGATGGGGCCTCCAGGCTCTGAGGGACCTTTGCCTCTGTGTGTGTGTGTAAGTAAAACCTCTGGCTCCTCTCATCCGCCCTCTGCCCTTCCAGATGACGCTCTACCTCACCTTCCCCGTGGCCATGTTCTGGATTTCCAACCAGGCCGAGTGGTTTGAGGGCTATGTCGTAAAGCGCAAGGTGGGCACAGGTTGAGGGTTTGCAGGTTCATTCCAAGGGGTGTTGGAGGGTATGAGGCACCCACCTGCTGGGGGCTATTGTCTGCCTCCATGAGCTGACCCTGCCCTGTGTGTGTGTGGGTGGGGGGGCTCTGGCGGCTCCTGGCTTGTGCCCCCAGCTGCGACTTTGTCCCCACAGAGGGAGCTGTGGCCACCTGAGAAGGACGGCCAGGTAAGTGATGGAGGGGGCGGGGCTCAAATGAAAAGACTACCCGCAGCCTTGACCAGGGAACCAAAAGCAGAGGGGCATGGGCTCCGTTATTGTCCTCTCTCTGAAGGATGACTTTGATCCTTATTGGCACCTGGTTATAACTGAGAGAGGCTTCTAGTATAGACACTGAACTCTGAAGCCCTGGCCTGGGGGGTAGGGGGACCGGGTGGTAGGAGAGGGTCCCAGGCCCTGAGGTGTGTGCCCTCTCTTTCCTTCCTGTCCCACACCCCCCACCCCACCCCAGCGCCAAGAGCTGGAAGAATTCAAAGAGAGGATACGGCAGCAGCGGGAGGAGAAGCTCCTTCGAGCTGCCCAGCAGAACTCTTGAGGCCTTATGTACTCGAGCCCTAGCCCCTTGGCCCACACAATAATACATGTACTCAGTCCTTTGTTGCTTGTGGAAGTGTTTTATTCTTTGCTTTCAGGGGCCGAGTGGGGCCCAGGACAACTCAGGCCCTCAGGGGGCTTGTGTCTGGGGCTGGGGGCTGCTGTTCCGACGGAAGCCAAGAGCAGTTGGGTCCTGGGGGGTGAGAAGGGGTTGGGGGCTGAGAGTCCCAGCTCGTTTCTGTGTCCCGTCCTGTGAATGAAGAGGGGGTCAGCCAGGGTGAGGGATCCAGGGCAGTGTAGGCCAGAGGAGACACAGACACAGAGGGTGCAGGTGAGAACCGCGTGTCCTGCCACCCAGCACACAGCTCTGCCCCCACTATCCCTAAGCTTGCTTCTGTGTTTGTCTTTGCTCCCCACCATTTAGGGTGGTCTGGGGTGTGAGACAATGGGTCTTGGGGATCTTGCTCGGATCTTGACTGGAATCCAAACTGTGCATAAGTATGTGTGATGAGGACGTACATGTGTACGGATGTGTGTGTCTGTGTGTGAGCTTCCATGCCCTCCTGGGAGTGTCATCCCAGGAAGGGTGCCTGCTCTCTCCCTTGGGCCTCCCCAAAACCCCCAGACTTGGGGGCAGGAGCCATGGGCCCTAGCCACAGCTCTGACATCAACAGGTCACCGTGCCACCTGGGACCCCTCTCAGTTTCCCCGCCTGAAGCCGGGTATTGGATCACCCAGGGCCCTGTGACTGGCAGAGCCACAGGGTGGGCACTCTCACTGGGCATCCCTCCTACCTGCTCCAGATAACCACCCAGCCCCAGTGGACAGAGGAGGGAGGTAGTGGGAGCAGAGCTCTGTCCACTCCTGGCTGGGGGGCTGCTATCTCTTCAGCCTCGGCAGAACCTAACCCACCTTGGACCCCAGGGGCTGGAAGCCAGGCAGGGTGCTGACCGTCACACGCTGGTCGTCCATGCGGCGGCCCTGGGTGCTGGCCAGCATGTCCATCAGGTTGTCCATCTCGGGCGCAGGGCCGCCCTCTGCAGGGATGGAGCCCGTGGGGAGGGACACACAGACTCCAGAGGACACAGCCCCCTCCCACTCCACTCATGTTCTCCAGGACCCACCCCTGTGCATGCTTACACCCTGACATGCTTACCACCAGGCTCCCACTGTACACCCATCACCCCTTGCCCCCCAGACACTTACTTGTCCCCAGACTCCTATGCAGCTGTGTCCCCACTGTAGGCTCCCCCCCCAGGCAGACACGTCCAAGATGGCCACTTGCCCTGAACCCCCAGACAGCATGCCCACTGCCCGTGCCCCCACGCCTGCTCTCACGGGTCTCTGGGGCCTGGTCCGGTCCTGCCTGTAGCGAGCAGCGCTGCTCCTCCATGCGGCCACCCTGCACGTGGCTCAGCAGGTTGAAGAAGCCCTCCTGGTCCGGAGAGCTGGCCTGGGGACAGATAGATAGTCTAGCCGGTCCTTGGGCTCCTGGGCTCCCCAGTGCTCTTCCTAGCTAGAGGCTCCCACCCTGACCCCGAGTCGCCCCTCCTTGGCGCTCACCATGGTCCCTGCCGCTGCTCTGCCACTTCGTGGAGCTGCTGCAAATGAGACCTGAGTCTCTTTCCCAGTCCCGGCCCCCGCCCAAGGGGCTAGGCTAGCCTTCCACCTCACGTGGTGCCCCTCCAGGGAGAGGCTGCTGGGTCAGCGTACCCCGTCCTAGATTGATGCCTGACTGGAGGATAGCCTGGGGGCTGGGGCATGGCTCAGAGAACCAGCCCAGGGGCCGCCCTGAGGCCCAGCACTTCTACCTCACTGGGGGTTGGCTCTGAGGACCCTGACCCTGACCCTGACCTCTGCCTGGAGCTGGAGCTGGGCACGCAGACCCTCATGCCCCCAATACCTCCCTCAGGCAGCAACTGGGTTGGGTATCAGGGGACTTCCCTTACTAACTAGGTGTCCTACAAACTAATTAGTTTTTGTCAGTCACTGGCTGAGATCTGGAGATGCTGGGGGTGTGTGGCAGTGGGGCCTGCTCACCTGGGTGCAGGGGGCCAAGTCCCCATCCTCTGCCTTCTCATCTTGGGCCATCATTGTCCCTGCTCCCCTCCCCTGGTCTCTATCCACCATCCTGCTGGCCTCTGCCCTGGCCCCGTGGCTGAGAAGGCTTTTTAAAAGGCCAGGAGGTGGGGGAGTGGATCCCCGCCCGGCCCCAAATCCCTAGCGCACGCCCATCTGCTCCCACCCAAGCTTAAGCCCCATAAAGATGACCCAGATAATTGTTCCTGCAGAACCATGCTGGGCCTGGGGAGTGGAGGGGGCAGGGTGACCCGAGTTTGGACCTTGTTGGACCCCAAGGACTCAGGGTAGAGCAGGCCAGGCAGTGTTCCCAAAGTGGGGAGTGGGAGAGGACAGGTGAACAGGCGGGGAGCGGCCAGCTGGGGTGGGGCTGCAGCCCACTGTGAGAAGCAGTGAGACATTCCACCTGACCCCCAAGATGCTCCCCACCCCCACTGGCACCCGTGGCCGCCTCTGCTGGAAGGGCAGTTGCCATCTGCAGGGGTGGGCTAAGGGCAGCTGGACCTGAAGACCCCAACTTCCCTGCACCTTCCTGAGGTACCACGAGCCAGCTCCTTGGCAGTGATTCCAAGGGGTCTCCTGGGTACCCTCCCCTCTACTTACTGTCCCTGGGCTCTAGGTGCTCAGTTCAGGGCCCAGCGATTGGCCTGACAGCAGCCCCAGGGATGAGGCCAACACAATGAGGTCTGGGGTCCCCTGTCCCCTGGCTACCCAAACGTGGGCTGAGCTGTCTCCTCTGACCCACCCACCAGCCCCCCTCCCCCGCCCCACCAGGTCAGGAGGCTAGACCCTGGGGAGGGAGTTGAGGATCTGAGGAAGTCCCTGCCCCTCCCCTACAGCAGTGGCTCTCCCTAGGAGAGGGTGCCACTGGGGAGGACCTCACCCGCTCCCAAAGCCCTCCCCAAGGTGCCTTTCGCAAAACCAGTAAGCGTTTCTTTTCAGAGTAAATGGGTTGCCTTACACATGCCCTGCACAAGCTCAGCTGTTCTCCCAGGTGCCCTCCCCCCCCACATCCAGGACCCAAGTGACACTCTCTCCAGAACCCCAAGTCCTCAATGACATCTTGAGCCAAAGAGCCTGGTCTCCCTCAACGAGTACAGACTCACCCCAGGTAAGACTTCCTTGCAGTCTGGCAGCTCCCCCGTGGCCGCCACTGTTTTCGGGATAAAACCCGAACACCTTGGGCTAATACAAATGTTCTGAAATGGATTGTGATCATGGATGCGCAACTCTGAATGGAAAAGTCTCTGAATTGTACCCTTTAAGTGGGCAAGTTGTATGCTGTGGGAATGATGGCTGGAATATATGGTTGTCCACCCACTTTTTCCACCCCTCAGGATCGTTGGGAAGCTGCTTTCCTGCTGGTAATACATGCTGTCGCAAGGCAGGGGCCTTTAGGACTGAAACCGAAAAAACAGGCGCATGGCACAAATTACTGTTTCTGCAGGGTGTTGTATGAGGTGTGTGCATTTTTGGTAAGACATTTTCAAAATTTTTCTTTAGGTCACCGTATCTCTCTCTGGACTCTAGAGGGGGTTCAGGGTAGAATTAGTGGGACACCAAATGTCCCCCGGGACTTGGAGGGTAGGACTGTTGGAGGGGGCAAAAAAAAAAAAAAAAAATTCCATACTACCTACCAAAAATTCAACAACATTCAATGATTCAGCGTGCTTCCATTAACGAAAACACATGGTATCAACAAAACATTCAAAGCCGAAAATAATTGGGCCTTGAAAGGGTTAAATCTCAACCAACTGTTCAGATTTGACCCAGCCTGTCCCAGTTTTGGCATTAAAAGCCCTGTGTCCCAGGAAACCCTTCAGTCCTGGGCAAACCTGGACGGTTAGTCACTACCTTGTCCTGCAGAGGACTGGCCTCACTTCCCACCCTTGTCCCTTTCCATGCCCACCTCACCCCAGCCTCCTTGTGCTCCTCCAAGCCCATTCCTTGCTTTTCTCTGCTGGGATCCTGCACAGTGGCACCTTAACATCATCACTCAGATTAAAGTCTGAAGGCCACTCTGTCAGAGAGGCCCTTCGGGACCACCCCTCAGAGGAGCTCCCACGCTATCTCATCACCCTTTATTTGCTTTATGGCTGACTTGTTCATTTACAGCCTTCCCCACTCAACTTTTCAATGGGCAGGGACCCTCTTAGTCTTCTTCCCTGATATACTATGGTCCGTGCCTGTCCCGTGTGTGTGGCAGAGAGCCTGGCACCGGGCAGATTCTTAAGGAACATCAGCAAGTGAGAGAACCAAACCTGTTTTATTTGAGGCCAACTCATGGCGCAGGACCTGCCAGTGTTTTGTTGTGCATAGGGTCGCTGTGAGTGGGAACCAACTCGATGGCACCTAACAACAACATGGCGACCCTGTGTGTTACAGAGTAGAATTCCCCCAGAGGGTTTTCTTGGCTGTCATCTTTAGGGAATGGAACCTGGTGGCTCAACAGTCAAGCGCTCTGCTGCTAACTGAAAGGTTGCTGGTTAGAACACACCCAGCAGCACTTCCGGGAGAAAGACCAGGTGATCTACTTTTGGAAAGATTTCAAAAAACCCCAAACCAAACCCATTGCCATCCAGTCGATTCTGACTCCTAGCGACCATATAGGACAGACTAGAACTGCCCCACAGGGCTTCCAAGGAGTGGCTGGTGGATTCCAACTGCCGACCTTTTGGTTTGCAGCCGAGCTCTTAACCACTGTGCACCAGGGCTCCAGAAGACAGGCCTGGCAGTCTGCTTCTGGAAGGTCACAGCCTTGAAAACTCTACAGAGCAGTTCTAGTCTGCAAGCATGGGTTCGCCATGAGTCGGAATCCACGCAAGGGCAACAAGCAACAACAAATCTTAACCGAAGCAGATCGCCAGGCCTGTCTTCCACGGTGTAGCTAGACGTGCTCCAGCCACCAACCTTTCAATTAGCAGTCGAGCTGTTACTATTTGGGTCACTCAGGGACCATTCTAGGCCTCCTCCAGAGTTTATTAGATGCTCCCGGATTCTGCTAAACTCTGGCATACTGAAGGTATAGCCACAGACCCAGAGCGCACGGATCGTGGGATTGTGGCCCCGCAGGTACAGAGCAATTGCAGACTGAGTGGTACCTTGCCCAGGAAGATTAAGGCGCTGTCACCCTGCGAGGCCACTCGCCCCCTGCTGCACACAAGCAGGAGAAGCGTGTGTCTGTGCTCACATCTGTGTCACGAGGAGGGAGAGTTTTCGGGGCGTGCCCTCCCAGCAATTGCGTGCACGTCGACGTGGACACACTTTCTGGGCGGTTCCGCAGGCCCCTCCGCGCGCCCGGCGGCGGGGCGGGGCCAGGTGCTGAGGGGCGGGGCCAACGTGGATGACGCGACAGCCCCCGCCCCCACCTTGGGACAGACCCGGAAGCGGCGGCGGCGCCTCTGGGGAAGATGGCGCCCTCGGGGCTGAAGGCGGTGGTGGGGGAAAGTGAGTGTCCGCCTGGGGCCGGGCCCCTGGTTCTCCCGGGGGACCGGGACTGGAGGCGCACAGGCTCCTGGGACCCCGCCAGCGGGGAGTCGAGGGCGGGGCTCGACGTCTGAGCACCTGGATCCTGGAGGGGGCGGGAGCGGGCTTGGTCCCGGCTGGCCGCCCGGCTTTCCGGGGCCAAAGCGGAACAGAGTTGAAAGTTGGATTTCCGGGACCCAAAGGGCGGGCTGGGGGTGGCGTGGTCCCCTTTGGTCCCAGCGGCAGGCGCTGGGGCCCGGACTCCTAGACCCCTTAGGGTGCCCGCCGGGGCAGGGCACAGTCGGACCCCCAGGCCCTCGGGTCTGTGATCTGGGCAAAGTTCGGAGAGGGGCTGGACTCTTGGGGCCCCAAGGTGTGGATTGGGACTGGCTGGGTGCGCTAGTCACCGATCAGGTGGTGTGAGTGCTCAGGGATTCCAAGGGGTGTGTCCAGGCCCCACGGCCCCGGGGTGGGGGGGGAGGTGGGGAAATGCCTTTCTCATTGGTTCCTAGGAGCCCTTTGCAGCGTGAGGACCCAGGCGTCCAGGTCTCCCAGGTCCGGGCTCTTGGGGGAAGGGGTGGCGGTCGCTCCCTCCCCCACCCCGGGTAGTTCCGGCCTCAGCTGCTCCTTCCGCTCTGCTGTTTCTGATAAAAGTGGACATGACATTGTGGCCTGGCAGGGCCGCCCAGTCCCTTCTCGCGCCCTTCCGCTGGGCAGGGCAGAGTGCGGCTCAAACCCTAGCACCTCACCTAGAAGAGGAGCCTCCCAGACAGGGACTAAAGGGGCGACCAGAAAACCGCTTATCCATTTTACAGATAAGGAAACTGAGTCTGGAGGTTAGGTGATGGGATGACCACAGCCAGGCATGCCTCAGAGAAGGAACCCAGGGGTCCTGCATTGTAGTTCAGAGGGAACTGATGGAGCGGGGGCCGGAAACCCCCAGAGGAAGAGAGCTTAAAGCAGCCGATGTTGGGGGGGGGGGTGGCAGCCAGACCTGTATGGGAGCCCTGGTTTTCCGCTTACTCGTTCATCAGAAGCATATTTATCAAATGGCTATTTATGCCCCGGGCACCCTGCCTCAGGTGCTGAGGGTCGTTCGCAAGTTACACATCCTTTTTGAACCCCAGTTTTCTCATCTGTAAATTGAGAGACACTAGCAGCTACTGCACAGGATTAGGGGAGGAGTCTACAGGATTTAAGAGGTGCAGAAGCCTTGGGGGCGTGGCAGGACCAGAGGGCCAGCATCCTGAGCCCCCTCCCCCTTTCCCTACAGAAATTCTGAGTGGAGTCATTCGCAGCGTCAAAAAGGATGGGGAGTGGAAGGTAGGGGTGAGGCAGAATGCCTGGGGACCCTTGTCCAGACCCGTGGGTGAGACACTATCTATATTCACTTGAGGTGGGTCCTGGGTCAGTCCACCTCACCCTGCCTTTGAAGCTGGCAGCCCTCCGCGGTCCCTGATTCACCAGGGACGGGGGTGGGTGCAACTGAGGCCTCTTCTGCCCACATGTCCATCCATCTGTCAGTCCACCTGTCTGTCTGTCCATCCATTTGGACAGGTGCTCATCATGGACCATCCCAGCATGCGCATCTTGTCATCCTGCTGCAAAATGTCAGACATCCTGGCTGAGGGTATCACCAGTAAGTTGACTCCCTGCCCCACGCCCTCTGGGGGGACCTGAGTGTAGGCCCCCCAAATGTGGGTCCCCCAGTCTTCCCCCAAATGGTCCAGAACTCCCAAGTATGCGGCTCCCTGGATATATAGCATCAAGCGTGTGACCCTCCCAAGCATGCTCTTCAGATGTGCAGCCTGAGGGTGGAGCCCTGTGATGTGCAGACCACACATGCAGGGCTCCTGGGCTAGACCCCTAAGGGGTCAGCTGCTCAGAATGTGCAGCCCCTGTGTGTGGAGCACCATGTAGGTCCCCCAGGGTGGACTCTGCATGTGTGTGACCCCCTGAGTGCACAGCCTTTTATGGGAGACCCCCAGGAGGATGTGTCTGCCCACATGGCATTTAGCTCCTTGACCCCTGGGTGTGCACCTCCTGCTTAGGACCCTCAGGGAGTGTGGCCCCTCAGGCATCCGACCCTCCTCCCCAAGTGTCCAGCTCTCCAAGTCTGCAGCCCCCCATGTGCTCCCTGCTCTAATCCCCCCACCCCTGTGCACCCGTTTCTCTGATCCTTCAAGTCGTTGAAGACATCAATAAGCGGCGAGAGCCCATCCCCAGCCTGGAAGCCATCTATTTGCTGAGCCCCACAGAGAAGGTGCCTGCAGGAGTGCCGGGGGTCTCTGTGTGTGCACATGTGTGTACTGTATTTGCACATGTACACATTCACATGTGCATGCATGTGTGTTATGTATGTGTGTGCACGTGCCTGTAGGTGTGCACGTATACATGTCCGTACATATGTGTGTGTACATGTATGAGCGTACGTGCATGTGAGTTACATGCACACCTGTATATATGTGGGCACGTGTATGTGCGTGCCTCTGTGCTTGTATGCACACGTATGTGCGGCATGGACAGATAGCAGCTGGGGGCAGGACAGAGGGTGGGTCTAGGGGTGTGGAGCCAGCCTGGAAAGTGATTGCATCCTCCAGTCAGTGCAGGCCCTGATCACAGACTTCCGGGGCACCCCAACCTTCACCTACAAAGCAGCCCATGTCTTCTTCACTGACAGTAAGTGGGGAGGTCCTGGGGCAGGGAAGCCAGGGAGAGGGGATACGGGGCTGCTCTGGCCTGACCGCCCCCCTGCCCCAACCTCAGCCTGCCCGGAGCCCCTGTTCAGTGAGCTGGGCCGCTCTCGGGTAGCAAAGGCGTTGAAGACCCTGAAAGAGATCCATCTTGCCTTCCTACCCTACGAGGCCCAGGTATGGCCATGCTAGTAATGGGCAGAGGCAGGGGCTCAGGACCAAAGGTGCACAGGTTCCCTCAGAAACAGACAGTGGGATGAGAATTTGAGCATGAGGAAAGGGACTGCCATAGGGAGTGAGAAGGGGAAGGAGCATTTGTCTGTGAGCAACTGGACTTCCCTCCCCCTGGAACCTCAGGAGTGCAGCAGTGGCAGCAGCGTGGTGGAGCACTCCTCCTTGTCCCACCCTAGGGGAGGGAGCTGGGGTATATGATCCCCCAATTCCCCCAGGCCTGGGTTGGGGGCTGTCCCCCGCCTGCCCCATGGATGGCAGAGCCAGCTCTAGGGACCAGGGAAAGCCCCAGAGAGAGGCAGGTGCTGGTGGCTGGAAGTTGGGCGGATGTGCACTTACTGGGTGGCTCTGGCCCTCCCAGGTGTTCTCCCTGGATGCCCCCCACAGCACCTACAACCTGTACTGCCCATTCCGGGCAGGGGAGCGGGCACGGCAGCTGGAGGCGCTGGCCCAACAGATCGCCACCCTGTGTGCCACGCTGCAGGAGTACCCAGCCATCCGCTACCGCAAGTGGGGACCCCACCCCAATATCGCCCCGATCTTGACCCCACCCTACAGCCAGCCTTTCACTTCTTCTGACCCCAGGCCCAGTCTTCACTCTGGTCTCTGGCCTCTGGCTTGGCTATTCAGCTCCATCCTTGATGCCCATCCTTGACTCCCCAGCTGTGCCCGACACTCCCCGCCTCACACCCTGATGCTTCATGTCTGCCCTCCCTCCCCCCAGGGGCCCAGAGGACACGGCCCAGCTAGCCCATGCTGTCCTGGCCAAGCTGAACGCCTTCAAGGCCGACATGCCCAGCCTGGGAGAGGTGAGTGGGAGTGCTGGGGAGGGGTGAGGCCTGCCAGGGTCAAAGTCAGTGTCCTCACCCCTGCCCCCCACCCCAGGGCCCTGAGAAGACTCGCTCCCAGCTACTGATCGTGGACAGAGCCGCAGACCCCGTGTCTCCGCTGCTGCATGAGCTCACGTTCCAGGCCATGGCCTATGACCTGCTGGACATTGAGCATGACACGTACAGGTGGGCGGGCCAGGAACGCAGCTCCCTCCGCCCCGACGGACCTGGGGCCCTGGCCCTCAGCTGATACCCCTGGCCTCCCCCCTCCGCCCCCGTCCCCTGTCCCAGGTATGAGACCACGGGGCTGAGCGAGGCGCGTGAGAAGGCCGTGCTGCTGGATGAGGACGATGACCTGTGGATGGAGCTGCGCCACATGCACATTGCCGACGTGTCCAAGTGCGTGGCTGCCGGGGCCAGGCGGTGTGGGTCCCTCTGCACGTGGTCCCCACCCACGTCTGCACCAGCGCCTCCCTTCTCCCCCATGGAGTGCCTGGTGCTTGGTCAGGTGACCCCTGGATGCACTTCCGCCCTCAGAGATAGCCTCTCCACATGACCCACCCCAGTCTAGCCATGTGCCCTGCCCCTCTGCCAGGCCTGGCTCCCTCCCTCACCCCTTGGGGGAGGGGGGGTCACCTCTCACCCAACCTGGCCCCACCCCCTCAGCTGTACCCTGGCCATGTGACCCCTCCACACTTTCCACAAGCTGCAACCTTAGCTGCAACCCAACCTCACCCTCCTCGCCAGGAAGGTCACGGAGCTTCTGAAGACGTTCTGTGAGAGCAAGAGGCTGACCACCGACAAGGTAGGGGTGGGCCCGGGCAGGAGGGGCAGCTAGGGGGCGGGGCTCCTGGGGGGGCGCAAGGGTGGGCGGGGCTTAGCCTTACACGGCCTCCGGCCCCTCCCACGCTGGCCCCCAGGCCAACATCAAAGACCTCTCCCACATCCTGAAAAAGATGCCTCAGTACCAGAAGGAGCTAAACAAGGTGAGTGTCGGTGGGTCAGGGAGAGAGTACCGGGAGGCGGTGTGCCTCTGTGCCTCTGCTTTGGTGCAGCCTGTTACCCCAACGCCTTCCCCTTACCCCGCAGTATTCTACACACCTGCATTTAGCCGATGACTGCATGAAGCACTTCAAGGGTTCTGTGGAGAAGCTGTGCAGTGTGGAACAGGTGGGGCGGGGCTCGGGAGGCGGGGCCTGTATGGGGTGGGGCCTTGGGAGGGGTGGGACCCTGGGAAGAGAGGGGCCTTGGAGGGGTGGAGTCTGTGGGAGGGGCTGGGTCTGTGAAGGGGCAGGGTCTCTGGAGAGGCGGGGCCCAGAAGGTCTCCCCAGGGACGCTGGGGTTATCCCTGCCCGCCCCATCCCACCCCACTGCCCATGTGGTGGCCGTGGGGACAGCTGGCCCTCATCCCACAGGACCTGGCCATGGGCTCCGACGCAGAGGGCGAGAAGATCAAGGATGCCATGAAGCTGATAGTGCCGGTACTGCTGGACACGGCGGTGCCCGCCTATGACAAGATCCGGGTCTTGCTGCTCTACATCCTGCTACGGAATGGTACCCCCATTCACCTGGGTTTCCTATGATCCTGGGAACCCCCCAACCCCACAGCCCCCCGTTTTCAGGATGCCCCCACTCTCCAGGAATGTCAACCCCATAGACACCCTTCTGGACCCTGAGAGCCCCCTTCTGTTGAGCTGGGGGACCCCCATGGACATGAGGCACCTCATTGACATGAAGACCCCAAATATGTGACTCCTCCAAACTTGGTCCCTAATTTGGGAATCCTCCGACCTGTCCCCTCAGGGCTCCCCATCCAGAATTCTAGCACCTCGATTCCCCCCCTTACACTAACCCCAGGGGCTCCCTTGGTCCTGGAACCTCCTCTCCTCACCCCAAACCCCCTTAGCCCAGAAGTCTACTCAGTTACCTGTTTCCCCTCCACCCCTCTCTAAGCCCCCCATGCGCTGCTCCCACATGAGTCCCCCCACCCCAGGTGTGAGCGAGGAGAACCTAGCCAAGCTGATCCAGCATGCCAACGTGCAGGCGCACTGCAGCCTCATCCGGAACTTGGAGCAGCTGGGGGGCACCGTCACCAATCCTGGGGTACGTGGGGCGGAAGGCGGGGGTGGGGGTAGAAAGAGTCAGCGTGGGTCCTAGGGCACAGAGAGTGCTCAGTCTGGTGCTAGGTGAGATGTGGTCAGAGTCCTGGACCTGGGGGCGGAGGTGTGGGACATGTGGCCAGAGTCCTTAGGATGGAAAACAGGGTCTCAGCCTTGGGGATAGGGCACACAGTAAGACCCGGGCTCCTGGAGGTCTAAGGGACCCCCGCTCTGCCACCTAGCACACACACCACTTTCTTATGCTCAGCTCTTGGCTTAGCCTCTTCTCTCTCTCTCTGGCCCTGCATGGACCACCTCCGTTGGCTCTGCCTCCACCACTGACCTGCACCGCTCTTATGTCCCTGTGCCCTTGCGCTCTCTCTTTGCCCCCATCTCTGCCTCAGTCCCCTGTCTACCTCCCTGTCACCCCATCTCTTTGCTCCTCATTTCTCTGTGTCCGTGTTTCTCTCTGTTCTCATTTTTCTCTGCCTCTTCTCCCTTTGTTCCACATCTCTCTTTTTCTCTCTGTTCCCCGTCTCTGTCCCCGTGTGTGCCCTCTCTGTTTCCCCTTCTCTCTCTTTTCTTGCCCCATCTTTTTCTGTTCCTGTCTTTTTCTTTCACTGCATCTGTATTTCTCTCTTTTCATCTCTCTCTCTTTCTCTGTTCCTTTCCTCCGTCTTTGTCAGCAACCTTCCCAAGCAAATGAGGCTCCCACCCCATCTGTGACCTGCTTCCTCCGCAACCCCCCCACCCTGCCCTGCCCCTGCTAGGGCTCAGTCCCCTCAAGCCGACTGGAGCGCAAGGAGCGCCTGGAACCCACCTACCAGCTGTCCCGCTGGACTCCAGTCATCAAGGACGTGATGGAGGTATCGCTGGTGGGGGCACAGGATGGTGGCGGGGGGAGGGGCTGACCCCCCCCCCCCCAGTTCATGCCCTTGTGCAGTCAGTGGCTCGGCCTCCCTCCTCTTCTCATGCTAAGTCATGGGGCACTGTAGAAAATCCATCATTACTGACATCCCCAGCACCTGATCTGTCCGGCCGGGGCTCCCACCTCTCTAAACCTGTCCGTCTCTTTCCCTGCCTCCTGGAGGCATCACCTGCCCATCCGGGGAGCCCAAAGCAGCAACATCAAAAAGTAATCAGCCTCCCGGCTGCTGTCCTCGTGGAGTCCTGACACCTCCCACTTGGGGGTCCAGCAACCTTTGGCCCCCTTATTCCCATGGACCTTTGATACTTAGACACCTGGGTCCCTGAGGGCCCAGTGACTTAGACTCCTGGGTCCCTGATGAGCTGGAGCAGGATAATTTCTGGGTCCTTAAGGGTTGGGGGCCTTGACTCCTGGGTCCCCAAGGGCTGGGGGCCCCAGCTCTTGGGATCCCAAGGGGCTGGGAATAGTGATTTCTAGATCCCCAAGGGACTGAGAGTGGTGACTCCTGGGTCTCTGAGGAACTGGAGCAGAAGGATAATGCCTGAGTCCTTAAGGGGCTGGGGGAGACTCTAGGTGGCGCAATCAGTTAAGCATTTGCCTATTAACCAAGAGGTTGGAGGTTCGAATCCACCCACAGGTACCTCAGAAGAAAGGCCTGGCAACCTGCTTTGAAAACATCACAGCCTTTAAAACCCTATGGAGCACAGTTCTACTCTGCACACATGGGGTCGTCATGAGTTGGAATCGACTCGAAGGCAACTGGTTAGGGGCTGGGGGCCTGGATTCCTGGGTCCCCAGGGGGCTGGAGTTTGGTGTAGGTGGTGCCTCCTGTCTGTGGGATCTTGGCCCCTGAACACACCCAGGGGGACTCTAGACTCTGCTCCACTGCTTGGGGCTTCACGTCTAAACCTGCCTCTCGGGCACCCCAGGATGCCGTGGAGGACCGGCTGGACCGGAAGCTGTGGCCCTTTGTGTCTGACCCTGCCCCCACGGCCAGCTCTCAGGCTGCCATCAGGTGAGGGCCTGGGTATGCTGGGGGGCTGGGGAGCCCACCTGCCAGGGCTGACCTCTGCCCCCAGCAGTGCCCAGGCCATTGGATGACGGCATGGTTGGGGGTCTCCTGCCTGGACTGACCTCTGCCCCTCCCCCACACAGCGCCCGCTTTGGCCACTGGCACAAGAACAAGGCGGGTGTGGAGGTGCGGGCAGGACCCCGGCTGATTGTATACGTTGTGGGCGGCGTGGCCATGTCAGAGATGAGGGCCGCCTATGAGGTGACTAGAGCCACTGAGGGCAAGTGGGAGGTACTCATCGGTAAGTAACCTGGGCTGGGGGTGGGGGCGGTGAACACGGGGTCCTGGGGCAGGGCAGGGTGGGGAGCTGGACTCCCCCGTTCCTGGATCCCTGGGACGTGGGGATCTGGGGTCCTTGGGGAGAGAGCTGGACTCCCCCATTCTTTGATCTCTGAGGGGTGGGGACCTGGGGTTCCTGGAGGGGTGTTGGATTCCTGGGGGGCTGGAACCTGGGGCCCCTGGAGGAGGGGTGACAGACTCCCCCATTCCTGGATCCCTGAGAGGCTGGGTTGGACTCGTAGGTTCTTTAGAAGGGTGGGGGCTGACAGCTCATTCCTGGGCCCTAAAGGGCTGGAATCTAGAGTCCTTGGGGGCTGGGGTTAGGATCCATCGGTGGAGGGGAGAGGTGGATGCCTAAATCCCTGGGGGAGGGGGCGGGGGGCTAGACTTCTAGGGTTCTGAGGGGCTGGGGCTTGGGTTCCCAGGGAAGGGGTCACTGGGGACTGGACTCCTGTGTTGCTAGAGCTCTAGACTCATGGGTCCTTAGGGTCAGGGGCCTGGGCTGGGACCCTGGCAGCGGCCCCACCTGCCCAGCCATCCTTTCTGCCCAGGCTCCTCGCACATTCTCACCCCCACCCGCTTTCTGGATGACCTCAAGACACTGGACCAGAAGCTGGAGGACATTCCCCTGCCCTGACCCTCCCCGCCCCCTCACCCCCGCCCATTGCAGATAAATAAACTCCTCCCACCTGCCTGTCAGTCCATGGTCACCTTGCTTTCTTTCTGAGGGAGCACCTGGGAGCTGTGCTGGGCCAGCCTCCCTTGGTCCCATTCCCAGATCTGTGCCTCAGGCCCCACCCCACCTTATTGCCTGCCAGAACCCTTCCGTGACACCTGCCCCTGCCTGAGAGTCCTCCCCAGCCCCCAAGGACATCTTAACCCCTCAAGGAGGCTAAGAACTTGGCCTTCAGTTGGAATATTGGCTCCAAGATTTACTAGCTGGGAGGCCGACCCACTGACTCCCCCATCGGGAAAATGGTATCAATAATACCAGCTGCTTTGCAGAGGGGATCACAGAGACACTGCAGGTAAAGCTGACAACATTGGACATGTGACAGCTGCTGTGATTTCATTGTCACTAAAATTATTTTGGCAGCTCCAAAGGAACTATTAGTGTTATTATTAACAAGCAGTCCAGCCTCTGTATCCTGCCCCCCCCCCCCCGCCACCTCCCACCCTGCACCACCCTGAGAACTGTCCCAGCAGGGCCTGCACCACAGGAGGCCGGGGTATTCTCCAGCTCCTGGGGATGAGAGCCAGCATATGTGACAATGGGAAGCAAGTTAGTACTCTCCCTGCTCTGTGGCTCGTAACTGCAGGACTTACTCCGAGCCTTTACAGGGCTACAATTCGTGCTTATTCACAGCACGAATAAGACCGAGAGGACCCTTCTCTCTGGAGGCACAAGCCCACAGTCAGGCAGATACTCTGCAGCAGAGGAGGCTATGGGAGCCCAGAGGACACCAGCCAGTCTGGGGGTGGTTGGGGAAGGCATCCTGGAGGAGGAGGTGAAGTTTGAGTTGAGAATGAAGATGAAAAGGAGTGAGGGAAGAGAAATGTTGTTGTTAGGTGCTGTCGAGTCAGTTCTGACTCATAGCGACCCTATGCACAACAGAATGAAACACTGCCCGGTTCTGCGCCATCCTTATACTCGTTATGCTTGAGCTCATTGTTGCAGCCACCGTGTCAATCCACCTTGTTGAGGGTCTTCCTCTTTTCCGGTGACCCTGTACTCTGCCAAGCATGATGTCCTTCTCCAGGGACTGATCTCCCCTGACAACATATCCAGAGTATGTAAGACACGGTCTTGCCATCCTTGCTTCTAAGGAGCATTCTGGTTGCACTTCTTCCAAGACAGATTTATTTGTTCTTTTGGCAGTCCATGCCATATTCAATATTCTTCGTCAACACCACAATTCGAAGGCGTCAACTCTTCTTCGGTCTTCCTTATTCATTGTCCAGCTTTCACATGCATATGATGATCTACAAACTTAAGAGTTGGCAGTTTGAACGAACTCGGCAGCACCGCAGAGGAAAGGCCTGGCGACCTGCGTCCATAAAGATGACAGTCAAGCAAACCTATGGGGCCTAGTTCTACTCTGTAATATAGGGAGTAGACCTGAGTCAGAACTGACTCCATGGCAACTGGTTTGGTTTTTTGGTTTTGGGTCAGTGGGAAAGCCAAATAGAAAGGATTTGAACAGGGGCAGGTAGGAGCCCGTTTAATACTGCCAGTCTGACAGCGATGGGGCTCTGCGGGCATCCGTGCCTGGGGAGGAATGTGGGGTAGGCCAGTGGGAAGCTGGGCACAGCGCCCGTTGGTGGAGACGTACTTATTTCCACTCTGTCCCCTCTGGGGCTGAGGCCTATGCCGGTCTGGGAGCAGGACCGTGTCGATGAAGACAGGACACCCGAGACCCTCTTTCCACTCCCCCTGAAGGCTTGACCTTGATTTTTGGGTGGCATTTTTAAACCCTTCCAGGAATGCAAGAAAATCTATGGATGATCTTCCCAGAAAAGGTGCACACAGTTTTGCAGGCAAAAGGTCTTAGAAAGGAAAAGCACAAACCTCTGTAATCTGCGAGTCCGCTCGAGGTAGTCGCGTGAACCGGGCAGGGTTTAAGTGCGGGAGAAACTGGGTCTGCGCGGACCCCTGAGGCCGACTGCCCTGGATGCGCGGCGGCCCGGCCTGCTTTGCCAGGCAACCTTTTCAATTGGCAGGCAACGGAGCGAGTGGGAGGGAGATGGTTTCCAAGTTTAAAATTTAAACCGTCCTCCTTGGGGGAAGCCTCGGTTTCCCCACGAGACCCGCTCGTGTAGGTGAGCGCTGTGCGCACCAGGGGGCGCTGGGGCCCAATTTTCCGAATTCTTTGTTCCATCACGTGTGTAACTGAAGCTTGGGTAACTCCTCAGAGAACAGGGAAGTAGTAGGTCAGGGGTTATTCAATAGTTCTCGGCGGCGGCAAAAATGTTGCTTAAACCACCGCAGCATTTGTTCTTTATAACTAGGTAAGGTTTGGTGGGTGTTTTTTTTTTTTTTCCAACGTCACGATGTCTTTGCTCCAAGGACGTTTCATTGATTCTACAAATATTCACGGCCCTCTATGAGTGACAGCAGCTGGCATTATCAAGCCCTGATGGGTGCCAGGCATCGTACCAAGCCCTCCACACCCAGGACGCTGAATCCTGGCCACCACCCTGCTCAGAACACTTTTGTGGCTTCCCACTGCACACGTTTAAAATCCAAGCTCTCCGAAACAAGTCAGACACAGAAGGACAAATACTGAAGAATCCCACTTCTATGAAATACTTAGAACAGGCAAATGCATATAGAGACAAACGTTTATTAGAGGTTACCAGGGGCTGGGGGGAGAGGGAAAGGGGAGTTATCACTTAAGGGGTGCCGAGTTTCCCTTTGTTGTTGTTTGCGGCTGTCCAGTCAGCCTTCGACTCAGGGCAGCTCCATTCACAACAGAACGAAAGGCTCCCTGGTCCTGCCTCATCCCGGTGCTTGGTTGCAGATCCGACATTGTAAAGTTGATTGCCAGGCTTTTCTTCCTAGTCTGCCGTCATCAGGAAACTGTGCTGAAAGCTCCGCATCATAGCCACACGCCAGCCTCCACTGATAGACAGGCGGTGCCTGAGCGTGAGATGCCTTGGCTGGGCATCGAACCCAGGTCTCCCTCATGGAAGACAAGAACTCTACCACCAAACCACTGCCGCCACCATTGAGAGCTTGTTTAGGGGCATGAAAAATATATGAAAATGGATAATGGTGATGGTTGCACAACATGGTGAATGTAATTTATGTCACTGAATTGTGCACTTAAAAATGGTTCAAATGGCACGTTTTCTTACATACTTTATACCACATACAAGCTCCCCTCTCTGCACCCCGCAAGGTCCCTCCCCAGCTCCATTCCCCACCACCCACTTGAATGCCCACAGCACTTGGGCCACACTGAACTCACTGCTGTTTCTCCAACACACGATGCACTTCCTGCCACAGGACCTTTGCACTTGCTATTCTCCCCACCTGCAATGCTGTTCCCGTAGATCTTTGCACCCCTCCCTCTTTGTCATCTTAGCTCAAGCGTCACCTCCTCGGAGAAGCCTGTACTTTATTTCCTGATAGCAATTATCAGTACTTGCTGTGGTTTCTTGGTGGTGGTTTTCCTGTCCTGTGGAATGGCTCCCACTCTGGATTTGGCTGGTTGCTTCCTTGTGACCTCATAGACCTTGTTTCTTAGTGCCCCCCACCCCACCCCCTGCCCTGCAGTTTTCATTGTAAACAGGTTGTAAGAAGGACAGGCTGGATTAGAATCGGGGTCAGAGGAGGCCAAAGGAGAATTGCTCTAGTGAGACTGGGCGCTTCCGGTTTTGTCACACCCAGTAACCAGTTGCCACAGCGTCGACTCCAACCCATGGTGAACCCATGTGTGTCAGAGTAGAACTGTGCTCCACAGTTTTCTTTCTTTCTTTCTTTTTTATTTATTGTGCCTTAGATGAAAATTTATAGCTCAAGTTAATTTCTCATTCAAAAATTTGCACGCATATTGTTTTTTGACATTGGTTGTAATCCCTGCAATGTGACACCACACTCCCCCTTTCCACCCCGGGTTCCCTGTGTCCATTCAACCAGTCACTGTCCCTTCCTGGCTTCTCAGCCTGCTTTTGGACAGGAGCTGCCCATTTGGCCTCGTGTATCTGATTAAATTAAGAAGCACATTCCTCACGTGTATTATTTTTTGTTTTATAATCCTGTCTAGTCTTTGTTTGAGGAGTGGGCTTCGGGAATGGTTTCAGTTCTGTGTTAACAGAGCATCTGGGGACCATAGCTTCGGGGGTTCCTCCAGCCTCTGTCAGACCATTAAGTCCGGTCTTTTTGTATGAATTTAATTCTGTTCTACATTTTTCTCCTACTCTGTCTGGGACTCTTTGTTGTGTTCCCTGTCAGGGCAGTCATTGGTGGTGGCTGGGCACCATCTAGTTCTTCTGGACTCAGGCTGGTGGAGTCTCTGGTTCATTTGCT
The DNA here is from genome assembly GCF_030014295.1 of Loxodonta africana. Lineage (NCBI taxonomy): Eukaryota > Metazoa > Chordata > Mammalia > Proboscidea > Elephantidae > Loxodonta > Loxodonta africana. The sequence continues at coordinate 11,797,056 of NC_087344.1, forward strand.
CCTTTAGTCCTTTGGGCTAGTATTTTCCTTGTGTCTTTGATTTTCTTCACTTTCCTTTCCTCCGAGTGGAATGGGACCAACAGATATATCTTAGATGGCTGCTCGCAAGCTGTTAGGACCCCAGACGCTACTCGCCAAAGTGGGATGTAGAACGTTTTGTTTATAAACTATGTTATGCCAATTGACCTAGATGTCCCCGAAAGCTCCATAGGGTTTTCAGTGGCAGATTTTTCTGGAGATTGCCAGGTCTTTCTTCCGAGGTGCTTCTGGGTGGATTTGAACCTCCAACTTTTCGGTTAGCAGCCAAGTGCTTAACTATTTGTGCCAGCCACGGACCCCCATCGTATCATATCAGGGGGTCGGTAATGTTGTGTTGCTGTGATCGATGGGTGGGTTTGTATGGTGGCCCTTTGGTCCCCACCATCTCTCCACTTACAGGTGTTAGCCTCCATCCATCACCTCCTGAGAGCCATTTTCCAACTCTCTCATGCCTTCCACTGGAATCAGCTGGGATTCTTATTCAAAGAAGAATCCCCAGATGGTGCAAACAGTTAACACACTCAGCTGCTCACTGAAAGGTTGGTGGTTCAAATCCACCCAGCGGTGCCATGGAAGAAATGCCTAATGATCTGCTTTCGAAAGTCACAGCCATTGAAAACCCAGTGGAGCACATTTCTACTCTGTCACACATGGGGTCACCATGAGTCAGAATCAACTTGATGGCATCTGGTGGGTTTTTTTTTTCCCCCTTCTTCAAAGAACTTTCCCTCAGCAACTAGTTGGTTTGTACGGAAAGTCACAGCCTAATACATTTTCTCACCTTTTATTTGTGGAATACCCGGGGTGTCTGGACACTGGAGCTCAGCAGGAAGGCCTGGGTGGGGATATTGGTGTTCACGTGGTAAGCCTATAGAAAGCACCTAGTTACTACTATTTCCATTACAGTTATTATTATTATTATTTCAATACTCTAATGGAATTCAAAGTCCCTGAGTGGTGCAAACGGTTACGCACTGACTACTAACCAAAAGGTTGGCGGTTTGAACCCACCCACTAGTTTCTCAGAAGACAGGCCTGGTGGTCTGCTTCCAAAATGTCACAGCCTTGAAAACCCTATGGAGCACAGTTCTACTCTGACGCAACAGTTGGAATCAACTTGGCAACTAACGTCAGCAACTAATCTAAAGGTCAGCAGCTTGAACTCGCCCAGTGGTGTCATGGAAGAAAGGCTTGGCAATCTGCTTCCCTAAAAATCTACAGCCAAGAAAACCCTATGGAGCAGCTCTACTCTAACACACGAGGTGGCCATGACTTGGAATTGATGGCAATCGGTTTTTTTTTTTTTTTTTTTAGTGGGGTCTGGCCCTGGTCTGGGTGCACTGGTGTGTGCCGAGTGGAGGGATGGGCAGAGTGAGAAAAGGAGACCTCGGGTGAACATTGATGCTTTGGAAGGCCTGATGGCACATGTAGGATGAAGTGAGCCTTTATGTTCTTGAGGTGGGCACGCTGGTGATCGCCTTTAAATACAGGTGTGAGTTCTCCGCCCTGTGGCATGAAGTGCCCTTTCTAGAACAATAACTCATCAAAGTTCCTGGCCACCGCTCATCTGTCAGTTTGTCATGCTCTGGTGGCTTGAATGTTGCTGTGATGCTGGAAGCTTGGCACCAGTATTTCAAATACCTGCAGGGTCACCCATAGTGAACAGGTTTCAGCAGACCTTCCAGACTAAGACAGACTAGGAAGAAAGGCCTGGCAATCTACGTCTGCAGATTAACCAATGAAAGCCTTATGAATCGCAACAGAACACTGTCTAACTCACTTGCTTTAGACACATCACTGGAAGGGATCAGTCGCTGGCGAAGAACATCATGTTTGGTGAAACGGGGTCGACAAGGGTGAGGGAGACCCTCAGTGAGATGGATTGACACCATGGCCACAACGATGGACCTGAACACACTGAAGATCATGAAGATGGTGCAGGACCAGCGAATGTTTTGTTCTGTTATACGTGGGGTCGCCACGAGTCAGAACCGACTCGACGGCAACTAACAACTTTGTTGAAAGACAGAAAAGTCCAGGGCCAAGTGGACCTGGTGACACGGGGGACCCTGGCAGAGCCAGGGGAGCAAAGCAAGGGGTCTTGGAAGTCTCTGGAGGGGTTTAGTGGCCCCAGGCAGGAAGTGACTGTGACTCAATGGGACCAAGGATGAGCAGGTCTGGGCAAGGAGGACTTGGGTCCCCAGGCCATGGGCAGGTTGGCTGAGGAAGGCTCAGGGAAGTGAGAAAAGTGAAGAAGGGAGGAGCCTAGAGTCCCAGGGGCACCCGAACCTTGAGGAAGCGAGGGCAGCTTCCCTTTTTTGCGTGTGAAATTGCTCAAATTCTTGAAGCATAAGCTAACCAACGGCTGCTTCGAAGAACATTGTGAAAAGGCATTTCCCCATGAGTGCGAAGGTTCCGCTCCGGAAGGTTCTGCTCCAGAAGTTTCCGCTCCGGCGGGGCCTGAGCCGCGGATCCCAGGGTTGGGGTACCAGGACAAGAAGGACACATCCTGGGTGGGGGCCCCTGCACCTTGGGTGGCCACAGTTTCCTTTCGAGACCATTCAGAGTCTCAAAATCTCTGTCAGAGGCTGGGGAAATTCTGGAAAAATAGTAATAACAAAAGGTGACATTTATGAAACATTCACTAGGTGTCTTGTCCTGTGTTGTTGGGAGTAGCCACCGAGTTGGCTCTTTTCACGGTGACCCCATGCACAGTAGAACAAAACATTGCCCGGTCCTGCACCATCTTCAAGATTGTTGGTCTGCTTGAGTCCACTGTGTAGTCTGAGTGCCTTCTAACTCGGGGGCTCATCTTCCAGCACTGTATCAGACAATGTTCTGTTGTGACCCATAGGGTTTTCATTGACTAATTTTGGGAAGTAGATCGCCAGGCCTTTCTTCCTAGTCTGTCTTAGTCTGGAAGCTCTGCTGAAACCTGTCCACCGTGGGTGACCCTGCTGGTATTTGAAATTCCAGTGGCATAGCTTCCAGCATCCTAGCAACACGCAGGCCACCACGGTAGGACAAACTGACAGACGGATGGTGGCCATATCCTACACCAAAGATGAAACCCATTGCTGTTGAATAGATACCAACTCATGGCAACCACATGCCTTCGAGAGTAGAACTGCCCCATAGAGTTTTCTTGGCTGTATGTTTTAGAGGAGCTGATCACCAGGCCTTTCTCCTGAGGCACCAATGAGTGGGTTCAAACATCCAATCTTTTTAACTAGTAATCAAATGTTTAACTGTTCGCACCACTGACCTTCCTTGTCCTATAGGCTATGTAACAACACATAATGCAGTCATTTAGTCCTCACCACAACCCTGTAAAAAAAAAAAAAAACTCCAAACTCATTGCCATCAATTCCGATTCATAGCGACCCTATAAGACAGAGTAGAATTGCCCCATAGGGTTTCCCAGGCGCAGCTGGTAGACTTGAACTGCCAACCTTATGAGTAGCAGCCGTAGCTCTTAACCACCACACCACCAGGGCTCCACAACTGTGTAAGGCGATCACTAATGATGATCGCATTTTACAGATGGGGAAACTGAGACCCAGCAGTGCTCAGCCACTTGCCCAAGATCACACAGCTAGTAAGTAGCCGAGATGGGACTTGATCCCAGGAATGGGGCGCTGGCTTCCTTGTGAATAATCACTGCACCAACCTTGAATTTCCTTCAGCCTTTGTGCCCTTTGAGTTCCTTAGATGCCCTGGCAGAGTTGGGAGGAAGGGTGGGGCAGGGAGAGGCTGGGGAGACAGCTCATCCCGGGTGGGCAGGGCTCCAGGAGATGGGCTAGGTGGAGAGGGGTTCCGGGAAACTGTTGCTCGCCCCCCAGACTTTGCCCTCACACACCCTCCCCACTCTGTGCACCCCCTGGTATGTGTACCCCCCGTGGTGTGAGTGGGAGAAAGCACTGGCTACAAGTAAAGACTTTGGATCAGGCCAGTCTGGATCGGAATCCTACATGGCCATGAGACATAGTGAAAATGGCGCAACCTTACCAGGCCTGCAGTTCCCCATCTGTGAAATGGGCCTAATCATGCTGGGCTGTTTTGATCATTCAGGGAGGAGGGCTGAGGCACTTGGTTGAGGCTGAGGGGTGGGGGTGGCAAATTTATTTCAGGAAGCTGCGGCCAGACGCACGGCACCCCCCATTATAGTCCACTCACAGTTCCTCAATTAGGGGGAGTGATGTGGTTTACTTTCTAAATGCCTCCTTTCCCTACTTTCTTGGTTACTCCAAGGGGGAGCTTTTATTTTACAGACTTTTCTATTCTTGAATTCTTTTTTAGGGCAAAGATATTTTGCTTATCATTCCTTTAAAAGAATCTGAAAGAAGAAGAAAAAAAAAAAAACCACCAAATCAGTTGCCATCCAGTCAGCTCCAACTCAGGGTGATCCCGTGGGTGTCAGAGTAGAATTGTGCCCCATAGGGTTTTCCACGACTGATTTGGGGATGCTGATTGCTGGGCCTTTCTTCTGACCCGCCTCTGGGTAGACTCAAACTGCTAACATTTTGGTTGGCAGCTGAGCATATCCACTGTTTGCACCACCCAGGGAATAAAAAAAAAAGCCACATCAATATTCCTAAAATAATACTTTTGTTTTTTAAAGGAAAGCGGGGATGGTGGTCGTGGCCATCCAGGGAACCCTCCCCTGTCCCCTTCTTGATGCTGAAACCCAGATCGCCTGGGTTCAAATCCCGGATCCTCCACACAGGGCTTCGTGACCCTGGACAAGTTGCTTAGTTACTCTCTTCCTCAGTCTCCCCTATTGTGAGGTGGAAACAATAGTCACAGCTTCCTCACTGGGTGGTTGTAGCGATTACGTGAGGTTGTGTGTGTATATTGCTCAGCACAGGGTTAAGCATTCAACAACTTGTTGTTTGTTGCCACCGAGTCCGTTCTGACTCATGGCCACCTGATGTGTGCATGCCATGATTTCCACCATCCAACCTCAAGGTCTTGCCCCAGGGCACAGCCACCCCTGTCCTCCCTGGGCCTGTTTGCTGGCAGCTCCTCACACTTCATTCTGCAAGGTGGATTCCCGGTGGGTGGGACTGCTGACGCAAACACTCCCGCGCTTCCTGAAGAAATGTGGCAGCATCCAAGGTGTTTTGTTTTTTTTTTTTTTTTGTACCTTAGATGAAGGTTTACAGAAAAAACTAGTTTCTCATCAAACGGTACACACGTTGTTCTATGACATTGGTTCTACGTTTTTCTCCAGCTCTGTCTGGGACCCTCTATTGTGATTCCTGTCAGAGCAGTCAGTGGTGGTAGCTAGGTACCATCTAGCTCTACTGGACTCAGTCTGGTGGAGGTGGTGGTAGATGTGGTCCATTAGTCCTTTGGTCAAATCTTTCCCCTGTATCTTTAGATTTCTTCATTCTTCCTTGCTCCCGAAGGGGTGAGACCAATGGAGTATCCTAATGGCCGCTCACAGGCTTTTAAGACCCCAGACGCTACTCACCAAAGTAGAATGTAGAACATGTTCTTTATAAGCTGTGTTATGCCAACTGAGCTGGATGTTCCTCAAAAACCATGGCTCCCACAAAAGGTGCTTATTTTTTATGCTCCGTCCCTCACCTGGAGAGGAACCAAGTGTCGAGGATTCTTTCCTGGTTTAGCAAAGCCACCTGTCCTCAGGACATTGTCAACAGGGCAACAAGTTATCCTCTGGGAAGGAGGCCAATCAGAAGCGTCTGCTTCATGGGGGAAGAGGGTGTCAGTTTTCACAGGATGGAGGACAAGCTTCTTTTGTTCAAATACCACTTCAAGGACAGATGTGTATCAGCAGAGAAGGTAACAAGCTGGTAACGGCTACAAATAGTTACAAAGTTCAACTGTATGGAGAGACCCTTTGTGGAAGCAGAAAGATCATTCCTCTCTCTGTGTCTCTCTATCTCTGTCTCTCTGTCACTGTATCTCTCTTGGTCTCTTTCAGTTTCTCTCTTGTCTCTGTCTCTGTGTTTGTCTTTCTGTCTTCCTCTGTCTCTTTTTCTCCCTCTGTCTCTGTTTTTTTCTGTCTCATGTCACTCTGTCTCTTGCTCTTTCTGTTTCTATTTCTTTTCCTCCTTCTCTGTCTCTTTCAGTAGCTGCAGGGGACAGAGAGACCACCTCGTGTCTTTTGAAAACTCTTGTTTTTTCAAATTATAATTTAAATGGTAAGGATTTGGTGGTGGTGGTTATATGACTATACGTATTTGTCACAGAGCTTCCTCAAAAAGGTGAATTTTATTGTTTTTAACTTACGCCTTAATAAACTCGATTAAAAAAAATACTTGGGAAAAACAGAACATTCGTGCAGTGTGTGTACAGTTGTCTGAAAGCATCACATGGAACACTTCAGATTGGTGCATTTTATTGTAGGGAAATTATACCTTACAACTGAACCAGCAAACTGAAAATCCTCACAACTGGACCGAAAAACAACATCATGATAAATGGCAAAGTAATCGCAGGTGTCAAGGATTGCATTTTACTTGGATCCACTATCAACGCCCATGGAAACAGCAGTCAAGAAATGAAACCATGTATTGCATTGGGCAAATCTGCTGCAAAAGACCTTTTTAAAGTGTTAAAAAGCAGGGATGTCCCTTTGATGACTAAGATGCGCCTGACCCAAGCCATGGTCTTTTCAGTCGCCTCACATGCATGTGAAAAAGCTCGACATGAAAAAAGAAGACCAAAGAATTGATGCCTTTGAATTATGGTGTTGGTTAGGAATATTGACTAAACCATGGGCTGACAGAAGAATGAACAAATCTGTCTTGGAGGAAGTACAGTTGTCCCTCAGTGTCCATGGGGGACTGGTTCCAGGACCCCCCTGCGGATACCAAATTCTGAGGACACCCAAGTCTCTTATATGAAGTAGCGTAGTATTTGCATGTAACCTACACACATCCTCCGTATACTTTAAATCATCTTTGTTATTTACAATACCTGATACAATGGAAATGCTGTGTCAATAGTTGCTCATGCTTACACTTAACACTTAAAGCTTTCTCAGTCTTTGCAAGGGTTTTATCATGACCCAGAGAGGCCATTTTTGCTATTGTAGGGGCAGCGCTAACACTTTCAAGAATTTCAACTTCTTTCTGCTTTATTGTGCAGATGGCCCGTTCTTTCTTGCTGACCTTGTGGCCCACTTTGGCAAGAGACAAGTGGCTTTTCATAAGATCTAAGACTTATTTTCTCCTCGAGGTCCCCTCTTAGCCTTTGAGGGATTGCTGTGACCACTTTGTTGCTTTTTAGGAGCCCTTTCTGTGCAGACACAAAGGGTGCACACAAAGGAAGGAGATGGAGGTAAGCAATGGTCAAACGGATGCTGGAGAGAGACTGAGCATCTGTGAGATGGCGGGAGGCTACAGCAGGGGATGCCTACACTTTGCTTCATTCGCGTGGATTCAGCGCAGTTCTTGGGGATCAGCAAATTTAAGTTTCCTTTTTGAAACTTTTTTTTTCCGAATATTTTCGAGCCTCAGTTGCTTGAATCTGCAGATGTGAAACTCACAGATACAAAGGGTAGACTGTATGGCCAGAATGTTCCTTAGAAGCAAGGATGGTGCCACTTCTTGTATACTTTGGACAGGACAACAAGAATGATCAATTACTAGAAAAGGACATCATGTTTGGTAAAGTGGAGGGTCAAGGAAAAAGAGAAACACCCTCCATGAGAACGACTGAAACAACAACCCCAATGATGAATGCCTTCAAACATACCAATGATTGTGAGGATGGCCCAGGACCAGGCAATGTTTTATTGTTATACATGAGGTTGCCATAAGTTGAAGCAACAAAGTTGATTTTTTTTGTTTTGTCTTCTTTTCCTTTTTTTATTGAACTTGAGATGAAGACTTACAGAACAAACTAGTTTCTCAGCAAACAGTTAGTACACACATTGTTCTATGACATTGGTTAACAACCCCATGACATGTCAACACTCTCCCTTCTCAACCCTGGGTTCCCTATTACCAGCTTTCCTGTTCCCTCCTACCTTCCAGTCCCTGACCCAGGGCTAGTGTGCTTTTTGTGTGTGTGTGTGTGTGTGTGTGTGTGTTTAAACTTTTATTGAGCTTCAAGTGAACGTTTACAAATCAAGTCAGACTGTCACATATAAGTTTATATACATCTTACTCCGTACTCCCACTTGCTCTCCCCATAATGAGTCAGCCCTTCCAGTCTCTCCTTTCGTGACAATTTTGCCAGCTTCCAACTCTCTCTATCCTCCCATCCCCCCTCCAGACAGGAGATGCCAACACAGTCTCAAGTGTCCACCTGATATAATTAGCTCACTCTTCATCAGCATCTCTCTCCTACCCACTGTCCCGTTCCCTCCATGCCTGATGAGTTGTCCTCGGGGATGGTTCCTGTCCTGTGCCAACAGAAGGTTTGGGGACCATGACCGCCGGGATTCCTCTAGTCTCAGTCAGACCATTAAGTATGGTCTTTTTATGAGGATTTGGGGTCTGCATCCCACTGATCTCCTGCTCCCTCAGGGGTTCTCTGTTGTGCTCCCTGTCAGGGCAGTCATTGATTGTGGCTGGGCACAAACTAGTTCTTCTGGTCTCAGGATGACGTAGGTCTCTGGTTCATGTGGCCCTTTCTGTCTCCTGGGCTCTAAGTTGTTGTGTGACCTTGGTGTTCCTCATTCTCCTTTGCTCCAGGTGGGTTGAGACCAATTGATGCATCTTAGATGGCCGCTTGTTAGCATTTAAGACCCCAGATGCCACATTTCAAAGTGGGATGCAGAGTGTTTTCATAATAGAATTATTTTGCCAATTGACTTAGAAGTCCCCTTAAACCATGGTCCCCAAACCCCCGCCCTTGCTCCGCTGACCTTCGAAGCATTCACTTTATCCCGGAAACTTCTCCGCTTTTGGTCCAGTCCAATTGAGCTCACCTTCCATGTATTGAGTGTTGTCCTTTCCTTCACCTAAAGTAGTTCTTATCTACTAATTAATCAGTAAAAAACCCTCTCCCACCCTCCCTCCCTCCCCCCCTCGTAACCACAAAAGTATGTGTTCTTCTCAGTTTATACTATTTCTCAAGATCTTATAATAGTGGTCTTATACAATATTTGTCCTTTTGCCTCTGACTAATTTCGCTCAGCATAATGCCTTCCAGGTTCCTCCATGTTATGAAATGTTTCACCGATTCGTCACTGTTCTTTATCGATGCGTAGTATTCCATTGTGTGAATATACCACAATTTATTTACCCATTCATCCGTTGATGGACACCTTGGTTGCTTCCAGCTTTTTGCTATTGTAAGCAGAGCTGCAATAAACATGGGTGTGCATATATCTGTTTGTGTGAAGGCTCTTGTTTCTCTAGGGTATATTCCGAGGAGTGGGATTTCTGGGTTGTATGGTAGTTCTATTTCTAACTGTTTAAGATGACGCCAGATAGATTTCCAAAGTGGTTGTACCATTTTACATTCCCACCAGCAGCGTATAAGAGTTCCAATCTCTCCGCAGCCTCTCCAACATTTATTATTTTGTGTTTTTTGGATTAATGCCAGCCTTGTTGGAGTGAGATGGAATCTCATCATGGTTTTAATTTGCATTTCTCTAATGGCTAATGATCGAGAGCATTTTCTCATGTATCTGTTAGCTGCCTGAATATCTTCTTTAGTGAAGTGTGTGTTCATATCCTTTGCCCACTTCTTGATTGGGTTGTTTGTCTTTTTGTGGTTGAGTTTTGACAGAATCATATAGATTTTAGAGATCAGGCACTGGTCGGAGATGTCATAGCTGAAAATTCTTTCCCAGTCTGTAGGTGGTCTTTTTACTCTTTTGGTGAAGTCTTTAGGTGAGCATAGGTGTTTGATTTTTAGGAGCTCCCAGTTATCTGGTTTCTCTTTGTCATTTTTCGTAATGTTTTGTATTCTGTTTATGCCTTGTATTAGGGCTCCTAGGGTTGTCCCTATTTTTTCTTCCATGATCTTTATCGTTTTAGTCTTTATGTTTAGGTCTTTGATCCACTTGGAGTTAGTTTTTGTGCTTGGTGTGAGGTATGGGTCCTGTTTCATTTTTTTGCAAAGGGATATCCAGTTATGCCAGCACCATTTGTTAAAAAGACTATCTTTTCCCCAATTAACTGACACTGGGCCTTTGTCAAATATCAGCTGCTCATATATGGATGGATTTATATCTGGGTTCTCAATTCTGTTCCACTGGTCTATGTGCCTGTTGTTGTACCAGTACCAGGCTGTTTTGACTACTGTGGCTGTATAATAGGTTCTAAAATCAGGGAGAGTGAGGCCTCCCACTTTCTTCTTCTTTTTCAGTAATGCTTTGCTTATCCGAGGCTTCTTTCCCTTCCATATGAAGCTGGTGATTTGTTTCTCTATCACCTTAAAAAATGACATTGGAATTTGGATCGGAAGTGCATTGTATGTATAGATGGCTTTTGGTAGAATAGACATTTTTACTATGTTAAGTCTTCCTATCCATGAGCAGGGTATGTTTTTCCACTTAAGTATGTCCTTTTGAATTTCTTGTAGTAGAGCTTTGTAGTTTTCTTTGTATAGGTCTTTTACATCCTTGGTAAGATTTATTCCTAAGTATTTTATCTTCTTGGGGGCTACTGTGAATGGTATTGATTTGGTTATTTCCTCTTCGGTGTTCTTTTTGTTGATGTAGAGGAATCCAAGTGATTTTTGTATGTTTATCTTATAACCTGAGACTCTGCCAAACTCTTCTATTAGTTTCGGTAGTTTTCTGGAGGATTCCTTAGGGTTTTCTGTGCATAAGATCATGTCATCTGCAAATAGAGATAATTTTACTTCCTCCTTGCCAATCCGGATGCCCTTTATTTCTTTGTCTAGCCTAATTGCTCTGGCTAGGACTTCTAGCACAATGTTGAATAAGAGCGGTGATAAAGGGCATCCTTGTCTGGTTCCCGTTCTCAAGGGAAATGCTTTTAGGCTCTCTCCATTTAGAGTGATGTTGGCTGTTGGCTTTGTATAGATGCCCTTTATTATGTTGAGGAATTTTCCTTCAAATTCCTATTTTGGTGAGAGTTTTTATCATGAATGGGTGTTGGACTTTGTCAAATGCCTTTTCTGCATCAATTGATAAGATCATGTGGTTTTTGTCTTTTGTTTTATTTATGTGCTGGATTACATTAACCGTTTTTCTAATATTAAACCAGCCTTGCATACCTGGTATAAATCCCACTTGGTCGTGGTAAATTATTTTTTTGATATGTTGTTGAATTCTATTGGCTAGAATTTTGTTGAGGATTTTTGCATCTATGTTCATGAGGGATATAGGTCTGTAATTTTCTTTTTTTGTAATGTCTTTACCTGGTTTTGGTATCAGGGAGATGGTGGCTTCATAGAATGAGTTGGGTAGTATTCCGTCATTTTCTATGCTTTGAAGTACCTTTAGTAGTAGTGGTGTTAACTCTTCTCTGAAAGTTTGGTAGAACTCTGCAGTGAAGCCGTCCGGGCCAGGGCTTTTTTTTCTTGGGAGTTTTTTGATTACCGTTTCAATCTCTTTTTTTTTGTTATGGGTCTATTTAGTTGTTCTACTTCTGAATGTGTTAGTTTAGGTAGGTAGTGTTTTTCCAGGAATTCATCCATTTCTTCTCGGTTTGCAAATTTGTTAGAGTGCAATTTTTCATAATGATCTAATATGATTCTTTTAATTTCAGTTGGGTCTGTTGTGATGTGGCCCATCTCGTTTCTTAGTCGGGTTATTTGTTTCCTTTCCTGTATTTCTTTAGTCAGTCTAGCCAATGGTTTATCAATTTTGTTAATTTTTTCAAAGAACCAGCTTTTGGCTTTGTTAATTCTTTTAATTGTTTTTCTGTTCTCTATTTTTTTTTTTTAATTCATTTAGTTCAGCTCTAATTTTTATTATTTGTTTTCTTCTGGTGCCTGATGGATTCTTTTGTTGCTCACTTTCTATTTGTTCAAGTTGTAGGGACAGTTCTCTGATTTTGGCTCTTTCTTCTTTTTGTATGTGTGCATTTATCGATATAAATTGGCCTCTGAGCACTGCTTTTGCTGTGTCCCAGAGGTTTTGATAGGAAGTATTTTCATTCTCGTTGCATTCTATGAATTTCCTTATTCCCTCCTTGATGTCTTCTATAACCCAGTCTTTTTTCAGGAGGGTATTGTTCAGTTTCCAAGTATTTGATTTCTTTTCCCTAGTTTTTCTGTTATTGATTTCTACTTTTATTGCCTTGTGGTCTGAGAAGATGCTTTGTAATATTTCGATGTTTTGGATTCTGCAAAGGTTTGTTTTATGACCTAATATGTGGTCTATTCTAGAGAATGTTCCATGTGCGCTAGAAAAAAAAGTACATTTTGCAGCAGTTGGGTGGAGAGTTCTGTATAAGTCAATGAGGTCAAGTTGGTTGATTGTTATAATTAGGTCTTCTGTGTCTCTATTGAGCTTCTTACTGGATGTCCTGTCCTTCTCCGAAAGTGGTGTGTTGAAGTCTCCTACTATAATTGTGGAGGTCTATCTCACTTTTCAGTTCTGTTAAAATTTGATTTATGTATCTTGCAGCCCTGTCATTGGGTGCATAAATATTAAATATGGTTATGTCTTCCTGATCTATTGTCCCTTTTATCATTATGTAGTGTCCTTCTTTATCCTTTGTGGTGGATTTAAGTCTAAAGTCTATTTTGTCAGAAATTAATATTGCTACTCCTCTTCTTTTTTGCTTATTGTTTGCTTGATATATTTTTTTCCATCCTTTGAGTTTTAGTTTGTTTGTGTCTCTAAGTCTAAGGTGTGTCTCTTGTAGGCAGCATATAGACAGATCGTGTTTCTTTATCCAGTCCGAGACTCTCTGTCTCTTTATTGGTGCATTTAGTCCATTTACATTCAGCGTAATTATAGATAAATAAGTGTTTAGTGTTGTCATTACGATGCCTTTTTATGTGTGTTGTTGACAATTTCATTTTTCCACTTCCTTTTTTGTGCTGAGACGTTTTTCTTAGTAAATTATGAGATCTTCATTTTCGTAGTGTTTGACTTTATGTTTGTTGAGTCATTATGTTTTTCTTGGCTTTTATCTTGAGTTATGGAGTTGTTATACCTCTTTGTGGTTACCTTAATATTTACCCCTATTTTTCTAAGTAAAAACCTAACTTGTATTGTTCTATATCGCCTTGTATCACTCTCCATATGGCAGTTCTATGCCACCTGTATTTAATCCCTTTTTGATTATTGTGATCTTTTACATATTGACTTCAATGATTCCCTGTTATGAGCATTTTTTTTAATTAATCTTAATTTGTTTTTGTGATTTCCCTATTTGAGTTGATATCACGATGTTCTGTTTTGTGACCTTGTGTTGTGCTGGTATCTGATATTATTGGTTTTCTGACCAAACAATATCCTTTAGTATTTCTTGTAGCTTTGGTTTGGTTTTTGTGAATTCTCTAAGCTTGTGTTTATCTGTAAATATCTTAGTTTCACCTTCATATTTCAGAGAGAGTTTTGCTGGATATATGATCCTTGGCTGGCAGTTTTTCTCCTTCAGTGCTCTGTATATGTCATCCCATTGCCTTCTTGCCTGCATGGTTTCTGCTGAGTAGTCTGAACTTATTGATTCTCCCTTGAAGGTGACCTTTCTTTTCTCCCTGGCTGCTTTTAAAATTTTCTCTTTATCTTTGGTTTTGGCAAGTTTGATGATAATATGTCTTGGTGTTTTTCTTTTTGGATCAATCTTAAATGGGGCTCAATGAGCATCTTGGATAGATATCCTTTCGTCTTTCATGATGTCAGGGAAGTTTTCTCTCAGCAGATCTTCAACTATTTTCTCTGTGTTTTCTGTCCTCCCTCCCTGTTCTGGGACTCCAATCACACGTAAGTTATCCTTCTTGATAGAGTTCCACATGATTCTTAGGGCTTCTTCACTTTTTTTTAATTCTTTTATCTGATTTTTTTTCAGCTATGTTGGTGTTAGTTCCCTGGTCCTCCAGATTTCCCAGTCTGCATTCTAATTGCTCGAGTCTGCTCCTCTGACTTCCTATTGCGTTGTCTAATTCTGTAATTTTATTGTTAATCTTTTGGATTTCTACATGCTGTCTCTCTATGGATTCTTGCAACATTAATTTTTCCACTATGTTCTTGAATAATCTTTTTGAGTTCTTCAACTGTTTTATCAGTGTGTTCCTTGGCTTTTTCTGCAGTTTGCCTTATTTTGTTTCTGATGTCTTGGAGCATTCTGTAAATTAGTTTTTTATATTCTGTATCTGATAATTCCAGGATTGTATCTTCATTTGGGAAAGATTTTGATTCTTTTGTTTGGGGGGTTGTAGAAGTTGTCATGGTCTGCTTCTTTATGTGGTTTGATATCGCCTGCTGTCTCCGAGCCATCACTAAGATATAAAAAAAAAAGATATAGTAGTGGTTTATTCTACAATTGCTCACTGAGTCTTATCTTGTTTTGTTTTCTTTCAACATACGTGGATGGGCTACTAGATTGTGCTGTCTTGTTTGTTGTAGCCCTTGACTTACTTATGACATATTGCCAGCTGGTTTGGGCTGTTGCTAGATATATATGCCTGAGTCTATTCACTATTCTTGGGTAGAATCTGATTTTGGGTCATCAGGTGTGTGCTGCACCCTAACACCTATCCACCTCTAGAAGTAGTGGTGATAGTTGTGTGCACCAGATTCTATTAGCAGCTGGGGTTCACCCTCTGGGGGGGCAGGACGCTGACAGGCTTCCCCCAAGTGTCAGTGAGGTAGGTGTGTCTCTATTCCTATAGCACCTTGGTGGGAGGCCACTGCAGCTGTACCTTAGGCCCCCAATGCAAGTACCTCTACTGATTGATAGATGTCACCCTCCTTAGACCCCTAAGGCAAGAGGCTAGGTGGTCTGGGGGGAGCTTCAGCCCTCAGTTCCCTGTTGTGGGTCAGTTAGGGCTCTGTTGAATAAGCAGAGATATCAGACCTGGGAAACTTGTTTTTCCAGAAAATCCGCTAAAAAAAAAAAATGCAGTCAGATCCCTATCAGAACTGCCTTTGGATTATAACCGCCACCTTGTTCCCTGTAAGGATGAAAGTCCGAGATTTGGATCATATATGCTTGGCTGTAGCTGGTTCTGTGTTTTTAGTCCAGTTAGGGATGGATTTTTGGTCCCTGGGTTTTTTGTGGTTCCTTCTCTCAGGCTGGAAAAATGAGTTAGGAAAAGACCAAAAAAAAAAAAAAAAGGGCGGAGGAGGGGAAGCAAAGCCACCGCAGAGCCGGAGCCGTTCTCCCTCTGGCTCAGGAAATTCCAATGTTAATGAAGCTGCCTGGGAAGGGTGGGGGAGGGTTCAGAGAAATAGGAGAGCAGCACCTCGGAATATAGCCAAAGTTGCTTATCTTGCTTGGAATGACTATTTTATCTGAGATTCCCGAGGGGCGTGTGGCCTATGTGTGCTGGCTGTGTGGAGATTGCCCCCGAGGGTCTGGCCCGCTGAAGCCGCGGTCAGATCCTCCGCTGCCAGTCCAAAGCCCAGCGACAAGGTTCCCCAGCTGTGACGCTGCACTCCCGGCTCCAAAATCAGTTGCTGCCTCCCGGGGACTTCTCGTCCCGCCAGCCGCTTCACTGCGCCGCCCCCGTGGACCGGCTGGGCCCCCTCCCGGGGTTAGTTCAGGGGAGTAGGGCTGCGCCCCATGCTTGCGCTGTGACAGCGCCCAGTCAAATGCCCGGCGCCAAGGTTCCCTGGCTGGGACGCTGCACTCCCGGCTCCAAAATTAGTCGTTGCCTCCCGGGGACTTCTCATCCCGCCAGCCGCGTCGCCACGCCGCCCCCGCGGACCCGCTGGGCCCCCTCCCCGGGTTAGTTCAGGGGAGTAGGGCTGCGCCCCCTGCTTGCGCCGTGACAGCGCCCAGTCAAAAGCCCAGCGCCAAGGTTTCCCGGCTGGGACACTGCACTCCCGGCTCCAAAACCAGTCACTGCCTCCCGGGGACTTCTCCCACCAGCCGCGTCACCACGCCGCCCATGCGGACCGGCTGGGCCCCCTCCCAGGGTCAGTTCAGGTGGGTAGGGCTGCGCCCCTTGTTTGTGCCATCACAAGATTCTGAGTTCAGCTCCCCTGGGCCCAGACCTAAGCCCAGCGCCAAGGTTACCTGACTGGGACGCTGGCTCCAGGCTCCGAAAACAGTCGCTGCTTCCCCGTATTTGTTCGTTCTCCGTCTCTAAATCTGTGTTTGTTGTTCAGGGTTCGTAGATTGTTATGTATGTGATCGATTCACTTGTTTTTCCGAGTCTTTGTTGCAAGAGGGATCCGCGGTAGCGTCTACCTAGTCCGCCATCTTGACCCCCCACCTCCCTAGTGTGCTTCTTTAGTCTTGTTTTGTTCCATGGGCCTGTTCAATCTTTGGCTGAAGGGTGAACCTCAGGAGTGGCCTTATTACTGACCTGAAAGGGTGTCCAGGGGCCATACTCTCAGGGTTTCTCCAGTCTGTGTCAGGCTAGCAAGTCTGGTCTTTCTTTTTGAGTTAGAATTTTGTTCTACATTTTTCTCCAGCTCTGTCTGGGACCCTCTATTGTGATCCCTGTCAAAGCAGTCAGCGGTAGTAGCTGGACACCATCTAGTTGTACTAGGCTCAGTCTGGTGGAGGCCATGGTAGGTGTGGTCCTTTAGCCCTTTGGACTAATCTTTCCCTTTTGCCTTTAGTTTTCTTCATCATTTCTTGCTCCTGAAGGGGTGAGACCAGTGGAGTATCCTAGATGGCCGCTCACAGGCTTTTAAGACCCCAGGCGCTACTCACCAAAGAAGAATGTAGAACATTTTCTTTATAAACTCTGTTATGCCAGTTGAGCTAGATGTTCCCTGAGACCATGGTCTCCACAGCCCTCAGCCCAGCAGTTTGGTCCCTCAGGGAGTTTGGATGTATCTGTGGAGCTACCATGGCCTTGCCTTGTACAAGTTGTGCTGGTTTCCCCAGTATTGTGTACCACCTTACCCTTCACCAAAGTTACCACTTATCTTTTGTCTATTAAGTGTTTTTCCATCCCCACTCCTCCCCTCACTAGTAAGCATCAAATATTGTTTCTTATGTAAACCTTTCCATGAGTTTTTACAGTAGTGGTCTCATACAATATTTGTCCTTTCGTGATTGACTTATTTCCCTCAGCATAACGTCTTCCACATGCATCCATGTTATGAGATGCTTCACAGATTCATCTAATGTTTTCTTTGTTCCTCTTACTCTCCAGTGCTGAGTTCCTTTTGTTTGTGGATTTCTTTTTCATTTCGTTTTTATTGAGACTTTATGTTTTTCTTCTTTATTTTGATGAGTAGGTTAACTTTCTTTGTGATTACCTTGAAATTTACCCTCATCTTCCTATGTTTGAACCAGTCTATTATTACTTGGTACCGCCTTGCCATCTTCTCCATTAGAAAGTTCTATACCTATAGCTTTTACTCCCTCTTTTATTGTTCTGATGTTGTTGTCATTTACAGATTAACCTCTCTGCTTCCCTGTTGCAAGTGTTTTGGTTTTGGATAGTCCTTGAGGGTTCATTTCCTAGATTGGTATCTGGCTGGTACAATCTTGCATCCTGGATTCAGGCTGTGATATTGTTTGTTCTCAGACTGAAAGACTCCCTTTAATAATTCTTGTAGGTTGGTTTGGTTTTTACATATTCCCTTAATTTCTGTTTATCTGGAAATGCCCTAATTTCACCATCATATTTGGATTAAAGTTTTGCAAGATATACTATTCTTGGTTGGCAATTTTTTTTCTTTCAAGGTTTTATATATGTCATCCCATTGCCTTCTTGCTTGCATGGTTTCTGCTGAATAATCAGAGTTCAGTCTTATTGTTTCTCCTCTGTATGTGACTTTTCGTTTTTCTCGAGCTACTCGCAGGATTTTTTGTCTTTGGTTTTAGTGAGTGAGATTATGATATGCCTTGGTGTTTTTCTTTTGGGGTCTATCCTATATGGGGCTCATTGAGCTTCTTGGATGGTCAGCTTTTCATCATTCATGATATTAGGGAAGTTTTCTGTCAGCAATTCTTCAATGATCCTCTTTGTATTTTCCATTTTCTCTCCCTGTTCTGGAACTCTGATCACTCGCAAATTTTTTCTTTTGATTGTATCCCACATAATTCTCAGGGTTTCTTCATTTTTTCTCATTCTTTTTTCTGATTTTTCCTCAGAGTTGTATCCAAGTGTTTGATTTCAATTTCAAAGATTCTGTCTTCTACTGTTTCAAACCTGCTCCTCAGCCCTTTATGACACTGTCCATTTCTGATATCTTGTTATTTATCTTAGATCTACCATTGGCTAATCTTAACATGATTGATTGAACCCTGCCTTTCCCTTTTACTGAGATCAGCGTACAGCGTACATCAGTCCACAAGATAGTCTAGGCCCCTTCAGTCAGCCATATCTTTTGAGATTCAAATTTATCAATTCTGGCTTCAAATAGGAAAGAAAGGATTTGCAACTTTGAGTAAAAGAAAGCTGCTGGCAGAGTGATTTTGGTCAGAGATTTCTTTAAAGTGAATATTTGGTTTTGTGGGGAAAAACCCCCAAAAATCAAAGCAAGCTAAAACCAAAACCAACCAAACCCGATGCCATTGAGTCAATTCCAACTCATAGAGACCCTATAGGACAAAGTAGAACTGCCCCATAGAGTTTCCAGGGAGCAGCTGGTGGATTTGAACTGCCAACCTTTTGGAGAGCAGCCATAGCTCTTAACCACTATGCCACCAGGGTTTCCCAAAGCCAGCTATCTGCTATCAATTTCTTTCTTTGACACTTCCTCCACAGAAACCTTCCAAATTCCTCCGCTTGGGGCCAGAGTCTTATGTCAGAAGTTCCCAGAGAACTGGGTTCTTTTCCTCAGGGCACACATGACACAGGTATTTGACTGAGAGACAGACAAGGGCAAACTGCACAAGGACAGGACAGGCTCATCTGCTCCCTGCCACGTGCACAGTGCTTAGCACAGTATCTGATGGCATAGTATGTGTTGAATAAATACGGCTCACGGGTTGGCCCTGTGGGCATTGTTGTATTAACACTGGGATTTATACATGTGTGTATATGTATACACACATAGACATACACACACACATACATACATGCAGTCCCCGAGTCATGCAAACAGTTAATACACTCAGCTGCTAAATGAAAGACTAGAGGTTCAAGTCCATTCAGTGGCACCTCGGGAGAAAGGCCTGGTGATCTACTTCTGAAAAATCAGCCATTGAAAACCCTATGAGGCAAGGTTCTGCTTTGACACACATGGGATAGCCATGTGTCAGGTCGACTTGAAAGCAACTGGTGGTATATACATACATACACATATATGAATTATGGTGCTGGCAAAGAATACTCAATATACCATGGACTGCCAGAAGAATGAACAAATCTGTGTTGGAAGAAGTACAGCCAGAGTGCTCCTTAAAGGCGAGGATGGTGAGACTTCATCTCATGTACTTTGAACATGTTATCAGGAGAGACCAGTCCCTGGAGAAGGACATCATGCTTGGAAAGTAGAGGGTCAGCAAAAAAGAGGAAGACCCTCAAGGAGATGGATTGACACAGTGGCTGCAACTATGGGCTCAAACACAGCGATTATGAGGACGGCAGTGTTTTGTTCTGTTGTACACAGGGTCACTGTGAATTGGAACCGACTCAACAGCACCTAACAACACATATACATGCACACACACATATGCCACACACACACACACACACACGTATATACATACATGCACACATGTATACGCACACACATTTATACATGTGCACGCACACATATATATACATACGTATTTGTTGTTTTGGTAGTTGTCCTCAGGTCAGCTCCAACTCATGGAGACCTAATGTATAACGTAACGAAACGTTGCCTGGTCCTGCCCTATCTTCACAGTCTTTGGTATGCTTGAGCTCATTGTTGCAGCCACAGTGTCAAACCATCTCATGGAAGGTTCCCTTGTTTTTGGTGACCCTCTACTACCCCACATGATGTCTTTTTCTAGTGATTGGTCTTTCCAGATGACATGCCCAAAGTAAGCAAGTCAAAGTCTCATCATCCTTGCTTCTAAGGAGCATTTAAAAAAACTATTTTTGTTGTTGTTGAAAATATACACAACGGAACATAGACCAACTCAACATACTTCAACTTGTACAACCATTCTCATCCTCCTTTTCAAACTGTTCCTCTCCCATTAACATAAACTCGCTCCTCCCTAAACTTTCTATCTAAACTTTTTAGTTGCTGTTGTCAGTTTGGAGCCCTGGTGACACTGTAGTTGAGCTCACCTGTTAACCAAACGGTTGGTAGTTCAAATTCACCAGCCAGAATCAGAATTGACTGATTGGTTGTCAGTTTGATCCCACATAGATAGTTCTTTAAAAGAGCACAATGCTTGTGGCAGACATTCTTTACTTATGATGTTAAACTCTTCTTTGGTTCTAAGGAGCATTCTGGCTGTACTTTCTCAAGACAGATTTGTTTATTCTCCTGGCAGTCCACAGGGACTAAGGCTCTAATGCATTAATCTCCATTTTTCATTGGCCAGCTTTCGTATGGATATGAGGTGACCGAAAATGCCATGGTGTGGGTCAGGCGCACCTTAGTCCTCAAAGTGACATCTTTGCTTTTTGACACTTTAAAGAGGCCTTTTGCAGCAGAGTTGCCCAACGCAATACATCGTTTGATTTCTTGACTGTAGTTTCTTTGGTTGTTGATTGTTCATCACACACACGTATATACATACATACACCCACCACCTGTCAGTCTGTCATACTGTGGGGGCTTGCATGTTGCTGCGATGCCGGGAGCTATGCCACCAGCATTTCCAATACCAGCAGGGTCACCCACGGTGGACAGGTTTCAGCAGAGCTTCCAGACTAAGACAGACTAGGGAGAAAGGCCTGGTGATCTACTTCTGAAAATCAGCCAATGAAAATCTTATGGATCACAACAAAACACTGTCTGACTCACTTGCTTTGGACACGTCATCAGGAGGGATCAATCACTGGAGAAGGACATCATGTTTGGTGAAGCAGAGGGCCAGAAAAGGCGAGGGAGACCTTTGGTGAGATGAACTGGCACAATAACTGCAATGATGGACTCAAACATGCCGGGAATCATGAGGATGACACAGGACCGGGCAACGTTTCATTCTGTCATCCAGAAGGCTGTCATGAGTTGAAGTTGGCTTGAAAGCACCTATCCACCTACCTGTAGTCATGTACATGCACGTACACACATATATAAACACACACATATGGATATGTGGATTACATCTCAACATAAAGAAAACAAAAATCCTCACAACTAGACCAATAAGCAACATCATGATAAACAGAGAAAAGACTGAGGTTGTCAAAGATTTCATTTTACTTGGATCCACAATCAACACCCACGAAAGTAGCTGTCAAGAAATCAAAAGACGCATTGCATTGGGCAAATTGGCTGCAAAAGACCTCTTTGAAGTGTTGAAAGACAAAGATGTCACTTTGAGGACTAAGTTGCGCCTGACTCAAGCCAAGGTATTTTCGATTGCCTCATATGCATGCAAAAGCTGGACAGTGAATAAGGAAGACTGAAGAAGAATTGATGCCTTTGAACTATGGTGCTGGCAAAGAATATTGAATATACTACAGACTGCCAGAAGAATAAACAAATATGTCTTGGAAGAAGTAAAGCCAAAATGCTCCTTAGAAGCAAGGATGGTGAGACTATGTCTTACATACTTTGGACATGTTGTCAGGAGGGACCAGTCCCTGGAGAATGGCATCATGCTTGGTAAGGTACAGGGTCAGTGAAAAAAAAGCAAGACCCTCAACGAGATGTAGTGACACAGTGGCTCCAACAATGGACTTAAGCATAACAGTGATTGTGAGGACGGTGCAGGACCGGGCAGTATTTTGTTCTGTTGTACATGCGGTCACTCTCAGTTGGAACCAACTCAACTAGCACCTAACAACAACACACAGATATACGACTTCTAATTGAAATACAATGTGCGTAAAGAAAAGTGCCCAAATCTACATGTACAGCTCAAATTTTCACAAAGTCTACACACTCGCTGTAATGGATTAAATTGCGTCCCCCCAAAATATGTGTCAACTTGGTTAGGCCATGTGTAGTTGTTCTCCATTTTGTGATTTTCCTATGTGTTATAAATCATCATCTCTGCCTGTGGTTAGAAGGATTACTCAGGTCCCCTCCCTCATCCAAAAGAGAGTTTCCCTGGGGGTGTGGCCTGCACCACCGTTTATCTCTGAAGATAAAAGGAAAGGAAAGCAAGCAGAGAGTTGGGGACCTCACACCACCAAAAAAGCAGCACCAGGAGCAGAGCGCATCCTTTGGACTTGGGGTGCCTGCGCCTGAGAAGCTCCGTGACTAAGGAAGATTGAGGACAAAGACCTCCCTCCACAGCCCACAGAAAGAAAAAGCCTTCCCCTGGAGCCGACGCCCTGAATTTGGACTTGTAACCTACTAGACTGGGAGAAAATAAATTTCTCTTTGTTAATGCCATCCACTAGCGGTATTTCTGTTAAAGCAGCACTAGATGACTAAGACACTCACGTAAGGCAGCATCCATCCAGATCAGAAGTGGAATATCACTGACCCCCCCAGAAGCCTTCCTTGTGCACCTTTCTCAGCTCTACCCTCCCTCACCCCCCAGGAAACTCCATCCTTCTTTCTAACAGCTTAGCTTAGTTTCAACTGCTGTGTGCATTTTTTTCGAAATGGATTTGTGTGGCATGGTCTCTTTCGTGTATGGCTTGTTTTGCTCAACATTAGGTTGGTGAGACACATTGTTCAAAGTCATTACTGCAGATCAGGGCTTTGCAAATTTTTTTCTGCAAAGGGCCAGATACTAAATGTATTTGGCTTTGCAGGCCAGAGGGTCTCTGTCACAACTCCTCAACTCTGCTGCTAAAATGCAAAAGCAACCATTGAGAATATGTAAATGAATGGGTGTGACTATGTTCCAAGAAAATTTTGTTTATGGGTGGAGTCTGACTCTCATATCATGTTCTTGGGTCACTACATACTATTATTTGGATTTTTCCCGACCATTGAAAAAGGTAAAAACCATTCTTAGCTGGTGGACTGTTTATATAAAAAAAAAAAAAAACAGATGGTGGGCCCGACTTGGTCCACGAGTGTAGTTTACCAATCCTTGCTGTTGAGTATTCCATTGAAGGAATAAACTACATTTTTATTGATCCATTTATCTATTGTAGATAGGCAACTGGCTATGAACATGGTATGCAGTTCCCGCATAAACCTGTTGCCATCGAATCGATTCTGACTCAGAGAGACCATATAGGACAGAGTAGAACTGCCCCATAGGGTTTCCAAGGAGCAGGTGCTGATCTCTTGGTTAGCAGTCATAGTTCTTAACCACTGTACCACCAGGGCTCCTGGTTTCCACATAGGGATGTTATTTTTGTCATGGGTGCAGCTCCCATCCCTGCATCAGGACCCCAGTTCTTTACCTGCTCCTGGGATTATCTCCCGGGCGCTTCCTCCTGGACCTGTCCACCCCCAATTTGGGAAGGGAGGGCCCTCCTTTCGAAGGGGGGAGGCTGTGGCTGAAAGGTGGGTAGAGCTTCCTGCACCTGGGCCCCTTGAGTCAGCTCTAGGGGCCTCCTCTTGGCCCCGGATGTGGGAAGGGAGGGCCAGGGGGCTGAGGGACTTATTAGCCAAGACAGGAAGCCCCACACTAGAGGCCTTAAAAGGGGAGGCCATTGTAGCAGGGCTCAGGAATCTGTGTCCCAGATTCGGTCTGCTGAGTCCACAGACGGGTAAGTGACAGCAGCCCCTGCCCACAAACCCAGCGCAGGGTTGGGGACAAAGCTGGACCTCCAGCCCTGGTGCCTGACAGGGACCCAGAGGTCCAGACCGCACCTCTTCTGTGGTCTTGAGCCTCCCCAGGATGGGAAGGGGCTGATTCAGTGGTGTGTCTCTTGGCTCCTCCCCTCCTATAGCACCTCCAGGATGAAGGCTGTCTTCCTCCTCCTCCTCCTCCTCCCTGTCCTGGGGCTGCTGGTGTCTGGCGAGTCCCGGTGTCCTGTGGATGCAGCCATCGATCAGGAGATCCAGAGAGGCACCATCTCCGTAAGTGAGGACTCCACACTTCTCTCTCTGCCTCGGAAGCCCCTCTGATCCCTGATGCTGTCCTGACCCCAATCCCAGCCAAACCTCAAACCCAACCACAACCAAACCCTTACCTCAAACCCAACCCTAACCAAGCCCTAACCTCAAGCCCAATCCAGTTCCAACCCCAACCAAACCTCTATCTCAAACCCGCCATGACTTCAGCCCTAACCCAGTCTCAACTCCAACCAAACCTCAGCCTTAAAGGCCAAACCCAACCAACCCTTAACCTCAAACCCAACTACAACTTTAACCCCAACCCCAACCAAACCTCTACTTCAAACTCAACCACAACTTCAATTCTAACCCAGTCCCAACCCCACCAAACCTCAATCTCAAGCCTAAACCCAACTAAACCTTAACCTCAAACCCAAGCCTAACTAAATTCCAATATCCAGCCCAACTTCAATGCCAACACCAATTTACACACCAACTCCAACTCCAAACCCAAACCCAAACCCAAACCCAGTCCAAACCAGTTAACCAGTTGCTGTTGAATCGATTCTGACACATGATGACCCCATGTGTGTCAATACAGAGCTGTGCTCTGTAGGGGTTTCAGCGGGTGATTTTTCAGAAGTAGATCATCAGGGCTTTCTTCTGAGGCACCTCTGAGGGGTCTTGAACCTCCAACTTTTCAGTTAGCGACAGAGTATGTTAATCATTTGCACCACCCAGGGACTCCTAAACCCAACCCAGTCCCACCTGTAACCACACCTCCAAACCAAACCCCAACTTCTACCCAAACCCAATTCTAACCCCAGCTATCACCCCCTAATCCGAGCTGACTCAACGCAGGTAAAGATAGAAGATCCTGGGAGGCGGTGGGCTCCCCATCATCAGGGTTCTCCCCAGGGCCTGGACCACCCGGGCCTTCCCTAGGGGAGTTTTCTTGACCCCCTGCCCAGTTCCAAACCACCAGGGCCAGTCAGCATGAGGACAAGGGAGGCGCAGCTTGGTCTCAAAGCCCCTCCCTCCTCTGTCCCTCCTGCAGTTCTTGAGGCTTTTAACGGCCTTCGCCTGGACTGCCAAAGCGTGACCTCCAGGGGGGATCTGGCCACCTGCCCAGCAGGTGAGTGCTGAATGCTGGTGCCCCTTTCCAAGCCTCTTGGGACACTCCTCCACCCCATGTCCAGACTATATCTCTCTAGGCCTGTGGGGTCCCCGCCGCTACTTCCCTAGGTTTCTTGTGTCTGAACCCCCAGCCTCCACCCCCACCCCAGCCCCAGCACCCCATTTCCTTATGTCACTGGTGTCCAGGCCCCCGGCCGCCGGACTCCCTGCCCGCCTACCCCCATGCATTCGACCCCCTGGTGTGGGAGTCTCCAGCCACTTGGACCCTGATCCCCATCCCCGCCCCAGCTCCGGGTCCAAGCCTCCTACTCCATTCCTACCCGCAGGTTTCGCCGTCACTGGCTGCGCGTGTGGTTACGGCTGTGGCTCATGGGACGTGCGTGCAGAGACCACGTGCCACTGCCAGTGCCAGGGCATGGACTGGACTACAGCACGCTGCTGCCGCATGCTGCTTTCAAAATGAGCTCGCGCATGTGCAGCGCCGGCGGGGGAATGGGCCAGGTCTCGGAGGGGTGGGGCTGGAAATAAACTAAGTGCTGATGTAAGGGATGTGTGAGCTTCTCGGTTTCTTTTGTGGGGTTGAGGGGAGGGGGCTGATCTCATGTCATTAGGAAGATGCTGGGGGTGGCAGACGCTTTCTTCTGCCCCAGCCCCCTTCCTCCCATGTTGTCCCTCACCTCTACCTCCAATAATGGGGAACCAACTTCCTGTAATGGCTCCACCACTCAGGGCTCATGCCACCTTCAGGAGGGGAAGTGGGTCTTACGTTTGATGCCACCTCGGTGGTCACCCTCGGATCTCCGGCCTCCCAGGAAGTAGTTATCCCCTCCCGCCCCCACAATGAAGTTTCATCTAGGAACTCTGTCAGTCCACGTACAGGACCAGACAGGAACCCGCTCCTTAAAACTTCGGGGCCTAGAGCCCCAGCAGCCCCAAGGTTGGGATGGAGCCCAGAATCATTCCCTAGCACCCAGCTCTGAGCCCCTATCCCTCACTCCCCACTAGTATCAGAGACTTTTAAGGAGTAGGAGAAGCAGCAGGAAACACCTTCAACGTCCCTTGCCTCCCTGTGGATACAAATGCAGGTGATTCAGGTTCAGATCCCCAGGAATCCTGACCCAGGAATTTTAAAATCCAGCCCCCGAGAGATGCAGACACTGACTTCAGAACCCCTTAGTGCCTAGTTTTGAAAAGGACCACAAACTCAAATATCACAGCTCAAATGTCACAGGGGCTAGAGAGTGGGTTGTAGGGTGGGACCCTACTCAGGTTGTCTTGGATCCATCTCCCACTGCCAACCACCTCCTATGATGGCCCAGGCACCTGTCTGATCCTGGTGGCCATGAACAGTGTTTTCTCCCACTCGTGGTGCCCGTGGAGCCCACCCAGACCCCAATGGGGAATTCTTCTTCCAGGTCCTCTCTCCTGGTCCCACTGTGGGCCACAGAGTGGGGTGAATTACAAATGTGACCAGGACCAGAGAGGGTGGGTCAGGGTCTTGCTGGCCCCTCTCTTGCTTACTAGAGGAAGGGGCACTCCCTTGTCCACAGACCCTGGTGTGAATGTCCTTTGTCTCCAAGCTCCACTCAATTGTCTCTGTATCTGGACCTCAAGAAGGCTGCCTCAGAGTCCTCAATTCCAACATGGTCATCCTTTTGTACCAGAGTACAGACTTGGAGGTCACACTTTACTGTTTAGGTGACCTTGGACAAGTGAACCTCCTCAAGTTTTTGTTTTCTCATTTGCCAACTGCTCAGCTACCTTTGGAGGCCAAGATTCTTTTGGTTGCAGCTGCTGGAGTTTAGGAGGCTAGAAGTCTGAATTCAGAGTGCCAGCTCCAGGGGATGGGTTTCCTTCTCTGTCAGCTCTGGGGGAAGGTCCTTGTCATCAATTTTCCCCTGGGTCTAGGAGTTTCTCAGTGCAGGGACCCTGGGTCCAAAGGATGCACTCAGCTCCTGGCTCCTCTTTCTTGGTGGAGGTCTCTCACCTCTCTGCTCACTTCTCTCTTTTATATCATAAAAGAGATTGACTCAAGATACAACCTAATCCTGTAGATTTCATCCTACCTCATTAACATTATAGAGATTAGAATTTACAACACATTGGATAATTGCATCAGATCACAAAATGGAGGATAACCACACAATACTGGCGATCATGGCCTAGCCAAAATGACACACATTTTGGGGGGACACAATTCAATCTATAACATTTCACTTTTGGTTCCCCAAATTCATGTCCTTGCTCCATGTAAAACACATTAATCCCAGCATATCATCCCAAGTTTTAAATCAACTCCAAGTGCAAATTCCATCCTGGGACAAAATTCCTCTTCATCTGTGAAATCTAGAATATGAGTTATCTGATTCCAGAGTACAATGGTGGAACAGACACAGGGTAGACATTTCCATTACAAAAGGGAGAAATCGGAGGGAAAGAAGGGATAACAGGCACCAACTAAGTCCAAAACCCAGCAGAGCACATTACATCTGCCCTCAAGCCTTGAGAACAATCCTCTGTTCTCTGAGATCATTTAGGCAATGTCCCTGCCCTCCAGAGTCTGGGTGTTGGCCACACTCTGGATTCTGGGTGGAGGCCCCTCAGCTCTGGGCTTTAGCTTCACCTTCCAGGCCCACTGGGACAGCAACTCTGCTCCCTTGAATTTGGGCAGCCCCACTCTCCTAGTCAGTCTGAGTGGTGACCCTACCCCCTCGGCCCTGGCAGGCCCCATTCTTCTGGCCTTTGGGCATGACAGCCCTGCCCCTCAGCTTTGGGTAGCGGATCCGGTCCTATTTTCCTGGCAACATTCTGGAACTGAGTTGGTGAAGATTTGACTCTTTGAAAGCTAGGAGGACGTGGCCCCACCTTTTGAGACCCAGCAGGCAGTGGTTCCACTCTTTGAGACCCCAGAGGTTGTGGCCCCACCCTTTGAGACTGAGGTAGCTCTGCTTCCTGTGCTCCTTATCTCTTCAACTTCGGTTACCTGCTTTCTTGGTGATAGGAGATCTCTCTGTTCACTTCTGTCTTTTATATCTCTAAGGAGACTGACTCAAGATGCAACTTAATCCTGCAGATTGTGTCCTGCCTCATTAACATAAATGCCTCCAATTCTGTCTCATTAACAGCATAGAGGTTAGGATTTACAACACATAGGATAATTGCATCATATCACAAAATGGAGAACAACCACATAATACTGGGAATCATGGCCTAGCCAAGTTGACAAACATTTTGAGAGGGCACAATTCAATCTATAACGCCCCACTTCAAGGTGGCTTAAGCAAAAATACGAAAGTTTCTGGAGTGTATAACTGAGAGGCCCAGGGTTAGAATAACAAGTTCAGGTATGGCTGAGTCCAGAGTTTCAAGTGATGTCTCTAGGACTTAAACTCCTCAGCTTTTGTAAAAACGGGTTGGGGGCGATGTGTGACCTCCTCTAACTTCACAAAGGGGAAGAAGAATCAAGATCAACACCCCAAGGCTGATTTCCACGGTGTGAAAGTCAGACATGCCTCCTCTGTCCGCCATCTTTACCAATTCTGACACCAACTGTCTGTTCCATGGCACTCTCTACTTCTCTGCTGGGTTTGATAATTCATTGCAATGGCCACACAGAACTCACAGACCATACTCATGATTATGGGGTTTATTAGGGAAGTAACACAATTCAGGCTCAGGAACACTCAGGACACAGCTCTTCCATCAGGACAGCCTCTTCTCAGCCGTGCTCACAGACACGGCTCTCTCCCTGGCCCTCGGCCTCTGCCCAAAGGCACTCAGCTTTCTCACTCCATGGGCCAGGAAGCCCACCATGCCATTTCCTACTGCCAGGTCTCTGCTGTCAAGTCTCTGCTTCCGGATTACTCCTGTCACCACTTATCATCTTCAGGGTTACAGCTCGCTCTCTGTCTCCTGGGTTCAAGAGCTTCTCCATGTAGGGATCCCAGGTCCAAAGGACATCCTGGCTTCTGGGCATTCTTCGTTGTTGGTGGTGGGGTCTTCTTTCTCCTGCCTCTGGGATGGCTCACTTCAAGCCCAGTGGGATGGCAAAACCAATCAATCCCTTTGGTGGGCTACAATTATCCTATCTGCACAGTCCCACTCAATCACCTGGATGGGAGTTACAAAACCATGGCTAGAAAGGTCACACAAAAGCAATCCATCATACTGCAGCTTTGTTTTACTCAGTGCTGAATTCACTTCAGGCTTACATCCTTCCAGTATAGTAGCCCCAGTGGAGGGAAAGAGAGAGAGAATGCCTCTTTTTCTGGTTAATCCAACAAAAGTCCCAGACTTGTGTTTCATTGGTTAGGCCTGGCTCAAATTCCCTCGCCTGTGCCAATTCTTAGATTCTGATTGGCCAGGCCTGAGTCATGTGCCCACTCTAAACCAATCCCTTCATTCTGTTCGTGTAGAGGAACCCAACTGATTTTTGTGTGTTGATCTTGTACCCTGCCACTATTAGTTCCAGTAATTTTCTTATGGGGTTTCTGGGGTTTTCTACGTATAGGATTATGTCATCTGTGAATAAGGATAGTTTTACTTCTTCCTTTCTAATTTGGATACACTTTATTTCTCTTTCTTGCCTTATTGTTGTAGCTAGAACTTCATGTAAAATACTGAATAAGAGTGGTCTCATTTCTGTTCTCAAGGGGAATGCTCTCAAATCTTTCTCCATTGACAATCCCTGGTTTCCGATTGAACGAACACATTTTCTTTCCCCAAAGAAAATCAAGAACATTTCCCCATGAAAGTGGATGGTCCTGACCAGACGGTCCCCTTAAATGTTTCCCATGGAGCCCTCTCTGGCCACCGTGATGTGGCTGCTTGCAGGTATCCGGTTTCCTGGTTGCCATTTTATTTTTTTATAATTAATATTTTATTGTATTTTTAGTGAAAGTATACACACCAACCCCCATGTGTCTGGCAGTTTGTCGTACTTTGGGGGCTTGCGTGTTGCTGTGATGCTGGAAGTTATGCCACCGGTATTCAGATACCAGCAGGGTCACCCATGGAAGACAGGTTTCAGGTGAGCTTCCAGACTAAGACAGGCTAGGAAGAAGGACCTGGCAGTCTATTTCTGAAAAGCATTAACCAGTGAAAACCTTATGAATAGCAGCGGAACATTGTCTGATATAGTGCTGGAAGATGAGCCCCCCAGGTTGGAAGACACTCAAAAGATGACTGGGGAAGAGCTGCCTCCTCAAAGTAGGGTCGATCTTAATGATGTGGATGGAGTAAAGCTTTCGGGACCTTCATTTGCTGATGTGGCATGACTCAAAATGAGAAGAAACAGCTGCAAACATCCATTAACGATCGGACCCTGGAAGGTATGAAGTATGAATCCTGGAAAATTGGAAATCATCAAAAACGAAAAGGAACACATAAACATCGATATCCTAGGCATTAGTGAGCTGAAATGGACTGGTATTGGCCATTTTGCATTAGACAATCATATAGTCTACTATGCTGAGAATGACAACTTGAAGAGGAATGGTGTTGCATTCATCGTCAAAAAGAACGTTTCAAGATCTATCCTGAAGTACAACGCTGTCAGTGATACGACTATCATTCACATTTACACACCAACCACTAGGGCCAAAGATGAAGAAATAGAAGATTTTTATCAGCTGCTGCAGTCTGAAATTGATTGAACACGCAATCAAGATGCACTGATAATTACTGGTGATTGAAATGCAAAAGTTGGAAACAAAGAAGAAGGATCAGTAGTTGGAAAATATGGCCTTGGTGATAGAAACAATGCTGGAGATCGAATGATAGAATTTTGCAAGACCAATGACTTCTTCATTGCAAATACCTTTTTTCACCAACGTAAATGGCGACTATACACATGGACCTCACCAGATGGAACACACAGAAATCAAATTGACTACATCTGTGGAAAGAGACAATGGAAAACCTGAATATCATCAGTCAGAACAAGGCCAGGGGCCGACTGTGGAACAGACCATCAATTGCTCATATGCAAGCTCAAGCTGAAACTGAAGAATATCAAAGCAAGTCCACGAGAGCCAAAATATGACCTTGAGTATATCCCACCTGAATTCAGAGACCATCTGAAGAATAGATTTGACTCATTGAACACTGGTGACTGAAGACCAGACGAGTTGTGGAATGACAATCAAGGATATCATACATGAAGAAAGTAAGAGGTCATTGAAAAGAAAGAAAAGATCAAGATGGATGTCAGAGGATACTCTGAAACTTGCTCTTGAACATCAAGCAGCTAAAGCAAAAGGAAGAATTGATGAAGTAAAAGAACTGAACAGAAGATTCCAAAGGGCACCTCGAGAAGACAAAGTAAAGTATTATGACATGTGCAAAGAGCTGGAGTTGGGAAACCAAAAGGGAAGAACACGTTCAGTGTTTCTCAAGCTGAAAGAACTGAAGAAAAAATTCAAGCCTCGAGTTGCAATAGTGAAGGATTCTATGGGGAAAATATTAAACGATGCAGGAAGCATCAAAAGAAGATGGAAGGAATACACAGAGTCATTATACCAAAAAGAATTAGTCTATATTCAACCATTTCAAGAGGTGGCATATGATCAGGAACTGATGGTACTGAAGGAAGAAGTCCAAGCTGCTCTGAAAAGGCTCGAGGAATTGATGGAATATCAACTGAGATGTTTCAACAAACAGATGCTGCACTGGAAGTGCTCACTCGTCTATGCCAAGAAATATGAAGACAGCTTCCTGGCCAACTGACTGGAAGAGATCCATATTTGTGCCTATTCCCAAGAAAGGTGAACCAACCAAATGTGGAAATTATTGAACAATATCATTAATATCACACGCAAGCAAAATTTTGCTCAAGATCATTCAAAAACGGCTGCAGCAATATATGGACAGGGAACTGTCAGAAATTCAGGCTGGTTTCAGAAGAGGACGTGGAACCAGGGATATCATTGCTGATGTCAGATGGATCCTGGCTGAAAGCAGAGAATACCAGAAGGATGTTTACCCATGTTTTATTGACTATGCAAAGGCATTTGATTGTGTGGATCATAACAAATCATGGGTAACATTGCGAAGAGTAGGAATTCCAGAACACTTAATTGTGCTCATGAGGAACCTTTACATAGATCAAGAAGCAGTTGTTCAAACAAAACAAGGGGATACTGATTGGTTTAAAGTCAAGAAAGCCGTGCGTCAAGGTTGTTTTCTTTCACCATACCTATTCAACCTGTATGCTGAGCAAATAATCTGAGAAGGTGGACTATATGAAGAAGAACGGGGCATCAGGGTTGGAGGAAGACTCATTAACAACCTGCGTTATGCAGATGACACAACCTTCCTTGCTGAAAGTGAAAAGGACTTGAAGCACTTACTAATGAAGATCAAAGATCAAAGACCACGGCCTTCAGTATGGGTTGCACCTCAACATAAAGAAAACAAAAATCCTCACAACTGGACCAATGAGCAACATCATGATAAATGGAGAGGAGTGAAGTTGTCAAGGATTTCACCTTGCTTGGGTCCACAACCAACAGTCATAGAAGCAGCAGTCAAGAAATCAAGAGATGTATTGCATTGGGTAAATCTGCTGCAAAGGACCTCTTTAAAGTGTTGAAGACCAAAGATGGCACCTTGAAGACTAAGGTGGGCCTGACCCAAGCCATGGTATTTTCAATCGCATCATATGCATGTGAAAGCTGGACAATGAATAAGGAAGACCAAACAGGAATTGACACCTTTGAATTGTGGTGTTGGCGAAGAATATTGAATATGCCATGGACTGCCAAAAAAACAAACAAATCTGTCTTAGAAGAAATACAACCAGAATGCTCCTTAGAAGCAAGGATGGCGAGACTGTGTCTTACATACTTTGGACGTGTTGTCAGGAGAGGTCAGTCCCTGGAGAAGGACATCACGCTTGGCAGAGTATAGGGTCAGCGGAAAACAGGAAGACCCTCAACGAGGTGGGTTGACACAGTGGCTACAACAATGAACTCAAGCATAACAAGGATTGTAAGGATGGCGCAGGACCGGGCAGTGTTTCGTTCTGTTGTGCATAGGGTCGCTATAAGTCAGAACCGACTCGACGGCACGTAACAACAACAATGGGGGAAGGAGAATTACTGAGTGTTGGAGCCTTCGCCAGGGACAAATGACAGCAGATCTGGGACAACCCTCCCCACCACCAAGTACTCCAGGACCAAGGAAATGCAGCCACACCTGAGGTCAGGGGGCCCCACCTCGCTGCACAGAACGGAGAGACCCTCGCTGCCATTCAAACGCAGGAACTCAAGGAATATTGAATATACCATGGACTGCCAGAAGAACGAGCAAATCTGTCTTGGAAGAAGTACAATCAGAATGCTCCTTAGAAGCAAGGATGGCAAGACTGCGTCTTACATACTTTGGACATGTTGTCAGGGGAGATCAGTCCCTGGAGAAGGACATCATGCTTGGCAGATTACAGGATTGGCGGAAAAGAGGAAGACCCTCAACTAGGTGGATTGACACAGTGGCTGCAACAATGAGCTCAAGCATAACAAGGATTGTAAGGATGGCTCAGGACCTGGCTGTGTTTCATTCTTTTGTGCGTAGGGTCACCATGAGTCAATTGACTCGACAACACCTAACAACAAGAACAAATACACACCAAAACAGGTTCTCATTCAACATTTTCTACATATAGTTTTCAGTAACATTGGCTACATTCTTCACATTGTGTCAACATTCTCATTATTTCCATTCCAGTGGTTCTGTTTCCATTAACCTAGTCTCACTGCCCCCGTGCCCCACC
This sequence comes from Loxodonta africana, assembly GCF_030014295.1. NCBI lineage: Eukaryota > Metazoa > Chordata > Mammalia > Proboscidea > Elephantidae > Loxodonta > Loxodonta africana. The sequence goes on from NC_087344.1 coordinate 11,831,048, forward strand.
TTCTCATCCATCCATTAGAGTAACTGTTGTCCATTTGGTCTCACGCGGATCATTTTTTAAAAGAGCGCAGTACTCAAGGGTGATGTTCTTTACTTTTTGAGCAAACGAACTATTTAATTAAAAGGTGGCTTCAGAGGATAGTTTCAATTCAAGGTTTAAAGAGTATTTCAGGGCAATAGTCTCAGGGATTCCTTTAGTCCCAACGGGTACTGTAAGTCTAGATGCTTCGAGATTTGAAGTTTTGTTCCACATTTTTCTCCCTTTCTATCAGGATCCATCTATTGTGACCCTGATCTCTCAGTTGCCTTTTGCTCAAAGGAAATCCTGAGGGTTGGGACCATGTCTTAGCCCGGTTCCAGCAAAGGAATGTGCCATTTTGAAGCCTCGCCCCCTGCTTCTGTCCATCAGAGCAGAACCAGCTCCCCGTTGGTTCAGCTCCCCACCTCCCCTAGGCTGTTACATCAGAAGAGGGTGGCCTCACTCAATGGCTGACTTCTTCCTAAGGCCAGACAGAGGAGCTGGCATCTAACCACTGTAAATTTATCTTTGTTGAGGAGACAGGGTTTGGTTTCAGAAGCAGAGCATTATTGTTACCAAATCTTAGGAATCATTCCAAGTTAGCATTTCCTGCACAGAGATAGAAAGTCTTTTACTTACCATTTTTTTCCAAAGGCAGGAAATTGTAATGCTCTAAACCCATGCTGTCCAATATGGCAGCCACTGAGCACCTGTAATGTGGCTACTCTGAATAGATGCAGCATAGTGTAAAGTTCACACCTGATTTCAAAGACTTAGCACAAAAAGGCATTGCTGATGTCAGATGAATCTTGACTGAAAGCAGAGAATACCAGAAAGCGTACCTGTGTTTTATTGAATACACAAAGGCATTCAACTTGTGTGGATCATAAGAAATTATGGATAACATTGCAAAGAATGGAAATTCCAGAACACTTAATTGTGCTCATGCCGAGCCTGTGCTTAGGCCAAGAAGAAGCCATTCAAACAGAACAAGGGGATTCTGCTTGGTTTTAAATCAGGAAAAGTGTATGTCAGAATTGTATCCTTTTATTATAATTATTCAATCTGTATGCTGAGCAAATAGTTCGAGAAGCTGGACTATATGAAGAAAAACGCAGCATCAGGATTGGAGGAAGACTCGTTAACAACCTGCGTTATGCAGATGACACAACCTTGCTTGCTGAAAGTGAAGAGGACTTGAAGTACTTAATGATGAATATCAAAGACCACAGCCTTCAGTATGGATTACACCTCAATATGAAGAAAAAAATCCTCACAACTGGTCCAATAAGCAACATCATGTTAAACCGAGAAAAGATTGAAGTTGTCAAGGATTTCATTTTACTTGGATCCACAATCAACAGCCATGGAAGCAGCAGTCAAGAAATCAAAAGATGCATTGCATTTGGGCAAATTTGTGTTCTTTAAAGCCATTAAGTTTGTGGTAATTTGTTACATTCCAAAAAGTTGGACTATATGAAGAAGAATGTGGCATCAGGACTGGTGGAAGACTCGTTAACAACCTGTGTTATGCAGTTGACACAACCTTGCTTGCTGAAAGTGAAGAGAACTTGAAGATCAAAGGCCATAGCCTTCAGTATGGATTACACCTCAACATAAAGAAAAGAAAAATCCTCACAACTGGACCGATAAGCAACATCATGATAAACAGAGAAAAGATCGAAGTTGTTGAGGATTTCATTTTACTTGGGTGCATAATCAACACCCATGACAGCAGCAATCAAGAAATCAAATGGCATATTGCAGCAAGGAAATCTGCTGCAAAAGACCTCTCTGAAGTGTTAAAAAGCAAAGATTTCACTTTGAGGACTAAGGTGCGCCTGACCCAAACTATGGTGTTTTCAATCACCTCATGTGCATGTGAAAGCTGAACAATGAATAAGGAAGACTGAAGAAGAATTGATGCCTTTGAATTACGATGTTAGTGAAGAATATTGAATATACCATAGGCTGCCAGAAGAAGGAACAAGTCTGTCTTGGAAGAAGTACACCCAGAGTGCTCCTTGAAATTGTGGTTGGTGAGACTTTGTCTCATGTACTTTGGACATGTTATCAAGCGGGACAAGACCCTGGAGAGGGACGTCATGCTTGGTAAGGTAAAGGGTCATCAAAAAAGAGGAAGACCTTCAATGAGATGGATTAACACAGTGGCTGCAACAATGGGTTCAAGCAAACAACGATTGTGAGGATGGCACAGTATGGGTCAGTGTTTCATTCTGCTGGACTTAGGGTCGCTGTGAGTAGGAACCAACTTGATGGCACCTAACGACAATCAACAGCACAAAAAGGTAAGGTAAAATGTCTCACTAATAGTTTTTAAAATATTGACTACGTGGTGGAATGGTAATATTTTGGATATATTATGTGAAATAATCACAGTCCATCTGTCAGTTTGTTGGACTATGGTGGCTTGTATGTTGCTGTGTTGCTGGAAGCTATGCCATCAATATTTCAAACATCAGCATAGTCACCCATGGTGGACAGGTTTCGGCAGAGCTCCCAGACTAAGATGGACTAGGAAGAAGGAACTGATGATCTACTTCTGAAAATCGCCCAATGAAAACACTATGGATCAACAAACAAACAAAGAAACAACAACAACAAAAAGAAACTGCTGACCTTTTGGTTAGCAGCCAACCTCTTAACCACTGTGCCACCAGGGCTCCAAAGACAAACAAACAGCAATGGCAAAAGGCTGTATGGATCACAACACAGTATTGTCTGTTACAGTGCTGGAAGATGAGCCCCCTGGGTTGGGAGGAACTCAAAATACACAATGGCTGCGACAATGGACTTGTGCATACCAGCTATCATGAAGATGGCACAGGACCAGTCAATGTTTCATTCTGTTGTTCATGGGGTCGTCATGAATCCGAACCAACTTAATGGCAACTGACAACATGTTGAATAAAATATATGATTAATATTAATTTTGCCCGTCTCCCTTTTTTTCATTCAAAACATTTAATAATACATATATAGCGTGATTTAGTGGATATACCAAAGTACAAAAGAGCATGTGTGATATGAACTCCTTATTATTTTGTTCTCTTGAAAAAGGATATATATATATCCTGTATATACTTATTCTGTCGTACATAGGGTCACTACGAGTCAGAACCAACTTGACCGCACCTAACAACAACGACAACATATATACTTATACGGACATGAAAACATTCCTGGAAGGACACTTAAGAAAGTGTCAAAGGTGGTTCTCTCTGGGGAGGGAGTGGAATGGGTGGCAGACCAGGAAGGAGACATTTAAGAGTCACTTTATACCTTTTTGTACGCTGGGTTTAGTTAAATATCCTTATATCTTTTGTGCATGGTACCACGTGTCTCTTCATTATAAGAGAGTCACTAGTTTGCATGATGGAATTAAACGTAGCAATTTTTGATGGTGGTCTACAAAGAGCTGGACAATGAATAAGGAAGACCAAAGAAGAATTGATGACTTTGAATTACGGTGTTGGCGAAGAATATTGAATATACTGTGGACTGCTGTCTTAGTCATCTAGTGCTGCTATAACAGAAATACCACAACTGGATGGCTTTAACAAAGAGGAGTTTATTTTCTCACAATAAAGTAGGCTAAAAGTCCAAATTCAGGGTGTCAATGCCAGAGGAAGTCTTTCTCTCTCTGTCAGCCTTCTCATCAATCTTCCCCCGGAGTAGGAGCTTCTCAGCACAGGGACCCCGGGTCCAAAGGATGTGCTCTGCTCCCAGTGGTGCTTTCTTGGTGGTATGAGGTCCCCCGTCTCTGTGTTCACTTTACTCTTTTATATCTCAAGAGATTGCCTCAAGACACAATCGAATTTTATAGGCTGAGTCCTGCCTCACTAACACAACTGCTACCCATTCTCCCTCATTAACATCATAGAGGCAGGATTTACAACATATAGGAAAATCACACAATACTGGGAATCATGGCCCAGCCAAATTGACACATACATTTTTGGGGGGACATAATCCAGGCTGTGACAACTGCCAATAGAATGAACAAACCTGTCTTGGAAGAAGTACAGCTAGAGTGCTCCTTAGAAGCAAGGATAGCAAGACACATCCCACATACTTTGGACACATTGTCAGGAGGGACCTGTCCCTGGAGAAGGACATCAGAACTGGTAGAGGGTCAGTGAAAAAGAGGAAGACCCTGAAAGAGATGGATTGACACAGTGGCTGCAACTATGGGTTCAAACATAGCAACGATTGTGAGGACGGTGCAAGATAGGGCAGTGTTTCGTTTTGTTGTACCTAGGGTTGCTATGAGTTGGAACCAACTCGATGGCACCTAACAACCATAACAACAAACCCACTGCCATCAAGTCGATTCCGACTCATAGCGACCCTATAGGACAGAGTAGAACTGCCCCGTAGAGTTTCCAAGAAGCCCCTGGCGGATTCGAACTACCGACCTTTTGGTTAGCAGCTGTAGACAACAACAAAGAGCACTGTAAATCTGTGTCCTTTGGTAGGGAAACATGTTTGAACATCATTGCATAGGGTCTTTTTCGATGTAGGACAGGGACAGCCCGGGGAGGATGGAAAGGGCCAGGACTCCACAGCTTTACCTAGAAAGGCGGCCACAAAGGTTGTCTAGATAGGAAAGGAGGTTTCTAGGACAACGGGTCATCCAGAATCTGTAGGACAAGGTGGGGCACGCTAGGTTTCCTCATGCTCAGAGCAGCGTGCAGCCCCCTTAGCTTTGTTTATAAATTTGTACCAGATTTTAACCCCAGGGACCTTGACCTTGGGCTCCTCAACCCAGAAGAAACCGATCATTTTCAGAACAAGTTCCCCCTCCCCCCACCCGCCCCCGGCCCGCCCAGTACCTCAGTGCAAACTGTTTATTCAGGAGGCATATGAGGAAGGCTTGGAAATCTCGCGTATAAATCCAGTATGCGTTCAAGTGATTCTCAATCTCCTGGTGTCCTTCAGGAGTGTCCCAAATCTCTCTGCTTAGCACGGGATCTCAGTTTTGTTGGCTTATCAGTTTCAACAGGTGTCGCTGAGCTAAGAGATGATTAGATCCAGGAAGCTGGTTCCCTGTGTTGGCAAACTCTATGCCTGAGGAGTTGTGTGCTCAGCACCTTCAAGGTTCCCCTCTTTTTGTTGTTGTTGTTGTAGTCGAGAATATACATAGCAATTCAACAGTTTCTGCATGTATAATTCAGGGACATTGAGTACATCCTTCAAGTTGTGCAACCATTCTTACCCTCCTTTTCCAAATTGTTCTTCCCCCACTGCCTGCTAAGCTCCCTAGCTAACTTTTCCAGTTGCTGTTGTGAATTTGATCCCATATAGATAGTTCTGGGCAGTTCAAATCCACCAGCTGCTCCTTGAAAACCCTGTGGGGCAGTTCTACTGTGTCCTATAGGGTCGCTGTGAGTTGGAATTGACTCAAAGGCAATGGATTTATTTATTTATTTTTGGTTAGATAGTTCTTTAAAAAACATAATGCTCGAGGCAGACTTTTTTACTAGTTAAGCTAACTTATTGTTTGGTTTTAGAAGACTTCAGGGGATATTTTTGGTTTAAGGGTAAACACGATCTCAGGGCAATAGTTTCAGGGGTTCTTTGCCTTTTTAATGTAGCTACTAGAACATTTTGAATTACATATGTGGTTCATATTCTATTTCTGTTGGGAGGCGCTGCTCTTGATTCTAGAGAAAATTCCCTATGTATTCTGAACCTTTTTGATCCCCAGCTTCCAAGCTCAGGTAAACACAAAGTTGACCCCCAACTTTCAAGCTCAGGTGATCCCCAAATTTCAAAGCTCAGGTAAACTGGAAGTCACCTTCTAGGCAGAGACTGGAGGTGTGTGAATGTTTGGCTATGTCCATTTCTCTGTGTGAGCACCGGTAAAAGTACCCAAATGAGTGCGCGATGTGTATCTGTGAGCATACGAGTGATGGGAGCGTTCAGAAGTGTGTGTGTACAAGTAAGGGAGTGTGTGTGAGTCTGGGCATGATGGTTAATTTTATGTGTCAACTTGGCAAGGCTATGGTTCCCAGTGGTTCGGCCAAATGCTAGTCTAGTTGCTGTCATGGAGTAGTTCCATGATTTGACTGTGATTAAATCAGTTGGGAAACCCTGGTGGCGTGGTGGTTAAGCGCTACAGCTGCTAACCAAGAGGTCGGCAGTTCAAATCCTCCAGGCGCTCCTTGGAAACTCTATGGGGCAGTTCTACTCTGTCCTATAGGGTCGCTATGAGTCGGCATCGACTTAACGACAGTGGGTTTGGTTTGTGGGTAAATCAGTTGGCCTTGGGTAGAGCAGACTATCTTCCAGATGTAATGTAAAGTAATGTAATGTAATGTTATGTTATGTTATGTAATGTAACGTAACGTAACGTAACGACCTTCTACAACATAAATCCAATGTGATACAATCAGTTGAAAAGGGAGTTTCTGTAGGGTATATTCTACCTCCAGACTATAAATAGATATTTTTACACATACACACACACACATGCAGGCACACACACCAGCGAAGACAGATGCCATGCAAGAATTGTTCACAAATCAAGGAATTAAGGAATGTCTGCGGTTATTGGCAAGGAGCTGAGACCCTGACTTGAACTTTTAGCCTCCAGAACTATGAGAAAATAAATTTCTGTTCTTGAAAGCCACCCCTTGGTGGTATTTGTGTTACAGCTGCACTAGGAAATTAAGACACTGGGTGTGTGTGCACACATGTGAATGAGAGTGAGTGCATAATTTGAGGGTTTCTCAGTCTGTGGTCTCCTGAGTCAGGGGAAGCTGCACCTCCAGGGCTTGCGAAGCAAGGGATGGGCAGTGAATGTGGCTTCAGGCCCGGATGTGGGTATAGAGTCCCAGTGGTTAGCCCCTTTGCCCCACATCTGTCCCTTCCTCTTCAGGATCCTTGGAGAAGTAGAATTTCTTGGGGGTGGAGCTGAGGGGTGCGACTGGGGAGGGGAAGAAGTCTGCGGTACTCCAAAATTCTGCCTCGAATACCAGCTATCCATAATCTAGAAGGTGAGACTCTGAGGTTCTAAACCCTATTTTCTGGGACTGAGAGTAGATGGCAAGACGAGGTCCACCCAGTGGACAGAGAGACAAATAAACAGACAGATACATACACACACAGCTTCCTGTTAACTTCTTGGCCATCCTTGTTCATTTCTGAACCTGGGGAATTCTCTTTGGCCTTCTCCAAGACCTCTGGTTCCCTAAGAACTCTTGACCTGGAGAGGGATGAAGACATCCCAGGGTGAGGGGTGTCATGGAGCCCAGAGGAGAGGAGACTAAGCCCTCTTTTCTTCCCCTCTGCCGCAGGATTTCCTCATCTTCCCTGATGCCTTCCGGTGGGTGGGGATGTCTTGGCAGGCCAGGGACCATGGAGTTGAGGAAATCTACCCGAACCAAGAGGTGAAGATGCAGGCGGCAGCCTCCAAAGACAAGAAACAAGGGGGCCCAGCCAGAAACCAAGGTGCAGATCCTTAGGGTGAGGTCTGGAGAGGTTGAGAAGGAAGGGTTGATAAGTGAGAGGGAAGAGGATTGGGGGGGGGGGTGTCCAGAAGCTGGTTACTTCCATGCCCAAGATGTGTTTGAGTGTGTGTGCATCTCACTCACACACACACACACTACTTATCTGAGAAGCAGATCTTAGTTCCTCAGATCTTATCTTTTACCTCCAGAAATTTGCAGTGTGCAGGAGCTCAGTGAACCAAGATCTCTGAGCCCTCTACCCCCGCCCCCAAAAAGCTCTGAGCAGGTTTTCACAACCCGTTTTACCAACCCACCCCACAGGTGAAGGTGACCCCAACTATGAGAATATCACCTTGACCTTCAGAAGCCAGGTCCGGCCAAAGTGTGACCATTCACCACCCAAGAGTCAGGGTGAGTAGATGCCTACCTATTCATGTCCCACAACCTTGGGAAGGGACAGGTGGGAGGGGAGCTGCAGGGGAGAGGCTGCAAGTGGAGGCTGGAGTTAATGGTGTGGGGTATGGTGGCATCAATGGCTGTGATGGTGAAATGGTGGGGAAAGCTTTGCACGTGGTGATGGTGATAAGATAGTTGAACTTTCGGTGATGATGTTGTTTGTTGATAGTGTTGGTAATGGTGTGGGTGAAAGTTTGGGGTGATGGCATTGGAGGGTGAATGCAGGTGAAACGTGGTTGATCAGGAAGGAATATGTGACAGAATCCTTGATGGTGACAGTGTTGGAAACAATGGACACTTATGCTGGTGAATGTTGGTGCTGTTGGTAAGAGAGCTGTTGATGGTGTCAGTGCTGGTGAGAGCGTTGTTGAGGAGGATGATGTCTTAGCTACCCAGTGCTGCTGTAACAGAAATACCAAAAACAGGTGGCTTTAAAGAACAGAAATTATTTTCTCACAGTTCTGGAGGCTAAAAGTCCAAATTGGGCTCTCAGCTTTGTAGAGCCCTTCTGTGAGCCGTTCTCCTAGTTCTGGTGTCTGCTGCCAATCCTTGGCATTCCTTTGCTTGTAGACGATCTCACATCATCTGTAGTTCCCTGCGTGTGTACACATGCGTCTCTGTGTCTATTCTGTTCTTTTTATAACTCAGAAGCGATTAGGTTTAGTATCCACCCTACCTTGGTATGAATGCTACCAAATGATTACATTACATTAGATTACATTATGGAAGATGATTATATTATATTAGATTACAACATTATGAAAGCAATTACATTACATTGCATCTACAGGTATAAACCCATTGTCAAGTCGATTCCTACTCATAGCGACCCTATAGGACACAGTAGAACTGCCTCACAGAGTTTCCAAAGAGCGCCTGGTGGATTCAAGTTGCTAACCTTTTTGGTTAGCAGCCGTAGCTCTTAACCACTTCGCCACCAGGGTTTCCTCTACAGGAATAGGGGTTTGGATTCCAACGCATTTTTTGAATGAGACACAGTTAATCCACAACAGATGGTAAGGGGGTTGTAATGGTGACAGTGTTAGGGATAGTTGCTGATGGCGCTGGTGAGGATTTATGTTGGTGGCAGTGTTGTTCATGGCGATGGAGATAGCATTGTTGATGGTGACAGATGCTAACGGTATTGGGAAGAGGGAATGTAGGTGACAGAGCTGTTGATGGGGTTAGAGACAGTGTTGTTGATGGTTTGAGTGGTGGCCACCTGAAGTCCTGGAGGTCACCTGGCCTGCCTTTCTGCCCCAGTCCCCACCCAGTCCAGGCTGCCCTCGGACCCTGCCCAGACCCCTCGCTGGCTGTACAGAGCCATCATGAGTCTGTACATTCTCCTTGCATTGACCTTCATCTTCTTCATCATTCTCTCAGCCATGATCCTAGTGAAGAGTGAGTTGGGGTTTTTTTGTGTGTGGAGGGGAGGGAGGCCTGGGGCAGTGTCCTCAGGAGCTGGGAAGGCCCAGTGTTTCCACCCTGTTCCCTTTGTTCCCACCTCCTCTCCCTTCCCCAACTCTGCTCCCAGGAGGGCAGAATTGGGGCACTTTATGGGTTTCCCTGCTCTCTCCTGATAGATTCTGAGCTGTCCCAGGAGTTTCTGGTCTTGAAAATGGAGCTGTGGAACGGTGAGGGGGTTACCTAGGAGGGTTGAGAGGTCATGGCGGGGGGATTGGGGCCCTCTGGGAGAGCAGTGGTGACTTTGGCACCCCTATTTCATGCTTTCAGTCTCAAACTCACTGTATGAAATCCAGGAGGAGCAGAATAAGAGGCAGAGCCTTGTCCGGGAGGCCATTCACCAGATGATCAAGGAGGCCATCCACAAGATCAATACCAGTGGGAACGGGAACTTGGAAACACTGAAAAAAGGTGTCTTTGAAGATCTTGTCTTCATTTGATGAGTTTGTATCAATGCCCATCACGGGGCTGGGTGCTGGAGATTTAGTTCACGGGGCAGTCAGGGTCCCCACCTTACCAAAGCCCAGGTGTATTTATTTAAACTCTGCTGGGAACTCCAAGGACATGTGGTCTGCAGCGCCCCAGGCTAGGGGTCAGGCAGAAAGGGGCTTCCAATGAAGGCGGGGCCTTCTCTGAGGTCCCTCCCTAGCTTCTTCCTGTCCCCCTTCTGCCAGAGGTGAAACAAGTAAAGATGGACCTGGTGAAGAAAATGGACACAATCCTGAAGGAGCTGGAGAAGAAGCAGAATCCATGTGAGTCTGGGTCGGAGGAGGTGGGTGAGAGTGGAGCCCTGGACTTGGCCCCAGCTTTTCTCCCAGGGGTGGGGTTCTGCCTGACCCTTGGTGTCTTTCCCATAGCTGCCCCTGCACAGTCTACATCTAAATAAATGAGAGGACATCACAGCCACAGCCTGAAGCTTGGAGGAAGGGGCTGCACCTCTTAACGCAGATGGAAAAGGGTCTGCAGCTTGGTCTGAACCTGCTGCTCCTCCTCACATACAGAAAATCACATGTCCTGATGAATGTGTGGAGTTGTGTGTGTGTGTTAGCATTTTGTGGATGGTGGGTGTGCCAGTGTATTCCACAGGAATGCATCACTGTGAATGTGGGTGTCACCACGAGTGTGGTGTGCATGTCCATCTCACTGTACATGTGATTCATATGTGTGTGTCGTGATGTGTTTTGAGTGGAAGCATGGCACAGTGGATGGCTGTGTCAGTGAGTACCACAAAAATGTGTCACCATGAGCGTGGTTTTTGACGTGTTACATGTGCCTGTTTCACGGTCAGTGTAAACATGTGTGTTATGTTGCATGTATAAACATGTCACCGTGTGTGTTACACACCATGGGACTCTCACTGTGAATGTGGGTGCTAAGGTGTGTGCCCTTGTCACCACCTGTGCCCATGTGAACAGGTGTGTGCCTATGTGAATGTGCCAGGTTATGCCACCGTGTGTTCAGACCATGTACACACACATGTCCTTCTCCTGGAGCTGACGCCCTAAATTTGGACTTGTAGGCTACTAGACTGTGAAAGAATAAATTTGATAAAACCATCCACTTGTGGTATTCCCGTTATAGCAGCACTAGATAACTAAGACAAGCGTGTATCCATGTGTGTTCGTGTCCGTGAGTGTACTATGCTCACAGCCCATGGATTGTGTGTTCCCCTAAGAAAACGTGTGCCCAAGGGCATGCGTCTCCCGGGACGCACAAGAGAACGTGTGCTCGTGGTCAGACGTGTGGCCCTGAGACAAGAGGACGTGTGCCCAAGGACATACATGTGTCCCTGAGCAGGTGACCACGCGTGCTTACTGCACCCCTAAGCGTCGGCCAACCCAGGCCAGCACGGCTCCCGGCCGCGGAGAGAACTGCGGCCCTAGCCGTTAGGCCGAACACGGCCACGCGCGCCCTCAAGCGATCGCTCCTAGAATCACCGCGCGGAGCGCCGCACGCCCCTCCCGCCGCCGCGCCTGCGTGCTCAGGGCCTTTCACGGCGCCGTAAAGCAGCTCGGCCGAGCTCGCGCCAGCAGTTACCGGTAAGTCCCCGGCCGCGCCCCCGGCCGCCTCGGGCCTTGTCTGCGTCGCCACCGCCTACCCCCGCGGGCCTGTGGGTCCTATGCCAGGGTCTTGGCGTCCGCCAGCCCCGGTCCGCGCGGTTCGGCCCACCCCGGGGGGTCGCGAGGACAGTGGGATCTTCGCCGGCCCCTCTGCCCGGTCCACACCAGGGCGGGGTTCTCGGTGCCTAGCGGACCCTCGGGGCCCCGGCCCTGTCACGGCTCAGCTCACGGACCCCAATCGTATCTCAGTGAGGGGCTCTCAACACTTTCCCGTCTCGCACGTTCTGGACCCTCTGCGGAAGCGCGCACGCTGGGGCGGGGGCGTCCCGGGGTCCTTGGGACCCCCCACCCCGGTCCACTGGTTTCCCTGCCACGCAGCCCTTGAGGGGGAAGTCTCAGCATCCTGTCCCTGACCCCCCCACCCACCCCCGCATCATGGGGACGGGATTCTCAGCTCTTCCTCCCCAACCCCTGGCGGGGACTTCTAGCCCCATAGTGGGCGGGGAGCGGTGTGTCTCAGCGCCCCTGCGAGCCTCCAGTCCTCTGCCATCTGCCACCCCCACCGTAAAACCCCAATGCAGAGGTTTTTCCAACCCCCCCCAACCCCTCTCCCTCTCTCCCCATCGACAGCTGTCACTTGTCCTGGGATGGAAGGATCACAGCGCCCCCTCTAGGCTTCCCTAAACCCTGGGTCTGACAGCCTGCCCCCTCCTTACAGTTTCTCACTGGTTCCAGCTGCATTTCTGGAGAGCTTGGTGGTGAGGGGCCTTTTTTGGGCCCCTCTTCCACTCTTTCTTCTAACCCAGGCCCATCCACGTAGTAAAGGAAGCACTCTTCGTGCATGAGAAATCGGTGCTGCCTGAGGGCACAGGGTTGGGAGGACTGCCTCATGTAGCCCCCCAACCCTCTTGGCTGCTGTTCTTGACTCCGCCCGACTCCCCTTTGTTTCACCGGCTTGTCAGTACCCCCTCACGGCCCTCCATCCTCACCTCCTCCCTACTTTGGTTCTGAGGCCCCGCCCTATCAGTTCTTTAGTTACCTGCACAGGTGGAGGATGGGGCTTGAAGGCGCTCGGGAAATCATCTAGTGCGCAAGAGTTGGGGTGGTTTCTAGCGTCCCCTTCTGGTCCCTCTCCTGTCTCTCCTCCCACCTTCCCACCCCTAAGCCCTCTCCTGAAAAGGATAGGAGCCCACCCTCCTATTTGGCTTTTACTGGCAAGGCTTAATTAATGTAGGCTTGCATTACGCGCAGGTTGGGTGTCCTGTTTCCTTTGCGTCTCATCTTTTCTCTGGTGGGAAGTCAAGGCTGTAGCACACCACAGTGTGTGGGGGAGCGTTTCAGGCCCCCTCCAGGCTCCCCTACCTGACCTCTCCGCCAGGGCCCCACCACTTGGCCCCTGACATCGGCGTTTCCTTATGTCCCACAGGGCTGTGGCGGCATGGAGGCACGCTTCACGCGCGGGAAGTCGGCGCTGCTGGAGCGTGCGCTGGCAAGGCCGCGCACCGAAGTGAGCCTGAGCGCCTTCGCTCTGCTCTTCTCTGAGCTGGTGCAGCACTGCCAGAGCCGCGTCTTCTCGGTGGCCGAGCTGCAGGCGCGCCTGGCGGCGCTGGGCCGCCAGGTGGGCGCGCGCGTGCTGGACGCACTGGTGGCCCGCGAAAAAGGTGCCCGACGTGAGACCAAGGTGCTGGGCGCGCTGCTTTTTGTCAAGGGTGCTGTGTGGAAGGCACTCTTCGGCAAGGAGGCAGACAAGCTGGAGCAGGCTAACGACGATGCACGCACCTTCTACATCATTGAGCGCGAGCCGCTCATCAACACCTACATCTCTGTGCCCAAGGAGAACAGCACACTCAACTGCGCCAGCTTCACCGCCGGCATCGTGGAGGCGGTACTCACGCACAGTGGCTTCCCCGCCAAGGTCACGGCGCACTGGCACAAAGGCACCACGCTCATGATCAAGTTCGAGGAGGCGGTCATCGCCCGTGACCGGGCCCTGGAGGGCCGCTGACCCCGCTGGAGATAAAGGATGCAGAGCCCCCTTCCCCAGTGTCTCGTGTCTTGTGTGGGGGCTTCAGAGATTGCTCAGAGCACCTTGCCCAGTTCTGGCCCCAGGCTGGTGAGGGAGGCCAAGGCCCAAACATGTTTATAGTACAATGGGTAGGGGTGGAGTCTGGCCCACCTTGGGCTTTGAGATAGGGTTGGGGCTTGGTGGGACCAGGGGCCGGCAGCGGGGGTGGGGGTGGGGGTGGGTAGCGGTGGTGCACGCTGCCCGGCTGGTTGGGGGTTGGGGGAATGCTGGCACATTTTGGAATCACAGTTGGAAGCTGCCTGCAGGCTGGAGAGATGATGGGTGGGGCAGGTGGGAATTGGGCTGAGAGACTCCTGTAGAACAGGGGTCAGAAAATTTTTCTGTAAAGGATCAGATTAAAAAAAAAAAAAAACAAACAGTAGCCATGGAGTCAACCCTGACTCATGCTGAGCCTGTGCATCAGAATAGAGCTGTGCTCCATCGGGTTTTCGGTGGCTGTTTTCTGAAGTAGATTGTCAGGCTTTTCTTCCAAGGTGCCTCTGGGTAGACCAAAACCTCTGATCTTTTGGTTAGCAGCTGGGCGTTCACTGTTGCACCACCCAGGCACTCCAAAGGACCAGAAAAAAAAAACAAACCCACTACCATCCAGTCAATTCTGACTCATAGTGACCCTATAGGACAGAGTAGAACTGTAGAGTTTCCAAGGAGTGCCTGGCGGATTCGAACTGCCGACCTGTTGGTTAGCAGCCGTAGCGCTTAACCACTGTGCCACCAGGGTTTCCTCCAAAGGACCAGATAGTAAATAATTTATGCTTTGTGAGCTCTATCCCACAAATCCACTGAAAGCAGTCTTGGACAGTACACCCTTGCTACTCAAAGCATGGTCCACGGACCAGCAGCCTCGGCATCACCCTGGAGCTTATCAGCGATGCAGACAGCCAGGCCTCACCCCAGACTACTGAGAGCCTAGATTCCTAGGCGACTGATTTCTGGACACCTTAGTTGGAGAAGCAATGCTCTTAAGGCCGTAGTTCCCAAACTGGAGCGTCCAAATGGCCTGGAGGGCTCCTGAAAACTCAGATGGCGGGGCCCCATCCCCAGGCTTTCAGATTCTCCAGGGCAGGGGTGGCTCATGAATTTGCATTTCCAACTAGTTCTGCTGAAGGTCCAGAGACCACACTTGGAAAACCTCTGCTCTAGTGACCTAGTTCTCCAAGGGGGATGGTGAGCTCACGTTGGAATCATCTGGACGCTTTAAGTATCTCTAATTTTTAAATAGACAACTGATACATGTGGGCGTTTTATACAACAGGCAACCTTGCCAACCTCTGCTCACTGGATGCTCCTCCCCAAGGTGAGTCCTTCCAGACTTCTTAGGGGGAAGCTTGTTCAAATAGTCCTTGTTCCCTCTCCCTCTAGGACCTGAAAGCAGCTGTTCAGAGAATGAGCTACAGACACTTTCAGCTGCACCCCCCTCACTGCTTCAGCAAAGGGTTTAGTGGGTGGGTGTAGCTTTTCAATTGCTGTTTAGGCTGCATCATGGGAGGTGGCAGGGACAGATGGATGGGGACACGGGCACGTGGGGCATGGTCGGGGCAGTTTCAGTCTTAGCAGCAAGAAGGGAAGAAGTGCTGAACAGCAGTGGGCTTCTGCACATTGTGGAGGTGACATCGGGATAAATAAAAATATGGAGGACCTGTCACGAGGCACACAGCAGACCATCAGGAAGTAGCTGTGGAATGAAGGCAGGGCTGAGAGAAGGGAGAGGTCCAGGGGAGCTGGGATGGGGGGTGGGGTTCAGGGTGACAACCTGAATCTGGAGGAGGTGCACCTGTGACAGGTACAGAGATCTGGGGATTGGGTGTCGAGTTCAGGAGGGAGGTTGGGCTCTGGCAAGAGATGAAGCCACAGGCCTGGAGTAGGTGGTCTGGGGGGTGGGGAGGAGCTGGAGCCCTGGGAAGTGGGAGAGCCAGAGGGGCTGATGCTGGGACATGGGTTTTCCTGGAAAACTGCAGGAGTTGGCTTTGGGTTTATCCTCCAGAGGTCCTTGGAATTTCCAGGTCCTTGGGGCAGAAGCCGGGAAGGAGTGAAAGGTCGTCTGCAGAGCGCTGGCAGTGGTGGATGGCAGAGGGACATGGGTGAGGGAGGTGAGGAGCGGGGTTGGTCCCAAGGAAGGGTTGCAGGGTGCTTATAGGCCAGGAGAGGAGGGCCCAGGGTCTGTTTCTTGCTGAGGATGAGGCAGGGGGCTGGTGGAGAAAGGAGACGGTTTGAAACCAGCTGTAGGATTGTAAGGCTGGGTCCTGGTTTGGGGCAAGTGAGGGTTGGGGAGAAAACAGGAGGCAGTGGTCAGGCAGGTTTCCATCTTGGCGGTGGCTCTGCCTGAGGGTGCTTTGGTGGAGGTCAGTAGTGGCTCATTTTTAGAATTTTCACCTTCCATACAGGAGACCCAGGTTTGATCTCCTGCCAGCACACCTCATGCACAGCCACCACCCATCTATCCAGGGAGGCTTTTGTGTTTCTAGGATGCCGAACAAGTTTCAGCGGAGCTTACAGATGAGGAAGAAAGGCCTGGTGATCAACTTCTGGAAATCAGCTAACGGAAACCCTACGGATTGCAATAATCCTGTCGCAATCGGTCATGGGGATGGCACAGGACCAGGTGTAGTGCAGGGAGTCAGAGGCCGACTTCGTGGCAGCTAAGACCACCAACAGTGTTCCAGGCTAGGGGAACAGCCAGTGCAAAGGCCCTGAGGTGGGAGCCAGCTGCAGGTTCGAGGAACAGTGAGGAGGCTGCTGGTGGGGGAAGGAGGAGATGAAGTTGGGGAAATAAGGTGCCTGGGAGGGGTGCTGTCATCACAATGGGCCTTGTAGGACTGGCTTTTTCTCTGAGTAGGAAGGAAACTTCTGGAAGGGTTGGAGCAGTGGAGTGAAGTGGGAGGAGGTGGCTGCAGCAGCCCAGGGGAGCAACTCGGAGCAACACCGGGGCGGCATCGAGGTAGCAGGAAGGGGAAAGAAGTGGGTGGATTCTGAATGTTTTGCTGGCAGAGCCCATGGGATCTTATGGGTTTGGAGGTGGTGGTGAGAGAAAGGGAGGCTGCAAGGAGGACCCCAACGTTGGCCTGAGCAGCTGGTAGGGTGGAGCTGTGGCCCCGAGTGGCAGTTACACCCTGGCCTGGAGTTCCAGGGAGTTCCAGGCCTGGGGGTGGGGGACATTTGAAAAGTAGCCTATGGGTTCCAACCCAGGTCTGACCCCAAGGGCCCAGCTTTGTCTGCACCCCAATCTGACCCGTCCTCAGCATCGGCTGTGGCCAGGCTTCAGGACCCCAGCTCACTACAGCGCTCTCCCCAGCCTCCCAGGGTATGGCTAATGCCTTTGCCCTGCTCCGGGAGTCCCATGTGGGTCTCTCCTGTGGATCCCTCCTTCAGAGGACCTGAGAATCAATGGCACCATGTCCAGCACCTCCTTTTTTAGGCGGGGGGTGGGGGGTGGCAGACAATGAGTCCGATGAGGGGTCCTGCTGTCCTGACCTTCCCCACCCCTACCCCCGCCCCCAGATACATGGCTGGCTTCGGCCAAGCCTGGGACTGGTGCTGCCTCAGCCTCCCAGACCCTCCACACCTGACCAGGCCACTTCCCGTCCGCAACTGGATACCCCTCCCTCTCTAGTCAGCTAGCACTTGTTGTGCATCTACTGTGTACCAGGCCCTGTTCTTTCTGTGTGTCAACTCAGCCCCTTCCCTGCAACCCTGTGAACTGGGTGCCCATTTCCTAGGCTCAAAGGGTCCACTCCTTTGCCCTCAAGATTCCTGGGGAATCTGGAATGTTCTCTGGCCCACTGGATCCCAGAGTGTTAATCCCCAGGCTCCACCTATTAAGTTCTTCTTGTAATTAAGTAGGAAAATTAGGGTGAATTCCATTTCAGATGTCCCTCTCCTCAGAGGTTGTCTCAGGCACCCAGCTCTGGAGTTCCCGGCCCCACGGTTCATGCCTGGAGACCTCTGAGGAAGGGGGGAGTGTGAGGGGTCATCACCCGTTTAGTTGATGCAGGCAGCCAGGGGTGGAGGAGTGGGGAACTCTGCCTGAGCCTAGTCTCTACCCTGTGGTGCCCCCCGAGGGGCTGTCTCTGGGGAGGGGACGGGGGGAGATAGGGGTCATAGAGCGTGCACAAAGGGGTCTGAGGGAGGGCTCCCTGGAAGGCTGGGCTGGCAGGCGCTGCACCCCAGTTGGGAAGGGGCTTCTAGCCTTCAGGCTTGGCCAGCGGGGGTTCTCCCAGTGGGTACTTGGAGGGACAGGCCACCTGGGGCATTGTCTTAGTTACCTAGTGCTGCATGCAGCTACTAACCAAAAGGTTGGAGGCTTAAGTCTACCCAGAGGCACCTGAGAAGAAAGTCTGAAAAATCAGGCATCGAAAACCCTGTGGAGCACAGTTCTACTTTGGCACACATGAGGTCACCATGAGTCAGAAACGATTCAATGGCAACTGGTTTGGCTTTTGGTTTGGCCATACAAATATGACAAGTGGGTGAATTTAGAGAAAAGTTCTGGAGGCTAAAAGTCGAATTGGGCTCAGCCGTGTGGATTCCTCCTGTGGGCTTCTCTCCTAGTTTCTGGTGTCTGCCTGTGACCCTTGGCGTTCCTTTGCTAATAGACAGGTCCTCACATGGCATCTCTCTGCTCCCTGTGCATGTCCCTGTCTATTCTGCTCTTTATATAACCCAGAAGGGATTAGGTTTAGGACCCATCCTACTCTGGTATGACCTCATTAACAACAAAAGAAAACCTCATTTCCAAACAGGGTCACATCTACAGGTACAGGACTTTAATATGTATTTTGGGCAGGCACAGCTAAATGAGGTGTTGATGGGAAGGGTCAGCTGCCTGAAGCCAGACTGAGTGGTAGGAAATGTCACCAGGGCCCTCCAGCCACCATAGAGGTGTTCAGGTCTTGGTTGGGATCCTCAGGGTCCTGCTCTGTGCCTGGCTGTTTTCACAGGCAGATGCAAAAGAGGCAAGATGGAGGAAGGGTGCAGGGCGGTGCCCCCGGACGGGCAGTGGGCTGTCAGGGTTAACGTCCTGGGGCAGATCCGAATGGTTCTGGGAGGCTGCAGGCACAGGCAGTCAGCACGTGGCCAGCTGCTCACACACCCAGCCTTCCAGCTGGCTGCGGCAGAAGGCGTCGTTCCACTGCCCTGAGGAGCCGAGTATCATCACGCAGTTCTCGCCCTGGTCCTGGTCATTAGGCTCCCCTGGCCGCCAGTTGCTGGAGTAAAGGCTCCGGGTTGGGGTGGAGGGAGAAGGAGAGCCCTGTCCTCCTCCCCCAGCCCGATTCCCTGCAGCCTAGATACCCCCTCCAGAGTCTGGGCCTGGGGGGCCTCCAGACACCTTCCCTGTGTCCTCCCTGCCCCCTTCCCCCCAACCCAGCTCCCTAGAGCCCAGAGACACCGCTCCTCCCGCACTCAGCCTAGGCCTGGAGCCCAAACCCTGACCTGCCTCAGCTGCAGTCTGGAAGTTGCCCCCAAGTCCAGGCCTGGGGCCCCTGCCCCCAAATTTTCCCCCCTCTCATGGGAGAGCAAGGAGCCCTGGTGGTGCAACAATTAAGTGCTTGGCTGCTAATCGAAACACTGGCAGTTCGAACCCATCCAGCACCTCCGAAGGAGAAAAGACCTGGCAATCTGCTCCCGTAAAGACTACAGCCTAGAAAACCACATGGGGAAGTTCTACTCTGTCCTATAGGGCCACTATGAGTCAGAATCGATTCGATGGCACTCAACAACATGGCAGAGCAGTTCCCCCTCTTTGACTTTGGGCCTGGGGTCCCTTTCCTGACCCCGCCTGTCTCCTCCTTCTTGGAGTTCCCCGCCCCAATTTCCCCACCCTGCACCTAAAGCTCAGAGATCCATCCTTCCAGTCTGTACTCAGAGCTCCTTCCCTACCTGCCAGCCAGAGAACCCCATCTCTGAGGCCTGTCCCTCCCCAATAGCCTCTTTCTTTTGCACCTTAGAGGTCCCCCTATCTGAGTTTAGGCCTAGGGACCCCTCTCTGAGCTCTGATCCCCTTCTCCAGGGGCTCATCCAGGGAGCTTCCTCCTCCATGCTGTTCCCAGCTCCTCATCTGTATCCCTGGTAGCCCAGGATCCCCTTCTCTGAGTCTGGGCCTGGGGCCTCTTTCTCACCTGTAGTCCATAGGGCTCCCGTCCGACCAGATAAACTCGCCCTCTATGTCCAGGTCCTGAAGGCCAATCCAGGAGTCCTTCCTGTGGATGTGTCTTCTCAGGAACTCCTGGAAGGCAGGGCTGGGATGGAGGACTGGAGGATGTGCTGGGTCCCTCCCTCCCCATCTGTCCCCCGTACAGTAGTTGGAGTGGGGATCCACATCCCCCGACCCCATACCATACCCTCTGCAGAGCTCCAGGCTCACCTGCTCCTCCGAGCTGTGGATGCTGACCAGTCGCCCGTGCAAGTCTTCACAGGTGTACTTGGCCTGGAGCCACATCTGGGCGCTGTCACCAAAGTAGTAGCACTTCCTCTGGAAATTGATCCACTTCTCAGGGCAAGTGTTGCACGTGGAACCTGGGGTGGAGGAGAGGCTCAGAGGTGGCTGTCGTGGGGACTGCACAGGTACCATGGGAAGAGGGGGTAGAGTGGGTGGCAGTGTCTCTCCTGAAGTCACTCCTGGGGCCAAGCTGGAAGTAGACCTACCCCAGAGCCTAATAGAGGATCTCACAGGCTGTCTTCTTCCCTGGCTCTCTAATGTTGACACGCAACACCAGCTCTGTGGCCAGCAGCACCTCAACCACCAACACTATAACCACAAACCACCACTTTTGGTAAACACCTCAACCACTAACACCATCAGCACAATCACCACCACTGTTAGTAACACCTCAACCACCAACACCATCACCGCACACACCACCATTGTCAGGAACACCTCAACAACCAACACTATAACCACAAACACTTCATGGTCAGCAGGATCTCAGCTACCAACACCATCATCACAACCACCTCACAGTCGGCAGCACCTCAACCACCAACGCCATCATCACAACCACCTCACAGTCGGCAGCGTCTCAACCACCAACACCATCATCACAACCACCTCACAGTCGGCAGCGTCTCAACCACCAACACCATCATCACAACCACCTCACAGTCGGCAGCGTCTCAACCACCAACACCATCATCACGAACACCTCATGGCCAGCAGCACCTCAACAGCCATCACTACGAACACTACCCATTATTACTGGATTGAATTTCTTGATTAAAAATAGATTTTCTTATAGTGACATATAGGGATGCTCCACAGCTTTGGTTGAATTTTTCGAAAGGGCCCGGTGTCCACAGAGTTTGAGAGCCCTTCAGGAGAATACAGCTGGGTGCTTCTTGCACAGGAAACAGTGACCAGTATGTGAGCCTATGGAGGTGCAGCAACGTGACAGAAAAAATGTCCTTTCGTGGCTGACTTGTGGCAAGGTGTCCTGGCTGTATGTTACACAGTCAAAAGACACCTCTAGAACTAGACTCAAACCCTAAGCCAGACTTGGGGCCCTCAGGGACTGGGTAGGAAATGGGAGGTGACCTGTTGGAAGGACACCATGATCCAGCCCCTGTAACCTTCCCCAGAGGGACCACAATGGGGTTTCTCACTGGGATTCCCGTAGCCACACCATGTCCCTGGGGACAGGACTACTTCATACCAAGTGGAGATCCTTCCTCTTCTCTTACCCGTTTGGGGAAGCTGGGGCTTCCCAGAGGAGGAAGACCAAAAACCAAGGGGCAGGACTGCAGGAAGCTTGAGAAGCCACAGAAGAACTCTAAAATCCAGGTTCCTGGTCCAGTTTAAGGTGCAGTGGAAATGGCTACTCCTTCTGTAGCCTGTTGCTACTCACGTGACCCTCATAACTGCCAACATCACCTCCATCACTGCCATACCTGGGGGAGATGCCACCACCCCCGTCATCCTATCACTGCAGAGGTTACCCCCTCTGGTTCCCCAGCTGGGTCAGTCTTCTGTGAGGCCTGCGGTGAAGAGAATCCTACGGATTTCTCTCCACTAAGCAACAACAGGCAGAGAAGAGAGTACAGAGAACCCAGTGATGGTAAATGTAGGAATGCATTACCCGGAGGGGGAAAGAACTGTGGGAGCCTCCCAAAGCACTGGAAGAAAGCTGTTGGAATCAGAAAGGGCATCCTTGTGTGCTCCTCATCTGCCCTGCCACACACATAAATTTATACCCAGGTATCTTATCACACACACTCTCCTGCTCATTCAGAACACACTGGGCCACACAAATGCCTTTGTGCCCTACCCAAAAACACGAAAAACCAGGTGTTGTTGAGTCGATTTTAACTCATGGAGACCCCATGAGTTACACAGTAGAACTGTTCCATAGGGTTTGTTTTTTTTTTAATCTTTACAGAAGCAGATCACCAGGCCTTTCTTCCATGGCACCTCTGGGTGGGTTAAAATGACCAGCTTTTTAGGTTAGCAGTCAAGCACAAACTGCTCTACTTCACACCCAACTCACACAAATATATCGCCATGCTGCAATACACATCACAGATGCATTGTCACACATGCGCGCCAACACACACACGCGTACCATCACACATCATTGTGCATGCACACGTGCTCACCATTCAACATCTTCAGCTCCATCCACAGCTTTGCCACCTCCTCCTGGAGTCTCTCCAGTGAGTCTGAGTCTGCACGCCTCTCGTTCAAGCCTTGGTGAAAAGGGGGAGGGGGTCAGTGCTCAGAGATGAACTTGCAGGCCCCTCCTTGCCCCCTCTCCCCACCCTCTCCCAAGCCTCACTCTTGGATTTGAGGTTGCTCAGATCTGCTCCAAGTCCTTCCAGGTACCGGGAGAGCTCAGACTCTGGGGTGGGGAGGACAGGTCAGATCTCAGGGATGGTGCCTAAGACCAGAAAGTCCTCAAGCCTAGCCCCCAGCCTCATGGTCCTCCATGGCTCCAGGATGCCCAAGTCTGGTCCCATGCCCTCCACCAGGTCTCTTACCATGAAACTTCATGCCCTTCTGTTCAGCTTCGACGTTCTCTATGTTCTTCAGCATTTGGGCAGCTGGTTGCAGGGGAGAGGGCTCAGTGATAAGAAAGTCCTCAGACTTCCCCAAACCTCCATTCACCCGCTTGGCCTCTTAGCCTGGGTCTTTAGGGCACCTGCTCATTTCGGAGTCCATGCTGGGGGCTCAGTTGGTTTAGAGCACTGTGTGTCCAGACAGCCACCAAGTCTCCACCCCACCCGTGCTCCAGACGCCAACCTGAGGTCACTTACCCTGGGTTTTCTGGGCCATTTGGTCACTCTTGTGTCTTTCCAAGTCCTTGGAAACTTGAGACACTGAGGCAGCAGGGGAGAAGAAGTGTCCTTGGGGGCCACGAAGGCAACCTTGAACCCTCGCCCCAGCCCCAAGTGTGTGGGCTCCTGCTTTTAGTTTGAGGCACAAGTGCCCAGAAAAATATAGACAATCAACATCTGTACTTTAACGGTTAGAAACTGTGGGCATTTACTGAAAGCTTATTGGAAGCCAGGTACTGTTCTATGTGCCTCACAAGTCCCAGCTCATTTCCACCTCATAGCACTAAAATGATGCCCATTTTACAGACGGGGAAACCGAGGCACAGAAAGGTTATGTAACTCCTGTAACACCTGCAGATGCTAACATCCCATCAGTCACCTCTCAGAGCCCTCCTCTGCAAGCCTCTGGGGAAGGGGGCAACACAGGCTGACCCTCAGTTCCTAGGGGGGACACTGACGCCTGGAGAGGGGAAGCCCTTCCCCCAGAACCCACAGAGGTCAGTGGCAGGAGGGAATGAGGGACTGGTGTCCTGACCCCCACGCTTAGCCCCTCCATACCATTCCGCAAGGCAGATTGTTCCAGCTGTTTCAGGCTCTGTGCAGTGTCCCAGCCTGGGGAGAAGGAGAGGAGGAGGACTTGTCAGGTGTGCCCCCCGCCCCCACCGTGCTCCACCTACCAGCAGAGGATGGAGGCCTTGGGTATAATGCGTGAGAGGTGCTGAGAAGCCAGGAGATGCAGGGCAAGGCTGGGGCTCTAGACAGTGGGTGGACAGAATAGGAAGGGACTGGCAGGGTCAAGGTGGGGGACATGATGGGGAAGTTGGGCTCCAAGGAGTATGTTGGGCTCCCCAAGTCTGAGGGGGCGGGTCTGGGAGGCATACGGGAGGGCCTAGTGGGCTGAGGGAGACACATAGGGCTGGGGGTGTCCTCACGCCACAATATAAGCAGGGTCAGCAGCACGGCCCATATCGAGGCAGTCACCAGCCCCAAAAGTATGAGCTGTGTCCCCCGCCTGCAGCATCGCTTCCTGGG
The DNA here is from genome assembly GCF_030014295.1 of Loxodonta africana. NCBI lineage: Eukaryota > Metazoa > Chordata > Mammalia > Proboscidea > Elephantidae > Loxodonta > Loxodonta africana. The sequence continues at coordinate 11,854,900 of NC_087344.1, forward strand.
AGGGTCCTCAAACTCTGCGGGGGGTGGGAGAATGTTGGGGGGGGACAGGGTGAGGCTGGGCTCTATCTCTGCCCGTCTCACCATCACCCAGAGCCCCAGTGTCCTGGGAGCCTGTCCTGAGCCTACACTGAAGCAGAGGGTCTCGGTGGATCCCTGACTCCTCTGCACACCTTCCCTGCACAGTACTGTCTTTCAGTAACCCTGTCTACTCTGTCCCTGTCTACTGCATGTCCATCTTCTCCTCTGACCTTTGTCCATCTCTGCATCTGTGTATATCTGAATGTGCCCTTCTGTCCAGCTCAATGTCTGTCGTTCGCTCTGCACACACTCCAGCAGTCAGCAAGACTGACTTGGGTCCAGGTCACCGCCCATCGGAACAGGCTAGGGGCCAGGGACTGAGACCTCCCCTCCATGAGCCCACTCTGCAGATAGCGGACCCGCTATCTAGCCCTCACCTTTACCATCTGCACCCTCCTCCCTTTTGTGGGTTCAGTTATCCCCACCAATGCTGGGTCCCCAGCATCACCTCCAGATGGTCGGGTCTTCCTGTCCCCTCCCCCTTCTGGCCAGCAGCCTCACCCCTATACCTGGGCCCTCAAGTTCTACCTGATGCCTGTCCCCTCCCCAGGACCCCTCCTCAAATCACAGGACACTGGGGCTGAGTTCTTCCCCACATCTGTGCCCCTCCCTAGCCCCTTCCCCAGATGTCAGATACTGCCAAGCCTCCCCCTGACACCTATCCCCCAGGCTCTACCTTCTTGCCCTCCGTGGGGCTTCGGCTCCCTCCCCTCAGCCTGGTCGTGAGGATTCATCAGGCTGAATTCCTCTTGCTCTGAGTTCTCAGTCCACTTGCCCTCCAACTTTGTGTGGCTCCCAGCATCCCAGCTGGGCCTTTTTTTGTCGGGAGGGCGGGAGGGCGTTGAGTCAGAGCAGGGAGGGGCCTACAGCTTCCTTCTCCTGCCTGGCCTCATTCTGGGAAAGTCGGTCAGGGCTCACCTCCCCTCTCCTCCATCTGGGCCTTTCCTAAAATTTCACCCTTTTCCCAGTGAGGGCCTGGGAGGTCCCTCCTCTCCTGGTGGAAGGCAGGGGGTCAGGGCCCAGAGAATCCTCCTACCTACGTATGATCTTTCCTCCATGGCATCCCCGCTTGGACTCTCCTGGTGACGGATCATTTACCACCTGACAAGGCTGTCCGCTCGATGGTCACGGTCACAATCACGGCTGTGGCTGGGATCTGGGTTGGAACGAAGGTTAAGGTTAGGTGTCAGGCTCTAGTTACCAGCACAGAACAGCACTGGGGGCCTGGGGGCTCAGTGGCTGTTAGCTGATTTGACCATTTGATTCCAGGACCTGGAATCAGTGTTGTCATTTATAACAATTTACCTACGTCACACAGTGGGTGGGACTCAAGGTCAGGCCCTTGGCCTTGACCCTTGCCCAGCCACCTCAGGACACTGCCTGCTGGCAAAATGCCAGCACAGCCAAATCTGGGCAGCCAGGCTGTCTTTCCAAACCCAAGAGGGTCTGCCTTCCCCACAGCCTTTTGTAGCTCCCTGGGCCCTCCAGCTTTCACTTCCCCAGACCCCGTCCCCATACCCTCCTGACTCTGTCCCACCCCCATCTCCCTTCTCTGACTGCAGACTCCTCCCAGTCACCCCTCAGACTCACCCCAGAGCTCATTTCTGTCAGGAAGGCTTTGAGGTCCACTTCCTACCCCCGGCCCCGACACCCACACACGCACACACGGATACACACGTATGCACACACACACAGACACAGATACATAGACATACACATTCACATGCACAGACCACAGTCACACACAGACATACGTGTGCACACATAGTCACATGCACACAGTCTCACACACACATTCACACAGACACTCGTGTACATACATTCACGCGTGCAGACATGCAGTCACACAGATACACATACACACACATTCACATGCACACAGTCACACAGGCACACATTCACAGACATATGTGTACGCATACTCACATGCACCATCACACAAGACACATTCACATGCACACATACAGTCACATACGTGCACATGCATTCACATATGTGCACACGCATTTACATGGACAGACATGGACACACATTCACACTGCCGCACACGTGCACACACATCCACATGCGCACACAGGACCTCACTCACAGCCACACATATGCACACACACCAACATGCACACACAGGACCTCACGCACAGCCACACGTGCACACACATCCACATGCACACACAGGACCTCACATGCAGCCACACATGTGCACACACATCCACATGCACACACAGGACCTCATACGCAGCCACACATGTGCACACACATCCACGTGCACACACATCCACATGCGTACACAGGACCTCACACACAGCCACACATGTGCACAGATATCCACATGCACACACAGGACCTCATGCACCGCCACACATGCGCACACACAGTCACATGCATGCCCACACTTGTTAACACACAGACACACATTTATACCCACGTACACACATTCACACGCACACACAGTCACACACAGATGCACAGTCCCATGCATACGTGCATACACACTTACGCACTCACTCACTCACTCACTCACAGGAGTTTTGAGCCTGTTGATGAACTCCTGGCCGGGTGGGGTCAAGCGGACAGGTGGGCTGGGGCCAGAGCAGGCAGAAACCTGTAGGCCGCAGTGAGGAGCTAAACAGGAGAGATGCTTTCTTCCGAAAGTCAGGCCACCAACTGCTTCTATTCTCAGAGCTCTAATTATGGGCTTGCCCCCGGATGACTTTGTTACATGCATGACCTGGTCTCTTCCCCATAACCTGGGGAAGTCCATACTATTATTATCTCCATTTCTCAGGTAAGCAAACTAAGGCTGAGAGAGGCCAAGCCAAGCCTCTGAAGTGCTGGAGGAGGTAAGGGGTAAACCAGGGCAACTGTGGACCCAATTGTTGTGCCACCATGAAAAGGAAGGAGGGCAAAGAGAAACAGAGAGAAAGAGAGGGGAGGAGGGGAGAAAGAGGGGAGGAGGGGAGAAAGAAAGATATCTGAGATGGCATTTAGGTCAAATACTGACAATTTTGTTGTATGGTTCAATTTAGCATCAACATGCGCCGGGCACAGTTCTTAGTGCCGTGCGTACATTAGCATGTTTAAATTTTACAAGTACTCTATGAGATAGATGCGTTTGTTATCAATGCTGCCTGATGGATGAACATCTGAAGCACAGAGAGGTTCAGCGACTTGCCCAAGATCACACAGCTCATAAATGTCAGAGCTGGGATTTGAATCCAGGCTGTGTGGGACCTGTGTCTGCTGCCCTGACTGCTCTGTACCTAACCTTGTGTATACAAGGATCCCTGGGCACTTCGTCCCCCTGCTCCTTCTCCCTAGAACGTGTTCTTAATCCCTCTCCATTCTCAGTTGGGGAACCTCCTTCTCCTGAATCCGCACTCCTGGATGTATGGGCCACCTCCCCATCCCAGGCTTGCTGCTCTGCCTTTACTATAGAAGATACCCGCTTGTTTTCCAACGTCCCATCTCCCAGCCAGGACCAGGCTGGGCCATCCTCTGAGGACAGACATGTGTCCCCACGTGGGGGCCTGACTGCAATGTCCCAGGGAACAGCAGAGACCAGGCTGCCTCATCCATCACATTGTGTTATGGGTTGAATTGTGTGCCCCCCATAAGATATGTTGAAGTCCTCACCCCTGTACCTGTGGATGTGGCCCTGTTTGGAAATAGGGTCTTTAAAGATGTTATTGGTTAGGCTGACATGAGGTCATCCTGGAGTAGGTGGACCCTAATCATATCTGACTAAACACCCATTTTCATCAAGCTGATTCTGACTCTTGACGAGGCCAGCTGTTGCAGAGTAGAACTGCTGTAATCTTTACGGAGGAGCCCTGGTAGTGCTGTGGTTAAGTGCTCGGCTGCTAACTGACAGGTCAGCGGGAGAAAGATGTGCCAGTCTGCCTCCCTAAAGATTTACAACCTTGGAAACCCTATGGGGCAGCTCTACTCTGTCCTGTAGGGTTGTAGAAGCCCTGGGGGCACAGTGGTTAAGAGCTTGGCTGCTAACCAAAAGCCTGAGAGTTCGAATCCACTAGGCACTCCTTTGAAATTGTATGGTGGCAGTTTTACTCTATCCTGTAGGGTAGCTATGAGTCACAATTGACTCTGCAGCGACGGGTTTGGTTTTTGGTTTATAGGGTTGTATGCATTTAAATCAACTCAATGGCAACTTTTTTTTTTTTTTAACCTTTATGGAAGCAGATCACCAAGACTTTCTACCATAGCACTGATAGGTAGGTTCAAACTGCCAAACTTTTGGATAACAGTCAAGCACAAACCATTTGTGCCACACGGGGACCTTAATCCTGTATGATTGGTGTCCTTATAAAAGAGGAGAAGAGGCAGAGAGACAGGGAGAGAGAGGGACACCACCTGATGCTGCAGCTGTGAGTCAAGGAATGCCTGGAGCCACCAGAAGCTGGAAGAGACACATGGAATGGGTCCTCACTCAGAGTCTGCAGAAGGAGTCGACACAGCCAATACCCTGATTTGGACTCCCAGCCTCCAGAATCATGAGGCAAACAAATTTCTGTTTTTGTTTTTTGTTTTTTTAAGCCACCCACTTTGTGCCATTTTACGGCAGGCCTAGGAGGCCCCTACACAGGGCATCCCCAGTACCAGGGTGGAGCTGGCCTTCAGTACCTGTGTGTTGAACATTGACGCTGTTTGTTTTTAGCCCCAAAACGTCCCTCTCAACATTGACCCTGGCTAATTGTGGGGTCTTGAACCCAGGTGGCCAAGGAGGGACATTGTAAGGAGGGGAGAATTGTCGGGTGTGTACCAGAGAGGGTCACTGGGGGCTCCTGTGTGGATGCAGGACACAGGAGGGCTCCGGGGGTGGGAGCAAGGAGGGTGGGAGGCCTGGGAGAGAGGTGTGTTGTGGGGGGCAAGGCAGGCAGGAGAAGTCCTAAGAGGGACTATCACTGGGCCCAGAGGGCAGAGGAGGTGGTCTGGGGCAGGTGAGAAGCAGGTTGGTTTGAGGGGTGCCCAGATGGTGACAGATGAGATGGAGGGTGGGGTTTGGGGAGCTGTGGACAGTGCCCAGGTCTCAGCTGGGTGTCTGGGTGGACGGTAGGGCTGCCCCAGCAATGGGGACACAGGAAGGAGGGGGAGCTGGACCAAAACCAGCTGGGCTGCATGCAGGGCAGAAGAACACCAAGACATGGTCCGATAGAGGAGGGGGTGTTTCAGAGCATTTGAGACTCTGCCCACCCTGAGCCCACCAGCCATACTGTGTCTTGTCGGGTGGCTCGGATCCCCCCCCATCTCATCTGTCACCTTCTGGGCCCCCTCCTTCCTTGCTGGGTCCCTGGCCAAGACTCAGGTCAGAAAAGCCCGTACTTTGGGGAAGAAATTTCACCCCCGGACTCTAGAGGCCAAAGGGGCCCAGGCACACGACCGCCCCACTTCCTCCCCTCTGCGGTGTGGACACGCGTCCCTGCTCAGTTTGGGAGAAAACAGGAAACCGTGCGATGTGGCTGCGGTTCAGTGAGTGTCGGTTCTCCTTTCAAGTTTGGGATTTTCAAGCCTGGGGCGGGGCCTCACGCACGGATTCCGACTCAGCAGGAACAAGTAGGTGTCCAGCAAGCCTGGAACCGAAAACAGTCCCTCGGTGGGACCCCACCCAGGCCCAGGACAGACTGCAACCCTAACCCGAACCGCCTGTGCGCTTGCGTGGCGGGATAAGCCCCGCATTCATCGCAGAACTCAGCACCTGGGACAGGGCCCAGGGCCGCGCAAGACAGGGAGCCACGGACCCTGACCCCACCTCATTCCAGATACAGCCCTGGGCTCTCCTCACCTGAAGCCAGCCTCTTCTGGTGTTGCCAGGGGGAGAAGGGAAGGGGATGGCGGACAGTTTTTCCTTGTCTTCGAGTCAGCTCCGACTCATGGCAACCTCATGTATAACAGAACAAAACGTTGCCAGGTCCTGCGCAATCTCCACGATTACTCGTGTGTTTGAGTCCGTTGTTATTGCCATTGTGTCAATCCATCTCCTGGAGGGTTTCCTTCATTTTTACTGATCTTCCACTTTACCAAACATAATGTCCTTTTTTTAGGGATTAGTCTTTCCTATGAGGTGCCCAAAGTAAGCAAGACAAAGTCTCACCACCCTGCCTCCAAGGAGCTTTCTGGTTTTATTTCCTACTCTGTCCTATAGGGTCGCTATGAGTCAGAATCGACTCGACGGCATTGGGGTTTTTGGGTGAAGACAAATTTGTTCGTTCTTCTGCCAGTCCGTGATATATTCAGTGTTCTTCACCAACACCACAGTTTGAATGCACCAATTCTTCTGTCTTTTGATTTCTTAACTGTCATTTGATTTCTTAACTGCTCCTTCCATGGCCGTTGATTGTTGATCCAAGTAGGATGAAATCAGTGTGTCAAATCCAAAAGGGCTTCCAGGAGGTGGTGTCTCCAAAGCAGGATTTCCTAACCTTAGCACTATTGACATCTCGGGCTGGATCATTCCCTGTAATGAATCATTCTGTGTGTACTGTATGGTGTTGGGCAGCATCCCTGGCCTTGACCCACTAGAAGTCAGTAGCCACCCCCCTCACACACATATACACAAAGGCTTTTTACTAGTTGCTGTCAAGTGAGTTCCAACTCTGGGTGACCCCATATGTGCAGAGTAGAACTGCTCCATAGGATTTGCTAGACTCTGACCTTTCAGAAGCAGGTCAAGAGGGCTTTCTTTCTAGGAGCCTCTGGGTGGGTTCGATACACCAACCTTTTGGTTAGTAGTTGACCATTTGTCTCACCTGGGCCTAGTCATGACAGACAAAAATATCTCCAACATCACCCCTAGGGGGCAGAACCACCTGCTTGAAAGCATGATTTAAAGACGAGTAGAGAATGTTGGCTTCAGGGCCTTCTCTCACTGTTTCTCTGTCTTCGTCTGTTCCTTCATCCTCTGTCCACAGATCACCTCTTTCTTCTCTCATTCACCCAACAAACATTTATTGACACCTACTGTGTGCCAGAGGGCAGCGATGGTTCCGTGGTAGAGCTCTCACCTTCCATACGGGAGACCCAGTTCAATTCCTGGCCAATGTACTTCAAGCACAGCCACTGCCATCTGTCAGCGGAGGCCTGTGTGTGTTGGGATGCTGAACAGCTTTCAGTGGAGCTGCCAGACTAAGACAGACCAGGAAGAAAGGCCCGGTGATTGACTTCTGAAAATCAGCCATTGAAAACCCTATGGGTCACAACGGTCGTATCTGCCACCATTCGAAGGGATGGTCCAGGACCAGGCAGTGTTTCATTCCGTTGTGCATGGGGTCACCATGAGTTAGGGGCCAGCTTGACAGCAGTTAACAACCTGTGTACCAGGTTCTGGGAGCAAGACAGAGTCCCTGCTCTTGTTGGGGAGAAAGGCAATGTTTTAAACCCATAGACAAATAGGCAAGGTTGGTGGTAGAGGACAAGTAGTGAGGGGCAGGGGCTACTTCAGGCTAGAAGGTCAGAAGCCTGAGGAGGGGAGGTGACACCTGAGCAGAGGCTGCTGCTCGGTTTTCGTCCTTCTTGTCTGACCTGAATGTTTCTCTCTGCAGGGTCCTCCCCTGGGGCTTTGCAATCTTGAAGCTGGGCCTGTCCCTGTTCCACCAAGGGAAATCCCCACCGTCCCCTCTAGCGCATGACGAGGCTCCTCCAGAGGCCCTAAGTTCCAGGAGGGGCTGACAGGCCTGCAGCCTGTCCTGCCGTCATCTGTGTAGCGGAGTCTCTGGGACTCTCAGGGCCTCAGTTTCTCCTGCAGAGGAGGACACTGGACTTCTGCCCCTGGGTCCCCTGGAGTCCCATTCAACTGGTCCTGAAAGACTCCTTCCCAGCGCTTTGGGGAAATGGAAATTCGAGGAACCGGGGCGACGGCTGAGGTGACTCAGAGTGAGAGATGTAGGGTGTGGGGACCCCTGACACACACACGCACACCAAGTGACACAACACCACCGCCCACAGAGTCACACAAATACGCAGAGGCACACACAGAAGGCACAACACAACAGAACTACAGACACACACAACACATGCACAGACACAGCACAACCAAAGCACAGACACAACGCACATATGTCTACGCAACACATATGCAAAGATATACACAGGCAAACACAATTAAACCACAGTCGCATATACAACATGCAGAGACAACACAATAAAACCACAAACACACACACACATGCACGAATACACACACAGACAAATACCTAGAAACACAGGCAGGACACAACCAAACCACAGATACGCACACACACTAAAACCACAGACAGACCCATATAGACACACAACACAGATACACTACACGCAGACAAAAACACATAGAAGCACATACAACACACAAACACACAGGTATGTAGAAACATATGCGCAACACACACAGAGAATACACACAAAGACATATCCCACATAAATACACAGATACAGACATCACACAACACACAACACAAGCAAACACATGCAACACACACAAAAACACAAACACCCATACAAATACCACAGAAACATACAAACAAACCCAAAACACAGACATACAAAGACACACAACACAGACATGGAGTACATCTACAGACACACACAAATGTACATAGTAGTACAGACACACGCACGTCCTCTGCTGGTCTTCCGCAGAGCTGTTTCATGGGTGGTGTTGACAGGTTGAAGGACAAAGGCAGTGTCCCCTCCACCAGAGGCCTCCCTGTTCATTCTGCTTTCCCCTCCCCTGCTGGCCTCAGTTTCCCCTCAGGACTTCTCTCTCTTCCTGCCTAGCACCTCTTGGCTTCAGGTGCTCCCTAATCCTTGCTGATTTCCTACATCCCTGTCTTCAGCCCAGCCCTGTCTCCTGAGCTTCATTTGTTCATGCGTACACTCATTCATTTACTCACTTGCTCATTCATTCATTCACTTGCTTGCTCATTAATTCACTCACTTGCTCATTCACTCATTCACTTACTCATTTAGTTGGTCACCCATTAATTCACTCATTCACTCACTTGCTCATTCATTCAATCACTCATTCACTCAGTCACTCACTCATTCATTCACTCACTTGCTCACTCATTCACTCACACATCTATTCACTAATTTACTCAGGCATTCATTTATTCATTCAGTGAGGGTTTATGAGTCCCTATTGTGCACTGGGCACTGTAAAGGGCACTTGGGGCTAAAGCATGAACGAGCCAGATAACAATCCCTGTCCTTGGATCTGACCTATTGAGGAGGGGGCAGAGACAAAAGTCTGGTGTCAGTGTGTGCCAGGACACAGGCAAGAGGAGGGCCAACGAGGGTACTGATGAAATAGGGTGGTCAGGGAAGGTCCTCTGAGGAGGCACTGTTTCAGCTGGGACCCTTGAACGGAATGAAGGAGCCAGGCTGCAGAGATCCAGGGGAAGGTCTCCCAGGCAGAGGGAGCTGCCAGTGCAGAGGCACTGGGGCCAGACCATGGATGGCGTGCTGAAGGAGCAGCAGGGAGGCTCACGTGGCTGGAACGCTGCCCCTGTCCCAAATTGAGCCCAGCATTGCCCCCTCCCCACCCAGCCACAGCCAGGGCCCTCGGTATCCACCTTGCCTCCTCCTTGGCCCTCATCCTCCACATTCCTCCTCCCCAAGTTCTATCCTTCCTTCTTCCTTTCAAATATATCCTGTTGCTTCCCACCTATGATCCTGACCCCAGCCACTCCCCTGTCTCCCATATAACATCAGCAGCACCTTCCCTGGTCTCCGATCCCTTCTCAGCCCCTTCCCTGCATGGTGCTACCTGACCATGTCTACCCCCTGCCTACAACCTTTCATGGCTCCCATCTGCCCTCAGCTCAGTGTTCCAGCTCCCTCAGCCTGGAGTTCTAGGGCCCTGCCTTACCAGTCACACCTCTTCTGCTTCCTACTAGGCTCCTGGAGTGCTTGAACATCATAGAGCTCTCTGCTATCACCATGTTCGCTTGTACCTCCAGGCTGGAGTGCCAAAGCCTCCCCAAAGACAGAGATGGGCCAGGGGCCTCCTCTGAGCCCCTACAGCCCTCTCACCTCCCCACCCTAGGACTGAGCTTCTGCAGTAAGTGAATACCTTCCAGAACTGGGGGCTCCCCAAGGGCAGGACTCTGGGGTCGTTCCTGGGGTGTCAGGGGTCTGCCCTGAGCTCTTCTGCTCTTAGTCTCCCGCTTACACCCCTCAGTACTCCCCTTCCCCACCCTCCTGCTGTGAGAGTAGGTCACAAGAAGAGGGAAGGGGTGTGGATGTGGGAAGAGGCTGCCTCTGCAGTTTCTCCTTCCTGGAGCCTCGGGGTCTGGAGCCCAGGCTGCTTTTGTTTTCGCATGTTGTTGGGGGGGGTGTGGGGAGGGGCTAGAGGGGGGCTGGTATGTGTGTCCAGAAGTCCTTAGGATGAAGGGGACGCAGAGGTCAGCTTGCTCACATCCTTTCCTCTGGAGGGCCCCCAGAACTCCACGGGGAGTCCCAGGCCCGCTGCCCACCCCTTCTCCAGGCCTGGGACACCCCCAGGGTCAAAGGGACTAGCTAGACGCCCCAGGAATGCTGAGAGCAGCTAGGCCCGGGCTGGGAGATTTAGGGGTTTCTCTCCCGAGAATGCCCATGGTTCTCTGAGAGAAGGAAGTAGTATGTGGGGAGAAGGATGGAGTGACCCTTGGACCTTCAGAGACCCAGGACCCCAGACTCCACCCTCAGAGACTCAGGATCCCAGCGTCCACCCTCAGGGACCCAGGACTGCAGACTCTACCCTCAGAGATCCAGGACCCCAGACTCTACCCTCGGAGATGCAGGACCCCAGATTCTACCCTCAGAGATCCAGGACCCCAGACTCTACCCTCAGAGACTCAGGATCCCAGCATCCACCCTCAGGGACCCAGGACCCCAGACTCTACCCTCAGAGATGCAGGACCCCAGATTCTACCCTCAGAGATCCAGGACCCTAGACTCTACCCTCAGAGATGCAGGACCCTGACCCCTTACAAAAACAAAACAAAATAAAAACCCTTTGCCGTCAAGTCGATTTTTGACTCATGGTGACACCATGTGTTACAGAGTAGAACTGCTCCATAGGGTTTTCTTGGCTGTAATCTTTATGGAGGCAGATCGCCAGGCCTTTTTTCTGTGGTACCGCTGAGCGAGTCGAAACCACCAACCTTTCTGTTAGTAGTCGAGCACAAACCATTTGCACCACCTGGGGACCTCCCAGCCCTTTAGGAGTCCAGGAATCCAGGCCTCCAGGCCCCACTGGAATCCATCCACGTTGTTTGGAGTTCCAGCTCCATCTGGGCCTCAGTTTCCTCATCTGCAAAGTGGGGTAACCACAATCTCCTGTACAGGTTGCTGTATGCATACAGCCATCAGCGCAGTGCTGAGCCTGGGGAAGCCCTCAATAAATGGAAACATTATTAGCATTATTTCCAGAAATCCATCCCTGTCATAGCTCTCCAATATTGAACCTCCCCACCCCACCAAGAGTTCTTAGAATAAAACCCAAGCTGCCAGCAGCCAACAGGCTCTGTGTGGGTGGCACCTCTACTTTCCCTTGTTCATGCTGTGTAATTCATTCATTCACTCATTTATTCACTCACTCATTCATTCATCTGTGTACTTATCCACTCACTTATTCATTCATTCACAAATCCATTCATTCATTCATTCACTTATTTATTCACTCATCCACTTACTTTCATTTGCTCATCCACTCATTCATTCGCTTATTTATTTACTCATTCACTCATTCATCTACTCATTCATTCAGTTCCTTATTCACTCATTCACTCACTCATTTGTCCACCTGCTTATTCACTCATTCACTCACTCATTCATTCATTCAATGGTCATGGTTTCTCCATTTTGCTCTGCTCCAGCCACACTAGCTGCTTTCCTGTTTTTAGAGCCCAACAAGCTCATCCCCCTTCCCTGATGATTGAGCAGTCAACCCTTACTCATCCTACAGGCCTCTGGCCTCCGATGGCAGTGACCCTGCCTGAAGTGACCCACAGCCCCTCTGTCACCTCTTTTATGGTCTCTATGGCCAAAAAATTACTATTTTATGGCCCTCTTTGTGTGTGAACATGTCTGGCTTTCTTGCTTATTACCCATCCCCCCAGTACAATATGTGCTCCAGGAGGGTAGGGACAGTGTCTTTTGTCACCTCCGAGTCCCCAGCTCAGGACTTAGGGCTGGCACACAGTGTGTGCTTTATAGGCATCATACCGGTATGAGTTTCCTGTTGCTGCTGTAACAAATTACTACAAAGTCGGTGGCTCAAAACAACGCACATTTATTATCTCACAGTCCTGGGGGTCAGAAGTCCGACATGGGTCTCACTGGGTTCAAATCAGTAAAGCTTCATTCCTTCTGGGGGCTCTAGGTCAGCATCCACTTCTTTGTCTTTTCCAGCCCCTAGAATGAAGTGTGTTCCCCCAAAATCTTTGTTGGAATCCTAACCCCTAACCTTGTGGGGATGGGGTTTTCTTTGTTATGCCAGTGAGGCCCTATCAGTGTAAGGTGTGTTTTAGGCCCAATCACTTTTGAAATGTGAAAAGAGCAGATTAGGTTCAGTGAGAAGCAAACATGTGGAGCCCTCCAAGGAACACCTAGAAGAACAAACATTACAGAAGCTGAGACAAGGACCTTCCCCCAGCGCAGACAGAGAGGGCATTCTCCTGGAGCTGGTGCCCTGAATTTGGACTCCTAGCCTCCTAAACTTCCAGAACACTTAATTGTGCTCAGGAGGAAGTCGTTCAAACAGAACAAGGGGATACTGCACAGTTTAGTCAGGAAGGGTGTATGTCAAGGTTGTATCCTTTCACCATACCTATTCTATCTGTCTGCTGAGCAAATAATCCAAGAAGCTGAACTATATGAAGAAGAACGGGTTATCAGGGTTGGAGGAAGACTCATTAACGACCTGTGTTATGCAGATGACACAACCTTGCTTGCTGAAAGTGAAGAGGACTTGAAGCACTTACTGATGAAGATTAAAAATCACAGCCTTCAGTGTGGATTACACCTCAACATAAAGAAAACAAAAATCCTCACCACTGGACCAATAAGCAACATCATGATAAACGGAGAAAAGATTGAAGTTGTCAAGGATTTCATTTTACTTGGATCCACAATTAACACCCATGGAAGCAGCAGTCAAGAAATCAAAAGATGCATCGCATTGAGCAAATCTGCTACAAAAGACCTCATTAAAGTGTTAAAAACCAAAGATGTCACTTTAAGGACTAATGTGCACCTGACCCAAGCCATGATGTTTTCAATCGCCTCATATGCATGTGAAAGCTGAACAATGAATAAGGAAGACTGAAGAGGAATTGACGCCTTGGAATTACCGCGTTAGCTTAGAATACTGAATATACCATGGACTGCTAGAAGAACAAACAAATCTGTTTTAGAAGTACAGCCAGAATGCTCCTTGGAAGCAAAGATGGCAAGATTACGTCTCACATACTGTGGACATGTTATCAGGAGGGATAATCCCCTGGAGAAGGACATCATGCTTGGTAAAGTAGAGGGTCAGTGGAAAACAGGAAGACCCTCAATGAGATGGATTGACACAGTGGCTGCAACATGGGGTCGAGCATAACAATGATTGTGAGGATGGCACAGGATCAGGCAGTATTTCGTTCTGTTGTACACAGGGTCGCCATGAGTCGGAACCAATTCGACAGCATCTAAAAACAATAACAAACTATGAGAAAAGAAGTTTCTGTTTGTTAAAGCCATCCACTTGGGGTATTTCCATTACAGCAGCACTAGATAACTAAGACAGGCCCCTTCTTCCATTTTCAAAGCCAGCGACATGGCATCTTCAAATCTCTCTGTCTCCGGCCTCTGCTTCCACAATCACACCTCCTTCTTTGACTCTCTTTCCCTTACAAGGACTCTTGTGATTATATTGGGCCCACCCGGATAATCTCCCCATCTCAAGATCCTTAGTCCCATCTGCAAACCCCCTCTGCCACGTCAGGTACCATATTCACAGGTTCCAGGGATTAGGACGTGGACAGCTTTGAGGGGGCCATTATTCAGCTGACCACCCTACCCTAGGAGGTGGATGCTGTTGTTATTATTATTCCCACTTGATAGATGTAAAAACTGAGGCTCAGAGAGGCGAAGGCATATGCCCAGCTTCACCCAGCACAGGACTTGAAATCTTGGTCTTCTCTTGGCGCCCACCGGGTTTGCCCATTCAAGCCATTTGTGTATGGCTCTGTGCAGGAGGCTGGGGACACAGGACAGGCAAGAGTCCAGGCCCTCACGAGGCATCAGGTCTGATGGGGAGGGGGAAGCCAGGGACAGGAGAGAAGCTTGGTCTGTCCTTTCTTCGGACAGCCCCTTGGACACTTCCTCAGACCCTTCAGCTTCCCTGGTATGAGGTCTCTGTGGAACATGCTGGGATCTGAGGGGGTTTCCTGGGACCAGAGTGTGGAGGGAGTAGGGAAAAAAGGGGCTGGAAAAGAACAGGCTACACTGTCTCAAGACCATTTCCTTGGAAAACGAGGTGACAGGTGGGGCCAGTCTGTCCAGGAAATCCTGGCTTAAATTGAAGGTCATTATCATCTTGCTGCCTCAGCCCTGGAGAGGATGGTCATGTGACCACCAGGGGAAGTTAGTGGTGACATCATTGATCAAGGGTCAGAGGGCAGCTGGAAGGTGCCCCTCTCTGTCTCCAGCCCCTGCACGAGCTCCCTTAGTCCTTCAAGGTAAACCCTTCTTTCCCTCTTCACCCCCAACTCCCAGGTCTGAAGTGTGGGGGATGGGTGCTGCTTTTCCAGAGTGTTTTCTACCGCCCCCCCCCATCCTCACCACATGGCCATACCACCTTCTATTGGTTCCGGTCACCTCTTCTTTTCCCTGCCACACTGTGAGCCCCAGGGGGGCACCATCACAGCCTGAGCCCCAACATTTTAACATGATGATTTTCGAGCATACAGAAAAATTGAATTTTATAATGAACAACCCATTCCCTAGATTCTACAATTAATATTCTCTGTTCTTACTTTCCACCACCTTGCTATCAGTTTGTTATACTGTGGTGGTTTGCATGATTGCTATGATGCTTCAAGCTATGTCACTGGTATTTCAAATACCAGCAGGGTCATTCATGGTGGACAAGCTTCAGTGGAGCTTCCAGACTAAAAAAAAAAACTAGGAAGAAAGGCCTGGTGATCTACTTTCGAAATCAGCCAATGAAAATATTATGGATGACAACAGAACATTGTCCGACTCATTTTATCAAGAGAGATCAATCTCTGGAGGATGACATCATGTTTGGTGAAGTAGAGGGCCAACAAAAGTGCAAGAGACCCTCGATGAGATGGATTGGCACAACAGCTGCAAGGACAGACTCAAACACACCGGCGATCGTGAGGATGATGCAAATTTGGAATGTTTTGTTCTGTTGCACGTGGGGTCACCACGAGTCAGAACTGACTTAATGGAAGCTAACAACAACAGCATACTTGCCTTGTTGAAAATCCATCCATCCATCCGTCCGCCCATCCGTCCGTCCATCCGTCTGTCCACCCACCCACCCATCCATCCACCCTCCCACCCACCCATCCACCCCCCCACCCACCCACCCATCCATCCATCCATCCATCCATCCATCCATCCATCCATCCATCCATCCATCCATCCATCCATCCATCCATCCACCCCTCTACACACTCCTCCCTCCAGCTTATTTTATTTTTGCATTTCAAGGTAACTTGCAGCCATCAGTCCATTTTCCCTGAAACACTTCAGCTTGCAGAGTATTAAATAGAGTCAGTATTTGTTTTTGGTTCTCTTTACTTTTTTTCTTTTGAGTAAAATTACATGAAATGCAATGCACACATCTCAAGTGTATTGTCTTTGAGCTCTGACAAATACATTCACCTGTGTAATTTAAGCCTCTATCAAGATACAGAGCATCACAATTGCCCTAGAAAATTCTTTCATGGCGCTTCCCAAGTGTTATGGATTGAATTGTGTCTCCCCCAAAAATGCGTGTCAACTTGGCTAGTCCATGTTCCCAGTACTGGTGATTGTCCACCATTTTGTCATCTGATTTGATTTTCCTGTGTGTTGTAAATCCTATCTCTATGACGCTGAAGAGACAGGTAATTAATGTTAATGAGGTAGGACTTAACCTACAAGATTAGGTTGTGTCTTAAGTCAGTCTCTTTTGAGATATAAAAGATAGAAGTGGACTTCATACATACAAAGAGAGACAGGGGACTTCATACAACCAAGAAAGTAGTACTTGGAGCAGAGCGTGTCCTATGGACCCAGGGTTCCTGTGCTGAGAAGCTTTTAGACCAGGGGACTATTGATGACAAGGACCTTCCCCCAGAGCTGACAGAGAGAGGAAGCCTTCCCTTGGAGGTGGTACCCTGAATTCAGACTCCCAGCCTCCTAAACTGTGAGAGAGTAAGTTTCTCTTTGTTAAGGCCACCCACTTGTGGTATTTCTCTTATAGCAGCACTAGATAACTAAGACACCAAGCAATCCTTCTCTCCACATCCAGGCAATCATTGTTCTCCTTTTTTTCCACCACAGAGTAGTTTTGCAAGTTCTTTATTGTTGAGTTCGCTCTGACTCATAGTGACCTTATGTATAACAGATTAAAACATCGCCCTGTCCTGTGCCATCCTCACAATCGTTGCTAGGTTTGAGTCCATTGTTACAGCCACTGTGTCAGTCCATCTCGTTAAAGGTCTCCCTCTTTTTTGCTGACCCTTCACTTTACCAAGGTCGATGTCCTTCTCCAGGGACTGGTCCCTCCTGAAAACATGTCCAAGTTATGTGAGACGAAGCCTCACCATCCTTGCTCCGAAGGAGCATTCTGACTGTACTTTTTCCAAGACAGATGTGTTCATTCTTCTGGCAACCTAGGCCATATTTGCTAATCTTTATCAGCACCACAATTCGAATTGCATGTTCTAGCATTTCATAGGAATAGGCTTTGCAGATTCCTCACCTGGGCCTCTTGTTGTGCTTGAGAAACACTTGTGAATAAGACAATGATTGCGTGGATGAAACTTCCCCTTGTTTTCTGGAAACTTTTTCCCCCACCCCTAGCTCCCACTCCTCACCCCTCCTGTCCAGCTCATGGTCCCCCTCCTTCCAGTTTCCCTTTGGCTAAACTACTCCTTTGTTTGCTGAAGCTCCAGGCCTCTTCCACCCACCTTCACCTCCAGGAGCCCTGTCCACTGTGGTGTAGTCACCAACCCTTCTACTTGCCTCAGTTTGCAGGCTCCCTGGGGACGTAATTCCAAAGAGTAGAGACCCTCCGGCCTCTGCTTTCTAGCCCTTTCATCCCGTGAAAACACACTTTATCAGCAGAACACCACCTGCTTCATGTCTTCCCCATGACCTGCTTCAACTTGCAGATTCACTTCCTCCTCTCATGCTCTTATCCAAGATAAGCTCCTCCACTGGGTTCTGTTGTTGTTGTTAGCTGCTGTCCAGTCAACCCCCAACACATGGTGACCCCGTGCACTACAGGAACTGACCCATTTTCATTGGCTGACATTCAGAAGTAGATCTCCAGGCCTTTCTTCCTAGTCCCTCTGAGTCTGGAAGCTCTGCTGAAACCAGTTCAGCATTAAAGCAACTCACAAGTCCCCACTGACTGACAGCTGGTGGCTGTGCATGAGGTGCGTCAGCTGGGAATGGAACCTGGGCTTCCTGTATGGAAGACGAGAATTCTACCACTGAACCACGACTATCCCCTCACTTTTGTTCTTTGTTGTTGTTGTTAGGTGCCATTGAGTCAATTTCAACTTATAGCAACCCCTTATGACAGAGTAGAACCGCCCCATGGGATTTTCTAAGCTGTAATCTTTATGGGAGCAGACTGCCAGGTTTTTCTTCTGTGAGCCGCTAGGTGGGTTTGAATGGATAATCTTTTGGTTAGCAGCTGAGTGCTCAACTATTGCTCCACCCGGGCTCCTTCACCTGGATTCTGTTGTTGTTAGGTGCCGTCGAGTCGGTTCCAACTCACAGCAGCCCTATGTACAACCGAACGAAACACTACCCGGTCCTGCGCCATCCTCGCAATCATTATGCTTGAGCCCATTGTTGCAACCACTGTGTCAATTCATCTTGTTGAGGGTCTTCCTCTTTTTCACTGACCCTCTGCCTGCAGTAGTTAAAGCAATTGACAGCTAACCTAAAGGCTGGCAGTTCAAAACCACCAGTGCCAGTCTGCTTCCGTAGAGATCTGTAGCCTCAGAAAACCTATGGGGTCAACAGGAGTCCGGAATCAACCCAATGGCAGTGGGTTGGTGTTTGGACTTTACCAATCATGATGTCCTTCTCCAGGGACTGGTCCCTCCTCATAATATGTCCAAAGTATGTGAGAATAGAACTTTTGAAAAATCTCCTGTGTCAAAAATTCCCTCCATGAGCAACCAAACCCCCCTATATTGCTGGAGGAAGGGTAAAATGGAACAACCACTTTGGAAAACCGTTGGGCAGATTCTTCTGAAGTGAAACATTCACTTACAATACAACCTACTCCTAGATATTTACCCAAGAGCAGTAAAAATTTATGCTCATACAAAGATTTGTACAAGAATATTCATAGCAGCTTTATTTATAATAATTCATGCTGGAAATAACACAAGCATACATTAACAGGTGAGTGGATAAAGAAATTGTCGCATAAATATATCATGCAATACTCCTCAGCAATGAAAAGGAATATACAGAACAACGTGGGTGGACCTCGAAAACGAAAGAACCCAGACACAAAAGACTGCATGCTGTTTGTGATGGTTAATGTTATGTGTCAACTTGGTGAGGCTATGGTTCCCAGTTGTTTGGCCAAACACTAGTCTAGTTGCTGTCATGGAGTAGTTACAGATGAATAAATTAGTTGGCTTTGAGTAGGGCAAAATGTAACAGTAACATAACATAAAGTAATGTGATCTAACAGTGGTGAAATGAGTTCCTTTATGTGGCCTTTCGCCTTAATTCTTTGGGAAAACAGTTTGAGAGATTTTCCCCCTAAGCCCTGAGGAGTTACATTTGCCCTAGTTTTCTACCCCAGAGGGTTTGTTACTTTTGTCCAGGTTGATTAACATTTCCTGGGTAAGCTGTGAACAATTTGTGGTTTGATACTCTTTGTCTGTTCCTGGGCTGCAGCCTGCCTTGTGCTTTTATGCACCTTGCAGGGATTGGTCAACAGACTATGCAGATGAGGTGACTATAGCCTACTATGCAAATGAAGTGTCTATGGCCTACTGAGAGGGGATTGGTCAGTTTATGGCCATGCCTTGAAATTGACAAGGCGTTGTGAATACATGCAACCAACCTCACAGAAGTTTTCTAGACAGGAAGAAGCAGGAAGAAGCAGAAGGAAGAAAGAAGAAGCAGAGAGAGAAAGGAAGCAAGGGATCTCCTAAAAGAGCTGTAATGTGGTTCAAGGGCTGTAACACCGAAGACAGGGAGAGGCCCAGAACGGGCTCAGTGGCAGAGTTGGTGGTGACAGATGGCAGGACCCAGAAAAGCCTGTCCTCAGGGGACTGAAAGGAGGCCTGCATGGCGGAGAGGAGCTGATAGAGCTGTCCTGCACTGAAGAAGGGAGATGTCGCCTACATGCTTCCTGATCTTGATCCCTAGTTGTTCCCTGTTCCTTAATAAACCACTTAACTGTAAGTATGGTCTGTGAGTTCTGTGTGGCCATTGCAAAAGATTATCGAGCCCAGCAGAGAAGTGCCATAGGAGGGACGACTGGTGTCAGGATCGGTAAAAAAGTTGAAGAGTGGAGGTATGTCTGACCTCTACCTTGTGGGAATCAGCTTTGAGCTGATGAAGATTCTCATTAACCCCCTGAAGTTAGGCAGGTTCTGACGCTACTACTACTGCTCCCACTGTTTTATAGCAATGTAATAGAATTGCCTTACATGTAATGTAATTACTTTCCATAGTGTAATCTAATGTAATGTATGCAGTTACCGCAAATCTAATGTCATGTAATCACTTTCCATAATGTAAGCTAATGACATCTAATCAATCAGTTGAAAAAGGAGTTTCCTAGGATATGTTCTGTCTTTAGACTATATATAAATATTTTGGCGGAAGCCTGTCTGTCTCTCTCTCACACACACATACACAGAGGGGTAGAGGGAGGTGGTTTAGCCTTCATGCTTGTGAGGATTGTCTACAAGCCAAAGAACCAAGGTACACCCAGCACTGCTGAAAGGAAAGGAATCGACAGGGCCAAGACCCTGATTTAGATTTTTAGTTCCTAGAACCGTGAGAAAAAAAAAATCCAGTCTTTAAAGGTATCTGCTAGTCGTATTTGTGTTAAGCAGCACTAGGTAACAAAGACACTGCGTGAATGAATTGTATGAAATTCTAGAAAAGATAAGTCTAGATAGTGATAGAAAGTAGATCAGCGGTGGCATGGGGCAGGGATGCAGATGAGAATTGACTGGGAAGGGACGGGAATAAATTTTCTGGGGTGATGGAAATGTTCTATATCTTGAAAGTAATCATGGCTACACAGCTCTATACATTTGTCAAAACTCATTGAATCGTATGCTTGAAATGGTTGCATTTTGTCTAAATTATACCCCAATAAAGTTGATGAAGGAGAAGGACAAAGAGGAGAAGAGAAGGAGGAGGAATGGAATGAGGAAAAGTGGAAGAAGAATTAGAATTATACCTGAGACAACAAGCGCAAACCAGGAGAGCTTGAGGCAAACAGAGACATCAGGCCACCCTAGATAAGGTAACTACCGCCCATCTGTCATTACGGTGGCTTGCATGTTGCTGTGATGTTGGAAGCTAAGCCACTGCAGTTTCAACTACCAGCAGGTTCACTCATGCTAAACAGGTTTTAGAGGAGCTTTCAAACTAAAACAGACTAGGAAGAAAGGCCTGGTGATGTACTTCCAAAAATGAGCCAATGAAAACCTTATGGATCACAACAGAACATTATCCAACTCAATTGCATTGGACATGTCATCAGGAGGGATCAATCCCTGAAGGAGGACATTATGTTTGGGGAAGTAGAGGGCTAGCAATGGTGAGGGAGACTTTCAATGAGATGGATTGGCACAACAATGGACTTGATCATGCCAGCGACCTTGAGGATGAAAGAGGACCAGGTGATGTTTAGTTCTCTTGTACATAAGGTCACCGTAAGTTGGGGTTGACTTGATGGCAACTGGTTACCTGGTAAATAAGGCTACTGACGTGCATGTATTCTTAGGTGAAGAGGGGGTTAGGGTTATATCTCAAGTGATGACTGCATGTTATGGGTGAGTTAGAAGTTTATCATAAGTGTTTCCAGTGGTTTTTGCTGAATCATGGTCGCTTGCTTTTATTGGGGTATACAGATACTTACAAACGTGTCACAGCGTGTTACAGGATTGTCATAGGTGGTTGCCGGTGTGTTACAGGTTGTTACTGTTGAGTTATGCGTAAGGTATACGTTATACCTCATATTCATTTTGTCGTGCTCCTGTAACAAATGACTTCAAACTTAGTGGCTTAAAACAACACAAAGTTATTATCTTACAGTCCCGGAGATGTTTACCAGAAAGATATTTCATTGACTATGCAAAGGCATTCGACTGTGTGGATCATAACAAATTATGGATAACACTGCAAAGAATGGGAATTCCAGAACATTTAATTGTGCACATGAGGGACCGGTACATAAATCAAGAGGCAGTTGTTCAAACAAAGTAAGACGGTACTGCGTGGTTTAAAGTCAGGAAAGGTGTGCATGAGGGTTGTATCCTTTCACCATACCTATTCAATCTGTATGCTGAGCAAATAATATGAGAAGCTGAACTGTATGAAGAAGAACAGGGCATCAGGATTGGAGAAAGACTCATTAATAACCTGTGATATGCGAACGACACAACCTTGCTTACTGAAAGTGAAGAGGACTTGAAGCACTTACTGATGAAGATCAAAGACCACAGCCTTCAGTATGGATTACTCCTCAACATAGAGAAAACAAAAATGTTCACAACTGGACCAATGAGCAACATCATGATAAACGGAGAAAAGATAGAAGTTGTCAAGTGTTTCATTTTACTTGGATCCACAATCAACAGCCATGGAAGCAGTAGTCAAGAAATCAAAAGATGCACTGTGTTGGGCAAATCAACTGCAAAAGACCTCCATAAAGTGTTGACAAGCAAATATGTCACTTGAAGACTAAGGTGCGCCTGACCCAAGCCATGGTATTTTCAATTGCCTCATATGCGTACAAAAGCTGGACAATGAATAAGGAAGACCCAAGAAAAATTGCTGCCTTTGAATTGTGGTGTTGGTGAAGAATATTGAATATACCATGGACTGCCAAAAGAACCAACAAATTTGTCCTGGAAGAAGTACAACCGGAATGCTCCTTAGAAGCAAGGATGGCGAGACTGCATCTTACATACTTTGGACATGTTAATCAGGAGGAATCAGTCCCTGGAGAAAGACATCATGCTTGGTAGAGTACAGAGTCAGCTAAGAAGAGGAAGACCCTCAATGTGATGGATTGACACAGTGGCTGCAACTATGGGCTGAAGCATAACAATGAGTGTGAAGATGCCCTTTCATTCTGTAGTACATAGAGTCAGCACGTAACAACGACAACAACAAGAGTTCTGGAGGGAAGAAGTCCGACATGAGTCTTACGGGACTGAACTCAAGGTGTTGGCAGGGCTACGTTCCTTCTGAGGGTTCTAGGGGACAATCTGTTCCCTTGCCTTTAAAAAATATGTACACTTTTTATTTTTGGTGGCAATCTACACAATGAAACATACATCCATTCACAATTTCTACATGAGCAACTCAATAGCGTTGGTTACATGCTTCACATTGTGTCACCATTGTCACTAACTCTACTCATATTGTTCCAGCATCGTTAGTTTAGGCTCTCTGCCCCTGAAAGTCCTCATCTGTGCCTCAGATTAACTTGTCAGTTTACACTTACACAGATAATTGTTTATAAGAGCGCTGTGCTTGAGGCAAACATCCTTTACTAATTGGGCCAAACTGTTGTTGACTTTAACGATGAGTTCATGCCATAGTTTTGGTTCAAGGTTTGAAGATTATTTCCGAGCATTAGATTTGGAAGTTCTCCCGGTGTCAACCTCCAAATCTCCCAGTCTCAAGTGAGCCCTGGTGGTGCAGTGGTCAAGTGATATGGCTGCTAACCAAAAGTCTGGCAGTTCAAATTCACCAGCTGCTCCGTGGGAACCCAATGGGGCAATTCTAACCTGCTGTCTAGGGTTGCTATGGGGTGGACTTCGTTAAACAGCAATGGGTTTGAATTTGGTTTGGGGCCCAGTCTCAATGAATCCAGTAAGTCTGTTTTCTGTATGAGTTTGAAGCTCTGTTCCACACTTTTCCTCCTTTTGATCAGGACCTAGCTGTTGGGTTCACCTTGATCAAATTTCTCAGTAATGGTAGCCGTAAACCATCCATGTTTCCTTGCCTTTTCCAGTTTCTAGAGGCAATCCACATTCATTGGCTTGTGGCCCCTTCCTCATCTTCAAAGCATGTCTCTGACTGTCCTGCCTCCCTCTTAAAAGCTTTTTGGTTTCTGACCTCCAGAACTCCCAGAAGATAAATGTGTGTTGCTTTCAGCCACCTAGTGCTTGGTGATTTGTTACAGCATCGACAGGAACTCATACTCCTCCCAGCCAAGTGTCTGGAAATGCATCAGTCTGCCCATCAGTGCTCTGAGTGAGTAGGCTCCTTGGCTTGTTAGATGTGTTGTGGCATGCGGCAGGTGTACGGGGTCCAGAGGAGGGTTCGGGGTTTGCTGGTTACAGCTCTGAAAGGTCTCTGCCTGGCCAGAGAGTTCAGATGATGGTGCCTCCTCCTTCTGCACTGTGGATGCTGTCAGGGCCAGGCAGCCTGGGGGCACCCGGCAGCCTTTAGTTCTAGACGTGCTCCTGCCTAGACATGGTCCTGCCACTGGTGTCTGTGACTCCCTTCGGTGGGACCTGCCTCCCTGGGAATTCTTGGAGAATTCCCAGAGGAGGAGCAGGAAATTTTGGGAATGCAGGGTGAATTCAGATCAAAAGTCCCCATAATGATGGAAAAATTGGGGAAGAGATACAGGTGATGGCTGATCACCATGATGAACATAGTTAATGTCACTGAACTATACATGTGAACATCATCGAAATGGCAAATGTTGTTGTTATATTATATATTTGCCACAATAAAAATAAAACCAAAGCCAAAATAGATTGTTGCCCCCTTTTGTTTGTCTTTGAGGATGGCTAGGTAAGGATTCGATGCCTGGAGCTATAGCAGCCATCTTGCACCCATGAGGTAGAAGGCAAGAGACTGCCAAAGAAGCTGACCCACAGCCTTGACACCATTTACCTGCTGGATAGGGAGGTCCTGGTGATAAGGACTCGGCCTGACCCACCTCTGTGTCCCCATCATCATGTGACCCAAACCCCTTGCCAGGGGCTGAAGAAGTAGTGGTGCTGATAAGAAACTGCCTCTTTTACAGCCCTCTTGGCATGGGCAGGCTACCAGCACCAGTTGTCCTCGAGTCAACCCAGACTCATGGTGCCCCTGTGTATGTCCAATAGAACTGTGCTCTATAGTGTCTTCAATGGTTGATTTTCCAGAAGTAGATCGCCAGGCTTTTCTTCCAATTCAGGTCTGGTGGGGATTTGAACTACCAACCTGGCAATTACCAGAGGAGCAAATTCACCGTTGGAACCACCCACTGGGTTTCAGGGCATCATAGGGAGGTGAGGCCACTTAGAGAGGCCAGGGGGTCACTCGCAGGGATCATAACAGGGTCACTGGGATATAAAGCTTACAACAGCTCTGCCGAGCCAGGAGCCAAGATTCATTTCTCAAATATTTATTGATGCGCCTCCGGCTGTGAAGACAGCTCACAAGACTCTTGTCACTGAGGCCACCCAGTCAGGGGAAGATGCAGGGAAAACAAACAGCTCCATCCTTGAGTCCCCTGAACCAGGCTAGGGAGGGAGGTGTGGTCAGATCACCCAGGTCCTGAATGGGGCGGGGGGCGGGGCGGAGGCGCTAGGAACTGGATTTGGGAGCCAGTGGAAACACAGTCAGACCCGCCTGTGAGGTGGTGCAGTGAGGTTGGATCGAGGACCCAGAGCGCAGGTAGAGGACCAGGCTGGGTTGGGGTGGGGGAGCAAGTCTGAGCAGTGGTGGGTGGGTGGTGAAATTGATGGCGGTGGGCGTGGCTCCAGGGCACAGGGCGGAGTCAGCAACTGCGCCTTTTCTCACAGATCCAGTTATCCCTCAAGCTGTCACATGGTGCATCGTTCCACAGCCCTGTGCGCAGCATCATGACGCAGTCTTCTCTCCCCCGCGAATCATTAGGCTCCCCCTGGTTCCAGTGGCTGTAGCGGTAGGGTGGGCGTGTTACTGATGTTGGGCCTGGGGTGCAGCTTTCCTGCCCAGGGTATACCCGTTTATTTCCTGGGTCTCATAGGCACCCCGCGAGTCTAACTTGAGCACAGCCCTGGGATATAACTTTCTTCAGCCGATTCCTGGGGTCTAGCCTGAGCACCCCTAAGGATCTAGCCTGAGCAAAGGAGCCCCCGGGATCTAGCCAAAGCATTCTCTTGGAGTTTGACCTGTCCCGCCTCCCCAAGTCACGGGGAGCCCTTCCCTCACCTGAAGGTGATCTGGACGCCGTCCACCCACTGGTAGCCCTTGATCCTGCCCTCGCGTCGCAATGCCTTCAGGCCCAGCCAGTAGCCTAGCCCACGCGTGTTCCGACTCAGGAAGGTCTGGGCGGGAGGGGAGACTGGAGCCTGCTGAGTCGCCCTGCCCCTCCCTGCCCCTCCCCGCCCCTCCCCGCCCCTCCCCGCCCCTCCCCGCCCCGCTCGGCCTCGCCGGGACCCCGCTCCCACCCCCTCGGGCGAACAGCGACTTCCCTCAGCCACAGCGCACCTGCTCCTCTAGGCCGCCCACGATCACCAAGTGCGCGCCGCGGTCTGCGCAGCTCTTCTGCGCCTCTTGCCACGTGTCTCGCTGCGATGAGAAAAAGTAGCAGGAGCCCTCGAAGGGTATCCACGACGTGGGGCACGGCTCGCAGGAGTCTGCGGGAATGGGCGGGAGTCAAGAAAGGCCAGACCGCTCCCTCGTGGGGCAGACCAAGAGAATGGGGTGAGCTGGCCCCCGGGCCCAGGGGCTGTGCCAGAGAACCCGGGGCCGAGGTCAAAGGGATGGGCAGATCAGGGGACCCCGAGGCCCGGGTGCAGCGTCTAAGTGCCCCCCGCGGCGCTCACTGTTCCCAAGCTTGGCGGCCTCCAGCGCCCGGAGCAGCTCACTGCGGATGTCCTCACGGTCCCTGCCCGCCTGGGCTAAGTCCTTTGTCACTGTGAGGTCAGAAAAGTCGAGTTTATAGCTAGGGTTTGGGTCAGGAGCAGAGTCATGCCTGGGTAATGGGCAGGCTCCATTTCAGAGTCGACGTCAGGGTGGGCACCAGTGTCAAGAATGACATCGAGGTCAAGGACATTTAAAGCCGGGTAATTTTTTTTTTTTTTTTAGGATCCAGTTGTGGCTGGGGAGAGGAGTCGTGGTCAAGGTCAGAGTCCAGACGTCAGGGTCAGGATGGAGGGCACGCTCAGGGTCAGGCTCACAAGATGGGGTTGGGCGGAGTCCCAGGGGGTGCGAATGTGAGTCAGGGTCAGGTCAAGGCCATGGTCAGGGATCTGAAGTCTTGGTCAGCACCCAGGCTTACTGCGCTCCCGCAGATCATTCAGAGCGCTCCCCTGCTCCATTAGCTTCTTCTGTGCCTCCCCGAGTTCGCCCCGCGTGGTCTGCAGCTGGTCCTGTGCCTCAGAGCCTGGGAAAGTAGTGGCAGAGAGGAGAGAGTGAGGCATCTGAGACCAGCTCGCACAGTCCACACATCCCGCTTCTACCCACCTCCTCCAATTCCGCCAGGGGCCCCACACCCTCAAACCACAAGCCTGGACCCTGCTGGCCAGCTCACAACAGGTCCTGCAGACTGCGACCTCCTCCTCCAGGACACCCAGTGCTGCCTTCTGCTTTGAGGCTGGAACACACACACACACACGCCAGGGTCATCAGCAGTGATTCAGGGGACAGCCTTCCCACCCTGGGGCCAGACCCAGGGACCATAGGGTCCCCCACCCACACTTGCGCCACCTTTCCATACACACCATTTGTCCACAGCTGGTCCTGGTGGTCGTGTAATGCTTCACGCTCTGTGGAGGCTGTAGGGAGAGGTTGCTGCAGGTGCTGTCAGGGGACTCAGGAACCCTCCCCAGCCCAGGGGTGCAGGGACTCCAGTCTTGGGATGGCCAGAGGGGCAAGGCACCTATAGAGTGCACTCACACCTCAAGAGGAGAAAAAGGAGCAGGCAGATGTCTACAGAGGAACGTACACACCCATGCATGCACACACAGCACACATACATGCCCACGCGTGTGTGCACACAGCATGAGGATCTACACACTCTCACATGTACTCACAGTCATTCCCAGGCAGGGGTCTGGGACCCAGCAGGTGGGCCAGGGAGGGCTGTAGCCCCAGAAGGGCAAGACATAGCCTTCCCACATCCTGTAGTCACTTACCTTTGGACAATAAGATGCTCAGAACAAGGGCCCACAGGACTACCGTGACCACTAGTGCCGGGGCCACCAAGAGGGACTTCCACCCCCAGCATCTCCAGCACCCTACAGGAACACAGGTGGACTCCTGGGTTCCCCTGCACTAGGACCATCCTGGATTCCTGAGTCCCCCTGGAATGAGCCCTGGACACTTGGGTCCTTCCAGGAAATTGACGTTCAGAGCGGTTCAGTAATTTACCCACTATCACTTAGCCCCTAAGTGGCATAGTTAGGACTTGAACTCAGGTCCACATGGCTCTAGGGCCTGTGTTGGCTCTCCTGCACCCTCTTCCTGGACTCCCTCTTGGCTCTTCCTCCCCCTCCTGCATCAAACCCCAGACCACTGCAGCAGAGAGGGACCCAGAGAGGGGTCAGGGAGGCAGCCCCATCCCCCATACCTCTGGGGAGTTCTTCAGGCTCACTGCTCCACTTGCTGTACCCTGAGTTGTCCATGGTAGTGCATGCCGCATGTGCGGGCACCCAGCCCTGGGCATAGATATAAATTAGCCCCCACCCCCACCCTGCTCCACCCACTTTCCCTTCCTTCCTTCCCATCTCCTCTGTCTCAATTCCTGGTACCAGGTTCCCGTGACCAATTGCACGGCTAGGCCCTTGCTGGTTTGGGCTGGATTTTGGGGGTGGGGGGACAGTTACAGCCTCCCTGGTCAGGTAGCTGGGGCTACATCCCCTAAGCTGGAGTTGGGGGCTTTGCTTTGGACCTTGGTCCTCATCTCTTTAAAGACTGGGCTGGTCTTCCCTTCAAAGGGGACATGTGGCACCCAGCCAAATTCTGGCCCCTACTGGTTCCACAGAAAGTCTCCTAGGGGTTGGCCCCAGACAAGTTCAGCTTTCTTTCTCAAACCTACCCCCTGCAGGTGCCCACTAGAGGCAGAGCCTGACCCTGACTTAATCTCATCCCTCTTGGCCCCAAGGGAGGAAACAGATGTTTGTTAGGAGGTGTTCAGCTAAACTACTGAGCTCTGGCAGTGGGCAGGGCGTGGAGTGGGGCACTCAGGCATGTGTGTAGCTTCTAGAAGCCTCAGTTTTCTCGTCTGTGGAAAGGGGGACAGTGACAGGGCCTCCCACACAGGGATGTTGTGAGAATGAAATGGTGTTATGCATGTCAAATCTCCCATCATCCCAGGCATGTAAGAAATACTAAATGTTCACTCATTTTTGCAAAAATATTTATTGAACACCTACTATGTGCCAGGCACAGATCTATGCACATTAATGAACAAAAGGAGCCAATTCTTTCCTTCTAGGAGCTGACGTGCTAGTGGAGGTGGGAGGAGACAGGCATTAAACAATGAACGTAATAAAAATGTAAACTGGGGGAAGACGGTGACATTGGCGCCATTGTTTAGGAAGCGCTGAGATTCTGCTTATGGTGATGGAAAATTTGACAGCGGAAGTTGGTGATGGTTGCACAACATGATTAATGTAATTGGTATCAGTAAATTGTACATGTGAAAAAGGTTAAATTGACAAATGCTGTGTTATACATACATATATATAACATATAATAAAAAGAAAACTTTATAAACACAAAAAAATAACTTGTATAGCATAGTGAGTTCTCAATGAGGGAAGATATTGCCTTCCAAGGGACATTCGACAGTGTCTAGGGACATTTTTGTTATTTGGTTGTCACAACTGCTAGGGCAGATATAATAGCCATTTAGTGGATAGAGGCCGGGGATGGAGTTAAGCATCCTACAGTCCACAGGACAGCCCCCGCAGTACAGAATTGTCCCAAATATTGATAGTGCCAAGGGTGGGAGCACTAATCTAGCCCTGTATTCATTTCCCAGGGCTGCCGTAAGAAAGTGCCACAAAGACAGGGTAGCTTAAAACCACCGAAATGTACTGTCCTGCCGTTCTGGAGGTTAGAAGCCCAATGTTATCTGGTGGCAACCCCAGGCTCTGCTTGGTGTGACTAGAATTGGTCAATAAACCAGAGTCCGAGGTGGGAGAGCAGGAAAGGCACCTTTATTTTGTTGTGCAAGGAAAAGGAGTCAGTCGGAGCTGATGCTGCCAAGACTGCTCTTGTGGGTGAAGGGAAAAGTTATTTTAAGGCATTTACTTCTTAATCATAATATACAGGTGCAATGGGGTTTACATATAACTTCCAAGCAAGAAGGATTTTAAGGCAAAGCTATGGAGGAGGAAACCAAGCAAAGGAAAAAGGATTTTAATGCAACACTGTGGAGGAGGAAGTCAAGCAAAGAAAAACAGTATTTTGATGCAAAACTGTTTGAAGTTCTGTCTTATTCCCTCCATTTCTTTTCTGAATGTTGGTCATTCAGGGGCAGTGTTCATTGTGAACTATATTCTGCTTGGAATTATTTGGCATATTCTCAGGGAGAGGCAAATATTGGACCTAGGCCTTTCTGTGTGGTTTAAAGTTAGGAAAGGTGTGTGTCACCATACATATTGAAACTGTATGCTAAACAAATAATCTGAGAAGCTGGGCTATATGAAGAATGGGGCATCAGGATTGGAGGAAGACTCATTAACAACCTGCGTTATGCAGATGACACAACCTTGCTTGCTGAAAATGAAGAGGACTTAAAGCGCTTATCGATGAAGATCAAAGACCACAGCCCTTCAGTATGGATTACACCTCAACATAAAGAAAACAAAAATTCTCACCATTGAACCAATAAGCAACATCGTGATAAATGGAAGAAAGACTGAGATTGTCGAGGATTTCATTTTACTTAGATCCGCAATCAACACCCATGAAAGCAGCAGTCGAGAAATCAAAAGATGCACTACATTGGGCAGATCAGCTGCAAGAGATCTATTTAAAGTGCTCAAAAGCAAGGATGTCACCTTGAAGACTAAGGCGCATCTGACCCAAGCCATGGTGTTTTCAATCACCTCAGATGCATGCGAAAGCTGGACAATGAATAAGGAAGATGGAAGAAGAACTGATGCCTTCGAACTGTGGTGTTGGCAAAGAATGTTGAATACACCATTGATTGCCAAAAGAACCAACAAATTTGTCTTGGAAGAAGTGCAACCAGAATGCTCCTTGGAAGCAAGGATGGCGAGACTCCATCTCACATCCTTTGGAGGTGTGGTCAGGAGGGATCAGTCCCTGGAGAAGGGCATCATGCTTGGTAAAGCACGGGGTCAGCAGAAAAGAGGAAGACCCTCAACAAGGTGGAGTGACGCAGTGGCTGCAGCGATGGGCTCAAGCATAGCAGCAATTGTGGGGATGACGCAGGACCTGGCAGTGTTTGTCTGTTGTGCACAGAGTCGCTATGAGTCAGAACTGACTGGATGGCACCTAACAACACCAGCAGGCCTTTTGTTGGTTTACAACTATTTACTAAATATTAAAAGAAAAAGATAAGAGTGGTTTTATGCCGTGTTTATGAATGTTTCCCTAAAATATATTTTTTTAAGGTTATCCTAGCTATTGTCTTTATACCTCAGGGCCCGGTTGATGTGTCTTAATGAACCCTTGTGAGTCCAGCTCCAGCTGGGTCACATTCTCTGTGCTCAAGGACAGGGAATAATGGCTTCAATATTATCTCCAAATCATTCTTTTCTTTTGATTGGAGATTGGAGATAACACATTGATGATTAATACCTGGACTTAGTTGAGCC
The DNA here is from genome assembly GCF_030014295.1 of Loxodonta africana. Lineage (NCBI taxonomy): Eukaryota > Metazoa > Chordata > Mammalia > Proboscidea > Elephantidae > Loxodonta > Loxodonta africana. The sequence goes on from NC_087344.1 coordinate 11,886,189, forward strand.
CCTAGATGGTGGCCATGGCAGGCTCTCTAAACTCACAGTGCTGTTTTCCACTGGATACCATCTGGTTCTTCACCGGGGTCTTAAGAGCAACATTCCCATCGATCGCATTGCCAAGGTGAGCAGACTCGATGTATATCAACATTTTAGCCTGAGGCTTTTTTAAGTGTATGAGACAATAGAAGATAAGTTTTATTATGCCTAATGCTGTCACAACACAGACTAGAATATTATGATTTCTTGCAATAGTGCAACCTAGGGCATATTTGCTATTCTTTATCAGCACCACAATTCGAACTGCATGTTCTAGCATTTCATAGGAATAGGCTTTGCAGGTTCCTCACCTGGGCCTCTTGTGGTGCTTGAGAAACACTTGTGAATAAGAAAGTGATTGCGTGGATGAAACTTCCCCTTGTTTTCTGGAAACTTTTTCCCCCACCCCTAGCTCCCACTCCTCACCCCTCCTGTCCAGCTCATGGTCCCCCTCCTTCCAGTTTCCCTTTGGCTAAACTACTCCTTTGTTTGCTGAAGCCCCAGGCCTCTTCCACCCACCTTCACCTCCAGGAGCCCTGTCCACTGTGGTGTAGTCACCAACCCTTCTACTTGCCTCAGTTTGCAGGCTCCCTGGGGATGTAATTCCAAAGAGCAGAGACCCTCCGGCCTCTGCTTTCTAGCCCTTTCATCCCGTGAAAACACACGTTATCAGCAGAACACCACCTGCTTCATGTCTTCCCCATGATCTGCTTCAACTTGCAGATTCACTTCCTCCTCTCATGCTCTTATCCAAGATAAGCTCCTCCACTGGGTTCTGTTGTTGTTGTTAGCTGCTGTCCAGTCAACCCCCAACACATGGTGACCCCGTGCACTATAGGAACTGACCCATTTTCATTGGCTGACTTTCAGAAGTAAATCTCCAGGCCTTTCTTCCTAGTCCATCTGAGTCTGGAAGCTCTGCTGAAACCAGTTCAGCATTAAAGCAACTCACAAGTCCCCACTGACTGACAGCTGGTGGCTGTGCATGAGGTGCGTCAGCTGGGAATGGAACCTGGGCTTCCTGTATGGAAGACGAGAATTCTACCACTGAACCACGACTATCCCCTCACTTTTGTTCTTTGTTGTTGTTGTTAGGTGCCATTGAGTCAATTTCAACTTATAGCAACCCCTTATGACAGAGTAGAACCGCCCCATGGGATTTTCTAAGCTGTAATCTTTATGGGAGCAGACTGCCAGGTTTTTCTTCTGTGGAGCCGCTAGGTGGGTTTGAATGGATAACCTTTTGGTTAGCAGCTGAGTGCTTAACTGTTGCTCCACCCGGGCTCCTTCACCTGGATTCTGTTGTTAGGTGCCGTCGAGTCAGTTCCAACTCACAGCAGCCCTATGTACAACCGAACGAAATACTACCTGGTCCTGCGCCATCCTCGCAATCATTATGCTTGAGCCCATTGTTGCAACCACTGTGTCAATTCATCTTGTTGAGGGTCTTCCTCTTTTTCACTGACCCTCTGCCTGCAGTAGTTAAAGCAATTGACAGCTAACCTAAAGGCTGGCAGTTCAAAACCACCAGTGCCAGTCTGCTTCCGTAGAGATCTGTAGCCTCAGAAAACCTATGGGGTCAATAGGAGTCCGGAATCAACTCAATGGCAGTGGGTTGGTGTTTGGACTTTACCAATCATGATGTCCTTCTCCAGGGACTGGTCCCTCCTCATAATATGTCCAAAGTATGTGAGAATAGAACTTTTGAAAAATCTCCTGTGTCAAAAATTCCTTCCATGAGCAACCAAACCCCCCTATATTGCTGGAGGAAGGGTAAAATGGAACAACCACTTTGGAAAACCGTTGGGCAGCTTCTTCTGAAGTGAAACATTCACTTACAATACAACCTACTCCTAGATATTTACCCAAGAGCAGTAAAAATTTATGCTCATACGAAGATTTGTACAAGAATATTCATAGCAGCTTTATTTATAATAATTCATGCTGGAAATAACACAAGCATACATTAACAGGTGAGTGGATAAAGAAATTGTCGCATAAATATATCATGCAATACTCCTCAGCAATGAAAAGGAATATACAGAACAACGTGGGTGGACCTCGAAAACGAAAGAACCCAGACACAAAAGACTGCATGCTGTTTGTGATGGTTAATGTTATGTGTCAACTTGGTGAGGCTATGGTTCCCAGTTGTTTGGCCAAACACTAGTCTAGTTGCTGTCATGGAGTAGTTACAGATGAATAAATTAGTTGGCTTTGAGTAGGGCAAAATGTAACAGTAACATAACATAAAGTAATGTGATCTAACAGTGGTGAAATGAGTTCCTTTATGTGGCCTTTCGCCTTAATTCTTTGGGAAAACAGTTTGAGAGATTTTCCCCCTAAGCCCTGAGGAGTTACATTTGCCCTAGTTTTCTACCCCAGAGGGTTTGTTACTTTTGTCCAGGTTGATTAACATTTCCTGGGTAAGCTGTGAACAACTTGTGGTTTGATACTCTTTGTCTGTTCCTGGGCTGCAGCCTGCCTTGTGCTTTTATGCACCTTGCAGGGATTGGTCAACAGACTATGCAGATGAGGTGACTATAGCCTACTATGCAAATGAAGTGTCTATGGCCTACTGAGAGGGGATTGGTCAGTTTATGGCCATGCCTTGAAATTGACAAGGCGTTGTGAATACATGCAACCAACCTCACAGAAGTTTTCTAGACAGGAAGAAGCAGGAAGAAGCAGAAGGAAGAAAGAAGAAGCAGAGAGAGAAAGGAAGCAAGGGATCTCCTAAAAGAGCTGTAATGTGGTTCAAGGGCTGTAACACTGAAGACAGGGAGAGGCCCAGAACGGGCTCAGTGGCAGAGTTGGTGGTGACAGATGGCAGGACCCAGAAAAGCCTGTCCTCAGGGGACTGAAAGGAGGCCTGCATGGCGGAGAGGAGCTGATAGAGCTGTCCTGCACTGAAGAAGGGAGATGTCGCCTACATGCTTCCTGATCTTGATCCCTAGTTGTTCCCTGTTCCTTAATAAACCACTTAACTGTAAGTATGGTCTGTGAGTTCTGTGTGGCCATTGCAAAAGATTATCGAGCCCAGCAGAGAAGTGCCATAGGAGGGACGACTGGTGTCAGGATCGGTAAAAAAGTTGAAGAGTGGAGGTATGTCTGACCTCTACCTTGTGGGAATCAGCTTTGAGCTGATGAAGATTCTCATTAACCCCCTGAAGTTAGGCAGGTTCTGACGCTACTACTACTGCTCCCACTGTTTTATAGCAATGTAATAGAATTGCCTTACATGTAATGTAATTACTTTCCATAGTGTAATCTAATGTAATGTATGCAGTTACCGCAAATCTAATGTCATGTAATCACTTTCCATAATGTAAGCTAATGACATCTAATCAATCAGTTGAAAAAGGAGTTTCCTAGGATATGTTCTGTCTTTAGACTATATATAAATATTTTGGCGGAAGCCTGTCTGTCTCTCTCTCACACACACATACACAGAGGGGTAGAGGGAGGTGGTTTAGCCTTCATGCTTGTGAGGATTGTCTACAAGCCAAAGAACCAAGGTACACCCAGCACTGCTGAAAGGAAAGGAATCGACAGGGCCAAGACCCTGATTTAGATTTTTAGTTCCTAGAACCGTGAGAAAAAAAAAATCCAGTCTTTAAAGGTATCTGCTAGTCGTATTTGTGTTAAGCAGCACTAGGTAACAAAGACACTGCGTGAATGAATTGTATGAAATTCTAGAAAAGATAAGTCTAGATAGTGATAGAAAGTAGATCAGCGGTGGCATGGGGCAGGGATGCAGATGAGAATTGACTGGGAAGGGACGGGAATAAATTTTCTGGGGTGATGGAAATGTTCTATATCTTGAAAGTAATCATGGCTACACAGCTCTATACATTTGTCAAAACTCATTGAATCGTATGCTTGAAATGGTTGCATTTTGTCTAAATTATACCCCAATAAAGTTGATGAAGGAGAAGGACAAAGAGGAGAAGAGAAGGAGGAGGAATGGAATGAGGAAAAGTGGAAGAAGAATTAGAATTATACCTGAGACAACAAGCGCAAACCAGGAGAGCTTGAGGCAAACAGAGACATCAGGCCACCCTAGATAAGGTAACTACCGCCCATCTGTCATTACGGTGGCTTGCATGTTGCTGTGATGTTGGAAGCTAAGCCACTGCAGTTTCAACTACCAGCAGGTTCACTCATGCTAAACAGGTTTTAGAGGAGCTTTCAAACTAAAACAGACTAGGAAGAAAGGCCTGGTGATGTACTTCCAAAAATGAGCCAATGAAAACCTTATGGATCACAACAGAACATTATCCAACTCAATTGCATTGGACATGTCATCAGGAGGGATCAATCCCTGAAGGAGGACATTATGTTTGGGGAAGTAGAGGGCTAGCAATGGTGAGGGAGACTTTCAATGAGATGGATTGGCACAACAATGGACTTGATCATGCCAGCGACCTTGAGGATGAAAGAGGACCAGGTGATGTTTAGTTCTCTTGTACATAAGGTCACCGTAAGTTGGGGTTGACTTGATGGCAACTGGTTACCTGGTAAATAAGGCTACTGACGTGCATGTATTCTTAGGTGAAGAGGGGGTTAGGGTTATATCTCAAGTGATGACTGCATGTTATGGGTGAGTTAGAAGTTTATCATAAGTGTTTCCAGTGGTTTTTGCTGAATCATGGTCGCTTGCTTTTATTGGGGTATACAGATACTTACAAACGTGTCACAGCGTGTTACAGGATTGTCATAGGTGGTTGCCGGTGTGTTACAGGTTGTTACTGTTGAGTTATGCGTAAGGTATACGTTATACCTCATATTCATTTTGTCGTGCTCCTGTAACAAATGACTTCAAACTTAGTGGCTTAAAACAACACAAAGTTATTATCTTACAGTCCCGGAGATGTTTACCAGAAAGATATTTCATTGACTATGCAAAGGCATTCGACTGTGTGGATCATAACAAATTATGGATAACACTGCAAAGAATGGGAATTCCAGAACATTTAATTGTGCACATGAGGGACCGGTACATAAATCAAGAGGCAGTTGTTCAAACAAAGTAAGACGGTACTGCGTGGTTTAAAGTCAGGAAAGGTGTGCATGAGGGTTGTATCCTTTCACCATACCTATTCAATCTGTATGCTGAGCAAATAATATGAGAAGCTGAACTGTATGAAGAAGAACAGGGCATCAGGATTGGAGAAAGACTCATTAATAACCTGTGATATGCGAACGACACAACCTTGCTTACTGAAAGTGAAGAGGACTTGAAGCACTTACTGATGAAGATCAAAGACCACAGCCTTCAGTATGGATTACTCCTCAACATAGAGAAAACAAAAATGTTCACAACTGGACCAATGAGCAACATCATGATAAACGGAGAAAAGATAGAAGTTGTCAAGTGTTTCATTTTACTTGGATCCACAAACAACAGCCATGGAAGCAGTAGTCAAGAAATCAAAAGATGCACTGTGTTGGGCAAATCAACTGCAAAAGACCTCCATAAAGTGTTGACAAGCAAATATGTCACTTGAAGACTAAGGTGCGCCTGACCCAAGCCATGGTATTTTCAATTGCCTCATATGCGTACAAAAGCTGGACAATGAATAAGGAAGACCCAAGAAAAATTGCTGCCTTTGAATTGTGGTGTTGGTGAAGAATATTGAATATACCATGGACTGCCAAAAGAACCAACAAATTTGTCCTGGAAGAAGTACAACCGGAATGCTCCTTAGAAGCAAGGATGGCGAGACTGCATCTTACATACTTTGGACATGTTAATCAGGAGGAATCAGTCCCTGGAGAAAGACATCATGCTTGGTAGAGTACAGAGTCAGCTAAGAAGAGGAAGACCCTCAATGTGATGGATTGACACAGTGGCTGCAACTATGGGCTGAAGCATAACAATGAGTGTGAAGATGCCCTTTCATTCTGTAGTACATAGAGTCAGCACGTAACAACGACAACAACAAGAGTTCTGGAGGGAAGAAGTCCGACATGAGTCTTACGGGACTGAACTCAAGGTGTTGGCAGGGCTACGTTCCTTCTGAGGGTTCTAGGGGACAATCTGTTCCCTTGCCTTTAAAAAATATGTACACTTTTTATTTTTGGTGGCAATCTACACAATGAAACATACATCCATTCACAATTTCTACATGAGCAACTCAATAGCGTTGGTTACATGCTTCACATTGTGTCACCATTGTCACTAACTCTACTCATATTGTTCCAGCATCGTTAGTTTAGGCTCTCTGCCCCTGAAAGTCCTCATCTGTGCCTCAGATTAACTTGTCAGTTTACACTTACACAGATAATTGTTTATAAGAGCGCTGTGCTTGAGGCAAACATCCTTTACTAATTGGGCCAAACTGTTGTTGACTTTAACGATGAGTTCATGCCATAGTTTTGGTTCAAGGTTTGAAGATTATTTCCGAGCATTAGATTTGGAAGTTCTCCCGGTGTCAACCTCCAAATCTCCCAGTCTCAAGTGAGCCCTGGTGGTGCAGTGGTCAAGTGATATGGCTGCTAACCAAAAGTCTGGCAGTTCAAATTCACCAGCTGCTCCGTGGGAACCCAATGGGGCAATTCTAACCTGCTGTCTAGGGTTGCTATGGGGTGGACTTCGTTAAACAGCAATGGGTTTGAATTTGGTTTGGGGCCCAGTCTCAATGAATCCAGTAAGTCTGTTTTCTGTATGAGTTTGAAGCTCTGTTCCACACTTTTCCTCCTTTTGATCAGGACCTAGCTGTTGGGTTCACCTTGATCAAATTTCTCAGTAATGGTAGCCGTAAACCATCCATGTTTCCTTGCCTTTTCCAGTTTCTAGAGGCAATCCACATTCATTGGCTTGTGGCCCCTTCCTCATCTTCAAAGCATGTCTCTGACTGTCCTGCCTCCCTCTTAAAAGCTTTTTGGTTTCTGACCTCCAGAACTCCCAGAAGATAAATGTGTGTTGCTTTCAGCCACCTAGTGCTTGGTGATTTGTTACAGCATCGACAGGAACTCATACTCCTCCCAGCCAAGTGTCTGGAAATGCATCAGTCTGCCCATCAGTGCTCTGAGTGAGTAGGCTCCTTGGCTTGTTAGATGTGTTGTGGCATGCGGCAGGTGTACGGGGTCCAGAGGAGGGTTCGGGGTTTGCTGGTTACAGCTCTGAAAGGTCTCTGCCTGGCCAGAGAGTTCAGATGATGGTGCCTCCTCCTTCTGCACTGTGGATGCTGTCAGGGCCAGGCAGCCTGGGGGCACCCGGCAGCCTTTAGTTCTAGACGTGCTCCTGCCTAGACATGGTCCTGCCACTGGTGTCTGTGACTCCCTTCGGTGGGACCTGCCTCCCTGGGAATTCTTGGAGAATTCCCAGAGGAGGAGCAGGAAATTTTGGGAATGCAGGGTGAATTCAGATCAAAAGTCCCCATAATGATGGAAAAATTGGGGAAGAGATACAGGTGATGGCTGATCACCATGATGAACATAGTTAATGTCACTGAACTATACATGTGAACATCATCGAAATGGCAAATGTTGTTGTTATATTATATATTTGCCACAATAAAAATAAAACCAAAGCCAAAATAGATTGTTGCCCCCTTTTGTTTGTCTTTGAGGATGGCTAGGTAAGGATTCGATGCCTGGAGCTATAGCAGCCATCTTGCACCCATGAGGTAGAAGGCAAGAGACTGCCAAAGAAGCTGACCCACAGCCTTGACACCATTTACCTGCTGGATAGGGAGGTCCTGGTGATAAGGACTCGGCCTGACCCACCTCTGTGTCCCCATCATCATGTGACCCAAACCCCTTGCCAGGGGCTGAAGAAGTAGTGGTGCTGATAAGAAACTGCCTCTTTTACAGCCCTCTTGGCATGGGCAGGCTACCAGCACCAGTTGTCCTCGAGTCAACCCAGACTCATGGTGCCCCTGTGTATGTCCAATAGAACTGTGCTCTATAGTGTCTTCAATGGTTGATTTTCCAGAAGTAGATCGCCAGGCTTTTCTTCCAATTCAGGTCTGGTGGGGATTTGAACTACCAACCTGGCAATTACCAGAGGAGCAAATTCACCGTTGGAACCACCCACTGGGTTTCAGGGCATCATAGGGAGGTGAGGCCACTTAGAGAGGCCAGGGGGTCACTCGCAGGGATCATAACAGGGTCACTGGGATATAAAGCTTACAACAGCTCTGCCGAGCCAGGAGCCAAGATTCATTTCTCAAATATTTATTGATGCGCCTCCGGCTGTGAAGACAGCTCACAAGACTCTTGTCACTGAGGCCACCCAGTCAGGGGAAGATGCAGGGAAAACAAACAGCTCCATCCTTGAGTCCCCTGAACCAGGCTAGGGAGGGAGGTGTGGTCAGATCACCCAGGTCCTGAATGGGGCGGGGGGCGGGGCGGAGGCGCTAGGAACTGGATTTGGGAGCCAGTGGAAACACAGTCAGACCCGCCTGTGAGGTGGTGCAGTGAGGTTGGATCGAGGACCCAGAGCGCAGGTAGAGGACCAGGCTGGGTTGGGGTGGGGGAGCAAGTCTGAGCAGTGGTGGGTGGGTGGTGAAATTGATGGCGGTGGGCGTGGCTCCAGGGCACAGGGCGGAGTCAGCAACTGCGCCTTTTCTCACAGATCCAGTTATCCCTCAAGCTGTCACATGGTGCATCGTTCCACAGCCCTGTGCGCAGCATCATGACGCAGTCTTCTCTCCCCCGCGAATCATTAGGCTCCCCCTGGTTCCAGTGGCTGTAGCGGTAGGGTGGGCGTGTTACTGATGTTGGGCCTGGGGTGCAGCTTTCCTGCCCAGGGTATACCCGTTTATTTCCTGGGTCTCATAGGCACCCCGCGAGTCTAACTTGAGCACAGCCCTGGGATATAACTTTCTTCAGCCGATTCCTGGGGTCTAGCCTGAGGACCCCTAAGGATCTAGCCTGAGCAAAGGATCCCCCGGGATCTAGCCAAAGCATTCCCCTGGAGTTTGACCGGTCCCGCCTCGCCACGTCACGAGGAGCCCTTCCCTCACCTGAAGGTGATCTGGACGCCGTCCACCCACTGGTAGCCCTTGATCCTGCCCTCGCGTCGCAATGCCTTCAGGCCGAGCCAGTAGCCTAGCCCACGCGTGTTCCGACTCAGGAAGGTCTGGGCGGGAGGGGAGACTGGAGCCTGCTGAGTCGCCCTGCCCCTCCCCGCCCCTCCCCGCCCCTCCCCGCCCCTCCCCGCCCCTCCCCGCCCCGCTCGGCCTCGCCGGGACCCCGCTCCCACCCCCTCGGGCGAACAGCGACTTCCCTCAGCCACAGCGCACCTGCTCCTCTAGGCCGCCCACGATCACCAAGTGCGCGCCGCGGTCTGCGCAGCTCTTCTGCGCCTCTTGCCACGTGTCTCGCTGCGATGAGAAAAAGTAGCAGGAGCCCTCGAAGGGTATCCACGACGTGGGGCACGGCTCGCAGGAGTCTGCGGGAATGGGCGGGAGTCAAGAAAGGCCAGACCGCTCCCTCGTGGGGCAGACCAAGAGAATGGGGTGAGCTGGCCCCCGGGCCCAGGGGCTGTGCCAGAGAACCCGGGGCCGAGGTCAAAGGGATGGGCAGATCAGGGGACCCCGAGGCCCGGGTGCAGCGTCTAAGTGCCCCCCGCGGCGCTCACTGTTCCCAAGCTTGGCGGCCTCCAGCGCCCGGAGCAGCTCACTGCGGATGTCCTCACGGTCCCTGCCCGCCTGGGCTAAGTCCTTTGTCACTGTGAGGTCAGAAAAGTCGAGTTTATAGCTAGGGTTTGGGTCAGGAGCAGAGTCATGCCTGGGTAATGGGCAGGCTCCATTTCAGAGTCGACGTCAGGGTGGGCACCAGTGTCAAGAATGACATCGAGGTCAAGGACATTTAAAGCCGGGTAATTTTTTTTTTTTTTTTAGGATCCAGTTGTGGCTGGGGAGAGGAGTCGTGGTCAAGGTCAGAGTCCAGACGTCAGGGTCAGGATGGAGGGCACGCTCAGGGTCAGGCTCACAAGATGGGGTTGGGCGGAGTCCCAGGGGGTGCGAATGTGAGTCAGGGTCAGGTCAAGGCCATGGTCAGGGATCTGAAGTCTTGGTCACCACCCAGGCTTACTGCGCTCCCGCAGATCATTCAGAGCGCTCCCCTGCTCCATTAGCTTCTTCTGTGCCTCCCCGAGTTCACCCCGCGTGGTCTGCAGCTGGTCCTGTGCCTCAGAGCCTGGGAAAGTAGTGGCAGAGAGGAGAGAGTGAGGCATCTGAGACCAGCTCGCACAGTCCACACATCCCGCTTCTACCCACCTCCTCCAATTCCGCCAGGGGCCCCACACCCTCAAACCACAAGCCTGGACCCTGCTGGCCAGCTCACAACAGGTCCTGCAGACTGCGACCTCCTCCTCCAGGACACCCAGTGCTGCCTTCTGCTTTGAGGCTGGAACACACACACACACACACACGCCAGGGTCATCAGCAGTGATTCAGGGGACAACCTTCCCACCCTGGGGCCAGACCCAGGGACCATAGGGTCCCCCACCCACACTTGCGCCACCTTTCCATACACACCATTTGTCCACAGCTGGTCCTGGTGGTCGTGTAATGCTTCACGCTCTGTGGAGGCTGTAGGGAGAGGTTGCTGCAGGTGCTGTCAGGGGACTCAGGAGCCCTCCCCAGCCCAGGGGTGCAGGGACTCCAGTCTTGGGATGGCCAGAGGGGGAAGGCACCTATAGAGTGCACTCACACCTCAAGAGGAGAAAAAGGAGCAGGCAGATGTCTACAGAGGAACGTACACACCCATGCATGCACACACAGCACACATACATGCCCACACGTGTGTGCACACAGCATGAGGATCTACACACTCTCACATGTACTCACAGTCATTCCCAGGCAGGGGTCTGGGACCCAGCAGGTGGGCCAGGGAGGGCTGTAGCCCCAGAAGGGCGAGACATAGCCTTCCCACATCCTGTAGTCACTTACCTTTGGACAATAAGATGCTCAGAACAAGGGCCCACAGGACTACCGTGACCACTAGTGCCAGGGCCACCAAGAGGGACTTCCACCCCCAGCATCTCCAGCACCCTACAGGAACACAGGTGGACTCCTGGGTTCCCCTGCACTAGGACCATCCTGGATTCCTGAGTCCCCCTGGAATGAGCCCTGGACACTTGGGTCCTTCCAGGAAATTGATGTTCAGAGCGGTTCAGTAATTTACCCACTATCACTTAGCCCCTAAGTGGCATAGTTAGGACTTGAACTCAGGTCCACATGGCTCTAGGGCCTGTGTTGGCTCTCCTGCACCCTCTTCCTGGACTCCCTCTTGGCTCTTCCTCCCCCTCCTGCATCAAACCCCAGACCACTGCAGCAGAGAGGGACCCAGAGAGGGGTCAGGGAGGCAGCCCATCCCCCATAACTCTGGGGAGTTCTTCAGGCTCACTGCTCCACTTGCTGTACCCTGAGTTGTCCATGGCAGTGCATGCCGCATGTGCGGGCACCCAGCCCTGGGCATAGATATAAATTAGCCCCCACCCCCACCCTGCTCCACCCACTTTCCCTTCCTTCCTTCCCATCTCCTCTGTCTCAATTCCTGGTACCAGGTTCCCGTGACCAATTGCACGGCTAGGCCCTTGCTGGTTTGGGCTGGATTTTGGGGGTGGGGGGACAGTTACAGCCTCCCTGGTCAGGTAGCTGGGGCTACATCCCCTAGGCTGGTGTTGGGGGCTTTCCTTTGGACCTTGGTCCTCATCTCTTTAAAGACTGGGCTGGTCTTCCCCTCAACGGGGACATGTGGCACCCAGCCAAATTCTGGCCCCTACTGGTTCCACAGAAAGTCTCCTAGGGGTTGGCCCCAGACAAGTTCAGCTTTCTTTCTCAAACCTACCCCCTGCAGGTGCCCACTAGAGGCAGAGCCTGACCCTGACTTAATCGCATCCCTCTTGGCCCCAAGGGAGGAAACAGATGTTTGTTAGGAGGTGTTCAGCTAAACTACTGGGCTCTGGCAGTGGGCAGGGCGTGGAGTGGGGCACTCAGGCATGTGTGTAGCTTCTAGAAGCCTCAGTTTTCTCGTCTGTGGAAAGGGGGACAGTGACAGGGCCTCCCACACAGGGATGTTGTGAGAATGAAATGGTGTTATGCATGTCAAATCTCCCATCATCCCAGGCATGTAAGAAATACTAAATTTTCATTCATTTTTGCAAAAATATTTATTGAACACCTACTATGTGCCAGGCACAGATCTATGCACATTAATGAACAAAAGGAGCCAATTCTTTCCTTCTAGGAGCTGACGTGCTAGTGGAGGTGGGAGGAGACAGGCATTAAACAATGAACGTAATAAAAATGTAAACTGGGGGAAGACGGCGACATTGGCGCCATTGTTTAGGAAGCGCTGAGATTCTGCTTACGGTGATGGAAAATTTGACAGCGGAAGTTGGTGATGGTTGCACAACATGATTAATGTAATTGGTATCAGTAAATTGTACATGTGAAAAAGGTTAAATTGACAAATGCTGTGTTATACATACATATATATAACATATAATAAAAAGAAAACTTTATAAACACAAAAAAATAACTTGTATAGCATAGTGAGTTCTCAATGAGGGAAGATATTGCCTTCCAAGGGACATTCGACAGTGTCTAGGGACATTTTTGTTATTTGGTTGTCACAACTGCTAGGGCAGATATAATAGCCATTTAGTGGATAGAGGCCGGGGATGGAGTTAAGCATCCTACAGTCCACAGGACAGCCCCCGCAGTACAGAATTGTCCCAAATATTGATAGTGCCAAGGGTGGGAGCACTAATCTAGCCCTGTATTCATTTCCCAGGGCTGCCATAAGAAAGTGCCACAAAAACAGGGTAGCTTAAAACCACAGAAATGTACTGTCCTGCAGTTCTGGAGGCTAGAAGCCCAATGTTATCTGGTGGCAACCCCAGGCTCTGCTTGGTGTGACTAGAATTGGTCAATAAACCAGAGTCCGAGGTGGGAGAGCAGGAAAGGCACCTTTATTTTGTTGTGCAAGGAAAAGGAGTCAGTCGGAGCTGATGCTGCCAAGATTGCTCTTGTGGGTGAAGGGAAAAGTTATTTTAAGGCATTTACTTCTTAATCATAATATACAGGTGCAATGGGGTTTACATATAACTTCCAAGCAAGAAGGATTTTAAGGCAAAGCTATGGAGAAGGAAACCAAGCAAAGGAAAAAGGATTTTAATGCAACACTATGGAGGAGGAAGTCAAGCAAAGAAAAACAGTATTTTGATGCAAAACTGTTTGAAGTTCTGTCTTATTCCCTCCATTTCTTTTTTGAATGTTGGTCATTCAGGGGCAGTGTTCATTGTGAAGTATATTCTGCTTGGAATTATTTGGCATATCCTCAGGGAGAGGCAAATATTGGACCTAGGCCTTTCTGTGTGGTTTAAAGTTAGGAAAGGTGTGTGTCACCATACATATTTAAACTGTATGCTAAACAAATAATCTGAGAAGCTGGGCTATATGAAGAATGGGGCATCAGGATTGGAGGAAGACTCATTAACAACCTGCGTTATGCAGATGACACAACCTTGCTTGCTGAAAATGAAGAGGACTTAAAGCGCTTATCGATGAAGATCAAAGACCACAGCCCTTCAGTATGGATTACACCTCAACATAAAGAAAACAAAAATTCTCACCATTGAACCAATAAGCAACATCGTGATAAATGGAAAAAAGACTGAGATTGTCGAGGATTTCATTTTACTTAGATCCGCAATCAACACCCATGAAAGCAGCAGTCGAGAAATCAAAAGATGCACTACATTGGGCAGATCAGCTGCAAGAGATCTATTTAAAGTGCTCAAAAGCAAGGATGTCACCTTGAAGACTAAGGCGCACCTGACCCAAGCCATGGTGTTTTCAATCACCTCAGATGCATGCGAAAGCTGGACAATGAATAAGGAAGACGGAAGAAGAACTGATGCCTTCGAACTGTGGTGTTGGCAAAGAATGTTGAATACACCATTGATTGCCAAAAGAACCAACAAATTTGTCTTGGAAGAAGTGCAACCAGAATGCTCCTTGGAAGCAAGGATGGCGAGACTGCATCTCACATCCTTTGGAGGTGTGGTCAGGAGGGATCAGTCCCTGGAGAAGGGCATCATGCTTGGTAAAGCACAGGGTCAGTGAAAAAGAGGAAGACCCTCGACAAGGTGGAGTGACGCAGTGGCTGCAGCGATGGGCTCAAGCATAGCAGCAATTGTGGGGATGACGCAGGACCTGGCAGTGTTTGTCTGTTGTGCACAGAGTCGCTATGAGTCAGAACTGACTGGATGGCACCTAACAACACCAGCAGGCCTTTTGTTGGTTTACAACTATTTACTAAATATTAAAAGAAAAAGATAAGAGTGGTTTTATGCCGTGTTTATGAATGTTTCCCTAAAATATATTTTTTTAAGGTTATCCTAGCTATTGTCTTTATACCTCAGGGCCCGGTTGATGTGTCTTAATGAACCCTTGTGAGTCCAGCTCCAGCTGGGTCACATTCTCTGTGCTCAAGGACAGGGAATAATGGCTTCAATATTATCTCCAAATCATTCTTTTCTTTTGATTGGAGATTGGAGATAACACATTGATGATTAATACCTGGACTTAGTTGAGCCCCTAGATGGTGGCCATGGCAGGCTCTCTAAACTCACAGTGCTGTTTTCCACTGGATACCATCTGGTTCTTCACCGGGGTCTTAAGAGCAACATTCCCATCGATCGCATTGCCAAGGTGAGCAGACTCGATGTATATCAACATTTTAGCCTGAGGCTTTTTTAAGTGTATGAGACAATAGAAGATAAGTTTTATTATGCCTAATGCTGTCACAACACAGACTAGAATATTATGATTTCTTGCAATAGTGCAACCTAGGGCATATTTGCTATTCTTTATCAGCACCACAATTCGAACTGCATGTTCTAGCATTTCATAGGAATAGGCTTTGCAGGTTCCTCACCTGGGCCTCTTGTGGTGCTTGAGAAACACTTGTGAATAAGAAAGTGATTGTGTGGATGAGACTTCCCCTTGTTTTCTGGAAACTTTTTCCCCCACCCCTAGCTCCCACTCCTCACCCCTCCTGTCCAGCTCATGGTCCCCCTCCTTCCAGTTTCCCTTTGGCTAAACTACTCCTTTGTTTGCTGAAGCCCCAGGCCTCTTCCACCCACCTTCACCTCCAGGAGCCCTGTCCACTGTGGTGTAGTCACCAACCCTTCTACTTGCCTCAGTTTGCAGGCTCCCTGGGGATGTAATTCCAAAGAGCAGAGACCCTCCGGCCTCTGCTTTCTAGCCCTTTCATCCCGTGAAAACACACGTTATCAGCAGAACACCACCTGCTTCATGTCTTCCCCATGATCTGCTTCAACTTGCAGATTCACTTCCTCCTCTCATGCTCTTATCCAAGATAAGCTCCTCCACTGGGTTCTGTTGTTGTTGTTAGCTGCTGTCCAGTCAACCCCCAACACATGGTGACCCCGTGCACTACAGGAACTGACCCATTTTCATTGGCTGACATTCAGAAGTAGATCTCCAGGCCTTTCTTCCTAGTCCCTCTGAGTCTGGAAGCTCTGCTGAAACCAGTTCAGCATTAAAGCAACTCACAAGTCCCCACTGACTGACAGCTGGTGGCTGTGCATGAGGTGCGTCAGCTGGGAATGGAACCTGGGCTTCCTGTATGGAAGACGAGAATTCTACCACTGAACCACGACTATCCCCTCACTTTTGTTCTTTGTTGTTGTTGTTAGGTGCCGTTGAGTCAATTTCAACTTATAGCAACCCCTTATGACAGAGTAGAACCGCCCCATGGGATTTTCTAAGCTGTAATCTTTATGGGAGCAGACTGCCAGGTTTTTCTTCTGTGAGCCGCTAGGTGGGTTTGAATGGATAACCTTTTGGTTAGCAGCTGAGTGCTTAACTATTGCTCCACCCGGGCTCCTTCACCTGGATTCTGTTGTTGTTAGGTGCCGTCGAGTCAGTTCCAACTCACAGCAGCCCTGTGTACAACCGAACGAAATACTACCTGGTCCTGCGCCATCCTCGCAATCATTATGCTTGAGCCCATTGTTGCAACCACTGTGTCAATTCATCTTGTTGAGGGTCTTCCTCTTTTTCACTGACCCTCTGCCTGCAGTAGTTAAAGCAATTGACAGCTAACCTAAAGGCTGGCAGTTCAAAACCACCAGTGCCAGTCTGCTCCTGTAGAGATTTGTAGCCTCAGAAAACCTATGGGGTCAACAGGAGTCCGGAATCAACCCAATGGCAGTGGGTTGGTGTTTGGACTTTACCAATCATGATGTCCTTCTCCAGGGACTGGTCCCTCCTCATAATATGTCCAAAGTATGTGAGAATAGAACTTTTGAAAAATCTCCTGTGTCAAAAATTCCCTCCATGAGCAACCAAACCCCCCTATATTGCTGGAGGAAGGGTAAAATGGAACAACCACTTTGGAAAACCGTTGGGCAGATTCTTCTGAAGTGAAACATTCACTTACAATACAACCTACTCCTAGATATTTACCCAAGAGCAGTAAAAATTTATGCTCATACAAAGATTTGTACAAGAATATTCATAGCAGCTTTATTTATAATAATTCATGCTGGAAATAACACAAGCATACATTAACAGGTGAGTGGATAAAGAAATTGTCGCATAAATATATCATGCAATACTCCTCAGCAATGAAAAGGAATATACAGAACAACGTGGGTGGACCTCGAAAACGAAAGAACCCAGACACAAAAGACTGCATGCTGTTTGTGATGGTTAATGTTATGTGTCAACTTGGTGAGGCTATGGTTCCCAGTTGTTTGGCCAAACACTAGTCTAGTTGCTGTCATGGAGTAGTTACAGATGAATAAATCAGTTGGCTTTGAGTAGGGCAAAATGTAACAGTAACATAACATAAAGTAATGTGATCTAACAGTGGTGAAATGAGTTCCTTTATGTGGCCTTTCGCCTTAATTCTTTGGGAAAACAGTTTGAGAGATTTTCCCCCTAAGCCCTGAGGAGTTACATTTGCCCTAGTTTTCTACCCCAGAGGGTTTGTTACTTTTGTCCAGGTTGATTAACATTTCCTGGGTAAGCTGTGAACAACTTGTGGTTTGATACTCTTTGTCTGTTCCTGGGCTGCAGCCTGCCTTGTGCTTTTATGCACCTTGCAGGGATTGGTCAACAGACTATGCAGATGAGGTGACTATAGCCTACTATGCAAATGAAGTGTCTATGGCCTACTGAGAGGGGATTGGTCAGTTTATGGCCATGCCTTGAAATTGACAAGGCGTTGTGAATACATGCAACCAACCTCACAGAAGTTTTCTAGACAGGAAGAAGCAGGAAGAAGCAGAAGGAAGAAAGAAGAAGCAGAGAGAGAAAGGAAGCAAGGGATCTCCTAAAAGAGCTGTAATGTGGTTCAAGGGCTGTAACACCGAAGACAGGGAGAGGCCCAGAACGGGCTCAGTGGCAGAGTTGGTGGTGACAGATGGCAGGACCCAGAAAAGCCTGTCCTCAGGGGACTGAAAGGAGGCCTGCATGGCGGAGAGGAGCTGATAGAGCTGTCCTGCACTGAAGAAGGGAGATGTCGCCTACATGCTTCCTGATCTTGATCCCTAGTTGTTCCCTGTTCCTTAATAAACCACTTAACTGTAAGTATGGTCTGTGAGTTCTGTGTGGCCATTGCAAAAGATTATCGAGCCCAGCAGAGAAGTGCCATAGGAGGGACGACTGGTGTCAGGATCGGTAAAAAAGTTGAAGAGTGGAGGTATGTCTGACCTCTACCTTGTGGGAATCAGCTTTGAGCTGATGAAGATTCTCATTAACCCCCTGAAGTTAGGCAGGTTCTGACGCTACTACTACTGCTCCCACTGTTTTATAGCAATGTAATAGAATTGCCTTACATGTAATGTAATTACTTTCCATAGTGTAATCTAATGTAATGTATGCAGTTACCGCAAATCTAATGTCATGTAATCACTTTCCATAATGTAAGCTAATGACATCTAATCAATCAGTTGAAAAAGGAGTTTCCTAGGATATGTTCTGTCTTTAGACTATATATAAATATTTTGGCGGAAGCCTGTCTGTCTCTCTCTCACACACACATACACAGAGGGGTAGAGGGAGGTGGTTTAGCCTTCATGCTTGTGAGGATTGTCTACAAGCCAAAGAACCAAGGTACACCCAGCACTGCTGAAAGGAAAGGAATCGACAGGGCCAAGACCCTGATTTAGATTTTTAGTTCCTAGAACCGTGAGAAAAAAAAAATCCAGTCTTTAAAGGTATCTGCTAGTCGTATTTGTGTTAAGCAGCACTAGGTAACAAAGACACTGCGTGAATGAATTGTATGAAATTCTAGAAAAGATAAGTCTAGATAGTGATAGAAAGTAGATCAGCGGTGGCATGGGGCAGGGATGCAGATGAGAATTGACTGGGAAGGGATGGGAATAAATTTTCTGGGGTGATGGAAATGTTCTATATCTTGAAAGTAATCATGGCTACACAGCTCTATACATTTGTCAAAACTCATTGAATCGTATGCTTGAAATGGTTGCATTTTGTCTAAATTATACCCCAATAAAGTTGATGAAGGAGAAGGACAAAGAGGAGAAGAGAAGGAGGAGGAATGGAATGAGGAAAAGTGGAAGAAGAATTAGAATTATACCTGAGACAACAAGCGCAAACCAGGAGAGCTTGAGGCAAACAGAGACATCAGGCCACCCTAGATAAGGTAACTACCGCCCATCTGTCATTACGGTGGCTTGCATGTTGCTGTGATGTTGGAAGCTAAGCCACTGCAGTTTCAACTACCAGCAGGTTCACTCATGCTAAACAGGTTTTAGAGGAGCTTTCAAACTAAAACAGACTAGGAAGAAAGGCCTGGTGATGTACTTCCAAAAATGAGCCAATGAAAACCTTATGGATCACAACAGAACATTATCCAACTCAATTGCATTGGACATGTCATCAGGAGGGATCAATCCCTGAAGGAGGACATTATGTTTGGGGAAGTAGAGGGCTAGCAATGGTGAGGGAGACTTTCAATGAGATGGATTGGCACAACAATGGACTTGATCATGCCAGCGACCTTGAGGATGAAAGAGGACCAGGTGATGTTTAGTTCTCTTGTACATAAGGTCACCGTAAGTTGGGGTTGACTTGATGGCAACTGGTTACCTGGTAAATAAGGCTACTGACGTGCATGTATTCTTAGGTGAAGAGGGGGTTAGGGTTATATCTCAAGTGATGACTGCATGTTATGGGTGAGTTAGAAGTTTATCATAAGTGTTTCCAGTGGTTTTTGCTGAATCATGGTCGCTTGCTTTTATTGGGGTATACAGATACTTACAAACGTGTCACAGCGTGTTACAGGATTGTCATAGGTGGTTGCCGGTGTGTTACAGGTTGTTACTGTTGAGTTATGCGTAAGGTATACGTTATACCTCATATTCATTTTGTCGTGCTCCTGTAACAAATGACTTCAAACTTAGTGGCTTAAAACAACACAAAGTTATTATCTTACAGTCCCGGAGATGTTTACCAGAAAGATATTTCATTGACTATGCAAAGGCATTCGACTGTGTGGATCATAACAAATTATGGATAACACTGCAAAGAATGGGAATTCCAGAACATTTAATTGTGCACATGAGGGACCGGTACATAAATCAAGAGGCAGTTGTTCAAACAAAGTAAGACGGTACTGCGTGGTTTAAAGTCAGGAAAGGTGTGCATGAGGGTTGTATCCTTTCACCATACCTATTCAATCTGTATGCTGAGCAAATAATATGAGAAGCTGAACTGTATGAAGAAGAACAGGGCATCAGGATTGGAGAAAGACTCATTAATAACCTGTGATATGCGAACGACACAACCTTGCTTACTGAAAGTGAAGAGGACTTGAAGCACTTACTGATGAAGATCAAAGACCACAGCCTTCAGTATGGATTACTCCTCAACATAGAGAAAACAAAAATGTTCACAACTGGACCAATGAGCAACATCATGATAAACGGAGAAAAGATAGAAGTTGTCAAGTGTTTCATTTTACTTGGATCCACAATCAACAGCCATGGAAGCAGTAGTCAAGAAATCAAAAGATGCACTGTGTTGGGCAAATCAACTGCAAAAGACCTCCATAAAGTGTTGACAAGCAAATATGTCACTTGAAGACTAAGGTGCGCCTGACCCAAGCCATGGTATTTTCAATTGCCTCATATGCGTACAAAAGCTGGACAATGAATAAGGAAGACCCAAGAAAAATTGCTGCCTTTGAATTGTGGTGTTGGTGAAGAATATTGAATATACCATGGACTGCCAAAAGAACCAACAAATTTGTCCTGGAAGAAGTACAACCGGAATGCTCCTTAGAAGCAAGGATGGCGAGACTGCATCTTACATACTTTGGACATGTTAATCAGGAGGAATCAGTCCCTGGAGAAAGACATCATGCTTGGTAGAGTACAGAGTCAGCTAAGAAGAGGAAGACCCTCAATGTGATGGATTGACACAGTGGCTGCAACTATGGGCTGAAGCATAACAATGAGTGTGAAGATGCCCTTTCATTCTGTAGTACATAGAGTCAGCACGTAACAACGACAACAACAAGAGTTCTGGAGGGAAGAAGTCCGACATGAGTCTTACGGGACTGAACTCAAGGTGTTGGCAGGGCTACGTTCCTTCTGAGGGTTCTAGGGGACAATCTGTTCCCTTGCCTTTAAAAAATATGTACACTTTTTATTTTTGGTGGCAATCTACACAATGAAACATACATCCATTCACAATTTCTACATGAGCAACTCAATAGCGTTGGTTACATGCTTCACATTGTGTCACCATTGTCACTAACTCTACTCATATTGTTCCAGCATCGTTAGTTTAGGCTCTCTGCCCCTGAAAGTCCTCATCTGTGCCTCAGATTAACTTGTCAGTTTACACTTACACAGATAATTGTTTATAAGAGCGCTGTGCTTGAGGCAAACATCCTTTACTAATTGGGCCAAACTGTTGTTGACTTTAACGATGAGTTCATGCCATAGTTTTGGTTCAAGGTTTGAAGATTATTTCCGAGCATTAGATTTGGAAGTTCTCCCGGTGTCAACCTCCAAATCTCCCAGTCTCAAGTGAGCCCTGGTGGTGCAGTGGTCAAGTGATATGGCTGCTAACCAAAAGTCTGGCAGTTCAAATTCACCAGCTGCTCCGTGGGAACCCAATGGGGCAATTCTAACCTGCTGTCTAGGGTTGCTATGGGGTGGACTTCGTTAAACAGCAATGGGTTTGAATTTGGTTTGGGGCCCAGTCTCAATGAATCCAGTAAGTCTGTTTTCTGTATGAGTTTGAAGCTCTGTTCCACACTTTTCCTCCTTTTGATCAGGACCTAGCTGTTGGGTTCACCTTGATCAAATTTCTCAGTAATGGTAGCCGTAAACCATCCATGTTTCCTTGCCTTTTCCAGTTTCTAGAGGCAATCCACATTCATTGGCTTGTGGCCCCTTCCTCATCTTCAAAGCATGTCTCTGACTGTCCTGCCTCCCTCTTAAAAGCTTTTTGGTTTCTGACCTCCAGAACTCCCAGAAGATAAATGTGTGTTGCTTTCAGCCACCTAGTGCTTGGTGATTTGTTACAGCATCGACAGGAACTCATACTCCTCCCAGCCAAGTGTCTGGAAATGCATCAGTCTGCCCATCAGTGCTCTGAGTGAGTAGGCTCCTTGGCTTGTTAGATGTGTTGTGGCATGCGGCAGGTGTACGGGGTCCAGAGGAGGGTTCGGGGTTTGCTGGTTACAGCTCTGAAAGGTCTCTGCCTGGCCAGAGAGTTCAGATGATGGTGCCTCCTCCTTCTGCACTGTGGATGCTGTCAGGGCCAGGCAGCCTGGGGGCACCCGGCAGCCTTTAGTTCTAGACGTGCTCCTGCCTAGACATGGTCCTGCCACTGGTGTCTGTGACTCCCTTCGGTGGGACCTGCCTCCCTGGGAATTCTTGGAGAATTCCCAGAGGAGGAGCAGGAAATTTTGGGAATGCAGGGTGAATTCAGATCAAAAGTCCCCATAATGATGGAAAAATTGGGGAAGAGATACAGGTGATGGCTGATCACCATGATGAACATAGTTAATGTCACTGAACTATACATGTGAACATCATCGAAATGGCAAATGTTGTTGTTATATTATATATTTGCCACAATAAAAATAAAACCAAAGCCAAAATAGATTGTTGCCCCCTTTTGTTTGTCTTTGAGGATGGCTAGGTAAGGATTCGATGCCTGGAGCTATAGCAGCCATCTTGCACCCATGAGGTAGAAGGCAAGAGACTGCCAAAGAAGCTGACCCACAGCCTTGACACCATTTACCTGCTGGATAGGGAGGTCCTGGTGATAAGGACTCGGCCTGACCCACCTCTGTGTCCCCATCATCATGTGACCCAAACCCCTTGCCAGGGGCTGAAGAAGTAGTGGTGCTGATAAGAAACTGCCTCTTTTACAGCCCTCTTGGCATGGGCAGGCTACCAGCACCAGTTGTCCTCGAGTCAACCCAGACTCATGGTGCCCCTGTGTATGTCCAATAGAACTGTGCTCTATAGTGTCTTCAATGGTTGATTTTCCAGAAGTAGATCGCCAGGCTTTTCTTCCAATTCAGGTCTGGTGGGGATTTGAACTACCAACCTGGCAATTACCAGAGGAGCAAATTCACCGTTGGAACCACCCACTGGGTTTCAGGGCATCACAGGGACGTGAGGCCACTTAGAGAGGCCAGGGGGTGACTCACAGGGATCATAACAGGGTCACGGGGATATAAAGCTTACAACAGCTCTGCCGAGCCAGGAGCCAAGATTCATTTCTCAAATATTTATTGATGCGCCTCCGGCTGTGAAGACAGCTCACAAGACTCTTGTCACTGAGGCCACCCAGTTAGGGGAAGATGCAGGGAAAACAAACAGCTCCATCCTTGAGTCCCCTGAACCTGGCTAGGGAGGGAAGTGTGGTCAGATCACCTAGGTCCTGAACGGGGGGCGGAGGCGCTAGGAACTGGATTTGGGAGCCAGTGGAAACACAGTCAGACCCGCCTGTGAGGTGGTGCAGTGAGGTTGGATCGAGGACCCAGAGCGCAGGTAGAGGACCAAGCTGGGTTGGGATGGGGGAGCAAGTCTGAGCAGTGGTGGGTGGGTGGTGAAATTGATGGCGGTGGGCGTGGCTCCAGGGCACAGGGCGGAGTCAGCAACTGCGCCTTTTCTCACAGATCCAGTTGTCCTTCACCTCGTCACATGGTGCATCGTTCCACAGCCCCGTGTGCAGCATCATGACGCAGTCTTCTTTCCCCCACGAATCATTAGGCTCCCCCTGGTTCCAGTGGCTGTAGTGGTTGGGTGGGGCTGTTACTGATACTGGGCTTGGGGTCCAGCTTTCCTGCCCAGGGTATACCTGTTTATTTCTTGGGTCTCATAGGCACCCCGCGAGTCTAACTTGAGCACAGCCCTGGGATATAACTTTCTTCAGCCGATTCCTGGGGTCTAGCCTGAGCACCCCTAAGGATCTAGCCTGAGCAAACGAGCCCCCAAGATCTGCCCAAAGCGTTCTCCTGGAGTTTGACCTGTCCCGTCTCCCCAAGTCACGGGGAGCCCTTCCCTCACCTGAAGGTGATCTGGACGCCGTCCACCCACTGGTAGCCCTTGATCCTGCCCTCGCGTCGCACGGCCTTCAGGCCCAGCCAGTAGCCTAGCCCACGCGTGTCCCGACTCAGGAAGGTCTGGGCGGCAGGGGAGACTGGAGCCTGCCGAGTCGCCCTGCCCCGCCCCGCCCCGCCCCGCCCCTCCCCGCCCCTCCCCGCCCCGCTCGGCCTCGCCGGGACCCCGCTCCCACCCCCTCGGGCGAACAGCGACTTCCCTCAGCCACAGCGCACCTGCTCCTCTAGGCCGCCCACGATCACCAAGTGCGCGCCGCGGTCTGCGCAGCTCTTCTGCGCCTCTTGCCACGTGTCTCGCTGCGATGAGAAAAAGTAGCAGGAGCCCTCGAAGGGTATCCACGACGTCGGGCACGGCTCGCAGGAGTCTGCAGGGATGGGCAGGAGTCAAGAAAGGCCAGACCGCTCCCCCGCGGGGCAGACCAAGAGAATGGAGTGAGCTGGCCCCCCGGCCCAGGGGCTGTGCCAGAAAACTCGGGGCCGAGGTCAAAGGGATGGGCAGATCAGGGGACCCCGAGGCCCGGGTGCAGCGTCCAAGTGCCCCCCTCGGCGCTCACTATTACCAAGCTTGGGGGCCTCCAGTGCCCGGAGCAGCTCACTGCGGATGTCCTCACGGTCCCTGCCCGCCTGGGCTAAGTCCTTTGTCACTGTGAGGTCAGAAAAGTCGAGTTTATAGCTAGGGTTTGGGTCAGGAGCAGAGTCATGCCTGGGTAATGGGCAGGCTCCATTTCAGAGTCGACGTCAGGGTGGGCGCCAGAGTCAAGAATAACATCGAGGTCAAGGACATTTAAAGCTGGGTAGGGTCCAGTTGTGGTTGGGGAGAGGAGTCGTGTTCAAGGTCAGAGTCCAGACGTCAGGGTCAGGATGGAGGGCACGCTCAGGATCAGGCTCACAAGATGGGGTTGGGCGGAGTCCCAGGGGGTGCGAATGTGAGTCAGGGTCAGGTCAAGGCCATGGTCAGGGATCTGAAGTCTTGGTCACCACCCAGGCTTACCGAGCTCCCGCAGCTCATTCAGAGCACTCCCCTGCTCCATTAACTTCTTCTGTGCCTCCCCGAGTTCGCCCCGCGTGGTCTGCAGCTGCTCCTGAGCCTCAGAGCCTGGGAAAGTAGTGGCGGAGAGGAGAGAGTGAGGCATCTGAGACCAGCTCACGCAGTCCACGCATCCCGCTTTTACCCACCTCCTCCAATTCCGCCAGGGGCCCCACACCCTCAAACCACAAGCCTGGACCCTGCTGGCCAGCTCACAACAGGTCCTGCAGACTGCGACCTCCTCCTCCAGGACACCCAGTGCTGCCTTCTGCTTTGAGGCTGGAACACACACACACACACACACACACACACACACACGCCAGGGTCATCAGCAGTGAATCAGCGACAAGCTTCTCACCCTGGGGCCAGCCCTGGGGACCATAGGGTCCCCCGCCCTCACTTGTGCCACCTTTCCATACACACCATTTGTCCACAGCTGGTCCTGGTGGTCATGTAATGCTTCACGCTCTGTGGAGGCTGTAGGGAGAGGCTGCTGCAGGTGCTGTCAGGAGACTCAGGAACCCTCCCCAGCCCAGTGGTGCAGGGACCCCAGTCTTGGGATGGCCAGAGGGGGAAGGCACCTACAGAGTGCACTCACACCTCAAGTGGAGAAAAAGGAGCAGTCAGATGTCTACAGGGGAACATACACACCCATGCATGCACACACAGCACACATACATGCCCACACGTGTGTGCACACAGCATGAGGATCTACACACTCTCACATGTACTCACAGTCATTCCCAGGCAGGGGTCTGGGACCCAGCAGGTGGGCCAGGGAGGGCTGTAGCCCCAGAAGGGCGAAACATAGCCTCCCCCCATCCTGTAGTCACTTACCTTTGGACAATAAGATGCTCAGAACAAGGGCCCACAGGACTACCGTGACCACTAGTGCCAGGGGCACCAAGAGGGACTTCCACCCCCAGCATCTCCAGCACCCTACAGGAACACAGGTGAACTCCTGGGTTCCCCTGCACTAGGACCATCCTAGATTCCTGAGTCCCTCTGGAATGAGTCCTGAACACTTGAGTCCTTCCAGAAATTGAGGTTCAGAGAGAGAGGTTCAGTAATTTACCCACTGTCACTCAGCCCCTAAGTGGCATAGTTAGGATTTGAACTCAGGTCCACCTGGCTCTAGGGCCTGTGTTGGCTCTCCTGTACCCTCTACCTGGACTGCCTCTTGGCTCTTCCTCCCCCTCCCGCATCAAACCCCAGACCACTGCAGCAGAGAGGGACCCAGAGAGGGGTCAGGGAGGCAGCCCTATCCCCCATACCTCTGGGGAGTTCTTCAGGCTCACTGCCCGACTTGCTGTACCCTGAGTTGTCCATGGTAGTGCATGCAGCATGTGCGGGCACCCAGCCCTGGGCATAGATATAAATTAGCCCCCACCCCCACCCTGCTCCACCCACTTTCCCTTCCTTCCTTCCCATCTCCTCTGTCTCAATTCCTGGTACCAGGGACCCGTGACCAATTGCACGGCTAGGCCCTTGCTGGTTTGGGCTGGATTTTGGGGGTGGGGGGACAGTTATAGCCTCCCTGGTCAGGTAGCTGGGGCTACATCCCCTAGGCTGGAGTTGGGGGCTTTGCTTTGGACCTTGGTCCTCATCTCTTACAGGACTGGGCTGGTCTTCCCCTCAACGGGGACATGTGGCACCCAGCCAAATTCTGGCCCCTACTGGTTCCACAGAAAGTCTCCTAGGGGCTGGCCCCCAGACAAGTTCAGCTTTCTTTCTCAAACCTACCCCCTGCAAGTGCCCACTAGAGGCAGAGTCTGACCCTGACTTAATCTCATCCCTCTTGGCCCCAAGGGAGGAAACAGATGTTTGTTAGGAGGTGTTCAGCTAAACTACTGGGCTCTGGCAGTGGGCAGGGCGTGGAGTGGGGCACTCAGGCATGTGTGTAGCTTCTAGAAGCCTCAGTTTTCTCGTCTGTGGAAAGGGGGACAGTGACAGGGCCTCCCACACAGGGATGTTGTGAGAATGAAATGGTGTTATGCATGTCAAATCTCCCATCATCCCAGGCATGTAAGAAATACTAAATGTTCACTCATTTTTGCAAAAATATTTATTGAACACCTACTATGTGCCAGGCACAGATCTATGCACATTAATGAACAAAAGGAGCCAATTCTTTCCTTCTAGGAGCTGACGTGCTAGTGGAGGTGGGAGGAGACAGGCATTAAACAGTGAACGTAATAAAAATGTAAACTGGGGGAAGACGGTGACATTGGCGCCATTGTTTAGGAAGCGCTGAGATTCTGCTTATGGTGATGGAAAATTTGACAGCGGAAGTTGGTGATGGTTGCACAACATGATTAATGTAATTGGTATCAGTAAATTGTACACGTGAAAAAGGTTAAAGTGACAAATGCTGTGTTATACATACATATATATAACAAATAATAAAAAGAAAACTTTATAAACACAAAAAAATAACTTGTATAGCATAGTGAGTTCTCAATGAGGGAAGATATTGCCTTCCAAGGGACATTCGACAGTGTCTAGGGACATTTTTGTAATTTGGTTGTCACAACTGCTAGGGCAGATATAATAGCCATTTAGTGGATAGAGGCCAGGGATGGAGTTAAGCATCCTACAGTCCACAGGACAGCCCCCGCAGTACAGAATTGTCCCAAATATTGATAGTGCCAAGGGTGGGAGCACTAATCTAGCCCTGTATTCATTTCCCAGGGCTGCCATAAGAAAGTGCCACAAAGACAGGGTAGCTTAAAACCACAGAAATGTACTGTCCTGCAGTTCTGGAGGCTAGAAGCCCAATGTTATCTGGTGGCAACCCCAGGCTCTTCTTGGTGTGACTAGAATTGGTCAATAAACGAGAGTCTGAGGTGGGAGAGCAGGAAAGGCACCTTTATTTTGTTGTGCAAGGAAAAGGAGTCAGTCGGAGCTGATGCTGCCAAGACTGCTCCTGTGGGTGAAGGGAAAAGTTATTTTAAGGCATTTACTTCTTAATCATAATATACAGGTGCAATGGGGTTTACATATAACTTCCAAGCAAGAAGGATTTTAAGGCAAAGCTATGGAGGAGGAAACCAGCAAAGGAAAAAGGATTTTAATGCAACACTATGGGGGAGGAAGTCAAGCAAAGAAAAACAGTATTTTGATGCAAAACTGTTTGAAGTTCTGTCTTATTCCCTCCATTTCTTTTTTGAACGTTGGTCATTCAGGAGCAGTGTTCATTGTGAACTATATTCTGCTTGGAATTATTTGGCATATCCTCAGGGAGAGGCAAATATTGGACCTAGGCCTTTCTGTGTGGTTTAAAGTTAGGAAAGGTGTGTGTCTCCATACATATTCAAACTGTATGCTAAACAAATAATCTGAGAAGCTGGGCTATATGAAGAATGGGGCATCAGGATTGGAGGAAGACTCATTAACAACCTGCGTTATGCAGATGACACAACCTTGCTTGCTGAAAATGAAGAGGACTTAAAGCGCTTATCGATGAAGATCAAAGACCACAGCCCTTCAGTATGGATTACACCTCAACATAAAGAAAACAAAAATTCTCACCATTGAACCAATAAGCAACATCGTGATAAATGGAAAAAAGATTGAGACTGTCGAGGATTTCATTTTACTTAGATCCGCAATCAACACCCATGAAAGCAGCAGTGGAGAAATCAAAAGATGCACTACATTGGGCAAATCAGCTGCAAGAGATCTATTTAAAGTGTTCAAAATTAAGGATGTCACCTTGAAGACTAAGGCGCACCTGACCCAAGCCATGGTGTTTTCAATCACCTCAGATGCATGCGAAAGCTGGACAATGAGTAAGGAAGACCGAAGAAGAGTTGATGGCTTTGAATTGTGGTGTTGGCAAAGAATGTTGAATACACCATTGATTGCCAAAAGAACCAACAAATTTGTCTTGGAAGAAGTGCAACCAGAATGCTCCTTGGAAGCAAGGATGGCGAGACTGCATCTCACATCCTTTGGAGGTGTGGTCAGGAGGGATCAGTCCCTGGAGAAGGGCATCATGCTTGGTAAAGCACGGGGTCAGCAGAAAAGAGGAAGACCCTCAACAAGGTGGAGTGACGCAGTGGCTGCAGCGATGGGCTCAAGCATAGCAGCAATTGTGGGGATGACGCAGGACCTGGCAGTGTTTGTCTGTTGTGCACAGAGTCACTATGAGTCAGAACTGACTGGATGGCACCTAACAACACCAGCAGGCCTTTCATTGTGGCTACTGACCTCTTGTTGGTTTACAACTATTTACTAAATATTAAAAGAAAAGATAAGAGTTGTTTTATGCCGTGTTTATGAATGTTTCCCTAAAATATATATTTTTAAGGTTATCCTAGCTATTGTCTTTATACCTCAGGGCCCGGTTGATGTGTCTTAATGAACCCTTGTGAGTCCAGCTCCAGCTGGGTCACATTCTCTGTGCTCAAGGACAGGGAATAATGGCTTCAATATTATCTCCAAATCATTCTTTACTTTTGATTGGAGATTGGAGATAACACATTGATGATTAATACCTGGACTTAGTTGAGCCCCTAGATGGTGGCCATGGCAGGCTCTCTAAACTCACAGTGCTGTTTTCCACTGGATACCATCTGGTTCTTCACCGGGGTCTTAAGAGCAACATTCCCATCGATCGCATTGCCAAGGTGAGCAGACTCGGTGTATATCAACATTTTAGCCTGAGGCTTTTTTCAGTGTATGAGACTATAGAAGATAAGTTTTATTATGCCTAATGCTGTCACAACACAGATTAGAATATTATTATTTCTTGCAATAGTGATTTAGCTCATGTATTTATTCTTGGTGGTAACTAATCAAATAAATCTGGTGTTCGTAAGGGTGGTACGGTGTGTAGGCAAATAGTTTGTTGTTTAATTCTAGGTATATCCTGTTTTCCTTTTCCTGTATTATTTATCTGAATACAACATGAGGTATTTGCTACAGTACAGATTTTCCTTTCTTGAGCTAAAAAATCTAAGAGTATTTTGTTATCTCATGTCACCTTGGCTAATGAGGTTGGAGATTGCTGTGGTATTTTTATCTCATTAGCAACTTCATCTGTTATTTGTCCCAAAATTTTTGATAAATTTCTTAAAGATTTTTTTCAATTTAACTACACCATAATAGGAATTAAAGCTACCAACCCCACCCTGAGTATTGGACCAATGGGTTTATTTTTGACTCTTATTTTATAATGTGTAACAATTTAACATTTACCTTTCAATATTTACTAGAATCGTTACTATGACTCTCCGAAGATAATCTTAAAATCCTCAAAGTGCATTGCCCATGCATTCACTAGGGATCTAAACAAGAGATTCCTCATGCAAACTCACTGTCAGTTGGAAAGAGATCATTTTAATTAGTATAGTTGGATCCACCACATAAAAACATATATCCATAAAAAGCGCACAAAGTTTGTCTAGAGAAAACAGAAGGTCTGGAAAACTTTACAAGTGACAACCAAATTTTCCTTAGAGAATACAAGATTAGCAAGATAACACAGAATGAACCTCTCCTGTTAGAGGTCTTCAGTTAATGTTTAAAACATACTAAATATTCTTCCGTGGGGCAAGCTGTTCTTCCTTGGTTTACCTACTAACAGTCATGGGTCACTTTCTCAGAAGCAGAAGTGGCACAAAACTGTTCTTTGAAAGAAATAATAGTAAATCCAATGCTATCCTATTTTGTAAAAATCATAACTTGAATGAATTTCAGACACTTCTCTGGTTATGATATTTACAACTTTGCTAAGTTTACCAATAAGAACTTCTAATTCAAGAGTTACAATATCTAAACCCATTAGTTAGACAATTTAGGAGGAAGGAAAATGGCTTCTTATATCCAGAAAGTTGGACCTTAAAATATCAGCAATGTTCCCACATAAAACCCATAGTATCCTTTTACTCAGTCTAATGTAGTTAATTTCTGTTCTATGTAATTCTAGATCAGCCACAATCTGTGAACCCATCAGATTTTACATGAGAGTTCTGGAAACCTTGATTCAGTCTAGTCACAGTCCCTTCCATAAATCCAATATAGTCCTTCTTTTTGTTGAGATATTTTGGTCAAACGTTTTCAGAAAATCACCAAAGTAAAAACTTCTCTGCAGTTGACAAATCTTAACATGGCCATGATTAATTTATAAACGTAATACTCTTAATTACAAAAACTCAGAGCCAAATGAAGTCAATTAAAAAAAAACTTTAGACAAAAATATTTCTAAATATACCCCAAAAGAAAAACATTAAGGCATATCATAATCACATTTACTAAAACCAAAGACAAAGAAAAAATCCTGAGAGCAGCTCAAGAAAAACAAAAAGTCACATACAGGGGAGAAACAATAAGACTAAGCTCTGATTATTCGGCAGAAACCATGTGGGCAAGAAGGCAATGGAATGATATACATAAAACCTTGAAAGAAAAACATTGCCAACCACAAACAATATATCCTGCAAAACTTTTGTTGAAATATGATGGTGAAATGAGGGCATTTTCAGATAAACAGAAATTAAGGAAATATGTAAAAACCAAACCAAACCTACAAGAATTATTAAAGGGAGTCTTTTGGTCTGAGAACAAACAACATCAGACTACAGCCTGAGTCTAGGACACAAGGTTGTACCAGCCAAATACCAACATAGGAAATGAACTCTCAAGGACTATCCAAAACCAAAAGAATTGCAACAGGGAACCAGAGAGGTTAATCTGTAAATGACAAAGCAATAAAAAAGGGAATAAATGGTATAGGTATAGAACTTTCTAAGGGAGAGGAAGGCAAGACAATACAAAGTAATAATAGACTGGTTCATACCTAAGATGATAAGGGTAAATTTCAAGGTAACTACAAAGAAAGTTAACAAACCTACTCATCAAAATAAAGAAGTAAAACATAAAGTCTCAATAAAAACAAAATCTACAAAAACAAAAGAAATGAAAAAGAAATCCACAAACAAAAGGAACTCAGAACAGGAGAGTAAGAGGAATAAAGAAAACGTTAGCACCACAAAAAAAAAGGCAGTACAAAATGGCAGCAATAAACTTACACCTATCAATAATTATACTGAATGTAAATGGCCTAAATCTACCCATAAAGAGACACAGAGTGACAGAATGGATTAAAAAAAAAAAAAAAACAGGATCCATCAATATGCTGTCTACAAGAGATACACCTTAGAAACAAAGGTGTAAATTTATTAAAAATCAAAGGATGGAAAAAAAATATCAAGCAAATAATTACCAAAAAAGGGCAGGAGTGGCAATACTAATCTCAGATAAAATGGACTTTAAAACAAAATCCACCACAAAAGACAAAGAAGGGCACTATGCAATGATTAAAGGGACAATCGATCATGAAGACTTAACCATAATAAACATCTACACACCCAATGACAGGGCTTCAAAATACATAAAACAAACTCTAACAGCACTGAAAAGAGAAATTGACAGTTCCACAATAATAGTAGGAGACTTCAACACACCACTCTCTGTAAAGGACAGAACATCTAGAAAGAAACTCAACAAAGATACAGAGGTGCTAAAGAGCACAATCAGCCAACTTGACCTCATAGACATATATACAACACCCCCACCCAACAGCTGCAAAGCACACATTCTTTTCCAACTCACATGGAACGTTCTCCAGAATAGACCACATCTTAGGCCACAGAGCAACCCTCAACAAAATCCAAAATACTGAAATAATACAAAGTATCTTCTCTGACCACAATGCCATCAAAGTAGAAATTAACAACAGGAAGAGCAAGGAAAAAAAATCAATTACATAGAAACTGAATAACACCCTGCTTAAAAACCACTGGGTAATAAAAGAAATCAGAGGTGGAATCAAAAAATTTCTAGAATCAAACAAGAATGAAAACACATCATACATTGGGGACACAGCAAAGGCAGTCCTCAGAGGTCAATTTATAGCAATAGATGTACACATCAAAAAAGAAGAAAGGAACTAAATCAAAACATTACCTACACAACTTGAACAAATAGAAAGAGAACAGCAAAAGAAGCCCACAGCCAACAGAATAACAGAAATAATAAAGATCAGAGCAGAGATAAATGAAATAGAGAATAGAAAAACAATAGAAAGAGTCAACAAAACCAGAAGCTGGTTTTTTGAAAGACTCAACAAAATTGACAAACCACTGGCCAAATTGACAAAAGAAAAACAGGAGAGGACACAAATAACCCAAATAAGAAATGAAATGGGGGACATTACAACAGACCCAACTGAAATAAAGATCATAACAGAGTATTATGGAAAACTATACTCCAACAAATTTGAAAACCTAGAGGAAATAGACAAATTTTTAGAAACACAGTACCTACCCAAGCTAACACAAAATAATGCTGCAAATCTAAATAGACCCATAACAAGGGATTGAAAAGGTAATACTACAAAAAAAAAAAAAAAAAAAAAACCTCCCAACAAAAAAAAAAAAGCCCTGGCCCGGATGGCTTTACTAGAGAATTCTACCAAACATTCAGAGAAGAGCTTATACCAGTACTACTCAAATTATTTCAGAACATAGAAAAGGAAGCAATACTTCCAAATTCATTCTATGAAGCCAGCATAACCTGATACCAAAACTAGGCAAAGACACACAAAAAAGAAAATTACAGATCAATATCTCTCATGAATATAGATACAAAAATTCTCAACAAAATCCTAGCCAACAGAACTCAGCATCATATTAAAAAAAAAAAAACCGCAACCAAGGATGATGCATACCAGGTCTGCAAGGATTGTTCAACGTTAGAAAATCAATCAACTTAATCCACCACATAAATAAAAAGAAAGGATCACGTGATCATCTCAATCGATGCAGAAAAGGCATTTGACAAAGTCCAACACCCATTTCTGATAAAAACTCTCAATGAAACAGGTATAGAAGGAAAATTCCCCAACATAATAAAGAGCATATATGCAAAACCAACAGCCGACATCATTCTTAATGGAGAGAGGTTGAAAACATTCCCCTCAAGAACAGAACAAGACAAGGACGCCCTTTATCACCACTTCTATTTAACATTGTGCTGGAAGTCTTAGCTAGAGCAATAAGGCAAGAAACAGAAATAAAGAGCATCCAAACTGGTAATGAAGAAGTTAAACTCTCCCTTTTTGCAGGTGATATGATACTATACATAGAAAACCCAAAAAACTCCACAAGAAAACTACTAAAACTAATAGAAAGATTCAGCAGAGAAGCAGGATGCAAGATAAACATACAAAAACCAATTGGATTCTTATACATCAATAAAGAGAAAAATGAAAAAGAAATCAGGAAAAAAAATACCATTTATAATAGCCCCTCCCCCTCAAAAATACTTGGGAATAAATCTAACCACGGATGTAAAAGACGTATACAAAGAAAACTACAAACCACTACTGCAAGAAACCAAAAGAGATCTACATAAATGGAAAAAGATACCATGCTCATGGATAGGTAGACTCAACATTGTGAAAATGACAATTCTACTCAAAGTGATTTACAAATACAATGCAATACCAATCCAAACACCAACAACATTCTTTAAAGAGATGGAAAAACTTATCATTAACTTTTTATATGGAAAGGCAAGAAGCACCTGATAAGTAAAGCACTACTGAAGAATAAAGTAGGAGGACTCACACTACCTGACCTCAGAACCTACTATACAGCTACTATAATCAAAGCAGCCTGCTACTGATACAACAACAAATACACTGACCAATGGAACAGAATTGAGAACCCAGATGTAAATCCACCTACTATGGTCACCTGATCTTTGACAAGGGCCCAAAGCCCATCAAATGGGGAAAAGACAGTCTTTTTAACAAACTGTGTGGGCAAAACAGGATGTCCATCTGCAAAAAAATGAAACAAGACCCATACCTCACACCCTATACAAAAACTAACTCAAAATGGATGAAAGACCTAAATATAAAGCCAAAAACCATGAAGTTCATAGAAGAAAAAATACGATCAATGCTAGGGGCCCTAATACATGGCATTAACAGGATACAAACCACAACCAACGACACACAAGGTCCAGAGGATAAGGGAGATAACCAGGATCTTCTAGAAAGTAAACACTTATGCTCATCAAAAGAGTAAAAAGAGAACCTACAGACTGGGAAAAATTTTTTGGCTATTACAAATCAGACAAAGGTCTAATCTCTAAAATCTACAAGAAAACCCAACACCTCTACAACAAAAAGACAAATAATCCAATTAAAAAATGGGCAAAAGACATGAACAGAGACTTCACTGAAGAAGACATTCAAGTGGCCAACAGACACATGAGGAAATGCTCACAATCTCTAGCCATTAGAGAAATGCAAATAAAAAACAAAAGGAGATACCATCTCACCCCAGCATTACTGGCACGAATCAATAAAACAGGAAATAACAAATGTTGCAGAGGCTACGGGGAGATCGGAACTATTATGCACTGCTGGCGGGAATGCAAAATGATACAACCATTTTGGAAAACCATATGGGACTTCCCTAGAAAGCCAGAAATAGAAATACCATATGATCCAGTAATCCCACTCCTAGGAGTATATCCTAGAGAAACAGAGTCGTCACACGAATAGACATATGCGCACCCATTTTCATTGCAGCATTGTTCACAATAGCAAAAAGATGGAAACAACCTAAATGCCCATCAACAGATGAATGGATAAACAAACTGTGATACATACACACAACAGAGTACTACGCAACAATAAAGAACAAAGGTGAATCTGTGAAGCATCTCATAACATGGATGAATCTGGAGGGCATTATGCTGAGTGAAATAAGTCAATCACAAAAGGACAAATATTGTATGAGACCACTACTATAAATACTCATGAAAAGGTTTACGTATAAAAAGAAACAATGTTTGATGGTTACAAGGGAGGGAGAGGTGGGGATGGAAAAACACTTAATAGGCAATAGGTAAGTGGAACTTTTGGTTAAGGGTAAGACAGTACACAGTACTGGGGAAGTCAGCACAACCTGTAGAAGGCAAGGTCATGGTAGCTCCATAGACACACCCAAACTCCCTGAAGGACTGAATTGCTGGGCTGAGGGCTGGGGACTGTGGTCTCAGGTAACATCTAGCTCTTCTGGCACAACAGAGTTTATAAAGAATATGTTCTACATTCTACTTTGGAGAGTGGCATCTGGGGTCTTAAAAGCCTGCGAGTGGCCATCTAGGATACTCCACTGGTCTCCCCCTTTGGGAGCAAGGAAGAATGAAGAAAGCTAAAGACACAAGGGAAAGATTAGTTCAAAGGACTAATGGACCACATATACCACAGCCTCCACCAGTCTGAGTCCAGTACAACTAGATGATGCCCAGCTACCACCACTAACTGCTCTGACAGGCATCACAATAGAGGGACCCAGACAAAGCTGGAGAAAAATGTATAACAAGATTCTAACTCGAAAAGAAAGACTAGGGGAGTATGGCCCCTGGACACTCTTTCAGCTCAGTGATGAAGTCACTCCTGAGGTTCACCCTTCAGTCAAAGATTGAACAGGCACATGAAACAAAACAAGACTAATGGGGCGCACCAGCCTTGGGGCAGGAACTGGAAGGAGCAGGGAACAGGAAAGCCGGTAATAGGGAACGCAGGGTTGAGAAGGGAGAGTGTTGACTTGTCATGGGGTTGTTAACCAATGTCTTGGAACAATGTGTGTACTAACTGATGAGAAACTAGTTTGTTCTGTAAATCGTCATCTAAAGTACAATTAAAAAAAAAGAAAAAAGATTTCTAATATAATGATTAACCTTATTTTCAAAGAGCTTTATATATAATATACTATATAATAATTTTGAGTCATAACACCAAATAGTCAGGATTATCAAGTCTCTAAATACCTGAATAGTAATAAAAAGATTTCATAGGCAAATGATGTGAATTCCCCAGTAAAACCACTGGCTTCGATGCTAGATTCAAAAAACAAAGTTGTGGCAAAGTTAGTAATAAAGTTATGGCATAATATTATGTGTTTGCTGTCTGATATTAGGCAAAAACATAACAGGAAATACTAACATATAAATTTTGACCCAAAGAGAATCAGACGTTTCTCTTGATTCTGACTACATATTCCATGTAATTTATAACATATTAAATAAACCTTTTCTTTATATTAAAAAAAATTTTTTTTTCTTAAATGCTAACAAGCGGCCATCTAAGATGCATCAATTGGTCTCAACCCACCTGGAGCAAAGGAGAATGAAGAACACCAAGGTCACACGACAACTAAGAGCCCAAGAGACAGAAAGGGCCATATGAACCAGAGACCTACATCATCCTGAGACCAGAAGAACTAGTTGGTGCCCGGCCACAATCGATGACTGCCCTGACAGGGAACACAGCAGAGAACCCCTGAGGGAGCAGGAGATCAGTGGGATGCAGACCCCAAATTCTCATAAAAAGACCAGACTTAATGGTCTGACTGAGACTGGAGGAATCCCGGCGGCCATGGTCCCCAGACCTTCTGTTGGCACAGGACAGGAACCATCCCCGAAGACAACTCATCAGACATGAAAGGGACTGGTCAGCGGGTGGCAGAGAGACGCTGATGAAGAGTGAGCCAATAATACCAGGTGGACACTTGAGACTGTGTTGGCATCTCCTGTCTGGAGGGGGGATGGGAGGATAGAGAGAGTTGGAAGCTGGCAAAATTGTCACGAAAGGAGAGACTGGAAGGGCTGACTCATTGGGGGAGAGCAAGTGGGAGTACGGAATAAGATGTATGTAAACTTATATGTGACAGACTGACTTGAATTGTAAACGTTCACTTGAAGCTCAATAAAAGTTAATAAAAAAAATTTTTTTTTTCCCTCTCTCAATTCATGCAGCTTGGTTTTCAACTCAGGAATTTTATTCTAATGAGAGGCTGAACCTTTGTCTTCAAGGCAGATTTCACAAAGAATAACTAACCCTGTGACTCAGAAATCAAAGAAGATTTTTGTTATTTTAACAGTGAGAAATCCAGTTGTTTCATACATTATTTAATGTTAAAGCTCCTAAAAATCCCATAAATTAAACCATTAAACTTTAGCCAGATAGATAAAAAGTTTTGACCATATTAAATGTCTTGTTAATAAACCTCTTAAACATTGTCTTTGTTCTATATCTCTTATAGCACATCCTTTTAAAATGGCAAAAACGTACACACTCATTAACAGACCCAAATATATATATACATTTTTTGTGTGCTGTAAAAAGCAAAAATATATAAAATTAAATTATGATGAATATCTATCTACTCAATATAATATCTGTAAGTTATCTAAAAGGTCTTGGAAATTATTTTAAGCTGGTATACCATAAAACATAATTATTAAAAATGAAGTTTTTTCAAACATTCCAAGTTTTTATTCAAATTTTACTATTTTTATTGTTTTTCTCAATCTAATTTTAGCCCTTAGAGATTTTATCAACCAACTTTGGAAATCACAAAGTCTCTGTTCAGCTGACCAATTCATTGATAAGGACATAACCTTAAGTCTCTGGCTAGGGGTGGAAACTTTTTTCTAGGCCATTTTAGGTGTGTCTCATTGTGATTCCTATGTTTTGCTTCTTAGAGTTCCCCTAGGATAGAACTTGTTTACAGTTCTTTTATGATTGAGATCTATCAAATTTTTGGTAACGATAGTAAAGCATCAATTTTTCTGATTTTTTTTAGTCTAAAAAAGTCTCCACTTAGTTAAAAGGGGTCTTTCAAAAGCCTCCCTGGAGTTACATGACTTCAGAGACTGGGGACTGGGGAGGCTTGATACTGTCTCGTCCTTACACTCTTGACTCATGGAAGACAAGATTGGGTCATCCCAATGTATTTACATATGTTTAAGCTGACCTAGGCATTTCGAAGGTTATCTGCCCAGTGGAAATTCCGGAAGCATAGTGGTTAAGTGCCACGGCTGCTAACCAAAAGGTTCTAAATCCACCAGGCGCTCCTTGGAAGCTCTATGGGGCAGTTCTGCTCTGTCCTATAGGGTCACTATGAGTAGGAATTGATTGCACAGCAATGGGTTTGGTCTATTTTTTTTTTTTTTTTTTTGATCTTCCCAGTAAATACCAAAGCTCTTCAGAGATTTTGTAAATGAATCCATCAGTTCTTGGCTGGCGAGAATGGGGGCTGGGGGATCCTGATCTTGCCACGCCCTCTCTCTCTGGACTCAATTCACAGGAAAAAAAAAAAAAAACAGGTTCTAGATAAAACTTATTAACTTGCCAGCGTTTCACATGAAAGAATAAGAATATTAGACCTTTTGACAAAATCTGATCATCAAGCAAAAGGGCCCCAAAAAGGAAGAGGTAACACAAATGGAAAGCTCATTTTCCCAAAGTGGCCACTGAGATTCTAAATTGCTTCTACTACACTCAGTTTATAGTGTTTTTAAGTGTGAACCCTAAACCAGTGTCTCAGGAGCCCTGGTGGTGTAGTGGTTAAGCGCTTGGCTGCTAACCAAAAGGTTGGCAGTTCAGATCCACCAGCCACTCCTTGGAAACCCTATGGACAGTCACAATGAGTCAGAACTGACTTAACAGCACCTAACAACAAAAACAAACCAGTGTCTGAGGAAGGAGGAGGGCCCATGGTGGGCCAAGGCGGGGTGGGTGGGGGCCCGGGGGAGGGATCCAGGCTCATTTATCAAAAACGTTAAGCTGTAAGGTTCAAGCATTTGGTTTTCTTTCTTTTGAACTTAATACCTTCTGCCATCTAGAGACCTAGTCTCTTATTTTAGACCTTAAATACACCAGTTCCTTCAATTGGAAAATATTTTAAAGTAGCTACTGATGACTTTAATTTTAACATTGTGATTCTTTATTGAGGAACTATATCATAAAACAGGTACAGAGCTACCACTTCTCCCTGCAAATTTCATAAAACAGGCCAGGAGCTACCACCAACCCTTGAGAATTTGGTAAAACACAGCACTATTACCCAGTTTTCTCTAGTGCCCTAGCCTGTCTTGTAACCACTTTATTCTGTCACGGGAGTCTTTAACGCTTGTGAAGAGTGCCGGCAACAACCCTAATGGCTTTTACTGTGTGAATTTGTGCCCGAATTTTGTGGTTTATAGTGACCCAGAGCTCTTCAGAAATAGAATTACCTCTTTAATGTTTTAAGTGCCTGAATCCAGACACTAAAATGCAGTTCACCAAAAGAGTTAGTATGTTACTCTTAACCAAATGATCAAGCAAAAAGCTAAGAAAGAGTCTCCTTAATCAAACAACTGGTTTTCAACACAAATATGCCAAATGAAACTGAAGAAAATATGAGAAACAGAACAAAAAGAATAAGCGAAGGCTCGTTTTCCGAGGGCACTCACCCTGCTGGTGTCTAAGGGACATGGAGAGTGAATGCATGGATCCAGAAGATAGGACCTCTCTTCGCTGACTTCTGCTCCTCAAAGTCAACTGGATTTGTATCTTTAGAACCCCTGCAATGACTGCACCATTAACCCTTGTAGAATGAAAACACCACGAAGTTTAGTAAAGCAAATGAAAAGGTTTTATTGAGCATATATTTAAAGAGCCAAAAGTAGGACGGACAAGTATGCTGCCAGAGCCATGTCTGCCAGAGTTCCTGTTCCCAATTCTTAAGGGTGCATCTTAATGGGCTGCATTCTGGGATCCCTTGAAAGTTCCCCATTCTCCAGATACACACACACACTCACACAACTTAATTCGATGCACCAATCTGACAGGTACCTAGAGCCTTTTACATCCTCAATGTCAATTCCTCCCACTTCCTGAGGCTCTTCTAAGACCTCACCTAGGAATTACTCTGTTATTTATCAATTCCTAATGCCCTCAATGGAAACCCTGGTGGTGTAGTGGTTAAGTGCTATAGCTGCTAACCAAAAGGTCAGCAGTTCAAATCCACCAGGCACTCCTTGGAAACTCTACGAGGCAGTTCTACTCTGTCCTATAGGGTCGTTATGAGTCGGAATCAACTCGATGGCAGTGGGTTTTGGTTTGGTAATGCCCTCAATGGTCAATTCCTCCCTCTTCTTGGGACTCATCTAAGGCCTTACCTAGGAATTACCAAATAACCCAGGTGCTTTTCATGCCTCCCACTGAGGATCCGCCATTGTTCTGAGGTGGATTGGCTTCCAGAGCTGTTCCAGGGTCTCCAGGAGAAATCTCCTGGTGGTGCCAGACATCAGGGAAGGTCTGTTGTTCTAACCATCTCAGCAACCAAGTGGATAGCTCCTGAATAGCTTGCTAGAAATGTTACTGGGTGGAAACCCCAAGCTCTGCTCAGTGTGACTTGAATCAGCCAATAAACAAGAGACTGAGGTGGGAGAGCAGGGAAGGCACTTTTATTTCATTGTGCAAGGGAAAGGAGTCAGTCGGAGCTGCTGCAACCAAGACTCCTCCCTAAGGGTGAGGGGAAAAGTTACTTTCAAGAGATTTACAAGTAGGGAGTTCATACAGGTTATGTCAGGCAACATTCTTAATCGTACTCTGCAGGTGCAATGGGGTTTACAAATAACTTCCAAGCAAAGAAGGATTTTAACGCAAAGCTGTGGGGGAAGAAACCAAGCAGAGGAAACAGGATTTTAATGCAACACTGTGGGGAGGAAGCTAAGCAAAGAAAAACAGTATTTTGATTCAAAACTGTTTGAGGGAGGTGGGGCCAAGTTGGTGGGGTAGTCAGACCCTTCCAGTGATCCCTCTTACAACAAAGACCCGAAGAAACAAGTGGAGCGATTATATATATGAAAGCTAGGAGCTCTGAACATCAAAGGAAAATTTAGGAAATTGGACTGAGTGGCAGGAGGAGGGAGAGATGGTGCCAACCTGACTCGGCCAGAACCGGTGCCCCTCCTACACGATCCCCTGGTGCAATTGCAGCAGAGCTGGTGGTAACGTTCAGGAGGCAGTTTTCTCAGGGAGACACAGCGAGCCACACAGTCTACTCATGCCTCCAGAATCTGAGAAGAACAACACTCTTGGCAAAAACTAAGTATTTGTGTCTAATTTACCACTCCCTCAGCCCCCAAGCTGGCTTCAGTAGCTGTCAATTTCCCTGGGCCTGAGATAGGTTCTGCTGAGCATCCTGAGCCATTCTCCTGGCCTTGGAGAAGGAGTAAATTAACAATGGCAGGAAAAGATAACCTGCTGGCTCCCCTAGGCTGCAAAGTCAGGGAGAAGCAGCTCCTGTCCAGGCACAAACGGTCTGGGACTTTGAATACCTTCCACCCCTGCATGGACTCGTGGGGGCCCATTTCAGGAGTGTAAGCCCTTTTTGACAAACTGCAACTGTGTATGTTCCTGAGATCTGACTTCAACTGTTTCAGCTGTGTGGTGGAGAGGAGAGTTTTTGACATTTGACACCTCTTTGCCTATTAAACAGGGTCCTCACCTACACACATCAGGGACCTGAGGACTGGTGGCTCCAGCCATGTCACCTAGCCACCCATGACAGGGGTCCAAGGATAAGTGGTGTCCCCCAGTCCTTACAACTGAAAACATTTGGTGCCCGTGGTCAGACTGGAGAACCCACCCACCTGTGTGCTCTACGGAACAGGGACGTGCTTTCCTCACAGACACTTGGGGGATGGTTGTCAGCCCCTTGCTTTAGTCAGAGCATGACACGCTGCTGCAACCAGATACCTGTGCCCACACCAATCACCCCTGCCCCTTTAAGTCTGTAGGACAGAGCCTGCACCCCACACTTGGTGACTGACTACCTGGGCATCTGAGCTGAATCCATCTAGAAAAGTGAATGTACACCTACGCTCATATACCAGTTAACAGCTCTAGTCATCTGGTGACAGGACACCTGAGCTTCAAAGGCACAAATAATCAAGCTAGCTCACTCAAGCAGCCTATTTGGGCATATCAAAACAAAACAAAGCAAGAAGCTAGGATACAGTAAGCAAACATTAAATAAATTAATACGATAACTTATAGATGGCTCAAGACAACAGTCAATATCAAATCACATAAAGAAGCAGACCATGATCACTTCAACAAGCTCTCAAAAGAAAGAATCAAGGAATCTTCTGAATGAAGAAGTCTTCCTGTAATTACCAGAGGTAGAATACAAAAGATTAATATACACAACTCTTCAAGAGATCAGGAAGCAGATCAGGCAAAATGCGGAACAAGCCAAGGAACACACAGATAAAGCAGTTGAGGAAATGAAGAAGGTTATTCAAGAGTAATGAAAAATTGAATAGCCTACAAGAATCCATAGAGAGAGAACAATCAGAAATTCAGAAGATTAACAATAAAATTTCAGAATTAGACAACTCATTAGACAGTCAGAGGAGCAGAATTGAGGAAATGGAAGTCAGAATTAGCAAGATTGAAGATAAAATACTTGGCACCAATACATTTGAAGAAAAATAAGATAAAAGAATTTGAAAAAATGAAGAAACCCTAAGAATCATGTGGGTTTCTATCAAGAGAAATAACCTATGAGTTATAGGAGTGCCAGAACAAGGAGGGAGAACAGGAAATACAGAAAGAATTGTTGAAGATTTGTTGGTGGAAAACTTCCCTGATATCCTGAAAGATGAGAAGATATCTATCCAAAATACTCATTGAACCCCACATAAGGTAGATCCCAGAAAAAAGTCACCAAGACATATTATAATAAAACTTGGCAAAACCAAAGATAAAGAGAAAATTTTAAAGGTGGCTAAGGATAAACGAAAAGTCACCTACAAAGTAGAGTCAATAAAAATAAGCTTGGACTACTCAGGAGAAACCATGCAGGCAAGAAGGCAATAGGATGACATATATAAAACACCGAAGGAAAAAAATTGCCAGCCAAGAATCATATATCCACCAAAACTGTCTAGGGAATTTGCAAAAACCAAACCAAAACTACAAGAATACTAACGGAAGTTCTCTGGTTAGAAAACCAATACTATCAGATATCGACCCAGGACAAAACTACCAGATATCAACGTAGACAGGGTAATCACAAAAATAAATCAAGGTAAAAAAAATGCTCAAAACAGGGAAACAGCAAAGCCATTATGTAAATGACGACAACATTAAATCTATAAAGACAGACTAAAAAATGGAGTCATAGATCTTTCGTATAGAGAGAAACTCAAGGCGATATAAAGAAATAAAAGTTTGTTTTAAACTTAGAAAAACAGGAGTAATTATTAAGGTAACCACAAAGGAGACTAACAATCCTACACATCAAAATAAAATACAAAAAAAACATAAAGACTCAGCAAAAACGAAATCAACAACATTGAAAAAGAGGAAAGACAATATATAAAGAAAAACTACTCAGCATAAAAATTTAAGTGGGAAAAAGAAACTGTCAACAGCACAGAAAAAAAGACATCAAAATGACAGCACTAAACTCATACCCATCCATAATTACACTGAATGTAAATGGGCCAAACGCACCAATAAAGAGACAAGAGAGTAGCAGAATGGATTTAAAAAACCACGATCTGTCTATATGTTGCCTACGAGAGACACGCCTTAGACTTAAAGACACAAACTAAAACTCAAAGGATGGAAAAAAAGCTATCTGGCAAAGAACAATCAAAAAAGAGAAAATAGACTTTAAAGTTAAATCCATCACAAAGGATAAGGAAGGACACTATATAATGATTAAAGGGACAATATGCCAGGAGGATATAACCATATTAAATATTTGCGCACCCAACGACAGGGCTTCACGATGTATAAAACAAATTCTAACAGCATTGAAAAGTGAGATAGACAGCTCCACAGTAATAGTAGAAGACTTCAACATACCACTTTCAGTGAAGGACAGACATCCAGAAAGAAGCTCAATAAAGACACGGAAGATCTAAATGCCACAATCAACCAACTTGACCTCAGAGACATATACAGAGCACTCCACCCAAGAGCAGCCAAGTATACTTTCTTTTCCAAAGCACATGTAACATTCTCTAGAATAGACTACATAAAGCAAGCCTTAACAGAATTCAAAACATCGAAATACTACAAAGCATCTTCTCTGACCATAAAGCCATAAAAGTAGAAATCAACAGAAAAAGCAGGGAAAAGAAATAAAACACCTGGAAACTGAACAACACCCTGCTCAAAAATGACTGGCTTATAGAAGAAATGAAGGACGGAATAAAGAAATTCATAGACTCCAATGAGAATGAAAACATTCCTATGAGAACCTTTGGGACATAGCTAAAGCAGTGCTCAGAAGTCAATTTAT
Organism: Loxodonta africana; assembly: GCF_030014295.1. Lineage (NCBI taxonomy): Eukaryota > Metazoa > Chordata > Mammalia > Proboscidea > Elephantidae > Loxodonta > Loxodonta africana. The sequence goes on from NC_087344.1 coordinate 11,931,036, forward strand.
AGTAATAAACGCACATATGCAAAAAGAAGAAAGTGCCAAAATAAGGGAATTATCCATACAATTTGAATAGAAAAAGAACAACAAAATCTCAGGCACCAGAAGAAAGCAAAAAATAAAAATTAGAGCAGAATTAAATGAAATAGAGAACAGAAAAAACAATTCAAAAGTTAACAAGACCAAAAGCTGGTTCTTTGAAAAAAATAACAAAATTAATAATCCGTTGGCCAAAAAGAAAAACAGGAGAGGAAGCAAATACCTCAAATAAGAAATGAGATAGGTGCTATCAAAACAGACCCAACTGAAATTAAAAGAATCATATCAGATTATTAAAAAATTGTACTCTAACAAATTTGAAAACCTAGAAGAAATGGATGAATTTCTAGAAACACTCTACCTACCTAAACTAACACAAACAGCAATAGAACAACTAAATAAACCCAAAAAGAAGAGATTGAAAGGTAATTTTAAAACTCCCAAGGAAAAAAGCCCTGGCCCTGACAGCTTCACCGGAGAATTCTACCAAACTTTCAGAGAAGAGTTAACACCACTACTACTAAAGGTATTTCAGAGCACAGAAAAGGGTGGAATACTCCCAAACTCATTCTATGAAGCCAGCATATCCCTGATACCGAAACCAGGTAAAGACACCACAAAAAAAGAAAATTACAGACCTAATATCCCTCATGAACTTAGATGCAAAAATCCTCAACAAAATTCTAGCCAACAGAATTCAACAACATACCAAAAAAAAAAAAAAAAAATTCACCATGACCAAGTGGGATTCATACCAGGTATGCAGGGATGGTTCAACATTAGAAAAACAATCAATGTAACCCACCACATAAATAAAGGAAGAGACAAGAATCACATGATCTTATCAACTGATGCAGAAAAGGCACTTGACAAAGTTCAAGACCCATTCATGATAAAAACTCAGCAAAATAGGAATAGAAGGAAAATTCCTCAACACAATAAAGGGCGTTTTTACAAAGCCAACAGCCTACATCATCCTAAATGGAGAGAGTCTGAAAGCATTCCCCTTGAGAACAGGAACCAGACAAGGATGCCCTTTATCACCACTCTTATTCAACATTGTGCTAGAGGTCCTAGCCAGAGCAGTTAGGCTAGATAAAGAAATAAAGGGTATCCAAATTGGTAAGGAAGAAGTAAAAGTATCTCTATTTGCAGACAACATGATCTTATACACAGAAAACCCTAAAGATTCCTCAGGAAAACTACTGAAACTAATAGAAGAGTTGAGCAGACTATCAGGATACAGGATAAACATACAAACATCAGCTGGATTCCTCTACACCAACAAAGAGAACATCGGAGAGGAAATCACCAAATCAATAGCATTTACAGTAGCCCCCAAGAAGCTAAAATACTTAGGAATAAATCTAACCAGAGACATAAAAGACCTATACAAAGAAAACTATAAGACGCTACTGCAAGAAACCAAAAAAGACCTACATAGGCAGAAAAACATACCTTGCTCATGGATACGAAGAGTCAACATTGTAAAAATGTCTATTCTACCCAAAGCAATCTATGGACACAATGTAACTCTGATCTAAATTCCAATGACATTTTTTAATGAGATGGAGAAACAAATCGCCAACTTCATATGGAAGGGAAAGAGGCCCCTGATAAGTAAAGCATTACTGAAAAAGAAGAACAGAGTGGGAGGCTTCATGCTACCTGATTTTAGAACCTATTATACTGCCACAGTAGTCAAAACAGCCTGGTATTGGTACAACTACAGATACATAGACCAATGGAACAGAACAGAGAATCCAGACATAAGTCCATTCATATATGAGCAGCTGATATTTGACAAAGGCCCAAAGTCTGTTAAATTGGGAAAACACAGTCTCTTTTACAAATGGTGCTGGCATAACTGGATATCCATCAGCAAAAAAAGGAAACAAGACCCATACCTCACACCATGCACAAAAACTAACTCAAAATGTATCAAAGACTTACATATAAAATCTAAAACAATAAAGATCATGGAAGAAAAAACAGGGACAATGCTAGGAGCCCTAATAAAATCTAAAACAATAAAGATCATGAGGAAAAAATAGGGACAATGCTAGGAGCCCTAATACATGGCAAAAACGGTATACAAAACATTACTAACAATGCACAAGCATAACTGGATCAAAAAAAAAAAAACCCGGTGCCGTCGAGTCAATTCCGACTCACAGCAACCCTATAGGACAGAGTAGAACTGCTCCACCCACAAAAAAAAAAAATGAAGCAAGACCCATAGCTCACTCCATGCACAAAACCAAGCTCAATGGATCAAAGACCTAAATATAAAATCTAAAACAATATAGATCATGGAAGAAAAAATAGAGACAACGTTAGGAGCCCTAATACCTGGCATAAACAGTATACAAAACATTATTAAGAATGCAGAAGAAAAACTAGGTAACTGGGAGCTCCTAAAAATCAAACACCTATGCTCATCCAAAGACTTCACCAAAAGAGTAAAGATATTACCTACAGACTGGGAAAAAGGTTTTGGCTGTGACAATTCCGATCAGTGTCTGATCTCTATACTGCAAAAACTCAACAACAAAAAGACAACCCAATTTAAAAATGGGCAAAGAATATGAACAGGCACTGCACCAATGAAGACATACAGGCAGCTAACAGATACACGAGGAAATGCTCACAGTCATCAGCCATTAGGGAAATGCAAATCAAAACTACAATGAGATAACATCTCACTCCAACAAGGCTGGCATTAATCCAAAAAACACAAAATAAATATTGGAGAGGCTGTGCAGAGACTGGAACACTTATACACCGCTGGTGGGAATGTAAAATAGTACAACCACTTTGGAAATTGATTTAGGGCTTCCTTTAAAAAGCTAGAAATAGAACTATACCATACGATCCAGCAATCCCACTCTTTGGAATACCTCCTAGAGAAATAAGAGCCTTCACACGAACAGATACATGCACACCCATGTTCACTGCAGCACTGTTACAATAGCAAAAAGTTGGAAGCAACCAAGGTGCCCATCAATGATTGGATAAATAAATTATGGCATATTTACACAATGGAATACTATGCAACGATAAAGAACAATGATGAATCTGTGAAACATCTCATAACATGGAGGAATCTGGAAGGCATTAGGCTGAGTGAAATTATCACTTGCAAAAGGACAAATATTGTATCAGACCACTATTATAAGAACTCAAGTAACAGTTTAAGCACAGAAGAAAATACTCTTTGATGGTTATGAGAGTTGGAAGGGAGGGAGGAAGAGGGGTATTCACTAATTAGATAGTAGATAAGAACTATTTTAGGTGAAGGGAAAGACAACACACAATACAGAAAAGGTCACCACAACTGGACTAAACTGAAAGCAAAGAAGGTTCCTGGATACAACCGAATGCTTCAAAGGCCAGAGTAGCAGAGGCGGGGGTCTGGGGACCATGGTTTCAGGGGACATCTAGGTCAATTGGCATAATAAAATCTATTAAGAAAACATTCTGCATCCCACTTTGGTGAGTGGCATCTGGGGTCTTAAACGCTAACAAGCGTCTGTCTAAGATGCATCAATTGATCTCAACACACCTGGAGCAAAGGAGAATGAAGAACACCAAAGACACAAGGTAATTATGAGCCCAAGAGACAGAAAGGGCCACACAGATCAGAGACTACATCAGCCTGAGACCAAAAGAACTACATGGTGCCTGGCTACCACCGATGACTGCCTGACAAGGAACAAAACAGAGAATCCCTGATGGAGCAGAAGAGAGGGATGCAGACCTCAAATTCTCTTAGAAAGACCAGACTTGATGGTGTGACTAAGACTAGAAGGACCCCAGAGGTGATGGCCCTTGGACCTTCTGTTAGCCTAAGACAGGAACCATTCTCAAAGCCAACTCTTCACATAGGGATTGGACTGGAATATAAGACAGAAAATGATACTGGTGAGGAGTGAGCTTCTTGGCTCAAGTAGACACATGAGAGTATGTGGGCAGCTCCTGTCTGGAGGCGAGATGAAAAGGCAGGGGGGCGGGCAGGAGCTGATTGAATGGAGACGGGGAATACAGGGTGGAGAGGGGAAGTGTGCTGTCTCACCAGGGGGAGAGCAACTAGGATTACATAGAAAGATGTATATAAATGTTTGTATGAGAGACTGACTTGATTTATAAACTTTCACTTAAAGCACAATAAAGAAGAAAGAAAAGAAGGAAGGGAGGGAGGGAGAGAGAGAGAACGAGAGAAAGGAAAGAAAGAGAGAGAGAGAGAGAAAGAAAGAAAGAAAAAAAACAGGTTCTGTCTTACCGACATCAAGGTGTCAGCAGGGCCATGTTCCCCCCGAAAGGGGCTAGGAGAAAAATCTTTCCTTGCTTCTTCTGTCTTTGGGGATTCTTGGGCATCCTGGTGTCCGTTGGCTTGCAGATGCATGACTTCAATCTCTGCCTCTGTCTTCATGTGGCCACCTTCCCTCTGTGTCTGCTTCCCTCTCCTTGTCTCTTCTCATCTTTTATAAGACACTACTTGGATGGGATTAGGACCCACCCTACTCCATTATGACCTCATGTTACCCTAAATGAAAACATCTTCAAAGACTCTATTTCCAAACGGGGTAATATTCATGGGTCCCAAGCATTTGGACTTGAACATATCTTCTGCAGAGACACGATTTAACCCAGAACAAGCTTATGAAAAAGTTAAGCTCTTTGAATAGCCACTTCACAAAAGAAAATGTACAAATGACAAATAAGTGCATGAAAAATGCTCAATATCATTTGTCATCTGGGAAAGGCACGATAAAACCTTCCACTGGAATGGCTGTGATCAGAAGAATGGAAAACAAGTGTTGGCAAGGATGTGGAGAAATTGCAACTCTTGGCCATTGTTGGTAGGATTGTAAAATGGTACAGTTGCTTGGAAAACAGCTTGGTGACTCCTCAAAAAGTTAAACATTGAATTGTCACGCTGTTGTTGTTGTGTGCCATCCAGTGATTTCTGCCCCTATTGGACAGAACAGAATACCGCATAGGACAGAGTAGAACTGATCCATAGAGTTTCCTAGGCTAAAATCTTTAGGGAAGCAGATCACAGGGCTTTTCTGCTTTGGGAAGGTTGATGGGTTCAAACCACGAAACTGTCAGTTAGTAGTCAAGCTCTTAACCACTAGGCCACTAGGGTTCCTTGAAATTACCATATGACCCAGCAATTCCACTCCTAGATATATACTCAAAGACTTGAAAGCCTGAATGCAAGCAGAAACCTGTACACCACTGTTTATTACAGCATTATTCACAACAGCTAAAAGGTGGAAATAACCCAGGGATCCACCAATAAATGACCATAAAAAAATATGGTATACACATACAATGGAATATTATTCATCTATAAAAAGAAATGGAATTTTGATACATACTTCCCCAAAGATGGACCTTCAAAACATCATCCTGGGTGAAATAGGTCAGACACAAAAGGACAAATATTGTATGAACCCACTTATATGAAATATCTAGAATATGCAAATGTAAGGAGATCAAAGTTTATTTGTGGTGACTGCGGGTGAGAAGGAGGGAGGAAGGGAATCATTGCTTAAGAAGAAGTGAGTTTCCGTTAAGGGTGAGGGTTGCACAACAGAGTGAACTTAAGAAACATCACTGAATTGTATGCGTAAAAAATGATGAAATGACGAGAAAAAAAGTCAAATGCTACGAAAAGAAAAAAGAGAGAGAGAAAGAAAAGAGAAAGAAAGAAAGAAATGCCAATCAGGATAAAGGGCTTGGGAATGTTGGGCGGGGCTAGTGACCAGTAGGTAGCACGGCCAGAGTGTGTATCTTTTTTTTATCAAGTGCTTACTGTGTTCTAGCCCCTCCTAAAAACACCTCATCTTCTTGAATCCTCACAACAACCCTCAAAAATGATAAACATAATCCTCATTTTATTAAAAAATTTCATTTGCATGCATGTTTTCCCACCTTGTTCCAGGAAGGAATGTGTTGCTAGCTGTCATTGAATCACCCCCCGGCTCATCGAGACCCCATACACAATAGAACACAACCCTGTCCCCTCCGGCACCATCCCCATGATCGGTTGTGGATCGAATGATTGTGATCTATAGAGTTTTCCCGGGGTGATTTTTGGATGTAGCTTGCTAGACCCATGAGGTGAAACAGCCAGTCATACATAATCAAGAAAACGAAAGAGCAAGAGGAGCAAAAAGGAGAACGATGGCGAAAAGAGAGGGAGGATGATCACGTGAAGTTAAGAGTAAGACTTATACACAAATTTACACCCTGAGTTCCTGATTTTTGATAAACGGGGCTCCCCGCCTCCTTGCAGCAGGAAGTGGGGGTCAGCTACTTGAATCAGACTCCTGGAGATGCCAAGGAATTATTCCAAGGAAACTCTCGGACACAAAACGTAGAACAAAGTCCTCGCTGAACTTTCCATAAATACAGTAGTGAGTTGCACTGGGCGGAGGGTAGGTGGTTTGGTGATGAGGTGCAATTGTGGTAAAAGCAGATTTTTCTTATGATCTGCCTGAACTCAATGCACACAGCCAACCCCATTACTGGAGTGGTTTTAGTATGTCTGAAGCTGCAGGAAGCTTGAGACCTTGGAGAGCAGCTGGCAGAGCGAGGGACTGGCAATGGGCTTTGATGGATGCCAGGCAGGGCTCTGAGGCTTGCTCTCATCTCTCTCCTTCTCTCTTTTTTCTCTCTCTCCTTCTCTCTCTCTCTCTTCCTCTCTCCTCTCTTTCCCTTCCCTCTCCCCCTCCCACTCTCTGGGTCTTCTTTCCATTCTCTCAACAGTTTCTTTCAAAGCCGAGAAGTTTTTAATTTTGACAAAGTCTAATTTCTTCATCTTTGTTTTATGGGTTTGGTTTTCGGCGTCGTATCTAAAATATCTTTGCCTAACCCCAAATTTTCTCCTGTATTTATTTTCTTCTAGAGGTTTTTTTTTTTTTAAATAACTTTTATTAAGCTTCAAGTGAACGTTTACAAATCCAATCAGTCTGTCACATATAAGTTTACATACATCTCACTCCCTACTCCCACTTGCTCTCCCCCTCTTGAGTCAGCCCTTTCAGTCTCTCCTTTCTTGACAATTTTGCCGGCTTCCCTCTCTCTCTATCCTCCCATCCCCCCTCCAGACAAGAGTTGCCAACACAATCTCAAGTGTCCACCTGATATAATTAGCTCACTCTTCATCAGCGTCTCTCTCCCACCCGCTGACCAGTCCCTTTCATTTCTGATGAGTTGTCTTCGGGGATGGTTCCTGTCCTGTGTCAACTGAAGGTCTGGGGAGCATGGCCGCCGGGATTCCTCCAGTCTCAGTCAGACCATTAAGTTTGGTCTTTTTATGAGAATTTGGGGTCTGTATCCCACTGATCTCCTGCTCCCTCAGGGGTCCTCTGCTGTGCTCCCTGTCAGGGCAGTCATCGATTGTGGCCGGGTACCAACTAGTTCTTCTGGTCTCAGGATGATGTAGGTCTCTGGTTCATGTGGCCCTTTCTGTCTCTTGGGCTCTTAGTTGTCGTGTGGCCTTGGTGTTCTTCATTTTCCTTTGCTCCAGGTGGGTTGAGACCAATTGCTGCATCTTAGATGGCGGCTTGTTAGTATTTAAGACCCCAGACGCCACATTTCAAAGTGGGATGCAGAGTGTTTTCATAATAGAATTATTTTGCCAATTGACTTAGAAGTCCCCGCAAACCATGTTCCCCAGACCCCCGCGCTTGCTCCGCTGACCTTTGAAGCATTCATTTTATCCTGGAAATTTCTTTGCTTTTGGTCCAGTCCAATTGAGCTGACCTCCCATGTATTGAGTGTTGTCTTTCCCTACACCTAAAGCAGTTCTTATCTACTGATTAATCAATAAAAAACCCTCTCCCCCCGCCCCTCGTAACCACAAAAGTATGTGTTCTTCTCAGGTTTACTATTTCTCAAGATCTTATAATAGTGGTCTTATACAATATTTGTCCTTTTGCCTCTGACTCATTTCGCTCAGCATAATGCCTTCCAGGTTCCTCCATGTTATGAAATGTTTCAGAGATTCATCACTGTTCTTTATCGATGCGTAGTATTCCATTGTGTGAATATACCACAATTTATTTACCCATTCATCCGTTGATGGACACCGTGGTTGCTTCCAACTTTTTGCTATTGTAAACAGAGCTGCAATAAACATGGGTGTGCATGTATCTGTTTGTTTGAAGGGTCTTGTATCTCTAGGGTATATTCCTAGGAGTGGGATTTCTGGGTTGTATGGTAGTTCTATTTCTAACTGTTTAAGATAACGCCAGATAGATTTCCAAAGTGGTTGTACCATTTTTCATTCCCACCAGCAGTGTAAGAGAGTTCCAATCTCTCCGAAGCCTCTCCAACATTTATTATTTTGTGTTTTTTGGATTAATGCCAGCCTTGCTGGTGTGAGATGGAATCTCATCGTAGTTTTAATTTGCATTTCTCTAATGGCTAATGATCGAGAGCATTTTCTCATGTATCTGTTGGCTGCCTGAATATCTTCTTTAGTGAAATGTGTGTTCATATCCTTTGCCCACTTCTTGACTGGGTTGTTTGTCTTTTTGTGGTTGAGTTTTGACAGAATCATGTAGATTTTAGAGATCAGGCGCTGGTCGGAGATGTCATAGCTGAAAATTCTTTCCCAGTCTGTAGGTGGTCTTTTTACTCTTTTGGAGAAGTCTTTAGATGAGCATAGGTGTTTGATTTTTAGGAGCTCCCAGTGATCGGGTTTCTCTTCATCATTTTTGGTAATGTTTTGTATTCTGTTTATACCTTGTATTAGGGCTCCTAGGGTTGTCCCAATTTTCTCTTCCATGATCTTTATCGTTTTAGTCTTTATGTTTAGGTCTTTGATCCACTTGGAGTTAGTTTTTGTGCATGGTGTGAGGTATGGGTCCTGTTTCATTTTTTTGCAAAGGGATATCCAGTTATGCCAGCACCATTTGTTAAAAAGGCTATCTTTTCCCCAGTTAATTGACACTGGTCCTTTGTCAAATATCAGCTGCTCATACGTGGATGGATCTATGTCTGGGTTCTCAATTCTGTTCCATTGGTCTATGTGTCTGTTGTTGTACCAATACCAGGCTGTTTTGACTACCGTGGCTGTATAATAGGTTCTGAAGTCAGGTAAGGTGAGGCCTCCCACTTTCTTCTTCTTTTTCAGTAGTGCTTTGCTTATCCGGGGCTTCTTTCCCTTCCATATGAAATTGGTGATTTGTTTCTCTATCCCCTTAAAATATGACATTGGAATTTGGATCGGAAGTGCGTTAAATGTATAGATGGCTTTTGGTAGAATAGACATTTTTACTATGTTAAGTCTTCCTATCCATGAGCAGGGTATGTTTTTCCACTTAAGTATGTCCTTTTGAATTTCTTGTAGTAGAGCTTTGTAGTTTTCTTTGTATAGGTCTTTTACATCCTTGGTAAGATTTATTCCTAAGTATCTTATCTTCTTGGGGGCTACTGTGAATGGTATTGATTTGGTTATTTCCTCTTCGGTGTTCTTTTTGTTGATGTAGAGGAATCCAAGTGATTTTTGTATGTTTATTTTATAACCTGAGACTCTTCCAAACTCTTCTATTAGTTTCAGTAGTTTTCTGGAGGATTCCTTAGGTTTTTCTGTGTATATAATCATGTCATCTGCAAATAGTGATAACTTTACTTCTTCCTTGCCAATCCGGATACCTTTTATTTCTTTGTCTAGCCTAATTGCCCTGGCTAAGACTTCCAACACGATGTTGAATAAGAGCGGTGATAAAGGGCATCCTTGTCTGGTTCCCGTTCTCAAGGGAAATGCTTTCAGGTTCTCTCCATTTAGAGTGATATTGGCTGTTGGCTTTGCATAGATGCCCTTTATTATGTTGAGGAATTTTCCTTCAATTCCTATTTTGGTAAGAGTTTTTATCATAAATGGGTGTTGGACTTTGTCAAATGCCTTTTCTGCATCAATTGATAAGATCATGTGGTTTTTGTCTTTTGTTTTATTTATGTGATGGATTACATTAATGGTTTTTCTGATATTAAACCAGCCTTGCATACCTGGTATAAATCCCACTTGATCAGGGTGAATTATTTTTTTGATGTGTTGTTGGATTCTATTGGCTAGAATTTTGTTGAGGATTTTTGCATCAATGTTCATGAGGGATATAGGTCTAAAATTTTCTTTTTTTGTAATGTCTTTACCTGGTTTGGGTATCAGGGAGATGTTGGCTTCATAGAATGAGTTGGGTAGTATTCCGTCATTTTCTATGCTTTGGAATACCTTTAGTAGTAGTGGTGTTAACTCTTCTCTGAAAGTTTGGTAGAACTCTGCAGTGAAGCCGTCCGGGCCAGGGCTTTTTTTTTTGGGAGTTTTTTGATTACCGTTTCAATCTCTTTTTTTTGTTATGGGTCTATTTAGTTGTTCTACTTCTGAATGTGTTAGTTTAGGTAGGTAGTGTTTTTCCAGGAATTCATCCATTTCTTCTAGGTTTGCAAATTTGTTAGAGTACAATTTTTCATAATAATCTGAAATGATTCTTTTAATTTCATTTGGTTCTGTTGTGATGTGGTCCTTCTCATTTCTTATTCGGGTTATTTGCTTCCTTTCTTGTATTTCTTTAGTCAGTCTAGCCAATGGTTTATCAATTTTGTTAATTTTTTCAAAGAACCAGCTTTTGGCTTTGTTCATTCTGTCAATTGTTTTTCTGTTCTCTAATTCATTTAGTTCAGCTCTAATTTTTATTATTTGTTTTCTTCTGGTGCCTGATGGATTCTTTTGTTGCTCAGTTTCTATTTGTTCAAGTTGTAGGGACAGTTCTCTGCTTTTGGCTCTTTCTTCTTTTTGTATGTGTGCATTTATTGATATAAATTGGCCTCTGAGCACTGCTTTTGCTGTGTCCCAGAGGTTTTGATAGGAAGTATTTTCATTCTCGTTGCTTTCTATGAATTTCCTTATTCCCTCCTTGATGTCTTCTATAACCCAGTCTTTTTTCAGAAGGGTGTTGTTCATTTTCCAAGTATTTGATTTCTTTTCCCTAGTTTTTCTGTTATTGATCTCTAGTTTTATTGCCTTGTGGTCTGAGAAGATGCTTTGTAATATTTCAATGTTTTGGATTCTGCAAAGGTTTGTTTTATGACCTAATATGTGGTCTATTCTAGAGAATGTTCCATGTGCGCTAGAAAAAAAAGTACATTTTGCAGCAGTTGGGTGGAGAGTTCTGTATAAGTCAATGAGGTCAAGTTGGTTGATTGTTGTAATTAGATCTTCCTTGTCTCTGTTGAGCTTCTTACTGGATGTCCTGTCCTTCTCCGAAAGTGGTGTGTTGAAGTCTCCTACTATAATTGTGGAGGTATCTATCTTCTAGAGGTTTTTTTTTAGTGCTAGGGTTTACATTTAGATTTTTGGCACAGTTTAATGTTTCTGTAAGGTACGATGTATGAACTGATATTGATTTTTATTCTTTGCATTTTAGTTTGAAATGTTATTAATCTAGAGGCAACCAGAAGTCCAAAAAACAAGAGCACAGTGAGAAAGAACACAGCTCTAGAGAGAGAAGAGCCCATGGTTGACCCTCAGCTGTTTTCCTTTAAACCTTGGGTTGTTGTTGTTGTTGTTGTTGTCAGGTGCCGTCGAGTCACTTCCGACTCATAGCGACCCTATGCACAACAGAACGAAACACTGCCCGGTCCTGAGCTATCCTTACAGTCCTTGTTATGCTTGAGCTCATTGTTGCAGCCACTGTGTCAGTCCACCTCGTTGAGGGCCTTCCTCTTTTCTGCTGACGCTGTATTCTGCCAAGCGTGATGTCCTTCTCCAGGGACTGATCCCTCCTGACAACATGTCCAAAGTATGTAAGATGCTGTCTCGCCATCCTTGCTTCTAAGGAGCTTTCTGGTTGTACTTCTTCCAAGACAGATCTGTTCGTTCTTTTGGCAGTCCATGGTATATTCAATATTCTTTGCCAACACCACAATTCAAAGGCATCAACTCTTCTTCAGTCTTCCTTATTCCCTGTCCAGCTTTCACATGCATATGATGCGATTGAAAATACCATGGCTTGGGTCAGGTGCACCTTAGCCTTCAAGGTGACATCTTTGCTCTTCAAAACTTTAAAGAGGTCCTTTGCAGCAGATTTGCCCAATGCAATGCATCTTTTGATTTCTTGACTGCTGCTTCCATGGCTGTTGATTGTGGATACAAGTAAAATGAAATTCTTGACAACTTCAATCTTTTCTCCGTTTATCATGGTGTTGCTCATTGGTCCTGTTGTGAGGATTTTTGTTTCCTTTATGTTGAGGTGCAACCCATACTGAAGGCTGTGGTCTTCGATCTTCATCAGTAAGTGCTTCAAGTCCTCTTCACTTTCAGCAAGCAAGGTTGTGTCATCTGCATAACGCAGGTTGTTAATGAGTCTTCCTCCAAACCTGATGCCCCAGTTCTTCTTCATATAGTCCAGCTTCTCAGATTATTTGTTCAGCATACAGATTGAATAGGTATGGTGAAAGGACACAATCCTGATGCACACCCTTCCTGACTTTAAACCAATCGATATCCCCTTGTTCTGTTCGAACAACTGCCTCTTGAAGGTTCCTCGTGAGCAAATTAAGTGTTCTGGAATTCCCATTCTTTGCAAAGTTATCCATAATTTGTTATGATCCACACAGTTGAATGCCTTTGCATAGTCAATAAAACACAGGTAAACATCCTTCTGGTATTCTCTGCTTTCAGCCAGAATCCATCTGACATCAGCAATGATATCCCTGGTTCCAAGTCCTCTTCTGAAACCAGCCTGAATTTCTGGCAGTTCCCTGTCGATATACTGCTGCAGCCATTTTTGAATGATCTTGAGCAAAATTTTGCTTGCGTGTGATATTAATGATATTGTTCTATAATTTCCACATTTGGTTGGATCACCTTTCTTGGGAATAGGCATAAATATGGATCTTTTCCCGTCAGTTGGCCAGGAAGCTGTCTTCCATATTTCTGGGCATAGACGAGTGAGTACCGCCAGTGCTGCATCTGTTTGTTGAAACATCTCAATTGATATTCCATCAATTCCTGGAGCCTTGTTTTTTGCCAATGCCTTCAGAGCAGCTTGGACTTCTTCCTTCAGGACCATCGGTTCCTGATCATATGCCACCTCTTGAAATGGTTGAATATCAACCAGTTCTTTTTGGTGTAATGACTCTGTGTATTCCTTCCATCTTCTTTTGATGCTTCCTGCTTTGTTTAATATTTTCCCCATGGAATCCTTCACTACTGCAACTCAAGGCTTGAATTTTTTCTTCAGTTCTTTCAGCTTGAGAAACGCTGAGCGTCCTCTTCCCTTTTGGTTTTCCATCTCCAGCTCTTTGCACATGTCATTATAATACTTTGTCTTATTGAGACGCCCTTTGAAATCTCTGTTCAGTTCTTTTACTTCGTCAATTCTTCCTTTTGTTTTAGCTGCTCGACGTTCGAGAGCAAGGTTCAGAGTCTCCTCTGACATCCATCTTGGTCTTTCCTTTCTTTTCAATGACCTTTTGCTTTCTTCATGGATGATGTTCTTGATGTCATTCCACAACTCGTCTGGTCTTCAGTCACTAGTGTTCAGTGCATCAAATCTATTCTTCAGATGGTCTCTAAATTCAGATGGGATATACTCAAGGTCATATTTTGGCTCTTGTGGACCTCCTCTGATTTTCTTCAGTTTCAGCTTGAACTTGCATATGAGCAATTGATGGTCTGTTCCACAGTCGGCCCCTGGCCTTGTTCTGACTGATGATATTGAGCTTTTCCATCATCTCTTTCCACAGACGTAGTCAATTTGATTTCTTGTAATTCCATCTGGCCAGGTCCATGTGTATAGTCGCCATTTATGTCAGTGAAAGAAGGTATTTGCAGTGAAGAAGTCGTTGGTCATGCAAAATTCTATCATTCGATCCCCAGCATTGTTTCTATCACCAAGGCCATATTTTCCAGCTACTGATCCTTCTTCTTTGTTTCCAACTTTTGTATTCCAATCGCCAGTAATTATCAATGCATCTTGATTTCATGTTCGATCAATTTCAGACTGCAGCAGCTGATAAAAATCTTCTATTTCTTCATCTTTGGCCCTAGTGATTGGTGCATAAATTTGAATAATAGTCATATTAACTGGTCTTCCTTGTAGGCGTATGGATATTGTCCTATCACTGACAGCGTTGTACTTCAGGATAGATCTTGAAATGTTCTTTTTGACGATGAATGCAACACCATTCCTCTTCAAGTTGTCATTCCCAGCATAGTAGACTATATGATTGTCCCACTCAAAATGACCAATACCAGTCCATTTCAGCTCACTAATGCCTAGGATATCAATGTTTATGCATTCCTTTTAATTTTTGATGATTTCCCATTTTCCTAGATTCATACTTCGTACATTCCAGGTTCCGATTATTAATGGATGTTTTGCAGCTGTTTCTTCTCATTTTGAGTCGTGCCACATCAGCAAATGAAGGTCCTGAAAGCTTTACTCCATCCACATCATTAAGGTCGACTCTACTTTGAGGAGGCAGCTCTTCTCCAGTCATCTTTTGAGTGCCTTCCAACCTGGGGGGCTCATCTTCCAGCACTATATCAGACAGTGTTCCGCTGCTATTCATAAGGTTTTCACTGGCTAATGCTTTTTAGTAGTAGACTGCCGGGTCCTTCTTCTTAGTCTGTCTTAGTCTGGAAGCTCAGCTGAAACCTGTCCTCCATGGGTGGCCGTGCTGGTATCTGAATACCAGTGGCATAGCTTCCAGCATCACAGCAACACGCAACCCCCACAGTACAACAAACTGACAGACATATGGGGGAACCTTGGGTTACTCATCCATAAAATGGGAGTAACAGAGGGCTGTAGGAGATGCTGTCCTGTCCTGCCCACATTCTCTTACATTCCCCTATCATAATGAAGGTTGTTTATTACAACTTCTTTCTGGCCCAAGTGGAAGGCAAGCTGGTAGTGCAGAGGAGTCACTGTCCTTGGTGAGAAGAATTCTGAGGCAGGTACTCTACAGCATCTCCCAGAAGTCCCCAGTGGGATTCAGAACCTGTTACCCACAGCAGTGTCTGCTTGCTCATTAGTGCTCCCTGGATTAGCAATTTCTCTTCATTGTCCCACTTCCTTCCTTCTCATCCAGCTTTTCCAGAAACTGGCTCCCAGATGAACTGTTTTTGTTGTTAGCTGGCATGGAGTCACCTTGAAGTCAGCCCCTGACTCATGGCAATGCTATATATAACAGAACAAAATACTGCCTAGTCCCATGCCATCCTCATGATCGGTTGTGAATCGGAGTGTTGTGAT
The DNA here is from genome assembly GCF_030014295.1 of Loxodonta africana. NCBI lineage: Eukaryota > Metazoa > Chordata > Mammalia > Proboscidea > Elephantidae > Loxodonta > Loxodonta africana. Next base: position 11,946,350 of record NC_087344.1, read on the forward strand.
CCATAGGGCTCTTCTTGACTGATTTTCAGACACAGATTGTCAGGCCTTTCTTCCTAGTCTTAGTTAGAAGCTCTGCTTACACCCGTTCAGCATCAATGTCACACATAAGCCTCCACTGACAGAAGGGTGGTGGGCCAGGATTCAAATCTGGGTTGCAAAGACAGTACTCATGCTCAAATCCTTGTCCTAGGCTCTCCTTCTGGGGGTCCCCAAGCTGAGTCAAGGACTTCCTTGGTAGTCTCAAGGGTTCAGCACAGTAACATGCTCCATCTGGCAGGGTTAGATGAGTAGTGGTTGTTATTTCTGTTGTTGTTGCTATAATTTTCTCCCCGTTGGTGCCATCTGCAGTAAAGTGAGGCCCTTAGCAAATGGTATTATGTTGTGTGAAGATGAATACAAAAAAAAATCAGTCCCAGTTTAAGGATTAATGATTCGTAGCCCGTTTTTCTCAGTGATAACTAAGGAATGACTATGAAGGCGATAATAAAACGGATTGCTTATAATTTATGGACAGAAACCAGAAGCTCACAGAGGAAAGGTACTTGCCCAAGGCCGCCCAGCCAAGAAGAGTTGGTGCTCAGATTCCAGGCCACCTTCCTTCTGTTACAATGACTCTTCTCTTAACTGTTATGGGAGACAGAAAAATCATGGCCTCAAATTCCTCCCAATTGTGTACAGACTTCTTTGCAAAGTGAATGCGTCACCCTGAACATCAGGAGGTGGCCTTTATTGCCCCTTCTTTTGAATACGGGTTATCCAGGTAACATGCTTTGACCAGTCAGATGCCAGCGGAAGTGACGCTACGTGACTTCCGAGCCTGGGCTCCTGGGTGCCTTGCATCTTCCGTTTTCATGTTTTTGGGATGCTGCCCACCACTCTGTAAGACAGCCTGGCGTATTCCCCTCCTGAAGATGAGAGCCCAGTGGAGGAGAGAGATGTTTCACTGATAGCCAGCAACACCAGACCTCCAGACATCAGAATGATACCATCTTGACTTCTTGCCATTCCAACCGCCACTGGAATGCTGGCCTCCTGAGTGGAGGCAAGACTGTGAAAAGAACCACCCAGTCAGGCCGCGGAATTGTGAAAAATAAAACATCAATGATATTTTAAGTCGCCAAGTTTAGGGGCTTGGTTGTATAGCAATACAGAACTGAAACAGCCGTAAATATGACAGGGACACCCACGGACCTCAAGCAAACACAACAGTGATGGGGGCTGGGGTGTGGTAACGGGCCACTTGCCCCAGATGTGCCAGGAAGGCAATGAGTGTATCCAGGAACACCCAAGTTTGAAGAAGGCCCACCCCCAATCTGAGGAGAGGCTGTCCCTCCTTTCTTTCAACAGCAGTATTCTGGGAAGAGTGACTCTCACCTCCAAACCCACGGCTTTCACTCAGACCTCAATGCAGCCACCTGGCTACTGGCCCAGCAGCTTCCACAGAAAATGCTCATGCAAAGTCACAGTGACGTGGCTTGTCCGCTCTAACTGCTTCCTCCTGGAACCCAACATCTGTGGATTTCTTGGGGCACCTTTTTTCCTGTGGCTTCTGGGCAACGTGCTCATGGGGTGGTGAGCTACTACATGCCTGGTCATTTTCTAGGCCTGGGAGATTCAGCAAGGGTTAAAAAATTCTACCCTGCACTCGTGGGGTCGCCATGAGTCAGAATCGGCTTAACAGCAGCTAATAACAACATCAATATAATGCCATGGAGTGACAAATATACACTCTAACAACAGGGACTGAAGAAAAATAAAGTGGGGTATGGGCATAGTAAGCGATTTCGGCAGTTATTTTAGATAGGATCATCAGGAAAGATCTCTCAGAAAAGGCAACATTTCTTTGGAAAACAATCTGGTAGTTTCTAAAATGGTTAAACGTAGAATGGCTATGTGACCTAGCAATTCTGCTCCTAGGAATATACCCAAGAGATCTAAGGACGTACGCCAATGCAAAAACTTGTATATGAATGCTCATAGCACCGTGATTTACAATAACGAAAAAGCGGGAACAACCCAAATGCTTACCAGTAATTAAAAAAATAATTGAAAAAAAAAATAGTAGCAACCACCAAATCTTAACTGTATTCACACATACTGACTCAGAAGCTCATAACAAGCCAATGACATAAAATGCTTAATATTCTACTTTCTGCAATGGAAACCGAGGCATACAAAGTTTAGGTGATTTGCCTAAGATTATACAGGTAGTAAGGAGTAGTGGAGCTGGGATTTGAACCCAGGCAGTTTGGGTCATAAATCTGAGCTCTCAGCCAGTGTACAGTACTGTCATGGATTGAATTGTGCACCCAAAAAAAGATATGCTGAAATCCTCCTCCCTGTACCTGTGAATGTGACTTTGTCTGGAAATAAGGTCGTTCTTAAAGTTATATGTATTTTTTACCACAATAAAATTTTTAAAAAAATCTATTTGAGATTTTTGTTGGGATCATGTTATGGATTGAACTGCATCCCCCCAAAATACATATTGTAAATCTAACCTCTATGCCTGTGTATAATCCCATTAGAGAATGGGTTGTCTTTGTTATGTTAGTGAGACAGGATTAGTGTAGGGTGTATCTGAGACTATCTCTTTCGAGAAATAAAAGGGATTAAACCCAATCTAGCAAACTGAGAGGGGGGAAGAGTGAAGCCAACCCACATGAAGATTGCCCAGAGGCAGAAGCTCAGAAGAGACAAGAACTTTACTCCGGAGTCAATAGAGAGAGAAAGCCTTCCCTTAGAACTGGCACCCCGAATTCAAACTTCTAGCCTCCTAAACTGTAAGAGGGAGCCCTAGTGATGCAGTGGTTTAAGCACTTGGCTGCTAACTGATAGGTGGGTGGTTCAAACCCACCATCTGCTCTACGGGAGAAAGATGTAGCAGTCAGCTTCTGTAAAGATTACAGCTTTGGAAACCCTATGGGGGCAGTTGTACTGTCTATAGGGGCACTATGAGTCAGGTTAAACAGTGAGAAAATAGATTTCTGTTTGTTAAAGCTACCCACTTGTGGTATTTCTGTTGTAGCAGCACTAGATAACCAAGATGGCATTGCATTTACAAATTAATTTGGGAAAAACTAACGTATTTAAAATCTAGGAAGAAAAGCCTGGCAATCTAGAAAATCAGCCAAGGAAAATCCTGTGGCTCACAATGGTCCATTCTACAGCAGACTGGGGATGGCTCAGGACTGGGCAGTATTTGTTCTGTTGTGCATGGGGTCACCAAGAGTCGGCGGCTGATCAGACAATAGCTAACAACAATTTCAAATAGTAAGTGCTCTTTTCTAGTTAAAAAATCTTGCTGTGTCTTTATTTATTCAGATCTTAGACAAGTTTAATAGTTTTATCCATATTCATGTTAAGATTATTCTGTAATATTCAAAATATTTCACTGTAGAGATGATTTGTTTTCTCCATTTTCAAATTGCTTACTGCTAGAACATATGAAAGTTGGTCCTTTTCTAGATTAATCTTGCTACATTCTTTCTTTAGCTCTACTAGTCCTGTCTGGGACTTGCCAGGTAGATGATCATGGCTTCAAACTACTGTCAACCTTGACTTTTCCTTTCAAATATCTATAGGTCTTATTTCTTTTTTTATTTTCTCATCTCATTGGCAAAACAGAAGGGTGGGCATCTTTATTTTGTTCTTGATTTTAGTAAAAATGGTTCTCATATTTAACTAACTCTAGGTTCCTGGGTAGCGCAAATGGTTTGCACTGGACTACTAACTGAAAGGTTGGAGGTTTGAACCCACATAGCAGAGCCAAGGAAGATCTGCTTTTGTAAAAATCACAGCCAAGAAAACTCCATGGAGACGTTCTACTCTGTAATACATGGGGTTACTATGAGTCAGAATTGACTCAAGGTTGCTGGATATTGCCCCTAATCAAATTAAGGAAGTTCTTTCTTGTTCTTTGTTTACTAAGCATTTATTTTCTTGTAATTATCTTTTTTTTGTTGTTGCTGTTAAATAAAGAGTGAGTGTTAAATGGATTAATCTCATAACCTTAATGTGCAAAGGACAAAAGCAAGTGTCAGGATATGAACTACACGATACTATGTCTATAGACCTTCCAGATGTGCAACACAACCTAATATATAGTTTTAAAAAAAAATCAAACCCATTGCCATCGAGTCAATTCCAACTCATATATCATTTAGGGATATATATATAGTAAGTCAAAGTATTTTTTTTAATATGATAAACACCAAATGTTATAGATTAAATTGGGTCTCACAAAAACATGTTGCCATCCTAACCCCATCCCTATTAATGTGACCTTATTTGAAAATAAGGCTTTTCTTTTGTGAGCAGTTAAATTAGATGAAGTCATTAGGATGAGTCCTAATCCTAAACCCTTCTGAATGGTGTCTTATAAAAGGGAAGACCAAAAATAACCCAAACCTTTTGACCTCTGGTCTGTTTTAGACTCATGGTGACCCCATGTGTCTCAGAGTAGAACTGCTCCACTGGATTTTCTTGACTGCAATCTTTATTTATGCAATCTTTATGGGACTAGATCAACAGGCTTTTCTTTCCTGGCACCACTCAGTGGGCTTGATTGCCAAACTTTCAGTTAGCAGACAAGCATATTTACCATTTGCATCATCCAGGGACTCCACTGGGTTTTGGGGCATCATAGGGACATGAGGTCACTTAGAGAGGCGGGGATCATTCACAGGAATTTTAACAGGGTCGCTGGGATGTAAAGCTTAGAAGAGCTCTCCCAAGCTAAAAGCCAAGATGCATTTCTCAAACATTTATTGATGCTTCCTCAGGCTTCCAAGACAGCTCACAAGACTCTTGTCACTGAGGCCACCCAGTCAGGGGAAGATGCAGGGAAAACAAACAGCTCCATCCTTGAGTCTCCTGAACCTGGCTAGGGAGGGAGGTGTGGTCAGATCACCCAGGTCCTGAACGGGGGGCGGAGGATGGGATTTGGGAGCCAGTGGAAACACAGTCAGATCCGCCTGTGAAGTGGTGCAGTGAGGTTGGATCGAGGACCCAGAGCGCAGGTAGAGGACCAGGCTGGGTTGGGGTGGGGGAGCAAGTCTGAGCAGTGGTGGGTGGGTGGTGAAATTGATGGCGGTGGGCGTGGCTCCAGGGCACAGGGCGGAGTCAGCAGCTGTGCCTTTTCTCACAGATCCAGTTGTCCTTCACCTCGTCACATGGTGCATCGTTCCACAGCCCCGTGTGCAGCATCATGACGCAGTCTTCTTTCCCCCGCGAATCATTAGGCTCCCCCTCGTTCCAGTGGCTGTAGTGGTTGGGCGGAGATGTTACTGATGTTGGGCCTGGGGTCCAGCTTTCCTGCCCAGGGTATACCCGTTTATTTCTTGGGTCTCATAGGCACCCTGCGAGTCTAACTTGAGCACGCCTCTGGGATATAACTTTCTTCAGCCGATTCCTGGGGTCTAGCCTGAGCACCCCTAAGGATCTAGCCTGAGCAAACGAGCCCCCGAGATCTGGCCAAAGCATTCCCCTGGAGTTTGACCGGTCCCGCCTCGCCACGCCGCGGGGAGTCCTTCCCTCACCTGAAGGTGATCTGGACGCCGTCCACCCACTGGTAGCCCTTGATCTTGCCCTCGACTCGCACGGCCCTCAGGCCCAGCCAGTAGCCTAGCCCACGCGTGTTCCGACTCAGGAAGGTCTGGGCGGGAGGGGAGACTGGAGCCTGCTGAGTCGCCCTGGCCGCCCCGCCCCTCCCCGCCCCGTCCGGCCTCGCCGGGACCCCGCTCCCACCCCCTCGGGCGAACAGCGACTCCCCTCGGCCACAGCGCACCTGCTCCTCTAGGCCGCCCACGATCACCAGGTGCGCGCCGCGGTCTGCGCAGCTCTTCTGCGCCTCTTGCCACGTGTCTCGCTGAGACGAGAAAAAGTAGCAGGAGCCCTCGAAGGGCATCCACGACGTGGGGCACGGCTCGCAGGAGTCTGCGGGAATGGGCGGGAGTCAAGAAAGGCCAGACCGCTCCCCCGCGGGGCAGACCAAGAGAATGGGGTGAGCTAGCCCCCGGGCCCAGGGGCTGTGCCAGAGAACCCGGGGCCGAGGTCAAAGGGGTGGGCAGATTAGGGGACCCCGAGGCCCAGGTGCAGCGTCTAAGTGCCCCCCGCGGCGCTCACTGTTCCCGAGCTTGGCGGCCTCCAGTGCTCGGAGCAGCTCACTGCGGATGTCCTCACGGTCCCTGCCCGCCTGTGCCAAGTCCTTGGTCACTGTGGGGTCAGGGAAGTCGAGTTTATAGCTGGGGTCAGGGTCAGGAGCACAGTCATGCCTGGGTAATGGGCAGGACCCATTTCAGTGTCGATGTCTGGGTTGGCCCCAAGTGTTAAGAATGACATCAGAGTCAAGCCCGGTAGGGTCCAGTTGTGGCTGGGGCGAGGAGTCGTGGTCAAGGTCAGAACCTAGTGGTCAGGGTCAGGATGGAGGGCACGCTCAGGGTCAGGCTCACAAGACGGGGTGGGGTGGAGTCCCGGGGGTCGGGATGTGAGTCGAGGGTCAGGTCAAGGCCATGGTCAGGGACTGAAGTTTTGGTCACCGCGGGTCCTCACCGCGCTCGCGCAGCTCTTTCAAGGCGCTCCCCTGCTCCATCAGCTTCTTCTGCGCCTCCCCAAGTTCGCCCCGCGTGGTCTGCAGCTGGGCCTGCGTGTTGGAGCCTGGGAAGGTGGTGGGGAGGAAGGGGAGGTCGAGGCATCTGAGAAGGGCCCGCCCCACCCACACATGCCACAAGCCCACCCAGTCCAGAATCCCAATTCTACCCGCCTCCTCCAGTCCTGGCCACAAGCCCCACCTCCAAACCACAAGCCTGGACCCGGCCCCCCCCCCGCCCCCTCACAACAGGTCCTGCAGACTGCGGCCTCCGCCTCCAGGACGCCCAGGGCTGCCTTCTGCTTCGAGGCTAGAACACACACACACACATACGCGCCAGGGTCACCAGCGGGGATTCACGGGGTCCCCACCCAGGCTCGTGCCGCAGTTCGGTACACACCATTTGTCCACAACTGGTCCTGGCTGCCGAGTAGCGCTCCGCGCTCCGTGGAGGCTGCGAGGAGAGGCTGCTGCAAGGCTGTCCGGAAATTCAGGAACCCTCCCCACGCCCAGGGGTGCAGGGACCCCGGTCTTGGGAGGCTCAGAGGGGGCAGGCACGTATAGAGTGCACTCACACCGCAAGAGAAGAAAAAGGAATACAGGGATGTCTACAGTGGAACATAAACACACACGCATGCACACGTACATGTCCACACGTGTGTGCACACAGCAGAAGGATCTACACACTGTCACGTGTACTCACAGTCATTCCCAGGCAGGGGTCTGGGACCCAGCAGGTGGGCCAGGGAGGGCTGTGGCCCCAGAAGGGCGAGACACAGCCTCCCCCCATCCTGTAGTCACTTACCTTTGGAAAATAAGATGCTCAGAACAAGGGCCCACAGGACTACCACGACAAATAGTGCCAGGGCCACCAAGAGGGACTTCCGCCCCCAGAGTCCCCAGTGTCCTGGGGGAACAAAGGTAGACTCCTGGGTCCCTCTGCACTAGAACCATCCTGGATTCCTGGATCCCCCTGGAGTGAGCGCTGGACACTTGGGTCCTTCCAGAAAACTGAGGTTCAGTAATTTACCCACTGCCACTCAGCCCCTAAGTGGCATAGTTGGGATTTGAACCCAGGTCCACCTGGCTCTAGGGCCTGTGTTGGCTCTCCTGCACCCTCTACCTGGACTCCCTCTTGGCTCTTCCTCCCCCTCTCCCATCAAACCCCAGACCATTGGACCCGAGAGGGACCCAGGAAGGGGCCAGGAAGGCAATCCCATCTCTCATACCTCTGGAGGCCTCTTTGGCCCCGTTGCCCCACTTGCTGTACCCGAAGTTGTCCATGGCAGTGCACGCACCCAGCCCTGGGCATAGATATAAATTAGCCCCCACCCCCATGCGGCTCCACCCAGTCTCCCTTCCTTCCTTCCCATCCCTTCTGTCTCAATTCCTGGTAACAGGGACCCATGACCGATTGCAGGGCTGGGCCCTTGCTGGGTTGGGTTGAATTTGAAATGGGACAGTTATAGCCTCCCTGGCCAAGTAGCTGGGACCACATGCTCCAGGCTGGGGCTGGGGGCTTCACTTTGGACCTTGCTCTTAGTATCTTAAAGGACTGGGCTGAGCTTCCCTCCAACAAGGACATGCAGCACCCAGCCAAGTTCTGGCCCCTACTGGTTCCAGAGAAAGTCTCCTAGGACCGGGCTCCCTGACCAGTTCAGCTTTCCTTCTCAAACCTGGCCCCTGCAGGTGCCCACCAGAGGCAGAGTCTGACCCTGACTTAATATTGTCCCTCTTGGCCCCAAGGGAGGAAACAGATGTTTGTTGGGGAGTGATCAGCTAAACAGTTGGGCTCTGCCAGTGGGCAGGGCGTGGAGGGGGGTACGCAGGCGTGTGTGTAGTTTCTAGAAGCCTCAGTTTTCTCCTCTGTGGAAAGGGAGACAGTGACAGGACCTCCCTCATAGGGATGTTGTGAAAATGAAATGGTGTTATGTGTGTTAAACATCCTACCATCCAGGCACGTAAGCAACACTACATGTTCGTTCATTCTTTCACCATATTATGGAAAGCATCGAGATTCTGCTTATGGTGATGGAAAATAATGGCAATGGAAGTTGGTGATGGTTGCCCAACATGAAGAATGGAATTGGTATAGCTAGATTGTACGCGTGAAAAAGGTTAAATTGACAAATGTTGTGTTATACATACATACACATATATGTAAAACAAATGATAAAAAGAAAACTTTCTAGACACAAAAAAGTAAATTGTATAGCATAGTGAGTTCTCAATGAGGGAAAATATTGCCCTTCAAGGAACATTTGACAGTGTCTAGAGATGTTTTTCTTGTTTGGTTGCCACAATTGAGGGGAAGGATATAACAGACATTTAGTGAAATAAGCCAGGGATGCTGTTCAACATCCTACAGTCCACAGAATGCCCCCGCAGTGCAGAATTGTCCCAAATGTCCATAGTGCCAGGGGTGGAAGCACTAATACAGACCTGTATTCATGTCCCAGGGCTGCGGTAACAAAGCACCACAAACGAGGCAGCTTAATACCACAGAAAGGCATTGTCTTGCAGTTCTGGAGGCTAGAAACCCGACATCGAGGTGTCAAAAGGGCCATGCACCCTCTGAAGGGGCCAGGAGAAAAATCTTTCCTTGCTTCCTCTGCCTTTGGGGACTCCTGGGAGTCCCTGGCTTGCAGATGCCTCACTCTAATCTCTACCACGGTCTTCATGTGACCGCCTTCCCTCTGTGTCTGTCTCTCTCTCTGTCTCTTCTCCTGTTTTACACTCCAGTATGACCTGATGTTACCCTAACCGAGAACATCTTCATGGGTACCAGGCGTTTGGGCTTGAACATATCTTTTGTGGAGACACAATTCAACCCATAACAAGCTTATTAAAAAGTCAAGTGCTTCGAATAGCCGTTTCACCAAAGAAGGTTGACGAATAAGAGCATGGGAAGCTGCTCAAAGTCATGTGTCGTAAGGGAAATGCAAGACAAAACCACAGTCAGGCATCACTTCACCGCCCGCTAGAATGGCTGTGATCAGAAAAATGGAAAACAACGAGTGTTGGCAAGGATGTGGAAAAATTGGAACTCTTAGCCACTGTTGGTAGGATCGTAAAATGATACAGCTGCGTTGTGTCGAAAACAAACAGCTTGATGACTCCTGAAAAAGTTGAACACGGAATTACCATGTAGTTGTTCTTCTGTTTTTGTCAAGCATTTACTGTGTCTGGCCCCTTCTAAAGACACCCCATCTTCTTGAATCCTTTCAACAACCCTCAAAAATAAGAAACATGATCCTGATTTTATTTAAAAATTATATTTGCATGCATGTTTTCCCACCTTGTTCCAAGAAGGGATGAGAGACATGTTGCTAGCTGCCGTCAAGTCAGACCCTGACTCATGGTGACCCCATGCCCGATAGAATAAAACCCTGTCTGGTCCTGTGCCATGCCAATGATCGATCCTTCTCATTCATATGGTTTTCCCTGGCTGAGTTGGAAGTGGCTCGCCAGGTCTTTCTTCCTAGTCCATCTTAATCTGGAAGCTCCGTTAAAGCCTGTTCAGCATCCTGGCAACACACAAGCCTCCTGTGACTGATGGGTGGCGGCTGCCCATGAGATGCATTGGCCAGTCATAAAAGATCAAGTAAAATGAAAAGGCAAGAGGAGCAAAAAGGAGAAAGACGGCGAAATGAGAGTGAGAAAGATCACGTGAAGCTAAGAGTAAGATATATACAAATTTACACCTTGAGCTCTTGATTCTTGATAAATGGGGCTCCCCGCCTGATTGCAGCAGGAAAAGAGGGTCAGTTACTTGAATCGGACTCCTGGAGATGCCAAGAAATTATTCTAAGGAACCTCTCGGGCACAACATGTAGAAGAAAGTCCTCACTGAACTTCCAATAAATACAGTAGCAAGTTTCACTGGGTTGAGGGTAGATGGCTTCATGACCAGGTACAGTTTTAGTGAAAGCAAATTTTTCTTATGCCCAGCCTGAACTGAAAGCACATAGCCATTGTTGCGAGGTGCAGGAAGTTGGGGACCGTGGAGAGCAGCCGGCAGAGCGAGGGACTACCAGTGGCCTTTGATGGATGCCAGGCAGGACTCTGAGGCTTGCTCTCCTCTCCCTCCCTCTCCTCTTTTTTTTCTCTCTCCTTCTTTCTCTCTCCCTTGCTCTCTCCTCTCTCTCCCTTTCCTCCCCCCTCACACTCTGTGGCATTTCATTTCATTTTCTTAAAAGTTTCTTTCAAAGAACGAAACTTTTTAATTTTGACAAAGTCCAACTTCTTCATCTTTCCTTTAAGGGTTTTGCTTTTGGTGTCCTATCTAAGATGTCATTTCCTAACTCAAACTTTTCTGCTGTATTTTCGTCTGAAGTTTTATAGTGATAGGGTTTACATTTAGGTTTTCGGCACAGTCTGAGTGTTTCTATAAGGCACAAAGTATGAACTGGATATGTGTATTTGCATTTTAGTTTGAAATGTTATTAATCTAGAGGCAACCAGAAGTCCAAAAAACAATACCACAGGGTAAAGAACAAGGCTCTGGAGAGAGAAAAGCCCAGGGTTGACTCTCAGCTGTGGTCCTATAAACCTTGGGTTACTCATCTATAAAATGAGAGTAACAGAGGGCTGTAGGAGCTGCTGTCCTGTCCTGTCCGTGTTCTCTTGGCTTTCCTCTCTCATAGTGAAGGTTGCTTATTTCAACTTCTTTCTGGCCCAAGTGGAGGGTAAGGTGGTAGTGCAGGAGAGTCAATTCCTTGGTGAGAAGACTTCTGAGGCAGGTGCTCTACAGCGCCTCCCAGAAGTCCCCAGTGGGACTCATATCCTGTTGCCAACCCCACTACCTGCTCATGAGCGCCCCCTGGATTAGCAATTTCTCGCCATTGTCCCACTTCTCTCCTCCCTTCCCAGCTTTACTAGAATTACCTCCCAGATAAAGTGTTTCTGGTGTTAGCTGGCGTGGAGTCGCCTAGGAGTCAGCTCCCGACTCATGGCAACATTATGCGTAACGGAACAAAATGCTGCCTGGTCCTGCACAATCCTCATGATCTGTTGTGATCCACAGGCTTTTTCTTGGCTGATTTTCAGAAGTAGATCTCCATGTCTTTCTTCCTAGTCTGTCTTTGTCTGGAAGCTCTGGTGATACCTGTTCAGCATCATAGCCATATGCAAACCTCCACTGACAGATGGGCAGTAGCTGCACACAAGATGCACTGGCTGGGAATCGAACCTGGGTCTCCTAGATAAACTACTCACACTCAAATGTTTGCCTTCGGATCTCCTTCTGGGGGACCCCAAGCTGAGTCATGGACTTCCTTGGTTGTTTCTGGGGTTTAGCAGAGTAACATACTCTCTCTGGCAGGGCTGGATGAGAGCTGGCTGTTCTTGTTATGTTGATATTATCACTCTCTTCCCGTTGTTGCCATCTGTGATGGTTCATATTATGTGTTGACATGGCTAGGCTATGATTCTCAGTGGTTTGGCAGATACAGGACTGGTTGCTCCCTAATGCAATAGAATGTAATCACCTTCCATGATGTGATCTGATGTGATCAGCCAATCAATTGAAAGGGGAGTTTCTTTGGGGGTGTGGCCTGCCTCCAGAATATAAACAGGTGTCCTGGTAGAGCTGCTGTCTAGACCTTGCACTCTTGTCTTCACCTGACCTCTGGTTCCTGGGACATAAGCCTGCAGAAGTCTTCAGACTGCCACCTGACCTGCAGATTTTGGATCCATCAGCTGCCCACACTAACAATCCTGTGAGCCAACAGAGGTCTCTAGCCTGCTGCCTGACCTACAGAGTTGAGACTTGCCAGCTCCCACGATTGCATGAGCCATTTCTTTGAAGTAAATCTCTCTCTCCCTGTCCCTCTCTCTTTCTCTGTATATACATACTGGAGCCCTGGTGGCACAGTGGTTAAGAGTTTGTCTGCTAATCAAAAGGCTGACAGTTCAAATCCACCAGCTGCTCCTTGGAAACCCTGTGGGGCAGTTCTACTCTGTCCTATAGGGTCACTATGAGTCAGAATCGACTCAATGGCAATGTGTTTAGTTTTCTTTTTTGATATATCTATATATAATTTTATATAAATAAAAATTATACATATTAAAATTATTATTTAAAAAATTTATATATGTCTACTTCTCAGGGCTGCACTCAACCATTGCCTTCTCAGGAAGACCTTCTATGACCCCCTGAACTGAAAGGGCCAACTTCCAACTGCCATCCGCTCTGATATATCCGTTGAGTATCACCCATCACTCACGCTGGACCCTCACAGCAGCCCCAGGAGAGGTCACTCACTCCTGGGACACAAAGTACTGTATACTGATTAAGAGCTCAGATTTTTGAGCCAAACTGCCTGGGTTCAAATCCCAGCTATGCTACTTACTACCTGTATGTGTAAAAATCCAACCCAACCAAACCCCTTGCAGTCCAATCGATCCCAACTCATAATGACCCTATAGGACAGAGTAGAACTGCCCTATAGGGTTTCCAAGGAGTGGCTGGAGGATTTGAACTGCTGACATTTTGGTTAGCATCTGTAGCTTTTAACCAATGCACCACCACGGCCGCCCTGTGTGTATAATCTCAGGCGAGTCACCTAACTTTTACATGCCTAGTCCCCATTCTACAAAATAGGAATATTAAGAGTAATAGTTTCTATGTCATTGGGCTGTTATGTGCTTATATGAGTTGATACATGTGAAAGCACTTCAAACTCAATTGTTGCTGCTATTATTTGTTTTCATTATTTCACCTTTTATTTTGTAAATGCTCCACTCCTACTTTCTTTTGGTTCAGTATTGCCTTTTCAAAAAATAAAAGTTAATTTTTCCAGTTAAATTCTTAGTTTATTCACTGTCAATCTCTAGTTCTCTCTCTCCCTTCCTCTCTCTTTTTTTTTTTTTAGTAAAGGAAAAAAAAAAAAAAAACCTCACACACCCACCCATTTAAATCTTTAAAACGTAATCGGAGAACTATTTTTGCTACTTCCCCATTGAATCTCGTTGTTGCTTTAGTTTGTGTTTCCTCATTCCCGGAGATTTTGAACATCTGTTCTGTGTTTATTTGCTCTTTTCTGGTTTATTCTTCTTTAAATTGTTTGTGTCCCTTGTGCATTTTTCTGAGGTGGTACATCGTTCACTTAATTTATAGGAGTTCTTTATATATTATAGATACAAATGCAGAACAAATATCATCTCCCAGACGGTGGCTAGTCTTTTCATTTTCTTTATGATGTCTCTTGATGAGTAGACTTTTTAAAAATGTATTTTATTAATCATTTCTTTGTTTGTATTCTTGGTATTTTGACCGAGAAATTCTTTCTACTCTGATTTTTTTTTTCCCTAAAAGTTTTGCTTTTTAAATATTTAGGTCTTTTATCCAACTGGGCAGGAATTAAAATAAAATATATATAACAAAGCTTTTGCCACTGAAAGCATTTTTCAGTGTATCATTCAGGGACATTAATTGCATTCATCGTGGATGGTACAAGCATGTTTGCAATCAGCTGCCAACCTAAGGGCAGGTGGTTTGAACCCACCCAGTGGCGCCGTGGAAGAATGGTCTGCATACCTGCTTCCATAAAGATTACAGCCAAGAAAACCTTATGGGGTAGTAGTTCTACTCTGTAACACATGGGGTCACCGTAAGTTGTAATTGACTTGATGGCAACAGGGTTTTTTAGGGCCCCTAAAGATTGGTTAAGATCTCGGCTGCTAACCAAAAGTTCAGCAGTTTGAATCCACCAGCCGCTCCTTGGAAACTCTATGGGGCAGTTCTACTTTGTCCTATAGGGTCGCTATGAGTCAGAATCAACTTGACAGCAAAAATTCAGGGGATTTTTGGTTTTTACAGAAAAGATCCAACCATTTCGGGAGGTAGCATATGATCAAGAACAAATAGTACTAAAGGAAGAAGTCCAAGCTGCACTGAAGGCATCGGTGAAAAACAAGGCTTCAGGAATTGATGGAATACCAAGTGAGATGTTTCAACAAATGGATGCAGCGCTGGAGGTGCTCACTTGTCTGTGCCAAGAAATTTGGAAAACAGCTACATGGCCAACCAACTAGAAAAAAAAAAAAAACTAGTAGAGATCCATATTTATGCCCATTCGAAAGAAAGGTGATCCAACGGAATGTGGAAATTATTGAACAATATCATTAATATCATACTCCATGGCAGTACAGGAAACGCTGGTAGCGTAGTGGTTAAGTGCTATGGCTGCTAACCAAAGGGTCAGCAGTTCGAGTCCGCCAGGTGCTCCTTGGAAACTCTCTGGGGCAGTTCTACTCTGTCCTATAGGGTTGCTATGAGTCGGAATCGACTCGACGGCACTGGGTTTGGCTTTTTTTTGTTGTTGTTGTTATGGCAGTATATTTTTGTTGTTGCCCTCAAGAATTGTTCTATAGGGTTTTCAAGGCTATGACCATTCGGAAGTAGATCAGCAGGCCTGTCTTCTGAGATGACTGTGAGTGTGTTTGAACTGCCAACCTTTTGGCTAGTAGTGGAGCACCTAGCTGTTTGTACCACTCAGGGACTCCCAGCATTATATTAAAATGAAAACCCAAACCCATTGTTGTCAAGTCAATTCTGACTCATAACAACCCTATAGCACAGAGTAGAACTGCCCCATAGGGTTTTCAAGGCTATAAATCTTTATGGAAGCAGACTGCCACATCTTTCTCCCATGGAGTGGCTGGTGGGTTCAAACTGCTGACCTTTCTGGTTAGCAGCAGAACTCTTAACAACTGCGCCACCGGCATTATGTTATATGGTATATATTTATCTTTTCTTCACAAGATTGTAATTCCTATAAAAGCCTGAAAGGGAGGGACAATAGACTCCGTCTATTGACAGGCGGGGTGACAGAATTACACTGCAAAACTTGTGTAAATATAACTGTTGCCTGTAGTAAATAAAACTGTTGCCTGGAGTAGATTCCAATTCACAGCCACCCTTGTCACAGAGTAGAACTGCTCCATAGGGTTTCCAAGGTTGTAAATCTTCACAGAAGCAGACTGCCACATATTTGTCTTATGGAGTGGCTGGGGAGTTTTGAACCACAGACCGTGCAGGTTTGCAGCCAAGCACTTTAACCGCTGTGTCACTAGGGCTCCTTCCTGTGTATATAGCTGGAAGGAATTTGTGGCCATGAATCCTCCGTCTCCTACAGCAGTTAAGAGAACGTGGCCTGGAGTCTGAGCACCAACCCTTCTTGGCTGGGCGGCCTTGGGCAAGTAACTCTCCTCTCTGAGCTTCTGGTTTCTCTCCATAAAGTACAAACAATCCTGTTTTTATCATCACCTTGATAGTCATTCCCTAGAAAAACGAGAAAAACGGGCTACAAATCGATAATTCTTAAATGTTGTTGTTGGGTGCCATCAAGTCGGTTCCCACTTATAGCGACCCTGTGTAAAATAGAATGAAACACTGCCAGGTCCTGTGCCATCCTCACAATCATTGTTATGCTTGAGCCCATTGTTGCAGCCACTGTGTCAATCCATCTTATTGAGGGTCTTTCTTTTTTTTCAATGACTCTATACTTTACCCAGCATGATGTCCTTCACCAGGGACTGGTCCCTTCTGATATCATGTCCATAGCAGATGAGACAAAGTCTCGCCATCCTTGCTTCTAAGGAGCATTCTGGCTGTACTTCCAAGATAGATCTGTTCGTTCTTCACCGAAACCATAATTCAAAGGCATCAATTCTTCTTCAGTCTTCCTTATTCATTGTCCAGCTTTACATGCACATGAGGTGACTGAAACCACCATGGCTTGGGTCAGGTGCACCTTAGTTCTCAAAGTGACTTCTTTGCTTTTCAACACTTGAAAGAGGTCTTTTGTGGCAGATTTGCCCAATGCAATGCATCTTTCGATTTCTTTTCTTCTTTTCCTTTTCTAATTGCCAAACCCATGGCATGTTAACACTCTCCCCTTCTTGACCTTGGGTTCTCTATTACCAGCTTTCCTGGCTCCTCTTGCTTCTTGTCCTTGCCCCTGGGCTGGTATGCCCATTTAGTCTCGTTTTGCTTTATGGGCCTGTTTAATCTTTGGCTGAAGAGTGAGTCTCAGAAGTGACTTTATTACTGAGCTAAAAGAGTGTCTGGGGGCCATACTCTTGGGGTTTCTCCAGTCTCTGTCAGATCAGTAAGTCTGGTGTTGTGTGTGTGTGTGTGATAGAATTTTACTCTACATTTTTCTCCAGCTCTGTCTGGGATCCTCTATTGTGATCACTGTAGGGGTAGTTACTGGTGGTAGCTGGGCACCACCTAATCATTGTTTGATTTCTTGACTGCTGCTTCCATGGCTGTTGATTGTGGATCCAAGTAAAATGAAACCCTTGACAACTTCAGTATTTTCTCCATTTATCATGATGTTGCTTTTTGGGCCAGTTGTGAGGATTTTCATTTTCATTACGTTGAAGTGTCATCCATACTGAAGGCTGTAGTCCTTGATCTTCATCAGTAGGTGCTTCAAGTCCTCTTCACTTTCAACAAGCAAGGTTGTATCATCTGCATAACACGGGTTGTTAATAAGTCTTCCTCCAAACCTGATGCCCTGTTCTTGTTCATATAATCCGGCTTCTTGGATTATTTGCTCAGCATACAGACTGAATAAATATGATGAAAGGATACAACCCTGACACATGTCTTTCCTGACTTTAAGCCACACAGTATCCCCTTGCTCTGTTCAATCGACAGCCTCTTGGTTTAAGTACAGGTTCCTCATCAGCACAATTAAGTGTTCTGAAATTCCCATTCTTTGGAATATTATCCATCATTAGTCCTGATGCACACAGCTGGATACTTTTGGGTAGTCAATAAAACACAGGTAAACATCTTTCTGGTATTCTCTGCTTTCAGCCAGGATCCATCTGACATCAGCAACGTCCTCTCCTGAATCTGGCTTGAATTTCTGGAAGTTCCCTATGTACTGCTGCAACCACTTTTGAACGATCTTCAGCAAAATTTTACTTGCATGTGATATTAATTATATTGTTCGATACCTTCCGCATTGTTGAATCACCTTTCTTTAAAATGGTCACGAATATGGGTCTCTTCCAGTCACTTGGCCTGGTAGCTGTCTTCTAAAGTTCTTGGCATAGACGAATGAGCACCTCCAGCGCTGCATCCATTTGTTGAAATATCTCAGTTGGTATTCCGTCAATTCCTGGAGCCTTGTCTTTTGCAAATGACTTCAATGCAGTTTGGACTTCTTCCTTCAGTACCATCGGTTCCTGATCATATGCTACCTTCTGAAATGGTTGAATGTCAACCAATTCTTTTTGGTACAATGACTCTGTCTGTGTATTCCTTCTATCTTCTGCTTTTTTGTGTGTGTGTGTGCTTTAAGTGAAAATTTACAAATCAAGTCAGTCTCTCATACAAAAATTTATATACATCTTGCGGTATACTCCTATTTATTCTCTCCCTGATGAGACAACATACTCCTCCTCTCCACCCTGTATTTCCCACATCCGTTCAGCCAGCTTCTGTCCCCCTCTGCCTTCTCATCTCCCCTCCAGACAGAAACTGCCTACATAGTCTTACGTGTGTACTTGAGTCAAGAAGCTCACTCCTCACCAGTATCATTTTCTGTCTTATAGTCCAGTCCAATCCCTGTCTGAAGAGTTGGCTTTGGGAGTGTTTCCAATCTTGGGCTAACAGAAGGTCTGGGGGCCATGACCTCCGGGGCCCTTCTAGTCTCAGTCAGACCATTAAAAAAAAAAAAAAAGACCATTAAGCCTGGTCTTTTACGAGAATGTGAGGTCTGCATCCCACTGCTCTCCTGCTCCATCAGGGATTCTCTGTTGTGTTCCATGTCAGGGCAGTCATCGGTTGTAGCCGGGTACCATCTAGTTCTTCTGGTCTCAGGCTGATGTAATCTCCGATGTATGTGGCCTTTTCTGTCTCTTGGGCTCATAATTACCTTGTGGCTTTGGTGTTCGTTCTCTTTTGCTCCAGGTGGGTTGAGGCCAATTGATGCATCTTAGATGGCCACTTGCTAGCGTTTAAGACCCCAGATGCCACTCACCAAAGTGGGATGCAGAATGTTTTCTTAATAGATTTTATTATGCCAACTGACCTAGGTGTCCCCTGAAACCATGGTCCCCAAACCCCCTCCCCTGCTACCCTGGCCTTCGAAGTGTTCAGTTTATTCAGGAAACTTCTTTGCTTTTGGTTTAGTCCAGTTGTGCTGACCTCTCCTGTATTGTGTGTTGTCTTTCCCTTCACCTAAAATAGTTCTTGTCTACTGCCTAATTAGTGAAAACCCCTCTCCTTTCCTCCCTCCCCGCTCCCCACTCTCCTAACCACAAAGAATATTTTCTTCTCTGTTTAAACTATTTCTTGAGTTCTTACCATAGTGGTCTCAAACAATATTTGTCCTTTTGCAACTGACTGGTTTCACTCAGTATAATGCCTTCCAGATTCCCCCATGTTATGAGATTTTTCATGGATTCATCATTGTTCTTTATCTTTGTATAGTATTCCATTGTGTGACTATACCATAATTTATCCATTCATCCATTGATGGGCACCGTGGTTGCTTCCATCTTTTTGCTATTGTAAACAGTGCTGCAACGAACATGAGTGTGCATATATCTGTTCGTGTAAAGGCTCTCATTTCTCTAGGATTTATTCCAAGGAATGGAATTGCCGGATGGTGTGGTAGTTCTATTTTTAGCTTTTTAAGGAAGCGCCAAATCGATTTCCAAAGTGAGTGTACCATTTTACATTCCCACCAGCAGTGTATAAGTGTTTCAGTCTCTCCACAACCTCTCTTACACCTATTATTTTGTGTTTTTTGGATTAATGCCACCCTTGTTGGAGTGAGATGAAATCTTATTGTAGTTATGATTTGCATTTCTCTAATGCCTAATGATTGTAAGCATTTCTTCATGTATCTGTTAGCTACCTGAATGTCTTCTTTAATAAAGAGCCTGTTCGTATCCTTTGCCCATTTTTTAATTGGGTTATTTGTCTTTTTGTTGTTGAGTTTTTGCAGTATCGTGTAGATTTTAGAGATCAGACGCTGATCGGATATATCATAGCTAAAAACTTTTTCCCAGTCCGTAGGTAATCTTTTTACCCTTTTGGTGAAGTCTTTGGATGAGCATAGGCGTTTGATTTTTAGGCGCTCCCAGTTATCTAGTTTCTCTTCTGGTGTTGGTACATTGTTAGTAAGGTTTTGTATACTGTTTATGCCATGTTGTTAGGGCTCCTGGCATTGTCCCTATATTTTCCTCCATGATCTTTATCGTTTTAGATTTTATATTTAGGTCTTTGATCCATTTTGAGTTAGTTTTTGTGCACGGTGTGAGGTATGGGTCTTGTTTCATTTTTTTGCAGATGGATATCCGGTTATGCCAGCAACATTTGTTAAGGAGATTGTCTTTTCCCAATTTAACAGACTTTGGGCCTTTGTCAAATATCAACTGTTCATATGTGGATGGATTTATGTCTGGATTCTCAATTCTGTCCCATCGATCTATGTATCTGTTGTTGTACCAGTACCAGGCTGTTTTGACTACTGCAGTGGTATAATATGTTCTAAAATCAGGTAGTGTGAGGCATCCCACTTTGTTCTTCTTTTTCAGTAATGCTTTACTTATTGGGGGCCTCTTTCCCTTCCATATGAAGTTGGTGATTTGCTTCTCCATCTCAATAAAAAATGTCATTGGAATTTGGATCGAAAGTGCATTGTATCTATATATCACTTTTGGTAGAATAGACATTGTTACAATGTGGAGTCGTCCTATCCATTAGCAAGATATGTTTTTCCGCTTATGTAGGTCTTTTTTGGTTTCTTGCAGTAGCGCCTTGTAGTTTTCTTGGTATAGGTCTTTCACGTCTCTGGTTAGATTTATTCCTAAGTATTTTAGCTTCTTGGGGGCTACTATAAATGCTATTGATTTGGTGATTTCCTCTTCGATGTTCTCTTCGTTGGTGTAGAGGAATCCAACTGATGTTTGTATGTTTATCCTGTATCCTGTTATTCTGCTCTTCTATTAGTTTCAGTAGTTTTCCTGAGGAATCTTTAGGGCTTTCTGTGTATAAGATCATGTTATCTGCAAAAAGAGATACTTTTACTTCTTCCTTACCAATCTGGATGCCTTTTATTTCTTTATCTAGCCTAATTGCTCTGTCTAGGACAACAAGCACAATGTCGAATAAGAGCAGTGATAAAGGGCCTCCTTCTCTGGTTCCTCTTCTCAAGGGTAGTGCTTTCAGACTCTCTCCATTTAGGGCGATGTTGGCTGTTGGCTTTGTATAAAAGCCTTTTATTGTGTTGAGGAATTTTCCTTCTATTCTTTTTTTGCTGAGAGTTTTTATCATGAATGGGTGTTGGGCTTTGTCAAATGCCTTGTCTGCATCAATTGATAAGATCATGTGGTTCTTGTCTTGTTTTATTTATATCGTGCATTACATTGATTATTTTTCTAATGTTGAACCATCCCTGCATACCTGGTATGAATCCCACTTAGTCATGGTGAATTATTTTTTTGGTAGGTTGTTGAGTTCTATTGGCTAGAATTTTGTTGAGGATTTTTGCATCTAAGTTCATGAGGGATATAGGTCTGCAATCTTCTTTTTTTGTGGTGTCTTTACCTTGTTTTGGTATCAGGGATATGCTGGTTTCATAGAATGAGTTTGGGAGTATTCCATCCTTTTCTATGCTCTGAAATACCTTTAGTAGTAGTGGTGTTAACTCTTCTCTGAAAGTTTGGTGGAACTCTCCAGTGAAGCCGACTGGGCCAGGACCTTTTTTGGTTGGGAGTTTTTTAATTACCTTTTCAATCTCTTCTTTTGTTATGGGTCTATTTAGTTGTTCTACCTCTGTTTGTGTTAGGTTAGGTAGGTAGTGTGTTTCTAGAAATTCATCCATTTCTTCTAGGTTTTCAAATTTGTTAGAGTACAATTTTTCATAGTTACCTGATATGATTCTTTTCTTTTCAGTTGGGTCTGTTGTAATATCTCCCATCTCATTTCTTATTCAGGTTATTTGCTTCCTCTCCTGTTTTTTCTTTGTCATTTGGCCAACGCATTATCAATTTTGTTAATTTTTTCATAGAATCAGCTTTTGGTCTTGTTAACTCTTTCAGTTGTTTTTCTGTTCTCTATTTCATTTAATTCTACTCTTATGTTTATTGTTTGCTTTCTTCTGGTGCCTGAGGGTTCCTTTTGTGGCTCTCTTTCTATTTGTTCAAGTTGTAGGGATAATTCTTTGATTTTGGCCCTTTCTTCTTTTTGGATGTTTGCATTTATTGACATAAATTGACCTCTGAGCACTGGTTTAGCTGTGTCCCAAAGGTTCTGATAGGAAGTGTTTCCATTCTCATTGGATTGTATGAATTTCTTTATTCCATCCTTAATTTCTTCTGTAACCCAGTCATTTTTGAGCAGGGTGTTGTTTAATTTCCAAGTGTTTGATTTCTTTTCCCTGCTTTTTCTGTTATTGATTTCTACTTTTATGGCCTTACGGTCAGAGAAGATGCTTTGTAATACTTCGGTGTTTTGGATTCTGTTAAGACTTGCTTTATGACCTAATATGTGGTCTATTCTAGAGAATGTTCCATGTACACTGGAAAAGAAAGTATACTTTGTTGCTGTTGGGTGGAGTGTTCTGTATATGTCTATGAGGTCAAGTTGGTTCATTGTGGCATTTAGATCTTCCGTGTCTTTATTGAGCTTCTTTCTGGATGTCCTGTCCTTCACTGAAAGTGGTATGTTGAAGTCTCCTACTATTATTGTGGAGCTGTCTATCTCGCTTTTCAACGCTGTCAGAGTTCGTTTTATGTATCTTATAGCCCTGTCATTGGATGTGTAAATATTTAATATAGTTATATCCTCCTGGTATGTTGTCCCTTTAATCATTATATAGTGTCCTTCCTTATCCTTTGTGGTGGATTTAACTTTAAAGCCTATTTTGTCAGAAATTAATATTGCCACTTCTGCTCTTTTTTGATTGTTGTTTGCTGGTTAACTTTTTTTCCATCCTTTGAGTTTTAGTTTCTTTGTGTCTTTAAGTCTAAGGTGTGTCTCTTGTAGGCAGCATATAGACAGATCGTGTTTTTTAATCCATTCTGCCACTCTCTGTCTCTTTATTGGTGCATTTAGTCCATTTACATTCAGCTAATTATGGATAGGTACGAGTTTAGTGCTGTCATTTTGATGTCTTTTTTTGTGTGTTGTTGACGGTTTCTTTTTCCCACTTAATATTTTGTGCTGAGTAGTTTATATATTGTCTTTTCCTCTTATTCGTTGTTAATGATTTTGTTTTTGCTGAGTCTTTATTTTTTTCTTGTATTTTATTTTGATGGGTAGACTCGTTAGTCCCCTTTGTGGTTACCTTAATATTTTTTTTAATATTTACCCCTATTTTTCTAAGTTTAAACCTAAGTTTCATTTCTTTATATCGCCTTATCTTCCTCTCCATATGAAAGATCTATGACTACATTTCTTAGTTCCTCTTTATTTTTTTTTTATTGTTGTTACCTTTTACATAATGACATTGCTGTTTCCCTGTTTTGAAGAAACCAGCACCAGAAGTGTGTCCTTTGGACCTGGGTCCCTGCACCTGAGAAGCTCCTT
The DNA here is from genome assembly GCF_030014295.1 of Loxodonta africana. Classification (NCBI taxonomy): domain Eukaryota; kingdom Metazoa; phylum Chordata; class Mammalia; order Proboscidea; family Elephantidae; genus Loxodonta; species Loxodonta africana. Next base: position 11,969,500 of record NC_087344.1, read on the forward strand.
GACCATGGCAAGACTGAGGACAAGGACCTTCTTCCAGAGCCAACAGAGAATGAAAGCCTCCCTTGGAGCTGACACCTTGAATTTGGACTTTTAGCCTACTTTACTGTGAGGAAATAAATTTCTCTTTGTTAAAGTCACCCACTTGTGGTATTTCTGTTATAGCAGCACTAGATGATTAAGACAAGGGATATCATTGCTGACATCAGATGGATTCTGTTTGAAAGCAGAGAATACCAGAAATGTGTTCACCTGTGTTTTATTAGCTATGCAAAGGCATTCAGCTGTGTGGATCATAACAACTTATGGATAATACTGTGGAGAACGGAAATTCCAGAACACTTAATTGTGCTCGTAAGGAGTCTGTACAAGGATCAAGAGTTGTTCGAACAGAACAAGGGGATGCTGCATGGTTTAAAGTCAGGAAAGGTGTGCATCAGGGTTGTATCCTTTCACCATACCTATTCAATCTGTATGCTGAGCAAATAATTGGAGAAGCTGGACTATAGGAAGAAGAATGGGGCGTTAGGATTGGAGGAAGGCTCATTAACCAGCTGCGTTATGCAGATGACACAACCTTGCTTGCTGAAAGTGAAGAGGACTTGAAGCACTTAGTGATGAAGATCAAAGACCACAGCCTTCAGTATGGATTACACCTCAACATAAAGAAAACAAAAATCGTCACACCTAGACCAATAAGCAACGTCATGATAAACGGAGAAGATTGAAGTTGTCAAGGGTTTCATTTTCCGTGGCCAGCTGAGGGCGCCCTACCCAGGTTGCTCCCCTCTGCCCACCCCCCCCCCCCCCGCCCATGGCCCAAGTGCGTCCTGTGGGCAGAGGGCACCTCCGGGCCGTCTTCCTGCCCACTCAGTTCCCAAATGCCGGCTCTCCCCTATAGCTGCAGTGACAGTCTCGGGAGAGTTCGTTCTAAGGCGGCACAGGTTGTGGCCGGGACGATCCTGCCATCATTGCCAGCTTTGGGTTCCATAGCCAAATCCCATCCCGGGCCCAGGCAGCTAGAGCTTCTGGGGATGATACAAAAGCGACCGCCAGGTGGCGCCCGACAAGTGGCACGACCTGGACGGACCTGGACCCCAGAGGCGGGCCTCGCCCGTGTCTCCCTCGACCTTGCATCCGCCCGCAGTAGTGGAGGAGGAGGGTGTCATGCTGGGACTGAGCCACCTTCCTCGGGCCTCCCTGGCTGGCCTAGGTCATCTCTGGCCTCGGCAAGGGAACACAGAAATAATTTCTGGAAGGTCCCCCTGATGACCAGGCCCCTGCCACATGAGACTGTGGCCTGGTGGGGGCGCACACCACGGGCTTCCCAGCTCAGTTTCCACTTCCGGAGGAGGACTTAAAAAAATTTCAAGAATCTCATGTGGCTACCTAGCCCCTGGCAAGAGGGACTGAGAAACATTTTCAGAAGACACATGCCATTAATGGAGCCCACATGGACTGTGGCTGGGCCAGAGCCCCCTTCCTGGGCATGTCTGGATGACTAGGACTGGTATTTTACCCTAGAGGGAGACAGAAAATTTTATAGGGGTCGCATCCAGCAACTGGGCCCCATGGAGGTCATGACAGGAGTGGGGAGCCCTCCTAAGGTGTGTTACTGAACCCAGGCCAGAGGCCTCCTCCAAAGAAGGCTTGAAAACTTTTTCAGGAGGCATATGTCATGACTGTTGCCAACTCAGAATCATGGCTGTGTTCGGGATGCCCTTTCTTGGCTCACTTCCTGCTCCTGACCAGTCCCCACAAAGGTGGGGGGCTTAAGCATCCTCTCAGGGAGCATCGCCAGAGACAGAGCCCTAAGCAGGACTGCAGCCTCCATGGCTGGCCTGGCCGGTCCTGGCATTCACAGGGAACTTAGAGATGTTTTCAGGGAGCCCATCCAATGCCCAGGCCCTAAGCAGGTCATCGGGTGCACCTGGGGCACCTTTCCAAGTTTCCCTGGTTGGCCCAGGGCCTAAGTCCCCTAAGAGGGGCCTAAGAGAACATTCGGGAGCCACATCCTCAATCTGGTCTCACACAGGGCCATGGAGTCTCCATGAACATTCCTCTCTGGCCTGGACCAGTCCCAGCCTAGTGAGAGGGAGTTAGAAATTTTTTCCAGAAGCTCTCTTAAAGACTGGCACCCAAACAGGACCAACACTGGCCCCAGTCCCTGCATACCAAGCTCCCTGCTGGTTGGGCTGGTGTCCCCGCCCAGGGTAAAAGGATACGATGATGAGGGCACAAGAGGGAATTGGCCGAGCTGTGGGCACACTACCCAAACCACACTGGCCCATCCAGTCTGGTCTACCCCACTGGAGGGGATTAGAAACCTTCTTGGTGGGTAACTTCTAAGAGCGGGGCACCTTCCCTGGACCTCCCTGGCCAGCCCTGGCCTGTCCACGCCATGAGAGGGGGACTTAGAAATACTTTAGGGGCTCCTCCTAAGACTAGATCCAATGAGGTACTACCTCCTGCCTGGACCTCATCTATGGCTGCCTAGTTCTCCCACCTGGAAGGAGACTTGGAAATATTTTCAAGAGGTGCACCCATCGAACAGGCCCCACATAGGACCAAGGCTGGGCTGGGGCAGCCTACATGGGCTTCTGAGTTCTGCTCAGACTGGTCCTGGCCTCTGGAGGGAGTCTTAGCAAACTCCTTGGGGAGGCTTTCTTACACATGTGGAATCAAGGCCCTGCCTGGGGTGCCTTCCTCAGGCCTCTCTGAGTGACCAAGTCTGGACCCTACCACCAGAAGGGGACTTAGAAATGTTTTTGAGAGGTGCCTACTAAGACCAAGCCTCTCCTGGGGCCATGGCCTGGGCAGGACACCTTCCCCAGACCTCACTGGCTGGTTCAGGCTGGTTCTTTCCTTGAAGGCAGAGTTATAAAAACTTGGGGGAGGCACATCCAGTGGCATAGTTTCACCACAGCCAGGCCTTTCTTGCCGGCCCAGGCCTGTGCTCCCCTCTGAAACATTTTTGGGAGGTTCGTCCTACAAGTGGATCCACATGTGTTGTTGCTAGACCCAGAGCACCTTGCCCTGGACTCCTTTTCTGGCCTGGGCTGGTCCCAGACTAGGAGTAGGACTTGTGATAGTTTTCAAGGGACCCCTGCCATGACCAGGCCCTACATGGGACAGCAGGAATGGTGTGGGAGGCCTCCCGGACCCTCCCTGGCTGGCCCATGCTGGTCCCTGCCACAGGAGTGGGACTTAGAAACATTTTCAGGGGGTGTGTTCTATGACAGGCCCATGCTGTGAATAGGCTGAGGGCACCCTCTTTGTACAGCCTCTATGTACACGTCAGCTGGTCTCAGCCTCTATGGAGGAGCATAGAAACTTTTCAGAGGCACTCCCAATGACTAGGACCCACAAGTGACAGTATCTGGGCCCATGGTACCCTCCACAGCCTTGCTTGTCTGGCCCCAGATGGTACCCCTCCAAAGGGGAGGACTTGAGTACATTTTAAGCAGGCACATGCAACAGCCAGGCCCAAGGTGAGGCTCACCACCTGGCGCCATCCAATGCCACCACCAGAAGGGTTCTTTTATGCAATTGAGTGGGCACCTCCTATGACCTGGGCCAAATACAAGATGGTTGATAGGCTGGGGCCCCTTTTCCCCAGACATCACTGGTCAGCCCCCTGGCTTCCTCCTCTGGATGGAGACTTTGTAAAGTGTTTGGGAGGTGCATCAAGCAACCAGGACACGCTCAGGACTGAGACTAGTCTGGGGCTCCCTCCTTTGGCCTGTGGGCCTCATGGATGGTTCCTCTCTTTAGGGGAAGACTTAGAAAAAATTTTCGAGAGGTACATGTGGCAACCGGGCCCACATGTAACTACAACCAGGCCCCGGGTGCCCTCCTCAGGCTGAGCCTTCCTAGCTGAGCCAGGCTCTTGCCTTGCTTGTCCTTCTGTCAGGGCATTTAGAAATATTGTCTGGAGGCACATATGACAATCAGGACCATGTGGGTGCCCTCTGCTGATCCCCCTGTTTGGCCCGGCCAAGTCCCAACCACTGGAATTGAAATTAGAAACCTTTTCAGGTAGAGCCACCAACAACTGGGTCCATGTAGGATCGCAGGCCAGCCAGCATCACCCTCCCCAGGCCTCCTTGTTTGCTGGGTCCAGTCCCCCTCACTGGCCAAACCCAAACCAAACCCATCACCATCAAGTCAGTGCTGACCGTGTAGGACAGAGTAGAGCTGCCCCACAGTGTTTCCAAGTCTGTAATCTTTACAGAAGCAGACTGCCATATCTTTATCCCACGGAGTGGCTGAGTGCTTAACCACTGTGCCACCAGGGCTCCTCCCCTCAGTTGAGGGGGACATAAAAATATTTTAGGAGACACATCCTAAAACAGGGGCACATATGGGGCCACGGGAGGGCCTGAGGAGCATTCCACGAGCCTCCCTATCTAGTTCAGACCACTCCCAGCAGCTAGAGTTAGAAAAAATTTCAGGAGACTGTCTCCATGGCTAGCCAGGGCCAGTGCAGCCCCACTGGACAAGGAGTTAGAAATAGTTTCAGCATGCACATCGACTGAGCCATGCCAGGCCACAGCTGTGTCTAGGTCACCTCCTCAGCCTTCACTGCCCAGTTGTTATGGATTGAATTGTGTCCCTCATAAATATATGCTGCAAATCCTAACCCCTATACTTGTGGTTCTAACCTACCAGCCACCCCAAGGGAGAAAGATGTGGCAGTCTGCTTCTGTAAAGATTTACTGCCTTGGAAACCCTATGGGGCAGTTCTACTATGTACTGTAGGGTTGTTATAGTTGGACTCTACTCAACAGCAGTGGGTTTGGTTTTGGGGGGCATACCTGTGGTTATAATCCCATTTGGGAATGGGCTTTCTTTTTTATGTTAGTGAGGCAGTATTAGCGTAGGATGTTTCTTGAATCAATCTCTTTTGAGATATGAAAATTGCAGATCAGGCACAGAAGACACAAGCAGAGATGGGAGAAGATAGACGTCATACCACATGAAGATCACCAAGGAACCAAGGAACAGAGCTGAAAAGAGACAAGGACCTTCTCCCAGAGCCAACAGAGAGAAAGCCTTCCCCTAGAGACTGTGCCCTAAATTCAGAACAACTTCATTTTTTTTTTTTTTTTTTTTAGGGTCTCTATGAGTTGGAACAAACTTGATGGCACCTAACAACAACAAGCCTCCTAAACTGTGAGAAAACAAAATTCTGTTGTTGAAGCCATCCAGTTGTGGTATTTCTGTTATAGCAGCACTAGATAACTAGACACCAGCTGTTGATGGTTAAGATTGTGTGTCAACTTGGCTGGGCCGTGATTCTCAGTGTTTATCTGTAATCAATGACTGAATCTGGTATGAGTAGCCAATCAGTTGAAAGAGAGTTTCCTTGGGGGTGTGGCCTGCACTCAAATATAAGCAAACATGCTGGCTTTTTTTGCTCTTTCTGGATCTTGTGCTGCCTCCTGTTCGTCTGACCTCCAACTCTTGGGACTTGAGCTATCAGCTTATCTGCAGATCTTGAAATGTGTAGATCTTCACAGCCTGAAAGCAGGAGCCCTGCTCTCTGACCTGCACTTGCGGCTACACAAATTGAGAGAAGCCTCTATCCTGATACACAGACTTGGGGGGTTTCAGCTTCTACAATTGCGAGAGCTGTTTCCTTGATATAAATCTCTCTATATATATTTATACACTTTACTGGTTTTGCTGCTCTAGAGAACCCAGCCTAAGACACCAGCCCAGGGCAATCTTTGCTTTACTAGAGGGGAACTTAGAAATGTTTTTAAGGGGCATCTCTGATACCAGGCCCCACGTGGTGCAGCAGATGGGTACAGGGAGCTCTCTTTGGGCCTAACTAGCTGGTCCAGCTGGTCCAACCCTCAAAAGAGATTTAGATAAAATTTCAGGAGCCCCATCAGGCAATAGGGCCCCTTGCAGGACTGTAGTAGAGGGTCTTTGGAACATTTTTCAGGTGGTGCTTCCAAAGACTGCCCCCTGTGCAGACCCCAGCTAGGTGGCTGCCCACTCAGGAGAGAGACTTAGAAAATATTTCAGGTGCATCTGGTGACTGAGCCCCACATGGGACCTTCGGGGTCTGGGGACTATCTGTCCTGGGAGGTCCTGTTCCAAACTGGGACTTTGTAAATTTCCAGGAGGTACATCCAAACACTGGTCTGCATGTGGGCTACAGATGGAGCCACCTGAGTCTCCATAAGCCTTCAAGGGCTGGCACAAGCCTGCACCCACTGGTGGTGAACTCAGTTCCTTCTGACTCTAAGCCTCAAGCTTAATCCCAACATCTCCTTCCTTCATAACAGACCCCAGAACACATCAGAAGCCCTGGAAGTGCCAGACTCTCTGCCTCTGCCTCCTGGGGTCTGTAGCTCCAGCCCACCGGTCCAAGGCTTCCCTTTGAGACTTGCCTCTGATACGATGTGCTCCACCAGGACCTCCCAGATTCCTCACCCTCAGGGCTCAGCCCCCAAAGCCAGGTCAGGGGGAACCCAGGGTGTGTCAGGTTCTCTGGGCTGTAGGCCCAGTACAGGCCCACCTTCTGTGGCTTCTCCAGGTAGCTGTGCCAGGGTCTGAGTGGACAGCAGAGGAGGAAGTAGCAGACAGGGAAATGAGTGGTAGGCAGGGCATGAGCAGAGTGTGAGCGTCTGGTACGAGGATTCAAGCCACCCAGAAGCCGCCCAGCATACCTTGGGCTGGGTCAGCTAGGCTTTGCTGACTTTTCTGGGTCTACCCCCCTCATTTATCCCCAAACACCACACTCAGTCACACCTCAACCTGGGTCTTGGTGGTGGCATTTTAGTGGCTTTCATTGTTGGCAGCAAACAAGGAGAGGAAAAAGGGGAAAGTCTCCCGGATCTCTGGTGGAAGGGAGTCAGGCTCAGAAGGGGGCATTCTAGCAGGTCTAGATATCCTCATCCCATTGAACCAAGGAGAGGGGTGCAGCTTTCCATGGGCTGCAGCGAGATGGTGGCGGGGTCCAGCAAGGAGGACATGGTTCGGCTTGCAGGTCCTGGGACACAAGGGAAGAGGAAGAGTAAGGGGATGCAGACCTTCTGCCTCACCCCACCGTGCTTTCTGCCCTAGAACCCTCAAATCGGTCCATGGAGCTTCACCCCCAGACCCTTAAGTTGCCCCCCAGGGCCGGGATACCACCTCCAAATCCCTCAGTGTCTGGCCAGCACCCTCACACCCTCAAGTCCCAAACCTGGGAAACTTGAACCTACCCCATGGGTGATGGACACAACCGCAGACCCTCATATTATGCTCCCAGAACTGGACACACCCTAGATTCCCAAATCTTGTTCTTGATCCTCAACCCCTTTCCCAAACCCTCAAAACCTTTTGCTAGTTTGCTGGACTCACTTCAGACCCTGAAGCCCTGAACTTGGATCTAAACACCACCCAAGACCCTCAAGTTCTGTTCTGGGTCCTGGCCAACATTCCCACACCTCACACACCATTCCAGCTTCCGCCCCAGGCAGGCTCCCACCCGTGTTCGGTGTCCACTGGAGCCTGAAGGCGCGGTCCCGAGCCTGACTGGCCGCCAGGGTGGTCTCCTACAGGTGAGTGATGGTGAAGGTAGAGAACAGGTCCTGCGGGCAGTGGATGGGCCAGCTGAGTGGGGGCAAAGCAGGGTTTCACCTCTCGTCTTCTTTCTAGTCTCCTTCGCACCTGTGCTCACCCAAGTCCAAGGTCACAGGGGAGCTCAGGTTTCGGTCTGTATCCTTCCCCACTGCGAACTGGTAGTCCAAGTGCAGCAGCAGCATCATCCCTGGATCCCAGCGGGCCTGCGTGACAGGTGCGCTGCGGGCGGCAGCTCCTGGCTCAGCGCGGAGAGCTGCGGACAAGGATAGGGAGGGGCTCAGCTAGGGAGAGGCGGGGCTCAGCCGGGGAGGGGCAGGCTTACCGTAGTCAGGGGCGGGGCTGAGCTGAGGGGCGGGGCAGAGTTGAACCTGGGCTGGTGAGTGGGCGAGAGGGAGGGAATTGAAGTGGCATGGGGCGGGGCCAACGGAAGAAGGCGGTAAAGGGGCGTGAGCCCGACTGGGTAAGACCCAGTCAAGGTAGGATAGGGCTGGGCCGGGACCGCCCTGGGGGCGGGGCTGAGCTGAGAGGGCAGGGCTAAGACAAGGGGGCGGGGTTAGTTTATGGCTCCCCCCGCCCCGCCCAGCGACCAGCTAGAGGCCGACAAGATGGTCCCAGACTGAGCCTAGGAAAGCCTGCACCCAGTCCGCGGGCTTAATTCCGGTCCTACCTATCTGTGGATCCCGCTGCCCCTCACCTGCGTGAGCGGGGAGACCCTCAAGCGATAGGGGGTGCCATCTCCCAGGACCAGTCCTGTCTGTGAGGCCAAAACCGCCTTTTCTGCCAGCAGCCGGTGACTGGTGGATGCCCGGGACGTGCCCAGCCGCACGAAGCGGTGCCCTCGCACCCACAGCCCCGGCCCCTCCAGGTCCAGCCGGCCTTCTGCAGCTGGTTCCCTACTCTATGTGCATCTCCTCTCAGCAGCCTTCGGTGCATCTGGGGGAGAGCAGCCAGGAGACAGGGAGGGTCCAGTGGGTGTCCCTGGGCCGAAAATTGTGAAAAGACTCAAGGGAGAGCCTGTTCTTGTTGTTAGGTGCTATCGAGTCGGTTCCGACTCACAGCGACCCTATGCACAACAGAACGAAACACTGCCGGGTCCTGTGCCATCCTTACAATTGTTGTTATGCTTGAGCTCATTCTTGCAGCCACTGTGTCAATCCACCTCATTGAGGGTCTTCCTCTTTTCCACCGACCCGGTACTTTGCCATGCATAATGCCCCTGATCCCTCCTGACAACATGCCCAAAGTATGTAAGACGCAGTCTCACCATCCTTGCCTCTGAGGAGCATTCTGGTTGTACTTCTTCCAAGATAGATTTGTTTGTTCTTTTGGCAGTCCACGGTATATTCAATATTCTTCACCAACACCACAATTCAAAAGCCTCAATTCTTCAGTCCTCCTTATTCATTGTCCAGCTTTCACATGCATATGATGCAACCGAAAATACCATGGCTTGGATCGGGAGCACCTTAGTCTTCAGGGTGACATCTTTGCTCTTCAACACTTTAAAGGGGTCTTTTGCAGCAGATTTACCCAATGCAATGGATCTTTTGATTTCTGGACTGCTGCTTCCATGGCTGTTGTTTGTGGATCCAAGTAAAATAAAATCCTTGACAGCTTCAATCTTTTTTCCTTTTATCATGATGTTGTTCATTCGTCCAGTTGTGAGGATTTTTGTTTTCTTTATGTTGAGGTATAATCCATACTGAAGGCTGTGGTCTTTGATCTTCATCACTAAGTGCTTCAAGTCCTCTTCACTTTCAGCAAGCAAGGTTGTGTCATCTGCATAACTCAGGTTGTTAATGAGTCTTCCTCCAATCCTGATGCCCCAGTTCTTCTTCATATAGTCCAGCTTCTTGTATTATTTGCTCAGCATACAGACTGAATAGGTATGGTGAAAGAATACAACCCTGATGCACACCTTTCCGGACTTTAAACCAATCAGTGTCCCCTTGTTCTGTCCGGACAACTGCCTCTTGATCTACGTAAAGATTCCTCGTGAGCAAATTAAGTGTTCTGGAATTCCCATTCTTTGCAAAGTTATCCATAATTTGTTATGATCCACACAGTTGAATGCCTTTGCATAGTCAATAAAACACAGGTAAACATCCTTCTGGTATTCTCTGCTTTCAGCCAGGATCCATCTGACATCAGCAATGATATCCCTGGTTCCACGTCCTCTTCTGAAACCAGCCTGAATTTCTGGCAGTTCCCTGTCGATATACTGCTGCAGCCATTTTTGAATGATCTTGAGCAAAATTTTGCTTGCATGTGATATTAATGATATTGTTCTATAATTTCCACATTTGGTTGGATCACCTTTCTTGGGAATAGGCATAAATATGGATCTCTTCCAGTCAGTTGGCCAGGAAGCTGTCTTCCATATTTCTTGGCATAGACGAGTGAGCACCTCCAGCACTGCATCTGTTTGTTGAAACATCTCAATTGATATTCTATCAATTCCTGGAGCCCTGTTTTCACCAGTGCCCTCAGTGCAGTCTAGACTTCTTTCTTCAGTACCGTCGGTTCCTGATCATATGCTACCTCTTGAAAAGGTTGAACATCAACTAATTCTTTTTGGTATAATGACTCTGTGTATTCTTTCCATTTTCTTTTGATGCTTCCTGCTTTGTTTAATATTTTCCCCATAGAATCCTTCATTATTGCAACTCGAGGCTTGAATTCTTTCTTCAGTTCTTTCAGCTTGAGAAACGCCGAGCATGTTCTTCCCTTTTGGTTTTCCATCTCCAGCTCTTTGCACATGTCATTATAATACTTTACTTTGTCTTCTCGAGAGGCCCTTTGAAATCTTCTGTTCAGTTCTTTTACTTCATCAATTCTTCCTTTTGCTTTAGCTGCTCGACGCTCAAGAGCAAGTTTCAGAGTCTCCTCTGACATCCGTCTTGGTCTTTTCTTTCCTCCCTGTCTTTTCAATGACCGCTTGCTTTTCTTCATGTATGATGTCCTTCCACAACTCGCCTGATCTTTGGTCACTGGTATTCAATGCTTCAAATCTATTCTTCAGATGGTCTCTAAATTCAGGTGGGATCTACTCAAAGTCATATTTTGGCTTGGGAGAGCCTAGGTTAAGAGAAATTAAAGGCCAGGGAAAACAGATGAGGAAGGTGACGGTCTGGTAGGGAACCCCAGCAGGAGAAGGAAAGCAACCACCTAACAGGACAGCCTGGATTGGGCTAGTCATGGCCTGCAGAGTGGCCCTGGGTAGGGGTTGGGTAAAAGCGTGAAAGACAAGTCTTGAATAGGAATGGGGTCTCAGCTTAGTGAGGACTACAAACCATGGGGCACACCTAGCAGAGAACTGTGACAGAAACAGGCTTCTAGGTCCAGCAGGGGCTGGGAACTGGTTGAAGGCCTGTGGGGAAGACCCTAGCTTAGACCAGGCTTGGAACCACTCACTGCGAGCTCCAGGGAGCCATCACTCAGGCTGCTGCCCCCCTGGGGGTCAGTCAGCACTGTCAGCTGCATGTTTCCATCCTGGGGGGTGAGAGGTTGGAGTGAGGGGCAGTGCTGCAAACCGGCCCCGGTGGATGGACACAAACAGGTCCCAGAGAGGGTGGTAGCAACTGCCGAGAACACTTGGGAGATGCTAAGGATGAGGTTGATTCCCTCTTTGGAGAAGAGTATCAGGAAGAGGTGGGGGGCAGGCTGAGGCTGGGGATGAGGGATAAGGAGCACCGTGATGTATATGCAGCTGTTGACCGGGTGGTAGTTTCCTGCCACTGGCTCAAATTCCAGGTGGGTCAATAATCCTGCCTGGGGAGGATGTGGTTGGGTCAGGCCTGCATCTGTCTCCCCTCCCCCTGCTCACCTACTCCTCACTCCTCTCTCAGCCTCTCCCTCCCACACTCATATGATCGGCAAATGCCCCCACCACTCCTAGACCCCAATACACCACAGACCACTCCATGCCCTCAGTGTCCCCAGCCACCTCACCTCCTCTCCAGGATCTTCTGGCCGTTGCTGTTTGTGTAGAAGCATCTATCTGTCTCCAGTGTGTGTCAAAGCGACTGATGACCTCCTTCCGCCGGCCGTCACTGCACCTGATGGGAACACAGGGCTGTGAGCCTCTCCTAAAGCCCACTCTAGCTTTGCTCTCCCCCATCTCAGTCAGGACTGTCACCACACAGGTACTGGCCCCACTGTCCACTCCAGCTCCAGATGCCTCTGTCCGGGGTACAGGCGAACCACCTGGGAATACCAGGCTGAGAAGTTCTGGTGTACCTCCTGCACCAAAGCTGCCTGCAGGCATGTGGGGGGTGGAGGACAGGTGTGAACACACACCTGAGCAGAGGTGAGCTCCGCAAATGTCCACCCCTGCTGTGAAGCCCAGAAGGACCTACATCAGTGTCAACCCCTGTAACGGACAGCATAGGAAACCCGCACACCTCCCCTACCTGCCTACTTATGGCTACATAATTTTTTTTTAATGCAGCATACATGCTTGTTGACCACCATTGCCCCCATCTCCCCTTCTCTCATAGTAATAAGAGACTACCTTGGCACATGGCTACATGGAGTAGACTATATCTTCCAGGATCCCTGAAGCTATGAATAGCTGTGTGACCAGTCTGCCCAATGGAATGTGACCAACGTATACGAACAGCTCTCCTTGATCCTTTTCCTCTCCCACTGGCTCAAATGCAACCGTGATGGCTAGAGCTTGAGCAGCCATCTTGACTCATGAGGAGAAAGCTGAATGTTGAAGAAGGCAGAGGAACAAAATAGAAGGGGCCTGGATGATTGTGGAGATACCTCACTTGGCTTAGACTGCTCAGCCAGACTTTATGTTAGAGGAAAAGAACAGTTAATTTGAATAACTCTGTTATAATAGGTAAAACTATAATATAGTGACCCAGGTTTGTAGATGCCCACCTCGAGGGGAGGTGAGGAAATGTTGACCACAGGCCCCAGGAAACCCCCATACACTTGAGGAGTAAGCTGTCTTTCCAGCCAGATGCACCCTCAGGTATGTACAGTTAAGTGAGACTTGTCCAAATGTGAACTCTCAAATACCCACCTCAGATATGAACCCTCATATCACATATCCTTGGGGAACTCCAAACAGCTGCAACTGGCCCTCCCATTTGCAGACCAAGTGGGCACACCCTACTCTCAATTTCCAAAGCTAAGTATAATGCTGACACCCACAGCAGGTGCAAGTGCCTCCAGCATGCTCTTCCTCAGGCACACACAGACACAAAGACAAGACCATGAGAGGACCTTCAAATATTACCCTCAGTTCTTTGCCGCTTTATCTGATAGAGATATGAATCCTTCCCCCGACCTTACTCTGCCACATACAAATGGTTTACCCTCCTCCCAGGCTTAATCACACTCCACACCTAATTGCAGTGCTCCCCCTCACCCCCCCACCCCCACCTGCCCACTCATCATTCCTGGCCACAGACTTTCACCAGCCAAGTCTCAGCCCAGTGTCTCACAGGCAGTGGTTCTAGTTGGTTGGGTCTGAAGATGTAGGCACCTGAGACCTGGGAGCTTACAGTGTTGCCTGGACTGTCATTAGTATATGAGGCCGAGGAGGCAAGAGTCAGGTAAGGTGCCCCAGGGTTCCTTTCCCTGGCCTGGTGATCCTCCCTCACCAGAAGAAGGCCTGGAGAAAGGGCCACAGGATGTTCTGGTCCAGGTTCTCAATCTCTACTAAGAGCCCTGCATCAGGGTTGAGCGAAGCCCAGATGTGCTGGGCAGAGAAGGTGGACAGATGTTAATGACCATCACCTCAGCCAAGAGCAGCTCCATCCTTCCCAGGGCTTGAGACAAAACCCTAGTCACCTTTATCTCCTCTCTCACTTCTCATACCTGATCCTATTAGCAAATCCTAGCAGCTCACCTGACCCTGAATCTGACCACTTCTTACTACCTCCACGCCTTCCCCGGTGAGAGCTGCCACCATCACAAGACAAGCAACAGGTTTATGTATATATACCACACACACACCATATTTTGGAGCCCTGGGGCTGCTAACTAAATGGCTGGCAGTTCGAATCCACCAACCACACATTGGAAACCGTTGTATTCTGTCCTTAGGGTCATTATGAGTTGGGATCAACTCAACGGCAGCGAGTATATACAGGAAGGAGCCCTAGTGGCTCAGTGGTTAAAGTGCTCAGATACCAACCAAAAGGTCTGTGATTCAAACACACCAGCGGCTCTGTGAGAGAAAGAAGTCGAAGTCTGCTTTTGTAAAGATTTACAGCCTTGGAAACCCTATGGGGTAGTTCTACTCTGTCACAAGGGTTGGCTCTGAGTTGGAATCTACTCCACCCCAACAGTTTTATTTACACATGCTTTGCAAGGTGACTCTGTCACCCCACCCATCAAGAGGTGGAGCCTATTGCCCTTCCCTTCCAATTTGGGGTATTCACATGACTTGGTTTGACCAATAAGGTGATTGTGGAAGGGATGCTACTTGACATCCGAGCCTTAGTTCCTGGGCACCTTCCAACTTCCACGTTTGTGATCTTGGGAGGCTGCCCACCGCCATGTAAGAGAGCCTGGCCTGTCGTCAGTCAGGATGAGAGACCAAGTGGAGGAGAGAGCTGTTTCGCTGATAGCAACAATAGAACTCCAGACATCAGAATGATGCCATCTTGACTTCCTGCTATTCCAACTGCCGTTGGAATGCTGGCCCCTGAGTGAGTCCAGGGGAGACCAGGAAAGAACCACCCAGCCAACCCACAGAATTGTGAAAAGTAATACACCATTGTTTTAAACCTCCAACCTGTAAGGTGGTTCATGAAACAGTGATTTGTCATCATTGTTAGGTGCCAACAAGTCGGTACTGACCCATAGTGACCCTACGGGTAGCGAAACAAAACACTGCCGGGTCATGCATCACGGTCACCATCATTGTTGTTTCAGCCCATTGTTGCAGCCACTGTGCCAATCCATCTTGTTAAGGGTCTTCTTTTTCGGTGACCCTCTACCTTACCAAGCATGATGTCATTCTCCAGGGACTAGTCCCTCCTGATAACATGTCCAAAGTACTTGAGATGAAGCCTCTCCATCCTTGCTTCTAAGAAGCAATCTATCTTCCAAGACAGATTTGTTCGTTCTTCTGGCAGTTCACGATACATTCGGTATTCTTCACCAACACCATAATTCAAATGCATCAATTCTTCTTTGGTCTTCCTTACTCATTGCCCAGCTTTTGCATACATATGAGGCTATTGAAAACACCATGGCTTGGGTCAGGTGCACCTTAGTCCTCAAAATGACATCTTTGCTTTCAACACTTTAAAGAGGTCTTTTGCAGCAGATTCGTGCAATGCAACATGTCATTTGATATGTTTACTGCTGCTTCCATGGGCGTTGATTGTGAATCCAAGTAAAACGAAATCCTTGACAACTTCAACACTTCTTTCATTTATCATGACGTTGCCTATTGGTCCAGTTACGAGGATTTTTGTCTTCTTCATGTTGAGTTGTAATCCATACTGAAGGCTGTGGTGTTTGATCTTTGTCAGTAAGTACTTTAAGTCCTCTTCACCTTCAGCAAGCAAAGTTGTGTCATGTGCATGTCCCATACAGCAATAGAGAACCGAAACAGCCATAAACACAATAGGGACACCCTTAGATTTCAAGCAAACACTACGGTGAATGGATCTGGGGTGCTGAGGGGGGCCACGTGCCTTTGGCATGCCAGGAAGGCAATGGGTGTATCTGGGAACAACCAAATCTGAAGAGACCGCTCCTTCTTTCTCATTACACCAGTATTCCTGGAAGAGTGACCGTTGCCTACAAAACCTCAATTTTCACTCAGACCTCAATGCAATCATTTGGCTTCCGGCTCAGAGGCTTCCACAGAAAATACAAAGTCACAGTGATGTGGCTTGTCCACTCCAACTGCTTCCTCTTGAAACCCAACATCTGTGGATTTCTCAGGGGCATGTTACTTGGGTGGCCACACCCTTTTTCCTGTGGCTTCTGGGAGACCTGCTCATGGGGTGATGAGCTACTATATTGCCAGACCATTTTCTAGGCACAGGGGATTCATCAAGGGAGAAAATCGGCAAAATTCTTGCTTTTATGGAAATTTACAACTTTGTTAAGAGGAGATAAATATATATCCTGTAATATAATGCTGAGGAGCCCTGGTGGTGCAGTTAAGTGCTTAGCTGCTAACCAAAAGGTCAGCAGTTGGAACTCACTAGCTGCTCCACAGGAGAAAGATGTGGCAGTCTGCTTCCATAAAGATTAACAGTCTTGGAAACCCTATGGGGCAGCTCTACTCAGCCATATAGGGTCACTGTGCGTTGGAACCGGCTCAAGAGCACAAAACATGAATCTCATGTGGTTTCTGCTTCTCAAAACCCTAAGTCACTGAGTGCTAGACATGTTGCTACCTGCAGAACTAACTCATTACTACTTTGTTTCAGAGTGTGTACCCACCAAGTTTTACTCCTTGCCTGTTTCTGGTCGTGTAAGTTACTTCAATTCTGCTACTATAAACAACACTCTGATGAACATCCTTGTAAATGTCACCTTGGGGCAGCCCTTCTTGAAAATGTGTCTATTTTCCAAATATCAGGGTATATATATGCATTCCTAATTTCGCTACACACTTCCAGATTGCTTTCCAAAATGATCCAACTAATTTACTAGCACTGCATGAAGGTTCCCGTCTCCCCACAACACTTCGAACTAAGCACCTTTCTAATTCTTGCCATTTTAATTGGCAAAAAGTGGTATCTCATTACCCTTTCTGGAATTAACAAAGAATTTTTTTATTGTGGTGAAAACATACACAAGAAAATATACAGCAATTCAACAATTTCCACATGTATAATTCGGTGACATTGATTACATTTTTCAAGTTTCTAAACCATCCTCACTGTCATTTTTCAAATCATCCCACCACCATTAACATAAACTCAATGCCCGCTTAGCAAAAATTCCTTCTTTCCCCTCCCCTCCCACCCACCCAGTAACCACTAATAAACTTTGTTTTCCATATATTTCCTATAAGTGCGATCACACAGCATTTGTCCTTTTGCAACTTATTTATTTTGTTCAGCATAATGTTTTCTAGGTTCATCTATGTTGTGGCACGCATCAGGACTTTATTTCTCTTTACGGCTGAGTAGTATTCCATTGTGTGTGGGGACCGCATTTGGTTTATCCATTCATCTGTTGATGAACACTTGGGTTGTTTCCACCTTTTGGTTGTTGTAAATAGTGCTGCAGTGAAGACTGGTGTACGTGAGTCTGTTCCTGTCACTGCTTTCAGGTCTTTTGAGTACTAATAAATTTAAGCGTTCTTCGAATGCAACCTCAACCTTCAGGCTTCTGTTACCTGATTGGGGTTCGTCCCCTGGAGTAGTTGAGCCAATGAAACGTACTCCAAGCCAGGAAGAGAGAGAAATTTTATTAGGAGGTGACACCAACAGGAGGGCCCCAACAGCAATGCAGACTGTTCTTTACAGGGTCCCCCAAAAGCAACTTTTACATCAGAGTTTACGTATCATTTTGGCAAGGATTACCTAATGTTTTTAAGCACGTAGCCCATAGACGGTCATATACATCACAAAACAACTACAAGAAACTCTTTATTAAACTAAAGATATGCATGTTGATGTTGGACATAGGGACTCTAATCTGTATGTTTGTAACAGGCTGGTGGAACTGGCCTGCCAAGTCCACTCTGATAGAAATAAAGAGCAAGAAAGAAAGCTACAGACCAAAAGTGCCAGGCAGCCTTCCCAGCTGCCGTCTTGCAGGCTGAAGGCCATTTCTCAAGAGAACAAAGATGAGGAGACAGACCAAGGCCATGAGCCGAGAGAGGTCTGCATTCCTTTAGAAAGAGACCAGAGCAACTGGTGCAATTAAAAAAAAAAAAAATGCTTACAGATTACTTACAGTATCATTATGGCATTAGTTATGTCAAGCTCTCAATCACCCATTTTGAAAAGAAGAAAACATGTTGCAAGGTATTAGGGTCACACTTCTCCTTCTGTAAATGGGTTCTTCACATTCTTGGGTTTTGTACTTTTTATTTACAAAATTATTTTTGCATATCCCAGAAATCAATCCCTTTGTAGTTTTAGGTGTTGCGGTGATCTCCCCCAGTGTGCTACCAGCCTGATAGTTTTATTTAGGGTGTCTTTTTTTTTGTTTGACAGAGATTCTTAATTTGGATATAATCAAATGCATCTTTTGTCTTCCTTTGTTTTGGGATCACCCTAAAGAAGTTTTTCTACAACTCTAGGTCATAAAGATATCTGCCTGAATTTTCTCCAATTGTTGTTGTTGTTGGGTACCGTCAAGTTGATCCCCACTCATAGCGACCCCATGTGGCAGAGGAGAATTGCCCCATAGGGTTTCCTAGGCTATAATCTTTATGGGAGCAGGTCACCAGGCCTTTCCTCCACAGAGCTGCTGGGTGGGTTTGAACCACCAACCCTTGGTTAGCAGCTGAGCACTTAACATTGTGCAATTAACCTAATAGTTTTGTCTTTCACCTTTAGCTCTGTAATCTATCTAAAGTCTACTTTCGTACATGGTGCAAAGAAGCGATTTATTCTGTCATGGACTGAATTTTGTTCCCCCAAAATATGTGTCAACTTGGCTAGGCCATGATTCCCAGTATTGTGTGATTGTCCACCATTTTGTCATCTGATATGATTTTCCCATGTACGTGTTGTAAATCCTTCCTCTATGTTAATGAGGCAGGATTAGAAGCAGTGTGTTAGTGAGGCAGGACTCAATCTACAAGATTAGGTTTTGTTTTAAATCAATCTCTTTTGAGATATAAAAGAGAGACGTGAGCAGAGAGACAGGGGGACCTCATACCACCAAGAAACAAGAGACAGGAGTCCTTTGGATTAGGGTTCCCTGTGCCAAGAAGCTTCAAGACCGGGGGAAGACTGATGACAAGGACCTTCCCCCAGAGCCGACAGAGACGGAAAGCCTTCCCCTGGAGATGGCACCCCAAATTTGGATTTCTACCCTCCTAAACTGTGAGAAAATAAATTTCTCTTTGTTAAAGCCATATCTACACTTGTGGTAGTTTCCATTTTCTCTATATAGTGAACATCTTCTATCTACTCTAATCATAAGATATTATTTCCATTTTACCTGGTTACCTGTTCCTGCACCAACACCATATTATTTTTTAAATTAATGTTTTATTTAAAAAACAAATACAACTTCATCCTGGTAAAATATACGTAACATAAAATTTGCCAATTTAACCACTCTTGAGTTAACGATTCAGTGACATTAATTGTATTCACAGCCAAATAGATTTGAGTCTTTTAAATACTTATTATTTTGAAATAATTTTAGATTGGCAGATGAGTTGCAAAGACAGTACAGAGAATTCCTGGATACTCTTCACCCGGCTTCCCCTGATGTTATCGACATCTTAAATTATCACGGTACATGGAAGAGATTCTCAGAGTCCTCAGATAGAATCAACACAGCTGACACCCTGGTTTTGGACTTTTAGTCTCCACAACAGTTCAAACCCACCCACTGGCACCACGGAATAAAAGGCCTGGCAATCTGCTTCCATTAAGATTACACCCAAGAAACCCCTGTGGAGCAGTTCTACTTTATAACACAGGGGGTTCGCCATGAGTCGGAGTCAACAGCAACAACAAGAAGCCTCCAGAGCTGTTAGTCAAGAAACTTCTGTTCTTATAAGCCACCCGATCAGGATATTTTGTTACAGCAGCCCTGGAAAATTAAAACAGCCTCCTAGAGAGAGGCGTATACAAAATTTATAAGAATATGTTAAAACCTCTGTAGTAATTAATAGATACTTGGAGGAGGAGATACTTTGAGGTTATGCAAATATCCTGCTTCCCCTTAAAGTCTCACCCATGAATTTTAGCATCCATTCTTAGATCTTCCCTGCAGCAATTATTACTGTGGTGTTTTAAGGGTGGTTTCCTATTTCCTTTTCTCCACATACATTTATTAACTGCAATTTTTCTGTAAGGAAGACCAAATCAAATTTTTAAATGGTATCAAAGAGTTGCCAAACAGATTTTAAAACCAACTTGACAAGTGGGTCACTTGGGATATAATAAAGAGGGTAAAACGAGGGAGGTAACCTCTTGATATCAGAGGTTGGGGAGAGAGGGGGCTTTAGTTTTCACTGTATAGATTTATACATGTTGGTTCTATAGGCACAATTACTTATTCAAAAAGTATATTAGAACATTCAAAGCTATAGTGAATTTTAAAAGCATCTTAAAAAGAAATTGCAACCAACGGATGAGTGGATAAACAAATTGTGGTACAGATATACAATGGAATATCATTCACTCATAGAAAAGAATAAAGTACTAGTGCCTGCTACCACCCGGACACAAGGACACACAGACTGTGTGACTTCATTTACATGAAATATTCAGAGTAGGTAATCCAGAGGCAGAAAGCAGATTAGTGGGTGCCAAAGGCTGGGGAGGGGGTACGGAAACGGGGAGTGACTGCTTAATGGGTATGAAATTTCATTTGGGGGTGATGAAAACATTTTGAAACTACAGAGGTGGTGGTTGTACCACACGGTGAATGTCCTGAAATGCCACCAAACTGTACATTTTAAAGCGGTTAATTTTAATATTATGTGAGTTCCACTTTTATTTTTGAAATGTGAGAAAAGAAAAAACAATATCACACAAGACTAGCCAATAAAATGTTGATAGAGAAGACTGATGCCTGGCAGATATCAAAACATGAGATATTCTCTTGGTTACCTAGTGCCACAGTAACAAAAATTCCACCAGTGAGTAGATTTAACAACAGAAATTTATTTTCTCACAGTTCTGGAGGCTAAAAGTCCAAATTAGGGTCTCAGACATGTTGATTGATTCCTTCTGGGAGCCCCTCTCCTAGTTTCTGGAAACTGTCATCAATCCTTGGCATTCCTTGGCAATCCTTGGTGTTCCTTGGAGTTTGTCTTCCCCCTGTGTATGTTTCTGGGTCTATTCTGCTTTTTTTTATAACTCAGAAGTGGTTAGGTTTAGGACCTAACCTGATATGACCTTGTTAACACAACAACAACAACAAAAAAACTCCTATTTTCAAACCGAGTCCTATTTACAGATACAGGGGTTAGGATTTCAACACATATTTGGGGGAAACACACTTCAATCCATAACAGATATGTTATCTTGGCTTGGGCTTCTCCAGAAACAGAGCCTGAGACAACAATTTGGATGAAGCAGTTTACCTGGAAAGTGATCCCAAGAAACACCAGTAGAGGAGCAAGAATGTGAGACAGGGAAGGGGAAGAGCCAATCCAGGGTGCACTGATGATCAGGTGACTGATGTGGGCAAATGAGGCTCAGTCCCACTAATGACCTAATGGTGTAGTTATCCTGCCTCTTGTGGGCTGGCTTTTCTGGGAAGCAGACTCTGAGTGAGGTGGAGTCTAACACTCAAGTTGCTCATTAAAGAGCATCACTGGGGTCAACATCCATGGAAGAGAGGAGAAGGAAGCAGGAATGGGCCGAGAGAGACACCAAGCTGAGCAGGTCTGACAACAGCTACAGGTCACCCCCATGGGGAGCTCTGAAACCAAAATGGTCCTTCCGGTTGCCCCACATTAAACCAAGGTTGCCACATCTTTATCTCCCTGCATTGATGTACACTGCATTGGGAAGGGGCATGACCTTGGACAAGGTGGCTTTCTGCAGCTTAGTCTATTTCCAAAGGAGTCTACCAAGAGTCCTCCCAGCAGCTGGGGCAACATGTCCTTCCTTGAAGGGGAATCTAGGAGGCCCATCCCAGTGTCCACCACATCATCGAGAGGGGAGGGAGCTGGGGTGATTATACACCAACTCCCAAGTCATGGTTGATTAGGGGCATTAATTGCCTTGTGCTTCCAACCTGCAGAATGGGCTCCAGAAATCAGTGTAGTTAATGCTGGATGGAATTTGAACAAATGGAAGGTGTGCATGGACATGATAAAATCTGAGGGGATGCAACAACCCAAACTGTGATCTTGGCAAGGGAGAGAGTAGACTGATGGAACACAGAAAGCACCCAATTGTATCCCACACCAGGCCTATTTATTAATCTCCAAGAAAGGCCCAGAATTCAACCTCTTAGCCATGGGGAACTAAGAGGAACCAGAGGAGGGGCAGAGGTGGACCCAAGCCCATAAAGCCAGTAGGCCAGTGCCCATTAAGGATGAGGAATTTGACAAAAGTCTTGGAGCTTTTGTCAAGATCTCCACACCTGCAGACTGGGAGAAGAAACCCTGGCGTGTGGGTGAAGTTCTGCAACCCAGCAGTTGGGTTGGGGCTGCAGGGAATGACGGTAACAACCAGACTTCAGTTGCTGGAGCAGGAGGCTGCAGTTGTCTTGCAGATCCAGAACTTGCTATTATCACATTTGGAGTCTTTCCAGCCTTCTCCTCTAAATTCTGCAGTTTTTCCTCCCCACTGCTGTTGGGTTCCCCTTTGTTCCAATATTTCATGAAGCTGCAAGACCCATCCAGAACATGAGCCTCTGCCCCAGGACCTGCCCCTGCCCCGCCCAGGCTGTGAGCTTCTCTTGCAGCTTTGATGGTGGACTTTTAGGCATCGGTCATCCTGTCTGAACATGGGTATGAAGACCACCTTCCTAAAATACATAAAAGTCCCAGATTTTTAGGCTTAAGGGATCAGACAGTGGAGGAGGGCCTCTATGTTAAGCTCTAGTCATAGTTTCAGAACCTCACCCCCAGGTGTCAGGGTGTTCCCTTCTCCTGAGACCTACCTGAGCAACAGAGATGAACCATCCACCCAGTGCCATATGCCTTCATGTTTCAAGTCAGAAAGCCCTATCCAGGTGAACAGATTACTCGTAGAAGTCTGTACCTGTAGGAAGTTCTGTTGGGGGCAGAGGAGAGGTCAGGAGGGAACTCTGCCCTCCATTCTCCAGACCCAGTGTTATGGATTGAGCTGTGTCCCCTGCCCCCAAAATATGTATTGAAGTCTTGGCCCCTGGGACCTGTGGGTGTGATCCTGTTTGGAAACAGGGATTGTCTTTTGTTATGTTAATGAGGTTAGACCAGAGCAGGGTGGGTCCTAAACCTAATCACTTCTGAGTCATAAAAAGAGCAGAATGGACACAGAGACACACACAGGAGGAAGACAGACGCCACGTGAGGACCCATCTACAAGCAAAGGAATGCTAAACATTGCTGGCAGACACCGGAAACTAGGAAACAGACTCACAGAAGGAATCAACATGGCCAAGACCCTGATTTGGACTTTTAGCGTCCTGAACTGTGAGAAAATAAATTCCTGTTCTTTAAAGCCACCCACTTGTGGTATTTCCGTCACAGCAGCACTAGGGAACTAAGACACCCAGTGTCTCCGCAATCTCTTGGCAGGAAGTTTTTCTTTCAGTCTAACCTTCAGCCTCCTAACATGCCTGGTCCTGAGCCCTCACATGTGCTCAGGATGTCTGGGTATCTCTCACATCTGCATCCTAGGGGCACATGTGTTCTGACTTGCAAGTATACATGCCCTCCGGCCTCTCATCACATACATATGCTACCACTGCATGTTTACGTGTTTTACACGTTCGAGGCATGTTCGTGTGAATTTACACATGACTGGGTTTAATGTGGAAACCCCGGTGGCATAGTAGTTAAGTGCTACAGCTGCTAACCAAGAAGTCAGCACTTCAAATCCACCAGGCGCTCCTTGGAAACTCTGTGGGGCAGTTCTACTCTGACCTATAGGGTCGCTATGAGTCAGAATCGACTCGACGGCAATAGGTTTTTTTTTTATGGGGACTTAATGTGCTAGAGCCAGATTGTATCACCTTGTGGAAGCTGACTGTGCTTCCCAGCTTCACATTGAGTGATGTCACACTGATAGCTTGAAATTAGCCGTAGTGGGAATATTTACACCGGGGAAATTGGCAAACACTACAAATCAGAGCTTTTCCCTCACTGGAGAGTTGGTTGTTGAACATTTACTAGCACACCACTGGGGCTTACTTACATTTTACGTGTTCTCAAGAGCATTCACACATATTAACATCTTGTCTAAACCTATTTGCAAGGTGTCTGGGACCCCCTCGTTCATATCTTTCTCCTCCTTACTTTTCCAAGTGAAACTGCCCCACTTCTAGAAAGACCCTTGTGATCCTTCCCTCCCCAGCTGTCCAATGGCCAGATGCATGCCCAGGACAAGTTGGGGCCTCCCACAGGGCATACCTGCTTCTCAGCAGTTTTGATTACGACCAGTTGGGCCCCAACTTCCTGGCAGGCAGTGATGGCATCGTACCAGTTCCATTGGGAGTTAGAGAAGAAGTAACAGTTTCCTTGGAAGAATGTCCACTCCCAGAAACAAGGGTGGCACAGGCAATCTGGGTGGTGGTGGTGGGAATGGCTCAGGGCGGGGATCCAGATCTAGATGCTCATATCCCTGTAGCTGCCCTACCGTGGGAGCTGTTAAAAGTCCTTAACTTTATGCCCTGGGTGGTCTATCCTCTTTCCACTTGCTGAGACCCTTCCCCAGTCCCAGGAGAACCCAGCAGAAGTGGGTTCTGTTTCTTCCAGATTAAGAAAACTAGGTGCTTTAGAGCTCAGAACAGAAAGCAAATGACTGCCTTAATTTTGCGCCTGCGGTGTACCTAGACCCCTGCCAGCACCAAACGCAATCATCACTGTTACTCTGTGTCCTCATTTCACAGATGAGGAAACTGAGGCTCAGAGACCCTCTCTGGCTCCAGGACTCCAATGTCCAGCTACTCACCAACCCCAGCCTTCAGCTGGGTGAGTTTCTGGTAGATTTCCTCCTGCTTTGAATGTTCCAGCCCCTGGAGCTGAGGACTTTAGGGACCTTGGAGACTGTGCCAAGAGAAAAGAAACTACAATTATTGAGCACCTACTATGTGGCACACTCTGCACTGGGTCCCCAGAACATCATTTCTGAGAGTCAAAGTCTTGGCTAATCCCCTTTCTCTTCCCTCCTCCTCCTCCCCTACCTCACCTGTACCAGGGGATTGGAAGGGACTGTAGAAGACACTCTCTGAGCAGCACAGGAGAAACCCCTGAGGAACCTGAGTCTCGCCTTTAAGCCCCACCTCCCTCCAAGACTTGGCCACCCCAGGTGTGTCCCTAGCAGAAGGCCCAGACCTGCAAGCCCAGACCCCCCAGGGCCTGCCTCTCACTTTGGACCAGGACAGCCACCAAAGCACAGTGATAAATGGGAGGAAGAAGAGCAGCAGTACCAGGGGGCATGGCCCTGGCCCAGACACCCTGAGGGAAGAAGGGCGGGCAGTTCTAGCAGCCCTATGCCACTGCCTCAACCTGCCAGGGCTCAGGAATCCTGTTCCTGCCTTGAGTACCTCTAGGACCCAGGAGTCCAGTCTCCAGTCTCCACCTCCCCCAGGACCCAGGAATCCAGTCCCCTGTCTCCACCCCTCCCAGTACCCAAAAGTGCAGTCCCCCAGCCTACACCTCCCCCAGGACACAGGAGTCCAGTCCCCCACCCTCTACCTACCCCAGGACCCTGGAGTCCAGTCCTCCCTTAGGACCCAGGAGTCCAGTCCCCCACCCTCTACCTACCCCAGGACTCAGGAGTCCAGTTTCCCAGCCTCCACTCCCCCAGGACCCAGGAGTCCAGTCCCCCAGCCTCCACCTCCCCCAGAACCCAGGAGTCCAGTCCTCCATCCTCTACCTCCCCCAGGATCCAGGATTCTGTTTAGTTGCCTCTACCTCCTTCAAAACCCAGGAGTCAGTGAGAACCTGTCCCTGCCCTATCCTCTAACCCTGCTCTACTGCAAAGTACTTGAGGCCGTGAATCTGTCGGAATCCAAAGTCTTTTGGAGAATGTCTGATACTACTGGTTATCAACTCTTCCTCATCTGAAATGGGCAGAGCGTGGACCCAGAGCCTGGGCGAGCTGAGACCTGTGCTGGCCACTCCCTGTGTCCCCCTCCCCAGGATCCCAGAGCCCCAACCAGCCTCACCCAGGGGGCCCAGCTGCTGCACCATGGGTGCCTTGGAATCTCACTGCTCCACATGCATCCCCTGTCCTTTCTCAATGCCTCGTCCACAGACAGCTGAGGAACACAGCCACGGCTTTTCCTTCCCACCCTATAATGCTGGATCCTCAAACCTACTCCTACTCAGGAAGAGAAACAAGGAACTGAGCTTTGAGGTTCACCAGAAAAGGCTGGAGGGCAGAAGCAGAGCTTCTGACACAACATGAGATGGGCCAGACCTTCCAGGAATTCCAGAGAGGTGAGGGGTGGTCTGGGGTCAACATTGAGAGGGACTGGCCCACTCATGGCCAAGCCGAAGGATGCTTTCTGTGAAATTTGACAGCATATAAAGCAAAGTGATTTTGTTATACCCTCTCCTGGCAGGGGTGGGCTAGCAGGGCTGCCAATTTTCCAGGAACTACAGTCCCCTCTGACCTCAAGCCTTTGCTGCCTTGGCTTGCTGATTTCTGCGTGTAAGGTGATTTCTGCTGACTTTGGGAGCTGGGGATGAGTCATAATTGCCTATGTTCATTTAATGCCTAGGGCCATGGTGGGTCAGTGGTAGAATTCTCGCCTTCCTGGAGGGAAACCTGAATTCAATTCCCGGCCAACGCACCTCGTGCACAGCCACCACCCATCTGTCAGTAGAGGTTTGCGCGGTGCTATGATGCTGAACAGGTTTCAGCTGAGCTTCCAGACTAAGTTGGACTAGGAAGAAAGGCCTGGCAACCTACTTCTGAAAAATCAGCCAATTGTGACACTTATTTGCCAGAGGTCCACTTGTACTTTGGAATAAAGCAATCCCTAGGTGGTGTAAATCTACTAGCAGAAAGGTTGGCAGTCTGAACGCACCCAGAGGTGCCTCTGAAGACAGCCCTGGCCATCTGCTTCCAAAAGATCACAGCCTTGAAAAACCTATGGAGCTGTTCTACTCAATGGCAACTAACAACACACCTAAATCTGAGTTCTTTGAGGGGGTTATGACGCGTCTCTATTGAACTGGCTGCCTGAAGTTTATTGGGGAGGTGAGAGTTCCACTGAATGCCTTCTTCAAGGGCCCAGCATGGTGCGTTCTGAGAAGTGGAACGAGTGCCTTGGTCACTATCAGTAATGTCTGGAACTCCTGAGGGGATAAGGAATGTTCTGGTGAAGCTCTGCATAGTGGTATTAGTACATGAAGAGACATGCGTGACCTTGATTAATTGGGTATCTGTGAGGCGAGGGGTTCCCAAAAGGGAAACTCTCAGGCAACCGCCCTAAAAGAGTTTGTAAAGACGTACAGATGTTGCCAGTTGTTGACCAGGGCATCCAGTGCTAAGATGAATGCTAGGTTTGGCCAATTGTGCTGAAACCTGGGTCCTGTCCTTTATCAGGGACATCCTGATTGACGCGTGGAAAGCAGCAACATTCCACTGAGCTCAACCACATATAATGGTGACAATGTTGTAGTAAAGTGTATGGACTCCCATTGGTGTTCACACAACTGATCCCAAGGGGCTCCCCAGATAGTCCCAGGGGCTGAGGAAAAGGTGACCTCCTCCAGCACTGTGGCATCAGGCAAGGGACTGAGGACAAGGGAGGCCAGCCCCGCCTACAGGTGGAATATGCCAGAGAGCCCAGGTTTGGGTCCATCCAGTATCAAGGAGGCAAACTGACATCATATAAAGTATGTTCACTGACAATAATGGGATCAATAACAGACAGACAGCAGGAAAATCTCTAAATACTTGGAAATTAAACAACACACTTCATTAATAATCCATGGGTCAAAGAGTAAATCTCAATGGAAATTAAAAAAAAAAAAAACCAACATAGAAAACATGTAGGATACAGTTAAACCAGTGCCAAGAGGGAAGCAGATGGCACTAAATGCTTACATTACAAAAGGGAAGGGTCACAAACCAATAATCTAAATTCTTACCTCAAGAAACCCTGTGTGTCTGTCAGTTTGCGGTACTGTGGGGGCTTGCCTGTTGCTGGGATGCTGGAAGCTCTGCCGCCGGTATTCAAACACCAGCAGGGTCACCCATGGCGGACAGGTATCAGCTAAACTTCCAGATGAAGACAGACTAGGAAGAAAGATCCAGTGGTCTGCTTGCTGAAAAGAAGTAGCCAGTGAAAACCGTATGAATAGTAGTGGAACATTGTCTGATACAGTGCCAGAAGATGAACCACTCAGGTTGAAAGGCACTCAAAAGATGACTGGGGAAGGGCTGCCTCCTCAAAGTAGAGTCGACCTTAATGATGTGCATGGAGTCAAGCTTTCGGAACCTTCATTTGCTGGCGTGGCACGACTCAAAATGAGAAGAAACAGCTGCAAACATCCATTAATAATCAGAACCTGGAATGCATGAAGTATGAATCTAGGAAAATCAGAAATCGTCAGATCAGAAATGAAATGGAACGCATAAACATCGATATCCTAGGCATTAGTGAGCTGAAATGGACTGGTATTGGCCATTTTGAATCAGACAATCATATGGTCTACTATGCCGGGAATGACAAATCGAAAAGGAATGGCATTGCAGTCATCATTAAAAAGAACATTTCAAAATCTATCCTGAAGTACAATGCTGTCAATGATAGGATAACATCCATATGCCTACAAAGAAGGCCAGTTAATACGACTATTATTCAAACTTACGCACCAACCACTGAGGCCAAAGATGAAGAAACTGAAGATTTTTACCAACTTCAGCAGTCTGAAATTGATCGAACGTGCAATCAGGATACATTGATGATTACCGGTGATTGGAATGCGAAAGTTGGAAACAAAGAAAAAGGACTGGCAGTTGGAAAAATCCGGCCTTGTTGATAGAAACGATGCCAGAGATAGCATGATAGAATTTTGCAAGACCAATGACTTCTTCATTGCAAATACCTTTTTTCACAAACACAAACAGCGACTATACACATGGATCTCGCCAGATGGAACACACAGGCATCAAATCGACTACATCTGTGGAAAGAGAAGATGAAAAAGCTCAGTATCATCAGTCAGAACAAGACCAGGGGCTTCAGAACAGATCATCAATTGCTCATATGCAAGTTTAAGCTGAAATTGAAGAAAATCAGAACAAGTCCACGAGAGCCAAAGTACAACCTTGAGTATATCGCACCTGAATTTAGAGACCATCTCAAGAATAGATTTGACTCATTGAACAGTAATGACCAAAGACCGATGAGTTGTGGAATGACATCAAGGACATTATACATGAAGAAAGTAAGAGGTCATTAAAAAGACAGAAACGGAAGAAAAGACCAAAATGGATGTCAGAAGAGACTCTGAAACTTGCTCTTGAATATCGAGTAGCTAAAGTGAAAAGAAGAAATGATAAAGTAAAAGAGCCGAACAGAAGATTTCAAAGGGCAGCTCAAGAAGACAAAGTAAAGTATTATAATGATGTGCAAAAACCTAGAGATAGAAAACCAAAAGGGAAAAACACGCTCGGCATTTCTCAAGCTGAAAGAAATGAAGAAAAAATTCAAGCCTCAAGTTTCAATACTGAAGGATTCTACAGGGAAAATATCAAACAATGCAGGAAACATCTAAAGAAGATGGAAGGAATGCACAGAGTCACTATACCAAAAAGAATTGGTCGACATTCCACCATTTCAGGAGGTAGCATATGAACAGGAACTGACAGCACCGAAAGAAGAAGTCCAAGGTGCACTGAAGGCACTGGAGAAAAACAAGGCTCCAGAAACTGACAGAATACCAATTGAGATGTTTCAACAAATGGATGAAGTGCTGGAAGTGCTCACTCATCTATGCCAAGAAATTTGGAAGACAGCTACATGGCCAGAAGAACACAGTATCAGGATGGAAGGAAGACTCATTAACAACCTGCAATATGCAGATGACACTACCTGGCTTGCTGAAAGTGAAGAGGATTTGAAGCACTTACTGATAAAGATCAAAGGCCACAGCCTTCAGTATGACTTGCACCTCAAGATAAAACAAAAATCCTCACAACTGGACCAATAAGCAACATCATAATAAATGGAGAAAATATTGAAGTTGTCAAGGATTTCATTTTACATTGGATCCACAATCAACACCCACGGAAGCAGCAGTCAGGGAATCAGACAGTGTATGACATTGGGCAAATCTGCTGCAAAAGATCTCTTTAAAGTTTTGAAAAGCAAAGATGTCATTTTGTGAACTAAGGTGTGCCTGACTCAAGCCATGGTATTTTCAATTGCCTCATATGCATGTGAAAGCTGGACAATGAATAAGGAAGACTGAAGAAGAATTGATGGCTTTGAATTATGGTGTTGGCAAAGACTATTGAAGATACCATGGACTGCCAGAAGAATGAACAAATTGTCTCGGAAGAAATACAGCCAGAATGCTCCTTAGGAGCAAGGATGGTGAGACTTCACCTCACGTACTTTGGACATGTTATCAGGAGGGACCAGTTCCTGGAGAAAGACATCACGCTTGGTAAAGTGGAGGGTCAGCGAAAAAGAGGAAGACCCTCAATAAGGTGGATTGACACAGTGACTGTAACAATGGGCTCAAGCATAAAAAGGACCGTGAGGATGGCGCAGGACTGGGTAGTGTTCCATTCTGACGTACATATGGGTACATAGGGGTCACTACGAGTCGGAACAGCTAACGACAACACATATATATGTATACATATAAATAATAAAAAAAAAAAATTTTTTTTTAATATAACCCGAAAAATGAGAAGTCCAGAACACTTAATTGTGCTCATGTGGAACCTGTACATAGACCAAGAGGTAGTTATTCAAGGGGATACTAAAACCCGTTGCCGTCAGGTCAATTCTGACTCACAGCAACCTTATAGGACAGAGTAGAACTGCCCCATAGGGTTTGCAAGGAGCAGTTGGTAGGTTCAAACTACGAATCTTTTGGTTAGCAGCCTGAGCTCTTTAACCACTGTGCCAAACGGGATACTGCATGGTTTAAATTCAGGAAAGGTGTGCATCAGGTTGCATCCTTTCACCATACTTATTTAATATGTATGCCGAGCAAGTAATCTGAGAAGCTAGACTATGGGAAGAAGAATGTGGCAGCAGCATTGGCGGAAGACTCATTAACAACCTGCAATATGTAGATGATAAAATCTTGCTTACTGAAAGGGAAGACGACTTGAAGCACTTAACTGTTGAAGACCAAAGACTATAGCCTTCAGTATGGATTACACCTCAACATAAAGAAAACAAAAACCCTCACAATTGGACAAATAAGTAACATCATGATAAGCAGAGAAAAGATTGAAGTTGTCAAGGATTTCATTTCACTTGGATCCACTAACAACACCCATGGAAGCAGCAGTCAGGAAATCAAAAGACGCATTGCACTGGGCAAATCTGCTGCAAAAGACCTCTTCTAAGTGTTAAGAAACAAAGATGTCACTTTGAGGCCTAAGGTGCGCCTGACCCAAGCCATGGAATTTTCAATGGCCTCATACGCCTGGGAAAACTGGACAATGAGAAAGGAAGACCAAAGAAGAATTGATGCATTTGAGTTACGGTGTTGGCAAAGAGCATTACATACCACGGACTGCCCGAAGAACAAACGAGTTTGTCTTGCAAGTAATACAGCCAGAGTGCTCCTTGGAAGTGAGGATGGCGAGACTTTGGCTCATGTACTTTGGACTTGTTATCAGGAGGGATCTGTCCCAGAAGAAGGACATCATGCTTGGTAAAGTACAGGGTCAGCAAAAAAAGAGGAAGAACCTCAACAAGATGGATTGGACACAGTGGCTACAACAATGGGCTCAAACATAGCAATGATTGTAAGGATGGTGCAGGACCGGGCAGTGTTTCATTCTGTTGTACATAGGGTCGCTGTGAGTCAAAACCAACTTGATAACACCTAACAACGACAGATATGTGTGTGTGTATAATGTATATATTGAGATATACTTCATCATTTTAAAGCATACAATGCAGCAGTTTTGAGTATACTCACAAGGTTTTGCAACTATCCTCACTACCTTCATTTCAGGTCATTTTCTCTTACCCCAGAAAGAAATCCCATAGTCATTAAGCAGATACTCTCTGTTCCCCCCTCACCCCAGCCACTGGTGACCACTAACCTACCTCCTGACTTGCCTGTTCTGCACATTTCAGATAAATGTGATCATACAGTATGTGGTCTTTGGTGTCTGAGCATAGTCTTTCTGAGGTCCATCCATGTTGTATCATGTATCAGTACTTCATTCCTTCTTACGGCTAAATAATATTCCATTGTACAGATAGGCCACCATTTGTTTACCCATTCGTTTACTGATGGACATTACGGTTATTTCCACCTTTTGGCTGTTATGAATAATGGTGCTATGACCATTTTGTACAATTTTGTGTAGACATACGTTTTCATTTCTCTTGGATATATGCCTAGGGGTGGAATTGCTGCATCACATGATAACTCTTATGTTTAACTTTTGAGGAACTGAAAAACTTTTTTGCAAAGGGGCTGCACCATTTTACAGTCTCTCCAGCAGTTTATGAGGGTTCCAATTTCTCCAAGTCCTTGCTAACACTTGTTATTACCTGACATTTTGATTTTAGTGTGAGGAGCCCTGGTGGCACAATGGTTAAGCACTCAACTGCTAACGAGGGTCCACGGTTCTGCTCTGCAGGGGCAAAAAGGCCTGGTGATCTGCTCGCATTGACGTTACAGCCAGGAAACCGTATGGGGTGGTTCTACTCTGTCTTATAGGGTTGCTATGAGTCAGAATCCACTCCAGGGCACACAACAACATCCTAGAGGGTATGAAGTGGTATCCCTTTGTAGTTTTGATTTGCATATTCCTTGGAGAACTTATTAAAATCCAGATTCCTGATCCATTCCCACAAGATGTCAATTCACTGAGTCGGAGTGGGGCCCAGGAATCTGTATTTTTCACTTGCCATTTTTAGACCCACTGAAGGGGAAACTTTGCCCTAGCTCTGCACCTGTCAGTTGCTTACAATCCCACCATTAAAACATAGGGCTGGATAAGAACTCACCTCATAGGTGGGTCACTAGGCAGCCCAAGGGTGGAGACTCAGGGACCCAAGGTGCTTGCAGGGTCTCAATGTTTGCTTGCAGGTTCACCAAGTCTGGAATGAAGTGGAGCCCAACAACCAAGGGTCTGAAGACCGCACGGAGTTAAAGGCGATGGCTGGAATGATGCCATTTGTTACTTACAGAACTTCGGGGTCTGCAAGAAGCCCGCTGATCCTCGCTGTAGCCCCACTCCTGTGCCTCAAGGTCCCCAGAAATGAGTCCCGACCCCCACTTCCGGTTGGGGGGTCTTCAGGCAGGCGCCAACCTGGCACGATCCTCCCCCATGAAAACAACCAGTTAACCCTTCCTTGGCATTTCCTAGTTGCTAAACACTGTCATGGAACAAGTACAACCAGAATGCTCCTTAGAAGGAAGGATGGTGAGACTGCATCTTACATACTTTGGACATGTTGTCAGGCGGGAACAGTCCCCGGAGAAGGACATCTTGCTTGGTAAAGCAGAGGGTCGACAAAAAAGAGGAGGACCGTCAACGAAATGGATTGACACAGTGGCTGCAACGATGGGCTCAAACCTAGCAACATTGTAAGGGTGGCACAGGACCGGGCAGCGTTTCATCCTGGGGTACATAGGGTTGCTATGTGTCGGAGCCTACTCGACTGGATCTAACAACAACAAACGCTGTCCTAAGCACCTTATATCAATCAGCTCATTAAATCCTCATAACAACTCCATAAGGTAGGTGCTATCTCCAGTCCCATTTTACAGGTGCACCAACTGAGGCCCAGAGAGGCTAAGTAGTTTACTCTGGATCACATAGCTGATACTCAGTACAGCTGGATTTCAAACTCAGGCAGTTTGATTCCCATGCTCTTTAAGTATGTATTTCACACAACACTCCCGTATTCTGCTCTCCCCACCTCTCTTTCCTCATGAAGCCAGGGTGCAGAAGTAGGGGTGAGCCAAAATGTCTTATTGATCTGAGCCAACACCTCCCTGCTTTGATTATTTAAACTTCATGATAAGCTTTGCTATCTGCAAAGGCATTGTTCTCTTCCAACAATTTCTGGCATATACTTGTGTGTTTTGCTCCCAGATAAAAATGGAATTAGCTTATGGAGTTCATTATAAAATCCTGGAATTTTACTGTTCAAATAAATCTGGGAAGTTAGCCTCCCTCTTATCAAATTAGGGTTGCTAAGAGTCAGAATCAAGTCAACAGAAGTGGGTTTGCTTTTGCTTATTGGTTATCAAATTAGGAGCCCTGGTGGCACATTGGTTAAGTGCTCTGCTACTAACCAAGAGGTTGGTGGTTCAAACTCACCAGCTGCTCTGTGAGAGAAAGAAGTGGCAGTGTGCTTCTATAAAGATTTCAGCCTTAGAAACCCTATGGGGCAATTCTACTCTGTTCTATAGGGTCGCTATGAGTCAGAATCAACTGGGGGTTGTGGGTTTGTTTTGTATTTGTTTTTGGTTTTCTTGGTTTTATAAAATTAATTATTCCCATCCAGGAACATAATATAACTCATCACTTGGTCTTTTTTTAATGTCCCTCAGGAAAGTTTAAAATTTTCTTTATGTAGATCATATATATTTTTGTATCTGAGTTCATGAATAAGTTAGTGTACAATTTTATCGCTATCTCTTCTCTTTAAAGGTTTTGGGGTTAGACTCTGCAGTGTATACCGAATTTCATCTTTTCTGTCTTCTGGCAGAGTTCACATAATACAGGAATTCTCTATTGCTTGGAGAAATAGGAGAACTCACCATTTAAAAAGCAGTGACTGGCCTGCACCCATCCTTTAAATTGGTAGTTCTTTCCAACCAGTTGCCATCAAGTAGACTGTGACTCACAGGGACCCGACGTGTGTCAGAGTAGAACTGTGCTCTGCTGGTTCTTCAATGGATGATTTTTTGGAAGCAGATTGCCAGGCATTTCTTCCAAGGCGCCTTTGGGTGGACTCAAACCTCCAACTTTTGGGTTAGCAGCTAAGCACATCAACCATTTGCACCACCCAGGAGCTCCTTGTAGTTCCTTAGCTACCTTAAAATTTATTCTCCTGTGATTATTTGTTTATTTGGGTTTATATTTTCCTAGAATATCTCCCATTTCTTCTAGAGTTTCAAGTTTATTGGCATAAATGCTTTTTTTTTTTTAAGTCTCAATTTGAAGTTATTATAAACTCAGAAGAAGTTGCAAAAATAGTACAGAAAAGTCCCATGTATCCATCGCCCCGTTCCCCTCAGCGGTTACATCTTGTATCTTACATAATTATAAGTGCAATGTAAACCCAGAAAACTGACATTGGTGCAATACAATTGAATTAGCTAGACTACAGACTTGGCATAAAGTATTTTTTAATTGAAGTGAAATTTATATAACATAAAATTAACCATTCTGAAATGAACGATCCAATGGCACTTAGCACATTCACAACATTGTACAACCACCACCTCTATCTAGTTCCAGAACATTCTCATCATCTCAAAGAGAAACTCCATACCCATCAGACGTCACCACCCCCCCCCCTTTGGTTCTCCCCGCAGCCCCTGCAACCACATTTCTCTCTATATAGATTTGCCTATTCTGGACATTTACCGTATATGGAATAACTCTGTATTTGTCCTTTAGTGCCTGGTTTCTTTCACTTAGCATAATGTTTTCAAGGTTCATCCATGTCATCACATATCAGTCCTCCATTCCTTGTTATGGCTGAATAATACTCCATTGTATAGATATACCACATGTTGTCTATCCATTTACCTGTTGAGCATTTGGGCTGTTTCTACCTTTTGGCTACAGTAAGTAATGCTGCTATGATCACTTAAAAAGTCCCTGGGGTGCAAACATGCTTGGCTGCTAACGACAGGTTGGAGGTTTGAGTCCATCCAGAGACTCTTGGAAGAAACGCCTGGTGATCTACTTCAAAAAAAAAATCCTCCATTAAAAGCCCTGTGAACCCGAAGGCAGGAAGGGACAAGAAAACTGGATGAAAGGAAATGGGGAACCCAGGGTGGAAGGGGGAAGAGTGCTGACACATTGCAAGGATTGCAACCAATGTCACGAAACAATTTGTGTATAAATTTTCAAAACAGAAACCAATTTGCTCTGTAAAGTTTCACCTAAAGCACAATTAAAAATAAAATAAGAAAAAACTATGGAGCACAGTTCTATTCTGACACACATGGGGTCACCATGATCGGAATTGACATGACAGCAACTGGTTATGAACATGCGTGTTTTATGAACGTATTTGTTTGACTCCCTGTTTTAAGCTGGGAGTAGAATTTCTGGCAGAAAGCTTTATTTTATTGTGATAAAAATTATGTAGATGGGTAGAAAGATAGATAGATAGATAGATAGATAGATAGATAGATAGATAGATAGATAGATAGATAGATAGATAGATAGATAGATAGATAGATAGATAGATAGATAAAAAAGAT
Source organism: Loxodonta africana (assembly GCF_030014295.1). NCBI lineage: Eukaryota > Metazoa > Chordata > Mammalia > Proboscidea > Elephantidae > Loxodonta > Loxodonta africana. The sequence continues at coordinate 12,005,489 of NC_087344.1, forward strand.
AGATAGATAGATAGATAGATAGATAGATAGATAGATAGATAGATAGATAGATAGATAGATAGATAGATAGATAGATAGATAGATAGATAGATAGATAGATAGATAGATAGATAGATAGATAGATAGATAGATAGATAGATAGATAGATAGATAGATAGATAGACGGACAGACAGATAGATAGGTAAAGAAAGAGAGATAGCTGCCATCAAGTCGACTCCAACTCATGATGGCTGTATGTACAGCAGGATGAGACATTGTCCAGTCCTGCATCATCCTCATGATCACTGGCATGTTCAAGTCCATAATTGCAGCTATTGTGCCAATCCGTCTCACTGAGGGTTTCCTCACCCTCACTGGCTCTCTTCTTCACCAAACATGGTGTCCTCCTGCAGCTGTTGACCCCTCCGAATGATGTGTCCAAAGCAAATGAGTTGGACAATGTTTTGTCGTCATTCATAGGTTTTCATTGACTCATTTTCAGAAGTAGATCACCAGGCCTTTCTTCCTAGGCCGTCTTAGTCTGGAAGCTCCATTGAAACCTGCGCACCATGGGCAGTATTCAAAATCCCAGTGGTATAGCTTCCAGCATCACAGCAATGCACAAGCCACCAAAGTACAACACACTGACAGATAAGTGGTGGGAAGGAATCTAAGGATGACTTAAAATGATGTCCAGAAAGGTTAAGTTCACCCTAAGTCTGGAAAAAATCCTAAAAAGCTCAGTTCTACTCTGTAACATGTGGGGTTGCTGTGAGTCAGACTCAACTAGATGGCAATGGTGTTTTAAGTCTGAAAATACCAACATGGTGTCAAAACAGGTCAGAGCCTGGGCTACAGGAAAGGAGTTTCAAAACGTGCTTGAATTAAACAGGCAGCTTTCAAAATGCATAACTTCTGCAGAAGGTAGAAGCAATAAGGAAGAGAGAAGTGCTGTTTGTCAAGTGAGTGGTGAAAATGAACTGAAGCGAAAGGGGAAATTCTGGGATTTTTTTTTTTTTTTTTTTCTAGACAAAAGAGAACCACAACTTTGGAGAACTCACAATCCATTCCCCTACCAAAAGGCAATCGTTCAGACAGGACGTGGTTTAAAGTCAGGAAAGGTGTGTGTCAGGGTTGTATCCTTTCACCATACTTATTCAATCTGTATGCTGAGCAAATAATAAGAGAAGCTGGACTATATGAAGAAGAGCAGGGCATCAGGATTGGAGGAAGACTCATAAAACCTGCAATACGCAGATGACGCAACCTTGCTTGCTGAAAGTAAAGAGGGCTTGAAGCACTTACTGATGAAGATCAAAGACTACAGCCTTCAGTATGGATTACATCTCAACATAAAGAAAACAAAAATCCTCACAACTAGATCAATAAACAGCATCATAATAAACAGAGAGAAGATTGAAGTTGTCAAGGATTTCATTTTTACTTGGATCCACAATCAATGCCCATGAGAGCAACAGTCAGGAAATCAGACGATGTATTACATTGGGCAAATTTGCTGCAAAAATCCTCTTTCAAGTGTTAAAAAGCAAAGATAGCCCTTTGAGGACAAAGGTGCACCTGACTCAAGCCATGGTATTTTCAGTTGCCTCTTATCCATGCAAAAGCTAGACAATGAATAAGGAAACCGAAGAAGAATTGATGCCTTTGAACAATGTTGTTGGTGAAGAACATTGAATATTCCACGGACTGCCAGAAGAATGAACAAATCTGCCTTGGAATAAGTACAGCCAGAACACTCCTAAGAAGCAAGGACAGCAAGACTTCGTCTCACATACTTTGAACATGTTATCAGGAGGGATGAGTCCCTGGTAAAGTAGAGGGTCAGTGAAAAAGAGGAAGACCCTCAACAAGATGGATTGACACAGTGGCTGCAACAATGGGCTCAAGTAAAACAGTGATTGTGAGGGTGGCACAGGGCGGGGCAGTGTTTCATTCCATTGTACATAGGGTTGCTATGAGTCGGAACTGACTTGGCAGCACCTGACAACAACAGCGAACCAACAAAATGTGTATGAAATATCTAGAATAGGCAAGTACATAGAAACAAAGTTGATTAGCGATGACCAGGGGTGGGCAGGAGAGAGGGAGAGAGGGAGGCTCATTGCTTAGAGGACATTGAGTTTCTGTTAAGAGTGATGGAAAAATTTAGAAACAGAGAATGGTGATTGAACCGGGGCTTAGAACTGCTTCGTTTTGGTTTGGACCTCTGTTGAGAATTTGTATTTCTAACGAGTTCCTGGGCAATGCTAATGCTGCTGGTTAAGGGAACAGTTTTGAGAAGCAGTAGTAGAGCAGTGGGTTTCAAAAATTGTTATGCATAAGAATTACCTGGGGATTTGTTAAAAAGTAGATTCTTTTTTTTAATTCAAAAAATTTTATACAGAAATTGTTTCGTGACATTAGTTGCAATCTTTGCCGTATGTCAGCACTCTCGTCCTTTTTCTTTCCACCCTTGGTTCTCCTTGTCCATTCATCCAGTTTTCCTGTCCCTTCCTGCCTTTTCCTCTTTGGTTTTGGCCAGGTGTTGCCCATTTGGTCTAGTACTGAACTAAGAAGCACATTCCTCACATGTGTTATTGTTTATCTTACAGGCTTGTCTAATTTTTGGCCGAAAGGCAGACTTCGGAAGTGGCTTCAGTTTTGAGTTAGCAGGTTGGCCAGGGGCCTTAGTCGAAGAGATTCCTCCAGTCACTGTCAGACCAGTAAGTTTGGTCTTTTTTTGTGAATTCGAATTTTGTACTACATTTTTTTCTAGAAATTTGTCCATTTCCTCTAGGTTCTCAAATTTTTGGAGTACAATTTTTCATCGTATTCTGTTATGATCCTTTTTATTTCAGTTGGGTCTGTTGTGATGTCCCCCATCTCGCTTCTTATTTGGGCTATTTACGTCCTCTCCTGCTTTTCTTTTGTCAGTTTGGCCAATGATTTGTCAATTTTGTTGATCTTTTCAACCACCTTTTGGTCTTGTTGAGTCTATTGTTTTTCTGTTTTCAGTTTCATTTATTTCTGCTCTAATCTTCATTACTTTTCCTATGGTGCCTGTGGGCTTCTTTTTCTGTTATCTTTCTATTTTTTCTAGTTGTAATGCTAACGCTTTTATTTTGGCCCTTTATCCTTTTTTGATGTGCACATTTATTGCTAAAAATTGACCTCTGAGAACTGCCTTTGCTGTGTCCCAAAGGTTTTGGTAAAATATGTTTTCATTCTCATTTAATTCTAGAAATTGTTTTATTCCCTCTTTGATTTCTGCTATCACCTGATTGATTTTAAGCAAGGTGTTATTCAGTTTTCATGTACTTGATTTTCTTTTCCTTGTTCTTCCTGTTATTGATTTCTACTTTTATGGCATTGTGATCAGAGAATGCTTTGTATTATTTCAATGTCTTGGATTTTACTGAGGGTTGCTTTGTGGTCTAAAATGTGGTCTTTTCTGGAGAATATTCCATGTGTGTTGGAAAAGAATGTATACTTTGCTCTTGTTGGGTATTCTATGTATATCTATGAGGTCCAGTTGTTTGATTGTGGCCTTTAGATCTTCTGTATCTTTGTTGAGTTTCTTTCTAAAAGTTGGAGCCCTGTCATTGGGTGCATAGATATTTATTGAAGTCAAGTCTTCTTGGTGGATTGTACCTTCAATCATTATACTAATGTCCTTCCTTGTCTTTTATGGTTGATTTTGCTTCAAAGCCTATTTTACCTAAGATTAGTATTGACACTCCTGCCCTTTTTTGGTTGCTGTTTGCTTGATATATTTTTCTTCATCCTTTGATTTTTAATATATTTATGTCTTTGTGTCTAAGGTGTGTCTCTTGCAGAATGCATATTGATGGGTCATATTTTTTTATACATTCTGCCACTCTTTGTCTCTTTAAAGGTACATTTAAGCTATTTACAAAATAGGTAGGAATTTATTGTTGTCATATTTTTGTGTTTTTGTGCGTGTGTGGTACTAAATTTTTTGTGTGTGTGTGGTGCTAACATTTTCTTTGTTCCTCTTACTTTCCTGTACTAAGTTCCTTTGTTTGTGGATTTTCTTTTATTTTGTAATTATAGATTTTGTGTTTACTGAGACTTCATGTTTTTCTTCTTTTTTATTCTCATGGGTAGGTTTGTTAATTTTCTTTGTGGTTGCCTTGAAATTTATCCCTATCTTCCTAACTTGAGTCAGTCTTTTAATACTTGATATTCCTTGTTTTCTTCTCCATTTGAAAGTTGTATACCTATACCATTTACTTCTCCTTTTGTTGTTTTGACATTGTCGTCATTTATAGATGGACATCTCTGGATCCCTGTTTTAAGTCTTTTAGCTTTGTTTTATTATTGAGAGTTTTTACCTAGGTCGGTGTCTGGATGATGCTGCCCCGTATCCTAGACTCCTGTTGTTGTCTGATGTTGTTGGTTCTCTAGCTGAAGGACTCCCTTTAGTGTTTTGCATAAGATTGGTTTGGTTTTTATGAATCTCCTTAACTTTTGTATATCTGGAAATGTCCTCATTTCACCATCATATTTGAGAGAGAATTTTGCAGGATATATTATTCTTCTTGGTTGGTAGTTTCTGTTTTTGTTTTCTTCTTTCAAGATTTTATATATCTCATTCCATTGCCTCTTGCGTGCATAGCTTCTCCTGAGTAATCAGAGTTTAGTCTTGTTGTTCCCATTTTGTAAGTGACTTTTTGTTTTTCTTGAGCTGCTCTCAGGATTCTTTCTCTTTAGTTTTGGCGAGTGTGATTATAATATGTCTTGGTGACTTTCTTTTGGGGTCTATCCTATGTGGGGTCCGTTGAGATTCTTGGAGGTCAGCTTTTCACCTTTCATGATACTTGGGGAGTTTTCTGCCAGCAAATCTTTAACAATCTTCTCTGTTTTCCACTTTCTCCCCATTTTCTGGAACTCCAATCATGAGCAAATTTTTGCTCTTGATGGTGTCCCACATAATTCTTAGGTTCTCTTCATTTTTCTTTATTCTTTTCTCTGATTCTTCCTCAAACAAAGTGATGTCCGTGGATTTGTTTTCAACCTCGCCAATTCTTTCATTGTTTCAAATTTTCTCCTAAAACCTTCTATTGAGTTGCTCATTTCTGAAAAATTTGTTCTTTATCTTTTGGGTTTCTAATTGCTGTTTTTGTATGGTTTCTAATTGTTTTATTTTGACGTTTTGTTCTTGTATTAGTTTCCTGAATTCTTCTATTGTTTTATCTGCATTTTCCTTGATTTTGGCTGTGTTTTCCTTGGCTTTGTCTGTGTTTTCCTTGATATCTTTCCTAATATCTTGGAGAGCCCTAAATATTAATCTTTTGAATTCCATGTCGGGTAGTTTCACTGCCTTTTCATCTACCAGAATGTCATCTGATTCTTTATTTTGTTCACTTGCTGGAACCATCTTGTCCTACTTTCTTACGTGTTTCGATATTATCTACTGTTTCCAAGACATTAAGGTATTTTTTTATTGATTGATTGATTGTATGTTCATTTGTTTCATCTGGCTTCTTTGTTTTGTTTTGTTATGTCAGCATGGACAGGTCAGGCATGGTTTGCTGCTTGCTTATCTATAGGCACAATAGCTCTCACCGTCTTGTCCAGGTGGTCAGGGCAGCAGCAGGCACGGTGAAGCTGCTTTGCTATGCACTGGCTTGGCGAGGTGGCTGAGGGCAGACTGGGTAAGCACTGTCTGCCTCCTGATGTTGGTCCAGCAGTATGGGAGCATTCACAGCCCCTCACCAGATAGGTGGGGGTGCTGGGCAGGAAGTGGCACAGGCTCACTTCCCTCCATTCAGCAGCTACTTGAGTGGTGGGAAGAGAAGGACAATGCGGGTCCAGTGTGGTTGCAGGCCTGAGCTGGGGACACTCTAGCTGTGGCAGCATAATGAGGGCTGGTAGGAAGGGAGTGGTGCTGTATGGAGATATGTGGAGGGGGACAAAGAAAACAAAAGACAGAGAAAGGAAAGAAAAGGTAGAAGATGGGTGGGGGCAGGGTGAACCTAGGGGCCAGCAATAAGGAAGGAGAGATGGCATACAGGGCTGGGTGGGAGGTAGAAAGTGGCAGGCCATTGTTTCTCTAGCCAAGGTGGTGCAGAGTGACCCTGTGGGAAGGGGTAGAGGTGGTGTATGGGGCTAGGTGGGAGGGATAAATAAAAGGAAGGGGAAAAATGGTGTGGCAGGAGTTGGCAGGTGGGGGAGAGGAGGACCCAGGCTGTCAGTGGGCCAGTAGTTCTCTACCTGCAGTGATGCAGCATGGCCTGGTGGGAAGGGCTGGAGGTGGAGTGTGGGACTAAGTGGAAGGGAGAGAGAATAGGAGGAAAAGGAAAAAATGGCATGGCAGCAGCCAGTAGTTAGGGGCAGACAGGTACACAGGCTGGTGGTGGACCAGTAGCTCTCTAGACAAGGAGGCACAGCATGGCCCTTTGGGACGGGGTGAAGGTGGTGTACAGAGCAGAAGGGTGGGGGTGGGAAAGTGTGTTTCTTTGGTTACCAGGTGCTTTGTTTCCTGTTGGGAACTCCATGAAATTGCCTTCCCATACTCGCTGTTCAGGGTCACCACTGGCTATGCTCCAAGACTGTGACACAGTGACGTGTTAGTTGGCAGGGGACCTCCACTCTGTATCTCTCCCCGTTTTCTGTTTTCTTTCAGTTTCTTCTCCCATTTGGTGTCTGATCTAGTTCTTTTTTCCTTCATTTGATGCTTAGAGTTCCAGGATGGATGTTTTACTTAGTATTTTGGGTTTTCACTGCAGAGGATAGCATGATGTGTCTGTCTAGGATGCTGTGTTGGCTCCTTCTCCTAAATTGTAGATTCTGATTCAGTATATCTGTGGTGGAAATGCAAACTCTCAACGGGGGTCTGAATCGAAAAGAATTGGTTCAAAGCCCTGGCTTGAACAACATGATGAACATGTTTAAAATGTTGAAATGGCAAATGTTTAGTTACATATATGATTACCACAATTAAAAAATGTTTTAAAATCTACTAAAATAAGTAGATATTGCTATGTTGACAGAAGAGGGCACCATTAAACTAGGTAACTTGTAAAACACCTCAAAAACATAAAAAACAAACAAAAGGAAAATATTAGCTTCAGAGAGAGTAATTTCAAAAATCAGGAAATGAAAATCCACACAGATCAACTGTGGAAATGTCCCCACAGGCAAAGAATTGTGAAGCAAAAGAAAATTGCAGGTCAGCACTCCAAACAGAATTAAATATAGTCAAGCTAGCATTTGAGGAATTGAAAGCTCATTTTAAATCAAACATTCAAAAGCTAAAAACAAAGTACAGAAATGGACATGAAAGAAAAACAGAAAAAAGTGAAAAGAGATTTGATTGAACTCAGGAAAGAAATGGAAGAAAAAGACTAAATTATCTCAGAGACTGTTATGGATTGAATTGTGTCTGTAAAAAATATGTGCTGTAAATCCTAACCAAGGAGCCCTGGTGATACAGGGGTTAAAACAACTGACTGATGACTGAAAGGTCAAAACCCACCTGTGGTTCCATGGCAGAAAGATGTGGCAGTTTGCTTCCATAGAGATTTACAGCCTCAGAAACCCTACGGGGTCACTGAGTCAGAATCAACTTGATGGCAATGGGTTTTTTTTTTTTTTTTTTAATCCTAACCTCTATGCCTGTGGTTATAATCCCATTTGGGAATGGGTTATTTTTGTTATGTTAATTTGGAAAGATTAGTGACGGGTGTGTCTTGTCTCAATCTCTTTTGAGATATAAAAGAGATTAAACAAGCAAGCAAAAGAAGCAGAGACAGAGAAGAGACATGCCAAGCCATATGAAGATCACCCAGGAGCAGAAGCTCAGAAGAGACAAGGACCTTCTCCCAGTGCCAACAGAGAAAGAAAGCATTTCCCTAGAGCTAGAACCCTGCGTTCCGGCTTTTAGCCTCCTAAAATGTGAGAAAATAAACCTGTTTGTTAACGCTGTTCACTTGTGGTATTTTTTGTTATAGCAGCACTAGATAATAAGAGAGACACGAACAAATTATAAGATGGCCAAGGAAGAGAAGAATCAAATGAAAATATGATAAAGGAGATTGAAGAAATGCAAAACAAAAACAAAAAAAACAGCCGAAGAGTGTAAGAAAATAAAGACAGAAGTAAAAACAGTCAAGGAGGAAGTAATCGAGATGGAATTTCAAGCAATGAAAGAATGATATTTGCATTATCAAAGTTCCTTCTTCAGAAAAATAAAACAGAACCAGACCAGACCTGTTGCCGCTGAGTCAATTCTGACTCATAGTGACCCTATAGGACAGAGTAGAATTGCCCCATAGAGTTTGCAAGGAGTTTCTGGTGGATTTGAACTGCTGACCATTTGGTTAGCAACCGTAACTCTTAACCACTACACCACAAGGGTTTCCAATATTTACAACTATAGTCCGAGAAAACTTTCTAAAAACAGAAGATTACCCGGAATTACACATTGAAATATTAAATGACACAGGAAGTATCCAAAAAAAAAAAAAATGGAAGGAATACACACAGTCACTATACCAAAAAGAGTTGGTCAATGTTCAATCATTTCAGGAGGAAGCATATGATCAAGAACCGATGGTACCGAAGAAAGAAGACCAAGCTGCACTGAAAGGAATGGTGTGAAACAAGGTTCCAGGAATTAACAGAATACCAACTGAGATGTTTCAACAAACAGATGCAGTGCTGAAGGTGCTCGCATATCTATGTCAAGAAATGTAGAAGACAGCTTCCTGGCCAACTGACAGGAAGAGATCCATATTTATGCCTACTCTAAAGAAAGGTGATCCGACAGAATGCAGAAATTATTGAACAATATCATTAATATCACACGCAAGCAAAATTTTGCTGAAGATCATTCAAAAGCAGCTGCAGCAGTACATCAACAGGGAATCGCCAGAAGTTCAAACTGGATTCAGAAGATGACATGGAATAAGGGATATCATTGCTGATGTCAGATAGATCCTGGCTGAAAGCACAGAGTACTAGAAAAATGTTTATTTGTGTCTTATTGACTATGCAAAGGCATTCGACTGTGTGGATCATAACAAATTATGGATAACATTGCAAAGAATAATAATTTCAGAACACTTAATTTTGCTCACAAAGAACCTGTACAGAGACAAAGAGGCAGTTGTTCGAACTGAACGAGGGGGTACTGTGTGGTTTAAAGGCAGGAAAGTGTGTGCCAGGGTTGTATTCTTTCACCATACTTATTCAATCTGTATGCTGAGCAAATAATCAGAGAAGCTGGACTATATGAAGAAGAACAGGGCATCAGGATTGGAGGAAGACTCATTAACATCCTGCAATATGCAGATAACACAACCTTGCTTGCTGCAAGTGAAAAGGACTTGAAGTTCTTACTGATGAAGATCAAAGACCACAGCCTTCAGTATGGATTGCACCCCAACATAAAGAAAACAAAAGTCCTCACAACTGGACCATCTTGATTACTTAGTGCTGCCATAACAGAAATACCACAAGTGGATGGCTTTAACAAAGAGAAATTTATTTTCTCACAGTCTGGTAGGTTATGAGTCCAAATTCAGGGTGTCGGCTCCAAGGGAAGGATTTCTCTTTCTGTTGGCTCTGCAAGAAGTTCATTGTCCTCAATCTTCCCATGGTCAAGGAGCCTCTAAGCCATAGGGACCCTGGGCCCAAAGGATGCGCTTTGCTCCTGGTGCTGCTTTCTTGGTGGTATGAGGTCCCCAACTCTCTGCTTGCTTCCCTTTCCTTTTATCTCTTGAGAGATGAAAGGTGATACAGGCTACATCCCAGGTAAACTCGCCTTGCCTTGGATCACTGAAGTGACCTGAGTAAGGGCGGTATTACAGTCCCACCCTAATCCTTCTTAACATAAAATTACAATCACAAAATGGAGGACAACCACAGAATACTGGGAATCATGGCCCTGCCAAAGTGATACATATTTTGGGGGAACACAATTCAATCCATTACATGGACCAATAAGCAACATCATGGCAAATGGAGAAAATGTTGCCGTTGTCAAGGATTTCATTTTACTTGGATCCACAATCAAAGACCATGGAAGCAGCAGTCAAGAAATCAAAGGAGCATTGCATTGGGCAAATCTGCTCCAAAAGACCTCTTTAAAGTGTTAAAAAGCAAAGATGTCACTTTGGAGACTAAGGTACACCTGACCCAAGTCAGGGTATTTTCCATCGCCTCATATGCCTGTGAAAGCTGGACAATGAATAAGGAAGACCAGAGAAGAATTGATTCCTTTGAATCATGGTTTTGGTAAAGAATATTGGCCATACCACGGACTGCCAGAAGAACGAACAAATCTGTCTTGGAAGAAGTACAGCCAGAATGCTCTTTAGAAGCGAGGATGGCGAGACATCGTCTCACGTACTTTGAACAAATGATTGGTTGTGGATCAGACCAGTGTGATCCACAGGGTTTTCATTGGCTGATTTTCAGAACTAGATTGCCTGGCCTTTCTTTCTAGTCTGTTCAGTATCATAACAACACACAAGCCATCACTCTCAGACAGATAGATGGTGGCTGCACTTGAGGTACACTGGCTGGGAATCGAACCCAGGTCTTAGCATGGAAGGCAAGTCCCCAGGTGGTGCAAATAGTTAATGGGCTCAGTTACTAGCTGAAAGGTTGGAAGCTCAAGTCCACACTAAGGCACTCAGAAAGGAAAGGCTGGCACTGCCCTTCCAAAAAATTAGCCATTGAAAACCCTACAGAGCAAAGACTCTGTAGAAGAATCCTGATCAAAAGGAAGAAAGTGCAGAATAGAATTTCAAATTCTCATAAATTCAGACTTTCTGAATCCATGGAGGCTGAGTAAACCACTGAACCTATTGCTCTGAGGTAATCCTTAAACCTTAAGTCAAAAATATTCCCTGAAGTCTTCTTAAAACCAAGCAATAGCTTAACTAGTAAAGAATGCCTGCCTTGCACGTTATGATCTTTTAAGATCTATCTATGTGGAATCAAACTGACAACAGCAACTTGAAAGATTAGATAGGAAATTTAGGGGGCAGTGAGTTTATGTTAATGGGGGAGGAACAACTCAGAAAATGAGGGGGAGAACGGTTGCACGCCCTGAAGAATGTGCGTAGTGTCACTGAATTGTACGTGTAGATATTGTTGAATTGGTGTACATTCTGTTGCGTATATTCTCAACAACAACAAAAATAAAATAAATTATAAAAAAGAAAACTCTACGGAGCACAGGTCTACTCTGACACACATGGGATCATCACGAGCCAGAGTTAACTTCCCAGCAACTGGTTTGGGTTTTATTGAACACGACTGAATTGTATATTCAAAAATGGTTAAAATGGTAAGTTTTATGTCATGTATTTTTACCACAGTAAAAACAATGTTTGCACACACACACACACACACACACACAAAACTGACCAGTATATAATGTCGAAGGCATAAAAGACAAGAAAAGACTGCGGAATTGTCACAGATTGGAGAAGACGAAGGAAATTTGATGACTAAATGCAATGTGGGATCCTGGATTGGATCCTGGACTAGCAAAAGCACTAAATAAGGTCTGTAGTTTGGTTAGTAGTATTATATCAATGTGGATTTCCTGGTTTTGACATTATTCTGTGGTTATGCAAGATATTAACATTAGGGGAATCTGAATGAAGAGTATATAGGGGCTCTAGTGTATTTTCAGGAAACCCTGGTGGCGTAGTGGTTAAGTGCTACAGCTGCTAACCAAAGGGTCGGCAGTTCGAATCCACCAGGCGCTCCTTGGAAACTCTACGGGACAGTTCTACTCTGCCCTATAGGGTCGCTGTGAGTTGGAATCGACTCGACGGCACTGGGTGACTGGGTTAGTGTATTTTCACAAATTTTCTGCAAGCCTGAAATTATTTCAAGATATAAAGAAAGACTAAAAAAAAGTGGATCAGCATTTCTCAAACTCGTCTATCTTATGCAACACAGAGTTTCTATTTAGTCTGTGTCTTGGTGACTCCTCCAATACCCAAGCCTGAGAGGTAGGGCTTCAAGAGCAATTTGTTTGAACAAAAAGACAAACAACTCAGTCAAAAAATAGGTAAAGGATTTGAACAGACGTTTCACCAAAAAGGATATTCAGATAGCCAATAAGCACAGGAAATGTTGTTCAATGTCATTAGTCATTAGGGAGACACAAGTGATAATTACAATGAGATGCCGCTTCACCCCTGTTAGAATGGAAATGATCAACAACAACAACAAAAATGGAAGACAACAGGTGTTGCTGAGGTTGTGGAGAAACAATCCCTCATCCATTGCTGGTGGGAACGTAAAATGGTAGAGCCACTGTGGGAAAGTTTGGCAGTTCCTCAAAAAGTTGAACATAGAATTACCATATGAGCCAGCAATCCCAATCCTAGGTGTATACCCTGAAGAAGTGAAGGCGGGAACATAAACAGAAACCTGTATACCAAAGTTATTGCTGCACTTTTCACAATAGCCAAAAGGCAGAAACAACTAAAATGCCCATCAAGAGACGAGTGGATAAACAAAATGTGGCCTATGCACACAATGGAATACTACTCAGCCATAAAGAGAACTGAGGTCCTGATGCGTGCCACAACATGCATGAACCCCGAAAACATCGTGCTGAGTGAAATAAGTCAGTCTCAAAAGGACAAATACTGTATGATCTCACTTATATGAGATAAGCAAATACATAGAAACCAAAGATTGTTAGTGGTTACCAGGAGTGGGAGAGAGGGGGGAAGGGGGAGCTGTTGCTTCCGGAGGAGTGAGTTTTTGTTAATGGTGGTGAAATAATTTTAATAAAAAGGTAGAGAGAATGGTTGCACAGAATGATGAACGTAATGTCACTGAATTGTGCACGTAGAAAGTGCTGAGATGGCGTATGTTTTATTATGTATATTTTCACCACAATAAAACATAAAAAAGTGGTTTGTTTGGAAGGTGATCCCAGGAAGCAGCATAGGGAGTGAGGAAAAGAGTAACTGAAGGGAAAGAGGTCAGCGATAAGGATGTTAGTGAGTAGATCAATGCCATGGGCAACAGAATCTGAAAGCTTTGCCTCAGAATCATCCTGTCAAAGGACAAGGAAGCCAGGGTGTTTATCCACTAAGGCACATCAGTCATTGGTGAGGGCTGCCCTGGGAAGGTGGGGGGATTGTTATTCTCTAGCACTTCTGGCTGCCTTGTATGTGGGCAGACGGCTAGGAAAAGCCCTTAGGCAAAGAGATCCATGTTTGTGCCCGTTCCAAAGAAAAGTGATCCAATCAGATGTGGAAATTATCACAGGCAAGCAAATTTTATTGAAGATCATTCAAAAGTGGTTGCAGCAGTATGTCAACCGGTTGGTGGTGTTTTTGGGTGCTGTCGAGTGGGTTCTGACTCACAGCACCCCTATGTACAACAGAATGAAACGCTGCTGGATCCTGAGCCATGCCCACAATTGTTGTTATGCTTGAGCCCATTGTTGCAGCCACTGTGTCATTCCACCTCGTTGGGGGTCTTCCTGTTTTTCGCTGACCCTCTACCTTACCAAGCATGAGTCCTTCTTCAGGGACTCACCCCTCCTGAAAACATGTCCAAAGTATGTAAGATATAGTCTCGGCGCCCTTGCTTCTATAGAGCACTCTGGTTGTACTTCTTCCCAGGCAGATTTGTTTGTTCTTTTGGCAGTCCATGGTATACTCAATATTCTTCGCCAACACCACAATTCAAAGGCATCAATTCTTCTTTGGTTTTCCTTATTCATCGCCCAGCTTTCACACGCGTATGAGGCAACTGAAAATACCATGGCTTGGGTCAGGCACACCTTAGTCTTCCAAGTGACATCTTTGCTTTTCAACACTTTAAAGAGGTCTTTTGCAGCAGATTTGACCAATGCAATGTGTCTTTTGATTTCTCAACTGCTGCTTCCATGGGTGTTGATTGTGGATCCAAGTAAAATGAAATCCTTGACAACTTCGCTCTTTTCTCCATTTATCATGGTGTTGCTTATTGGTCTAGTTGTGAGGATTTTTGTTTTCCTTTTTTTTTTATGTTGAGGTGTAATATGTACTGAAGTCTGTAGTCTTTGATCTTCATTACTAAATGCTTCAAGTCTCCTTCACTTTCAGAAAGAAAGGTTGTGTCGCGTGTCTGTCAGTTTGTCATACTGTGGGGACTTGTGCGCTGCAGTGATGCTGGAAGCTATGCCACCAGTATTCAGAGACCGGCAGGGTCACCCATGGCAGGCCGGTTTCAGCTGAGCTTCTAGACTAAGACAGACTAGGAAGAAGGACTTGGCAGTCTACTACTTCTGAAAAGAATTAGCCAGTGGAAACCTTGTGAATAGCAGCCCCCAAAGATAGCCATGTATTAATCCTTGGAGCCTGCTAATATGCTATGCTACATGGCAAGAGGGAATTATGGTTGTAGATAGAATTAAGGTTGTCAGATAATTAGCTGATCTTAAAATAAAGAATATCTGGATTATCCAGGTGAGTCCAATGTAATCACAAGTATTCTTTAAATGTGTGAGATGGAGGCAGAAGGGTAAGTGTCAGAGTGATGCTATATGAGAATGACTCCACCTGCCATTGCTGGCTTTGAAGATGGAGAATAGGAACACAAGCCAAGGAATGCAAGCAGCCTCCAGAAACTGGAAAAGGGCCTCCATAAAGGAATGCAGCCCTGCCAGCACCTTGATTTTAGCTCAGTGAGACCTATTCCAGACTGCTGACTCCAGAACTGTAATATAGTAAATTTGTGTTGTCTAAAGCCATTAAGTTTGTGGTAACTTGTTACGTCCTAAAAAGTTGGACTATATGAAGAAAAGTGTGGCATCGGGATTGGAGGAAGACTCATTAACAGCCTTCGATATGCAAATGACACAACCTTGCTTGCTGAAAGTGAAGAGGACTTGAAGTACTCACTGATGAAGATCAAAGACTACAGCCTTCAGTATGGATTACACCTCAGCATAAAGACAACAAAAGTCCTCACAACTGGGCAAATAAGCAACGCCATGATAAATGGAGAAAAGATTGAAGTTGTCGAGAATTTCATTTTGCTTGGATCCACAATCAACACCCATAGAAGCAGCAGTCAGGAGATCAAAAGACACATGCATTGGGCAAATCTGCTGCAAAGGACTTCTTTAAAGTGTTGAAAAGTAAAGATGTCACTTTGAGGACTAAGACCTGACCCAAGTCCTGGTATTTTCAGTCTCCTCATATGCGTGGGAAAGCTGGACAATGAATAAGGAAGACCGAAGAAGAATTGATTCCTTTGAATCATGGCGTTGGCGAAGAATATTGAATATACCAGGGACTGCCAGAAGAATGAACACATCTGTCTTGGAAGTACAGCCAGAATGCTCCTTAGAAGCAAGGATGGCGAGACTTTGTCTCATGTACTTTGGGCAAGTTATCAGGAGGGACCAGTCCCTGGAGAAGGACATTATGCTTGGGAAAGCAGAGAGTGAAAAAGAGGAAGACCCTCAACAAGATGGCTTGACACAGTGACTGCAACAATGGGCTCAAGCATAACAACGACTGTGAGCATGGCACAGGACTGGGCAGTGTTTCATTCTGTTGTATATGGGGTCAGAGCCAACTCAACAGCACCTAAGAACAACAATTTGTTACTGCAGCAATAGTTGTTTACTGTCAAGTCAATTCTGACTCACGGCAACCCTATATGACAGAGTAAGAACTGCCCCATGGGGTTTCCTAGGCTGTAATCTTTATGGAAGCAGGTCACCAGGTCTTTTCTCCTGCTGACCCAATGGTGGGTTTGAACTTACAATTTTTCGATTAACAGCTGAGTACTTAACCATTGTGCCACTAGGGCTCCTTGAGAACTAATAACACACCTAATTCAATGTTTGGGGCAATTTTATAGAACATGTTGTTGTTGTTGTTAGGTGCCGTCGAGTCGGTTCCAACTCATAGCCACCCTGTGCACAACAGAACAAAACACTGCCCGGTCCTGCGTCATCCTTATAATCGTTGTTATGCTTGAGCTCATTGTTGCAGCCACTGTGTCGATCCACCTCCTCGAGGGTCTTCCTCTTTTCCACTGGCCCTGTACTCTGCCAAGCATGATGTCCTTCTCCAGGGACTGATCCCTCCTGACAACATGTCCAAAGTATGTAAGATGCAGTCTTGCCATCCTTGCTTCTAAAGAGCATTCTGGTTGTACTTCTTCCAAGACAGATTTGTTCATTCTTTTGGCAGTCCCTGGTACATTCAATATTGTTCACCAACACCACAATTCAAAGGTGTCAGTTCTTCTTCGGTCTTCCTTATTCATTGTCCAGCTTTCACATGCATATGATGCGATTGAAAATACCATGGCTTGGGTCTGGCGCACCTTAGTCTTCAGGGTGACATCTTTGCTCTTCAACACCTTGAAGAAGTCCCTTGCAAAAGATCTGCCCAATGCTATGCGTCTTTTGATTTCTTGACTGCTGCTCCCATGGCTGTCGATTGTGGATCCAAGTAAAATGAAATCCTTGACAACTTCAATCTTTTCTCCGTTTATCATGATGTTGCTCATTGGTCCAGTTGTGAGGATTTTTGTTTTCTTTATGTTGAGGTGCAATCCATACTGAAGGCTGTAGTCTTTGATCTTCATCACTAAGTGCTTCAAGTCCTCTTCACTCTCAGCAAGGAAGGTTGTGTCATCTGCATAATGCAGGTTGTTAATGAGTCTTCCTCCAATCCTGATGCCCTGTTCTTCTCTATATAGTCCAGCTTCTCGTATTATTTGTTCAGCATACAGATTAAAAAGGTATGGTGAAAGAATACAACCCTGACGCACACCTTTCCTGACTTTAAGCCAATCAGTATCCCCTTGTTCTGTCCAAACAACTGCCTCTTGATCAATGTAAAGGTTCCTCATGAGCACAATTAAGTGTTCTGGAATTCCCATTCTTCACAAAGTTATCCATAATTTGTTATGATCCACACAGTCGAATGCCTTTGCATAGTCAATAAAACAAGGGAAACATTCTTCTGGTATTCTCTGCTTTCGTCTGACATCAGCAATGATATTCCTGGTTCCACGTCCTCTTCTGAAACCGGCCTGAATTTCTGGCAGTTCCCTGTCGATACACTGCTGCAGCCATTTTTGAATGATCTTCAGCAGAATTTTGCTTGCGTGTGATATTAATGATATTGTTCTGTAATTTCCACATTCGGCTGGATCATCTTTCTTGGGAATAGGCATAAATATGGATCTCTTCCAGTCAGTTGGCCAGGAAGCTGTCTTCCATATTTCTGGGCATAGACGAGTGAGCACCTCCAGCGCTGCATCCGTTTGTTGAAACATCTCAATTGATATTCCATCAATTCCTGGAGCCCTGTTTTTTGCCAATGCCTTCAGAGCAGCTTGGACTTCTTCCTTCAGTACCATCGGTTCCTGATCATATGCCACCTCTTGAAATGGTTGAATATCGACTAATTCTTTTTGGTATAATGACTCTGCGTATTCCTTCCACCTTCTTTTGATGCTTCCTGTGTCGTTTAATATTTTCCCCATGGAATCCTTTGCTATTGCAACTCAAGGCTTGAATTTTTTCTTCAGTTCTTTCAGCTTGAGAAACCCCAAGCGTGTTCTTCCCTTTCTTTGTACATGTCTTATAGAACTTAGCTACTGCAAATAATGAGAATGTATTATATACATATGCAGTAAACCTGGAATATTTGTAAGGTAGAAACGTGTCAAAAAAGGAAAACTCAAATACTTTCCACTAAAATGAGCAATAGAAAAGTGGTAAGACTGCACTTTGTCAAAGGCAGAAAACCTTTGAATCCCTGAAAAACAAGGCAGTACCATCGAGTTCTGGCTGTCACAGATTTCACTATACATACCTACATTAAAAACCTGTTTCCGTTGAGGCAATTCTGACTCATAGTGACCCTATAGGATAGAGTAGAACTGTTCCACAGGGTTTCCAAGGAGCGGCTGGTGGATTTGAACGGTCAACCTTTTGGTTAGCAGCCAGATGCTTAACCACTGAGTGACCAGGGCCCCCAAATATACATACACACCGTACATATACTACAAATACGTGTGTGGGGGGGTGCACACGTGCATATATATACTATACAACTCATTGTTGTTGAGTCAATTCCGACTCATGGTAACCCCATGTGTTCCAGAGTAGAACTGAGGTCCACAGAGTTTTGTTGGCTGTAGTTTTTATGGAAGCTGATCACCAGACCTTTCTCCCACAGAGCTACTGGGTGAGTTCAAACCACCAACCTTTTGGTTAGTTGTTGTGTTGTTAGTTGCCACTGAATTGATTCTGACTCATGGTGCCCCGTATGTGCAGAGTAGAACTGCTCCATAGAATTTTCAAGCCTGTGACCTTTCAGAAGCAGATTGCCAGGCCTATCTTCCTAGGCACCTCTGGGTGGGTTAGAACTGCCAACCTTTTGGTTAGTGTTGTTGTTGTTGTTAGGTGCCATCATGTCGGTTCCAACCCACAGCAACCCTATGTACAACAGAACGAAATACTGCCTGGTCCTGCACCATCCTCCCAAAAGCTGTTATGCTTAAGCCCATTGTTGCAGCCACTGTGTCAATCCATCTCATTGAGGGTCTTCCTGTTTTTCACTGACCCTCTACTTTACCAAGCGTGATGTCCTTCTCCAGGGACTGATCCCTCCTGACAACACGTCCAAAGTATGTAAGATGTACTCTTGCCATCCTCGCTTCTAAGGAGCATTCTGGTTGCACCTCTTCCAAGACAGTTAGTAGGTGAGCGCAAACTGTTTGCGCCACCCAGGGATGATATATATGTGTGTCTACACACAAACACACACATATATAACCCATTGCTGTCAAGTCAATTCCAACCCATAGCGACCCTACAGGACAGAGTAGAACTACCCCATAGGGTTTCCAAGGAGCAGCTGGTGGATTGAATTGCCAACATTTTGGTTTGTAGCCAAGCTCTTAACCCACGCACCACCAGGGCTGTCTCTCTCTCTCTCACTCTCTCTCTCTATATATGTATATATATATATATATCACAAACTGATTAAAAACTGTATCTTGGGGAAAAAAAAACACTGTAGTAGAGAAGAATATATTGAAGGAGGACAATGTCCTAGTTTATATCGAACATATTATGAAGCTATAGTAATTCAAACAGTGGCAAAGGAAGAGACAATAAGTTGAATGGGACTCATAATACAGTGTGTGTCTTTATTAAGGGGATGTCACAGGGGGCTTCAGGGGAGCTGAGACCATCAATGGTCTTCCATTGAAGAGAGGGGTCTTCCACCAATAGAACAATGGGGAGACAGGTCTCAGAGTAGGAGGGGATCTCAGAGTCTCTCTCAGGATTTCCAAAACCTCAAGTCAGGAGGAGGATGGGAATTGACCAAAGGGAAAAACAGGAGGGGGTTGGGGCTAGGTGGCAACTACCAAGGTGGCTCCCAAGCTGAGTGGACTCTGTGGACAGGGGGAGCAGTGTCCCTCAGACACCAGGGCAGGGAGTTGAGGGTTTCTCGCAGACCCAGAAGTTTTCTGCAGTACACTTGTTGTCATTCCAACCAGCAGCAATCATCTCCGCACAGTCCTCATCCCCAACATTGTTGGGTTCACCTTCAGTCCAGAAGCTGCGAACACATTCAGAGCCATGAGCCCCCACCCCAACCTACCCTGGGACAGCTGGTCCCTGGGCCTTGATGGGAAAATTTCTAGTACAAGCCAGTTGGCCGTGAAGGGGTTTAGAGGCAGGGTTTTTGCAAATGTAGGTTCAAACATCATCTCCATCAAAATCAGTTCTGTTGGGATGAAAATGCAGATACCTGGGCCCTTACCTAGACTTAGTGAATCAGAGTCCCCCAGGGAGCAGCCAGGATTCTGCATTTCTAACAAGCTCCCCAGGCAATGCTTTCCAACACCAGAGTCTGAGCACCCCTGGTCTTTTGCTTGCTCACCCCTTCCCAGCCCATTTTCTCTGGGGCTCACCTTAGCTGGAGTTTGGTGTTGTCCACCCAGTGCCAGGCACCCTCATTGTGGTGGTCGCTGAGGCCAATCCAGGTACGGGTATCTTTCCCAACAATCCAGAACTGCAGGAATCTCTGCAGGGAAAGGGGCATCAGGAGAAGACTCCCTTACCCCCACTTGTCATCTCCATCCATGAGTCCAGCATCCTCCACCTCTCACTGAATGGAAGCTCTTTCTGCAGTCTCACCTCGAGTCCCCAGTTGAGCTGTATGTGTTAATGTGTGCATGTGTGCTATGGATGTGCGTTAATGCCCACACATGTGTGGCAGTGTGTTACCTTGTGCCTTGGTTCATATGCTTGTCTGCGGAAGGATCGTGTACGATTCTCAAGTGTTCTACGCGTTCCCCTCCCACTTGACCTCCCCAAGCCTGTGATGGTCCCTCCTCCAGGAAGACTTCTCTGATTGCATATACCCCCCAAGCTGCCCATTAGGCCTCCATCTCTCAGAGGGCAGAGACGGGTGGCAGAAGGCTTTTGGTTAACTAGTTGCATGGCCCAGCCCCAGGTGGGAACAGTATGCAGCCTACCTGCTCCTCAACACTGTTGATGATCACCAGCTGGGCTCCCTGGTCCTGGCAGGCAGTGACAGAAGTGTCCCATGTTCCCCGGGTCCGGGAGAGGAAGTAGCAGCTATTCTGGAAGGACTCCCAATTCCGGGAACAGGGGTTGCACAGGCCAGCTGCAGAGGAAGGGTGGGGCGGGACAGACAGGTCACCTGACTCCGTGGGCCCCTACACCTGCATCGGGCCTTGGGAATCCTGTGCTGGGCCCAGGCCTGATATGTAACAGTCCACTCAGTGCCCCAGAAACTCATGAGAAAGATCCCAGCTCTGCCATGCCCTCCTCAGACCCATAGCCACAGAGGCGGGTCCCAGGCCCACCTATGACCCCCAGCTCCCTCCTCTTGCAGGTGTCACACCCTGGCCCTCACCCAGGGAAGCGTTCATCCAGGCCAGCTGCTGGTGGATCTCTTCCAGCTCCAATTGTATCTGCTTCTGAGGACTGGCAACTGGAAGAAGAGGACTTGCATTATGTTGGCGGTTTGCATCCACCAAGCGCTCTTTTCAGACCCCATGGGGCAGTCCTACTCTCTCCTATAGGGTCACTATGAGTCAGAATCGACTTGATGGTTCTTTTTTTTCTTTTTGGTGTGCTTTGTGCAGAGTGGGCCCCATGAGAACATTACCTATGGATTTCATAGTGACCCCAACAGACCATTTTACAGATGAGAAAACTGAGGCTCAGTGACTGACTTGCCCAACATTGCCAGCCACCAGGACTTCACATAGGGTCCAGTCTCCTCCTTTCCTCCTGCCTCCCATCCTTCACCCCTGGCTTGTTCGAGGCCACACAGCGTTGAAGCCCCTTCCCATCTAGGAACACAGTGTCCGGCCCCTTACCTGATCTTTGGTTCCCCTGATGGTCCCACGTCTCGCTCTGCAGGGCTTGGTGGATTCTGAAGACTGCAACAGAGCAGAACATTCCCCCTTTATGATCACTGATTGTATACCTGCCCCTGTGCAGAGCCCAGCTCCATCGACTCTGAGAGCCCGGACTCTCTGCGTGGGGAGATGATCTACATTTCACAGACGAGACAGGTTCACAGAGGGACAGTGACCTGCACACAGTTACACAGGAAGGCACATGGAGCCCAAACACCCAGGCCTGGTGGGTTTAGGGACTCTGGACAGAGCAAGGACCGTCCAATGAGAAAAACCCAAAGTGACCCAGAACTCCAAGCTCCCAGCCCCACAGGCCCAGCCCGACTTACCTTGGACGAGGGTGGTCACCAGGAACACAAAGACGAGGCCCAGAGAGACGAGAAGCAGGAGAGGCAAAGGAACTTGGGTCAGACACCCTGCAGGACAAGCAGAGCTGGGGGCTCAGGGCAGACCCCTTCCTTCCCCTCCTGGAGTGGCCTCCAGCTGCCCACTACCCCTGGTTCCATCCCTGAACCACCCACCCAGTACCTGGGTCGTGGGATCGTAGGAATCTAGGGTCTTTCTTCATGAATCTCTGGCCCCAGAATGTCACCTTCTCCTCTGAATGGGGCCAAATGCAACATAGCTCAACTTCAAGGTCTGCTGCAACCTGTCCCAAGACTGGAAGCTCAGACACCCCCTCCCCAAGCTGGATTCCAGATCCGGAGTCCCCCAAGACCCTGGGGCCCTGTCACCCCAAAGTCAGGGCCCAACCTCACCGTGGCTGTCTGGGTCATTGTGGTCATCCATCTCCTCCATTCTTTGCTCTTCCCTGCTCCTCTCTCGTTACCTCTTTGCTGGGCAGGAGTTTTTATTACCCACAATTCCCCTCTGCAATCCTTCTTCAAATGCTTTCCTCCCCAACTCAGGAAGAAAGACGAAGTGGGTGAGAACCCCCTCCGCCCCCGCAAAAGAAACTCAAATCTGTTGTGAGTCGATTCCGACTCACAGACCAACACACCCACTCCCGGAAAAGTGGGGGAAGGGATGAAGCGCTGACAGTGCACAGGAAAAGACCATTCAGCAGTAAATTTTGGTGCCAGAAGGCACTGGTTCCAACCCCAATCCAGCACTGGGACCTTGGCCCCATAAGACCTTCACCTAATCAGATCTTCAGTTACCTCAGCTGAAATTTCCTCACTGTGACAATAACCTTGCCTTGTACTATTCTTGTGAAGTTTAGTACAGTTTTATTTTTTTATTTTATTTTTGTTGTTGTTGAGAATATAGACAGCAGAACATGCCCCAATTCAATGATTTCTACAAGTACAATTCAGTGACATTGATTATGTTCTCCAACTTGTGCAATCATTCTCACACTCCTAACCCAATTGTTCCTCCCCGTTAACATAAACTCACTGCCCCCTAAGCTTCCTACCTAACCTTTCCAGTTGCTGTTCTCAATTTGATCCCATCCATCCTGTTGTTGTTGAGTGCTGTCAAGTTGGTTCCAACTCACAGTGACCTTATGTACAACAGAACGAAACATTGTCCAATCCTGAATCATCCTCACAATCCTTGCTATGCTTGAGCCCATTGTCACAGCCACTGTGTCAATCCACATCATTGAGGCTCTTTCTCTTTTCTGTTGACCCTCTACTTTACCAAGTATGATGTCCTCCAGGGACTGGTCCCTCCTGGTAACATGTCCAAAGTACGTGAGATGAAGTGTTGCCATCTCTATGCTCTTAAGGAGCATTCCAGTTGTACTTCTTCCAAGACAGGTTTGTTTGCTCTTTTGGCAGTCCATGTTATTTATATTCAATATTCTTTGCCAACACCACAATTCAAAGGCATCAATTTTTCAAAGGTCTTCCTTATTCATTGTCCAGCTTTCGCATGCATAAAAGGCAATTGAAAATACCATGGCTTAGGTCAGACACACCTTAGTTTTCAAGGTGACATTTTAGCTTTTGAGCCCTTTAAAGAGGTCTTTTGCAACAGACTTGCCCAATGCAACATGTCTTTTGATTTCTTGGCTGATGCTTCCGTGGGCATTGATTGTTGATCCAAGGAAAATGAAATCCTTGACAACGTCAATCTTTTCTCCATTTATCATGATGTTGCTTATCAGTCCAATTGTGAGGATTTTTGCTTTCTTTATGTTAAGATGTAATCCATACTGAAGGCTATGATCTTTGATCTTCATCAGTAAGTGCTTCAAGTCCTCTTCACTTTCAGCAAGCAAGGTTGTGTAATCTGCATATTACAGATTGTTAATGAGTCTACCTCTAATCCTCAAACAGTTGTAGAGGTTGGAATGTCCCAAGTCCGTGGATCAGGCTGGAGGCTTCTCATCTCACGTAGCTGCAGAGCTGATGAACCCAAGATCAGTGGGTCAGAAGGCAGGCTTCTGACTCACAGGCTTCAGAGGCTGATGAATCCCAAGATCGGCACGCAAGCTGCTAGCTCAAGCCCCAAGCACTGGAGGCCAGATGACAAGTCAGTTGCAGAATCTAGAGTGAATGAAAGCCCGTGAGCTTTGCCCTAAAGTTCCCATATATTGGATGCAGCCCACGCCCCCATGGAAACTCCCTTTCAATGAATGGGCTGCTCACAGAAGATCTCATCATGGAGGTGGTTACATTCTATTAGATGTCATTATGGAGGTGATTACATCATTACATATCAGCCAAACTATAACTACCAAATCACTGAGAATCATGGGCTGGCCAAGTTTACACACAACATTAACCATCACAGTGTTTAAAACACTAGAGAAATTATAGTTAACATGAACAAAAGGGTAGTTGCTCTCATAGAATATATTCTGCTGTGATGTGAGAAGGAGCTTATAAGATGACCCCAGTGGTCCCCACCTCCTGTTATTTATGGCCTGTATAATCCTCTACCCTTGAGTAACTTGCTTCTAATCAATAGTCTATCTCAATGTTGAGGAAATCTCACTTCTGTGAGCAGATTGAGAGTCTGACTTCTGTCTTGCTGAAGCCTCTTTATCCTGCTGGCTTTTGTGAAACAAGTTGCCTTGCTGGAGAGACTTATGTGACAAGGAACTGAGGACACCATCTGGCCAACAGTCAGTAAGCAACTGGGACTCTCAGCTGAAAAGCTCAAAGGGAACAAATTCTGCCAACAACCATGTGAGTTAGCTTGGAAGTGGAACTTTGTCTTAGTTATTTAGTGCTGCTGTAACAGAAATACCACAAGTGGGTGGGCTTAAAAAACAGAAATCAATTTTCTCAGTTAGGAGGCTAAAAGTCTGAATTCAGGGTACTGGCTCTAGGGAAAGGCTCTCTCTGTGTCAACTTTGCGGGAAGGTCCTTGTCTCTTCATCTTCTCTTCCTCGGTACCTTTGTGATCTTCATGTGGCATGGCATCTGTCTTCCCCCCTCTGTGCTTCACTTTCTTTTTTGCTTACACTTAATCTGCTCTTTTATATCTCAAAAAACATAACCTACACTAATAACATAACAAAGAAAACCCATTCCCAAATGACATTATAACCATGGGCATAAGGGTTAGGATTTACAACACATATTTTGGGGGGACACAATTCAATCCGTAACATTTCTTCCCCAGTTGAGCCTTCAGATAAAATCCTAGCTCAGGTCAACCCATTGATTACAACCTTGTGAGAGAGAGCAAAGGACCAGGAAAGCCATACTCAGATCTAGAGACACAGAAACTGGGAGATGAGACAATAAACATACATGTGTGCTGTTTTATGTGGCTCAGTTTGTGGTAATTTGTTATTCAGGAATAGTAACTCCAATGTGGAGGGGGTTAGATTTGAAACAAACAAGTACATAAACAATTCAGAAAAACGTTACGTAGTGATGCAAGCCATCCAAATGGACCCAAAAAGAAGAAGCCTGAATTGACTAAAAATTATAAGAAAGTCAACTGATGCAGAAAAGGCATTTGACAACATCCAGCAACCTACCATGATAAGAAACACTCAGCAAAGTGGAAATAGTAGGAAAATTCCTCCATGTGATAAAGGGCATTTATGGAAAATCCACACCTAACATCATATTCAATGGTGAAAGATTGAAAGCTTTCCCTTTAAGATCAGAAAGAAGACGAGAATGTCTGCTTTCATCACTGCTATTCAACATTGTATTGGAAATTCTAGTCAGAGTAAATAGGCAAAAAACATATATATATTTGAAAGGAAGAAGTAAAGCTGTCTCTATCCACAGATGAGTTGATTCTATATATAGAAAATCCTAAGGAATTCATGAAGGCTACTAGAGCTAATAAATCAATTCAGCAAAGTTGCAGGGTACAGGATCAGCACACAGAAATCGGTTAAGTTTCTATATATCAGCAGTAAACAAGCTAAAATGGTAATTAAGAAACCAGTTCCCTTTACAACAGCATCTATATATTTTTTCTTTTCATCTTTTTCATTGTTGTTGATTTTGTGTTTCCTGAGTCTTTACCTTTTCTTGTTTTTCATTTTGATGTGTAGGATTGTTACTTTCCTCTGTGGTTAACTTAATATTTACCCCTCTTTTTCTAGGTTTAAACTAATCTTTTATTTCTTTGTAACACCTTGACTTCCCTCTATATGAAAGGCCTATGACTACATTTTCTAGTCCCTCTTTTTTGTTTTAACATTGTCGTCTTTTATATGTTGACGTCTCTGTTTCCCTATTTTCAGTGTTTCTGATTTGATTATTTTTGTGACTTCCCTATCTGGTTTGACACCTGGTTGCTCTGTCCTGTGTTCTGGTCTTGGGTTATTATCTGATGTTATTGATTTTCTAACCAGAGGACTTCTTTTACTATTTCTTGTAATTTTGGTTTGGTTTTTGCAAATTCCCTAAACTTCTGTTTATCTGGAAATGCCCTAATTTTGTTATCATATTTGTGAGACAGTTTTGCCGGATATATAATTCTTGGCTGGTAGTTTTTTTTCCTTTGACGCTTTATATATATGTCATTCCATTGCCTTCTTGCCTGCATAGTTCCTGCTGAGTAGCCTGACTTTAGTCTTATTGACTCTGCTTTGTAGATGACTTTTCATTTATCCCTAGCCACTCTTAAAATTCTCTCTTCATCTTTGGTTTTGGTAATTTTGGTTATAATATGTCTTGGTGACTTTCTTTTGAGGTCTACCCTGTGCGGGTTTCGATGAGCATCTTGGATAGACATATTGTCATCTTTCACAATATCAGGGAAGTTTTCTGCCAACAAACTTCGGCAATTCTCTCTGTATTTTCTGTTATCCTTCCCTGTTCTGATACTCCAATCACTCATAGGTTATTCCTCTTGATAGAGTTTCACGTAATTCATGGGGTTTCTTGATTTTTTTTAATTCTTTTACCTGATTTTTCCTCAAATATATTGGTGCCAAGTGCCTTATCTTCAATCTCACTACCTCTGACTTCCATTGCATCAATTCTGCTCCTACGACTTTCTATTGAGTTGTCTAATTCTGAAATTTTATTGTTAATCTTCTGGATTTCTGTTTGCTGTCTGTCTATGGATTCTTGTAGCCTGTTAAATTTGTCATTACGCTCTTCTATAATCTTCTTAAGTTCTCTATTTCTTTATCTGTGTGTTCCTTGGTTTGTTCTGCCTTTTGCCTGATCTCCTTCCTGATCTCTTGAAGAGTTCTGTATATTAATCTTTTGTATTCTACCTCCAGTAATTCCAGAAAATTCTCTTCCTCTGGGGGATTTCTTGATTCTTTGTTTTGGAAGCTTGCTGAAGCCATCATGGTCTGCCTCTTTATGTGATTTGATAGACTGTTTCTCTGAGCCATCAATAAGTTATTATATTTATTTATGTTTGCTTACTGTGTCCTAGCTTCTTGTTTCGTTTTGATATGCCCAAATAGGCTGCTCATGTGAGGTAGTTTGATTATTGACACCTTTGACACTCTAAACTGTGTCACCAGGTGGTTAGATCTATTACTAGGTATGTGAGCTCAGGAATCCATTTACTTCTCTTGTATGGACTCACCTCAGATATCTAGGTAGTCAGTCACCAAGTGTGTGGAGCAGGCTCTCATCTATGGTCCTAGATGGGCAGAGATGATCTGGCTGCAGTAGGGGGTCACACACAGCAAGGCAGGGGGCTGACAGCTACCCCTGAGTGTCTGAGAAGAAAGCATAGCCCTGTTCCCTACAGCATGTAGGTGGGTGAGTTTTACAGCCAGACTATGGGCACCCAATGCTGTTGGTTGTAAGGACTGGGAAACACCACTTATTCTTGGACCCCAGTCATGGGTGGCTAGGTGGCATGGGTGGAGCCACCAGTTCTCAGGCTCCTGATGTGGGTAGGTGAGGATTCTGCTCAATAGGCAGAATGGTGTCAAATATCTTGAACCTATCACTCCACCAGTTGAATTTAGGCTTCAGGTATATACCCTGTTATACTGTGCTAATGAGGGCCTGTGCTGTTGAAATGGGCCCACACAGGTCTATGCAAGGGTGAAAGCCATTCAAAGCCCATGGACCCCTTATGCCTGTGCCTAGTCAAAAGTGCTGTGATTGCCCTGGGTTCCCAGCTTAGGGGAGCTGGCAGATTATTTTTTCCTGTTTGTTAATTTTTTTCCCTCTCCAAGGCCAGGAGAATGGCTCAGGACATGTGAAGGGTCCTACTTCCAACCCAGGGGATGCAGCAGCCTCTGAAGCCAGCCTGGGACCCAGTGCAGAGCAGGGAGGGGGCAGGTAAATGGGAGACAGGTTTTTCTCAAAGTGGTGTTTTTTGATCCAAGTGGTAGGTTAGACACATGTGCTTATCTTTTGCCAATTAAGCACGACTTTTTACTGTTTCTGGAGGCTTGAATAGACTCCCTGCCACTCAGTCTCTCCTATTGTGGAAAACGCATCCCACGCGCCATTGCTTGCCTCACCACTGGCACCAGTTGATCCAGCCTGCAGGGTCCTGGTTCCTGCCAGGTCAGGTCTGGCAACTCCTCGCTGCTTCTGAACTGTCTCTCCCGCCCGCTGCCACTTAGTCCAATTCCTCAGCTTTGATGTTCAGGGCTCCTAGATTGTCATATATAATCTATTCACTTGTTTTTTTCGGGTCACTGTTATAACAGGGACCACAGGATACATCTGACTATTCTGCCATCTTGGAACTATAGCATCTAAAAAAATAAAATACCTAGTAATAATTGTAATCAGGGAGCTAAAAGCTTTAATAGTGAAAACTATAAAACATTGCTGAAAGAAATTAAAGATGATCTAAATAAAAGGAAAAGCATCCAATGTTCATGGATTGGAAGACTTAATTTTTTAAGATTTCAATGCTACCAAAAGGAATGTCCAGATTCAACACCATCCTTATCAAAATTCCAATAGCCTTTTTTTACAGAAATGAAAAAGCCAGTCCTCTAACCCTTACACAAGTACATAAGAAAAGGGAACAGCAAGGGACCCCAAATAGCCAAAACAATCTTGAAAAAGAGAAACAAATTAGGAGTACTCTCATTTTCTGATTTCAAAACATGCTATAAAGCTACGATAATCAAAACAGTCTGGTACTGGTATAAGGATAGAAAATGCAATAGCCTTGACAGTCAGAAATAAACTTGTACATCTATGGTCAATTGATTTTTAATGAAGGTGCTAAATTCATTCAATGGGGAAAGAATAACAAACACACAAACAGAAAAGTCCAGACCCATTGCCATCAACTTGATTCCAACTCACAGCAAACCTATAGGATGGAGTAGACCTGCCCCACAGGGTTTCCTATGCTGTAAATCTTTATGACCTCCACGCATCTGTCAGTTGTTGTACTGTGGGGCCTTGTGTGTTGCTGTGATGCTGGAAGCTATGCCACTAGTATTCAAATACCAGCAGGACCATCCATGACAGACAGGTTTCAGCTGAGCTTCCAGACTAAGACAGACTAGGAAAAAAGACCCAGCAGTCCACTTTGAAGAGAATCAGCCAGTGAAAACCTTACAAATAGCAGCAGAACATTGTCTGATATAGTGGTAGAAGATGAGCTCCTCAGGTTGGAAGGCACTCAAAATATGACTGGGGAACTGCTGCCCCCTCAAGGTAGAGCCCTTAATCCACCTTAATGACATGGATGGAGTAAAGCTTTTGAGACCTTCATTTGCTGATGTGGCATGACTCAAAATGAGAAGAAATAGCTGCAAACATCCATTAATAATCAGAACGCAGAATTACGAAGTATGAATCTAGGAAAATTTGAAATCATCAAAAATGAAATGCATAAACACCAATATCCTAGGCATTAGTGAGGTGAAATGGACTGGTACTGGCCATTTTGAATCAAACAATCATATGGTCGACTATGCCATGAATGACAAATTGATGAGAAATGCCATTGCATTCATCCTCAAAAAGAACATTTCAAGATATATCCTGAAGTACAATGCTGTCAGTGATAGGACAATATTCATACACCTACAAGGAAGATGCGTTAATACAACTATTATTCAAATTTGTGCACCAACCACTAAAGCCAAATATGAAGAAACTGAAAATTTTTACCAACTTCTGCAGTCTGAAATTGATCAAACATGCGATCAGGGTGTATTGATAATTACTGGTGATTGAAATGGGAAAGTTGGAAACAAAGAAGAAGGATCAGTAGTTGAAAAATATGGCCTTGTTGATAGAAATAATGCTGGAGATGGCATGATACAATTTTGCAAGACCAACGACTTCTTCATTGCAAATACCTTTTTTCACCAATGTAAGTGGTGACTACACACGTGGACCTTGCCAGATGGAATACACAGGAATCAAATCGACTACACTGTGGAAAGAGACAATGGAAAAGTGCAATATCATCAGTCAGAATAGGGCCAGAGTCCAACCGTGGAACAGACTATCAACTGTGCCTTTGCAAGTTCAAGCGGAAGCTGAAGAAAACTAGGCAAGTCCACAAGAGCCAAAGTACAACCTTGGGCATGTCCTACCTGAATTTAGAGACCATCTCAAGAATAGATTTGACACGTTGAACTCTAATGACTGAAAACCAGACAAGTTGTGGGATGACATCAAGAACATCATACATGAAGAAAGCAAGAGGTCATTAAAAAGACAGAAAAAAGAAAAGACCAGAAGACACTCCAAAACTTGCTGTTGACCATCAAGTAGCTAAAGCGAAAGGAAGAAATGATGAAGTCAAAGAGCTGAACAGAAAATTTCAAAGGGTAGCTCGAGAAGAAAAAGTAAAGTTATTTTAATGACATGTGCAAAGAGCTGGAGAGAGAAAACCAAAAGGGAAGAACACGTTTGGCATTTCTCAAGCTGGAAGAACTGAAGAAAAAACTCAAGGCTCAAGTTGCAATACTGAAGGATTCTACAGGGAAAATATTAAACAATGAAGGAAGCATCAAAAGAAGATGGAAGGAATACACAGTCACTATACCAAAAAGAACTGATGGGTGTTCAACCATTTCAGGAGGTAGCATATGATCAGAAACTGACAGTACTGAAGGAAGGAGTCCAAGCTGCACTGAAGGCTCTGGGAATTGACAGAATACCAATTCAGATGTTTCAGCAAACAGCTGCAGCACAGGAAGTGCTCACTCGTCTATACCAAGAAATTTGGAAGACAGATATCTGATCAACTGACTGGAAGAAATCCATATTTATGCCTATTCCCAAGAAAGATGATTCAACCAAATGCAGAAATTATCAAACGATATCATTAATATCACCCACAAATAAAATTTGCTGAAGATCATTTAAAAGTGGCTGCAGCAGCACATCAACAGGGAACTGCCAGAAATGCAAACTGGATTCAGGAGAGGACATGGAACAAGAGATATCATTGCTGATGCCAGATGGACCCTGGTTGAAAGCAGAGAATACCAGAAAGATGTTTACCTGTGTTTTATTGACTATGCAAAGGCATTCAACTGTGTGGATGAAAAAAAATGATGGATAACATTGCAAAGAATGGGAATTCCAGAACGCTAAATTGTGCTCATGAGGAACTTGTACACAGAACAAGAGGCAGTTGTTCAAACAGAACAAGGGCATACTGCATAGTTTAAAGTCAGGAGGTGTGTGTCAGGGTTGTATCCTTTCACCATACCTATTCAATCTGTATGCTGAGCAAATAATCCCAGAAGCTGGACTATATGAAGAAGAATAGGGCATCAAGATTGGAGGAAGACTCATTAACAACCTGCATTATATAGATGACACAACCTTGCTTGCTGAAAGTGAAGAGGACTTGAAGCACTTACGATGAAGATCAAAGACTACAGTCTTCAGTATGGATTACATACACCTCAACATAAAGAAAACAAAAAACTCTCACAACCGGACCAATAAAAAACATCATGATAAATGGAGAAAATATTAAAGTTGTCAAGGATTTCATTTTACTTGGATCCACAATCAACAGCCATGGAAGCAGCAGTGAAGAAATCAAAAGATGCATTGCATTGGGCAAATCTGCTGCAAAAGACTTCTTTAAAGTGCTCAAAAGTAAAGATGTCTCCTTGAAAACTAAGGAGTGCCTGACCCAAGCCATTGTGTTTTCAATCGCCTCATATGCATGTGAAAGCTGGATGATGAATAAGGAAGACCAAAGAAGAATTGATGCCTTCGAATTGAAAAATATTGAATATACCATGGACTGCCAAAAGAACAAACAAATCTGTCCTGGAAGAAGTACAACCAGAGTGCTCTTTAGAAGCAAGGATAGCGAGACTGCATCTTACATACTTTGGACATGTTAGGAGGGATCAATCCCTGGAGAAGGACATCATGCTTGGTAAAATAGAGGGTCACAGAAGAAGAGGAAGACCCTCAATGAGATGGATTGACATGGTGGCTGCAACAGTGGGCTTAAGCATAACAATGATTGTGAAGATGGTTCAGGACCAGGCAGTATTTCATTCTGCTGTACATAGGGTTGCTATGAGTCAGAATCGACTCCACCGCACCTAACAACAACAAATCCTTTTGAAAGCAGATTGCCACATCTCTCTCCCACAGAATGGCTGGTGGGTTTGAACCACTGACCTCTCAGTTAGCTGCTGAGAACTTAACCACTGCACTACCAGGGCTCCTTGAGAGAAAGAATACTCTCTTCAATAGATGTGCTGGCACAGTTGGATCTCCACATGCAAAAGAATGAAGTTGAACTCAAACCTCACAAAAGATACAAACATTAACTCAAAATGAATCAATGACCTAAATATAAGAACTAAAACCATAAGACTCTTTTAACAAAATAAGGGTAGAACTTCAGGGTCTTGTTTTTGACAATGAATTCTTAGATAAACCACCAAAAGCATAGGAAAAAATAAAAAATAAATTGTACCTCATAAAAATTTTTTAAAATTTTGTGCATCAAAGGACTTTATTAACAAAGTGAAGAGACAACCTTCCAAGTGGGAGAAAATATTTGGGAGCCATATATCTGATAAAGGTCTGATACCTAGAATACATAAAGAACTCTTGCAACTCAACGTTTTGTTGTTGAATTGTAAGAGTTCTTTATATATTTATAAAAAATGGGCAAAAGGCTTGAATAGACATTTCTCCAAAGAAGATACACAAGTGGCCAATAAGCACATGAAAGATGCTCAACATCATTAGTCATTAAAACAAAACAAAATTTCATGTGTCAGGGTAGAATTGCACTCCATCAGATTTTCAATGGCTGTGATCTTATGAAAATTGGTTGCAAGGCCTTTCTTCTGGGGTGTTGCTTGGTGGATTCAAACCGCCAACCTTATGGTAAGTAGCTGTGTGCAAACAAAGGAAAGTCATTAGTCATTATGGAAATGTAAATCAAAACCACAAGGAGATGACACTTCATGTCACTAAAATGACTATTAGCAGAAAAACAAAAAGCAACAAGTTTTGGTGAGGTTGTGGAAAAATTAGAACCCTTATCCTTTGGGAGTGGAAACGTAAAATGGTGCAGTTGCTGTGGAAAACAGCTTGGCACTTCCTCAAAAAGCTGACCCTAGAGTTACCATATGACCCAAGAATTTCACTCCTAGGTATATACTCCAAAAACTTGAAAGCAGGGTCTCAAACTAATACTTGTACAACAATGTTCACTGATACAACAACCAAAAGATGAAAACAATCCAAATTATTCCTAGATGTCCGTCAACAGATGAATAACCCAAAAAAGACCAAATCTGTTGCCACGGAATAGATTCTAACTCATGGTGACACTATAGGTCAGAGTAGAACTGCCCCATAGGGTTTCCAAGGAGTGGCTGGTGGATTTGAACTGCTGACCTTTTGGTTAGCAGTTGTAGCTCTTAGCCACTGCACCACCAGGACTCCCAACAGATGAATGGGTAAACAAAATATGGTATATCCATACTCTAGGATACTATTCAGTCATAAAGAGAAATAAAGTTCTGATACATGCTATGACATGGATGAACCTTGAAAACACTATGCTGAATGAAGTACGACTATCACAAAAGGACAAATACTATATGACCCCACTGGTACGAAATATCTAGGCCAGGCAAACACATACAGACCAAAGTTTATTAATGGTTACTAACAGCTGAGGGGAGGGAGGAATGGGGAGTTATTGCTTGAGGGGTACTGAATTTCTGCTTACAGTGATGCAAAACTTTTGGAAATAGATAGTGGTAATGGTTGCACGACGTGATGAATGTAATTAATATCACTGAATTGTACATGTCAAAATGGCAAAAGTTTGTTATATATATCTTGCAACAATACAATTATATATATATATATATATGCAAAAAATCATTGGAAAGACTGAAAAGGGGGACAATTAAAGATCTAGTGCCAAAAAGGCACCTGGCCCAGATGGTTTTATGGTTCACCACATCCAAACATGTGGCCATTTGGTTTCTACGACCAGTTTGGATCTTCTCATTTGGCCAATTAGGTCTCGGTTGGTTTCTCACTGAGTTCTGGCCTTGGCTTCCTCCTCTGACTCAGCTGCCCCAAAGCCTCGGGCTGCTTCTAGCTCTGGAGAAACAACAGTCCATCTAGCCCTGGCTGCCTTTCCTCCTCGTTCTCCCAACAGCAGAAGCAGATTCAGACATCTAAGACTCATAAGTGACAGTCACATTCAAGGTTGGACAGAGGAAGAGGAGCCTATGAAAGAGAGGGAGAAGGAGCAGACAAGGAGGGAGAGGGGAACTGGGAGGTGAAGCCATCAAGGAAGTCCCGGGGAAGTGAAGTTAAAGCAGGAGGGAGGGAGTGGCCACCACATCGTGGGTGGCAGCAAGATAGAAACCAGTGTGTTGGTTTTCACAAGGAGGGGATATACTTGTTATAGATTGAATTGTGACCCCCCCAAAAAATTTGCATCAACTTGGCTAGGCCATGATTCCCAGTATTGTGTGATTGTCCTCCATTTTGTGATCTGATATAATTATCCTTTTGTTGTCAGGTGCCATCAAGTTGGTACTGACTCATAGCAATCCTATGTACAACAGAATGAAACACTGCCCAATCCTGCGCCATCCTCACAATCATTGTTATGCTTGAGCCCATTGTTGCAGTCACTGTGTCAATCCATCTCATTGAGGGACTTGCTCTTTTTCAATGACGGTCTACTTTACCAAGTGTCTTGGATTGAATTATGTCCCCCCAAAAATATGTGCATCGACTTGGTTAGGCCACGATTCCCAGTATTATGTGGTTGCCCTCCATTTTGTGAATGTAATTTTATATTAAGAGGATTAGGGCAGGATTGTAACACCACCCTTAATCAGGCCACCTCCCTAATCCAATGTAAAGCAAGCTTCCCTAAGGTTGGGGATCTCATACCACCAAGAAAGCATCACTAGGAGCAGAGCGCGTCCTTCGGACACAGGGTCCCTGAGCCTAAGAAGCTCCTCGAACAGGGGAAGATTGAGGACAAGGACCTTCCTCCAGAGACAACAGAGAGAGAAAGCCTTTCCTTGGAGCTGGCGCCCTGAATTTGGACTTCTAGCCTCCTAAACTCTGAGAGAATAAATTTCTCTTTGTTAAAGCCATCCACTTGTGGCATTTCTGTTACAGCAACAATCGATAACTAAGACAATACTGTTGGTCATTTCAGAAGAGTGGTGGGAGGCAGGGCAGCCACCAGAGATTCAGAGAGAGGAGACAAAGGCAGGAGTGAGGACAACCCTTTATGGGGAAGTTTGGGGACACCTAGAGGATTCAGGAAATTTTTCCAAAAAATAGGAGAAGCTGCTGATGCTCCAGAATTCTCCCTGTTTCAAGACTAGGGTTGCAGCTCGTCCTTGTCACCAGGGAATTGAGCCTTCCGGGCTGCAGTGACAGCTGGCTCCGAGAGCCAACCACAACGGGGGCCAGAGCTCGGGGGTGGGGCATACCCTTCCTCCTAGTACCATGGAGGGCAGCCATGCCTGGGAGGATCTAAGGTTGAACATGAGGAAAATGAGCAAACCTGGAGGAGGCAACATGACTCTCGAGATCGTGTCAAACGTCCAAGGTCCTGTCAAGTGCCCAAGGAGTGACGGAGGAAGGGGCATGCCAGGCAGAGGGCCCAGCCAGTGCAAAGGCAAGGAGGCAGGGCGGTGGGGTCTCTGTTCCATAAACCTGCGACTAGAACTGCCTCCACAGACTGAGTGGCACCATCCAGCTTGGTGAGACACCCAGAAGTCTGCTCATCCCCTGCCTCCTGCCCACAGTCCACTGCAGGGAAGTGAGAGGGTGAAGGAGGTACCTCCAGGCTGGGCCCAGAGGAGAAACGAGAGCCCCATTCTAGGGTGTAGGGGCACAAGGCAGCCCTACTTGGCCCTACACAAAGCCTCACCCACTTCCCAACAAATTATGCCCCAGCAGGTGGCTCCACGCCCAATCTGTGGACAATTGCAGGTTGTTGGGGGCAAGTTTGTGAGAGGCTGGCCCAGCCTGGCTATATTTCACAGAAGTGAAACTGAGGCCTTTAGAGCAGCTGGTGATGCCTTTCTGAGCCACAGGGGAGATGACCTGGGGCAGATCTTTGCGGAAAGCCTCCTGCTCTCGGATCAAAGATCACTGTATTAGGCAAAGTTTGTGCAGCCCAAGAAGTTTGCGAAAGGGCTCCAAATGGATAGGCAAGGGAGACTTCCTGGAGAAGGCAGTATTAAAAAATGATAAGATTTGTCGATTGAAGAGGGAGATTAGAATATGGGTAGGAACGTAGGA
Organism: Loxodonta africana; assembly: GCF_030014295.1. Lineage (NCBI taxonomy): Eukaryota > Metazoa > Chordata > Mammalia > Proboscidea > Elephantidae > Loxodonta > Loxodonta africana. The sequence continues at coordinate 12,042,023 of NC_087344.1, forward strand.
TTGGTCCTATCTGTGTGTTGTAGAAGCTGAACCGGGCAGGGGAGTGAGGCAAACATACTCACCGAGCTCCCCCTGGGTGGTGTAGATGGCTTGCACTCGACTGTGTTAACTGAAAGGTCGGTGGTTCAAACCCATCCAGCAGCACTGTGGAAGAAAGGTCTGGAAATCTGCTTACATAAAAATTACAGCCAAGAAATCCCTATGGAGCAGATCTACTCTGTCACACACAGAATCGACTCAATGGTAATGAATTTTTTTTTTTTTCCACTCATTCAGTGAATACTTGTTGAGAACCTACTGTGAACCAGGGGAAAACAGCAATTCAGAACACAGTCCTCCAGATGGAGCTCACAGCCTAGAAGGGGGGCTAGCTCTGTAAACAGGGAATTTCTGCAGAGCATGTGAACTAGGGCCTGAGGGAGTCCACCTAGCCTGGCGGAATCCAAGATGGCTTCCTGGAGGAGGGGTGCCCGGAGAATGAATGGTTGGAGCAGAATGGGTGGGGTGGTGGGAGAAGGAGTATTTCCTGTTGGAGGAATCAGTGCATACAAAAATCAGGAAGTGGGAGAGAAGTCATTCCTTGGAGGAACTGAAAGTTGTTCAGTGCCACTCCAGGGCTCAGGAGGGGTGACTTCCTGGCTAGCCTGGGATCCAGTCATGAGGCATTGAAAACCAGGCTGTTCGTTTTGTTTGTTTGTTAGGTGCTGTCGAGTCGGTTTCCACTCACGGTGACCCTACGTACAACAGAATGAAACACCGCCCTGTTCTGCTCCATCCTCACAATCGCTGCAATATTCAAGCCCATTGTTGCAGTCGCAGTGTCAATCCATCTCGTCAGGAGTCTTCCACTTTTTTGCTGACCCTCTACCTTACTAAGCATGATGTCCTTCTCCAGGGAATTGTCCCTCCTGATAACATGCCCAAAGTATGTGAGATGAAAGCTCACCGTCTCGCTTCCAAGGAGCACTCTGGCTGTACTTCTTCCAAGACAGGCTTGTTTTTTCTTCTGGCAGTCCACGGTATTTTCGATATTCTTTGCCAACACCATAATTCAAAGGCATCAATTCTTCTTCAGTCTTCATTATTCACCGTCCAGCTTTCGCATGCATACAAGGTGATTGAAAATACCAGGCACACCTTAGTTCTCAAAATGATATTTTTGCTTTTTAACACTTGAAAGAGGTCTTTTGCAGCAGATTTGCCCAATGCAATGCATCGTTTGATTTCTTGACTGCTGCTTCCATGGCTTATGGATTATGGATTATTGATTATGGATCCAAGTAAAATGAAATCTTTTACAACGTCAATATTTTCTCTATTTATCAGGATGTTTTTTATTGGTCCAGTTGTGAAGACTTTTGTTTTCTTCATGTTGAGATGTAATCCATACTGGAGGCTGTGGTCTTTAACCTTCATCAGTAAGTGCCTCAAGTCCTCTTCACTTTCAGCAAGCAAGGCTGTGTCATCTGCATATCGCAGGTTGTCAATGAGTCTTCCACCAACTCTGATGTCATGTTCTTTTTCATATAGTTCAACTTCTTGGATTATTTGTTCAGCATAGAGATTAAATAACTATGGTGAAAGGATACAGTCCTAGTGCATACCTTTCCTGACTTTAAACCACGCAGTATCCCCTCATTCTGTTCCAACAACTGCATCTTTGTCTATGTACAGTACAGTTTCCTCATGAGCGCAATTAAGTGTTCTGGAATTCCCATTCTTCACAATATTATCCATAATTTGTTAGGATCCACAGAGATGAACTCCTTTGCATAGTAAATAAAATACAGGTAAACATATTCCTAGTATTCTGTGCTTTCAACCAAGATCCATCTGACATTAGCAATGATATCCCTTGTTCCATGTTCTCTTCTGAATCTGGCTTGAATTTCTGGAGGCTCCCTGTCAGTGTACTGCTGCAACAGTTTTTGAATTGTCTTTGGCAAGATTTTACTTGTGTGTGGTAATAATGATATTGTTTGGTAATTTTTGCTTCCTGTTGTAACACCTTTCTTTGGAATGGGCACAAATATGGATCTCTTCCAGTCAGTTGGTCTGGTAGCTTCCAAATTTCTTGGCATAGACAAGTGAGCACCTCCAGTGCTGCATCCATTGGCTGAAACATTTCAACTGGTATTCTATCAATTCTTGGCACCTTGTTTTTCATCAATGCCTTCAACGCAGCTTGAAGTTTTTCCTTCAATATCATTGGTTCTTGATCAATGCTACCTCCTGAAATAGTTGGACATTGACCAACTCTTTTTACTACAGCGACTCTGTGTATTCCTTCCACATTCTTTTGATGCTTCCTGCATTTTTCAATATTTTGCCCAAAGGATCCTTCAATATTGCAGCTCGAGGCTTGAGTTTGTACTTCAGTTCTTCCACCTTGAGAAATGCAGAGCAGGTTCTTCCCTTTTGGTTTTCTAACTCCAGGTCTTTGCGCATTTCATTATAACACTTTGTCTTCTTGAGCTGCCCTTTGAATTCTTCTGTTCAGGGCTCTTACTTCATCATTTCTTCCATTTGTTTTAGCTACTTTACATTCAAGAGCATATTTCAGAGTCTTTTCTGACATCCACTTTGGTCTTTTCTTTCTTTCCTATCTGTTTAATGACTTTGCTTTCTTCATGTATGATGTCCTTGATGTCATCCCACAACTCTTCTGGTCTTTGGTCATTAGTGTTCAAAGCATCAATTCTGAATTGGAGATGGTCTCCAGATTCAGGTGGGATATACTCAAGGCCATACTTTGGTTCTCACGGGCTTGTTTTAATTTTCTTCAGCTTCAACTTAAACGTGCATGTGAGCAATTGATGGTCTGTTCTGCAGTTGGCCTCTGGCCTTGTTCTGACCAATGATACTGAACTTTTCTATTATCTCTTTCCCCAGATGTAGTCAATTTGATTCCTGCATTTTCCATCCAGTGAGGTTCATGTGTATAGTCACCATTTATGTTGTTGAAAAAGGGTATTTGCAATGAAGAAGTCATTGGTCTTGCGAAATTCTGTCATGAGATCTCCGGCGTTGTTCCTAGCACCAAGGACAAACTTTCCAACTACTACCAATCCTCCTTCTTAGTTCACAAGTTTCACATTCCAATCGCCAGTAATTATCAATGTATCTTGATTGCATATCGATCAATTTCAGACTGCAGAGTTGGTAAAAATCTTCAATTTCCTCATTTTTGGCATTAGTGATTGGTTCATAAGTTTGAATAACAGTTGTATTAACTCACCTTCATGTAGGCATATGGCTATTATCCTATCACTGACAGAGTTGTACTTCAAGATAGATCTTAAAATTTTTTTTTTTTTTTTACGAACGTCATTCCTCTTCAATTTGTCATCCCTGGCATAGTAGACTATGTGACTGTCTGATTCAAAATGGCCAATACCAGTCCATTTCACCTCACTATTTTTTTTTTTTTTAATGCCTAGGATACGGATCTTTAAGCATTCCGTTTCATCTTTTATGATTTTCAATTTTCCTAGATTCATACTTTGTGTATTCCAAGTTCCATTTATTAATGGATGTTGTATCCATTTCTTCTCATTTTGAGTTGTGCCACATCAGCAAATGAAGGTCTCGAAAGTTTGACTCCATCCATGTCATTAAGATGGACTCTACTTTGAGGAGGCAGCTCTTCCCCAGTTGTATTTTGAGTGCCTTCCAAACTGATGGAAGTGCTTATCTTTAAGCACTATAGAAGACAGTGTTCTGCTGCTATTCATAAGTTTTTCACTGGTCAGTTTTTTCAGAAGTAGACCACCAGGTTCTTCTTCCTAGTATCTCTTAGCCTGGGAGCTCCACTGAAACCTGTCCACCATGAGTGACCCTGCTGGTATTTGAATACCGGTAGCATAGCTTCTAGCATCGCAGCAACACACAAGGCACCTCAGTACGACAAACAGACAGGCGGGTGGCCAGGCTTAAGGGTTGGTTATTATTATTTTTATTATTTAAATACTGTTATTTTTAATATTTGTTTTAGTCTTGGTAAAAATATACACAGCAAGACATTCACCCATTAAACAGTTTCTACATGTGTGGTTTAATGACACTGGTTACATTCTTCACGTTGTCACCATTCTTGCTGTCTCTACTTTTATCGTTTCACCACCATTAATTTAGACTCCCTCTCCCTTAAAGGTCTCATCTATGCTTTAGAGTTACTGTTGTCATTTTGAGAGCGTATACATAATTCTTCCAAAGAGCACAGAGCTCAAAGCAAATATTGTTTACTAATTTAGCTAAACCACTGTTAATTTAAAGATTTCAAGTCATAGTGTCAGTCCAAGGTTTAAAAATTGTTTTAGGGCAATAAATTTGAGGGTTCCTCCAGTCTCAATGGGTTCAGTAAGTCTGGATTCCATAAGAATTTGAAATTCTGTTCCACATTCCCCTCCCTCTTTAAGCAAAATTCATCTATTGAGTCTTTGATCAAAACATTCAGTGATGGTAGCTGGGCACCATTCTGTTCTTCTGGTCTCATGGCAAAGGAGGCAATAATTCATGGAGACAATTAGACCTACAGTCCAGTTCCTCTCTGATTCCTGGGTCTCCTTCTTCCTCTGCTGCTCCAGGTGAATACAGACCAATTTATATCTTGTGGGTGGCCACTCACAAGCTTTTAAGACCCCAGACATTACTTATCCAATTGAGATGTAGAACAGGAAACTCTAAAAACAGTATTAGGCCAATTGACTGGGCAGTCCCATGAAGCCATGACCCTAAACCTTCAAACCAAGAGAACTAATCCCATGAGATATTTGGTTGTACCTAAGCAGTATCAGCAGCTGTGGCCTTTTCTCTCTCTCTCTTTTTCGGTTGCTGTTGTTGTTGTGAAATTCCATATAATACAACATTTGCTATTTCACTTTTTTCTGGTGTACTGTTTAATGATACCAGCAACCTTAGTCAAGTTGTGTAACCATTGTTCTTAATCGAGCCTATTTTGTCATCTCTATTAAAAAAATTTTTTTTTCTTTTTTTTATAGACGAAACCCCCACAACTTTTTTAATAGACAAAACCCCCACAACTTCCCAGATAGTTATTCCCTCTCTCTCTCTACCCCCTGAAGGGTTAATTACCAATGTGAGAGAAATATTCCATTTGATAAAGAACTTTCTGTTTGGGCTCCCTGAAGGGTTGATGTGCCAGCTGTGCCGATGTGTCTCCAGAAGTAGAAAGGTTATCATCTCCTCAGGAAGCCCAGCAAAGAACATTACCTCTAGCCGTGCAGTCATGGAAAGTCCACCTCAACTCTCTGAGCCTCAGTTTCTCCATATGTGAAATGGGAACACAGACCCATGTCACAGAGTGATCATGAGAAAGAACATTGCACAGGTCTCTTGGGACTGAACAGATGCCCAACGAAAGTCTTCACTTCCGCTTTATTTAAGGAACAAAAATTCTTCCAAAGGACCTGCAGCATATTCCAGAGTTGGATCTCCCACCCTCCGTTCAAACAACAATGGTCACTCTGGTTGTGTCAATCACTTCTTCACCAAGAACACTAATGCAATTACAATGATTCGTAAGTTCATACATTTATGGAATGCCCACCACGTGATGGGGGCTGTTCTTGACTCTGAAGATACGGCAACAAAGAAAATACGTGTGCTCTCCTCCCTCTGGAACACCCCTTTGCCCTCTGTTTTTGTAAACCATTTAGTAGATGTGATGGTTAAGATTGTGCGTCAACTTGTCTGGGCCATGATTCTCAGTGCTTTGGCAGTTGTATGATGTTGTGGTCACTTCCCTTTTGGAATTTGATATGTAATTGCCCCCATGATGGAATCTGCTATGAGTAGCCAATCAGTTAAGGGGGAGTTTCTTTGGGTGTGTGGCCTGTGTTGAGTGTGGGTGGGTGTTCTGGCCGGGCTTAGGGGCTTTTGCTCATTCTGGATCCTGCAGCTGGCTTCTGCTCTTCTCACCTCTGGTTCTTGGGACTCGAGCTAGCAGCTTTCCTGTGGTCTTACCTGCTGATCTTGGGATTCATTGATCTTCACAGCCTGTGAGCAAGAGCCCTGCTGTTCGACCTACTGATCTTGGGTTTGCCAGTGCCTGCAGCTATGTGAATCAGGAGATGCCTCTATTCTGACTCACGGACTTGGGACATTACAGCCTCTACAACCACATGAGCCATTTCCTTGATATAAATATATATGTATATACATATATACTTTACTGGTTTTGCTTCTCTAGAGAACCCAGCCTAAGACAGTAGAGCACAGTCACACTCATTCCTTTACGCATCGTCTATGATGCTTTCAGTCCCTGGGTGGTGCAAATGGTTAAGTGCTTGACTGCTAAAATGTTGGTGGTTTGAACCCTTCTAGAAGTGCCTCAGAAGAAAGACTTAGCTATCTGCTTCCAAAAGGTCACAGCCTTGAAAATCTTATGGAAGGCTGTTCCACTCTGCAACATATGTCATGAGTTGGAATTGACTCAATGGCAATTTTTTTTAATTGTGATTTAGGAGAAAGTTTACAGAGCAAATCAGTTTCTTGTTAAATGGTTAATACACAAATTGGTTGCTGTCTTAGGCTAGGTTCTGTAGTGAAGCAAAGCCAGTAAAGAGTATAAATATACATAGACAGAGAGGTTTATATCAAGAAAATGGCTCATGCAGCTGCAGAGCCTGGAACATTCCAAGCCTGTGGCTGAGGATAGAGGCTTCTCCTAATTAACATAGCTGCAGGTGCTGGTGAACCCAAGATTGGCAGATCGGAGAGCAGGGCTCTTGCTCACAGGCTGTGAAGACCAACAAATCCCATGATCGGCAGGCAAGACCGAAAGGCTTCTTCTGATTCACATAGCCCGCGGGGGCTGGCAAACCCAAGATTGGCAGGTCGGAGAGCAGAGCTCTTGTTCACAGGCTGTAAAGATTGATGAACTCTTAAGTTTGGCTGTTAAGCTGCTAGTTCAAGTCCCAAGAACTGAAGGTCAGATGAACAGGAGCCAGCTACAGGATCCAGAGCAAGCAAAAAGCCAGAACTTCTGCTTATATTTGGACGCAGGCCACTCACCCAGGGAAACTCCTTTTGGACTGATTGGCTACTCACGGTAGATTCCATCATGGGAGTGATCACACTCAAACACTGAGAATCATGGCCCGGCCAAGTTGACACACAACCTTAACCATCTCAGTCCACTCCTGGTCAACTTGGCACCTGTAACACATCTTCTTAAGCCATAGTCTCCGAATAAAGACAATTATAAAGTTATACTTTTGCCTAACATGTTACAACTTACATCCACACAACCAAAAATGCACTAGCCCTGTTTACATCTTATATTTCATAACTAAAGAGAACAAAAATATTTGACACACACGAAGCAGAAATATTCATAACAATTACAGTCTTTGTTTCTGCAACTGCTCACGTGGCCGCAACTGGTATTTAGAACTACCTTCTTCCACCACCCATTCCATATTCCTTTTGCCCTCAACAAGCACCTCAGCTGGTCATGATTCTTTGCCTGGTGGGGGGAACCAAACCTTCATTCCTGAAGGGTCAGGAATTGCGTTGCTGTAATTTTTGATTGACTTTAATCACAGGGCATGGTACTACTAAGAGACGCCCTAAGGGATCTCCTGCATTCCGGAAATTCTCTTCTTTACCTCCCTTATGTAATATCAGTCCAATTTCTTCTTGGTAATCAGGATCAATCACATCAGCCAGTATGGTAACTCCCTTCTTTGCCTGTTGATCCAGAGGCATAAGGAGGCCAAAGTGGCCAGGTGGCATTCTTCGCTTCCAGTTCAATGGAATCAGTAATGTGTCTCCAGGTGGGAGCATTCCTCCCTTTGAAACTAAGACCTCTAGACCTGCACACCATAAGGTCAAGGGGACAGGGAGCAAAAATCTTGTGAGTGGATCACTAGGGGTAATAGTGAATGGTGCCACTCCCATTTCCACCCCTCGATTCCTGGGCCCATGAATCACGGCTATGGGAGAAACAACACCATATGCTGAACTCTAGTTTAGAGTATATACAGCCTCCTGGCATTGCCACCTAACTGGTACCGTAATTTTGTCTTTAGAAGGTCATTCCATCATTCTATCAAGCCAGCTGCTTCAGGATGATGGGGGACATGGTAAGACCAGTGAATGCTATGAGCATGGGCCCACTGCTGCACTTCATTTTCTGTGGAGTGAGTCCCTTGATCCAAAGCAATGCCGTATGGGATACCATGATGGTGGATAAGGCTTTCTGTAAGTCCACAGATAGTAGTTTTGGCAGAAGCACTGCATCCAGGCAAGGCAAATCCATATCCAGAGTGTCTGTTCCAGTAATAACAAAATGCTGTCCTTTCCATGATAGAATTGGTCCAATGTAATTGACTTGCCACCGGGTTGCTGGCTGATCACCTCAAGGGATGGTGCCATATTGGGGACTCAGTGTTGGTCTCTGCTGCTGGCAGATTGGGCACTCAGCATTGGCTGTAACCAGTCAGCCTTGGAGAGTGGAAGTCCATGTTGCTGGGCCCATCCATAACCTCCATCCCTGCCACCATGGCTACTTTGTTCATGAGCCCATTGAGCAATGATGGGAGTACCTAGGGGAAAAGGATGACTGGTTTCCACAGAACACATTGTCCTATTCACCTGATTGTTAAAATCCTGCTCTGCTGAGGTCCCCTTTGGTAAGCATTCACATGTCATGCAAATATCTTCACTTCTTAGGCTCATTCGGAGGTCTATCCACATACCTCTTCCACATAAATCCCTGTCTCCAATTTTCTAGTTATGTTCCTTCCAAATCCCTGACCATTCAGCCAAACCATTGGCCACAGCCCATGAATCAGTATAAAATTGCACATTTGGCCATTTCTCCTTCCAAGCAAAGTGAACAGCCAGGTGCACTGCTCGAAGCTCTGCCCACCGAGAGGACTTCCCTTCACCACTGTCCTTCAGGGAGGTCCCAGAAAGGGGCCGTAGTGCTGCTGTTGTCCATTTTCGAGTGGTGCCTTTGTATCTCCAGAACCGCCAGTGAGCCAGGCACAAGTTTTCTCTTCTTCAGTCAACTGATCGTAAGGAACTCCCCATAAGACCATAGGTGAAGACTAGGAGATGGAAGGTAATGTGACAGGAGTGGAGACCATGGGCATTTGGGCTACTTCTTCATGCAACTTACTTGTGCCTTCAGGTCCTACTCAGGACTGATCTCATATATACCACTTCCTTTTAATGATGGAGTGCTGATGTGCATGTCCAACTTTATGACTCTGTGTGTCAGACTACACTCAGCTCATGATGGGCAGCTCAGGCCTCATGGGGACTTAATGGCCTGTGGTTAAGTGTTCAGTCTGTACTAAGGTAACAAGCCAAAAGCTGTTTCTCAAAAGGAGAATAGTTATCTGCGGAAGATGGCAGGGCTTTCTCGAAAATTCTAAGCATCTGCACTGTGATTCACCAATGGGGGCCTACAGAAGGCTCCAAACAGCATCCGTATCTGACACTGATACTTCAAGCACTGTTGAATCAGCAGGATCATATGGCCCAAGTGGCATAGCAGCTTGCACAGCACACTGGACCTGTTGCACAGCCTTCTCTGGATCTGGGCCCCACTCAAAACTAGCAGCTTTTCTAGTCACTTGATAAATAAGCAGGAGTAGCAGACCCAAATGAGGAATACGTTGCCTCCAAAATCTAAAGAGGCCCACTAGGCATTGTGCCTCCTTTTCAGTTGTGGGAGCAGCCAAACACAATAACTTATCCTTCACTTTAGAAGGAATATCTCAATATGCTCCACACCACTGGACCCCTAGAAATTTCACTAAGGTGGAAGGTGCCTGAATTTTTATGGGATTAATTTCTCACCTTCTAGCACAAAAATGTTTTACCAGTAAGTCCAGAGTCATTGACACTTCTTCCTTACTAGGTCCAATCAGCATAATTTCATCAATATAATGGAGCAGTGTGATGTCTTGTGAAAGGGAAAAGCAATCAGGATTCCTGCGGACTAAATTATGACATAGGGCTGGAGAGTTGATGTAACTCTGAGGTAGGCATCTGAAGGTGTATTGCTGGCCTTGCCTGCTGAAGGCAAACTGCTTCTGATGGTCCCTCAAAACAGATATGGAGAAAAAGGCATTAGCCAGATCAGTAGCTGCATACCAGATACCAGCAGATGTATTAATTTGCTCAAGCAATGAAACCACATCTGGAACAGCAGCTGCAATTGGAGTCACCACCTGGTTAAGTTTTCAGAAATCCACTGTAATTCTCCAAGATCCATCTGTTTTTCGCACAGGCCAAATAGGTGAGTTGAATAGGGATGTGGTGGGAATCACCACCCCTGCATCCTTCAAGGCCTTGATGGTAGCAGTAATCTCTGCAATCCCTCCAGGAATGCAGTATTGATTTTGGTTTACTATTTTCCTAGGTAAGGGCAATTCTAATGGCTTCCACTTGGCTTTTCCTACCATAATAGCCCTTACTTCATTTGTCAGAGATCCAATGTGGGGGGTTCTGACAGTTGCTGAGTATGTCTATTCCAATTATGCATTCTGGAATTGGGGAAATCACTACAGGATGGGTTCAGGAACTCACTAGACCTACTGTGAGATGAACATGAGACAAAACTCCATTAAAAACCTGATCTCCGTAAGACCCCACTCTGACTGGTGGGCCACAGTGACATTTGGGTCTCCTGGAATTAGTGTTAGTTCAGAGCCAGTATCCAGTAATCCCAGAAGAGTCTGATTATTTCCTTTTTCCCAATGAACAGTCACTCTTGCAAAAGGGCATAGGTCCCTTTGGGAAAGGCTGGGAGAGACACTAAGAGTAAAATTTTTGGCAGTGTATTGGAGTCCTTCCTCAAGGGGACCTGGCCTCCCCATCATTTAAGGGGTTGTCGGTCTTTACACTCGCTCAAGCCTGGGAATTGATTGAGGGACCGTGACTCTCTGTTCTGGCAATTCAAGTTAGATTGCTGTTCACCTGACTTAGAATTCATCCCTTTCTACGGATCAAATAAATTATTTAATAGATTCCCTATCTATTTCACTCCTAGAGACATCATGACTAAGTAGCCATAAGCCCACAGGAGTCAGACTATTCTAATTACTGCTTCAACTTCCCTGTCCATTACAGTAACCACGCCCACCTCGTCTTTGTTGATTGAGTGCAGCCACTTTGCTCCTACTATCACAGGGTCCAATCAGCCCCATTGTAATTATATGTCTTAATTCAGTTACAGGAGTTCCCAGGGTTAAATCTGATTTACATAAAATAGCAATCATAGCAGTCTTCAAGGATGCTGGACTCCCTTCACAAATTTGTTCCTCACAGTTGTGCTAAAAGGTGTGTCCTCTGGGCACTCCATGTGTAGGTCTGTGGGTTCCACCTGATAAACCCACTCTAGCATGCCAATTTCCCTAAGCCTTTGGATACTTTCTTCTACAGCATACCAAGGCAGGTATGGTACGTCAACTTGATTTAGTGTAGGCCACCAAGTAATCCATGCTTCAGCAACCCAACCAAATAAACTATTAGAACATTTCCTAACTTCTCAAGCTGAAACGTTGAATGAAGAATTTGTGCTTAGTGGACCCATATCAATAAACTCAGACTGATCCATCTTTATGTTCCTTGTACTATTATCCCACACACTTAATACCCATTTCCACACATATTCCCCAGGTTTCTGTTTGTACATATTAGAAAATTCAAGCCGGTCTTTAGGAGTGTAGTGTACCTCCTCCTGGGTCACACTTTGTACTTCACCATTTGGGGATCACTGGGACTTAAGTCTAGTTACAGGTCTAGAAGCCAGAATCAGTAGTGTGGAACTATTTTGAGAACATTCCGCATTGTCTTGTAAAACATCTGCCTCAGGCAATGCCCTAGGCAATAACTCAGGCAAGTGTACTTTAGAGGCAGCTGAACGAAGGCTAATCTCATTAGATAGAAGTGGAGGGGCTAATGGTTTTCCTGGGCAGAATGGTTTAGCAGAAAAACATGAAGTAATCTCTTCAGAAGATGTCTAAATTATCTAATGCTGCTATAACAGAAATACCACAAGTGGATGGTTTTAACAAAGAGAAACAGTAAAGGAAGCTAAAAGTCCAAATTCAAGGTGTCAGCTCCATGGGAGGGCTTTTTCTCTCTGTCGGCCTTCTCATCAATCTTCCTCCAAACTAGGAGCTTCTCTGCATAGGAACCCCAAGTCCAAAGGATGCACTCTGCTTCTGGCACTGCTTTCTTGGTGGTATGAGGTCCCCTGTCTCTCTGCCTGCTTCTTTCTTTTATATCTCAAGAGATTGCCTCAAGACACAATCCAGTCTTGTAGATTGAGTCTTGCCTCACTAACACAACTGCCACCTATCCCCTTCCATTAACATCATAGAGGCAGGATTTACAACATATGGGAAAATCACAGTACAGGGAATCATGGCCCAGTCAAATTGATTCACACATTCTTTGGAACACAGAATTCAATCCATGACAGAATGGAGTGGTCCTGTTGGCAGGAATGGTTCAACAGAATTTAGGGACTCAGTATCTCCAGCTTCCTGATTATCTGCCCATATGTCCCCATCCCAAATTTCAGGGTTCCATTTCCTCCCAATTAATGCCCTTTAACTTCAGACACCTCTCAAGGTTAGCAATTGACCTGGCATTGTAATTCAGTCACTCTTACAACAAGACGCTTCTTTTGATGTTTGGCAATATCTGTTCTGTTACTACCAGAAATAAAGCTTTCTTTCAAAACACAAGTGGAAACTTTGAGGTCATTTATGTGGCACTTGAGCTTTGACTCTGAAGCCCTAAGCTCATCTCTTTCTTTCACCACTTCGTCTAGCAGAAGTAGAACCAACCAACCAGCTTTCTAATACGTCTCATTCTGACAAAACTACAGAAAGATATCACACATGTGTTCACCCAGAGCCTCACCTTTCACCAAGACCTGATCTATTGGTGGTAATATTTTGTGTATTTGCATCACCACCTCACTCCATGGATTAGCAGTGCCCTCTTTCCTGCTGGAAGCAGAGTCATCAACATCTTTAAGACTAACCAGATTTGAGAAGCAATATAGAAACCTCATCCTTAAAATTTTGTTTCTCTTGACCTACTCTTGGTGCGAAATGTCTCAGGCTGGGGTGTCTAGAGAAGCAAAAACAGTGAAGCATATAAAATATAGAGAGATTTATGTCAAGGAAATGGCTCATGAGGTTGTAGAGGCTGGAACATCCCAAATCTGTGGATCAGGATCGAGGCTTCTCCTGATTCACACAGCCACAGGCTCTGGCAAACCCAGGATTGGTAGGTTGGCGAGCAGGGCTCTTGCTCAGAGGCTGTAAAGATTTATGAATCCCAAATTTGGCTGGTAAGCTCCTAGCTCAAATCCCAAGAACCAAAGGCCTTACGAACAAGAGCCAGGTGCAGGATCCAGAGTGAGTAAAAAGCCAGGATGTCTGCTTATATTTGGATGCAGGCCATGAGCCCAAGGAAACTCCCATTCACCTGATTGGCTACTCAAAGCAGATCCCATCATGGAAGTGATCACATGTAAATCACTGAATATCATATCCCAGCCAAGGTGACACAGTATTAACCATCATAGTTGCAACCCCACAATGTGTCAACACTCTCCCCTTCTCCACCCCAAGTTCCCTGTTTTCATTCATCCAGTTTTCCTGTTCCTTCCTGCCTTCTCTTCTTTGCTTTTGGGCTGGTATGCCCATTAGTCTCATATACATGATTGAACTATGAGGCACGTTCCTCACATATGTTATTGTTGGCCCTATAGGCCTGTCTAATCTTTGGCTGACCTAATCTTTGGCTAGAGGGCAAACCTCAAGAGTGACTTCAGTACTGAGTTAAAATGGTATCCGGGGCCATACTCTCGGGGTTTCTCCAGTCTCTGTCAGACCAGCAAGCCTGGTCAGTTTTTTTGTTTTTTGTTTGTTTTTTTACTTTGTTTTGTTTTGTTGTGAGTTTGAATTTTATTCCACATTTTTCTCCCTCTCTGTCTGGGACCCTTTATTGTGATCCCGGCCAGAGCAATCTGTGGTGGTAACCAGGCACCACCTAGTTTTTCTGGGTTCAGTCTGGTGGAGGTTATGGTAGTTGTGGTCTATTAGTCCTTTGAACTAATCTTTCTCTTTTGTCTTTGGTCTTTTTCATTCTCCTTTGCTCGATCCAGGATGGGACCAGTAGATGTGTCTTAGATGACTGCTTGCAGGCTTTTAAGATCCCAGTCACTACTCACCACAGTTGAATGTAGAACATTTTCTTTATAGATTATGTTATGCCAGTTAAACTAGATGTCCCCAGTGAACAGTAACTGTTTTGTTGTTGTTGTTTTTAATGGTGCTTATAGGAGCATTGGTGGTTCAGTGGTAAAATTCTCACCTTCCATGCAGGAGACCTGGGCTCACTTACCAGCCAATACACCTTATGCACAGCCACCACCTGTCTGTCAGTGGAGGCTTGAATGTTGCTATGATGTTGAACAGATTTTTCAGTGGAGCTTCCAGACTAAGACAGACTAGGAAGAAAGGCCTGGTGATCAACTTCCAAAAATCAGCTAATGAAAACCCTGTGGATCACAACAGTTCGATCGACAACTGATCATGGATGGCACGACACCAGACAGCATTTTGCTCTGTTGTACGCGGGGTCATCATGAGCTGGGGATCTTGACTATAGCTAACATCTAACATAGACAATTATGGTGCATTGATTGCAATGGCAAAGTTGAGTGGCTGTGGCAGAAACCATACGGTCTACCAGGTCAAAAAGTATTTACTAGCTGGCCCTTTAAGAAGCCCTGTTGAGGCAATGGTTAAGTGCTCAGCTGCTAACTGAAAGGCTGACGGTTCAAATTCAAGAGCTGCTCCGCAGGAGAAAGATATAGCAATCTGCCTTGGTAAAGATTACAGCCTCGGAAAACCTATGGGGTAGTTCTACTCTGTCCTATAAAACAAAACAAAACTGTTACCGTCGAGTCGATTTCAACTCTGTCCTATAAGGTCACTACAAGTCAGAATCAACTCAACAGCAGTGGGTTTTTGGTTTATCTGGTCCTTTGAAGTGTTTGTGAATCCTTGGTCTAAAAGGTTACATTCTGGAGGAAAAATATAACAGATAAACAAATTTTGATACTTCCCAGCTTAAGAGGCAAAACAATCCTTTTTTTCTTTTTTTTTTTGAGCTAGTTTGAGTTGGGGGTACAGAGCTAAATGAAACTTGCTTTCACAATTTGAAATCCAGCTCTACTTTTGACAGCTGATGGACCATGGGCGTTGATGTTGTTCGGTGCCATCGAGTCAGTTCCGACTCATAGCGACCCTCTGTACAACAGAACAAAGCACTGCCCAGTCCTGCACCATCCTCAGAATCATTGTTACGCTTGAGCCCATAGTTGTACCACTGTGTCAGTCCATCTACTGAGGGTCTTCCTCTTTTTTGCTGACCCTCTACTTCACCAAGCATGATGTTCTTATGCAGGGACTGATGGCTTCTGATTACGTGTCTAAAGTATGTGACATAGTCTTGCCATTCTTGCTTCTAAGGAATATTTTGATTGTACTTCTTCCAAGACAGATTTCTTGAAGAAGAATTGATGCTTTTGAACTATGGTGTTGGCGAAGAATACTGAATATACCATGAACTGGCAGAAGAACAAACAAGTCTGTCTTGGAAGAAGTACAGCCAGAGTGCTCCTTGGAAGCAAGGATGGCAAGACTTCATCTCACGTATTTGCACATGTTATCAGGAGGGACCAGTCCCGGGAGAAGGACATCATGGTTGGTAAGGTAGAGGGTCAGCAAAAAAGAGGAAGACCTTCAATGAGATGGACTGACACAGTGGCTGTAACAATGGGCTCATAAATAGCAACGATTGTAAGAATGGTACAGGCTCGAGCAGTGTTTCGTTCTGATGTACGTAGGGTCTCTGTGAGTTGGAGCCGACTCGACGGAATCTAATAACAACAACATACTGTATATATATATTTATGTTTTATGTATTTTTAAATATATTTGTATATGTGTGTGTATATATATATATAAAATACTTCACTGGTTTTGCTTTTCCAGAGAACCCAGCCTAAGACATTTGGTTCTATAGAAACAAAATTTTAAGGAAGAATTTTCTAAATTGCTTCTCAAGTCTGGTTAGTTTTCAAGATTCAATGACTCTGCCTTCAGCAGTAAAGAGGGCACTGCTAATCCATGACATGAGATGGCAATAGAAATACACAAAATATCACCACCAATAGATCAGGTATTGGTGAAAGGCAAGGCTCTGAGTGATCGCATGTTTGGTACCTTTCTACACTTTTGTCCGAATGAGAAGTATAAGGAAACTGGTTGGTTGGTCCTACTTCTGCTAGACAAAGTGGTGAAAGAAAGAGATGACCTCAGGGCTTCAGAGTCACAGCTCAAGTACAGCATAAATTACCTCAAAGTTTCCACCTGTACCTTCAAAGAAAGCCTTATTTCTCACAATAACATAGTTGATATTGCCAAAAATTAAACCCAGAGTCTTACCATAAGAGCAATTGAGTTACAACGTCAATTAAATTCCCAACCTCAAGTGGTGTCTGAAGTTAAAGTGAGAGCATTGGTTCGGAAGGGATAGGATTCTGAAACTTTGAATGGGCACACATGGGCAGATAATCAGGAAACTGAAGACACTGAGCCCCTAAATTCTGTTGAATCACACCTGTCAACAGAACCAGCCCCTTTCACTCCCACTTGAAGAGATTACTCCACCTTTTTCTGCCAAGCCACTCTCCCCAGTAAAACCATTAGCCCCTCCACCCCTATCTGATAAGGTTAACCCAGCTGTGTCTGAAGAGCCTTTGTCTTAGTCTTCTCCTAGAGAGGCATCTGAGTCATTTTCTGGGACATAACCTTAGGCAGATGCCTTACAACCCCTTGCTGAGTGTTCTTAGAACACATTCCTACCATTCATTTTTGCTTCTATACCTATAATTAGACTTAAATCCCAGAAAGCCCCCAAAGGTAAAGTACAAAACGTGACCCAAGAGGAGGGACACTACATTCCAAAAGAACTACTTGATTTTTCTAATATGTACAAACAGAAACATGGGGAATATGTGTAGGAATGGCTATTGAGGGTGTGGGACAATGGTGCAACGAAAATAAATTCGATCAGTCTGAGTTTATTGATATGAGCTATCACAGACTGAATTGTGTCCCCCAAAAATGTGTCAACTTTGTTAGGTCATGATTCCCTTGTATGATTGTATGATTGTCTACCATTTTATCTTCTGGTGTGATTTCCCAATGTATTGTAAATCTTATCACTATGATGTAATAAGATGGACTAGTGGCAGTTATACTGATGAGGTCTACAAGATTAGATAGTATCTTAAGCCAATCTCTTTTGAGATATAAAAGAGAGAAGTGATCAGAGACACATGGGGATCTCATATCACCAAGAAAGCAGTGCTGGGAGCAGAGTACATCCTTTGGACCCGAGGTTCCTGCACTGAGATGCTCCCAGACCAAGGGAAGACTGATGCATCACAAGGCCTTTCCTCCAGAGCTGACAGAGAGAGAAAGCCTTCCCTGGAGCTGGTCTCTACTAGCCTACTGGACTGTGAGAGAATAAACTTCTCTTTGTTAAAGCCATCCACTTGTGGTATTTCTGTTATAGCAGCACTAGATGACTAAGACATAAGCCCACTAAGCACATATTCATCAACGTTAAAGCTTAATAAGTTATGAAAGGATCTAATAATTTATTTGGTTGGTTCACTGAAGCATGGATTACAGGATGGTCTACACTAAATCAACATGAAGTACCAGACCTGCCTTGGTACACTGCAGAAGCAAAACCAGTAATGTGTATAAATATAGAGAGAGAGAGAGAGTTTTTTTTTTTATTAACTTTTATTGAGCCTCAAGTGAACGTTTACAAATCAAGCCAGACTGTCACATATGTTTATATACACCTTACTCCTTTCTCCCACTTGCTCTCCTCCTAATGAGTCAGCCCTTCCAGTCTCTCCATTCATGACAATTTTGCCAGCTTCCAACTCTCTCTATCCTCCCATCCCCCCTCCAGACAGGAGGTGCCAACACAGTCTGAAGTGTCCACCTGATATCATTAGCTCACTCTTCATCAGCATCTCTGTCCTACCCACTATCCAGTCCCTTTCATGTCTGATGAGTTGTCTTCGGGAATGGTTCCTGTCCTGGGCCAACAGAAGGTTTGGGGACCATGACCGCCGGGATTCCTCTAGTCTCAGTCAGACCATTAAGTATGGTCTTTTTGTGAGAATTTGGGTTCTGCATCCCACTGATCTCCTGCTCCCTCAGGGGTTCTCTGTTGTGCTCCCTGCCAGGGCAGTCATCGGTTGTAGCCAGGCACCATCTAGTTCTTCTGGTCTCAGGATGATGTAAGTCGAGAGAGAGAGATTTTTGAAGGGAAATAGTTCACACGGTTGTAGAGGCTGGAATGTCCCAAGTCCACAGGTCAGGATAGAGGCTTCTCCTGATTCACATAGCCACAGGGGCTGGTGAATCCAAGATCGGCAGGTCAGAGAGCAGGGCTCTTTCTCACAGGCTGTGAAGATCAATGAATCCCAAGATCAGCAGACAAGACTGCCGGTAAGCTGCTAGCTCAAGTCCCAAGAACCGGAGATCAGATGAACAGGAGCCAGGTGCAGGATCCAGCATGAGCAAAAAGAACCCAAGCCTTGCCAGACTGTCTACTTATATTCAATGCAGGCCACATGCCCAAGGAAACTCCCCTTCAACTGCTACTCACAGCAGATCCCATCATGTTGGTGATCACATCAAATCTAATCATGGAAGGTGTCACATCATACGACCTCCAAACCACTGAGAACCATGGCCCAGCCAAGTTGACACAAAATCTTAATCATCACAAACATCATGTAAGAAGTCCAATTTCCTTGTAAGACCAGACTTAATGGTCTGACTGAGACTGGAAGGACCTAGGTGGTCATGGCCCCTGGACCTTCTGTTGCTCCACAACAGGAACCATTCCCGAAGCCAACTCTTCAGACATGGATTGGACTGGACAATGCGTTGGAGAGGGATGCTGGTGAGGAGTGAGCTTCTTGGATCAGGTGGACACTTGAGACTATGTTGGCATCTCCTGCCTGGAGGGGAGGTGAGAGGGTGGAGAGGGTTAGAAGCTGGCGAAAAGTACACGAAAAGAGAGAGTGGAGGGAGAGAGCGAGCTGTCTTATTAGAGGGGGAGTAATTGGGAGTGTGTAGCAAGGTGTATATGGGTTTTTGTGTGACAGACTGACTTGATTTGTAAACTTTCACTTAAAGAACAAAAAAGATTATTAAAAAAAAAAGTCCAATTTCCCTGAGACTGCTGTGTTGGAAGGGTTAGATGGAGAGAACACATGAAGAATCCCTAGTAGAGAGAGAGATCCCCAACAAGACCCAGCCACTTGAGTTATCCCCTCTCAGGAACCAGGCATGTGAGTGAAGAAACTCCCAGATAATTCCAGCCCCCAGTCACTCAACTCACCCCCAGCCATTCAAGTCTTCCCAGCTAAAGCCCTAGATATCATGGAGCAGAAACATGCTATCCCCACTGTGCTCTGTCCAAATTCCTGACCCATAGAACCCATGAACATATTTTAAATAGTTTCTGTTTTATGCTACTACGTTCAGGAGTGGTTTGTTACACAGCAATAGAAAACTGGAACAGATGGCCTCACTCATGGCTGGAAGTTGGCCAGGCGGTTGTGGTTGGGGTAACGTGAAAGAATGAGTCGTGCACTTCTTATCTTCCAGGCTAGCGCAAGCTTATGCAAATGGTGGTTAAGAGCAGAAGCTGCAAGACCATGGGAAGTCTAGGCTCCAAACTAGCACCACATCATTTCTAGTGTGTTCTAGTGGTCAGAGCAAGCCACGAGGCCAGATTCAAGTGATAAGGAGACAGACTCCACTTCTTGGTGGGAGGAGCTACAAGTACCGTGGCCTCTTTTCTTGTCTATAGAGTTCCTGGGTAGTGCAAACAGTTAAGCTACCAGCCAAGAGGTTGGAGGTTCAAGTCCACCCAGAGGCACCTCAGAAGAAAGGGCTGGTGATCTACTTGCAAAAAGCAGCCATTGAAAACTCTATGAACTGCAGTTCTACTCTGACACACAGGATGTTGCCATGAATCAAGGTTGAATCGGTAGCAACCGGTTTGGGCTTTTTTTGCTTTTTTTTATTTATTTTTTTGCTATCTTTGCGAAAAAGTGTGAATTCAAATCCACATTGCTCAGGATTCATAACAACACAGTTTTGAATCCAAGATGTGACCCAGAAAAAATTTTGACCATGGAAAAATGTGTTACCGGCTAAACATGAACAGAAGAAAGTATCTTTTTTTAAAAAATCTAATATGCAAATCAAATGTGCAAAATGCAATTTGGAAGCAATAACAACCACAAGACTCACAGTGGTAAGAATCCATAGTTGGTAAAAATTGTACAGAAACAACTTGATGGATAAATCAAATGTTTACTGTAAAAATCACACAGAAAAGAAATGGTCCTGATAAAAAATGATTTGTCAAATGAAAAGGAAAATTGGACCAAATTTGGAAGTGTTTTAACTGTACTGAATGGAAAAAGGAATCTAGGAATTTAATTGTCTAAATGCGATTTGTGATTGAAAAGCCTTTTCCAACAGAAATATGTTGGATTCTTTTCCACTTGCAACATAAAAATGGAATCAAAGTGACCCTAGAATAAAACCATCCTTTGTGTCAAAATGGCAGTGCAAGAACCAGGAGATCCAAACATCCTGAGTGTCTTCATTGTGTCTGATATTATTCCCCAGAAACCAGCTGCCATTTATATCCCTGAAAAGACTTCAGACTCTGATGTAGAAATTTTTTTGCTGAACCCAAGCCCCACCAGCCCCAATCCTTCCTAGACTCCTCTGTCTCCCTGGCTACTCTTCTAGGAGTCCCCGGGTGATGCAAACAGTTAACACACTCAGCTGCTAATTGAAAGGTTGGTGGTTCAAGTCTACCCAGAAACACCTTGGAAGAGAGGTCTGGTGATCTACTTAGGGAAAATCAGCCGTTGAAAACCCTATGGAGCACAGCTCTACTCTGACACATATGGGGTCGCCATGAGTTGGAATTGACTTGATGGCAACAACACACAGACACACACAAAAATTCTAAGACCAAAGGCTCCAGGGTTTTCTGTTCCTAAGAAGCTGAGGCTCAAACCACACTGTTCTTTCCTGAGCTTGTTCACAGGGAGATCTCGGGGAGTGGTAGTGAACGCCAAGACTTGGGATCTGGTGATGGCTCCCGAGTCCTTCACACTGTGGGACCACAGGCATCATGTCTCAGGATGGCCCCTCGCTGGGGTCACTTGGCTCCACTCCTATGGGCATCAGCCCTGCCCCCTGACTTAACACCCTGTAACACAACACTAACCATGTCTACGGGGGAGGGGGTACAGCCTCTCCCAGACCCCCAGGGCCTCAGGAGTCAGAATCAGGGGACAGTGTTGATGAGATGCACTTCAGTGTCACTCTACAAAGCCAATGTCACCTTATAACTTCATCAGGACTATAAAATGCCTGGTACACAACCTGCCTTGTACGGGATGAAGGTAGAGACCCGCTTTAGAGAAAAGGGGTGGGGATCAAAGACCTAAATATAAAGCCAAAAACTATGAAGTTCATAGAAAAAAAAAATAGGATCAATGCTAACCCCAAAAAAACCCAGTGCCCATTGCTAGAGACCCTGATATACAGCATTAACAGGATACAAATCACAACCAACACACAAGCTCCAGAGGATAAGCTAGATAACTGGGATCTTCTAAAAATTAAACACTCAGGCTCATCAAAAGACTTCACCAAAAGAGTGAAACGGGAACCTACAGACTGGGAAAAAAAATTTTGGCTATTACATATCAGACAAAGGTCTAATCTCTAAAATCTACAAGAAAATCCAACACCTCTACAACAAAAAGACAAATAATCCAATTAAAAAATGCGCAAAGGAAATGAACAGACACTTCACCAAAGAAGATATTCGAGTGGCCAACAGACCCATGAGGAAATGCTCACGATCTCTAGCCATCAGAGAAATGTAAATCAAAACCACAATGAGATACCATCTCACCCCAGCATTACTGGCACGAATCAATAAAACTGAAAATAACAAATGTTGGAGAGGCTGCGGGGAGACCGGAACTCTCATGAACTGTTGGTGGGAACGCAAAATGGTACAACCTCTTTGGAAAACGATATGGCGCTTCCTTAGAAAGCTAGAAATAGAAATACGATATGATCCAGCAATCCCACTCTTAGGAATATAGCATAGAGAAATAAGGGTCATCACACCCGTGTTCATTGCAACATTGTTCACAATAGCAAAAAGGTGGAAACAACCTAGATGCCCATCCACAGATGAACGGATAAACAAACTGTGGTACATACACACAGTGGAGTATTACCCAACGCTAAAGAACAATGATGGATCTCTGAAGCATCTCATAATATGGATGTATCTGGAGGACATTATGCTGAGTGAAATAAGTCAATCAAAAAGGACAAATATTGTATGAGACCAATACTGTAAAAACTTATGAAAAGGTTTACATACAAAAAGAAAAAATATTTGATGGTTACGAGGGAGGGGAGGGGTGGGATGGGAAAACACTTAACAGACAATAGATAAGCCATAACTTCGGTGAAGGGCAAGACAGTACATGATACTGTGGAAGTCAGCACAACCTGTATAAAGCAAGGCCATGGTAGCTCCATAAACATCCAAACTCCCCGAGGGACCAAATTGCTGGGCTGAGAGCTGTGGAGACCATGGTCTCAAGGAACATCTAGCTGAACTGGCATAACAGAGTTCATAAAGAATATGTTCTACATTCTACTTTGGCGAGTAGTGTCTGGGGTCTTAAAAGCTTGTGAGCGGCCATCTAGGTTACTCCACGGGTCTTACCCCTTTGGGAGCAAGAAAGAATGCAGAAAGCTAAAGACATAAGGGAAAAATTGGTCCAAAGGACTGATGGACCACATCTACCATGGCCTCCACCAGACTGAGTCCAGTACAACTAGATGGTGCCCGGCTACCACCAATGACTGCTCTGTCCCTGACAGAGCTGGAGATAAATGTAGAACAAAAATTTAACTCAAAAAGAAAGGCCAGAATTTCTGGCCTGACAGAGACTGGAGAAACCCTGAGAGTATGGCCCCCGGACACCCTTTCAGCTCAGTAATGAGGCCACTACTGAGGTTCACCCTTCAGCCAAAGATTAAACAGGCCCATGGAACATAACAAGACTAAAGGGGAGCAATAGCCCTGGGCAGGGACTGGAAGGTAACAGGGAACAGGTAAGCTAGTAATAGGAAACCCAGGGTTGAGAAGGGAGAGTGTCGACATGTCGTGGGGTTGTTAACCAATGTCATACAACAATGTGTGTACCATTTAATGAGAAACTAGTTCATTCTGTAAACCTTCACCTAACGTTCAATTAAAAAAATTATAAAGAAAAGAGGATTGGGTGATATGGAAATGTGGAGAGAAGGAATGCATTCTATTTATTTTTACCACTCGAGTTTTCAGAAATATGTTTTTGGGATTATCGTTTCCAGAATTTTAATAGATGCAGTATAGATAGAAAGGGTGTGGGGGGAGGAAGGCATACAGAGGCAGAGAGAGTTTACACAGAACCAGTGAGAGTATAGACAGGGAGACAGAGTGTAGACAGGGAGAGTGTAGACAGGACAAGAAGAGTGTAGACAGGGCAGAGAGGGTGTAGACAGGGCAGGGAGAGTGTAGACAGGGCAGAGAGTATAGACAGAGCAGGGAGAGTGTAGACGGGGCAGGGAGAGTGTAGACAGGGCAGGGAGAGTGTAGACAGGGCAGAGAGAGTGTAGATAGGGGCAGAGAGAATGTAGACAGGCCAGAGCTAGTGTAGACAGGGCAGAGAGAGTGTAGACAGCACCAATGAGAGCGCGGACAGGGCAGAGAGTGTAGACAGGTGTAAAAATGGCATGGTGGGGGGCTTCTGACTTCCTCTAACTTCACGAAGGGGAGAGAGAATCACCATCAGCAGCATCAGCCCAAGGCTGATTCCTGTGAAGCAGAGGTCAGATATGCCTCCTCTCTCCAACCTTTTTACCTAATTCTGACACCAGCCGTACCTCCCGTGGCACTCTCTCCTTCTCTGCTGGGTTCAATAATTCGTTGCAATGGCCTCACAGAACTCAAAGACAATACTCAGGATTACGGGGTTTATTAGAGAAGTAAGATTACAATTCAGGGTCAGGAAAGACTCAGGATACCATTCGTGGGTCAGGACAGCCTCTTCTCAGCTGTGCTCAAAGGCAGGCCTCTTTCTGGCCCTTGGCCCCTCGTCCCCTTGGGCCTCTTGGGCCTCTTGGACCTACCCTCCTTGGGCAAGAGTTACAAAGTTCTTTAGCTCTGCCAATAAGTGCCTAGAGGCACCCCATTCCACCAGCAAGCCCGCTGCCCTGCTATCCAAAGGCACTCAGCTCTCTCACTCCATGAGCCAGGAAGCCCACTGTGCCATCTCCTGTCTATCTCCTGCTGTCTCTGTTGTTGCTGTTTCTCTACCGCTGCTTCTCGTCATCTCTAGTGTTATAGTTCTCTGTCTCCTGGGTCTAAGAGGTTCATCAGTGCAAGGACTCTGGGTCCAAAGGAGGTGCTCTGTTCCTGTCTCTTCTTCTTGGTGGTAGTCAAGTCCCCCCGTCCGTCTCTGAGATGGCTCATTTTAAGCCAGCAGGATGAGAAAACTGATCAATCCCCCTCAATAGGATTCCATACATCTTATTTGCATGGTCCTATCCCCACAAGAGTGCCATGCACCTTACTTGCATTACCAAGCTATCCAAACATCTTGGTGGGACACAAACATCTCATTTTCATAGCTTCACCCAATCTTTTGGTGGGAGTTTCAAGATCATGGCTAGAAAGCCAAAAAGCCCACTGCCATCAAGCCAATTCCAACTCATAGCAACCCTATAGGACAGAGTAGAACTGCCCCGTAGAGTTTCCAGGGACAGCCTGGTGGATTTGAACTGCCGACCTCTTGGTTAACAGCTGTAGCACTTAACCGCTACGCCACCAGGGTTTCCATCATGGCTAGAAAGGTCAAATAATATTGTGATCCATCGTACCACAACAGGGCAGAGAGAGTGTATAGACAGGGCAGAGAGTGTGGACATGATCAACGAGAGGGTAGACAGGCCAGAGAGAGTGTAGACAGGGCAGAGGGAGTGTAGACAGGACCAACAAGAATATAGACAGGGGCAGAGTGCATGTGGACAGGGCAGGGAGAGTACAGACAGGGCAGAGAGAGTGTAGACAGGACCAACAAGAGTGTAGACACGACCAGCAAGGGTATAGACAGGGCAAGGAGAGTGTAGACAGGGCAGACGGAGTGTAGACAGGACCAAGAAGAGTGTAGACAGGGGCAGAGTGCCTGTAGACAGGGCAGGGAGAGTGGAGACAGGGCAAAGAGAGTGTAGACAGGGCAGGGAGAGTGTAGACATGATCAACGAGAGGGTAGACAGGCCAGAGGGAGTGTAGACATGACCAACAAGAATGTAGACAGGGGCAGAGTGCATGTAGACAGGGCAGGGAGAGTGTAGACAGGACCAACAAGAGTGTAGACAGGGCAAGGAGAGTGTAGACAGGGCAAAGAGAGTGTAGACTGGGCAGGAGAGTATAGACGGCAAAGAGGGTGTGGGGCAGGTACAGAGAGAGTGTAGATGGAGCAGAGAGTGTAGACAGGGCAGAGATTGTAGACCGGGCAGAGAGAGTGTGGACGGGGCAGAGAGAATGTAGACAGCGGCAGAGTGCAGACAAGGCACAGAGAGGCGCACAAGGGCAGAGAGAGCTCGACGGATGTCGGGCATTGCTCCGAAGAGCAGAGCCCCCTACTGTTAGAAGGTGGAGATCTCAGCCTTAGAAGGTCCTGACACACCCCACTCTGGGTCTCAGACTTCTGGATCCTCCCTCCGTCTCCCTATTTTCAGCCCCAATTTCGGTTTCAGGAGTCTTGGTGGCGCAGTGGTTAAGTGCTGGGCTGCTAACCAGAAAGATCGGCAATTCGAATTCACCAGCCCACCGAGGGATAAAGATGTGGCAGTCAGCTCCGTAAAAATTACAGCCTTGGAAACCCTACGGGGCAGTTCTACACTGTCCTATAGGGTCACTATGAGTCGGAATCGGGTTATTTCCGACTTCTGTCATGCTAGTCTGTTCTGTGATGGAGTCCTTCCCTGCCCCGCCCCCTGACGGCCCATCCCTGCATCTTGGCGTGGAAGCGCGTTGTCCTTTCTGCTGAATGCCTTTCTGCCGTCAGTGCCTGTCTCTACATGTCCTTCCCCAGCCTGAGCGGCTCTCTCCCCTCACATCCCTGTTAAGAGTCCTAGTCCCACCATTCATATAGTCATTCATTCACTTATAAGCTGTTAGGCAGCGCTGGGGACCCCAGGGAGCTCTGACCTAGGCCCTGCAGCCCCCTCTGAGAGGAGCTATCAGTTTGGGGTGGGTGGGCGTTGAGTAATAACACGGTGTGATCGGTGCTTTGATGAGGGACCGTAAGGCACTGTGAGCCTCGGAGAAGACACTTAACCCGGCCTAGACTAGGGCAAGGGACGGCCTTGAGTCTTCTGTGTGACCCCACGTCCCGAGCTCAGACAGGATGCGGTCCCATCTCTTCCCCCTCTGCAATTAGGGATTTCTTGGTAACGCCCCTTCTCAGACCCACCCAGTTAGTCTCTCCCTAATTTGATTTCTCCCCCAACCCGTGTCGGCCTAGGCCCCGCCCCCTTAGCCCCGCCTCCATTTCATTCACCCAGTTCTCAAGCCCCGCCTCCCAGGAGACAAACCTCACACCAATCTCACGACACCATTGGTCAGAAGGTGTCACTTCAGCTCCCTCCTTCAATGTCATTGGCTGACTGGATGTCAATCTTTATAGAGCCCCAGCAGTTGCCAGGGCCGAAGTTTGAGATACAGATAATAATGGACGTCTCGTTATTGGGCAGAAAGCCCGGATCTGGGCGGGGCTTAGTGCCAAATGCTTGGCTTCTTCTAGCCGGGGTTCCTCAGAGCCTCAGCCTTGCCTCAGAGACACACCCCTCTTTCCCCGCTATTGGTCCTGTCAGGTGTTGCTCAACAGTATTCCTCATTTCCATAGGCAAAGCCACCTGTCCGTCATTGTTTCCCTAATTTCAATTCGTTTCTCTCCTAAGAGGCGTCAAACTTCTGACCGTAGCCGGGGCCCTCCTCACGGAATGGCCACGAATTGGCCAGGCCCCCCGTCACTCCTGATGATGGGCGGAGCCAAGGGGCCTGGGTGTGGCGGATTGGCTGACCGGGCTCCGGGGGCGGGGCAGCGGCTCCTGTCAGCGGGTATAATGGCAGCGGCGGAGCCGGCGGCGGCCGCGGTCCCGGGGGGCGGCTGAGGGGGCCGGGCCCGGGCTGCGGGGCGAGCGGCGCGGCGGGGATCCGGCGGCTCGGCCCGGGACGGCGAGGCTCCGCACGGCGATGGCGGCGCGCTCGGCGCAGGTAAGGCGGCGTGGGCCGGGCCTCCCGGATGCCTTCTCAGGCCGGCGGCTCTGCGCTGCGGCCCGCAGGGGCCGGGCAAAACCGCGACTCGGGCCGCCCCACCCGGCCCTCCTGAGAGCCCGCGCTGGGAGTCCCGCACCCTCGTCCTCGGGCCCTGACCCCCGCCCACCCTCGTTCCCCATCGCTCCGCACCCCTTTCGAATCCCTCGGGACCACCCACCTCCCACTACGCCCCCCTTCCTGTGAAGGTCTTTCAGGCCCATGACCCCCGCCCACCCTCCCCCCTGACCCTCAGGACCCTTCCCCAGACCCTTCAAGCCTCCCCCTACCCCCACCCGGAGACCCGCCCACCCCCAAAAGGGCCCCGCTCTGCCCAGGACCCCCACACACCCTCTGTCCAGATCCCTCAAGACACCCCTGCAGAACCCTTGCCACACCATCCTCCCCTCACTGTACCATCCTCTGACCTGGACCAGACCTGCCCCCACCCCCAAGGAGGTGGCCTCAGGGCCTGCTCCCACCCTTCTGATCCCACAGGACCCCTCTCTAGTCTCTGGAAATCAGGAGTCCTGCCACAGGCCTCTCCTCAGCCTTTTGGCCCACCTCCTACTCCCAGCAACGGGAGGCTCAAGGGCACCCCCCAAATCCTCCTTCCATATCCTCCCAGCACACTCCAGTAACGTCACACACACCCCTGATCCTGACCCATCTTCCTAAAAACCTACCTTCACCTCATGCTCAGGACCACCCAACAGTCATTCAGGAACCACTCACCCACCCACCCACCCACATACACACACATACACACACACACACACACACACACACACACATATATCTGGGAGCCTCCAGTT
Organism: Loxodonta africana; assembly: GCF_030014295.1. Classification (NCBI taxonomy): domain Eukaryota; kingdom Metazoa; phylum Chordata; class Mammalia; order Proboscidea; family Elephantidae; genus Loxodonta; species Loxodonta africana. Next base: position 12,070,435 of record NC_087344.1, read on the forward strand.
CTACACAGAGAGATAGCCTTGAGCCCCAACTACTTATACTGACAGATACCCAGACCCCCAACACAGAGACACCAGGAGATGCCAACACGCATTCCAGAGTCCCACAGACACTTGGATCCTCCAGCATATACAAGAAACCCAGAATGTTCCACATAGATCCCCCACCGTACACAGACACACCACGCACACGCACACAGAGGACGACCCTCAGCACTTACACTGCCCTGGGTCCCACCTGACCAGACCCTCCCAGAGCTCCCAACAGGTCACAGTTCAAGCAGAGATTCAGAGACTGTAGGGGACTGGCCTGCTCCAGGTAACCAGCCTACCCAGCCACACCAGCCTCCCTGGACCAGACGCTGCACTGGTGCCCTGGAGGGTGGCAGGGACCCAGAATCTCCTAGTGCCCCGTGGGCACCAGCCCCTTTATCCATCTCAGCCTGATTTGCCTTCTTCAAAGGGAAGGAGACTCACTCCTCCTCCTACACCAAAGTGTCCCAAAAGGAACCACTGCCCGCCCCCTAATTTATGCCACCCTCTGTGGGGAGCTCAGACAGTGCCTGGCCCCGGTCCTGAAGTGTGACCAGACTGGTAGGACCAGCATCCTGACCCCATCACGCCTGCTGGCCTCAGCCTGCAGTGCCCGCGCCATGGTCGGGGCTGCTTCTTGCACTGACTCCTGTCGGCCCACTGGGTTCTTTCACCCACGATGGGTGTGCTTTGCCAAAATGAAACGGCTGCCTTCTATCCTGGCGTTTAGGACCTGTGGGCTGGGTTTGGCCTGCCAGAAGCAGGCATCTCTTTGTTAAGGAATATTTCCAGAAGGGAAAAATGTGCTGAAGAGGCTCGGGTGGAGCGTGAGTGTGGAGACTGCTCGGTGTTGTCCCTGGGCCGGGCTGTGACTGAGCTCAAGGACCTGTTATGCAGCCCCCCTCCCACTCATCCTTCCACCCCATGGTTCTCACCCTCTGGTCTGACCCGTGGATTCCCCTGGGCCTCTGTGGTCAACTGCGGGTGGTTTGGAAGGAATTGCAGATGGCTTGGCCCTGGCACACGGATGTAGCGAGACAGGAGAGGAGCAGCCAGGCCATTTGAGATGGTGTGCCTGCAACTACAGGGCTTAAGGAGGAGCCCCAGTTCCCATGAGTTGGACCCAAGATCAGCCCAGCCCGATAACCACTTGTCTGGGGCCCTTCCCATGACCCAGAAAGCCCCAGATTAAGAGGCCTGGGCTTTCTTGTGGATAGTCACCAGTGTATCCTAGGTAGCCCTGGACAAATCTCATCTTGGCTCAGTGCCTCAACTTCCCCACCTGGAAAATGAAACAGAAATCTTTGGCACAGTACTTTGACCCACTGAGGTTAGGATATGGCACTGAATGTTCTCTGGGCATTTTGTGGAAGGGAACAGTGGCCTCTGCCCGTGTAGTCACCTGTCTGTAGATTCTAACAGAGCCACTGGCCGCCTCAGCCCCCGGGTTATTATAGGATGATGCCTTACTGGATACCAGCCGCCACCTTGAAGTGGGACTGGTGGGATGAGGGGGAGAGATGGTCTGTTGTGGGACATGTGGCCTCACAGGGACCCCTGGGGGACTGAGGGGTAGGGGGCTGCTTGCTATCCATGCAGACACCCCACATAGACCCCTGACACCAAGTGAGGAGAGGTTTGCTCTGTGCACTTACTGAAGGTCATGTGGCACCCAGGAAGCAAACCTCACAGCCTCCCCAGGGTGGGACTCTGTGAGGACAGAGCCATGAGCTGTTTAGGAAAACACAAGAAGGCTCCTGAGTGAGCTGTAAACTATATCAGCATGGTCTTATGCTAGACTAGGGGCCCAGACCTACTATTTGTGTGCATTGGCAGGTGCAGGCATACAAGGGAGAGCAAGGACATCCATCCCTCACACAGGACACAAATGTGGGAAGCCCTGCCATGTACCAGGACTTGAGTCAGACAGGGGCTGGGCTTGGAGACATGTCAGATATGGTCCCTGCCCTGCATCTAAAGACTGTCTCCATATCACGAGTCGAGAGCTGAAGCCGGCAGCGTACACTGATCAGGCTCGGCCCTGGGCTCCATGCCAAGTGCCATTTATCTATTATCTCATTTAATCCTCACAACAACCTAGAGGCACCAGGAGCCCAGCTCATGCTTGCTCTTCCTACCTCGGCCTGCCACCTGCCAGGTGCACTTATGAGACAGAATTATGTAGTATGTGCTGCAGGAGCAGAGAAAAGGGCCCGGCGCATTCCTGGGGCTGGCAGAGAAAGTGTGTAGCAGGCAGGGGTGACGGATGGACTGATGGACAGGCCTGGGAGAGGAGATGCACTCACCAGGCAGGCACGGCAGGGAAGGGTCCTCGGTAGTGGAAGTTCCTGGAGAGAGGCCCAGGAAGCAGGAATAAGCGTAGTGCATTCAGAGAGGGGGCCTCCTCCTACAGGCCTCTGTGTCCCAAATACAATCCATGGGACACACACCGTGGCATGGGACACTCCCTGGCAAAAGGGTTCCGTAGTTAGAAGAATTTGGGAAAGGCTACACTTGCCACCCTCCTCAAGGACATTTGCAATACACGCACTCTAGAAGCCTAGCAGACAGATGGACGGACACTGGATGGACAGGCAGGAGGAGGAAGGTCAGTCAGGAGAATAGAGCAGGGCCAGAGCAGAGACTGTGGCTTCAGGGAGATTTCAAAGGCTCTGTTGGCACGGGTCACCTATGCCTTTCCTTCATTTTTCTGCATGCTAACTGTGATGTTGTGTGGGGTTATATGAGTGAGGCCTGTCCCCCACACTGGAGTCCCTGGGTTGTGCAAACTGTCAACAGTGCTCGGCTGCTAACCAAAAGTCACCTCGGAAGAAAGGCCTGCTGGTCTACTAGAAAAGTCAGCCATTGAAAACCCTATGGAGCGCAGTTCTGCTCTGACACATGGAGTTACATGAGTCAGAATTGACTTGACAGCAACTGATTAACTGGTCTGGTCCTCCACACCAGCCTTTGAGTCCTACCAGGGCGGGCGCATGCCTGTTTTGTTCCCAGGTGTGCCCCCAGCAAGGTCCCCGGGTGGTGCAAACAGATTGCACTCAACTCTTAACCTAAAGGTTGCCGGTTCCAACACACCCGATGGCACCACGGAAGAAAGAAACTGGCAATCTGCTTCCTGTAAGATGACAGCCAAGAAAACCCTCTGGAGCACAGGGTTACTCTGTAACACATGGGGTTGCCATGAGGGAGTTGACTCAACGGCAGTGGGTGACGGGTCCCCCTGGTGAGTACAAGGCACAAAGCAGGTGCTCCATAAGTACTTGTTGGGTTTTAGGAGCTGACAGTCTACACACTCACTTCTGAAAGAGGGCCTGGAGAATGGCCCTTCCACAAAAGGAGGTCTGACCTGTCTTCCTTGCCAAGCTCCCGAAGGCAGGGCTGACCCACCTCACCTCTTCCCCCAACCCCGGAAGGCTCTGCAGCTCACAGGACAGCAGGAAAGATACCATCTGGGCCTTGAAAAGCCGAGAACCTTTGCTGGGTGTCATTTATCTGATTCTTCTGTCCCTGGAAGAATTTATGAGGGCTTAGTTTTTTCCCAGAGTCCCTGGGTGGCGCAGACGACTAATGCACTGAGCTCCTAACTGAAAGGTTGACAGTTCAAGTCCACCCAGAGGCTCCTCGGAAGAAAGACCTCGTGATCTACTTCTGAGGAATCAGCCACTGAAAACCCTGTGGGGCACAGTTCCACTGTTCTGTTCTGACACACACAGGGTCACTGTGAGTCAGAGTCTACTCTCCGGCCATTGGTCTGTTTTTCTGTTTTTTCCCCTTTGTCATTCTCAGAGGCACTAAAGTATAGAGAAATGGATTTGCCAGGCACAAACGTGGTATGGTGGCAGAAAGCAAGCTGGTAAGGCTACAGGGTAGTAAACTTTTTTTTTTAGGTCGAAAGGAATTCCACAGGCTGTAACGGTCCACCTCTCGGATTTAGCCCGCAGGTGTTTGCTGGTGCTGCTGGTGCTATTATTACCAATAATGGTTATAATTTTATGGTGTTTAATCTTTAAACAAGGTCACCGCGTAAGGGGCGGGCCTGCTGAGGAGGGAAGATTTTTTTCATTCATTCCATAAATATTCATTGAATGTTGTTCTTATTAGCTGCTGTCAAGTTGGCGCCTACTCATGGTGACCTCATGCTCCCCAGAACGAAATGTTGCCCAGCCCTGCTCCATGTTTACAGTCGTTGGTGTGCTTGAGTCCATTGTGACAGCCACTGTGTATTTTGAGTGTCTTCCAGCCTAAGGAGTTCATCTGCCAGCACTATATTGGACAATATTCTGTTGTGATCCATAGAGTTTTCAATGGCTGATTTTTGGAAGTAGATTTCCAGGCCTTTCTTCCTAGTCTGTCTAGGTCTGGAAGCTCCGCTGAAACCTGTCCACCATGAGTGACTCTGCTGGTATTTGAAATACCGATGGCATAGCTTCCAGCATCACAGCAACACACAAGCCACCACAATACAAAGAACTGACAGATGAGTGGTGGCTTTAATTATTGAAATGATTCCAATTCATAGTGACCCCATAGGACAGAGTAGAACTGCCCCATAGGGTTTCCCAGGAGTGGCTGGTGGATTCGAACTGCTGACCTTTTGGTTAGCAGCCAGGCTCTTAACCACTGTGCCATTCCTGCTCCATGCGTGGTGGTAAAACTAGGTCCTGGGGACCCAGTAGTAGGCTAGGCACCCAGCCCCTGCAGAGGGGATTTACCATCCAGCAGGGAATAAATACCATGGCCCAGGCCTTATTTTAAGCACTTTGTAGGTCTTAGCTTATTTATTCCTCCCAAGAGGACCTGTGAGGCTGTCGTTAGCCGCTGTCGAGTGGGGCCCCCGACTCATGGCGACCCCATGCACGATGGAACAAAACTCTGCCCAGTCCTGTGCCATCCCCACAATCAGTTGCAGATCAGACCTGTGATCCATAGGGTTTTCATTGGTTGATTTTTGGAAAGAGATCACCAGGCCTTTCTTCCTAGTCTGTCTTAGTCTGGAAACTCCACTGAGACTAGTTCAGCATCACAGCAATATACAAGCCTCCACTGACAGATGGGTGGCAGCTGGGCATGCGGTGCCTTGACCAGGACTCAAACCTGAGCTCCTGCATGGAAGGTGCAAATTCTACCACTGAACCACCACTGTCGCTATTTTCAAAGGAAAAAACTGAAGCAAGAGGTCATACCTAAGATAGAAAGTGGCAGAGGAAGGATTTAAACCCAAGCCACCGGGGACCGAGAGATCTGGGATCAGCTACCCAGACTTCAGGAAAGCCATGAAGAAGTCACATCAACGTGGAGACATCGTGGAGCATTACAGAGCAGCAGCTAGACCAGGGGGCGAGAGGAAGGCAGTCAGGGACCTCTGAGTTCCAACTGTCAACGTTGTTATCCGAGGGGCAGCTTGCCTGTCAGTTGCCCACCTCTTGCCAAGGAAAAGAACCCGAGACTCTAGGCTGGGCCATTTCCTCAGTAGTCGGCAGAGCCAGCCAGGACCATAACCGTCTGTTGGCCCGCGCTGGTGTCTATCAGGCTGAGCAAAACTGAGGTCATGTGGTATCTATCAGGGCTTCAGATCCAGAACTGAGTCTGTGTCCTGGTGATTACTAGAGTCGAGGGATCAGAAACCAGGGGTAGAGGAGGTCACTTCCAACTCATGGTGACCTCGAGTGCTACAAAATAGAATTGCTCCGTGGGATTTTCTTAGCTGTAGTCTTTACAGAAGCAGATCACCAGGCTTTTCTTCCGTGGTGCCGCTGGGTGGGTTCAAACCACCAACCCTTTGATTACTAGTCAGTTCGTGCCACTCAGGGGCCTGGAAGGGTGGTATGCAATAGACATTAAGAGGAAACGTGGCGTCTTTTTTTTCCCCAGCCCCAAAAATACCAAGCTGTAAAACATGGCACCAACACACCCACTTGCTCACCCCACTGAAAAATTACGACTGTGGTTTACTGAGTGCCTACTGCCCTTGGCAGAGTCCCCGTGTGGTACAAATGGTTAACGTGCTCGGCTGCTAACCGAAAGGTTGGCAGTTTGAGTCCACCCAGAAGCACCGCAGAAGAAAGCCCTGGCAATCTCCTTCTGAAAAATCAGCCATTGAAAACCCTGTGGAGCACAATTGTACTCTGACACACACGTTGGGCCGCCACAAGTCAGAGTCGGCTTGGCGGCAACTGGTTTGGCTGCACACGGTGAATTCTGTGTCTTATTACGGAAGAAAAAGAATACGGAGAGCACGGTGGCGCAGCGGAATGATTTGGAACACAGGCCCTGGAGTCAGAGAGCCAAGTTCGAACCCTTGTTCCCTTACAGCCGAGCCGAAGGACTCGGTGAGCGACCTCCCTATGCTATGGCACTTCTCCTCTGACAGAGCTGTTGTTCACTTGTCAGCCTCCACCAGCCCAGAACCTTTTGTTTTGTTTTAATTTTTTAAATAGGCTTTATTTTATAGAACAGTTAGATTTACAGAAAAATTGCGAAGAGAGCACAGAGAGTTCCCATGTACTGGACACCCCATCTCCCCTGTTATTAACATCTTACATTAGGGTGGTGCGTTTGTTACAATTAACGAACTGGAATTGATACATCGTTAATCACTGAAGTTCATGCTTTATTCACATTTCCTTCCTCTTCCCCTAATGTCTCTTTTTCCGCCCAGGATCCTACGTCACATTTAGTATCATGTCTTTGTAGGTTCCTGCGGGCTGTGAATTTCTCAGACTTTCCTTGTGTTTGATGACCTTGACAGTTCTGGGGAGTACAGGTTAGGGATTTTGTAGAATGTCCCCAATCTTGGTTTGTCCGCTGTTTTTCTCAAGGTTAGAGGGGGAGGAAACCCACGGAGGTACACTGCCGTTTTCACACATCCTATCAAGGGTACATGCACTCGACATGACTTATCACTGATGATGCTGACCTTGATCACCTGGCTGAGCGGCACAGAAATTTTTGTCTTCATTCATTCAACATACGTTTATTGAACACCTACTGTATGCCAGATGCTGCATTGTTATTTTTGTTGTTAACTGCTGTTGAGTCAGCCCGTCACTCACGGCGACCTCATCTACCACGGAACCAAACGCTGTCTGATCCCACGCCATCCCCGTGATCAGTTACAGATTGAACCGTTGTGATCCGAAGGGTTTTCATGGGCAGATTTTTGAAAGGAAATTGCCAGGCCTTTCTTCCTACTCTGCCTTAGTCTGAAAGCTCCGCTGAAACCTGTTCAACCTCCTGGCAACACACAAGCCTCCGCTGACAGACAGGTGGCGGCTGTGCGTTAGGCACATTGGCTGAGAATCGAACCCAGGTCTTCCTCTTGGAAGGTGAGGCCCCACTGACCCACCACAACACCCTGAGGCTGCGTTACGGCTTGGAATGGAAAATTAAGAAGATAGGCCCTTAGCCTCAGAACTCTCACGACTCAGTAGGGCAGGTAAGAAGGCGTTTATGGAAGTAGTTGCCATATACTGTGCGCTGGGGTGGGGAGGAGGAGGGGAGGCGTTCCCAGGGAGAGATAAGGAGTGAGCCAGAATGGGGACGGGGCGTGGCAGGAAGGACTTCACAGGAAAAAAATGTTCAAGCCAGGTCTTGGCAGATGACTTCCCAGTCAGAGGGAAGTGCAGAGGCACAGGCAGGAGAAAGCTGGTGTGCCTGGAGGGCTCGGGGTGGGAGAAGGCGAGGCCGGTCGAGTTCTGTGTGTTGTGCCAAGGCGTTTGGGTTCCATCCCGCAATGGAGAACTGCTAAAAGGTTTGGGGCAAGTGAATCACATGGTTGTTATTGTAGTTAGCTGCTGTCGAGTGGACTCTGACTCCTGGCAACTCCACGTACGACACAGCACAGCGTTGCCCGTCCTGTGCCCTCCTTACGATCATCGGTACGCTTCAGCCCGTTGTTGCAGCCACTGTGTATTCGGAGTGCCTTCCAACCTAGGGCGCTCATCTTCCAGCACGATAACAGACATCTTCTGTGTCATCCATATGATTTTCGTTGGCTGATTTTCAGAAGTAGATTCCAGGCCTTTCTTCCTAGTCTGTCTTAGTCTGGCAGCTCTGCTGCAACCTGTCCACCGTGGGTGACCCTGCTGGTTGCCGTGGTGTTTCTTCCAGCATCACAGCAACATGCAAACCCTCACAGTAGGACGGACATGATTAGAGCTGCTTTCCTCTGTGGCTCTGGTGGCCCTGTGGACAGAACGTGGGAAGGGGCAGAGAGCCCAATGAGGACCGTGTTCCCTGGGCTCAGACTGGATGTGGGGAGGTGGGATTAAGACAGCAGCTTTGGGGCTGGAGAGGAGAGGTCAGGAGGGAGGGAGATTTGGGTGGTGGACTTTACAGACTCTGGAACGCGAGAGGAAATAGGGTGACACCCAGGTCTCTGGCCTGAGTGGGTAGGTGGAGGGTGGCACCACAGACCGAGAGAGGCCTCCCATCCCTTTAGCCTGGCTCAGCTTCATGAGCTGCGGACCACCCTGGGGAGGTATGGTGGGAGGCGGGGCCAATAGGGACAGAATTACGTGGCTCACTGCCCACTCTGCAGGAGCCAGGACCCCCCAGGCAGGGTCTGGGGCAGGCCGTGGAAGTGGGGGGCTGAGGTGGAGCAGAATCGAAGGGATGAAGTTGAGAAAGTTGAGTGGCTCAGAGGACAGACCCGAAGGCCGAGGCATGGCATCGCAGAGGCTGGTAGCCCCTAGGCACTCAGGGGGCCTGTCTTGCCTTTGCGCCTCTGTGCCCATCCAGCAAGGGTGGATGAGTGGCCACATGCCCTTGCCACCACATTCCACTCCACATCCCACACCCAGGACAGTGACTGGCCCAGGAAAGCTCTCAGGAAACGGCTGGAATGAACAACTGAGTCAGCGGGAGTTGTGCCCCTCTGGAGTGGGAGGAGGCCTGCTGACAGGCTGGGGCAGCAGTGCCTCCACCCCACACCAGCTGGGTGCCCAGGGGTGAGGCCTGGTCAGTGCAGGAAGTCTGTGTGTGTGTGTGTGTATGAGTGCAGGAGTGAGCGTGTGAATGTGGGGGTGAGTGTGGGAGTGAGTGAGTGTGTGGGTGAGAGTGTGTGAGTGAGGGTGTGGGTGAGAGTGTGTGAGTGAGGGTGTGAGTGAGAGTGTGAGTGAGGGTGTGGGTGAGGGTGTGTGAGTGAGGGTGAGAGTGTGTGAGTGAGGGTGTGGGTGAGAGTGTGGGTGAGGGTGTGTGAGTGAGGGTGTTGTGAGAGTGTGCGAGTGAGGGTGTGGGTGAGAGTGTGTGTGGGTGAGAGTGTGAGCGAGGGTGTGGGTGAGAGTGAGTGAGGGTGTGGGTGAGAGTGTGTGTGGGTGAGAGTGTGAGGGTGTGGGTGAGAGTGTGTGAGTGAGGGTGTGGGTGAGAGTATGTGGGTGAGAGTGAGGGTGTGAGTGAGGGTGTGGGTGAGAGTGAGGGTGTGGGTGAGAGTGAGGGTGTGGGTGAGTGTGTGAGTGTGTGGGTGAGAGAGTGTGAGTGAGAATGTGTGGGTAAGAGTGTGAGAGTGTGAATGAGAGTGGGTGAGTGTGTAGGTGAGAGTGTGAGTGTGTGGGTGAGTGGGTGAGTGTGGGTGAGAATGGGTGAGTGTGAGTGTGTGGGTGAATGTGTGGATGAGTGTGAGAGTGAGTGGGTGAGAGTGTGTGAGTGTGTGAATGGGAGTGTGTGGCTGAGTGTGTGTGTGTATAAATGCATGTGAGAGTGTATGAGTGTGCATATGTGTATGGGTGTGAGTGTATGTGTGTGAGAGTATGAGTGTGTAGGTGAAAGTGTGAGTGTGTGAGTATGTGAGTGCATGTGAGCAAGTGTATAACTATGTGTATGCATGTGCATGTGAGAGTATCAGTGTGTTATGAGTGAGGGTATATAACATGCATGTATGTGAGTGTACGTGTGTGAGTGGGCATGTGAGTGTGCAAATGTGAGTGTGCATGTGAGTGTATGAGTGTGTGTGGGTGAATCTGAGTGAGAGTCTGTAAGTGAGTGTGAGGGTGTGTGAGTGCATGTGAGAGTGAGTGTACGTGCAAATATGTGTGTAAGAATACACATGTGTCTGAGTATGTGTGTGAGTGCATGTGCGTGCATGTGTGTGAGCGTATATGAGTGTGTGAGTGTGCATGTGTTGGAGAGAATATGGGTGTGTGTGTGAGTTGCGTGTGAGTATGTGATTGCATTCTGTGTGAGTGAGCATATGAGAGTGCGTGTGAACGTGTGTGTGTCCGTGTGTGCCTGTGCATCAGAAGGGTGGTTTCCAGGGCTGAGCAGTGTTTGGAGCACGCCGGGCTTAGTTGGAAGCAAGCTCCTGAAGGACCAGGAGGTTCCTGCATCTCAGACTGCAAATTCCAGGCCTGTGTATTTCATACTCTTTATTTCCTCAATGAAATATACATTCATATGTGGTAAAGAGCAGAACAAACTCTGCTAGTAGATGGCCCTGGTTTTTTCAGAGACCCAGAGCAGACCCATTCTTGCAGGTTCTTTGCTGGAGAGAGGGAGGGGCTGGCTACTCCAGGGCTGGGTCCCCACTGCTGCACAGCCACATGTGGTCTCCCTCTGAGCTCCTCCTGCTCCCCAAATTCAGCTGTGGTCCTGAGTCTCCATCCTCACCTCCACCACCCCTTTCCCACCCTGCTAACCCTGAAGTTTGAGCATCCACGCTCCCTGCTCGGGGAGATTCTTCCAATACAACACTTCTCATCCACAGCCCCCGTCTCTGCCCTGGCTGACTGCAGACTTTGACTCTGCAGAAGGCCCCAGAGCGGCCCCCCACGCCCCTCTTTCAGGAATGATTAACTCCTAGTTAGGCGGCACACAGCAGCTTGATCTCAGGGTGGGTGGTCCCTGGTCAGCTGGCCAGTGGAAAGAGAAGTTTCCTGGCTCTGCTGACAGCTGCTGCCTGAGAGTTCGTTCAACTCACCAAAAGCCAGGGCCGTTGGTGCCCAACAGACCAGGGAGCCCTCGTGGGCCAGAGGTAGAACCAGTGGCACTGGGGAACCATGGGTGCTGGGGAGGGAGGGCTCTGGGCTCCCATGGGGTAAAAGAAGAATGGTGACCTCCCCCCACCCCCACCATGGCAGGGCTACACAGGGGAAGGAGGGCTGGAATGGGCCTGGTGACCAGGGTGGAGTCTAGCTGGCCAGAGCCCTCAGGTATCAGTCGGGACTGAGCGCTGGCTGTGAGAATGTGCCCAGTGGCCAGAGGGTGGCCAGGCAGGTGTGAGGTGCCCTGCTGTCATCCTGTCACTGCCCCCCTACCTGCTGGAAGACCAGATGCCACCTCCCCAGGGTGCCCAGAGCAGGTGGAACTCCTGGTACAGAGAGTGCAGAGAAGGGGCAAGCAGGACAGCATCCAGAGTCGGGGTAGGGAGCAGGTTTGTCTTCCTGCCATCACGACACAGGACTGAGCAGAAGGAGCACTGTCCCCGACCCTGCCTCCCTGCCCATAGCCATTCCTGTTCCCTAGAACCTCCTGCCAAGGTCATGCCAGCCTCCACGGGTGACCCCACACAGGGCAGGGCAGAACCCGGGCACTGTCCTGAGCGTGTGATGTGCAGTTCGGTACTTGACTTTCACAGCCGCCCCCAAGGGGGTTCTGTATAAGCCTCACTCTGTACACTCTGAGAAGCAAAGCAACCAGCCCAAGGTCACACAGCTTCAGAAACAGGTCCACGTGAGCCAGAGCCTGGGCTTCTCACCCCGCGCTGACCTGCCTCCCTCGAGGCTGGCAGACAGTGAGAGGGCTGTGTCCACACCAGGGGGAAGACAGGCCAAGGAGCTCGGGTCACTGACCCGAGCCCGCACTCACCCCACAAGCTCCAGGGCTCAGATTCCCAGCATTCCACTGTGTCCCTGGTTTCCCAGCGAAGGGGAGACAGTGCTTCCGGTTCTTGGCAGCACCAGACAATTAACAGCAGAGAATAATTGCTTTGGCAGTGCCAGCAGCCCACTTTGGCTGATGAGATGGGGAAGGTCAGATGCTGATGCTAGGTATCAAAACCGACCGGCTGCAGTGGGGACAGGGACCAAGGCTATCAGGAAGGGTCACAAGAGCTACACACCACGCATGCCCAGCAGGGTCCTGGGGCCCCCGAGGGACAGGGAGCCTCCTCTTTGGCCCTGCTGAAGACTTGGGATGCCAAGTGGAACTTGGCCCCGGGACAGCAGGGTTGCTCGGGTCCTGGCCTTGGTCCTCCTGCCTCCATCCAGGCATCTGGCCTGACGACACAAGCAAAGAGGTGGCCAGAGTCCGGGCAGGAAGGGGTCGGTACTGTAGTCAGTTTGGCTAGGGGTGCACAGAGTGAGTGGACTGGATCTGGGAAGCCCCCGAGGTAGCAGGACAGGGCAGGTGCCCCGCTCAGTGCTGACCCCTTGTGTCTCCGGCCCCCAGACAGAGCTGTGACACGGCCCCCTCGCAGCTGACGACCCTGCCTGCCATGGCGAGCCCCACGCTGAGCCCCGACTCCTCGTCGCATGAGGCCCTGTCGGCCCCCACCTGCTCCCCCACTTCTGACTCCGAGAATCTCAGCCCCGATGAGCTGGAGCTACTGGCCAAACTTGAAGAGCAGAACCGGTGAGTTGGGGCCTGGGGCGCATCTTGGGCCCCACCCACAAGCTCCTGGGTGCCCCTTCATCTCGGAGCTGGGCCAGACCCCTGCCAGGCAGTCACAGCTACCACTAGCTGTTTAATGAGGGACGTTCTATCCTCCTGCCAACCCCGAGTAACCAGTCCCACCGTTCAGATGAAGAGACTGAGGTTCCGAGAGGTTGAATGGAACTGGCCATCATATATGCACTTGCTGCTAACCAAAAGGTTGGTAGTTTGAGTCCACCTAGAGGCACCCAGAAGAAAGGCGTGGCAATCTACTTCCAAAAAATCAGCTACTGAAAACCTTATGCAGTACAGTTCTACTCTGACACACAGGGGTCGCCAAGAGTCACAGTCAACTCCATGGCCACTGGTTTCGTTTTTTATTGGGAGGAAGAGGCTAAAGCCTCAGCCTCCAGGGGGACTTTCCACATTCCTCTCAGGCTCTGCCCCTTGCTAACTGTGCGCCCTCCATCGGTCGTTCACCCTGTCTGTGCCTCATCTGTAAAGTGTGAGTCATCACAAAACCCAGCCCACCAGTTTGGTAGGACAGTCAAAGGAGCTGTTACACATGGTGCTCAGCCCAGAGCCCGGCACAGAACAGGAACAGACAAAAACAGAAGCTGTTTCGGGTGACAGATGAGAAAATCACAGCTCAGAGAGGTTAGGTGACTGGCCAAGGTCACACAGCAGAAGCTACCAGCCCCTCAGCAGAAGTGACGTGGACCCGACCCATGGCACCTCTGAAACCCCAGCTGGAGGCACTAGGCTCCCTAGTGGCAACCTGGACCCCAGGAGTGTGGCCTAGCCCCCCCACCCACCTCCAACGGCCCTTCCCACCCAGGCTCCTGGAAGCAGACTCCAAGTCCATGCGCTCCATGAACGGCTCCCGGCGGAACAGTGGCTCCTCACTGGTGTCCAGCTCCTCGGCCTCCTCTAACCTGAGCCACCTGGAAGAGGACACGTGGATCCTGTGGGGCCGCATCGCCAACGAGTGGGAGGAGTGGCGGCGCAGGAAGGAGAAGTTGCTCAAGGTGGCGGGAGCAGCCTGGCGGATGGGTGGGCAGGCGGGTGGGCAGCATGGGCAGTGCTGACATGGTTACTGGGCCACCGCAAGGCACCAGGCCCCACACCAGGCAGACCGTAGTGAGAAGCACCAGGAAGGTGAGGCAGGGCCTGTCAGGGGCCCCAGCTGGGCACAAGGCAGGGTGGAGGGGTGCAGGTACTTCCTGGTTGTCTCACATGGAACCCTGGGTGGTACAAACAGTTAAGGTGCTCAGCTACTAACCAAAATGTTGAAGGTTCGAGTCCACCCAGAGGTGCCTCGGAAGAAAGGCCTGGTGACCTACTTCTGAAAACTCAGCCACTGAAAACCCTGTGGAGCACAGTTCTGCTCTGACACACATGGGGTCGCCACGAGGCAGAGCCGACTCAAGAGCAGCTGGTTTTATTGCCAGAGCAAGGGGTGGGGAGAGAGTGGACGGGGCGTGGGGGCTTCGTAGGCAAGCGGCTGAGCGCCGAGTTCCACATCTCAGGGACGCACGCATTTCTGCTTCTGGGTTCCAGGAAGGACTGGGGGCAGCACATTAAGGACTGTGGACTCTTTATCTGCAGCATGCTGGCACAGACAAGCTCAGTGCCAGGAGCACCTCGGGGGCCCGCTACATCTCAGGGTGGCTGGGGTGGCGGTGTGGAGGCCGGCCTGGGGCAGGGTCCAGCCCAGCCTCCCGCTGCCTGCCCACGCGTCCCCAGGAGCTGATCCGCAAGGGGATCCCGCACCACTTCCGGGCCATCGTGTGGCAGCTCCTGTGCAGCGCCACAGACATGCCCGTCAAGAACCAGTACTCCGAGCTGCTCAAGATGTCATCACCCTGTGAGAAGTTGATCCGCAGGGACATCGCCCGCACCTACCCGGAGCATGAGTTCTTCAAGGGCCAGGACAGTCTGGGCCAGGAGGTCCTCTTCAATGTCATGAAGGTGAGGCCAGGGTTCCCAGGCTCCTGTCCTCCACACCCAGGCCTTGTGCCCCTGGCCCTGCCTGGGGGGCCTGCACGAAGAAGCACTTCCCACCTTGCCGGCTTCTGCTGGGCCGCAGGACCCCGCCCTGACAGCATGTGCATTCTCTTCCAGGCCTACTCCCTGGTGGACCGCGAGGTAGGCTACTGCCAGGGCAGCGCCTTCATCGTGGGCCTGCTCCTCATGCAGGTAGGTGGACACAGCAGTGTCCCCTCCACCGAGTATCCTCCCAGGGTCAGAGCCTGGAGCCTCCATCTCTGCCCACCTCTGTCCCTGACAGTCCCCAAGCCAGGCCCCCAGTGGGTGGACATGAGGGGCTGGACACCTGTCCTGGCTGGGTCCTGTCTACTGTGTCATCCAGGGCAGAGACAGGGCTGGAGAGCCAAGCTGTCCTACTCCGTCACCTCCCAGGGCTGGATGGGGAACTCAGGACAGGGACTTAGGCAGTGTCACATCTGTGGGGCCTGAAATTTTCCTTCAGAGAAGCCAGAAGGCTTAGGAGGAGAGAAAGGAGACAGCTGGGAGTAGACTTTGGGCTCTGGAGCTGGCCACACCTGGATTCAAGTCCCAGCTCCACTGTTTTCTGCCATGTGGCCTTTGGCAGGTTACCTAACCCTCAGGTTCTCCATCGGTAAAGCGGGGTGGCAATATCTACCCCAGAGACAGCCAGGCCTGGCTCAACCTGGTCATTAGGCACAGTCAGTGTCCATTAAACATAAACGGAACAGGCCCCAGGTGAAGTGCCACACACCAGGACCATGAGAGGAGGAGCGAATACAGCCCTCACTGCCCAGTCTCCCACCCCTGCCTCCCAGATGCCCGAGGAGGAGGCGTTCTGTGTGTTTGTGCGGCTGATGCAGGAGTACCGGCTCCGGGAACTCTTCAAGCCCAGCATGGCCGAGCTGGGGCTCTGCATCTACCAGTTCGAGTACATGCTGCAGGTGAGCGGTCATCTAGCCCACTCCACCTCTGCCAGCCCACCCACACAGCAACAGGCCCATGGGTGCTAACCTAGGTGGTCCCCAGGACTGAGACAGCACATCTACACGTTCCAGCTCACAATGGGACAGCTGTCCCCAGGGGCTGTATGGCCCTGCCCCAAAGGATGTTTCCAGGACAGACCAGGGACCAGGCACTTAAAGTGGGGCTTCCAGAGCTGGCTGAGGCAGAGGGGTGGGGCAGGCTCCTGTACTGAGACACACCCCCCCGGCCCTCTCCCTGTCTGTTCCGGGTGTGTGGAGGGGAGGGAAAGTGTCGTCTGCCTGCCTCTGCTGATTACTGGGGAGCCGCAGACGTCTTTGTTTATAAATAGCAGCCCCCACAGGGCCCTGCTCCTGGCTGGCAGACCGAGTGGGCTCTCGTGTGCACACACGCACGCACACACACACGTTTATGTGCATGCTACAGTCTGCTCTGGAAACTGGGTGCAGGTGGGGCTGTGAGGCCCCACTCCTCAGGCCTGGAGGATGGAGAGGTGCTGTGCTCAAGATGACCTGGCAGCTCTGGCAAATGGGTGCCCTAGGCTCGCAGTGGGTCTCTGTTGCCCCAGAGGAGCAGCCAACCCCGCCTCAAGAAGGAGATGACACCACATTAACCAAGGCCATGGGGCAGGAGAGACCAAAAGTCCATTTCCTTGATGAAGGACATGCAGGGGGTCCTGACGCCTTCTCCCTTCTCCAGCCTCAGTTTCCCCAGTGGCCTGTCATCGCTTCTCAGCAGTCATCGTAGTCCAAGCCAATAGAACAAGCATCCCCTGAGCTTGGCGGGGCCCAGCTTCATGCTGGGAGCTACGGGTGGGCACAGGCAGGCAGGGGAATATCATAGGCACTCACATCACTTGATAATGGTGGGCTGTGATGAGCACACACCAGGGGCAGAGGGCGTGAGGTCACTCCCTGGGTGACCTTTGGGAAGTTATGTCACTACTCTGAGCCTCAGAATCTCCTTCCGGGGTGATCTGTGGATTCATGAGTTGCTGCAATGGAGCAGTCGGGCCAGTGCCTACCTGGGGTGAGCACCCAACACCTGCCGGCTGCTCTCACCACCTGCCTGCGTGCCTACCTCATGTGGCTCAAAGCTCTGAAGGGCTCCAGCACCTAGCACACACAGTGCCACATACAGGAGCAGGAGAGGGGAGCCAAGGGCTGCCGGACAGTCAGGGAGGGCTCCCTGGAGCTGGCAGCACTGAGCCCAGCACAGGCTGGTGGAGGGGGCTCAGTGGGCAGGGACAGCCACCCCAGGCCCCTCCTCACAGCACCCACCTGCCTCCCCCACTCACAGGAGCAGCTCCCAGACCTGAACACCCACTTCCGCTCCCAGAGCTTCCACACATCCATGTATGCCTCGTCCTGGTTCCTCACGCTTTTCCTGACCACCTTCCCACTGCCCGTGGCCACCCGCATCTTTGACATCTTTATGTATGAGGTAAGGACCTGGCCTGGCCCGGGAGGCCCCAGGAGGCTCTGGACCCAGACATTCTTGCCCCACACAGGAAACGGGAAACAAATCCTGGGCTGGGGAAGGGCCGGAGAGGGAGATACAACACCACTGCTGCCTTCCCAGGGGCTGGAGATCGTGTTCCGTGTGGGCCTGGCCCTGCTGCAGGTGAACCAGATGGAGCTGATGCAGCTGGACATGGAGGGGATGTCCCAGGTGGGCTGGCGGGGGACATCCCTGAGTGTCCCTGGTCCTTTCCTACCAGCTCTACCCTCCCTATAGGAACCAAGGGGTTCCTGAGCAGCAGGCAGGCTCTGCTGCAGAGACAGAGGGAGACCCCTGCCCAGGAAGAGGTCCCACCCCTTCCCCCTGCCCCAGCTCTGGGTCCCCCAAAGCGTGAACATCCCCACTGGTAAATAGTAGGACCAGCCAAACCACGGGGCTTGGGCTGTGGTTTCTGCCCCAGTTGACCGGCCAGCAAGGGCACAGCAGGGGTGAGGGGTCAGGGCAGCCCCACACCTGCCCTGCCTGCACGCCGGAGCAGAGGCTGCCTACTTCCAGTCACCCCACCCCGCACGCAGGCCCTACCCCCTCCAGCACCCTCCAGCTGGTGCTCAGGGAAGAATGCACAAAGGCCATGGTTGTGTCCACAGACACGGGCATCCATTGTCTGCAGCTGCCGGATGGGGCCAGCTGGGCGGGGGAGTGGGAGCCAGGCTGCCCCCGAACCACGACAAGCTGTGGCCACCGCCACTGGCACTTAACCCTTTGCTGAGGCAATGCCTCAGCCTCCCCTTGCCCCTGCTTGTCTGGGTTTTGCTAGTCCTCCCTCCTCCTCCCTCAGAGAAGGTTCTGGGTGCTCAGACACCGCCCCAGCCCAGCCTTCGCCCTCAGGACACCCCAGCCTTCGTCCTCCTGGACATTGAAGCCCTGGCCTTCTGCACTCAGTCATTCAGTCCCCCCCACAAGCACTGCCAGGCATCCACACAAGCAGACCCTGCACGGGGACATGGTGGCATCCAGGCAGACGGTACCCCTTCCTCGCCCAGTACCCAGGCCCCACAAGGAGGCAGACGCTGCAGGGGCTCAGCAGGCCCGCAGTCAGAGCCGCGTCTCGGTGACTCCCTATGTCCCCACAGTACTTCCAGAGGGTGATCCCCCACCAGTTCGACAGCTGCCCAGACAAGCTGATCCTCAAGGCCTACCAGGTCAAGTACAACCCCAAGAAGATGAAAAGGTCAGTGCCAGCTTGGCAGCCCAGGGGACTGGGGCATCCCCAACAGCAGGACAGTGATTACGTCGGCCTCCCCCTCTGCAGGCTGGAGAAGGAGTATGCAGCCATGAAGAGCAAGGAGATGGAGGAGCAGATCGAGATCAAAGTGAGTCTGTGGGAGGGGACAGCATGGGGCGCCCTGGGGGGCTCCCCACCAACACACAGACCTTCCTTGCTTGTGGGCTGGTGGCCACTAGAGGGCAGCCCTGCCCTACACATGCAGAGAACCAAGCTATCCTTCTTTCCTAAGACAGGCATCCCTCCACTCACCCCCAGCGCAGAAGCCTGCCCCCCAGGCTCTGTTCTCAACGCCAGAAACGGGAGCTACTGAGGCATCCAAGGGCCTTGTTCTCCTGGGCATAGTGGGGAGAATAAGCTGATATAAAGTAGAGGGCGCCTGCTATGAAGTACCCCAGGTACCACGTGCAGGGAGATAGAGAACGGCTGGGCCAGAGCTAGCCTGGAGAAGAATGTTCCAGGCACTAGAACCCAGCTGAAAGGGCCCGAGGCAGCAGTGTGCTGGGGGCTATGGGAGTATCCAGAAGGCCGAGAGAGCAGGAGCCCCCCAGGCCAGCAGGGACCAGACACCCGGGTGTATGGGCCAGGTTTGGGAGCTCCCTATGCATGCAGCACCTCTGAGCCCAGGCTTCCTTCTCCTTCCTTCTGCTTTTATCCCTCCACACGTGACTGGTAACCCACTCAGCAAGCATTTATTGAGCACTTGCTGTGTGCCAGAGCCACGGTAGAGACTGGGGGATCCCCCCAGTCCGGCGGGAGACAGGCCCAAACACAAACTCCAGCATAGCCTGGCTCTGCCCTCTTCAGTGGAAGTGGCTCAGACTGGAGTCCAGCAGACTGGGATTCAAGTCCCAGGTCTACCATGGATGGCTGCGTGAATTCACCTCTCTGAGCCTCACTGTTCTCTTCTCTAAAATGGGGATGATACTTGCTCTGCTGTTCAAATTATTATTACCCCCACCATCATCATCTCCACCTTCCTAGACAGGCAGGGGTAGAACCTAGATGAGAACCTGGCTTACCTGCTGCCCATACCTGAGCAGGGGAGAGGGCATCATTGCCCTAGCCATGTTTGTAGGTTCCCCAGAAAGGCTCTTGGGCCCTGATTTTTGTAGCCTCTCTCTCTCTCTCAGTAATGACAGCGTGACAGATAACACCAGTCCAAACGTGTGTCTCACTCACATGCAGACAAGGGCCTGCTGCCATCTGGTGACCACGAGGGGCACAGCAGGCCCTTGGGCATCAGGCCACATGCCCAGCCTACAAATTTCCCAGGGGGAGGACCTGAGAGCCCCTCACCGGCCTTAAAGGGTTCAGGCAGGTGCCTTCTCCTACCACCCGACCCTTTGTTCTTTCCCCTTACCCCCATGGAACTCTTGGTCCCTCTTCCTCTCTTGTTGGTAAGCAGAAGAAAGGCATGCTGGTTGTCAGGGCACCTCCAGCTCCTCTGGGCTGGTTCTACTTGGTGCAGCAGTGGGTTGAGGCCGGAGGGAGAACAGGGCAATCCAGAGGTCAGGGGTCAGGACTCCCAATCACGGTGAGGCACAGAGACCTGTGCCTTCACAGCTCTGACCCCAGCCCACTCTGACTCAGTTTCCCCTCTGACTCAGCGTGATCTCCTGAGATGAGTCAATGACTAGATTTTCTCTGACCACAGTTGCTTCCTGGGAATGTTATGTGTGATTCCATCACATTTTCTCCCAGGAAGAAAACAAGGAAATTTCCTGTGTAATCCACGGGGAGGCAGGACCCTCACCAATTTGCTAATCTAAACGAAATCTGTGTCTGATTTCTTATGTGTGTAGGTAGACACTAGCTATAAGACATGTATAAACTTCACCTGAGGACGCTGATGTTCAGTGGTAGAATTCTCACCTCCCGTGCGGGAGACCCGGGTTCGATTCCTGGCCAGTGCCCCTCAGGCACAGCCACCACCTGTCTGTCAGTAGAGGCTTGTGTGTTGCTAGGGTGCTGAACAGGTTTCAGCAGAGCTTCCAGACTAAGATGGACTAGGAAGAAAAGGCCTGGTGATCCACTTCCAAAAATCAACGAGTGAAAACCCCGTGGATCACGATTCGATCAGAAACCAATCATGGGGATGGCACAGGACCAGGCAATGTTTCATTCCATTGTGCATGGGGTCACCACAAAACCAGGATCCAACACAACTGCAGCCAGAGACCAACAGCAACCTCACCTGCATCCCCAAAGCTGGCCGGGTCACCTAAAACCACAGCTACTAACCGGAGTCTGTCATTGCAGCAAGAGAGACCATCTCCAAAACCTGACTGGGGAAAATGACAACCATTGAGTGCAGCTTGCCCTTGGCAGCCCACAGAAACGTAGTTGTTGAGCCAAAGGAAATGGGTGTGGTCAGCAAAGACACTCTCGCCAGGACTCACACTGTGAGAGGAGTTTGTCCTGGGAGATTTGAACCCAGGGGCCTGGAGCAAAGCAATGAGGGACACAGGGCAGGGAGTGCCATCTGATAGTGGTGTCAACAGAAATGCAGAGATACCGCACTGGCCGGGGACAGACCCTAGTGTGGGGCGGACACAGGCTCCCAAGCAGGGAGCAGGGGCTGACCACAACCACAAACAGCACTCACATAATTTTCCTGAACCAAGGTTTGCTTTAAAAAATAGAATAAAATGAACGGCCCTTCTAAACAGAAAGGAGCCCCAGGATGGTGCAAAGGGTTAATGCACTCAGCTGCTAAGCAAAAAAGGTTGGAGGTTCAATCCACCCAGAGGAACCTAGGAAGAAAGGCCTGGCAAGCTACCACCCAAAAACCAGCCATTGAAAACCCTGTGGAGCCCAGTTCTGCTCTGATATAAATGGGGTTGCAGTGAGTCAGAATCGCGGAATGGACTAGAGGGAAACTTTTTTTCTGAACCGGAGTTGGTCCCTATATGTTTTCTGAAATTCCTGAGCTAAAAGGGAAGATGCTGGCTGAGCTCCAGCGCGAGTGGCTCCGTCCTGCCCAGCGTGGGGGTGGGAGTGCGTGGGGGTGCACGAGTGGGAGGCGGGTCTGACATGCTTCCCCCTCCCCCCATAGAGACTTCGGACGGAGAACCGGCTCCTGAAACAGAGGATTGAGACCTTGGAGAAGGTGAGGGGCGTGGCCACCAGCCTGTGGCACCGAATCCGCCAGCCGGGGAGCAGGACCCAGGAGCCGAGGGCCGGCCCGCCCCTGCCCCCTGTCTTTGAACTGTGAATGAACCCCACCCGGCCCGGCCCCGCCTCGAGCCCCGCTGAGATTTGGGCTGCGGCTTAATTGGAGGCTGCGGCGAAACTTCACTTGGCGCTGCTAGCCACTGTAATTAACCCTGGGATTGGGGTTTAGTCATCGCCCGATTAACTGCAAACGCCGGAACCCGCTTGTCTTTAGTGCCCCGCCCCCGTGCCGCTCGGGTAGGGGAGGAGGCAGAACTGCTTTGACTGAAGTGCCGAGGAACTGGGCAACAAGGCACCCCACCCTGCAATTTGGAAGTCTCAGCCTCAAAAAAAAAAAAAAAGGCAGAGTAGAGGAAGAGGGGGCGGCACTGCCACCCCAGCCTTGATCCTGGATCCCGGCTCTTTAAAGATGGGAGAACGGGGGCGCCCACTTCCTGTCCCTCCTCCTTTCTGGGTGGTGGGCCCTCCTTGTCACTTGACCCTCCGCTGACCACAGGAGTCAGGCCGTCATAGGATTCTACTGCCCTTGACCCAAAGCTCGGGTCTCCCCTTGATTCTTGGCCACAAGGCCAGCGCCGCCACCCCAGTCCTCTGGGGCGGCCCCTCCTCACTCGCATTCCAGGCGCCAAGGCCTCCCACCCGAAGGGTGGGGCGGTGGGCGGCCCAGCCCGGCCCCTCCCCTCCCCACACACTCGCACCCAGACCCCTCTCCAGGATGGACTGGCTCTGGCTTCGGTCTTCCTCCGGGTCCTCTCCTGCCGGGTCTCTGGTCTTCACTGCTCTCTCCCTGCTTCTAGAGATAGTCCACTGCGTTAGTGACCAGCGTTCTTGTCTGTCTCTCCCTCTTCTGTCCCGCGCCTTCCGCTCTGCTCCTCCCCCTGTCGCTGGGACCCCCCTCCACCGGGTAGGAGAGCGCTGCTCTGGCTGATAGGTTAATCCAGGTACTGTAGCTTTTTGTCTCCCTCTCCGACTCCCTTCCTGGCCTCTGCCCTGCACACGACAGCCAGTCACCGCCTCGCCCCTGGCCGCTGCCATTCTGAGGGGATGGGGGTAGGCCTGGCTCCGTGCATGGGGGCAGCTGGGGATGCTTCTCAGGGGAGACAAAGGCCTTCCTGGGGGACGTTTGAAATGGAGAGGAAATGTGAGGTGTGGGGATGCAGATTCACACATGTGTGTAGAAACCCCCCTTCCTTCAGGGGACACGGGTCGGGACCAGGGAGAGCTCCGGGACCCTAAGAGTGTGTCAGCTCCAGGCCCTGGTGTGTGCACTTTGCTAAGCTTCCCCACTACACACACACACACACACACACACACACACACACATTCATAATACCTACACACTGACACACATGTGTTCACACACTCATTCCACATTCTCACTTCTTTGCACACACACACACAGCTCCCCCTCCTGGCCTTTCACACTGCTCTCTGCTTCTACCTGCAAGGCCTGGCATCTTCTCTCACTCACCTGCTTCTGCTGCCACCTCATCTTGAATGGCTTTACCTGAAAGCTTCCACCCACCACCTGGTGGCTCCGAGCCTGGAATGGGGGACCCAAATTATTGGGTGGGGTGAGGGGATGAGGCTGTGGGGAGGCCTTGGGAGAGGTGTGTCCGACCTCCCAACCCAGGAAAGGCTGCCAGCCCCAAGGATCGAGCCCAGGCCCCTCAAGGTGTCCCATGCCTGTCTGCCCCCTGTCAGGGCAGGCTGGAGCTGCCCAGCTTGGGGGTACCCCATCCCAGGCTCTGGGTGCAGGAGGCCTTGCCCTCACTTCACCCCACCCCACCCTCTCTGAGCCCAGACTCCCTCATGCCCCTATGGCTGGAGGCAAGGCTGGAGGTCCAGCAGAGGGTCACGGCCCCCTCCTCACTGTGCTCAGGGGCAGGTGACACGGGCACAGGAGGCTGAGGAGAACTACGTCATCAAGCGGGAGCTAGCGGTGGTGCGGCAGCAGTGCAGCTCAGCGGCTGAGGACCTGCAGAAGGCGCAGAGCACCATCCGGCAGCTGCAGGAGCAGCAGGTACCCCCCTGCCCTCAGGCCTTCCCGCAGAGCCCCTGGCCACCTCTTCCTTTCTGGGTGCAGATTCTCCCCCAGCACCTCCCTGCAGCAGCCCGGGGAGGCGGGGGCAGAGTAAGGTGACCCTGTGAGTTCTGTTTTCTGCCACCCAGTGATGGTGTCTGGTCATCTGCCCAGACAGAGGGGGCGCAACTCCAGCCCCAAGGGCTTCCTTCACCACCAGCCAGATCTTTTTGGGCCCAGGTGGCAAACTGACTTCATCGCACCCCAGGTGGGCACCCATACATGGCCTCTGCTGATGGGGCTTGTGAATCCTTGGGGGAACCATGGCACCTACCCAGGGTTGAAGGGCCAGCCATGCAGAGTAGGAGCTAGGACAAGGGACAAGGGAGGGGCTTCCTTCTCCAGTGCCAGGGCTACGTCTCCCTGGTGCCATGCCCCAGTACTCTGGGTCTGGTCTGTGCTCCTCTGATCTGGAGGGAGGGGCAGCCCAAGTCTGCTGTGAGGTCAGGATCCAGTGGTGGTAGGGCCCAGGGCTGGAGCACTGTGTTCCCCACCCCACCCCACCCCCCGCAATCCGCTTCCCCAGGAGGGGCTCTGAGAACTCTTCCCTGCAGCTGCCCCCAGCAGGCGCTGCAGCCCCAAGACCAGCCCCTCACAGGTGCACACACACCTGGAGAGCGGGGAGAGATGCTGCTGGCTCCTCGGGCCTCTGCACCCTATGGCTGGACCAAGCCCGCCCTGGCGGGGGTGTGGAGGCCCCGATTTGGAGAAAGCACAGCGATGCTGCCTGTTGGGCCAGTCAGAGAGCATTTTCCAGCCGTGCCACCCACCAAATGGCTAGCACCGAGGTCAGGCCTTGCAGAGGGTGCAGAGATAGGTGGGGCCCAGGGCCATACCCCTAGACCCAGCAAGAGCAGCTGCAGGCACCAGGAAGTGGCAAGGGGGTGGGTAGCCCTGGGCTCCAGGAGGGGCTGCTGGGGGAGGTGCAGCCTGGCCTGGGCTTGGAATAGGGCCTAGAGCACATCTGGGCCAGGACTGCCAGCACCCATGAACCCCAAGACCCACAGTGGTGGAGGCAGAGGTCCATTATCCGATAGGCAAGGTAAACATAGTGCTTACCTTGCTTACCAGATCATCTGTAGTGAACCGTCTCACATGGGTTTCACCACATCAAAGATTACAAATAAGCACAAGTAGCCCTGTGCCTACCTTGCTTACTGGGGCATCCCCCATGTCAGGGATTACAAATTTGAAAAGAGGCTTTGATTCTGTAGGAAGGTGCTGTGCGGTTAAGAGAGAGACAGATGCCAGCAATATCTAGAAGCAGACTCTTTGATGTGGTGAAAAATGTGGAATTGCTCACTAAGCAAGGTAAACGCCGTGCTTACCTTGCCAACTGGAAAATCTGCCCCTGGGTGGAGGGCAGGGAGCCGTGACGGAGGCCCTCACTGGGAGGGGAAGAGAAGTGGCAGCCAGGGGCAGCCGGGGCTGGGAAGGCCGAGGCTGTCATCCAGAGAAAACACAGCCGCGCGCAGCCAGAGTGGGCACGACTCCGGTCCCAGGGCCTTCCCGCACCACCAGCCAGATCGTTTTGGGGCCCAGGCGGCACCCTGACCTACACGGCACTCATCGCTCCTGGGGCCCCTCTAGCACCTTTCAGAAGCCTTCGGGGCACTGAGCAAGAGAGTGGTCCCAGCAATCTTCCCCCACCCTTGCCAGTTCTGAAATGAAGACACCTGCCGGCGGAAGTGGGGGTGCGGTAGAGTGGGAGGGAGCAGATGCGGCGAGCCGGGCAGGAGCGCGCGTGCGCAGCGCCGAGCCCCGCCCCGGCCGAGGCTCCGCCCCCACCCGAACTCTTAGGTTAGGGCACCCGCTGTACAGCAGGAGCGCGGCCTCCCAGAGCCTGTCTTCGGTTGCCACCCCAGTCATCCCGGGAGGCCACACGTATCCTGGGGCCATGGAAGGTTCCCTTCACAACGTCCCCTCCACGCGGCTTGCCCAGGAAAGAGGCTGCACCAGAGTCAGGACTCCCAGGAACCCGCAGGCGGACGGGGACCCCAGTGGGGTTCAGCCCCCTTCACTCCTGTCAAGAGGGTGGGAGTCACAGGAAAGGTTATCCAGGGTTTCTCTTCACCTCCTCTCCACCCGCAGCCTGGTTTCTGCGATGCCCGAGCCTGAGCCCTTGTCCCAGCCCACAGGCTCTGGGGAGGGGGCCAAGGCCTTGGCCCGCAGCAGCTGGCATGGAGGCCCAGCGCAGCCCTCTGCCCACCCAGGATAATCCGCGCCTCACCGAGGACTTCGTGGCACACCTGGAGACAGAGCTGGAGCAGTCACGGCTACGGGAGACAGAGACGCTGGGGGCGCTGCGGGAGATGCAGGACAAGGTCCTGGACATGGAGAAGGTTAGCCTGGGCAAGCAGCTGGGGGGGCCTGGGCAAAGAGAGCTGGGGTTACTGGTGAGCTTTGGGAGGTGCAGGAGGTGGAGAAGCGGAAGCCAGTTGGGCCAGCACAAGGTCCTCTGGAGTCAGGACCCCTGCCCCCAGGTGAGTCCCCTCAGAAGAGGTATCATCTGCTGAGGCCAGAACCCAGGATGCCCTCCCTGGACCAGCCCCACTGCTTCCGTCCTGCCTGGACCAGGCACATCCTTGGCCCACTCCCCCGAGCCTTTCTCCCTCATGGTTTTTCACAGGGTCTGAGAGGATGGGAAGTTGAGCTCCTACCCCCAGACCCTCCCGAGCCCTAGAGATGCACTCGCGCACGTGCACGCACACATACACACACACACACATGCCTGGCCACCTGCACAGGAGGCCGCAGGACCCACATGGGTACCCTGCCCTCAGTAGGAGGCACAATCACCAGCAGTGTGGCTGGCCTTCATGAGCTTCAGGACACTGTGTCTCACCCGAGTGTGTCTCCCTGGGGCCCTGGCTCCCAGATGGAGGGAGGGGAAAGCCCAAGCGTATCAGGGCTGCTGCCACCACTACCCAGCAGCAGATTGGGGTCCACTCTCTTCTCACTGCAGCCCTGCCTCCTGGCTCCCTCCCCAGCTGCCCACATTGACTCAAGTCTCTCCCACAGAGCTGCAAGAGGAAGGGAGGCACCGGCCAGCCACAGGGCAGCTGGGACCACTCTCCCACTGCCCCCTGGGGCCTGCACTATTTTGGTATCCTCCCTGGTGTCTCTGCCACAGCCTTACCAGCAGCCAGCCCAGACCTGGGCTTCCCTCCTGCTGCCTCCTCCACATGGGAGCGAAATGTGCACACAGAACATCCTGTCACACCCCACCCACCCCCAGACCCAAAGGAGGGTTAGTGAGGGCTTTGTCCAGGAAGCTGGATTCTGGTCCATGAGGCTAGAGCACAAATTCCCTGTCACTGAGCTGGTGGAACACAGGACAGCCTAGGCTGGCCGTCTGCTGGCTCCCAGGGAGGGGCAGCCTATGGTGGGGAGGGGGGTCTTCTCACTCAGGGCTTGGTGCAGGTCCTTGGTCTGGCCATGGGGAGGGGGAATTTCAGGCTGCTTTCCCTGTGCTATTAGCAGGAACCTGGCGGTCTGTCCTGCTGGCTTTCCGGGGGTTGCCCTAGAGTAGGTGCTTCCTTACACACCTTTCACACAGGAAGGGCTCAGATTGGGGTCACACAGGTGGAGTCTGCTCCCTGTAGCCTCTGTGCAGGGTGCCACCTTCCCCCAGCTGGGGACTGCCAAAGGCAGAGCTCCGAGGAAACTTGGGTTGGGGACTCGGCCCTGCAGGAGGGACTGCCGCTGCTCCCTTGGGCTCTGACCGCCTCCCTTCACGCAGAGAAACAGCTCGCTGCCGGATGAGAACAACGTGGCGCGGCTGCAGGAGGAGCTGAAAGCGCTAAAGGTGCGCGAGGGTGAGGCCGTGGCCGCGGCGCGGGAGCTGAAGCTGCAGCTGCAGGAGCTCTCCGACACCTGGCAGGTGAGGGCCGCGCCGCCTCGGGCCGCTGCCCGGCTCCTCGCCCAGGCTGACTCCGGCCTCTCCGCGCAGGCCCATCTGTCCCGCGGCGGTCGCTGGAAGGAGTCCCCGCGGAAGCTGGTCCTGGGCGAGCTGCAGGACGAGCTGATGAGCGTGCGCCTGCGCGAGGCCCAGGCCCTGGCCGAGGGCCGCGAGCTGCGGCAGCGCGTGGTGGAGCTCGAGACGCAGGTGGGCCGCGTGCGCCGGGTGACCGACGGTGGCCGCACTGAGTCCAGTGCTTGCGGGTCTAGGGAGGGGCTTGGTGGCCTCGGCCGGCCCCTTGCCTGGGCCGTGACCCCTGCCCTCCATCCCCCAGGACCACATCCACCGCAACCTGCTGAACCGCGTGGAGGCGGAGCGCGCGGCGCTGCAGGAGAAGCTGCAGTACTTGGCGGCGCAGAACAAGGGGCTGCAGACGCAGCTCAGCGAGAGCCGCCGCAAGCAGGCAGAGGCCGAGTGCAAGGTGCCGCCAGCCCGGGGGACTTGCCCCGGGGACCCGCCCCGCGGACCTGCCTCGCGGACCCTGACGGCCCTTTCCCCCGCCCTCCAGAGCAAAGAGGAAGTGATGGCCGTGCGCCTGCGGGAGGCTGACAGCATGGCAGCGGTGGCCGAAATGCGGCAGCGCATCGCCGAGCTGGAGATCCAGGTGAGCGGCGGGAAGCGGGGGAGGGGGGCGGGCCCCAGAGCTGGGCCCTGCCGTGACCCCAGTGACCCGGCCGCCCGCAGAGGGAGGAGGGCCGCATCCAGGGCCAACTGAACCACTCGGACTCGTCGCAGTACATCCGCGAGCTCAAGGACCAGATCGAGGAGCTGAAGGCTGAGGTGAGCGCGAGGCGGGCGTTCGGCGCTGGCGCCGGGTGGCTAGACCCCGGGCGAGCACTGGGTGTCCTCGGCTTCCGTGGGTCCGGCAGTCCACGCCTCAAGCGCGCGCGTCCCCCGCCCAGGTGCGGCTGCTGAAGGGCCCACCGCCCTTCGAGGACCCGCTGGCCTTTGACGGGCTCAGCCTGGCTCGACACCTGGACGAGGACTCGCTGCCATCTTCCGATGAGGAGCTGCTAGGCGTGGGCGTGGGCGCCGCTCTGCAGGACGCGCTCTACCCGCTGTCCCCGCGAGACGCACGCTTCTTCCGCGGTCTGGATCGGCCAGCCAAGGACAGCGAGGGCAGCTCGGACAGCGACGCTGACGAGCTGGCCGCGCCCTATAGCCAGGGCCTGGACAACTGAGGCCGCGCCCCCGCCAGCCAGGAGCCCGGGGGCTGTAGCTGTTGGGGGTGCCCGGGGCCCTAGCCTCCGGCGCCTCTGGGTCGAGGTCCTGAGCCACGCCCACACCTGGGGCCTGGCGCGGTGGGGCTCAGAAGGCGGTGCCGAGCCCCGCGGGGTCCTCAGGATTCCTTGGCAGCCTCCCTTCCCAGCAGTGTTTACCCATCTTGGTCCGCACCCCTCCAGGACCTCCTGCGTCCCAGCGGTGCCTGGGCCAGTCACCAGCGAGGGCAGAGAGTGACCCAGAGTTCCCAGGACTGGGCGAGCTGGAAGCTCCCATCTCCAGCAGGCCTCTTTCTGGGACAAGGGTGGCCCTACCAGGAAGAGCCCAGGAGCTGGAGGGAGCCGAGGCAGGAAGGGCGCCTCTGGGCTGGATGCTGCTCACTACTACCAGATGTCCCTCGGGACACCGGGACCCTTGACCAGCCCTTGGCCGCTGGGGACAGGTGGCGGGCTGGGCTTTCCTGCCTGGTGCAGGTGTCATGGCCCCTGCAGCAGAAACCAAAGTCCCCCTTACTGTGTGCAGGGCCACTTGGGGTGTGAGCGGCCAGGAGGAGCCAGGCTAGGGCTGGGCAGTGTCTGTCCATGTTTGGGAGGTGGAGCGGCCAGAGCGGCTGCGTGGAAGGGAAAAAGCCTTGCCCCTCGCCCCACCCTTTCCTGTGAGACACTCCCATTACCCAGTTCTTTGCCGCTGATGGAGGAGGGCCCTCTCAGGGCTAGCCTCTCCAGGGGGTCCTCATCTCCGCTTCCCTTCCTTCCCTTTGCCCCCAGACCCCCCATCTCAGGCCAGGGCCAGGCCCCAGGTGAGGCTTTCCAGTGGAGCTGCCGCCTCCGCGCCTCCTCGTGGTGGTCCCGTGGTCTCTGCTAAGTCAGAGCTGAGAACGGTGCCAAAGCCCAACTATGCCCCCAGACCCCCCACCCCGGGCCTCGTGACCCTCGGGGCTGACCCTCGGTGCTCCTGGAGCCTCGAGTCGCGTCACAAGCAATCTCCCTGGCGCTTCTGGGGTAGGGATCCATGCTCAGTCCCCCCTTCCCAGTCGCCCACTCCTCAGTGTTAAAGCCTGGGGACACTGCCCACCACCATTTTGCACACTGCCTGTTCACACTCCACATGTCGCCCAGGCGGGAAAGATGGAAAATAAAGTGTATTTACACGGTCGTGGGCGAGGGGCGCTGAGTGGGGCAGGCCTGGGACTTGGGGGACCCCAGCAGCGGAGGGTGGGAGGGGCAGCGATGGGGTGTTCTTGCAGTGCCTTAGAATCGGGGTGGGGGGGTACAGTCACAGCAGGAGGGCCACAAGCTGCTGGGGAGAGTGTGAGCAAAGGTGTTGGGTTTAAGAGAGGGTTAGTATTGGAGAAAATGGGTGGCAGAGTGTCACCATGTCAGACTTAGAAACAGGACATTTATAATAGCATTTTGGAAGGGTGGCTTTGGAGATGGCAAGGACAGGGCGGGGGGTCATGATTCTTCACCTAGGTGACTCAACTTGGGCCTCCCCCGAGATAATGGAGGAGACACACCAGGATGAGGGCGCAAGGTAACTGTCCAATAGATAAATGTGCAGGGAAGGCTTCCTGGAAGAGGTGGTGCCAGAGCCATCTCCAAAGGCGAAGCATAAGGGTGAGACATGACAGGGATCAGCAAGAAGCCTCTGAAGGAGGGACAGGAGAGAGCGGGCAGGGCCAGACCCGGAGGGACCACTCGAGCCAGGAGCAAGAGTTGGCACTTTGAGGACAGCGGTGAGGAGGCGCCATCAGATGGGGCGCAGGGCTGCGGCTAGTGAGGAAGCCGGTGCAGACCAAGCTGGGACAGTGAGTGGGAACTCCCACTGGGGGAGGGGGGCTGGAGAGGCAGAGTTCTTCGCGGGGTCCCCCCACGGAGTGTGTGGGACAGCTGGAGATGGCAAAGCAAGCTTGGGTCCAGGCAGATGCAACAGGCCTCGCCCTCTGCACCCAGTGTGGGCAATGCCCCCCCCACTGCCTGACACTTGCTGAGCCACAAGTGGCAGCCACGTCCCACCTACTGTCCCAGCACATTCAGCTCTTGTGGGTTTGAGCAGCAGCCCGAGAAGGCAGATTCAACAATCAGACTGAGCCATTGTCCATCTTCCCTGCTCCCCCAGGGTAACTTCACCCCACAGGCCCCCAGGGTGGGGCAGGTCCTAGGGGAGTCATCCAAGACTCTGTCCTGCTCCTGATGGGCTGTCGCCTGGCCTTGAGGCCCTGGCTGCCTGGTGTGTCAGGGGTCAGCACCTCCTCTTGGGCTTGTCTCAGGGTCTGGAACCCAGGACACCTGAGTCCTCACTGGAGCTGGGCTGGAGAGGAAACCTCTATGGTTTGCCACAGAACCTGAAGCTTGAGAGCATGCTGGGCCCCAGTTGCCTCCCAGGTGAGCAGGTGGCAGTGCCCATTGGGGACAGGACCACTTTCTCCTGGGACCCCAGGCTGGAAAGTGGCCATGTCTGGGGGGAGAGCAGCCTGGACTTGGCGGGTCCGTGCCTGACAGAAACCTGGCTGCAGGGTGAGCTATGGGGACTGGGTCCAGGGAGAGACAGGGCCTAGGGCCTACCATGGGTCCTACTCTATCCTTCTACCTGCTAGCACTAGGGGTTGCGGTCTCTACCTTGCCTCCATCGTTCTGGGTGCGAAGCAGGAGACTCTCAGGGGTGAGTTTCCTGCAGGGGCACCTGGGCGGAGGGCACCCCTGGCAAGGGCTTGAGGGGCACAAAGGTGGGGGTAACTGGGCTGGGGAAAGACAGGAATTCTGACTGGGGCAGGCAGGTGAAGACATTGTTTGGGGGCCTGGTGAGGATGCCTGAGGTGGTGGACAGGGTAAGAATGCCAGGATGGAGGTGGAGCCAGAGCTTCCTGAGGACCCCTGATTGTGGACACCAGCGAGGTTGCCTGGCTGGAGGGGCCTGAGGAGGACACCCTGAGTTGGGTGAGGGCCATGGGCTTAGGCGCCGACAAACGGAGAAGAGGGTCAATCTGAGGACCCCCTGGTCTTCCACCCAGCCCTGGGAGAGGCCGCTTCTTCCCTACAGCCCCTCCTGGGGCAGTGGGTCAGGCCCCGGCAGAGCCAGGCCCGAGGAGTCCTCAGTCCTGCAGAGGGTCTCAGGCCCAACTGCCGGGCTGCCTTCTGCACTGCGACCTCCAGGGTTGGGAAGGTGCTGGACAGAAAGAAAGAGGAGACCACAGAGCTCAGCCAACACCTCCGTCCCTCCCCTCCCGCACTGGGCTCCCGCCTCCAGCCCCATCCTCGAGCAACCTCCAAAGAGCCGGCCGTCCTGGCACCCAACGCAGCGCCCCAAGGCGCATAAGGTAAGTGGGGTGCGCACTGTGAGAGGGGGCCGCGCAAAGGGTTCCGTGCCCTCCCAGGAGCATCACTTCCCCTGCGCCATGCTACGGGCCCTTTCTGCTCCGAGAGTTGTCACCAGAAGCCGGACGTGAAGAAGCACATATTCACACACATGGGTCGGGGCGACGCGCGGGGCTACAGGACACAGCGGGGCCCCGCCTCGTACATCCCTCCTTCCCCTCGGGAGAAAGGCCCTCAGCCAGAGCTCCGACCTGCTCACACCCAGCCGCCAGCAATGCCCAGCCCGAGCCCACCCCGCCCCACCCTCAGCGGTGACAGCGAGTTTTCAACCACCACCACCAACATACCAGCTTTATTGCAACCTCAGGCTGCCTGGGAGACGATACACTGGGCATGGGGCGGGGCTCGAGGGCGTGGGGCGTGTCCTAGGCCAAGGGGGCGGGGCTAGAGGGGAGAACCTGGGCCAAAAGACCAGGGCTCTGGGGAGCCTGAGGCCAATGGAACCGGGGCGGGGTTCTAGGGAATAGGTGCAGGGACCTAGGGTGTGGGGGTGGGGTCTAAAAGAAGCGTGACAGAGGCGTGAGAGGGGGCGGGTCCTAAGGCAGGAATGGGTGTAGACCGCGGGGCCGGAACATGGCTCAGTGAAAGGTCTCCACCTCCACCACGGTCCAGTCACCCTGCGGGGAGGCCACGTCGTCCGGAGAGAAACTGGTGACCGAAGTGATGCTAGCACGGGACTCGTCCAGTGGCGACAGCAGCTCGGCCCAGCGACCCAGCTCAGCATCGCTGAGCGCAGACCGGGCACTCCCCACGCCGCTGCCTCCGCCCGCGCCCCCTGAGTCCC
Source organism: Loxodonta africana (assembly GCF_030014295.1). Taxonomy (NCBI): domain Eukaryota; kingdom Metazoa; phylum Chordata; class Mammalia; order Proboscidea; family Elephantidae; genus Loxodonta; species Loxodonta africana. The sequence continues at coordinate 12,103,405 of NC_087344.1, forward strand.
TGCCGCCGCCGCCCGTCGACCCCTCAGCCGCCGCCAGCAGCAGCGTCCGGCTCAGCAGGTGCTGCACGACGCTCGCCTGCAGCGCCCCCAGCGGCAGCTCGCCCAGGCGCGCCGGCTTCGGGCCCCGCGGGGCGGCCCCGGTCCCCGCTGCCGCCGCCACGGCCGCCGCCTTCCCACCGCCCGCACCGGGCCCGGCATCCAGAGCGCCGGCGGCTGGGGGAGCCGCCTCAGGTCCTTCAGCCTCGTAGATGGTGCACAGACCGTCACCGGAGGCGGGGCCGGCAGCGGGTGACCACGGCAGGGGCGCTCCTGCGGGGAGAGGCTATGTCTAGGCCCAGGGAAAGCCCCGCCCTGCCGCGAGACCCCGCCTTTCTTAACAGACGCCCCGCGCCGAGCCGCGAAGCCCCGCCCTTCTACAGTCGCAGCCCACAGGCCGGTGCTGGCCCGCGGGTCCGGAGGATCGCTCACCTGGGGCGCTGCGGACGACCAGCGGCGGAGCGGGGCCTTGGCTCCAGGCGGCTGGGTGGCAGGCGGCGAGCTCCGCGTCGGCGGGCGGGGAGGCCGTGGCGCCACCCTCGGGCCCGCTGTCGTAGCCGCGCAGCTCCTCGGGCGTGCTGGTGGCGCTGCTGCTGTGGCCGGCCAAGTCGGGGCCGCTCAGCGTACTGGACGGGCTTCGCGAGGGTGGCGGCGGTGGGGCCGGGGCCAGCGCCAGGGTTAGCCGTGGGCCGGGGATCGGGGCATCGGGACCCGGGGTCGGGGGTCGGCGTGGGGACGGCAAAGGAGGTGAGGCACGAGGAGAGGAAGGGGCCTGAAGAAAGGGTGAGGCTGGGGGAGACAGAGGGGCCCGCTGAGGAGGTGAGGCAGGGGGAGATGGAGGGGTGTGCAGAGGCGGTGAGGTTGAGGGAGAGGGAGGGACCCCCAGAAGGGATGAGGCAGGAGGAGAAGGAGAGGCCCGCAGAGGGGGTGAGATTGGGGGAGAGGGAGGGGCCCGCAGAGGGGGTGAGGTTGGGGGAGAGGGAGGTGCCCGTGGAGAGGGTGAGACTGGGGGATAGGGAGGGGCTCCCAGAGGGGGTGAGGCAGGGGGAGAGGAAGGGGCTCCCAGAAGGGGTGAGGCAGGGGGAGGAGGGGCCTGCAGAGGGGGTAAGGCTGGGGGAGAGGGAGGGGCTCCCAGAAAAGGTGAGGCAGGGGGAGAAGGAGGGGCCTGCAGAGGGGGTGAGGCAGGGGGAGAGTGAGGGGCCTGCAGAGGGGGTGAGGCTGGGGGAGAGAGAGGGGCTCCCAGAGGGGATGAGGCAGGGGGAGAGGGAGGCACCTGCAGAGGGGGTGAGGTTGGGTGAGAGGGAGGGGCTCCCAGAAGGGGTGAGGCAGGGGGAGAAGAAGGGGCCTGCAGAGGAGGCGTGGCCATAGAAGGGGGAGTGGTTTGTGGAGGGGGCGTGGCCAAGGGAGAGGGAGGGATCTGCAGAGGCTGTGAAGCCAGAGAAGGTGGGACCTGTAGGAGGGGTGTGGCCAAGGGAGAGTCTAAAGGACAAGGATCCTGCGGAGAGAGTGTGGTCAGGAAACAGAGAGAAGCCTGCAGAGCAGCTGTGGCCAGAGGAAGATGGTCCTGCTTCGGATGCGTGGCCTGAAGAGATGGAGACAAGAGAGCTGGGGTCTGAGTAGGGGGCGTGGCCAGAGAGGAGGGCAGGCCCTGCAGAGGGGGTGTGGCTAGAGGAGAGGGCGGGTTCAGCGGAAATATTGCCGGAGAGATTGGAGCCTGTGGAGGGGGTGTGGCTGGTGGCGAAGGAGCCAACAAAGGAGGTGTGGCCAAGGGAGAAGGAAGAGGGGACAAAGCCAGAGAAGCCTGGGTAGTGGGCATACTCTGCAGAGGGGGTGAAACTGATGGAGAGAATGGAGCCAGAAAAGTGGGCGTGGCCAGGGGAGAGGCGCAGGCAGTAGTAAAGGACTTACCCTGGCAAAAGGGTGGAGCTTGCAGAGGGGGTGTGGCTGGTGGAGAGGGGAGGGTCGTTCGAGGGAGGGTAGAGGAAGGAGGGGTTAATGGAAGAGACGTGGTCAGAAAACAGGTGAGGTCGTGGGAAGGGGATGTTGCTGTTGGGGAGGGCAGGGCCTGAAGACCGAGGTTGACGGGCAGAGGGGGCGTGGTCGGTGGAGAAGGAGGGAGCGTGGCAGGCAGCCGGGAGGCAGTGATTTGGGTAGGTGGTGCCTGCTGTGCGCTCCGACCCTGCGGAGAGGATGTGGCCAAAGGGGAAGACTGGCTCCGCCCAGAGGCCGCGGCCTTCCTTGGGGGTGTGGCCTGCGGGGGGCGCAGACCCTGGGGTCCTTTTGACTGGGACTGGGAAGGATGCCCCGGAGCCCACGGTGTTCCTCGGGCCGAGGCCCCGGAGCGGGCTGGAGAGGACAGAGGGGCAGTGCTGGAACCCAGGGGGCGCAAGGCTGGCCTCTGGAGGCCCCCGCCAGCGCTGGGCCGCCTCCTGGCGGTGGGGCTCGGTTCAGCGGCGCTGCGCTCCACCGCGCTGCTCCCTGATCTCCTGGGGGCCTCGGTTAGGGGCCGCGGCCGGGCACTCGGAGCTGCCAGGGGGAGTCCCACCTCGGCTTCGGGCAACCGGGACCGACGGGTGACGACCGGGGATGGAGCACCGGAAGTGGGCCTGGAAGAGTCTAGAGGCGAAGCAGAGGGCCAAGGGGTCACCACAGGTCCTCCCTCACTGCCCAGGAACCTCGCTTCTCCCCAGGTCATGTACCTCTCCGCGGCCCGGCGCTAGGGCCGCTCCTTCTGGGAGCCCCCGGGGCTTTTCCTCTGGCCACAGGCTCCTCAGCTGAGGGTCGCAGTCCCTTCTGGCCAGCAGGCCCCACCCTGTGGAAGGGAGGGGCAGTGCTCAGGGCAGACCCCTAGCTCCTTGTTTGACCTCCCAAGTCTCCATTTTTCCATCTGTGAAATGGGGCATTTACCCTCTCCACAGACTAATAACGGCTTTCACACAACTTGCGCCCAGGAATCTGCAAACGTTCAAACGCCCCCGCAACTTATGTGTAAAATTAAAAGGTTTCAGATAGTGACGCAAACCCTTGCCTAGGGGCTTTTTTTTTGGGGGGGGGAGATGTTGTTACCTGGCTGTCCCGCTGGCATGTGCCGGGCTAGACTTACAGCCCGGGCCCGGAGCCTTGGCAGGGGCCCGCTCCACTCTCGCAGCTTCTGGGGGCCTGGAGGCTGAGGGGACAAGCCGAATCAGCTGTGCCCCGGAAGGCAGGAGGTGGGGCTAGTGCCTCGGGAAAAGGGGCGGGGGAGATAGGGCTGGGGTCGGAGAAAGAGGCTGGGGTACCTGGACTCCGGGTGCCTGTCCCGGTGCTCTGCGCTGGTCCCACCCGGGGAGCAGCCTTGGGGAGAGTGGCTCCCCCCATGCCCCCGGCTCGCTCTGCCAGGGGCCTTCGCCCAGCTGCTCCCAGAACTCGGAGGGCTGCGGTGGTTACTGGAGGAGGGGGTCGAGGAGACCCTGGCGGCCTAGGGGTCGGAAGGCCAGGAGGGCGAGAAGCCGGTGTCCGCGCAGTGGCCCCAGCCTTGGCCTTGTCCCTTTTGTCCATCCTGCACCTGATGAGCAGAGTGACCCATCAGCATCCCAGGTCCTGCACCGCGATGCTGCCTGCGGGGACTAGGGTCCTTGCTGCCTTTTCCCCAGCATCGCCACTCACGGGCGCCGGAACCTCAGCCTGCGCCTCCATCGCTTCCCTCCATCCTACCCACCCACAAGCGCTGCTCTTCAGCTGGTTGTCTCCAAGTCCCAACCCCATCACCTTCCCCAAATGCTGGAAGCCCTGCCCGCCCTGGCCCACCGCCGCCCCACTGCCCCTCCTGCTCCCTTCCAGGACCCGAGATCCACGCCCCCAACCCTCGCCCCCTCGGGGACCCAGACGGCCAGTCACTGGGACAGGGAGCCACCGCGGGCTCCAGAGCAGGGGAGGAGGCCCGGAGCACCCTCCCCGGCCTTCCCCAGGGACCCCGGCACCTGCCGGTAGAAGGAGCGGCTCCGGCTGCCCGAGAACGGATTCAGGAGACAAAGAGCCGCGTCTCGGCTGGCCCCCTCCCCGCCCAGCCCAGCCCGCGCCCGGCCCTCCACCTGCTCTGCTGCGCTCACCTCCGGCTCCGGCCGCCTACCGCTCGCACACCGGGTGCCTGGGACGGGACGGGTCCGAAGCCTGGGCGGCTGCTGTAGCCGAAGAACAAGGGGAGGGGGCGGCGGCGGCGGCGGCGGCGGCGCGGGGGAGCCGGCCGGCCCCGCCCCTCGGCCGCGGGACGGGAGGCGGGCGTGCGCGCGAGGAGGCGGCCGGGCGCGCGCTCCAACCAGAGCCGGAGCCGCGGGCGGGGGCGCGCCGAGGGGCGGGGGAGAGGCGCGCGCTGGAGGGAGGGACGGCGGCCCCGGGGTCTGGGGGCGACCTGTGTCTGCTGCTGCCGCCCGAGGAATCCCGAGACCGGACGCGACGGACCTCCAGGAAATCTCTGGGGAGCCCCTCTCGACCATCTCACCCCTCATCCCCCGACCCACACACCTGCCCCGGTCCGCACCCCAACCACCTGGCAACCCAGACCCTCCCGGACGCTGATAGGCTGGGTCCTGGCAACCAGGGGGCGGGACCAAAGCGCCTCTGGCTCAATCGACCAACCCTGACGCTCCGTGGCCCTGGTCTCTTCGCCTTCGCGACCTCGGGGGCCGGGCTCCCCGCCAACCAACGTCCTTGGGGGGCCTTTGCCCCTCTAAACACCTGGAGGCTTTTCCCAGACCCCGGAAATCCCCTTCCTGGTGGGGGAGGGGAGCTGCTGGGAGACAGCCCTGGGGATTTAAGGGATGCGAGGAAAAACGCAGATTTTGGGGAATACAAGAAGAAAGAAGGAGAGGGAGGCAGAGAGACAAATAAAATGGCAAGAGGTGACCCCAGCTTTCTGCAGGGCAGAGCACCCCGACAGAGACTTCCCCAGGGAGCCAGGCTCTGGAAGGAGAGAATTGAGTGTGGGGAAGTTGGGAGGTGACAAAACAGGTGCCTGAAGGAGGTGCAGAAAAAATCCTATCCCAGGGCCCCAGCCCAGCTGCAAGGAGTAAAAAACAACAACAACAACAACAACAAACAGTCTGTCGCCCTGATTTCAGACTCACGGCGACCCCATGTAAGGTCCCTGGATGGCTCGAACAGTTGGTACGAGATTCCTAACCTAAAGGTTGGCAGTTTGAGCCCACCCAGCAGTACAGCGGGGCAAAGCCCTGGTGATCTTCTTCTGTTAAGATTACGGCCAAGAAAACCCTGTGGAGAAGTTCTGCTCTGTAGCATATGGAGTCGCCAGGAGAATTGACCATAAGGCTGCTGGATTCGAACTGCCGACCGATTGGTTAACAGCCGAGCTCTTAACCACTTTCCCACCAGGGATCCCCGCAGGCAGTAGGAGGTGTCATTCTGGTGACTTAACCAACCAGCACAGGAGCCTCAGTGAAGGGCCTTGATAGGGGGCTGACATGAAGGGGAGGAAGCATGAAGGAGAGAGAAGGCCATCTTCAGTTGGCCTCTTGCCCCTCCTCTTGTCCTGGAGGTTGTGCCTTGTCCCCTCTGTCAGTCATGCCCCTTCACTGTGCTTTGCTGCTTTCCACCTCGATGCCTCATTCCTCCAGACTCGCAGCACCCACAGCACCCCAAAGAGCCAGCTACCTCTGCCCCAGCACTACCTCCATCACTCGCACTTACACGTACATCACACGCACACCACACACACACACCCCACCACACACACACCATGCACCACACACGTACACCATACACACACCATATACCACACACAGCACACTTCACACACACACCACACATACCATACACCACACACACCATACACCACACACACCCCACCACACACACACACTCCACACGCACACGCCCTTCCGGGACTTAGGAAAGGATGAGACTGGCACCTGGATGATGTAGGGTAGAGGTGGGTGGGCGTCACTAGGCTGTGCATGGACACAAGGATTTGGGCTTTCTCGCTCCGGGAGTTATGCCCACAGTTGAGGTTCAGAAGATGGGAGAGAGAGGTAGTAGCGTCAGAAGCGAATGCTCGCTTAACAACAAAAAGACAAACAACACAATTAAAAAATGGGCAAAGGCCTAGACCAGGCATCTCACCGAGGATATTCAAATGGCCAACAAGCACGTGAAAAGATGCTCGGCATCCTTAGCCATCGTCAGTTGTCATTGAGTTGGCCCCTGAATCCTGGTGACCCCATGTGTCACAGAGTAAAACTGCTCCAAAGAGTCTTCTTGGCTATAATCTTTACGGAAACAGATCACCAGGTTTTTCTTACGCGGAGCTGCTGGGCAGGTTTAAACCACCAACCTTTGGGTTAGCAGCCAGTGGCAAACTGCTTGCACCACTCAGGCTTCTACTAGAATGTCAGAGATAAGAAAAAAACAGAAAACAACGGGTATTGGCAACGTTGTGGGGAAACTGGAAACTTCATCCATTGCTGGTGGGAATAATGTAAACTGGTGGGCGCAGCCACCGTGGAAAACAGTTTGTTGGTTCCTCAAAAAAAGTTGAACATAGACCACTCCTAGGAATAGATCCTAGAGAAATAAGAGCCATCACACAAATAGACAAATGCAGACGCATGTTCATTGCAGCATTATTCACAGTAGCAAAAAGATGGAAACGACCTGAGTGCCCACTAACAGATAAATGGATAAACAAACTATGGTATAAACACACAATGGAGTACTACGCAACAATAAAGAACAATGACGAATCTGTGAAACACCTCACAACATGGATGAATCTGGAGAGCGTTATGCCAAGTGAAATAAGTCCACCACAAAAGGACAAATACTGTATGAGACCACTATTATAAAAGCTCAAGAAAAGGTTTATGCGCAGAAAGAAACAATATTTGATGGTTACTAGGGAGGGAGGGGTGGGGAGGGAAAAACACTAATTAGACAGTAGATAAGTGGTAACTTTGCTGAAGGGTAAGATAGTACACAATACTGGAGAAGTCAGCACAACTTGACCAAGGCAAGGTCACGGAAGCTTCCTAGACACATCAAAACTCCCTAAGGGACCGAATTACGGGGCTGAGGGCTGGGGATCATGGTCTTGGGGGGCATATAGCTCAATCGACATAACATAGTTTATAAAGAAAATATTCTACATCCTACTTTGGTGAGTAGCGTCTGGGGCCTAAAAAGCTTGTAAACGGCCATCTAAGATACTCCACTGGTCTCACCCATCTGGAGTAAGGGAGAATGAAGAAAACCAAAGAAAGACACAAGGGGAAGATCAGCCCAAAGGACTAAAGGACCACAACTACCACAGCCTCCACCAGACTGAGTCCAGCACAGCTAGACGGTGCCCGGCTACCGCCTCCGACTGCTCTGACAGGGATCACAATAGACAGTCCCAGACGGAGCTGGAGAAACAAGTAGAACAAAATTCTAACTCACAAAAAAAGAGACCAGACTTACTGGTCTGACAGAGACTGGAGAAACCTAGAGAGTTTGGCCTCTGGACACCCTTTTAACTCAGTCCTGAAATCACTCCTGAGGTTCACCCTTCAGCCAAAGATTAGACAGGCCCATAAAACAAAATAAGACTAAATGGGTACACCGCCAGCCCAGGGGCAAGGACGAGAAGGCAGGTTGGGACAGGAAAGCTGGTAACGGGGAATCCAAGGTCGAGAAGGGAAGAGTGTTGACATGTCATGGGGGTGGCAACTGTCCTAGTCATCTACTCCTGCTGTAGCAGAAATACAAGTGGATGGCTTTAACAAAGAGAAATTTATTTTCTCACAGTCCAGTAGGCTAAAAGTCTGCGTTCAGGCCTCCAGCTCCAGAGGAAGGCTTTCTCTCTCTGTCGGCTCTGGAGGAAGGTCCTTGTCTTCAGTCTTCCCTTGGTCTGGGAGCATCTCAGCGCAGGAACCTCAGGTCCAAAGGACACGCTCTGCTCCCAGTGCTGCTATCTAGGTGGTATGAGGTTCCCCAACTCTCTGCTTGCTTCCCTTTCATCTCTTGAGCGATAAAAGGTGATGCAGGCCGCATCCCAGGGAAAATCCCTTTACCTTGGATCAGGGATGTGACCTGGTAAGGGTGTTACAATCCCACCCTAATCCTCTTTGACATAAAATTACAATCACAAAATGAAGGACAACCACAGAACACAGGGAATCACGTCCTAACCAAGTTGATACACACTTTTTTGGGGGGATATAGTTCAATCCATGACAGCAACCAGTGCCACAAAACAATATGTGTATTGTTTAATGAGAAACTCATTTTCTCTGTAAACCTTCATCTACAGCACAATCAAAAATTAAAAAAAAAGTTGAACTCAGAACTACCATATGAGCCAGCAATCCCAATCCTAGGTATATACCCAGAAGAAGTGAAGGCAGGAACACAAACAGAAACCTGTACACCAGTGTTCACTGCAGCACTTTCACAACAGCCAAGAGATGGAAACGATCAAAATGTCCATCAGCAGATAAACAGATACACAAAGTATGGTGTACACACACAACGGAATACTACTCAGCTATGAAGAGAAATGAAGTGCCGGAACATGGAGGAACCTGGAAAACATCATACTGAGTGAAACGTCAGCCACAAAAAGACAAATGCTGTATGATCTCACTTATACGAAATAAGCAAATATATAGAAACCAAAGCTTATTAGTGGTTACTAATAAGGGGTGGAGCCCCGGTGGTGCAGTGGTTAAGAGCTTGGCTGCTAACCAAAAGATCGGCAGTTCGAATCCACCGGCCACTCCTTGGAAACCCTATGGGGCAGTTCTACTCTGTCCTATAGAGCTGCTATGAGTCGGAATTGACTTGACGGCAACAGGTTTAATAAGGGGTGGGAGGGAGGGGTGAGGGAGAGTGTCTACTTAGGAAGCATTGAGTTTATGTTAATGGTGATAGAATGTTTTAGAAAATGATAGTGATATTAATTGCATGTCACAAAGAATGTAAACAATGTCACTGAATTATACATGTAGAAATTGTTGAACTGGCAAATGTTTTGTTGTGTATGTTTTCACCATAATAAAAAAAAAATTGGAAAAATAAAAAAGAAGTGAATGCCTGCTTTGGCCAGAAGAAGCCAGCCTTCCTAACCTAGCCCTTCAAGGTCCCTGACCTCTGACTTTGGAGAGGGCACTGTCCTTTGAACTGGGTCACTCAAGGACTCTGAAAGGCCTCCCCAGGCCTACTGAATGTCACCTGTATGAGTCCTTCTGGCATGACAGCAGCCTGGTCCCCCTGCCTGCCACAGGGACATTGTCCAGCTAGCGGCCATCATGTCCTCCTGAGTCACATCCACCACACACCCGACCCCCCGGCGGCTTGCCTCCTATCTTCCAACTATGCTGGAAGGTCCCCTCCGAGGTTACACCAGACCCACTCTGCATTTCTGTGAAATCCAAACTCTGCCCTCTTATCAAAACGCTCTTCAAACATCTGTCTGGACAGCACAAACCAAAGTAGGCGCTACAATGGGATAACACTGAGCATTCAAAAGCAACAAACCCCTAATATACCAAAACACGGGCAAAGCCAGCCACCAAAAAAAAAAGCATACACTGTACAATTCCATTTCTGTCACAGTCTAGAAAATGCAAGGTAACCTAGAACTACAGGTAGCAAATCAGTGGTTGCTTGGGGCTGGTCAAGGAGAGACGCTGTGCAGCCACTCTCAGCTTGCCCAGCCACAAGAACTGCGTGAGGTAATAAATGTTTGTTGTTTTAAGCCACTAAATTTTGGGGTGATTGGTTACATACGCAGCAGTAGATAACTACCTCAGATTCACAGAATCTTAAAAGCCAGTGGGAATGCTGGTCTCCATGTAGTCTCCTCTGTAACAGTTTTGGAGCCCTGGTGGCACGGTGGTTAAGAGATAGGGCTGCTAACCAAAAGATCGGTAGTTCGAATCCACCAGCCACTCCTCGGAAACCCTACGGGGCAGTTCTACCCTGTCCTATAGGGTCACTATGAGTCAGAATGACTCAACTGCAACCGGTTTTTTAGGTAACAGTTCTGGAACCCTGGTAGCGCAGTGGTTAGCACTTGGCTGCTAATCAAAAGGTCATTGTTTCAAACCCACCAGCCGCTCCTCGGGAGAACGATGTGTCAGTCTGCTTCCATGAAGACTCCAAAACCAAAAACCAAATCCATTGCCATGCAGTCGATTCCTACTCACAGTGACCCCATGGGACAGTGTGTAACTGCCCCTTAGGGTTCTGAGGCTGTAATCTTTATGGAAGCAGATCACCAGGTTTTTCTCCCTCAGAGCGACTGGTGGATTCGAACCACAGTTCATAAAGACGAACCTGCTGCCATGGAGTAAATTCTGACTCATAGCTACCCTGTAGGACAGAGAAGAACTGTCCTATGGAGTTTCCAAGGAGCGCCTGGGGGATTTGAACTGCCAACCTTTTGGTTAGTAGCTGTAGCACTTAACCTCTATGCCACCAGGGTTTTCTCGTAAAGATTAAACCAAAAAAAAAAAAGACAAAAACAAACCCAGCGCCATCGAGTCGATTCCAACTCATAGCGACCCTATGGGACAGAGTAGAACTGCCCCGTAGAGTTTCCAGGGAGCGCCTGACAGATTCAAACTGCTGACCCTTTGGTTAGCAGCCATAGCACTTAACCACTAAGCCACCGGGGTTTCCTCGTAAAGATTACAGCCTTGGAAATCTTATGGGGCAGTTCTACTGTGTTTTACAGGGTCACTGTGAGTTGGAATTGACTCATCGCCCACAGGTTTGGTTTGGGTAACAGTTTCTCAACAGCAGAGTGTGAATACCAGGCCTCTTTAAAGAACACCTGTGTTTTACCCAGAGGTGGAACGGGGCTACTGAGGACTGAGCTTGAGCACCATCCAGAGTTGTGGATAACCTGTGCCCATCTCTTTGAAGAATCAAGGATTATTATGTCTTTGAAATATTTCTAGCTTTGTAGACTTCCTATTTGGAGAAAAAAAATAAAATCCTTTAAATAAACAAACAAACAAAAAAAGCCAGTGGGAATGTAGACGGAAGCAGCTTTCCAGAAGAAGAATTGGAAAGCATTCCACTCCTGTGCGTATAAACTGTGGTAAATGACGTAGCGTCACCTCTGTATGTATCCGCTTAGCACTCACTGTCCCTGTGTGCAGGGAAGGTCAGAAGTGCTAGGGAGTTCACACACACATACACACACAAATGCAGAGCAGCCCTCTGCCAATGGCAGACAGCAGGAGCTGGGAGATAGATGGAGCCCCCGTTTCCCACAGTGGTAACTTGCTCGTTAACACACCCTCATTAGTGCTTGCTGGCTTCCTTCTCTTTCCCTTGTGGAAGATCAGGTAGGTGGATGGATTTACATCTGGGTTCTGAATTCTGTTCCATTGGTCAGTGTGTCTGTCATTGTACCAGTACCAGGCTGTTTTGACTACTGCAGCTGTAGAGTAGGTTGTGAGGTCAGGTAGTGCAAGTCCTCCTACTTTATTCTTCTTCTTCAATAATACTTTACATCCGGTGCCTCTTCCCTTTCCATATAAAGTTAATGAGATTAGTTTTTCCATCTTTTTAAAGAATGTTGTTAGTATTTGGATCAGGATTGCATTGTATTTGTAGATTGCTTTGGGGAGAATTGACATTTTCACAACGTTAAGTCTGGCTATACATGAGCATGGTATGTTTTCTCATTTATGTAGGTCCCTTTTGGTTTCTTGCAGTAGTGTTTTGTGGTTTTCTTTAAATAGGTCTTTTACATCCCTAGTTAAATTTATTCTTAAGTGTTTTATTTTTTTAAGGGCTCTTATAACTGGTATTGTTTTCCTGATTTCCTTTTCATCATTCCCTTTATCGACGTATAGGAATCTAAATGGTTTTTGTATGTTCTGCTGAATCTATTAGTCCAGTAGTTTTCTCATGAAGTCTTTTGGGTTTTCTATGTGTAGTATCATATCATCCACAAATAGGGACAGTTTTACTTCATTACCAATTTGGATGCCCTTTATTTTTTTCTTGCCTTATTGCTCTAGCTAGGACTTCCAGCACAATGTTAAACAGGAGTGGTGATAAAGGGCATCCTTGTCTTATTCCTGTTCTCAAGGGAAATATTTGCAGCCTCTCTCCATTAAGAATGATGTTGGCTGTTGGTTTTGTATAGATGCCCTTAATTATGTTGAGGAATGTCCCTTCTATACATATTTTATTGAGAGTTTTTTTTTTTTTATCAGGAATGGGTGTTGGACTTTGTCGAACGCCTTTTCTGGCTCAATCGAGATGATCATGTGATTCCTTTATTTGATTTTATATATATGGTAGATTACACTGATCGATTTTCCAATGTTGAACCACACTCACATAACTGGTATGAATCCCACTTGGTTGTGGAGTATTATTTTTTTGATATGATGCTGAATTCTATTGGATAGAAATTTGTTGAGAATTTTTGCATCTGTGTTCATTAGAGATATTGGTCTGTAATTTTCTTTTTTTGTGGTGTCTTTGCCTGATGTTGGTATCAGGGTTATGCTGGCATCATAGAATGAATTCAGAAGTCTCCCTTCCATTCCTGTGTTCTGAAATAGTTTGAGTAGTACTGGTATAAGCTCTTCTCTGAATGTTTGCTAGAACTCTCCAGTGAAGACATCTGGGCCGGAGCTTTTTTTTTGTTGGAAGTTTTTTTTTTTCTTACCTTTTCAATCTCTTCTCTTGTTATGGGTCTGTTCAGATTTTCAACTTCAGTTTGTGTTGGTAGTGTGTTGGGTAGGTAGTGTGTCTCTAGAAATTTGTCCATTTCCCCTAGGTTTTCAAATTTTTGGAGTACAGTTTTTCATAATACTGTTATGATCTTTTTATTTCATTTGGGTCTGTTGTAATGTACCCCATTTCATTTTTTATTTCGGTTTTTTGCATCCTCTCCTGTTTTTCTTTTGTCAATTTGGCCAATGGTTTGTCGATTTCGTTGATTCTTTCAAAGAACAAACTTTTGGTTTTGTTGATTCTATTGTTTTTCTCTTCTCTATTTCATTTATTTCTGCTCAGATCTTTATTATTTCCTTTCTTCTGGTGGCTGTGGGTTTCTTTTGCTGTTCCCTTTCTATTTGTTTGAGTTGACTAGTTAATGTTTTGGTTTTATCTCTGTCTTCCTTTTTGATGTGTGCATCTATTGCTATAAATTGACCTCTGAGCACTGCCTTTGCTGTGTCCCAAAGGTTTTAGTATGGTGTGTTTTCATTCTTGTTTGATTCCAGGAATTTTCTTATTCCCTCTTTGATTTGTTCTATTACCCAGTTGTTTTTAAGCAAGGTGTTATTCAGTTTCCATGTATATGATTTTTTTTCTTTGTTCTTTGTATTAATTTCTATTTTGATGGTGTTGTGATCAGAGAAGATACTTTGTATTATCTCAATGTTTTAGATTTTGTTGAGGGTTGCTTTGTGGCCTAAGATGTGGTCTATTCTGGAGAAGGTTCCAGCAGCGTTGGAAAAGGATGTGTACTTTGCAGCTGTTGGGCGGAGTGTTCTGTATATGTCTATGAGGTCAAGTTGGTTGATTGTGGCCTTTAGATCTGCTGTATCTTTGTCAAGTTTCTTTCTAGATTTTCTGTCCTTTACCGAGAGTGGTGTGTTGAAGTCTCCCACTATTATTGTGGAACTATCAATTTCTCTTTTCAGTGCTGTTGGAGTTTGTTTTATGTATTTTGGAGCCCTGTCATTGGCTGCATAGATATTTATTATGGTTATGTCTTCATGGTGGAGTGTCCCTTTAATCAATATATACTACCCTTCTTTGTCTTTTATGGTGGATTTTGTCTTAAAGTCTATTCTATCTGAGATTAATATTTCCATTCCTGCTCTTTTTTGGTAGCTGTTTGCTTGGTATCTTTTTTTGTCCTTTACTTTTTAATAAATTTTTGTCTTTGTTTCTAAGGTATGTCTCTTGTAGACAATATATTGATGGGTCCTATTTTTTTTATCCAATCTCTCACTGTCTGTCTCTTTATGGGTGCATTTAAGCCATTTACAATCAATGTGGTTATTGATAGGTGTGAGTTTACTGCTGTCATTTTACAGTGCTTTTTTTTTTTTTTGCATGTGTGGTGCTGATGTTTTCTTTGTTCCTCTTACTTTTCTCTGCTGAACTCCTTTTGTTTGTGTAGGTTTTTTTTTTATTTCTTTCATTTTTGTAGATTTTGTGTTTACTGAGACTGTTTTTCTTCTTTATTTTGATGAGTAGGTCTGTTAACTTTCTTTGTGGTTGCTTTGAAATTTACCCTATCTTCCTAAGTTTAAATCAATTTTTTATTACTTGATAATGCCTTGACTTCCTCTGCATTTGAAAGTTCTATACCTACACCATTTATTCCCTCTTTTATTGTTCTGATATTGTTGTCATTTACAGATTGACGTCTCTGGCTCCCTGTTGTAAATTTTGTAGTATTGTTTTATTCTTGAGAGTTCATTATCTAGATTAGTATCTGGCTGGTGTTGTCTTATGTGCTAAATTCAGCTTGTTGTCTGGTGGTGTTGGTTTTCTAACCAAAGGACTCCCTTTAATAATTCTTGTAAATTTGGTTTGGTTTTTACATATTCCCTTAATTTCTGTTTATCTGGAAATGTCCTAATTTCACCATCACATTTGAGCGAGAGTTTGCAGGATATATTATTCTTGGTTGGCAGTTTTTTTCTTTCTAGATTTTATATATGTCATCTCATTCTTGCCTGCATGGTTTCTGCTGAGTAATCAGAGTGTAGTCTTACTGTTTCCCGATTGTATGTGACTTTTTGTTTTTCTCTAGCTGCTCTTAGGAGGATTATTTCTTTGTCTTTGGTTTTAGCGAGTGTGATTACGATATGTCTTGGTGTTTTTCTTTTGGGGTCTATCCTATATGGGGTTCATTGAGCTTCTTGGATAGTTGGCTTTTCATTTTTCATGACATTAGGGAAGTTTTCTGCAAATGATTCTGTGTTTTCAATTTTCTCCCCATTCTGGAACTCTGATCACACGCAGATTTTTGCTTTTGATTGTATCCCACAGTGTTCTCAGGGTTTCTTCACTTTTCTTTGTTTTCTCTGTTTTTACCTCAAAGTGGTATCAAAGGACTTGTCTTCAATTTAGCTGATGCTGTCTTCCATTGCTTCAAATTTGCTCCTAAAACCTTCTATTGCACTATTTTTGTAATCTTGTTGTTTATCTTTTGGATTTCTTACGGCTGTTTTTGTATGATTTCTAGATGTTTATTTGTTTTGACATTTTGTTTCTGTACTAGTTTCCTGATTTCTTCCACTGTTTTCTCTGTCTTTTTCATGATTTTGTCTGTATTTTCCATGATTTTGTGCTGGTTACTGGGTGCTCTGTCTCCTGTTGGGAGCTCTGTGAAGTTGCCTTCCCATGCTCCCTGTCTGAGTTTTTTTGTGGCTGTAGTCCAAGATGGCAAATCTGGCCACAGTAGCTGGTATGGGACTTCCACTCCATAGCTCTCCTTGTTCTCTGTTCTCTGTCAGTTTCTTATTCCATTTGGTTCTTGACTGAGTTTTCTATTCCTTCCTTTGGTACTTAGGGTTCCATGATCAATGTTTGTAACTGTTTTACCTAGTTTTTTGAGTCTTTGCTTCAAAGGGACAGCATGGTGCTTCTGTCTATAGTGCCATATTGGCTCCACCTCCGGCTTGCTTTGCTTTCCTGTCTTACTTCCTCATTGCCCTACTGGCACTTCCTAGAATCACCTTCCGGATGGACTATTTGCATCCAATTCCTTGTCTCAGGGTCTGCATCTGTTGTTGTTAGCTGAGTCCAGTTGGTCCTGACTCATGGCCACCCAATGCACAATGGAACAAAAGGCTGCCTGGTCCTGCCCCACTGCCATGGTTGATTGCAGATCAGACCTTTGTGATCCACAAGGTTTTCATGGGCTGATTTTCAGAAGATCACCAGGCCTTTCTTCCTAATCTGTCTTAGTCTGGAAGCTCCACTGAAGCCTGTTTATCATCCTAATGACACACAAGCCTCCACTGACAGATGGGAGTGGGCTGTGCATGAGGTCCATTGGCTGGGATCGAACTCAGGTCCCCTGCATGGAAGGTGAAACTTCTACCACTGAGCCACCACTGCCCTAAACCAAGACAACATCTCAGTCATTAACTCATCTGTCATTTATTTAGCGTCTGCTGTGTGCCAGGCATCATCTCAAGCGCTGAGGGTACAACAGGGAGCAAAAGAGGCATATGTCTGGAATCCCCAGGCAGCACAATCAATTAAGCATTCAATTACTGATCTAAAAGTAACAGTCTGAAACCACGCAGAGGCATCTTGCAAGAAAGGCTTGGCAATCTACTGCTGAAAGGTCACAGACATTGAAAACCCTGTGGAGCAAGGTCCCTCAGTGGCCTAAATGGTCTGTGCTCGACTGGTAACCAAAAGGTTGGCAGTTCAAACCCACCCAGTGGCACCATGGAAGAAACAGGTGATCTTCCATGAAGATTACAGCCAAGAAAACCCTAGGGAGTAATTCTCCCTTGTACACATGGGTCAGAATTGCCTTCACGGCAACTGGTTTGGTGTTTTGGTTTCGGTGGGGCTTATGTTCTAGTGAGCTCAGAGGCTCTTGAACAAGTACACAAAGCGAAGTATATGAAGACGCTCATTTCAGCATATTTTGTTGTTGTTAGGTGCTGTCAAGTCAGTTCCGACTCATAGCAACCCTATGTACAACAAAATGAAACACTGCCTGGTCCTGCACCATCCTCTCAATCATTGTTATGCTTGAGCCCATTGTTGTACCCACTGCATCAATCCATCTCATTGAGGGTCTTCCACTTTTTCACTGACCCTCTACTTTACAAGCATGATGTCCTTCTCCAGGGACTGATCCCTCCTGATAACGTGTCCACAGTATGTGAGACATAGGCTCACCATTCTTGCTTCTAAGGAGCATCCCGGCTGTATTTCTTCCAAGACAGATTTGTTCATTCTTTTGGCAGTCCATAGTGTATTCAATATTCATTGCCAATGCCATAATTCAAAGGCATCAATTCTTCTTTGGTCTAGCTTATTCATCGTCCAGTTTTCACATGCATATGAGGTGACTGAAAACACCATGGCTTGGGTCAGATGCACCTTAGTCTTCAAGGTGACATCTTTGCTTTTTAACAGTTTAAAGAGGTCTTTTGCAGCGGATCTGCCCGATTTCAGCATATACTTGGAAACAAGTACCCAAGGCATGGGTCCCAAGGAGAGAAGCCTTTCTGGAAAGAGGAAGAGGCAGAAGGACAGGGAAACAACCTGTCCCAAACGTTCCTTCCTCCAAAAGGTCTCCAGAATCCCTTGTCTCGTTATCGCTTCACTCTTTCTGTTACCTTCATAGCACTTATCACAGACCGATGCTCTCCTGTTCCTTCATATGTTTGCCTGCCTAGTGTCTGTCTCTCTTCCAACCTTCTAGGACAGTAGCTCCGTGACAGGAGGGAGGCCTGGCCTATCTTGTTCACCGCGGAAGCTTCTGGGCCTGGCACACGGTTGGTATTTGCCATGGAGTCGGTTCTGACTCATGCAGTCTTATATATAACAGAGCAAAACGCTGCCTGGCCCTGCACCATCTTCATCATCTTTGATACGTTTCAGTCTACTCTTGTGGCTTTTGTGTCAATCCATCTCATGGAGGGTTTCCCTCATTTGTGCTGACCCTCTGCTTCACCAACCATGATGTTCTTTTCTAGCAATTAGTCTTTCTGATGAATTTACTAACGTGCTCAGTGAGTAAGTTGAAGTTTCAACGTCCTTGCTGCTAAGGAACACCCTGCTTGTATTTCTTCTAAGATTGATCCGTTCGTTCCTCTGGCAGTCCACAGTCTATACGATATTCTTCACCAACGCCACAGTTCGAATGTGTCAATTCTTGTGTCTTCCTTTTTCATTGTCCAACTTTTACCTGCGTACGATGGCACACATAAAGAGCTGTTGAATAGACCATGAAAAACTGGCCCAGTTTCTGCAGGGTTTGTCTTTGGGCTGCAGTGGGAGGAGGGGGGAGGAGTGGTGGGTTGAGTCCAAAGAGCCTCTTCCAACCCAGGGTTTCTGTTGCCTGAGGCAACAGAGGAACAAAGCTTAAAACCAAAAAGCCAAACCCATTGCCTGTGGAGTTGATTATGACTCATGGTGATCCCAGGGTAGAACTGCCCCATAGGGTTTCCAAGGAGCAGCTAGTGGATTTGAACTGCCGACCTTTTGGTTAGCAGCAGAGTTCTTAACCACTACGCCACCAGGGCTCCAACAGAAGCATCAAAAGAAATAAACAAACAAAAAAACCTGTTGTGTTCAAGTGGATTCTGACTCATAGTGACTGTACAGGACAGACAAGAACAGCCCCATAGGGCTTCCAAGGAGCAGCTGATGGATGCAAACTGTAGACCTTTTTTGGTTAGCAGCCAAGCTTTTAACCACTTCGCCATCCCACCAGGGCTCCAAAAGAAGCTTAGGCAGTCCCAGTCCTCACAGTTTCAGGTCTCAGGCTCTCTCCCATCTGGTGAAAGCTCCGGCTTTTTTCTGCCATGAGGTAGGGGGCCTTACTCTCCTCACCCTAGTCTTGGTCTCCTTTTCTTTTTTCCAGACTGAGAATAGATCAAAGTTCAACCACAGATGCCTCCAGCCTGAAGTAGAGGTTTATACTTCTACGACTACTCAGTGGGAATCCCTGGCCAAAAGGTTGGAGTTTCAAGTCCACCCAGAAGCACCTCAGAAGGGCTGGTGATCTACTTCTGAAAACTCAGCCCTTGAAAACCCTATGGAGCACAATTGTACTCTGACATACATGGGGTCGTCATGAGTTGGAGTCAACTCCATGGCAAATGGTTAAGACCCAGCCCAGGCCTCTAGGTGGGGACGAAGAGGTGGAGGTGGGAAGCAGAGCCACCCCCAGCTCCCAGAGTCCTGCTGTCTCTGCGTCCCCAGGACCTGGGAGCCACTCAGCGCCCCCTCCTTCCAGGACAGGCTAAGCATGGACAGAACAGTGAACACCCCCACTCCGCCTGCTTCCCCAGGGTGGGCTGGGCCCTGTCCCACCAGGTTGGGGCAGAAAGGGGAGCCTCCCACTGCCCTGTCCCCAGCCCCTGGAAAGGAGGGTCTCCAGCTAGGAGCTTGTTCTCAGTTCCTAGGTTGGGCCCTGCCCTGAGGCCAGGTGGCCACACCTTGTTCCTGACAGGGTCACAGGTTGCCTAGGGGAGCCCAGTGCCTCCACCCCTACTTCCCCCACCCCAGGGTCCAGCCTGACTGCTGCCAGCCCAGAGTTCTGAGGCCCCTGCTCCCCCCGCTCAGCCCCTGCCCACCTACGGCAGGACCTGAAGGTGAGAACTCAGCTCTTGTTCCTCCCTCCCCTTCTCCCCTGACCACAAGGCGCCAGGAGTGGGGGTCAACCTGGGAGCGACTTGAGGAAGGCGGGCCAGAGGCGGGGCTGGGCGGGGCGGGGCGGCCCCCAGGCTCCTGTCCCGCCCCGCCTGCCCTGACTCACCCTCCCTGCCCGGGAACTCTGCGGGAGTCCCAGCCTCGCCGCTCCCAGGGACCCAGGAGTCAGGCCCAGCGTCCGTCCCAGAGCGGTGAGTGGGTAGCTCTCTGCCTCTGGGAATGGGGTGGCGGATGGTGGTCGGGCTGGGAGCCGGGATCTGGCCGAGGGCCGAAACTGCCCCAGGTGCGACTGGCAGCTGAAATTGTGGCCAGGGCGGGCCCTACTGGACACATGAGGAGCTGGGGGTGGGGTGGGGGACAGAGGCTCGGCCTTGGCGGGCCCGTGGGGTGCCAGCCCAGGGACCAGCAGGCCCGACCAAGTGACAGAGTGGAGATTGACAGGCTGGGGTCGGCCTTGGAGGTCTGGACCACGTCCCCGTTCTCCTTGATCACAGGGAAAACAGTAACAACTCATTTCTATTAGCCCCTCCAAGCCCCGAGACCCCTTCCACGAGGGTCCTCACCAGTCTGCCTTCTGAACCTCAAGATCCCCCCACTATCCAGGCCCCCCACCAAGTTCTGGCAGGGACAGCTTGACAAAGTATTAGGCTGAGGGCTCCCAGGCCTGGGGCCTTTCCCCAGATCTGCCACCAACGGGGCCCTCAGTTTCCCCTTGTGCTTTCTGGGCCCTCTCAGTGCTGACAGTAGTCAGCAGTTTCTTCCTGGCCCCTAAAGGCTGGGGTGGGTGGGGAGGGGGTGCTGGTGGAAACGGGGCGGGGGGCACTGCGTCAGGAGCCCTTGACGCAACTACTAGCAGGAAGTCGCTCACCATCTCTTTGGGGACAAGCTGGGGCATGAGGAGGGCTCGAGAGAGGAAAAGCAGGCCTCCAGCGTGCTGGGGGGCACACATCTGGGCATAGGTGGCCACCCTCGTGCCTTCTCTGCCGGACCAACACTCTGAAGCTCCCTTTTCAAAGATGCCCCATCTCAGGGAGTTTCTCTCCCGAGATTGAACAGGGTGAAGACAGACAGCAAGCACGCAGGCTGGGACAGAACAGGCCTTGACCACCCTGGGCAAGTTATTTCTCTCCCCTGAGTCTGGAAAGTGAGGATCCTTACCCCCCACACCTCACAACACTGGGATAAGAGGAGGTGTTTAAAGCAGCAGGGTGCAAGTGGATTACGATTGGCTACTAAAGGCTGGAGGTTCAAACTCATGCAGCAGCCCCACGGAAGAAAGGCCTGGTTATGTGCTTCCATAAAGATTACAGCCAAGAAAACCCTATGGAGCAGTTCTACTCTTTGACACATGGGGTCTCCGTGAGTCGAAATTGACTCGATGGCAACAGGTTTGGTTTTTGGTTTTGGTGGTCTTAAGTGTCAGAAACCCTGGCAGTGTAGTGGTTAAGAGCTACAGCAGCTAATCAAAAGACTGGCAGTTCGAATCCACCATTGGAAACCCTATGGGGCAGTTCTGCTCTGTCCTATAGGGTTGCTAAGGGTCGGAATCAACTCGATGGCAGTGGGTTTGGCTTTTTGGTCTTAAGTTGAGTGGCTGTCCCCACTGTTCTTCTCTGGGTTCCTTGCCCAGCCAGCCCCTCCTTCTGGGCCCTCAGGACCTCCCACCAGCCCTGTTCAGACCAGGTGGGGGGTGGCCATGTGTCTGCGGAGACTTAATGGTAGGGTCACAATGATTAAGCCTGAGCCAGGAGACAGATAATGATAACCCCTGTGTCAGCCCCTGACTCTGTGTATGTCTACACTTCCTTCAGCTGGCTTGGGACCCTGTGTATTTCTGCTTTTGTGTCTGCATTTGCTGGCCTGAGGCTGCAGGAGGGAGAGCTAGCAGCACTGTGAGATCTGTCCTGGCCACAGCCTCCCTAGCTGAGAATGGTTGTGTGTCTCCATGTCTCTGGGTCTCCCCTCCGCTCAGTGAGTGTGTCTTGAAGCTTTGTACCCACACACATGCATATGCAAACTCCAAATGCCCCCGGGTGTCCCTCTTTGTGGCTGCCATTAGTCAACCTCTGCGTGTTTGTGTCCATCCGTGTTTCCATCCATTACCTGGTGACAGGCTGTCTGCGGTGCACTCCTGCCTTTGCCTGGGACAGGGTGTGTACCTGAGCATGTGGGGTGCGCCTGCAGGGTGCTGCTGTGTGGGGGACCCTGGTTTCTGTGCACCTGCTTGCATGTGTCTGACTCCACATGAGTTTTGAGTCAGGTACCTGTGAAACCGGGCAGGTGCACATGGTGTCCATGTGTAGCCAGGCATGTGCCCGCCCCCTTGCATGCCAATCCCTGTACTCACGTGGGAGCCCCTGCAGGGGTGGATTAAAGGCCCCTCTCCCACCTCCATTCCCTACCCAGGAGCCATCCCAAGGCCTTCAGGGAACATGGGGGAACTGGCCAAGGTGGGGGACAGGGGGCACCTTCCTGGAAGATGGGTGGGAGGCCTGAGAGAACTAGCCCAGGGGAGGGTCTCCAGCTGGTGCCGAGGGTGCTGTCCCAGCTTGTGGCTCTCACCCCTGTAGGATAGACAGAGTGGGCCAGGCTGCCCAGGGGCCTGGCTCCCCAGGGCCTGGCTTTCTTCCATTTTCAGATCCTCCGCCCCCTGCTCCTGCCCTCCGAGTGCCCAGGTCTCTGTTTTCTACCTCAGATTCTGGGCTCCGGCCACTCTAGAAACCCTCGTGCCCTGTCCCCCCACCCCTAAGGCTGACCAGCACTCAGTGTGGCCACTCCCTGCCCTTGGGGCCCCCGTAACCAGAGCCTGAATCCAGCCGGCTTTTCCGGTTGGAGGTTGGAGGTGGTGCCCACAGCCCAGTGCCCCTGAAGGTGGGCCGTCCTAGACCGGTCCCAGCCCACACCCCGGAAGTCCCGGACCTCAGGACGCTCCCAGGTCCCGGGCAGGTGAGAGCCGGGGCTGGCAGCCGGGACAGGGATTCTTAAGTCAGGGGGCACCTGAGGGAGACCTCGGGGCCAAGAGGGGGATGCCTGGGTTCCAGGAGAGGGCCCCACTGGGAAGCTGGGAGGCAGTGGTCCTGCAGCCCCTCTGGGCTCTGAGAGGGCCAGTGAGTCAAACGGGGGCAGGGTGCAGGGAGCAGGAGACTGATGAGAACAGGAGCTGAGTGGCCAGGGGAGAAGGTATCTCCTGTGAGGAGCGCGTCCTGTGAGATTTGGGCAGGGTGGAGGGTGGACTGGGAGCAGAGGCCTGTGTCTGGCTCTTGTGGAGACCCTTCTTTACAGCCTCTGTGTGTCCCTCTCGTCTCCCATAGGCAGGATGATCCCGGTGGCCGAGTTCAAGCAGTTCACGGAGCAGCAGCCGGCATTCAAGGTGCTCAAACCCTGGTGGGACGTGCTGGCTGAGTACATCACCGTGGCCATGCTCATGATCGGGGTCTTCGGCTGCACCCTCCAGGTGAGGGGCGGGGCCGGTGAGTCTGGGGGCGGGGCAGGGGGCGGGGCCGGAGTCTGAGAGGTGGGACCTGGATGGGTGGGGCCCGAGTCTGAGGGGCAGGACTGAAGTCTGAAGGGGGGTGGGGGGAAGGGTCTAGGCCGAGTCTGAAAGGATGTGGCTTAAAGGGCGGGGCCGAGTCGGAGGAGCGCCTGTCTAGGAAGCGGAAATCAGAGCTTGACTTGCAGGCCAGTCCTGATCTCTTACCATTCCCACCCCCACTAGTGGCATCGCCAATGTTCAATCCCTATGGCATGTTACCTATACAATAAAAAAAAAAACAAAAAAAACACGGTTTTATCTCTGAGATCTAGAAAGGACTGAAGTTACGCCTTCGTTTTTCAGACAGACTGATGCTCAGAGCAACTCCTCCAAGGTCCCAGCCAGCTGGGACAGTCGGGGTGGGGACCTCCCCACCCTCAGCCAGCTCCCCTGGCCTTGCCAGCCCTCTCATCCGGCCTCGCCCCTCTCCCCGTCCCCAGGTGACACAGGACAAGATCATCTGTCTGCCCAGTCACGAACCCCGGGAGAACTCATCCGATGCCCCGTGCCAGCAGCTGCTGCCTCGGGGGGTATCTGAGCAGATGGGGGGCCTGCGGGAGGTGAGCGGCCTCAAGAACAACCTGGACCTGCAGCAGTACAGCTTCATCAACCAGCTCTGCTATGAGACTGCCCTGCACTGGTATGCCAAGTACTTTCCCTACCTGGTCATCATCCACACACTCATCTTCATGGTCTGTACCAGCTTCTGGTTCAAGTTCCCTGGCACCAGCTCCAAGATTGAGCACTTCATCTCCATCCTGGGCAAGTGCTTTGACTCACCTTGGACCACACGGGCTCTGTCCGAGGTCTCCGGGGAGAACCATAAGGGCCTTGCTCCTGGACGGGCAGTGGTGGTGGCAGCCGCTGCCGGGGCAGGGTCGGGCAAGGCAGGTGAGGGCGAGAAGGAGAAGATGCTGGCGGAGCCTGAGAAGGTGGTGACAGAGCCACCGGCCGTCACCCTCCTGGACAAGAAAGAGGGTGAGCAGGCCAAGGCCCTGTTTGAGAAGGTCAGGAAGTTCCGTGTGCACGTGGAAGAGGGTGATATCCTGTACACCATGTATATCCGGCAGACAGTGCTCAAAGTGTGCAAGTTCTTGGCCATCCTGGTCTACAACCTCATCTACGTGGGGAAGATCAGCTTCCTGGTGGCCTGCAGAGTGGAGACCTCAGAGGTCACGGGCTATGCCAGCTTCTGTTGCAACCACACCAAGGCGCACCTCTTCTCCAAGCTGGCATTCTGCTACATCTCCTTCGTTTGCGTCTACGGCCTCACCTGCCTCTACACACTCTACTGGCTCTTCCACCGGCCCCTCAAGGAGTACTCATTCCGTTCAGTGCGGGAGGAGACAGGCATGGGTGACATTCCTGATGTCAAGAACGACTTCGCCTTCATGCTGCACCTCATTGACCAGTACGACTCGCTCTACTCCAAGCGCTTCGCTGTCTTTCTGTCTGAGGTCAGCGAGAGCCGCCTCAAGCAGCTTAACCTCAACCATGAGTGGACACCTGAGAAGCTGCGGCAGAAGCTGCAGCGCAACGCCCGCGGCCAGCTGGAGCTGGGCTTATGCATGCTGCCTGGGCTGCCAGACACTGTCTTCGAGCTCAGCGAGCTGGAGGCCCTCCGGCTGGAGGCCATCTGTGACGTCACCTTCCCGCCGGGCCTCTCACAGCTGGTGCATCTGCAGGAGCTCAGCCTGCTGCACTCGCCCGCCAGGCTGCCCTTCTCCTTGCAGGTCTTCTTGCGGGACCGGCTCAAGGTGATCCGCGTCAAGTGCGAGGAGCTGCGTGAGGTGCCTCTCTGGGTGTTTGGGCTGCGTGGGCTGGAGGAGCTGCACCTGGAGGGGCTTTTCCCCCCAGAGCTGGCCCGAGCAGCCACCCTGGAGAGCCTGCGAGAGCTGAAGCAGCTCAAGGTGCTGTCCCTTCGGAGCAATGCCGGGAAAGTGCCGGCCAGTGTGACCGACGTGGCTGGCCATCTGCAGCGGCTCAGCCTGCACAACGACGGTGCCCGCCTGCTGGCCCTCAATAGCCTTAAGAAGCTGGCAGTGCTGCGGGAGCTGGAGCTGGTGGCCTGTGGGCTCGAGCGCATCCCACATGCCGTCTTCAGCCTTGGGGCACTGCAGGAGCTGGACCTAAAGGACAACCACCTGCGCTCCATCGAGGAGATTCTCAGCTTCCAGCACTGCCGCAAGCTGGTCACGCTCAGGCTATGGCACAACCAGATCGCCTACGTCCCCGAGCACGTGCGCAAACTCCGGAGCCTCGAGCAGCTCTACCTCAGCCACAACAAGCTGGAGACCCTGCCCACCCAGCTGGGCCTGTGCTCCGGCCTCCGCCTGTTGGACATCTCCCACAACGGACTGCGCACCCTGCCGCCTGAGCTGGGCCTCCTCCAGAGCCTGCAGCACCTGGCACTTTCCTACAACGCCCTGGAGGTCTTGCCCGACGAGATCTTCTTTTGCCGCAAGCTGCGGACATTGCTTCTGGGCTACAACCGCCTAAGTCAGCTGTCGCCCCATGTGGGGGCGCTCAGGGCCCTCAGCCGCCTGGAGCTCAAGGGCAACAGGCTGGAGACGCTTCCTGAGGAGCTGGGCAACTGTGGGGGGCTCAAGAAGGCGGGGCTCCTGGTGGAGAACACCCTTTACGAGGGCCTGCCAGCTGAAGTTCGAGAAAAGATGGAGGAGGAATGAGGGGGTGATGCCAGGGTGGGACATGTTGAGGTGGCGGGAGGTTTTGGGCTGCTGCCGCCCTACAATCTCTGCCATTGTCGTCAAGGGAATTGGCCATGTGAGGCCAGATCAGGAGAGGAGGGGCCAGCATGTTAGCCTTGTGGAGCCTAGAGAAGCTCCTGGGACTGGTTTGTCTGGGGAGAGACAGGAGGCTGGGGATTTGGGGTAGAACCCCATCTGCAGGGATTAACCTAGTCATGAGAGTCCCAGACCCAAACCTCACCTAGTATTTGCCCCACCCTGGGCCAGATCTGTTGCCCTTCCACCTCCCAACAACCCAGCTCAATTAGTGCCTCTATGGGGGAGGGGGAACATCCCAATGGGATTTCCAACCCCCTCTCCCGAACAAACCAGTGTATTTCTGGGGTTCTCTCCCAAGGAGGGGACACAGAGAGAAGGGACCAGCTTCCCAACTTTGATGCCAAACCAAAAAAATCCAAACCTGTTCCACTGAGTTGATTCCGACGCACTGCAACTCCATGCCTTACAGAGTAGAACTGCTCCATAGGGTTTTCTTTGCTGTAATCTTTTCAGAAGCAGATCGCAAGGCCTTTCTTCCACAGTGCTGCTGGGTGGGTTCTAACCACCAGCCTTTTGGCTAATAGTCGAGCGCTTGTTTGCACCACCGAGACCTTACTTTGACGCCAATCCCTTATTTATCAGTTGTTCGCTCTTATGGACACATAAACTCAGAACAACGGCTCTCATATTTGGCTATGCAAAACCAACTGGGAAGCTACTGCAAAGCAGAACATCCCAGGCCCTAACTCTGAGAGACTGTGACTCAGGAGGTGTGGGTGGGGGCCAGGAACTTGCTGGTTAACAAGCATCCCATGTAATTCCGATGCAGGTAGGTGGTCCTAGGACTCTGTTGAGAAATGCTTGCCTAAAGGGTAGAGACCTGAATGTCCAGAGCAGGGATTCTGAATTCTTTTTTAAGTCCTAGGCCTTTTGGGAATCTGATGAAAGCTAGGTACCTCTTTCCTCAGGAAAGTGTTCACGTATGGGCAAAATTCTGCAGACACAGGCAGGCAATAGATCTCCAAAGGGCTATGCATGGACTTCCTGAGGTCAGGGGACCCTAGGTTAAGGACACCTGCTGTGCAGACTAGTTTCTGAAGATTCGTTTACCGGTTGTTATCAACGCCATTCCCGTTCATGGCAACCCCGTGTGTGTCAGAGTAGAACTGTGTGCATAGGGTTTTCAATGGCTGGTTTTTCAGAAGTAGATCACCAGGCCTTTCTCCTGAGGCAACTCTGGGTAGACTCAAACTACCAACCTTTCAGTTACCAAACAAGCACATTAACCCTTTGCACCACCCAGGGACTGAGGACCAAAACCAAAACCCATTGCCATCCTGGCAACCCCATGCGTTACAGAGTGGAACTGCTCCATAGGGTTTTCTTGCCTGTAATCTTTATGGAAGCAGATTGCCAGGCTTTTCTTCCATGGTGCCACTGGGTGGGTTTGAACTGCCAACCTTTAGGTTATTAATTGAGTCCAAACTATTTGTACTACCCAGGGACTCCTTTCTGAAGACAGACAGGAACTATGTCTTTTGAATGTTCCCTGTGTAAGGGAGCATATATCAGCGTGTGCTCAATAAAGAATACTAATGATGAGAACTCTAATTCTGATCTCTTATGTCCACTTGTGTTCTTATGTAAGCCTTCTAGCTCCCCAGACCAATTCCACGGCAAGTGGCGACTGTCGTGTGCCAGAATCAAAGGTGTGAGTCTAGGAGGGGGCTCAGAAGACAGGAAAACAGAGAGCTTAGCTAATCAAAAGGAGAAATTAGGTGGCATCTTCTGCCTAGATTTTTTTTCTGGAGAACTCCTTTTGCTCTACTGCCCATTTATTCTCCTGACTCCACACTTTTGTGTCTGCTTCATCCATAAGGCATCACTGGAGTGACATCCACTAGTCATCACTTGCCCAGGCTGGACCAGGTGTGGGCAGAGCACTTGGCCCCCGACCCTTATCTCAGGTGGGCTTGGCCACCTCCCAGGTGTTCAAGGTTCCAGCCTCCTCCTGGCAACTAAGAGCAGAGGTAAGCTGCCTTCTGAAGATACAGGGGTGGTTCCAGATGGAGACATTCTCCCAGCACCCTTGCTGTTGTTAGCTGCTGTCAAGTCGGCCCTCGACTCATGGCACTCTGCGCACAACACAACAAAATGCTGCCTGGTCCTGAATCATCCCCATGATCTGCTGCAGACTGGACCACTGTGATCTATAGGGTTTTCACTGATTCTCAGGTAGCTAGCCAGGCCTTTCTTCCTAGTCTGTCTTAGTCTGGAAGCTCGACCAATAGATGGTGACCATGCATGAGGTGCATCGGTTGGGAATCAAACCGGGCCTCCCACATGGGAGGTGAGAATTCTACCACTGAACCACCACGGCCCTCTAGGAACCCTGAAGACCAACTAAAGTAGCTGCTTAGGCTGGAAGGGGAGGAGAGGTGGCCACCAGCCAAAGGCGCCTAAACCCAGAGTTCTGCAGACTGCCCAGGAGCCGGGCTCACATTCCGGGGGAGCGGGCGGATGGGGAGGAATGTCAAGGTCTCACCGGGTCTGAGAACTCGCTGGCCTTGACCTTGGCCCAGTTGCCGAGGTCAAGGGTCACGCCACGGGATTCCGAGGGCCCCACAGTTTGTTGGGACTGGCTGATGTGGAAATGCTCCCCACAGGTGCCTAATTGTGGTTAGGCGGTGGCACCCCGCTGCGAGACGAGGGCAGGGACGCAATTAAGCCTAACAGGGATCCTAACGAAGCACTATCTAGCCGAAGAAGGCAATTCTGAAAGGGCGCGGGTGTCAGAGAGGGCCAGGCCGGGAAGAGCGAAGCGGAGAAAAAACACACAGCCGCAACCACCACCAGTCGCTGCGGCCAAACAGGGACGCCGGTAATGTGCATGCGCAGGGGAAGCCACGCGCGTGACCCCGTTTCCCTTTCTGTACGCGTGCGCGCCGCTTTCCCCGCCCACCTCTCGCTGAAGAAAGATGATTCCCTGCACAGCGCCTCTTGCCGGAGCACTAGGGAACTCGCGCATGTGCATAACCGTGGGGATTTGCACTTTCCCAGACGCGAACTCTAGGTGGCGACATCCCTCCGGCTCGGAGCACGCGGAAGTTCGTGCGCGGAAAGGGCGGGTGCGCGTCGCGGACATGCGCCGTGCCGGACAAGACGGCGGCTCGGCTGGGTCATCCCGGCGCAGGCGCAGTGCGGTGTTTGTCTGCCGGACTTGACGGGCGGCCGGGCGGTGTGCGGCGGCGGCGGGGAAGATGGCGGCGTCCTCCCTGGAGCAGAAGCTGTCCCGCCTGGAAGCGAAGCTGAAGCAGGAGAACCGCGAGGCCCGGCGGAGGATCGACCTCAACCTGGATATCAGCCCCCAGCGGCCCAGGCCCAGTAAGCACAGCGGCGTGGGGGAGGGGGCGGGCGGGGCGGGGCGCGCGCCGCGGGAGGCCCCGCCCCCGCCTCCAGGCCCCGCCCCCGCTTCCGGGGAGCTCGCGCTCCGCCTCTTCTCCGACCCCCGCTGTCGGCTCTCCGGGAGAGGGTCACGGTGACCCGGGGGGTGTGGGGCTGGCGGGGACCCCGACGCAGGGCTGCCCCTCGCGCCCGGGCGAGCTTCCCCCGGCCTGGGAACCTAGTTACCCGGTCCCAGGTGAGATCTCCGCACCTGATGACCTGTCCATCACCGTGATTCTCGGAGCCTACTCTGAGCCGGGTTCCCTCTACTCCACGCGACCAGGTCCTCCCACAAACACCCTCGTCCCTTATGACCAGACGATTCTCCTCCAACCATCTCAGTGACTGTGTGAAGACGACCACCACCGGCACCCCCCCAGCACCGTCCCCAGCCTGGAATCTTGTCATCCAGACTACTTACAGACACACACACACCTGGCTTGGAAACACCTGAGGTCACTTGACCACATATAACTTGTCTATCTATCTGACCAGAGAATTCACACATTCTCCTGTGGCTGTGTCTAGTGGTTCCTTCTCCCCAGCCTGGGACCTTGTTGTCTGGGCTCAGTAGACAGCCCTCCGCCACACACCCTACCGACATACCCTGGGCCCAGAGTCACTGTAATCCCCTCCAGGCCCCCTCATGTCTCTTTTGACCAGTGTCACCCACACTGTCTTGACCATGTGGTCACTTTGTCTAGTTCCTCCAGAAATATACACCCAATGCTCAGCCTAAGTGACTTTGTCACTTGGGCTAAAGCAACTATTCCCTTTTCCCTCCCCAATCACACACACCTGGCTTGGAGTCACCTGTAGTCATTATGTTATATGTTTGTCTTCACACATATGCATTTTCTTTTTGATCTTGCCATCACAGTGCCCACCGCCCTGGCATCTTGTCACCAGGTGTCAACAGTGGCCTCCTCCCCGCCCCAACGTATGCATACCTGGCCTGGAGCCCCATGACCACAATCTAGTCTCCTTGTTATGTCCCACAGAACCCTCCCTCCACTCCCCCCCCGACAAATTCTCTCAACCGGAAGGAATCTGACTTCTCCCGTCCCCGCCCCCTAGCCTTATTATCTTTTCTAACTTTCTGGACCCAGCAAATTGCCCTCCTTTAGGTTCACTATGAGTCGAAATCGACGGCAGCGGGTTTGGTTTTGGTTTATATCTCCCGTGACTTGCGGACGTTGTTATCTATCATGGGCCTTGTAGTATAGATACCTCCCTGTAAGGTCATTTCCTGATACCCCCCCATATCTGAGCGCCCTGCTCACTCCCTGCTCACCCAGCCTGATCCCCCCTATATCCCCGTGCTGGGTATACTCCCCATCTCCCTCTCTGACCTGAGTTGGCCTGCGGTCCTTAATGGGGAATCTCTTTGACCCCCGTGGGGTGGGAGTGCTGGGGTTAAGCTCTGCCTAGGCCAGGAAGCCAGGCTAGGACATGGAGGGGGGTCCTTGCTGGACTCTGCAGTGCTGCCTCTCTGTCCCCAGCGTGGATGAGGCAGGGCTGGGTAGGGGCCTGGGGTGCCTTAAGGGGTGGCTAACCCAGCAGACCCTGCCCCAGGAGCAGAGCGAGGCTGTGGCAGGCAGGCCCCAAGGAGCCCCCTCCAGGAGGAGCCCCCTCCAGGTGTCTGTGTCTATGTGCGCTCCATCCCACCCTCCCATCTCTGTCGGTTTCTACCCATCTCTGCAGTTTGGTGTCTCACACTCCCCCTACCCCCACCCCCTGCTCATTTATGATTTGATTTCTTTTCTTTTGGACAAATCGGTTGTTTCTGTTGTGATTTATTGTGGTGTTGTTTTTTTTCTTCCTTTTCCCCATCCAGTTATTGTGATCACTCTAAGCCCTGCTCCTGCCCCGTCCCAACGAGCAGGTACCGGCCTTTTTATCATTGCCGCTTGGATCTCTGCACCATTGACCTAACGCTGCCCCGGCTGCAGAATGCCGTGCCTCCTGCCCCGTGCCCGTGCTCTGTGCGTGCGCGTGTTCCCTCCTCCCACGCCCACTCTCACCTCCTCTCTCCTCCACATTCACGCGCGGGCCCTGCTGGCCTCTTCCTCTCTGCCCTCTCACCTTCTGCTCCTCCCTGCCTCCTTGGGCTCAGGTGTGGACTCCCTGGAGGAAGAGTGAACGCTCCCCAAGTGGAGTCTCACGGGGGTCACGCACGTGCGTGTGTGTGTACACGTGCGTGTGTATGTGAGTGAGTGAGAGTTGGCGCAGGCGAGTGGCTGTGAATATTCCATGTACTTCAACAATTCCGTAAAGGTTGAGTACCTTACTGTGTGCTGTGCCCTGTTCTGGCTGCTGGGAACCCAGCAGTGGACAAAACAGACCAGATTCCTCTCTGTGTGGTGCTGACACTCCAGGTGGAGGCACCCAGTGACCAGGGAGCTATCACCCATTACCTGTTAGGGACAGCTTTAGAAGGCCACGAGCACCTTGGAGAGAAAACATAGAGCTGGGAAGGGGCCTTGGCAGTGGGGGGTCCGGGAGCCTCTTGAGAAGGCGGGGAGGGACCAGCCCTGCCGAGGCCTCCCAAACCCTGCTTGGGACATGGGTGTGTGTACGCATACGTGTACTGGATGGTCTGTGTTGGGAGAGAGACTAGGGCGAAGGGTCTGGCCTTGTGGGTCACTGTGTGCCTGTGGGGGGAGGCTGGCTGTGTTGGTGACTCTGGCGTCTCCTCTGCCCATCTGCACGTGGCCGGGGTTTGTGCCCTGTCCCAGTGTGTGCATGCATGTGTGTGTGCGTGTGTGCATACGTGTGTCAGGGCCCACCTGCCAACTCTCACTCCTGTGCTCATTCTCTCTCCCTCTCCATTCACCTGCTTGCTCTTACTCCACCCTCCTGCCCTGCTGTGTGGCCCATCACCACCTCTGTGATCTTGTCTCAGGGCCTTTGTGTGTCTCTCCAGCTCCCCTGACTGGCCCCCCTTAAGTCCTCACTGTGCTTCAGAGTCCCCAGGAGCCCTTTCCCTGGGCTCTGGGGCAACCCTCAGGGGGCCTGGTGGACTGTTCAAGGGAGAGGACTGACAGGACTTGGTGAGGTGTGGAGAGGGTTGGGGTGTGGCCCTCAACACCCAGAGAGCCGATGGTGCAGGTAGAAAAGGGCCAAATCCACACCCCCGTCAGTGTCTTCCTCTAGAGCACCCAGGGCTTGGGAGTGGGGAACACAGAGGGCCCTCAGGAGCCCCGGAAGGTTGTTGAGCTAGAGAAGGAGGGGCTGAGTCCAGCCACAGTTGGGAGCTGAGCAGAGCTGGAGCAGGGGACATCATGTGGCAGGTGTTGGCCAGCCACATCCCCTGGGGCCCAGAGCCCTTCCTGTGCTCCTGCCTGGCCCCAGCAGTCCCTGTATCCCTCAGGCCTGCAGGGCAGACTCAGGTACAGGTCCCCTCCCTCTAGCTGAGGTCAGGGTCCCCACTGCTAGCGTCTCAAGCA
Source organism: Loxodonta africana (assembly GCF_030014295.1). Lineage (NCBI taxonomy): Eukaryota > Metazoa > Chordata > Mammalia > Proboscidea > Elephantidae > Loxodonta > Loxodonta africana. The sequence continues at coordinate 12,135,984 of NC_087344.1, forward strand.
TATTTGTCTTGACTCCTTGGTCACTTGGGCCATGTGTCCAGGTGCCTGCAGTGCCATGGGAAGAAAAAGTGGGCCACAACAGGTGGTGTAGAGAGGGGTGTGGCAGGCGGGAGAGACCCGTGGAGGGTGTTTGTAGTCGTTTTCCTTCCCCAGATGCTAAGGCCTCTGGGTCCCAGGTTCAATGAGGATCCACCCTCTAGTCCCCAGGGTTCTGGGGTCTCATGCAGCCCCCGTCCTCTATTCCATCTCCCAGTCGCCAGCCCAGCCTGGGAGGGCTCCTAGCTCCCGGGGAGCCTGCTCTCCTGGCCTGGGCACTCTCCGGCCCATTTCTGCCACATCTTCTCTGAGCAGCTGGGCCCGAGCCTTGGCTCCCGTCTGTCTGCCTTCTGCCCCATCCCGTTCCCCCATCCCCTATGCCGCCTGCCCTGGGGTGTCTGCTGCCTGCCCGCTGCCTGCCCACCTGCCTGTAGCATGCCAAGCTCTCCGCATGCAGGCTGCTGGAGGGACCAAGCCCCCTGCCTGGCCCAGCCCCACCCGCCCCCAGTCCTGTGGCCCCTGGAGGGGCAGCACCACACAGATCCCTCACTCAGGACACAGGCCTGCCCTCATGGGCCCCAGCTCTGCCAGCCAGGCCGGCAGGCTCCCAGATCAGCGTGCTGGCCGGAGAGTGGCCCCCGACCCCGGAGCAGAGACTAAACCTGGGTCCCGCGCCCACCTCACCCAGGTGGTCAGCCTGGCTCTTGTTCACAGTCGGCTCAGTGCCACTCTCAGGCCTGAGCCCTGGCTGATCCTGGCAGCGTTCCCTCCCAGCTGGTCCAGAATGTGGGCACTGAGGCCTTGGGTCTGCTTCCTGGGTGGAGGTGGGGACCAGACAGGCACTTCAGGGAGGCTGCCTGGCAAGGGACACCATCAGATCTCAGCCTCCCTGTCAGTATAAACGTGGGAATGTGCCCTCAGCCTCTGGGTGCCACCCTTCCCCCACCAGCTTTTTTTCTGTCTTTCAGGTAGAGGAGGGAAGTGGGGAGAAGGCACCCTGAGAAGGGCCCACGGGGTGGGGAGGGCAACCCCAGCCCCTCCAGCCAGCAGGGCAGGGGCCTGTTTCGGCCTTCCTGCAGGGGCCAGGGAGGGGATGGTGAGGGCCCAAGCCTGGAACTGGCAGCTAACCCTGCCCTGCCCCGGCTCTCACCCCCCCAGCCCTGCAGCTCCCGCTGGCCAACGATGGGGGCAACCGCTCACCATCATCAGAGAGCTCCCCACAGCACCCCACGCCCCCCGTCCGGCCCCGCCACATGCTGGGGCTTCCGTCCGCCTTGTACACACCCCGCAGCATGGAGAGGTGAGCTGTTGGGGCTGGGGTCAGTGTGGGGAGGGCCTCTGCCAGGGAAGGAGAGTGGTTCAACCTGAGGGGGCCACAGGTTGGCTTGGATTCCCTCCAGCACCCACTCCCTATTCCTCCAGCATTGAGATTGACCAGAAGCTGCAGGAGATTATGAAGCAGACTGGCTACCTGACCATCGGGGGCCAGGTACCCACCTTCCCTTGGCATTGTGGGGGCGGACAGGTGATGGGCATGCAGCTGGGCTGGATCCCCCCGGTGGGCACAGGCAGAGGCCCGGCAGATCCTCCAGCCCTTGCTCTCCTGGCTAGCGCTACCAGGCAGAAATCAACGACCTGGAGAACCTGGGTGAGATGGGCAGTGGCACGTGCGGCCAGGTGTGGAAGATGTGTTTCCGAAAGACAGGGCACATCATCGCCGTCAAGGTGAGCTGTGGCCCCTGCTCACTCGTGGGCCTGGCGCCCCACGGCCGGCCGCTAAGGTTTCCTGCCCTCACATGCAGCAAATGCGGCGCTCGGGGAACAAGGAGGAGAACAAACGGATCCTCATGGACCTGGACGTGGTGCTCAAGAGCCATGACTGCCCCTACATAGTGCAGTGCTTCGGGACCTTCATCACCAACGTGAGCTGCCTCACGGGTCCCACCCTGCAAGCCTCGCCCCACAGGCCAGTTCAGGGAAGCCCTGCGGTCCCAGAAGTAGCTGGACACGCCCCTCCTCAGCTCCTCCTCCTCAGCAGCCTCCGAGTGCTCTGAGACCTGTGCCACTGGGACCTGCTTCGGGGTGGGCAGATAGGTACGGGGCTCCCCGAGCCACCAAGTGTGTGCCTCCCCCACAGACCGATGTCTTTATCGCCATGGAGCTCATGGGCACGTGCGCCGAGAAGCTCAAGAAGCGGATGCAGGGCCCCATCCCAGAGCGCATCCTGGGCAAGATGACGGTGGCGGTGAGCAGCGGGGCAGGGCAGTGGCCTGGGGCCTCCCACACGCGGCACGTCACTGGCGCCCTCCCTGTCCCCGTAGATTGTGAAGGCGCTCTTCTATCTGAAGGAGAAGCACGGTGTCATCCACCGCGACGTCAAGCCCTCCAACATCCTGCTGGATGAGCGGGGCCAGATCAAGCTGTGCGATTTCGGCATCAGTGGCCGCCTCGTCGACTCCAAGGCCAAGACACGCAGCGCTGGCTGCGCCGCCTACATGGCGGTGAGTAGGGGCCGGGGTGCCCTGGGGGCAGGACAGGGGCCAGGGACAGCCTTGGATACAGCTACCCCTCCACCCACCCACAGCCCGAACGCATCGACCCCCCAGACCCCACCAAGCCGGACTATGACATCCGGGCTGACGTGTGGAGTCTCGGCATCTCGCTGGTGAGTGGGGGCCCTGCCTACACAGGCTGGGCACAGGGGCTTCTCCAGGGTGGGAGAGCAGGCAGGCACCTGTCCCTGCCACTCCAGCGTCTGTCCTCTACCCGGCTCTCTCTCAGGTGGAGCTGGCCACAGGACAGTTTCCCTACAAGAACTGCAAGACAGACTTTGAGGTCCTCACCAAAGTCCTCCAGGAAGAGCCCCCTCTCCTGCCTGGTCACATGGGCTTCTCAGGGGACTTTCAGTCCTTCGTCAAAGACTGGTGAGCACCTGCCCCAGTTCTCAGCCCCGGGGGTGAACAGAAGCCAGGGAGGCTGCAGGGTGGGCCAGGGCAGGAGGGGTTTGGAGGAGGATCGCCCAGGTAGGCGTGGGGGCTGTGGGCAGGCTGGAGCCAGTGCCCTGGGAGCCAGGAATGGGGGTGGACTGGCCTGAGGGACAGCGGGGCCCACAGGTATTTGCCATGGTGGCCCTGGTGCTGGCAGCCTGTGACGAGTAGAGATGCCCCAGGGCGAATGGGCTGTGCCCCCGGCAGCATCCTCTGAGCGCTGCCTTCACGGCAGATCCTCTGCATTCTCTTGCGGGAGCCTCACAACTTGCTGGAGGCCTGAGTACAGGTTCCTGCCCATCGCTGTTCTGCAGCCCTTGGCTCATCTTGGGAAGGGCACCTGGGGGGGCAGATCAGACAAGTGGCTTCAGGACGTATGCGGGGACACGACCCGCCTGTCAGCCCAGGCCTGTGAAGAAGCTGACCCAACGCCCGACAGACCTGGAAGAGCCCTGGCTCCCAGGGGAGGACAGTCTGAGCAGGTGGAGGTAGTCAGGCTCCTTCCAGGGCCCTCACTTCTTTCTCCATTTCTCCTCTCCCCCTAGCCTTACTAAAGATCACAGGAAGAGACCAAAGTATAATAAACTACTTGTGAGTACCGCCCCTCCTCTATCCCAGCCCTTCTCTCTCCTCACTGGTCCCTCTGGATCCCCCAGGGCCCCTGAAGGGAAGCTCCTTATACTGAGCCCACCCCTCGGGCCCGCAGGAACACAGCTTTATCAAGCACTATGAGACGCTGGAGGTGGACGTGGCGTCCTGGTTCAAGGACGTCATGGCAAAGACCGAGTCACCGCGGACTAGCGGAGTCTTGAGCCAGCACCATCTGCCCTTCTTCAGGTAGCCGCGTGGCAGTGGCCAGCCCCGCAGTGGGCCGGGGGCATGGCCACAGGCCCCCTTCCCCACCTGGCCACCCAGCTGCCCGCCAGGGGAGACCTGGGACCTGGAGGCCGCCAAGAGCTGAGGACAGAAAGTAGGGTGCACCAACCCACCCCTGACTCCCTGCCCAGCAGCTGTGGACAGATGGGCCCCCCTGGCCCCAGCCCCTCTCACCCCCGGGGCCAGCCGGCCGAGCGTCCCCCGACAGACACTGTGAACGGAAGACAGCAGGCCACGCTCAGACTTGCTATTTATTCAGTTGTAACCTCTGGGCTGGGGCGGCCCCAGAGTCTGGGAGAGAGCCGTGTCCCACAACCCCCCCCCGCCCCCGCAACTCCCTCACCCCGCTGTCCCCTTGCCTCTGTCCTGTGCACATTCTCCATGTCACCATTTCCCTCTCTCTCTCTCTCACTTCCCTCTCTGCCTCCCGGTCCCTGTGTGGTTTTTCCCCATCTCCCTCCCAGTCTCTGCCCCTCTCCTAGCCTAGGCCTGGGTTCAGCCAGCCCAGCCCCAGCGGTGCAGAGGGGGCAGTGGGGGCGGGTGCTGCCTGACCCCAGGTCCGCTGAGGTCTCTGTCATCGCCAGTGGATCGCAGCCTCACCCCAGCAAGGCGGCCTGGGCGTTGGGACTGCCGCCGAGCCAGGACTGGGTCTCTCTCTCTTTGATCTCAGGGGGTCCTTTTTGGAGTTTATTGTATTTTATTGTACTTGGTGGGGTGTTTGGGGACAGGGGGAGGAGGAGAGCTCGTTCTCATGGAGTTTGTCGGTACCTTCAGAAACTTTACCAAAGTCATGTTGAGCTGCTTGTGTGTGGCCCCCGTCCGCGCGGGCACAGTGGGTCTGGGGGCCTGGGCCACTGCCCCTTTCAGCCCTGCCTCAGAGGTGGGGTCAGGGTGCTCCTCCTCCCTAGGGGCGAGCCCTCGGGTTGGGCCAGAGTCTGGCCACAGCTTGGGGTGAGTTGAAAACCTCAGGGGGGGGCAGAGGGTGCCTGGGGGGCCGCGGCCACACAGGACGGTCTCGGGGAATGTGGACATGGGTGAGGAGAGCAGTGAGCTAGTGTGGCCAGGAGGTGGCTGGAGGGAGGTAGTAGCAAAAGTGGGGCCCAGGGAGGGGCTGAGCAGGAGGCGGGGTAGAGGGTGCACAGAGTGAACGTGGGGGTTCGAGGACGTGTGACAGGGACAGAGGTAGGAAGGCTGGAGTAAGCAGAGGCCAGGCCGCGGGGTGGGGGTGGCGGAGGCGGTTATGCCCCCAGAGTGCCCCTGAGCATCCCTCAACTCACCTGGAGCTGGCCAGCCCCTGACCCACCCTGGGGCCTGGGGCAGGAGGGCATAGGGCATCAGGGCCCAGGCCAGGTCCCACGGTGCCCCCAGTGCCCGCTGCAGTGGCAGGAGCAGGAGGGGGGTTGTCCTTTTTGTTGGTGATGCATGCAAATCAAGTGGACGACAAAACAAAATAATGAAACAAAAAAAAAGAGAAAACCCCACAAACAAAATCGAACCAACACCAAAGGTGAGGAGCCATGCGGTAGCTGACGCGATATAGGTTTAGGTATTCCTGTGTCCTCGCATCCTTACGCTCCTGTTCCCACAACGCCGCATGGTTAAGCAGTAACATAAGTCACCTTCTCTCTGCCCCCAGGGGGAAGGCTACCTTCTGGGGGTGGTCTGCCCCGGGTCCCCTTTGTGAGGGGACAGGGCCCCCAGGCCTGGCCCCCGTCCTCCCCTGCTGGGCCCTGCCACGGGGCCTTTGCCGGGTGCAGGCCGGTTGCTGGCTGGTCCCAGGGTCAGCACCGGCCTGGGGCCGAGCTGCCGAGTTTTATTTTTATTTAACTTTATTTTCTGTTTTGTGAGTGTGTGTCCTCCACTCCCCACTCCCTCTTCAGTGTTAAGCAGGAGCCCTGGGGGAGCCTCCCGCTCCTACCTCCCTGCCTCTCCCTGCGTCACCAGCCATCCCTCCTAATCCGGCAGAGGGTGGGCCGGGCGGGCAGGGGCCTGGGGGGCCCAGCTCAGCCCAGCGGCCCCCACCCCCTTCTCAGGCCACCAGTATTGCCCTGACCCTTTTTAAAACAAAATGCCCTTGTTTGTAAACCTTTAGACGCTTGAGAATAAAACCCCTCTCTTTTCCTCTACTGAGTGGTGCTGTGTGGTATAGCGTGGGCCTGGCCAGGCCTGGCAAGAAGAGTGGGAAGGGGCCCATAGCCCCTGCCTGGGGGGTGGGAGTGCCTTTGGTCATGGCAGGGTGGCCATTCCATTGAGGAGAAACGAGTAGTTGGGGTTTGTCATGACTTGCCCAATACCAAGTGCCTGAGAGGAGTGGGGGGTCCCTGGGTGGTGCAGAAGCACTCCATTAGTAACTGAAAGGTTCACAGTTCAAATCCACCCAGAGGGCTGCGCCCTTGAAGACCTATGGAGCACAGTTGTACTCTGCACACATGGGGTTGCCATGAGTCAGAATCAGCTTGTTTGGTTTTTTTTTTTTTAAATATGAGTGGACTTCCCCCACCCCCCACCCCCCATAGCCATAGCTCAGGCAGGAGAGAAGCCCTTAATCCCTGGCAGGCCTTGGCACCAGCTCCAATGTTCCCTTGGTCCATCGCCCCCGCTCCCTGCCCCCCAGCGGCCACCCAGTCAAGGCCAGGGCCACCTGCCCACCTGCTGGGCCCAGGTGCTGCCCTGGCTGCTGCCTCTGCTCCTGGTCCCACATTCTCTGACCCTGCCGCGCAGCATGCTGGGCGCCCTGCTCCTGCTGCTGGCCCTGCTCCAGGGGACCTCCACCCTGCCCAGCGAGCCGCCAGGTAGGTACAGACGGGGGCTGCTGGGCCCATCACACGCACATCCCTGGCTGCCAGTTCTCAGCCTGACCTTTCCCTCATTCTCCTTGGGAGCATGGGTGGGGGAGGGGGCCTCACCTCTGGGCCTGGTTCCTGCGTTGATATGAACCCTATACCTGCTCAAAAGCCCCTCGCACCCACAGTGAGGGGGAGGGGTGCAGTTTGGGCAAATGGTCTTAGGGTCACTGAATGTTACAGAATATCATGGGGCACCTTCGAGGACACAGTACCAGCAGGCATCTGGTTGTGAGCCCAGGCCCTTGTGTGAGTGCATGGTCACACAGGGGTTAAGGGACCCCACCCCAACTGGGGTTCCCCTTGCCTCCACCTTTGCCATCACTGTCTTCAGCCTGGCCCCTTCGACTCGGCGTCTGGAGCCGAGGAGCCTGGACAAATGGTAAAGCCCCGGATCCTGGTGGCCTGGCTGGGTTTTGTGCCCTTCAGAAGGGCTAGGGTGGGGACACCTCTCTTTTCCCCTTTGCCCTTGGTGACAGCACCTACCTCCTTTTAGAAAAGGAAGGATTGGCCAGCACCCCTCCCCCCACCCAGTATTGCACCCCTAGAGAAAACCCCACCCACCCCGGGTGACAAACTGCTCAGAAATAGGGAGCCCTCTCACCTCCCCCAGCCTGGTCCTCCACCATCAGGCACCCCTCAACCCCTTCTCCAGCCAGGAATCCCCTCACCCATTTTGCAGGTGGAAAAGCCCAGGTAGGGGAAGAGCCAGGACACAGCTTTGTGCCCACCTCCAGCTGCTGAGCAGCGGCATCCCCCGGGGTCTCCAAGGGACACAGTAACTGTCACGTTTATCGTGAACCAGTGCCGGGCTAAGCATGGCAAACCCAGCATCACAACCAAATGATTGGGCCACTTGCTTGGAGGCTCTAAGGGGCAGTGTGTCTTCCCTTGTCTATGCCACCCTCTCCCCCACAAGCACCCCCGTTCCCGGCAGCGCCTGGGCCCTGGCTGCGCCGGCCTCTCTTCAGCCTGGAGCTGTCGGACGCGGAGGACGCCTTCCCGCGTCGCGGGGGGCCGCTCGAGGTACCCGCTGACAGCCGCGTGTTCGTGCAGGTGCGGCTACGGGGGACACCCGGGGTGGATGGGTGCGGAGGAAGCCAGGCCTGATGGCGCCCCTGTTCCCCAGGCGGCCCTGGCCCGTCCCTCCCCGCGCTGGGGCCTGGCCCTGCATCGTTGCTCAGTGACACCGTCCTCACGCCCTGCCCTGGGCCCCGCCCTGGCGCTGCTGCGGGGAGGCTGTCCCGCCGATGCCTCGGTCGTCTTCCCGCCACCACCGCTCCTCGGTGCCGCCCGCCCCGCGCGCTTCAGCTTCCGCCTGCGCCCTGTCTTCAACGCCTCTGTGCAGTTCCTGCACTGCCAGCTGAGCCGCTGCCGACGCCTCCGGGGAGTCCGCCGGCCTGCGCCTCTGACGCCGGCGCAGCCATCGCCGGTGCGGGAGCACAGGGCCAGGAATCTGGGCACCCAGGCCTCTGGGGGGTGGGACGGTCTCTAGCAGCTAGGGGTTTAGGAATCTGGAGACGGGGCACTTTGGGGTCTGGGTTTAGACACTGGGCTTCTTACAGGCTGGGTGTTGGGTGCAGGGATCCCCAAGAAAACAATGGAGCTTGGCACAAGGGTCGCTAGGGGGAAAGAGGTGGACACTGGGTACATTCATGGGCAGGGCTCTGGGGTCCCTCTGGGTCTGGAAGGCTGGATGCAGGGGGCCACTGATGGGGCAAACCTCTGGGCACTAATGTTGGGCTTTGAAGAAAGTTAGATGCTGGGAGAGCAGGGATGGTGTGTCCCCCTCCCCTTGAGAAGCAGTTCGGGACTCCTCCTGGGCTGGGCTGCTTGTATATCTTAGGGGTTGGGCTCACGGTAATCCTAAGGGGGTGGATTTCCAGGGGTCTAATTTTAATGGTGACTGGTGGAGAGCTGGACGCTTGGGTCTCTCAGGCGCCTGAGTCCTGGGGCCCTGACATCCCCTTTCTTCCCTCCCGCACCCGTCAGTGTCTCCCTCAGGATGAGGCTTGCGTGGGTGCCGGCAGTGGCAGCGGTGAGAGCCCGGGCGCAGACAGCCCCCACCTGCACACACTGACGCAGCCCATCGTGGTCACCGTGCCGCGGCCGCCTCCACGTGAGCGCGCAGTCCTGCTCCGCAAAGAGGCCTGGGGCCGAGGAAGGAGGGTGGGGAGGATGTCTGGGTCCCAGGCCCCGTCTCAGGGTACCTTTCCCCACAGGTCCTCCCAAAGGTGCTCCGGGCAGGGCTGTGAGCTTCGAGCCTGCCAGGCCGGCACCGGCCCCTGCCGCCCTGGAGCCCGCGCCGGTGGTGGCTCTGGTGTTGGCAGCCTTCGTGCTGGGCGCCGCGCTGGCCACAGGGCTTGGCCTCTTCTGCGCACACTCAGGTACGAACCCCCGCTAGCCGGGACCTCAGCCCGGGCCCCAGCGATCCCAGCGGCAGGGTTGACGGCCCCCAGTCCTGCCCCCATTACATCTGCAGCAGCCTCCAGGGGGCGCCCTTACCCCGGCCCAGTGCGCCACAACCCCTACTCCTCAGCCACCGCCTCTCCCTTCCAGCGCCCCCACCTCCCGGCCCATCCCTGAGAGCGTCGCCCAGCAGCCCCCAGCCCAGGAGGCCCCAGTGAGGCAGGTAAGTGTGCGTGTGGGTGGGTGGGTGGGGTAATGTGGGAGCTTGAAGAAAGAGGTGATTATAACCCTTAATATCATTTACTCTGTGCCAGGCACTGTTTGAAGTGTTTTATGCGTATTAATTAACTTAATTCCCGTAACGACCTTCAGGTAGATACTATTATAAAGCCCATTTTATAGATGAAAAAAGGGAGGCACTCTCTGAAATGAAATCACTTGTCAAAGGTCACAACATTTGTGGAGCTAGGATTGGAACTCATGCAGTGGGTTACCTGTAGGAGACTGCCTGCTCTAGGGAGAGGGGTCCTCAAACCCTGGACAGGGCAGAGGTGAGGAGAATTCAGGAGTCAGACCCAGTTGCCACCCCTCACCCAGCTCACAGGATGACAGGGCAGGTCAATGGCTGGCTGGGAAGGAGGTGGACTTCACATTGTCCGCTCCCTCACTCAGCCTTCCTATTTCTCCCAGCAGGACTGAATCTGCTGTCCTGAGCCTTGGGCCTGATGAAACCATGACCCCTGCACTACTCGCCCTTCTTTCCTCCCACCTGGGCACAAAACAAACCTTTGAACTGACCTGCTGAGTCTTGGAGTCTGTGTGTGCTCACGTTGCGTGGGGTGGGGGGCAGGAAGGGGAGGCCCAAGAAGGGCTTGGGACCAGGAGTGGGAAGATTTAGGGCTGGGAGAGGTCGGGTCGGGGGCAGGGCTGGACTGGATGGAGGACTGCAGGCGAACCTCATACATACATACCCATACATGGGCGCACCTAGGGGCCAGAGGAGACCCAAAGGCATTTTGTCCCAAACAGAAAGTAACCCTCAACCCTACCTGCTACCCTCACACTGGTCTACCTGCCTTCTCCAAGCCTCCAAAAGCCAGGCCTTCTCTGTTCTCCACTCGCAGTGGGCAGACCCTACCCTTGCTCAGGCCTCCACCTCGTGCCTCTGCTCCAGTCTCCTTGCTCGTCTGGCCTCCACCCCGCTCCTAGATTATCCGTCTATCTCCTTAAATTCCTTCTGTCTGAGCTCCTCCTTTCCCTGGACAGGAATAAGGTGGGACTACTAGCCTCAATTTACAGATGAAGTAACCGGCTCAGGGAGACCAAATCACTTGCCCAAGGTCCCCAGGACTGTCCGACCCCATAGCCCACTCTCTTGGCCAGGACTGGCACCTTCCAGCCAAGGCCTACCCATCTGCAAAAGCAAAGCACACAGTGGTTGTTAGGTGCCATCGACCCATAGAGACCCCACGTGACAGAGCTGCCCCCACAGGGTTTTCTTGGCTGTAATCTTTATAGCCGTTGCCGTGGAGTCGATTCTGACTCATTGTGACCCTATAGTGTTTTCAGTTGTCTCACATGCATGTGAAAGCTGGGCAATGAATAAGGAAGGCGAGTTGGCGAAGAATATTGAATATACCACGGACTGCAAAAAGAACGAAGAAATCTGTCTTGGAAAAAGTCGACAGAATGCTCCTTAGAAGCAAGGATGGCGAGGCTTCCTCTCACATATTTTGGGCATGTTGTCAGGAGAGACTAGTCCCTGGAGAAGGGCATCATGCTTAGTAGAGAGTCAGAGAAAAAGAGGAAGACCCTCAACCAGATGAACTGACATAGGGGCTGCAACAATGGACTCAAGCGTAACAATTGTAAGGATGGCACAGGACCGGGTAGTGTTTCCTTTTGTTGTACACAGGGTCAGTATGAGTCGGAACCAACTCGATGGCTCCTAACAACAATCTTTATGGACGGAGATCGCCAAGTCTTTCTCCCACAGAGCCACAGGGTGGGTTCGAACGCGTTGGCAGTAAAACGCTTAACCGTTGAGCCACCAGGGTCCCTTAAAGCACACAGGAGGAGTATCACAAAAGTCCATCCAAGTTCTCAGCTCCAGTTCACACTTTAAATTGGGAATAAGGTAAAATGCGGCAGGGTCTCGTTCGCTTCAGACCCGGTTCCGGCACCAGTTTTCCCACCATTTCCCACTAGAGGCGCAGTTCCCTACTAGCCGAAAGCGCGGAGCCACGCCCCCATGTGCGCCCGCCTCTGGACGGTACTTTCTGACCCCGGCGGCCTCCGTAGCTCCGCCTCCAGGAAGGGCGTTAGCGCGCCCAGGTCGTTTGGCCAGCATGAAGCCGCCGCAGCGACAACGAGTGGCCCCCGCGCGGTACCTGGGTGTTGCGACCGGCCCCGCGGCCTGGAGCGTCCGCGAAAAGCGGCAGCTGCTGCGACTACTGCAGGCGCGGCGGGGCCAGCCGGAGCCGAACGCCGCGGAGTTAGCCCGGGGGCTGCCGGGCCGGAGCGAGGACGAGGTGAGGGGCGGGGTCGGGCGGGACGAGGGTGAGGCTCAGGGGCAGGGCAGCGGGAGCAGGCTTTGGGCATTGGTGTGTCCCGAAGTTTACGTGAGTTTGGGACGAGAGGGGCTGAGGGGCGGGTGGAGCTCGGAAGTGAAGATGGGTAGGGGTTACTACGAGGCTGGAGCGTGCGTGCGGGGGAGCGGGACGAGTTCGGGTGTAAGCCTGGGGCGGAGTTAATACGAGGCTGGGGCGGGGCTAGTGCGAGACTGCGTGCGGCCGCTGATGGGCGGGGCGAGGGCGAGGCTAAGGGGCGGGGCGAGCCCGGGAATAAGGGGGGCAGGGCTAGTGCAAGGCTGGGGGCGGAGCTAGTGCGTAGCTGGGGCGGGCATGCGTGAGCCTGAGGGGGCTGCGCGAATGCAGGCTTAGGGGCGGGACGAGTAAAGAGTGGGCGGGGCGGCGGGGCTCACAGAGGCTGAGGGGTGGGGCATGGCCAAGAAGTAGGCAGGGCACACTCGGATGAGGGGAGAAAGGCGCTGGGACACAGGCTGGGCTGAGACTGAACACCCGTTGCCATCGAGTCGATTCCGACTCATAGGAGGGGGAAGAAATGGGCAGAGTGGACGAAAGGGGCAGATAGTAGGGTGGAACTTAGCATGGGGATGGGCCCTGGCCGAGGGCAGGAGCCAGAGCAGGCCTGGGCCTGTCTTCCTGATGTAGCTGGTCTGGCGCTGGGACCCTAGCTCAAGGCCCGTCAGAGTCACGGAGCTAGCGGGAGACTAGGAAGCAGTGGGCGCCCTGGGAGTAGAGAAGGACCCGTTTGTGGGAGGGTTGGGCCTGGGAGTCACTGTGAACGGGCAACGGGGTTTGGCTTCTCTCCTCCAACCCTGGGCGTGTAGAAGGCCCATTCTGCTGCCTCATCTCTCCTCCCCAGATCCAGGACTTCCTCCAGCAGCTCAAGGGCCGTGTGGCCCGCGAGGCTATTCAGAGGTTGCATCCAGGGGGACCGCTGGGTCGACGGCGCCAGACCCCGGCCCCCATAGAGGTAAGGTAGCAGGGCGAGGCTCTCCAGGCCTGGCTCCCTGGGGCTTAAGTTCGGAGTTTAGGGGATAATTTGGCCAGGGGATCCCCAGGAGTGGCAGGGCTTGGGGGAACCCTGGAGGCTGCACCCTCACCTGAGCACATACCTTCCCCCCAGGTGTGGATGGATCTAGCTGAGAAGATAACAGGCCCACTGGAGGAAGGCTTGACAGCTGCCTTCTCACAGGTACAGCCTCCCCCAGGGAGCCTGGGGGTCCCAGCAGGCAGGGGGACACCTGAGTCCAAACCAGATGGACTAGCTCTGTGACCCTGGCCAGTAGCTGGACACCCTGAGCCTCAGTTTCCCAGGGGGGACTTGGTGATGTGATGCAAGTGGAGGGACTTCCCCGTGTCTGCTCTGGTGGCTGTACCCAACAGGTGCTCACCATCGCGGCCACAGAGCCCCTCAGCCTCCTGCACTCCCAGCCTTCGAAGCCCACGCAGGCCCGTGGAAAGCTGCTGCTCCTCAACACCCCCAGGTGTCAGGAGGCGTCCAACCCTGGGGTCCCTGTGCCTGACACTCCTGGAGTCCCTGAGGCCCCTGTGCCTGACACTCCTGAGGCCCCTTCCAAGCCTCCATCTGGCCCCTCCTCCAAGGAGGACTTCACCGTGGACTTTGAGAAGATCTACAAGTACTTGGCGTCCTTCTTCCGAAGTGGCCCAGGACCTGAGCTCTCTCCAGCTGGTGAGGAGTGTGGGGGTAGGGCCTTGGGGGCAGGTCTCAGGCGGCAAGCCCTGCCCCCCCTAACCTCCCTATCTCTTTTCCCAGAGTCATCCGTGGTCCTCGACCTGCTCCTGTCGCTCCCTGAGGAGCTGAGCCACCTGCCCTGCACAGCCCTTGCTGAGCACATGACTGGAGCATACCTGCGCCTGACGGCCCCCGAGCCCAGCCTGGCCAAGGAGGGCCTGGGGCCCGGGACTGAGGATATGGATGCGGGCTCCAGGGGGCACAAGGAGCCTGGCCAGGCCACCCCCCAGGTCTCTGAGAGTGCTGGGCCCAGTGAACCGAGATCGGCCTGGCAAGCAGCTGGGGTCTGCCCCCTGAACCCCTTCCTGGTACCCCTGGAGCTTCTGGGCCAGGCAGCCACCCCTGCCAAGTGAGGGCCCTGGCCCTCAGAGGACACACGTGGACATTGTGCTCCCTGGTTGTTATGAGGATCCTGTCATGGTGGAAGTTTTGGACAGCACTGGCTGGCCCTTAAGGTGCTCCATATATCTGAAGTCTCAAGAATGGAAACACAGTTGTAGAGGGGCTCCGTCACCCAACCCAGTGACGGCCTCAGAGCTGAGGGGAATGTCCAGGCGGCTGAGTACACAGAACAGAGGGTGCAGGGACTGCGCACAGGAGCAGCCCAGTCTCCCAGAACTGACAGACAAATGGTTGTGGCTGGCTTCTCCCGTTTCCCAAGCCCACGTGTGCCTCGTTTCTGGCCAGAGGTTCCAGGGGCTGGCGCTGGCCCCATAAACCCCTCTCATGTCCGCTCCTTTGTCTTGGTCCCCTTTTTAGTCCCTCTTCTGTACTTGCACCGAGCATGCCCTCAGACCACAGAAGATGCCCTCAGGTTCCAATCCTCCCCAGCTTGTGGTCCAGCACGTGCCCCCCTCCCAACTCCTCACCCCTTCTCTGGTGTCCTGTGACAGTGAATAAAGTTTTTGCCGACACTCCTTGCTTGCTTTTCCCTGAGTTAGAGGTGGGAGTGGGGACACAGATGTGCCTGGGGTCATGGCAGCTGAGGAGCGGCCCTGCCTGGAAGGAGGCCTGCAGTGGCCTCCGTTGGTCTATGAGGGGGCCTTTGGGGATGGTGGGAGTGGAGGTGGCTCTTGACAAGGACCAATTAGGAGAGAGGGCCAGGCTTGAGGGGGACAGGTGTCAGGAAGTGGTTTTCAGAATGCGTTACCTCCCATCATATGAAGAGGAGAGGCTTGGAGAGGCTTGCAGCGGCCAGATGGGAGGAGCAGGGCCCCAGCAAAGACCTCAAGTTCCTGGAAGTGCTGCCGGGCTTCCCTGCCTGGGGTGCACCCTCATCAGCCTCACCTGCCCTGTGGAGGTGGGATCAGGGCCAGTCCCCTGAATGGGGGGGAACCAAAGTTCTTCAGCAGGAACTAGGTGCACTCCCAAGGTGCCGCCCTCCCCCAAGACTGACTTGTAGTCTGAGCGCTGGTAAATTTTTTGCACACAGCCTTCTTTTTATAGAAACGCTGGTTTCCCCCACACATTGCACACGGCTCGCCGGGGGCGCACAGCATCTCCCGGTGGCACGCGTGGAGTGTGCTCTGTGGGCAGGGCCCCCGCAGCACCAGACTCACCGCTTCCAGGTGCCCACAATGGTGGTGGGCAGGGGGGAGGCAGTGCGGAGAGGTTTGCCATTGCAGGTGTGGTTCCAAAGCCAGGAGGCCAGGCCAATTCTTGGAAACAATCTTCAGAACAAGAGGAGGGCACCCCATTCTAGTAGTATCCCAGCGGGTTAAGCCCATCCCACAGCCCCTAGTACCTCCCCAGGTCAAAGAAGATCCTGCTGTGTCTGGAGCTGGGGGAAAGCGCTGAGATGGTTACACCTTCAGCCCCCCAAACCGGGGAAAAGGGTGCGGAGGCGTGGGTCTGCTGCACCCGGCAGTGGGGAAGACCATGCAGAAGCTAAACCTACTGGGATTCCCGCCTGGTTACTTTCAGGCCCTGTAGCCCTGGCCTGTAAAATGGGGATGCTAACAGGGCCTAGCTAAAGCTCTGGGTCCTGTGCAGGAAGCTCCAACTCAGCACACTGCTTACTACATAGTAAGCACTCAGTAATAACAGCTTTTATTATCATCACCGGCTCCAAGGCAGGGAGGAGTGAAAGGGGCCTGGGAGAGATAGCAGGAGGGGTCAGAGGCAGCAAGGTGGTGAGGGCCGGAGGTGGTGACCCAGGGAGGGGGCGCTGACCTGCACAGGGGCCTGGGCTGGGGGCAGGAGTCAGCCTGCCTGTGCTCATGGAGGCCAGGACGTGTCCTGAACACAGCAGCCATTGTAGCTCTCTGGGCCGAGAAGCTGGCAGGTGGCTCTATCTCTGGGGCAGGCTGGACAGGGCATATTGGTATGTGTGTGCACTCCGTGGGCTCAGGGGTGCCTGCCTGACAGGCCAGAGCCCCTGAGGGGCTCAACACTTAACGGGGGAAATGAGGACAGGGTGGAGGGGACAAGAGGGTCCCCAATACCAGGAAGAGACGTGACACTCATGCTGGTGGCAGGACATAGCAGAGCCGCCTACACACTTGGGGCCCTCCCAGCCAGGGCTCCCGATTTGGGGGCCAGCCAGGCCGGCGAGAGGTGGAGAGAGGACAGGCTAGGGCGGATAAAGGCATGAGGTGAGGCTCTGGCCTGGCCGGTAGGGGACATATGAGGAGTGCGAGGGGAAGAGCTGGACTTCCCCTAACGCCCCCTCCCCCGCTGCGGCTGGGGCTCTGGGGCGGGGTCCTGAGCGCAGTCCAGGCCAGGCGGCGCCCGGGGCGAGGCCGGTCCCAGGAGACCCAGGAGCTGAGGGCCGGCCTGGGGCACCGCCCCCTTCAGACCAGCGCGTAGTCGAACTGCCCGCGCTCGAGCGCCTCCTTGTGGTCGGTCCAGGACGAGGCGGGCATGCGGCTGTAAGGGTCGAGCAGAATGCGCACGCAGCGGACCATCAGCAGCACCAGCACCACGAGCAGGCAGAGCACGAAGGCGAACACCGTGCGCTGCTCCGCGTCCAGGCCCGCGCCCACCGGGGGCCCTGTCGACGGCGGCAGCGGCTCCGGGGACAGTGTCCACGTCGCGCTCATGGCTCACATCGCCGCGCACCCTGCGGGAAGGGAGGCCCGCCAGGTCGGAGATGAGGCGGCGCCCGCCCGCCCCTCTGCGGCCCCGCTGCCGCACCCTCACCTTGCCGGATCCCATTCCGCGCCCGCGCGTCTGTCCCCGGGCCACGCCCATGCCGGGCCTCGGGGACACTGCCACCGCCACGAGGGGACCCAACTCCGGGCGCGAGCGCAGATGGGGGTGCTGGGAGCGGGCAGGGCGAGCCCCGGCTGCGCGGCCAGCGCACAACAGGTGCGATGCGCGGCCGCA
The DNA here is from genome assembly GCF_030014295.1 of Loxodonta africana. Classification (NCBI taxonomy): domain Eukaryota; kingdom Metazoa; phylum Chordata; class Mammalia; order Proboscidea; family Elephantidae; genus Loxodonta; species Loxodonta africana. The sequence goes on from NC_087344.1 coordinate 12,152,803, forward strand.
GCCCCGGAGGCGCGCGGGGGCGAGTCCCCGCATCCCTGCCCCGGTCCCATTGTTCTTGGGTCCAGGGAACCCCCTCCCCCACCGCCCCCGCGCGCCCCTCACCCTGGACTCGACCGGGAGAGGGATGCACCGCCCGGCGGCCTCGCTCTCCCAGGACCCGCGCCGGCTCCGCTCAGGCCTCTCCCCGGCGGTAGCGGCGACGGCGACTACGGCGGCCCCGGCTCCGGCTGCGGCTCAGCCCACCCCACCCGCCCCTAGAGCCGCGGAGACGGAGGCAAGCGAGCCGCGCGCGAGCGGGGCCGCCGCGGCTGTTCCCATGGCGACGGGGGCGGGGCTGCCGCGGGGGCGGGGCCGCGAGGGGCGGCGGCTGCGCAGGGAGCGGCGCGCGAGCAGCGACCCCGCCCGGGCTCTGGGAGCGCACAGCGTCTGCTCCAGCCGCCTGCGGAGGGACACTGGCCACCGCCCCACGAGCACGCAGGACCTCTGCTGCCCCGCTCCACCCCTAAGAGCACCCTCAATCCTCAGAAACCCGGCTAGGTCACTACGGGAGAAACTGCCGCTACTCTTGTGGGAGTCTCTGGGTGGTGGAAACGGCTGCTGGCTGATAACATAAAGGTTGGAAACTCGAGTTCACCCAGAAGCGCCTATGAAGAAAGGCCTGGTGATCTGCTTCCAAAGGTCACAGCCTTGAACCTACAGAACACAGTTCCACTCTGCCCACATGGGGTCGCCATGAATTGGAACTGACTCCACAGCAGTTTTTTTTTTTGGTCACTGGTGTCCCCTTCCCCTCCCTCCTCACCCGGGGCCCCACCCTTGCTTGGCTGCAATCCCCTCAGTGACCTTGACTGCTCCCCATGACTACCTGACCCTAGCTCCAGCCCCCACCCACCCCAGAGACAGAGAGAGGCCTGGGCCATCCAAGTTGCTCTTGTGCACTTTGGTGTTTTATTGTTATTTCCAAATCTGAGACTGAAGTACAGGAAGTAAGGGCAATGTTAAAATAAAAAAATATGCAACTAAAACAGCCTGGCTAAGGTAGCCAGCAGGCCACTGAGTGGCAGGGCCTGGGTCCTACCACCCTGCCCGAACAGGCTCCCTGGAGCCTCTTGGCACTGTCTGGGCCTCCACGGCCCTCTGGCCAGCCTGCCAGCTGCCCCCACTGAGGGAGCAGGTACAGGGTCTGGTGCCATGGGGAGGGTGTCCAGCCACCAGTTGCCCTCTGCAGCACCTGGCCAATCCCCAGCTGGCTGGTTCTGCAGCCTCCCTGGCAGAGACTGGGTTGGAGGCAAGTGTCCTGGCCCCGATGTTTAGAGTGGCTGCAGGTGGACACCTGTGCATGCCCCGGGTCCACTGTGTGCTGGTCCAGCCCCAGAGCCCCTCAGTGGTGGGGCCACGCTCAGAGGATCTGCTCTGTGCTGGAGGCAGAGATGTCCAGGAGCCGCCAGGCAGCGTAGGGGTTCAGCTCGTCCTGGTCCCGGCAAAGCGCCCATACGTATAGCATGCGCAGTACTTTATCCTGCGGAGACGGGGGTCAGGGTTTATGGGGGTGTCGGTGGGTCTCAGAGGACACTGGCTGTCACGAGGACCTCTCCAAGGGCTGCTCAGGGGTGGTAACCCTGGCAGGTCAGTGGCCTCTGACCTCAGGCCCGAACTCTACCTGGGATTCAGGCAGACATCAGCACGAAGTGGCCAGAGGCCAACTGTGGGCCTCAGGGCTCCCATCCTGGCTTCCCATCCTCCCTGCCCACACTCACCGGGTCACCCTCGACCACCTCCCCCTTGGGGTTCTTGATCACCATCACCAGCTGGGCCTGGAAGGTGATGATCAGCACAGGCCCCTGCTCCATCATCTTGCCCATGGCCAGCTGCAGGGAAGGGGCCAACAGGTGAGCAGCCTCAGAGAGTGCCCCAGCCCTCTCCTGCTGCCCCCTTGAGGTGGAGCCCCAGCTCCTGTATAGCCCATCTGCTGAGAGGCAGCCATGTCAGCACCCAGGGCCCTCCTGTCACCCTCTGCTTCTGGGTCACAGGTCCAGTTGTCAGACCAGGCCCAGGGGGAGCCTAAGGAGGCCGACCCGAGTCCTAGCAGCCCCCACCGCCTATTTCTTGGTATGGGATTTCCCATCAGTCCCTTCTGTGAACAAGTCCTTGCCCTCAGCTGAGAGTCTGAACTTGCTGAGGTTCCGTGTAGGCCCCCTAGACCTTGGTGGCTTCTCTGCCCCAAGGTTGGGCAGCATGGGCTCACAGGCCAGGGCCCGTTGCGTGCACAGGCCAAGGGAAGCTCCCTCCAGGGGAGACACCTGGGGGACCTAGGGGAGCCTGAGATCTGGGCAGACCCCAACCCCCACCTAAAAACATTCCAAAAACAGAACTTCAGAAGCTGTGTGCTGGAAGGGGCGCTTCAAAGTTATTTAGTCCAAGCCTCTGCCCCAGCTGGGCCTCCTCCAGGGAGCTCAGTACCTCCCACTGGATGCAACCAGGATTGGCAAGCCCCAGCCCCTAGCAAGCAAATGCTTGCCCCGTCCGAAATCTTGCCTTCGTGACCTTCCTGTCTGGGCTGCCCCCTTGCCCTCTCCCAGCCCCTAGCAGAGTGTCTCTCTGGCCCCACCCAAGGTCTTGCCTCCATGACCTCCCCGTCTGGCCCGCAGCCCCGGGTAGAGGCACTTACGTCAATGTTGTCAATGTCCAGGATGCGAGAGTGGAACTGGAGGCCTAGTGTCTTGGCCTGCTGGATCGGGTGGGCCAGTTGGCTGTAGGTCTGAAAGAGGATGACACGCCCATGGGGATGGCCACTGAGGCGGGCCAAGCCCAGCTCCCCACCAGAGGGAGCATAGCCAGCAGCTCCCAGGAGCACACCCTGCGCATCTGGGGTAGGGGTGGCCCTGGGGCTGGCAGCCATGTTCTGGGATGATCCCCCTGGCAGATGGGCTCCCAGGCTAAGCTTTGAGTTTCAGCCACGTAAGCTGTGTGTGCAATTTCCAGAAACGGTTCACCAAGGAGGGGCGGGCGCCAAGAGGCTGCCAGGCTGGGGGCTGGTGCCACCGACATACTGGCCTGGCCGGACCCCCCACATCCCTTTATTAGGAAAACAGCCCTTTGTCAAGATTACCAAGTCACAACAGCCTGAATCAGCAAAGCGGGGAATTCTGGAACCCAATCTAAAGACCACACCCGGGGCAGTCGAAGTGCAACGTTCCCCTGACTCTGAAACTTGGCCCGGGCCTATCACCTCTTCTCAGGTTTGGGCTGCCCTGAAACCATCTGTCTCCCACTGGCCAGCCCCTTCTGTGTAGCCATCTGGCCCCAGGCAGCCTGTCTTCCCTAAAAAACCAGCTGGCATAGAGATGACTTCAACTCATGGCGGTGCCATGTGTATCAAAGTAGAATTGCACTCCACAGGGTTTTCAATGTCTGATTTTTCGGAAACAGACAGCCAGGCCTCTCTTCCAAGGCACTTCTGGGTGGACTCCAACCTGTCTGTCAGCAGCCAAGTGCGCTCACCATCTGCACACCCAGGGCCGCCTCCTGTTTGTCCTTTGGGGGCGGGGGTGCCCTCACACTTGGGCACAAGCCCCAAATGGAAACACAACCCAGTGGTGCCTGCTTCATCCCATCCCAGCACCATAGGACACGGCCCCTGGAACACGTGTGGCCACACGTGTTTTCACTCAAGACGCCTCTGAGCTTGGCAGACAACTGTGGCGGAAGATATTCCAACAGCTTATACTTTTTATGGAAATAACCGCTCTGCTGAGTGGGGAAAAAAACAGTGCTAATCCTAGTTGTTGGGTCTTAAAGATGACATTTCAAAAACACCTGGGTGTGAGTGGCTGCAGCTTCAGCTGCGTCTCCAGGAGTCCCAGTGGGTCTCCATTTGCTAAAGATTATCAGCCCCATCTTAATGGTCCCGAAGTAAAAAACCTCACAAATGCTGGCGGGATTAGTCACCGTGCAGGGGAGTATTTAAAAAGAAAACCTGACATCTTCTCCCCGGCTTTTTTTCAGGGCTGTTCATGAGCTGGGTACAGAATAGAATTAGCCAAAAAACACCAGATCCCTTTAAACAAAGAGGCTGAGCAAACCCACCAGGACAACGTGGGGCTGGGAGCGAGCAGGGTGAGAGGCGGCTTGGCCGCCCCATGGGGCTGTAGAGGCTGCCTGGAGCAGGGAGACAGCGTGTGCTGTGGGGACGCCTGGCTGCCTCCACGGGCCCCAGCACTGCAGGGGCGGCTCTGGGACCCTGCACCTCACTCCGGGGCGGGGAGGGCCTCAACAGAACACGCTGCTCCTCCCCAGGTGGGACACAGGTCCCCTCTGCTCTGGGTTTCAGAATCTTGTTATGAGAACGGCTTGTTAGCTTGTGTCTGGGGTGCTGCTTCTATGTTTGCGTTTGACTCTCGCAACTCGGAGATGGGCGCGGTGAGGAGACTCTGGCCAGGGGAGGGAAGTGACTGAGGCCCACGGGACTGGTCCACAGGTGCAGATGAGCGCAGGCAGGGCTGGGCTGCCAGGTTCGGCACAAACCTGCTAGCTTTCAGTGCCCATCCTGACCACCACATGGCAGGGGGGCACCCACGCCAAGACCTGGTCACCCACCCCCAGCCTGCACCCCAGGCCTCCTCAGCCACAGGGTCCTGCTTTGTAACATTCATGGGCACTGGACGCAGGCAGGTAGATAACAGAGGACAGGTCACAGTAAAAAAAGATCCCATCTTACTCAACAGCTCACTCTCTTCTACAACAATGTTCTTAAGCAGAATTAGACTACCAGGGAGGAAAAAAAGCCCAGCGAAAAGGGCAGCTTTGCATCCCCTGCCTTTCCCCTCTATGACACAACCTATGTCCTGCTGGGTAGCTCTGGATGACAATGATGGATGAGGGAAGGACACCTGGGCCCGCCTTTAGATACTCTGCAGGCACCACGTGAGAGTCCTCTCTGACTGTAATGGTTTATATCCCCCAAAATAAGTGTCAACTTAGTTAGGCCATGTGTGGTTATCCTCCATTTTGTGATTTTCCTATGTGTTATAAATTATAATCTCTGCCTGAAGTTAAAGAGGATTAGGGTAGAATGTAACACTATTGCTCAGGTCACATCCCTGCTCCAGTGTAAAGGATGTTTCCCTGGGGTGTGGCCTGCACCACCTTTTATCTTGCAAAAGTCGAAAGGGAAGCAAGTAGAGAGTTGGGACCTCGTACCACCAAGAAAGCAGTGCAGGGGGCAGGGTGTGTCCTTTGGACCTGAGGCTCCTGCGCTGAGATGCCCCCAGACTGCTGCATCACAAGGACCTTCCTCCAGAGCCGACAGAGAGAGAAAGCTTTCCCCTGGAGCTGACGCCCTGATTTTGGACTTCTAGCCTACTGGACTGTGAGAGAATAAAATTCTCTTTGTTGAAGCCGTCCACTTGTGGTATTTCTGTTGTAGCAGCACTAGACGTCTAAGACACTGACTAAAGAGTTTACAGTGTGGAGGGCATGGCCAGCCCCTGGCCCTAGAGTTCTGTGGTGCCTGGTCCACAGGTGCAGATGAGCGCAGGCAGGGCTGGGCTGCCAGGTTCGGCACAAGCCAAGCGTGTTCAAGGGGACCTCTAGGGGACCAGGCCTGGCTTCGCCCTAACTCAGCTGCCTAAGGGGATCTCCTCCAAACTATGCTTTCTCTTTAGGCCTAAAAAAGAAAAAGCACTCACGGCTTCATAGCACCAGTCTTTGAGAATGTCAAGCTCTCCAGCAATCATGGCCTAAAAAGGGAAAGACAAAAAAATCAGTGGGCGACCCATTCTCAAGGGAGAACTTTCCTCTGAAGACCCCTGGCCCCCGCCCTGTGGATGCTGGTCTGTGGCTGGGGCCAGTGCCTGTGGGGAGGGAGTGAAGCCAGAGTCAGGCTGCAGCAGCAGGGTGCATCCTCCCCAGGGCCCCAAGCCCCTGCCCACGTGCGTAGCTCTGGCTCTTGGTGCTGGCATGGAGGTGGCTCGGGAGACCTCTGGGGTGCCCTGAGTGGGTCCCCACAGGCCTAGCGGGCAGGAGGGAGGCAGGTGCTGGGCTTACACCCTGGCCGAGGAAGTGAGGAAAGGGCTGCAGCCTCCTGCCTCCCCTGTGACAAAGCTGTGGACAGCCAGGTCCACTCCATGGCAGGATGCTCCCAGCCAGTGGGGGTAACTAAGAGGCTGCAGAGACAGTAGAAGAAGGCATGAGGACTGCCCTGGGGGCAATGGGGAACACTTCTACAGGAGTCTGAAGCCAGGGCTGGGTCTGGTGAAGGCAAAGGACGTGTCCAGAGACGGGAAGAAGCCAGGGGCCATGGGCGAGCTGGAGGCTAGCTGGGAGCCATGGAATGGGCCCCTCACTCCTCATTCCAGAAGAATCTGCCCAGCTCTGGTGGCTGCATCTGGGACTCCTATTTCCACATCCTCACAGCCCTGCCCGAGGCACCATGAAAAGCCCAGGAAATAGGGGAAAAAGATGGGACCCTTCAAAGGTCAGGATGGAGGGCCAGAAATCCACACAGGGGTCAGGGGCATCCTGCGGCCCCACTGACGGTCTTTTGAGGGCCAGTCTCCTGCTATGCCTGGGGGGCCAGAGGCTAAGATGGGCAGGGACAAGGCCACAGACCGTGAGGAGGGGCCTCAGGAAGCACATGCAGTGATGTGACCTGGAACAAGTAACCTCCCATCATCTGTCAACCAGAAGGAGGGGAAGACGAAGAGAAGATGGATTCCAGGCTTCCCATGGAGACATACTCCTGAGGAGCGACCCCTGGCTACAGCCCTGTCATGCCGTCCCACCTGTGGGTCTGCCCAGTGCACACGTGGCCAGAGTGAGGACAGGGGCACCACCCCTAGGGCCTACTGCCGTGTGCTGCTCAGGCTGGCCAAGGATCCAGCACTGCCACCCACCATTCCCTGGCTCCTGAAAAGCCCCCAGGAGACAACACCTAGTCCCTGGCACCCAAGAAACAAACCCCTAACCCCCGGGAGACAACATCTGGTCCCCAGCACCCAAGAGACAAACTTCTGGCCTCCGTGGTACAACACGTGGCCCCTGGCAGCCCGGAGACAAACCCCTGGGCCCAGGAGAGAGAAGCTGGCCCTGCTCACAGCAGCCTCGAATAAACAGCTTCAGGTAGAAGGCATGAGGAGAACGGTGCCATGAGGCTCTGGCCGAGCCTCACTGGGGAAGGAGAGGCAGTGACCACAAGAGAAAAAGAAACTCATTTCTGTGGAGCAGGCACACCCAGCGGGTGAGAGCTGCCAAAAAGGCCGTGGCCAAGGCAAGAGGAAGCACAAGCAGCATTGCCTGAGCTGCGGGCGCTTCCTCGGGGCTGTCTGACAGACACAGACTGAGACCTCTGACAGACAAGGGAGGCTGGAGCCCCTGCCAGGTAGAGGCAGGCAGGGGCAGCAAAAAGAAATGAGAGGGGCTGCTGGGAGCCTGAGCCATGGCCCTGGGAGGGCGGGGCCAGGCCCTGCAGTACCCACCTCCAGGACGTTGGGGATGATGTCATTCTGGCACTGCTGCAGGAAGCGGTCCTTGTCGAAGGCGGGGTCCACCCGCAGGATCTCCGTTAGCACCTCTGACATCTCTGTCTTCGAGAAGAGGCCCCCTGGGGGAAGAAAAGAAAGTAGGGGATGGGCTGAGGCCCAGGACCCTCTGCACAGCCAACCAGGATGGTTCCACAGCAGCTCACTCACCCAGCAGGTCTGTGACCTTGTCAGTGAGTGCCCGGGACGCGCGGATGAACGCATTGTCGCTCTCGTCGTACTTCATCTTCATCTCAAAGAAGCCTGTGGGGGTGGGGGTGGAGTTCAGGGGCTGGGTGCGGGCACCTTCTGGAAATATGCCCACTTCCACAAGCTCCAGGGTCCCCGTGACCCCGCACAGCCCACCCTCTCCACACAGCACACATTCAGGGACCTCTCTGAGCCTGCAACCTCAATAGATGGGCATCGGAACCTGCCTACCTACCTCTCGAGGCCGCTGAGGCCCCTCGGCAGGGGCCTAGAGGGGCTGTGTAAATTATGAGGTGCCACCCTGCTGGCTGTTGCTTCCACTACAAAGGAAACACAGGCCTCTGGTGATCCTCACAGGGCTGGTGTGCAGGGGGCAGCGGCTGCGCTCATCAGCACCCAGGGACCCCACAACCCACCTACGGTGAAGAGCCCCAGCCCACAAGGGCTGCCCGTCCGCCCGGGGCCTTGAGCTGACGCAGCCGTCAGCGCCGGGGTTCCTAGTCTGCTGGCCCCCCGCCTGACATCACCTCACTCCCTGCACCACTGGGGAAGTGGGCAGGTCTGGCCGCCCTGCTGCTCCCCCAAGCCCCAGCCCCAGCCCCAGGGAGGCAGAGACCCTGCACCAATGGCAGCGCCCCCACACCCCAGAAGTGACATAATAACATGGGCTTCCCCTCAGCCAAGCAGGGGAGTAGGCCTGGGGGAGAGTCCCTGCAGAAGTGACCAGGCCTCTGGAGCCCGTCTCCTCCTCTGTAAAAGGGAAGTCTGTCTTGAGCCCAGCACAGAGATGTGCTCACTCCATGTCCACTGTCATCATTGGTGGCCCGTCACTGCCACCTATCTGCTGCCCTCCAAGCCCTCAACACTCACGATTAAAGACCACGTTGTTGTCCTTGAAGTCCTTCCACTGCTGGTACCACTTGGAGTCCTTGTGGAGCACGACGCCCAGGGCCTCCCTGGGGAAGGGAGGCAGATGGGTGAGTGGTGGCCTGGGGGCCCGACATGCTGCTGGGGAGAGGGGCCAAGCAGAGGGCAGCAGCAGAGGGCAGGCCCAGCCACCCCATGCCCCGCCTCTTGCCTCTCTCCTCCCTTCCTCCCTACCCCAGTCCCTCCCCGCAATTTCCCAAGGGAGCCAGGACCCTGGAGCAGAAAACAAACTCGAAGAGTAGACGGGGGCAGGAACCTTCTAGGGGCCCCTGAAGCTGGCAGTGAGGGCAGAAACACAGCTCCAGGGCCTCAGGAAGGCAGGGAGGGGGTGGTCTGGGCCCCTCGCTTGGCCTTGGTCCTTCTGATACATACTCATTGGGCTCAAACACTTTCTCTTCCTTGATTTTCTCTCCTGCGAATTCTGTCCTCTTCCTGAGCCGCTCCGGCCTCCGGTAGGGCCCTGTCTGGCCCAGGACACTCTCGTCAATCTCCTTCCTCACAGACTCCACACCCTGTGGGGAAGCATGGCAAGGGGGCCTTGGTGCTCAGGCCCAGGGAATCCTGGGACCCCCAGCCCGCCGCCAGCCTGTGTGATGCACCCCAAGAAGTGCCTTCTGTGCAGCTCAGACCCCAGCCTCAGGCCTGACCCCACCCCGTGCCCCAACCGGGTCCTTGGGTGCCACCTTCCTCAGAATGTGGCTCAGCTCTGTCTGCCCCACCTGTGGACGCCTGCCAACCCCGGCCAGGTAACGACACACCTGAGCCCCAGTGAGAGGCACACAGGCGGATGCTGAGGGTGGGCCAGCCCTGCTGCCTGACTTCTGGCCCCCACCTACACCTCTCTGCCTCCCTTTGTCTCAAGAGGCAAACACGTCCCTGGCTGCCTCCAGACGACCTTTCAACTCCAAGCCCTGACTCCTTGCTCTCCCTGGAAACCACTTGGTCATGTGTGCCAGAAACCCCGAGGTCATCCTAAGACCCTGCCTCTGCCCACTTCCCCCATTCAAGCTGACCGAAGTCTGTGGGTCCTCCCCTCCTGAACCTCTGGACATGCCAGGCCCGCCCCCCAACCTGTCACCATTTCCTGTCCCCTCGGGGCCGCTGCCTGTGCCACTCTAGATGGTGGTGCCTCTCCCACCCTGAAAGCCTCTAAACGGCTCCTTGCCACTTTCCAGATGAACTCTAACCCCCGTGTGTGGCCCACAGGACTGTCCGATGGGCCCTGCTTGCCCTCTGCCTACTCCTGGCCTCACTGAAGACTTGCTGGCAGTTGTGTAGGCTGCTGCCGCTGTGTGGTGCTGCTAATCAGCCTCAATGTGCCCCGCTTGCCCTCTGCCGCCGTGTGGTGCCAGGAACTGGCCTCAATGGGCCCTGCTTGCCCTCTGCTGCTGTGTGGTGCCAAGAACCAGGTGTGATGGGCCCTGCTTGCCCTCTGCTGCTGTGCAGTGCCTGGAACCAGCCTCAATGGGCCCTGCTTGCCCTCTGCCACCGTGTGATGCCGGGAACTGACCTCAGTGGGCCCTGCTTGCCCTCTGCTGCCGTGCAGTGCCTGGAACCAGACTCAATGGGCCCTGCTTGCCCTCTGCCACTGTGTGATGCCGGGAACTGGCCTCAATGGGCCCTGCCTGCCCTCTGCTCACTCCTGGCCTTGCTCACAGACCTGCTGACAGTTGAACAAGCCGCTGCCACCATGTGGTGCTGGGAGCTGGCCTCGCTCATTCTTCCTTCAGAGTCTTTGCTGGGCTGCCTCCAACCCCCGGCCTATACTGCTCAGGGCCCACTCTCCTCCTTGGGATAGAAGGTACCCCACAGAGCCCGTGTGCCACCATATGCTCCTCTGTCACGCATAGCTCAGGTCCCCTTCCCAGCTCTGTGAGACCCCTGAGGGCAGGGACTTGCACTTTCTCTCTTGTGGCTCCTGTGACCAGCAGAGTCCAGCATGGATTAAACCTCAACAGAAGTTTACAGAATGAATTCATGACCTCAGGTCACCCTGAGCCCGTCAGAGCTCCAGTGTGTTGGCAGCTAAGACCAAACTGGAGGCTCTCCATGTGCTAACCTGCTGGCGCCTCGAGTGGACCTTGCCCACCAGGCCCATTGTGCACCCCTCACCACTTGGGGAAGCTGGCCTTCTTGAAGGCTGAGCATGCAGATGTGAACTCTGACCTCTGAGTCTTGGATCTGCAGCAGGCCAGAGCCAAGAACACCCTTGGACATCCTCGACCAATGTCTTTGGGACGGACACGTTTGGCCAACCCGGACCACCTGCCCCAGCCCAGCCCCAGCCTCCCTGTGACCACAGCACTTGGGCCAGGACTGAGCTCACCTGGGATATGGCTTTGAAGGCCGCAGTCCTGCCCAGCTTCTCCCCACCCTTGGACACTGACTCAGCCGACTGCTTGGCCGTCTTGGCTGCTTCTTCCACACCCTCCTTGATTTTCCGGCCAAAGTCACTTTTACTGACTTCATCAAGACTCTACTGAGACAAAGACAGAGAGAGAGAGAGAGGAGCTGTTAGCTGTTACTGCAACCCCCTCAGGGACCCAGAGGAGCCCCCTGGAGCTGAGGCCAAGCCACTTTTCCAAAGGGGTAGGAGAGGTGACCTTAACTTCTGTGGGTCACCGAACCCTAAGACTCAGTCACAAGCACTCAAGAACGACACAAGCAACCAACTCGTGGCACCCCTATGTGTCAGAGTAGAACCGTGCTTCACAGGGTTTTCAATGGCTGAGTTTTCAGGAGCAGATCACCAGGCCTTTCTCCTGAGGTGCCTCTGGGTAGACTCAAACCTCCACCCTTTCTGCTAGCTGCCAAGTATGTTAACTGTTTGCACAACATAGGGATTCTATGTACAGTTTCTGGGGTTCTGGACCCTGAGTTGGTGCCCGGGTAGCTTTGGTTTGGACTCTTGGTTAAAGGCTGTGGGCTAGACACTGGAAAACTGGCCTCTCCCAAAAATGGGTGGTTGTCTCAAGCCCTCTGGGCCTCTAGAACTGCCCAGCTCCAACGATTCCATGGCAATCTGCAAGGGGCAAGGAAGAGGGTGGGGGTGAGCCCAACACTGGGCTGGCCTGGCCACAGCTCAGAACTGTGCAAAGTCCTGGCCCTCTCTTCTGCCCTTGGAGAACAGAAGAAAACAAAACACAGGCCACCGAACAAAGCCCATCCTGCCCTCTGAGGCTCGCTCCCACCTCTCCCCTCCCCTGTGCGAAGTTCCCCCTCTGGGGGCGCCTCCCTTCTGTTTTTAAGGAGGAAGGGGAAAACCTCATTTTACCCTCTTGTCCTTTCTGGTACTGGCTGGGCCTCTAACTGAGGTGGTCCGGTGCTGAGTAAGGGGCCGCAGCCTGACTTGACTCCTGTGTCAGGAGCGTCACGTTTAACTCCGGAAGCCTCCCTCATGGCACTGCAGCCGCCACCGAGGGGCCTGGATCCTCCCGCTGGCCACCCACACCTGCTCCAGCCCCACAGCTATTAAGTCAGCCTTGCACACACTCTCCCCGCGCTTCCAATACTGCCTTCCTCTTCAGCGGTGAGCAACAGATGTGCCTGGAGCCTGGGCAGGTGTCCCACCCTCACCTCCTTCACTGCCTGTCAGCCCCTCACCCTCACCTCCTTCACCACCTGTCAGCCCCTCACCCTCACCTCCTTCACTGTGCCTGTGAGTTCCCCGAGCTTCTTCCTGATCACTTCACTGGTCCTGACGGTCTCGGATTCGATGGTTTTCTAGGAAAAGCACACAGTTTCTTTTTGTTACAATTCAGGTGTTAAAGGATCTCACCACCAGGGTCACAGAGATGTGTGCTTGGCAGCTCCTTACTCCCTAGCCTTCCTGCCCCAGCCAGATCTCCTCAGTGGTCGGGACATTCTGGATAGAGATGGCTCAGCCTGGGGATCTCAGCAGCTGACAGCCCCTTGGCAAGCAATGCAGGGCAGCCCAGCGCCCTCCTGGGCACAGGAGCCCCTGGCCGTAGGTCTCTCCCTGTGGATGGAGGGGTGATCCCGTCCCACCCCACTTGTTAGCAGTGTATTTCAGCATCACACATCACTCTCCCCTCACTCTGGCCCAGCCCAGCCTCCAGGTGCTGCAGCTTGGGCCTGCGCTCTCTCTGCCTCCATTGCTCCTTATGGATGGAATTGTGTCACCCCAAAATGTGTTAGAATCCTAAGCCCTGCACCTGTGGATGTAACCCCATTTGGGAATAGGGTTTTCTTTGTTAAGGAGGCCATATCGGCACAGGGTGGGCCCTAAATAATCACTTTTGAGATAAGACGAGCGCAGGTTAGACACAGTGAAGCAAGAACAAAGAGGGGAGGATAACTGCCACGTGAAGATCACCGAGAAGCAGAGGAACAGAAGCTGAAAGAGACAAGAGAGAGCCTCCCCTAGAGCCACACCTGAATCTGGACTTGAAGCCTTCTGAACTGTGAGAAAAATTTATTAAAGCAACCCACTTGGGGGTGTTTCTGTTACAGCAGCACTAGGGAGCTAAGACAGCCTGCAAACAATCTCTCTGCCCACCCTGCTTCCTTAAGTAAGGAAACGCCATCTTCTACCTGGTGGAATGCCCTGCAGTTCGGGCCCTTGGTTAGCTAGTCCCAATGACAGCCCCCTAGGGACGCTCACTGGGCTGACCCATGTCCTGGCTGGGGGCCAAGGGAACAAAACCCTGCAGGGCCTGGGCAAGTGCCAGCAGTTCTGCAGCCAGGCGCTGGTCGGTGGGATGGAGATACTGCACGTGCCTTGCCAGGTCCTTACAGAGAGACCGACTAAAGGACACGAAGCCCACTGACAGTGGCTGGAGCTTGGTGGCTGCCCAGTAAGAGACCACAAAAAAAACCCGCTGCCGTTGAATCGATTCCGACTCATAGCGACCCTATAGGACAGGGTAGAACTGCCCCGCAGAGTTTCCAAGGAGCACTGGGGGATTCGAACTACAGAACTATTTAGGTTAGCAGCCATAGCATGTAGCACTTAACCACTATGCCACCAAGGTTTCCGTAGCAGACCCCAGCGGTGATGAAATCATTGCACCAGCACTGTAGCCCCCCCCTTGCTACCCTTTTTCTTTCAGAGCCCCTGCCAGGAGGTAACAGAACAAAACCCAGTAAAACCCAACAGCATGGCTCAAACCCAGTGTGCAGTGCATTGTCTGGGGGTCCTGTGGAGATGCAGACTCCGATATTCTGTTCCACATTTCCCCCCTTCTGATCACGATTCTTCTATAGAATCCTTGATCTAATTGCGCAGTAATGGTAGCTGGGCACAGTCCAGTCCTTCTGGTCTCATAGCAACGGAGAGAGTTGTTTACGGAGGCGATTGGACACACATTCCATTTCCTCCACTGATTCCTGACTCTCCTTCTTCCTCTGGTGCTTCCAGCAAATACAGACCGATTGTTTTACCTTAGATGGCTCCTCACAAGCTTTTAAGACCCCAGGCACTACACAGTGAACCAGGAGACAGAACCGAAGCACCTAAATCAATATTCAAATTCTCATGGAATTCAGACTTTCTGGAGCCAGGAAGCTGAACAATCCCCCAGAACTATTACCCCAAGGAAATCTTTAAACCTTGAAATGAAACTATCCCCTGAAGTCATCTTTGAACCAAACAATAGTTTAGCCTACTTACAAAACAATGTCCGAATTAAGCATCACAGTCTTTTAAAGCGTCATCTATATATGAACAAACTGACAACGGCAACTCGAAAGGATAGATGGGGAGCTTAGGGGGCAGCGAGTCTGTGTTGATAGTGTAAAACAGTTTGGAAAAGGTTGTCAAGAAAGGTGGCACAACTCGAAGAATGTAACCAATATCACTGAACTCTACAAGTAGAAATTGTTGAAGCAGTATGTTTTGTTGTGTACTTTCACCAAAAAAAATAATTAATTAATTAAAAAAGAAGATGCAGACTTGATCCAGGAGGTCAAGAGGGGCCTGAGACCCTGCATTGCTCACAAACTTCCAAGAGAAGCCAATGCTGCTGGTCTCGTCACCGGACTGGAAGGCCTGGGTGAGCCCCTTCGGTTCTCTCGGTGCAGGGAGCTCAGCTTCACACAGACCACCCCACCCCCAGCCGCCCTGGCCCTGAGCTCGGCCCACTGCCCAGGGGCCAGGGAAATCCTGGCTCCGGACCCGAGTGTCGGCCGAGAAAAACACACAGCGAAGGCACTCACGTATTTCCTTCGGGCTTCCTGGAGCGCTTCCGATTCTTCCAGCTTCTTGGCCTCGTCTCGGAATTTTTTTATACTTTCTTTCATTTCTTTGTTTTTGGCTAACTCCTGTTTGATATTATCTAGCAAGCCGGACAGGAAGCCTTTTCTGTTGCCAGAAGAATAGGATTTGAACTAGAAAGAATGTAAAATAAAAAGTTAAAAAGAAGACTGGAAGAACATATGCTGAAATGTCTGGTGAGCACAAACGGACAACGAGTGATGCTTTTTTTTCTCCCTTCTGTTGATATAGGTTTAACAATGAATAACTATCTTTTTTACAATAATAATTATGCTAAGAAACAAACTTTAAAAAACCCTAAGCTCCCAGAAGAGAAACTAGATAACTGGGAGCTTCTAAAAATCAAACACCTATGCTCATCCAAAGACTTCACCAAAAGAGTAAAAACACTACCTACAGACTGGGAAGAAGCTTTTAGCTATGACATTTCTGATCAGCGCCTGATCTCTAAAATCTACATGATGCTGCAAAAACTCAACTGCAAAAAGACAAATAACCCAATTAAAAAATGGGCAAAGGAATATGAACAGACACATCACTAAAGAAGACATTCAGGTAGCTCACAGGCACGTGAGGAAATGCTCACGATCATTAGCCTTTAGAGAAATGCAAATCGAAACTACAATGAGATTCCATCTCACCCCAACAAGGCTGGCATTAATCCAAAAAACAGAAAACAATAAATGTTGGAGAGGCTGTGGAGAGACTGCAACACTTATACACTGCTGGTGGGAGTGTAAAATGATATAAACACTTTGGAAACTGATGTGGCGCTTCCTTAAAAAACTAGAAATAGAACTACCATATGATCCAGCAATCCCACTCCTTGGAATATATCCTGGAGAAATAAGAGCCTTTACACGAACAGATATATGCACACCCATGTTCGCTGCAGCTCTGTTTACAATAGCAAAAAGATGGAAGCAACCAAGGTGCCCATCAACAGATGAATGAATAAATTATGCTATATACAAACAATGGAATACTACACATCGATAAAGAACGATGATGAATCCGTGAAACATTTCATAACGTGGAGGAATCTGGAAGGCATTATGGTGAGTGAAATTAGTCAGTTGCAAAGGACAAATATTGTATAAGGCCACTATTATAAGATCTCAAGAAACAGTTCAAACAGAGAAGAAAATATTCTTTGATGGCTGAGAGGGGGGAGGGAGGGAGGAAAGGAGAGGGGTATTCACTAATTAGATAGTAGACAAGAACTATTTTAGGTGAAGGGAAGGAAAACACGCAATACAGGAGAGATCAGCACAACTGGACTAAACCAAAAGCAAAGAAGTTTCCTGAATAAACTGAACACTTTGAAGGCCAGCGTAGGAGGGGCGGGGGTTTGGGAACCATGGTTTTAGGGGACATCTAGGTCAACTGGCATAATAAAATCTATTAAGAAAACATTCTGCATCCCACTTTAGAGAGTGGCATCTGGGGTATTAAACGGTAGCAAGTGGTCACCTAAGATGCATCAATTGGTCTCTACCAACCAGGAGCAAAGGCAAATGAAGAACACCAAAGACACAAGGTAATTATAAGCCCAAGAGACAGAAAGGGCCACATAAACCAGAGACTACATCAGCCTGAGACCAGAAGAACTAGATGGTGCCCGGCTACAACCGATGACTGCCTGACAGGGAACACAACAGACAACCCCTGAGGGAGGAGAGCAGTGGAATACAGACCCTAAATTCTCGTAAAAAGACCAGACTTAATGGTCTGATTGAGGCCAGAAAGACCCCAGAGGTCATGGTCCCCAGACCTTCTGTTAACCCAAGACAGGAACCATTCCCAAAGCCAACTCTTCATAGAGGGACTAGACTGGACTATGGGATAGAAAATGATACTGGTGAAGAATAAGCTTCTTAGATCAAGCAGACACATGAGACTATGTTGGCATCTCCTGTCTGGAGGGGAGATGAGAGGGCCGAGGGGGTCAGAAGCTGGCCAAATGGACACAAAAAGAGAGAGCTGAGAGGAGGAGTGTGCTGTCTCATTAGCAGTGAGAGCAACTAGTAGCATATAGCAAGGTGTTTATAAATTTTTATAGGAGAGACTGACTTGATTTGTAAACTATCATTTAAGGCACAATAAAAATTAAACAAACAAACAAACCCTACGCTCCTTATCCCACAGAGGAAACACTGAGGACAAGAACTGGGTGCAGCTCAGAGCCACAAGAAAAGGACCCTAATAGAATGGGAGAAAAATGTGGAACAGAACCTCAAATTCCTAACAACAACAAAGCCAGACTCACTGAACCGAATGAGACTGGAGGATTCCCCGAGACTACTGCCCTGAGATACTCTTTAAACCTTGAACCAAAACTAACCTCTGAGATCACCTTTTAGCTAAATAACCAATTGGATCACAAAAAATATCACCCATGAGTACTGTGCTCCTTTTGAGAAATCATCTGCATGAGACCAATCGGTCAATAATTATTTTAACACAAAGATGAGAATGTAAGTGGGCAGGGAAACTAGATTAATGGAAACGGAACAACCAGAACAGAAACGAGAATGTTCATGTGTTGTGAAGAATGTAAGCCATGTCACTGAACAATTTGTGTAGAAATCGTTGAATGGGGACCTAAATCTAAATGGTTATGTAAACCTTCACTGAAAGCACAATTAAATATTATTAAAAAAAAAAAAAAAAAGACCCAGGCACAGCTTGGAGTCCTCATGGGAATTCAAATGCACTCACATTCACCCACATTCACATTCAATGTCCAGAGGGGCCCTTGGCATGGAACTGGAGTTGGAAGGATTCTGGGCCTCTGGATCCCAAGGTCCCTGCACTGGGTAACTCCCTGGGATTCTGGGGCTGGGAGAACTTCCTCCCACCCCCGCTCAGAGAACTGCTTCTTTGGGGCCACTTCAGGTTCCCAGGGGGCACCGACCTGTCACTCAAGGGAGAAGATGGGCATAGGCCTCCCTCTCTGGGCCCACAGGCTCAGTCACAGAGAACCCAAGCTCAGGGTTCCCCCCACCTTTGGGAAAACCCAACACTTCCAGGTGCTCAGCTCCAGACACAAGAGCCTGTGCTGCACATGGCTTGACGACACCGGCTTCAGGGCTGGCAGAGCCAGGTTCAAATCCCTGCTTCACCACATGTGTAACCGAGAATGGCCTCAAAAAAAGAGAAATTGCGTAATGAGGACTGTCAGAGTTGTGTCACGGGAAGTGGCCACGAGTGGTCGGCTCCTCTCAACATTTCCATGGGCGCACCCCCAGAAGCAGCAGTTGCGGTCACTCTGCTGGCTTCAGGAGCAATGAACTCTCAATGTTTGTCAAGTCACAAGGGCAAGGTACCCTCAGCCTGGGTGCTGCATCCCAGGAGGGGCAGCCAGGCCTGGGGCCAGCGGGCCACGGTCCCATTCAGATGCTCTGCTTAGCTGGGCTGTGAGACCATCTGGGGGTCCGCCACCTTGCATCAGCCCTACCATGTCCTCTGGGACTGCAGATCTTGGGTGTGGGGGAACTGGACAACTCAGGCAAACGATTCCATGCCCACAAGCACCCCAGAACTGGACCTGAGGATAATGCCTGTGTGAAGCAGGTACAAGAAGCAGTTGTCTGAGGTGAAGTTGGTAAGGGCGAGACTCTGGGTGCACGAAGAGGGGGAGGAGGGTGTGAGTGGCCCAAGCACGGTGCAGGGCTCTAAGCTTCCCTCCTCAAGGTGGCAAGACACAAGCAGAAGCTCAGTTGACCGGGAGAGACCAGGAGTGCAAAAACTCTAGAAAATGGTACTTGGGAGGAAGACTGAGGGGATGGGACAGGTGTAGCCTGGGGAACCCAAGCCTAGGGAACAATGGGGTGACCGTTCAAATGCCTAAAAGGCTACTATCACAGGAAAAGGGAAGAGCCTTGCTTGGTGAGGGACCCACGGGGAGAAGCCTAAGGGAAGTGGACTTCCGTTCAACATAGGGATGGCGTTTCTAGCCATTAGAGCTGACACCAGGTGCTATTTTGTGAGGGAGGAGTGCCTTGTCCCTAAAGATGTCCAGCAAGAGTTGGTTGACTGCTTCCCAAGCCGGTGGGCTCTGTAACCAGAAGGCCTTGGTTGTGGAACGCCTGCCATGTCCCTCCATGTCCCTACCCTCTTCCTGCCAACAAAGTCTGGCTTTTCAGATCTCCCCTACCGTCGGCTTGCTCGCGGTCCGAGCCACTCACCAGGGGCAGCTCTCTACCTGGTCGGCACATCTGATAAGTCGAACCGTAGGGCAGAGGGACTAGGTTGTGGCTGGCAAGAAACTGGACTCCATTCCCGAGGCATCTCTGATTGGGGAGAAAAGAGAAAGATCCATTAAAACAAGAAGGTAACCAGAAGGTAAGTGTGCCATATAAAAAAAGCCAAGGGTTGCCTGAGGCCTATTCCCCGATTTCTACCACATGCCTGCCCCACGCTGAATACCCTTCAGTCTTCCTACTGTCTGCGAAGCCAGTGGAATCTGCCAGAAAGAGAAAATACTGCATCCTCGGCTCCTGGGCTTATATCTACCCTCTTGCCTCTGATCCTGGGGGAAAATGGATAGGTCCCAGGAAATGCCAACCTATGGGGGAAGACGGCTATATGTTGTTTGCTGTCATTACGTGGCGTAGTGGTTAAGAGCTCAGCTGTTAATCAAAAGGCCAGCAGTTTGAATTCACCAACTGCTCCTTGGAAACCTCATGGGGCAGTTCTTCTGTCCTATAGGGTCGCTACAAAAATTTGGTTTTTTCAGTTGTTGGTTGCCATCAAGTTGGCTTCGACTCATGGCAACCCTATGTACAACAGAACAAAATGTTGCCTGGTCCTGTGCCATCTTCATAATCTTTGACATGCTTCAGCCCATTATTGCAGCCACTGTGCATTTCGAGTGCCATCCAATCTAGGGGGCTTGTTGTCTAGTGCTATATCAGATGATGTTAGGTTGTGACCCATAGGGTTTTCATTGGCTGGTTTTTGGAAGCAGAATGCCAGGCCTTTCTTCCTAGTCTGTCTTAGTCTGGAAGATCTGCTAAAACCAGTTCACCATGGATGACCCTGCTGCTATCTGAAATACGGGCAGCATAGCTTCCAGCATCCTAGCAACACACAGGCCACTACAATAGGACAAGCTGACAGATGGGTGGTGGAGGCTAAACATGCCAGCCCTGGCAGTGCAATGGTTAAGTGCTCAGCTGCTAATCTACAGGTTGGCGGTTTGAACCCACCAGCAGCTCCATGGGAGAAAAGATGTGGCAGTCTGCTTCTGTTAACGTTACAGCTTTAGAAACCCTATGGGGTAGTTCTACTCTGTCCTGTAAGATGGCTATGAGTCGGAATCAACTCAACCACAATGGGTTTGGGTTTCGTTTTAATCCCGCAGTCTGAAAAAGGGCACACTGAGCCTTGATGCTGGCGGCTGGCAGTGTTCTCTCACAGAAGTCGTGGGCTTTCAGAGGCAAACACTGATAAAGCAGCATCCCAGGCACAGTGCTGGAAGAAACCCACAATGCCCTGGTCAAGGGTTGAGCCACAAGCAAGGTATCACAGGGGAGTCACGCTAGGCAAAGACCCAGCAACCTCATGTGAAAGGCATTTTTTTCTAGGACCTGGGGGTCCTGCTCAATGCTGCACCCTATCACCCAGCATGGTGCCTAGTACACTGGCATCAAACGACCTGACAGAACCACTCTTCCATTTGCACAGTGGGTGGCGCAACGGTTAAGCACTCAGCTGCTATCTGAAAGGTTGATGGTTTGAACCCACCCAGTAGCTCCACAGGAGAAAGACCTCATGATTTGCTCTTGTAAAAATGACAGCCCAGAAAAACCCTATGGGTAGCTCTACTCTGTCGCATGGGGTTACAATGAGTCAAAACTGACTCGACAGCACCTAACTACAAGAGGACCTTTCCTCTCCATGTTTCCTGCCTCCTAGCTCTGGGAATCCCCAGGAACGTGCCAAACCACTATCTCCTATAGTTACTCGAGAGAGTCACTCTTGGGAGTTTAAATACAGTGAAATCTGTGACAGCCGAAATCTGTTTGGACTGCTTGTTTTTTTCCGGGTCTTGCAAGTTTTCTGCCTTTGACAGAGTGCAGCTCTACCACTTTTCTATAGCTCGTTTTAGTGGAAAATACTTGAATTTTCCTTCTCTGGCAGGTTTCCACCTTACATAGGTTCTGGCTTTTGCAGGTTTTACTGTAACTTGCTGTATTTCTCAATATCTCTACACCCACAGACCCCAGAGCCACTGTCTTTGGCCACCGTCCAAAACATACGTGGATGGCTGTCTAATATGGGAGATAAGTCTGAGGCTGGTCCCCTCTAGGTCTTGTGACCAAATCCAAACACATGTAAATTTAACCTCTAAACCTTGACTCAAAAGACAAATGGCCAAGAAAAAAAAAAATCAGTTCTGAGTCAAAGAAACCTTGTTTTTCCCCACACTTGGAAGCCTACAAGTTTTAACAGTTTGGCTCTGGAGTCAGACTGACTTGGGCTTTGGACCAGGTCAGCCATCCGCTAGCTGTGGGCCCGTGAACAGGTTGCTCAACCTGTCTGGGTTTCCAGTTTCCTGCAGCATTAACATGAAGTGCTATTTTCTAACTGAGCTCTCCACACCCTGAGTCCCACCGCCCTAGGAACTCAAGAGCCCAAGCTCTGGGCCAAGGCGAGAACCGCCTTCCACACTTCCACTTGAGGATTACGAGAGGCTCGGCAGGAAATGCTCTTGGTAGCGGATCTGGCATATATACGCAAGACATGATTGTCACTTTGGCTTCCCCTCGCTACTTCTTCTCAACAGGCAGCAGCCACCCCGAACACGTGGGGGTATGTGCAGGAGGTGAGGGGCGATTCGCTCGGTCCTCGCGCTCAGGCCTAGCTCCGGGCTCCCTAACCCGGCCTCGGCTGACCCAACCGCAAGCCTCTCGCTCGAACCAAGGGAAGGGCCGCGGAGGCCAAGGACAAGAGGAGAAGGAGCCCTTGGAGGCCGCGGACCCTGAGCCCCTAGGCACCCGCCCCGCCTGCCCGCACGTCCGCTCACCCGCGGGCAGCGGCACCAGCCTCGCCGCAGCGCCGCCGCCGCCATGTTGGAAGAGCCCGTGTGACCTTCTCGCGGCGAGGCCTTATGGCGTCATCCATGGCGCCCGCCGGGGGGGGGGGTCTCAGACAGGGAGAGGACTCTGATTGGACGTGACTCCACAGAGGGGCAGGGCCTTGAGGAGGGGGGTCTGTGATAGGACAGGGCTGCGGGGGCGTACCCAGCGGGACTGCTAGGGGGCGGGGTACGGTGGAGGGCAGGGTTTCGGAAGAACAGGGCCTGTGACTGGATGTGGCCCCAGAGGGCGGGCACTCCTAATGAGGCTGAGACCTGTGATTGGGCGAGAGTAAGAGGAGGGGTGGCCTGGGACGTGGAATCAGTCGGGAGCGGTGAATCTTTTGCAGATTGCGCAGGGTTCTGGCAGTCAGAGGGACAGGGAGACGGACTGACCGACAACCAGGACGGACACAGCTGGATTCTGACTGACAGACCGGCGGACCAGCCTCTCACTGACAGTGACAGTGACTCCCAGAGAGTGACCGACAGACCGACTGATAACGCTGACTGCCTGAGTGACGGTGACCGACAATGACTGACGGATGGCTGACTACTGACTGAATGACTGCCTGCCAGCGACTGACTCAACGACTGGCTAGCTCGACTGACGATGACTGAGAGGCTCTGACTGAATGACTGACAGAGGACTGGTCCCGACTGACCGCCTGCCTGCCTATGACTGCCTGACTTATGGCTACCTAGGGTAATGATGACTGACAGGCTGACTGGTTGACTCTGACCTTGTCTTCCAGTGACTGACTGACTGAAGGACTGATGCAGACAGACTGCCTGCCTGTGACTGACTCAGTGACCACTGACTAGTCTGACACACAGCCACCACCCATCTGCCTGTGAAGGCTTGTGTGTTACTATGGTCCTGAACAGGTTTCAGTGGAGCTTCCAGATTAAGGTGGACTAGGAAGAAAGGCCTGGCAATTGATTTCCAAAAATCAGCCCCTGAAAACCCTATGGGTCACAACGGTCCAATCCGGTTTTGCATGGGGTCACCATGAGTCAGGGGCTGACTTGATGGTAGCTAACAACAACGGAAACCCTGGTGGCATAGTGGTTAAGTGCTATGGCTGCTAACCAAAGGGTCAGCAGTTTGAATCCAGCAGCCACTCCTTGGAAACTCTATGGGGCAGTTCTACTCTGTCCTATAGGTCGCTATGGGTCAGAATCGACTCAACAGCGCTGGGTTTTGTTTTGTTTTGTTTTTAACAACAATAACAACAGACTGATAATGACTGACATGCCAACTGACTGATTCTGACTCTGCCTTCCCCGTTACTGTCTGACTGACTGAAGGACTGACCCTGACATCAACTAAGGCTTCTGGCTGACTCTTGACTGAAGTGATGGAATCTGACTGACTGTCCAACTGACCGGCTCTGACCCTATTTGTCTGACTGACTGAAAGACTGGTCTCAACCGACTCCTACTGACTCTGGCTCTCATTGGCCCCTGCCTGACTCTGCCTGAAGGGCTGACTGGTTGACTAGACTGACTGACACTGATGATGGATTCTGACTGATGGTCATGATAATAACTGACAGAAGTGGCCTAATCTAGAGCATCAAGCTCTTCCGGAAGGTGCCCTGGCGGATGAGTGAGCACAAGCCACAGGAAGTATCTTGCACAGCACTTTGGGAAGAATCTTGGTTGAAGCCCAAAACTGGAGGTGGAAGCTGAGACTAGGCTGGGAGTGGACCACTCCTCCATCAATTCTGTGTGAATTGATACAACCTGCCTTGACGTAGCTCAGGTCTTTGTTATTTCCGCACTTGGGACACTTTTCCATTTGGAGAATGTGGCCACTAACTGGCAGTACTTTGACATGGCTGGGCAATCTGAGTTTCACAAGGTTCATGCAAGGGGCCTGGCCCCGTGGGGGAGTTAATGTATGTTGCATTTGCCATATTGTTGAAGGCTTTTGCATTATAAAATTGTAATGTGGGCTTATGGGACTGTTCATGGAAGAAAGGCATCTTGGCACCGGGGAACTTACACTTTGTGGTTTCATAGTCAGACCTGCATTCTCTGGACCTCAGGATCTCCTCCTTGAGATGGGAGTAGGGAGTGATGGCTTCCACTCTGGCTTTGTTTGAGGTGTCTGTGGAACCTCCAAGAAGAGAAAATTGGTTAAGCCATTGGGATGCACAGGTTTGCAGCTGAGACGTGGGCTAGGCATCAGACTTCTTGGTTGTAGTTGAAACCATAGTGTTAGACGAGGGCACCTTAGGGAGAGTGTGTTGAAGGAGTATACCAAAAACCCAAAGATGAGGTAGAGGAAGAAGGGCCCTTAAAGGAGATTGGGTAGGACAGGCCAAGAGGTAGGAAGAGGGCCTGGAGGTACTCTGAGAAGGTGGGAGGATTAAGCAATGCTGAATGCTACAAAAAGGTCAGCCTAGGCAAGGACAGAGCTGTATCCATTGTCCCTTGCGTTTTGTAACATGGAGGTCCCTAGTAAAAGGAGTGATGCCCTGGTGGTGCAGTGGTTAAGAGCTCACCTGCTAACCAAAAGGTTGGCAGTTCGAATCCACCAGCTGCTCCTTGGAGACCCTATGAGGCAGTTCTACTCTGTCCTATAGGGTTGTTACGAGTTGGAATTGACTTGATGGAAAAAAAATTTTTTTTTTCAGTAACACGAGCAAAAAGGGTTTTGGCTGAACGGTGGAGGTGAAAGCCAGATTTCGGTGGGTTGAGATTTTTACAGAGGTGTGTTGGAGCCAGCTTCTACCAGTTTACAAGAGCCAGTTGTCAAATCTTCAAGAATTTTGTGAGCCAGCTGCTAAACACAGCCATTACAAAACCAAAGCTAATTACATAAACATGATCAAATCTATCACCGTCTGTCAGTTTGTCACGCTGTGGTGACTTGGGTGTTGCTATGATGCTAGAAGCTATGCCACCAGTATTTCAAATACCAGCAGGGTCACCAATGGTGGACAAGTTTCAGCGGAGTTTCCAGACTGAAATAGAGGCTGGTGATCTACTTCCGAAAATCAGCCAATGAAAACCCTATGGATCACAACAGAGCATTATCCGATAGAGTGCTAGATGATGAGCCCCCTACGTTGGAAGGCGCTCAAAATACACAGTGGTTATAACGAACTCGAGCATACCAACGATCCTAAAGGTGGTGCAGGACCAGGCAACATCTTATCATTATACACAAGGTTGCTGTGAGTCAGAGCCAACTTGATGGCAACTAAAAACAACAATGATCAAATGTTGTTGTTGTTAGGAGCTGTCAAGTCAGTTCCAACTCATAGTGACCCTATGTACCACAGAACAAAACACTGTCTGGTCCTGCGCAATCATTGTTATGCTTGAGCCCATTATCGCAGCCACTGTGTCAATCCATCTTGTTGAGGGTCTTCCTCTTTTTTGATGACCCTGTACTTTACCGAGGATGATGTCCTTCTCCAGGGACTGATCCCTCCTGACACCCTGTCCAACGTATGTTAGATGTAGTCTTGCCATCCTTGCATCTAAGGAGCATTCTGGTTGTACTTCTTCCAGGACAGACTTGTTCGTTCTTCTGGCAGTCCATGGTGTACTCAATATTCTTCACCAACACCACGATTCAAAGGCGTCAACTCTTCTTTGGTCTTTCTTATTCATTGTCCAGCTTTTACATGCATATAATGAGGTTGAAAATACCATGGCTTGGGTCAGGTGCACCTTAGTCTTCAAGGTGACATCTTTGCTCTTCAACACTTTGAAGAGGTCCTTTGCAGCAGATTTACCCAATGCAACGCGTCTTTTGATTTCATGACTGCTGCTCCCATGGCTGTTGATTGTGGATCCAAGTAAAATGAAATCCTTGACAACTTCAATCTTTTCTCCATTTATCATGATGTTGCTCATTGGTCCTTTTGCAAGGACTTTTGTTTTCTTTATGTTGAGGTGTAATCCATACTGAAGGTTGTGGTCTTTGATCTTCATCAGTAAGTGCTTGAAGTCCTCTTCACTTTCAGCAAGCAAGGTTGTGTCCTCTGCATGATGCAGGTTGTTAATCCTGATGCCCCTTTATTCTTCATATAGTCCAGCTTCGAATAGGTTATATTAAAAACAAAGGCAAATACCCAGAAATCATCACTTCCTAATGATTTTGTGCTCTTGAGGTTATTCACATCTGTCACATCTGTATGGTGAGAATACTGAATCAGGATGAGCTATGACACGTTTCTTCCCAATCCCACCTTCAGTGATGTCATGTTGGTAGCTTGCAATTGGGCACGGTGGGAGTGTTTACACCATGGGAATCGGCAGATATTACAAATCAGGGCCTTCTGGCTTGGTTAGTCGGTTGGTTTAGAGAGCCAATTTTTCAACAGTTAACCAGCACAGCACTGGTTGAGAACATAGGGGTAGTAAGCGTAGATGCCTACGAGGAAACTTGGCGGGCATGGAGGGTGAGATGATGACAACTGGAGGAACATCTGGGAGGGGGTGAGGATGCTTTCGTTTTCCCAGCTTTTTAATTTTGAAACATGTCAAAGCTACAAAAAAGTCACAAGAATAATAAAGTGAACACCCGTATACCCTTCGCCTAGATTGATTTTGCCACACGTGCTTTACCTCTCTTCCTGTGTATATGTATTGTGTGTATATATATAAAAAAAAACCAAAAACCAAACCCAGTGCCGTCGAGTTGATTCCGACTCACAGCGACCCTATAGGACAGAGTAGAATTGCCCCATAGAGTTTCAAAGGAGCGCCTGGCAGATTCGAACTGCCATTCCTTTGGTTAGCACCAGTAGCACTTAACCACTATGCCACCAGGGTTTCCTGTATATATATATATATTTTGCTAAACCATTCGTTATGTGGACGTCATTACATGTCACCCTTGAATACTTAAGCACGTATCTCCTAAGGCCTTCACCACAACGCCGTTAGTGCACTAAGACTTTCATTAACAAGAATTGAATAAAATTCAATAAAATAAAACTCTATTATTAGACTCTCCTCAATTTCCTCATCGTAGCTTAAAAAAAAAAAAAATCTAGGATCCAATCAAGTTTCACTCATTACATATGATTGTAACGTCTCCTTTAATCTAGAAAAGTCCCCTGACTTTTTTTTTTCTTTCATGACTTTGACAGTTTCGAAGGCCTGTTGTCTTATAAAAATGTCCCACTAATATGATGAATGTAATCACTGCCACTGAGTTAATAGTACACGTAAAAAATGTTGAAATGGCAAATGTTTTGTTAGATATATTTTTTATCACGATAAAAAAAAAAAAGGCCCCCATTTTGACTTGGACTGATTGATTCATCATGATTTGGTTCCAATATCTGTCGAGACTGTTCTGTCAGTGCCATGCACTTCCCACAACAGAAGCGTCTCCCGCTAGGCGCCATGCTAAGTTTGATGGCTTGGTGTTGAGGGTTTGATTGTTTTTAACGGGATGATTCAAGACCATGATTCAAATGAATCAATTCTTCTTCCATCTTCCTTATTCATTGTCCAGCTTTCAAATGCATATGAGGCAGTTGAAAACAGGATGGCTTGGGTCAGGTGCACTTTAGTCCTCAAAGTGACATTTTTGATTTTGGACACTTGAAAGAGATCTTTCGCAGCACATTCGTCCAATGCAATATGTCGTTCGATTTCGGGACTGCTGCTTCCATGGGTGTTGACTGTAGATCCAAGTAAAATGAAATTCTTGACAACTTTTGTATTTTCTCCGTTTATCGTGGTGCTGCTTATTGGTCCAGTTGTGAGGATTTTTGTTTTCTTTATGTTGAGGTACGATCCATACTGAAGGCTGTAGTCTTTGATCTTCATCATTAAAAAAAAGGAAGCCCCTTATTAAGTAACTTTCCCAAGCGAGTCAGGGAAACTCCCTTCTGTGTCTCCAACCCCTCTCATTAGTCTGTAAGATCCCTTGGAGTCAGGGACCTTATGCTTAGCACGGTGCCTCGCACATAGCAGGTGCTCCAGAAATGTGTCTACAGACGAAGTGAATGAGAGTCCCTGAAGGACCTTATGTAAAAGGTCTGGAAAGGGAAAGGCTTTATCTATAGCACGGAGTCCCTGGGTGGTGATGAGACACAGCCCCCACAGCGCTGTCTTCTTTACCTGGCTTCCTCCCCTACAGTGTAGTATTGAAAAATTGTTTCCTTTGCTGTCCCCCCTCCCCAGCTTTGGGTTTGAATCCTGCTTTTGCCTGGAGGCTATATGTAAACCCCATTGCGCCTGCGTAGTATAATTAAGAATGTTGCTGACTTAACTGGCATGAGCTCCCCACTTGTAAACCCCTTTAAAAGAAACTTGCCTGCCCGCCCTGGGCGAGCAGTCTTGGCAGCAGCAGCTCCGACTGACTCCTTTTCCTTGTACAATGAAATAAAGGTGCCTTTCCTGTTCTCCCACCTTGTTCTCTCGTTTATTGGCCAATACGAGTCATGCCACATAAGAACCTGGGGTTTCAATCCGGTAACATTTCAAACTGTTCATATGCGCTGCTGCTAACCGAAAGGTTAGAGGTTTGAGTCCACCCAGAGGTGCCTCAGAAAAAAAGCCTGGTGAATTACTTTTGAAAAGCCAGTCATTGAAAATCCCATGGAGCACAGTTCTACTCGGACACACATGGTGTCACGGATTGAATTATGTCCCCCAAAAATATGTGTATCAATCTGGCTAGGCCAGGATTCCCAGTATTGTGTGATTGTCCACAGTTTTGTGATTTTCTGTGATTTTCCTATCTGTTGTAAATCCTAACCTCTGCCTGTGGTTAATGAGGCAAGATTAGATTATGTTAAAGAGGATTAGAGTGGGATGTAACACCCTTGCTCAGGTCACATCCCTGGTCCAATGTAAAGGGAGTTTTCCTGAGTTGTGACCTGCATCAACTTTCATCTTGCAAGAGATAGAAGAAAGGGAAGTGAGCAGAGAGGGGGGACCTTATACCACCAAGAAAGCAGTGCCAGGAGCAGAGCACACCCTTTGGACCCAGAGTTCCTGTGTGGAGAAGCTCCCAGTCCAGGGGAAGATTGATGACAGGGACCTTCCTCCAGAGCCAGCAGAGAGAGAAAGCCTTCCCCTGGAGCTAACACCCTGAATTTGGACTTCTAGCCTACTCGGTTGTAAGAGAATAAATTTCTGTTTGTTAAAGCCATTCGCTTGTGGTATTTCTGTTATAGCAGTGCTAGATAACTAAGAGGCATGGGTTGCCGTGACTCAAAGTCAACTTGATGGTAACTGCTTATTATCATTATTAATAGCACAGGCTGAGGCTAGGCTCCAATGAGCTGACACTGGGTAGGGGTGGGAGGTCAGTGACATCACCGCTGGAAATGTGCATTGGTGCTGACCGGCTTCCCAGGCGCTGTGCTAAGAGCTACACATGTATCATCTCACTTAATTCCTCCAACAGTCTTATAAGGGTAGTGTATTCATTTTTTATTTCTGCACACCAGATTACCACGAACTCAGTGGCTTAAAACAAAACCCATTTATTACCTCACAGTCCCGTAGGCCAGAAGTCTGGGTCAGCTCCACTGGGTTCTCTGCTTAGAGCCTCACGAAGCCAAAATCAAAATGTTAACCACGCTGGGCTCTTTTCTGCAGGTTCTGGGGAAGAATCCACTTCCAAGCTCATACACGTTGTTGGCAAAATTCATTTCCTTGCTGTTGGAGGACTGAGGTCCCCATTTTCTGGCTGGCTGTCAGCCGGGGACCAATCTTTGCTCTTGGAGGCTGCCCACATCCCTTCTCTTGGGGCCCCCCTCCATCTTTAAGCCAGCAAGTCCTTCTTACGCTTCAGATCTCTCTGACATTCTCTTCTGCTGCCACCCGGAGAAAACTCTGCTCTTGAAGGGCTAATTAGTTTGGGTCCGCTCAGATGATCTCCCTTTTGCCATGTAAGGTAATCAAGGCAGTGAAAGCTCCTCAGCTTCACAGGTTCCACCCACACTCAAAGGGAAGGGGATTATACACAGGATAGCAATGGTGATTCAGTGGTAGAATTCTTGACTTCCATGTAGGAGACCCAGATTTGATTCCTGGCCAATGTACCGTCACGTGTAGCCATCGCCCATCTGTAAGTGGAGGCTTGCCTGTTGCTATGATGCTGACCAGGTTTCAGGGAGCTTCCAGACTAACATGGATTCAGAAGAAAGGCCTGGCGATTGACTTCTAAAAATCATCAGTGAAAACCCTATGGACCACAGTGGTTCGATCTGCAACTGCTCATGGGGATGACGCAGCATTTTGTTCTGTTGTGCATGGGGTCCCTCCGCGTTGGGGGCCAACTCGACAGCAACTAACAACATGTTTAACAAATACCCTGAATCTTAATGGGTTACAACAATAAATATTTATTATCTCCGTTTCTGTGGGTCAGGAGTCTTGGGGGTCGCTGAGCTGATCCTTTAGCTCAGAATATCTCACAAAGATGCAATCAAGGCATCAGGTGGGCTGCATTCTCATCTCAAGGCTCGTCTGGGGAGGACCTGCTTTCAAGATCACTCAAGTGGTTGTTGGCAGGCTGCAGTTTTTCAGGGTCTGTGGGACTAAGGACCTCAATTACTCACTGGCTGTTGGCTGGAAGATCATATTGTAGAATATTCTAGAATATATTTAGAAGTGAGTCACTAGGTCCAGCCCACACTCTAAGGGAGGGGATTACACAAGGGCATGAATAGCAGGGGCTGGGGAGCCCTTGGGGCCATTTTAGAGGCTGCTCACCACACCCTTCCTGAATTCCATTATAATGCTTGTGAGGGTGAGACTGGGGACTTGGGTATAAAACCAGTTGCCATCAAGTCAACTTTGACTCATGGCGACCCCATGTGTGTTGGAGCAAAACTGTGCCACATGGAGTTTTCAATCGTTGATTTTTTGGAAGTAGATCACCAGGCTTTTCTTTCATGGCACCACCGGGTGGGTTCAAACTGCCAACTTTTGGTGAGTAAACCAAAACCAAATCCATTGCCACCGAGTCGATTCTGCACGACTGAGTAGAACTGCCCCATACGGTTTCCAAGAAGTAGTTGATGGATTTGAACTGCTGACCTTTAATTACTGTGCCACCAGGTTGTTTGCATCACTCAGGGTTCCTTTTGGCTGCAAACCACCTAAATGAGGGAGGCAGCCATTTAAACTATGCAGCTAGGCCTTGTGGGAAGAACTGGAATGGTCTCTCTGGCCTCATGGAGAAGGGTCTGCGGTGCAGACAGAGACTCAGCATGGGAGTCTACGGCCACTAGCCTGTGGCTCTCCAGGCTCTGCTTCTCCTCCAACTCTTCAGTGGCTCTGCTGGGTCTTCTCTCGGGCTCAGAGCTTCTGCCTGCTCCCGGTTTCTGCTGCCCCACTGGCTTCCGCCATCTGTCTGCCTCCTGGCTTCCTTTCCACTTCTACCAGCTGACTCCCCCATCTCCTGCTGTACTTCTCAGGGTACAATAATAGCTGCTGGCACTTGTCGCACCTTCTCAGTAGCAGACCTCATGCTTGGCACTTTGAAGCAGTATCTTCTTTAATGCTAGCCCGACCACGCTTTGAGGTGGGTACTGTCACCAGCCTTCTTATATAGATGAAGCATCTAAAGCTTCGAGACAGGGAGGAAGTTGCTCACATCCACACAGCTTGCCTCAGAAAGAGACTCTTCTGGCTGACCCGGTGAGGGCAAAGCCTTTGCTTCAAGTCAACTGACTGTAAATGTTAACCACGTCTACGAAATACCCCCACAGTGACAGCTAGACCAGAGCTAAGTCAACACATAAAATTAACCACCACAGAAGGCGAGGGCAGAGAAAAGGGCTATCCTGCGAGGCTCAGGAACCAGGGTAATCCCAGGCAAGTCGCTTTGCCTGTCTGTGCCTTGGTTTCCCCATCTATTAGAATAACAATAAGCCCGTTGCCGCCGAGTGGATTCCAGCTCATGGCAACTCCATGTGTGTCAGAATACAGCTGTGCCATAGGTTTTCCTTGGCTGTCATCTTTACAGAAAGGAGTGCTGGTGGCACAGCCGTTAAGCACTTGGCTGCTACCTGAAAGGCTGAGGGTTCAAACCGACCCAACAGCTCCACAGGGTTATCGGGATCACAGGATTACAGCCTAGGAAATCCTATGAGGGCAGTCCTACTCTGTCACGTGGGGCTGCTATGAGCTGGAACTGACTCGATGGCACCTAACAACAGCAACAACAATCTTTATGGAAGCGGATCACCAGGCCTTTCTTCTCTGGTGCCACTGGGTAGGTTCGAACTGCCAACCTTTAGGTTAGCAGACCAGAGCAAATCGTTTGGCCTCACGGAGACCTTAATCATAGTAAAAAGCAGAGAAAGTAATATTAACTACCTCGCAGGGTTACGGTGAGGATCAGGACGTCAGCTATGGTAATGACCTTACAGGGACGTGGGTCCCGCAGAGCTGCTCTGTTACAACCCGAAAGTAGAAGGAAAATGGGAGCACCTTAGACCCAGCCCACTGACCAATCTGTTCGTTTCCTATGGCTGCTGTTGACATTGTTAATATCACACGCAAGTAAAATATTGCTGAAGATCATTAAAGAGCAGCTGCAGCAGTATATCAACAGGGAACTGCCAGAAGTTCAAGCCGGATTCAGAAGAAGACATGGAACCAGGGATGTCATTGCTGATATCAGATGGATCCTGGCTGAAAGCAGAGAATACCAGAAAGATGTTTATCTGTGTTTTATTGACTATGCAAAGGTTTTCGACTGTGTGGATCATAACAAATTATGGAGAACAGAAATTCCAGAACACTTCATTGTGCTCATGAGGAACCTGTACATAGATCAAGAGGTAACGGGATGATGCTGCGTAGTTTGAAGTCAGGAAAGGTGTATATCAGGGCTGTATTCTTTATCTGCATGCTGAGCAAATAATCTGAGAAGCTTGACTATATGAAGAAGAATGAGGCATCAGGATTGGAGGGAGACTCATTAACAACCTGCATTATGCAGATGACACAACCTTGCACGCTGAAAGTGAAGAGGACTTGAAGCACTTACTGATGAAGACCAAAGATCACAGCCTATGGTAGGGATTACACCTCAACGTAAGAAAACGAAAATCCTCACACCTGGACCAATAAGCAACATTATGGTAAATGGAGAAAATACCGAAGTTGTCAAGGATTTCATTTTACTTGGATCCACAATCAACACTCATGGACTCAGCAGTCAAGAAATCAAAAGACGCATTGCACCGAGCAAATCTGCGGCAAAGGATCTCTAATGTTTTAAAAAAGCAAAGATGTCACCTTGAGGACTAAGGTGCGCCCAACCCAAGGCGTGGTTTTTTTAATCACCTCATTTGCATGCGAAAGCTAGACAGTGAATAAGGAAGATTGAAGATGAATTGATGCTTTTGAATTATGGTGTGGGTGAAGAATATTGACTATACCATGGACTGCCAGAAGAACGAACAAATCTGTCTTGGAAGGAGTACAGCCAGAATGTTCCTTGGAAGCAAGGATGGCAAGACTATATCTCAAATACTTTGGACATGTTATCAGGAGGGGCCAGTCCCTGGAGAAGGACATCATGCTTGGTAGAGGGTCAGTGAAGAAGAAGAAGGCCCTCAACAAGATGGACTGACACAGTGGCTGCAACAATGGGCTTAAGCATAACGACGGTGAGGATGGCGCAGGACCAGGTAGCGTATTGTTCTGTTGTACACAGTTGTCACTATGAGCTGGAACTAACTGGACGGCACCTAACAACAACAGCACGGCTGCTGTTAACAAATTGCCACAAACTTAATGGCTTAAAACAGCCCAGTAATTCTCATAGAGTTCTGGATGACATCTGTTTCACTGAACCAAGATCAAGGTGTCGGCAAGGCCATGCTTCCCCTGAAGGCTCTGAAATCCGAAATCAAACCCGTTGCCATTGAGTTGGTACCGACTCCTGGCAACCTGTGTGCATCAGGGCAGAACTGGGCTCCACAGGGTTTCCAATGGCTTATTTTTTGAAGCAGACTACCAAGCCTTTTTTCCGAGGTACCTCTGGATAGACTTGAATCTCCAACCTTTTGGTTAGCTGCCGAGCATGTTAGCTGTTTGCACCATCCAGGGACTCCACAATTATTGAAGTGAGCTTTTGGAACTCCCATTTCTATTCAGCAACAAACACAAACCCACTGCCATCGAGTCGATTCCAACTCATAGCGACCCTACAGGACAGAGTAGAACTGCCCCAAAGGGTTTCCAAGGAGCGGCTGGTGGATTCAAATTGCCGTCCTTTTGGTTAGCAGGCGAGCCCTTCACCAATGCACCACCAGGGCTCCCTGTTTAGCAAACTCCTGTCAAATGCCACTCCCCAGAGGCCCTGCCCGCCTGGCACTTGGTACATGCGTTGGCTGGCGGGGACGGGGGGGGGTGGTCCCTGGACCTTGTTCAGTGGTGGGATCTCCTGGGTGGGATGAAATGCAATTGCACCAGGCCGGGCAGGTGGGCAAAGTGAGTCCTTAATCTATGACAAAGGCTCCACGGCTGGGGTCGCCTCGGGATTTCTGTGTGGCGTCTGGAAGGTGGCGGGCGGCAAGCCCAGGGCTCCTATTTGTCCGAGGCGCCCTCCTGCGCCCAACCATCTGTCCTGCTCCACTGGGCTCCAGGGCAGGGGCACAGAATAAGGGGTTGATTCACCTTGCCCCCACTCCCAATGAAGCTCTTCACAGCTCAATCCTGCTTGTTGCTAGACATGAGCCTGGTTCTCTGGGGACAATACTGTGGTCTATGCCTTTCTCCTTCTACCAAAATCTGTTGTTGTCGGGTGACATTGAGTCTATTCCAGCCCATAGCGACCTCATATGACAGAGTAGAACTGCCCCATAGGGTTTTCTAGGCTGTGATCCTTATGAAGAGCCCTGATGGTGGGGTGGTCTAAGCGCTAGGCTGCTAACCAAAAGGTGGTGGTTGGGACCCACCAGCCACTCTGTGGGAGAAAGATGTGGCGGTCTGTTTCCGTAAAGATTTACAGCCTTGGAAACCCTATGGGACAGTTCTCTGTCCTCTAGGGTCGCTGAGTTAGAATTGACTCGGCAGTAATGGGTTTGGTTTTTTGGTTTTGGTAATCTTTACGAGAGCATATTGCCAGGCCCTCCAGCGGAGCTGCTGCATGGGTTGTTTTGGTTGGCAGCTAAGCACTTAACCATTGTGCCACCAGGGCCCCTTTCCAGAAATTTAGTGCTAAGAAATCATTGAGGTTAAAAAGTGAAATACATCTCAAAGGCAAAAGAACGCAGGCTTTGAGTCTGCTGGCCCTTAATCTGGAATGAAACAATGAGGAGGCTGCACTGAGGCCACTCGGTAGGGAGAGAGCTCTTGGGCTCTCGGGTCCCAGGGCTGGTGAGGAATAACTTCCCACCACTCAGACAGGAGAGGGTGGACCTGAGTTCGATTCCTGCCCAACGCGCCTCACGCGCAGCTGCCACCTGGCTGTCAGTGAAGGCTTGCGTGTTGCTATGATGCTGAACAGATTTCAGCGGAGCCTCCAGACTAGTTTAGACTAGGAAGAAAGGCCTGGAGGTCTACATCCAAAAACCAGACAATGACAACCTTATGGATCATAATGGTCCAATCTGCAACTGATCATGGGGGTGCCGTAGGGCTGGGCAGAGTTTTGTTCTGTGCTGCGTGGGGTCACACGAGTTGGGGGCTGACTTGCAGCTGGGACTCCCCGTGCTCTGAGCTTGGGGGTGAGGCAGCAGGAGGTGGGGAAGGGGGCAGGTAAGGCTTCGCTAGAGCACGCCCCACTCTTAGGTCTCAAAGT
The DNA here is from genome assembly GCF_030014295.1 of Loxodonta africana. NCBI lineage: Eukaryota > Metazoa > Chordata > Mammalia > Proboscidea > Elephantidae > Loxodonta > Loxodonta africana. The sequence goes on from NC_087344.1 coordinate 12,188,532, forward strand.
GGATTCTGAGGACTTGTGGCATCGGCACCACCCTGGAGTGGTTAGCAATGCAGCCTCAGGCTGCCCGGCTCTGCTTTCTAACCAGCCCAGGGGAGGCAGGGCGCTTGGAAGGGCGCTGCTCTCCCAGGCACTGGGGAGGGCCAGTTACCACGTGGAGATGGCATGTGGTGTTGCCAGTGCCTGCAGCGGCAGGGAGACCACTAGCCCTGAGCCCAGGAGCTGCCTGCAGAGGCCCCCAGAGGCCCTGCCTGCAACCCCACGCTGCCCACTTCCCCGGTGTGGCTGGATGATGGACACAGGCTGGGTGGTCTGAGGCATCTCCGGAAGTCACGGGGCCGTTCAGCTGCATCTGGAGAAGAGAGAGACGAACACAAACTCTGGACACACGCAATGACCACAGTATCGTGAATGCTGATGGGTGCGCTGCCTGTACTTGGAGCAGCCCTGCCCAGGCACCTCAGGAAGCACGCACCTTCATGTTTTCATTCTCACAAGGACTTATGGGTTGGGCGTTTTGGAGCCCATTTCACAGACAGGGAAACCGAGGCTCAGGGTCAGTGGCTCACCCATGTTGCACTGGAGCGGCAGCGCCTGGATTCAGACTTAAGAGCTGGGTGCTCCTAACCACCCGGAGTCCCACCACCAAAGGAGAGGAGTCCCAGAAGACACAGTACGGTGCAGGGCCCTGGAGGTGTCCAGCTCGAAGATGGCAAGAGGCTATCATCAGGGAAAGGAGGTCAAGTGGCTGGGGTGGGTTGGGGTGGGGGCAGGCGGGCAGGAGATGCTATGCCATCGACTTCCTGCCTTCCATCCAGCGACCACAAAGCAGGCTCAAGAAGCTGCCAACCCAGAAAAGGGGCGTCTGGGTCTCCAGGGGAGGTGGCTGGCCTGTGAGTATATTCCAGGAGAGGAGGGAACGTCTGCGGAGGGGCCAAAGGGCCATGGGAGTCGGTCCCAGAGAGCTTCCGGGGCTGGCTACGCTCAGCTCCCCACAGGTGCCCGCCCTCTGGGCTTGGTCAAAGCCACCAGCAGAGGAGAGCTCAGCCAGAGGGCACGGGGCTCACCCGGGGAGGAGGGGTCACCAGGAGGCCCGCGGGTCACACCATCAGCCCTACACCACGGCATCTCAATGATCCCACTTCATTTATTACCAAAATATCACACAATTCCACTCAGAGTTAACAGACAGCGTGGAGCACACACCTAATACCTGTGAAGAGAACTAAGTATTTGGACAATTGTGTTGTTTGGAATCGTTTAACACCCCAAACCGTTATCACTCCGTATTTCAAAAATACATTTGGAGAGCTTTGGAAACTGAATTAAAATGTCTACACAGCTATGAACAATTGTTTAATAAAACTTTTTCATGTTTCCATTACATGTAAATATATCAATTTGGCATCTCTATAAAAACTCTGAAAATGGTGCAAAAGTTTCATTCTCTTTGAGAAAGCTATTGACAAAAAATATTCACACATCACTGAAATTTTGAAAAATGGTCTTCTTTCAAAGCTTCTTTATTAATCTGAAATCTCCTGGATTATCAAAATCTAGGTTTGCTTTTTTTTTTTTTCCTTCTAAAACACTAAAGAACATTTATTCACAAGGATAAAAAGGCAATGGGAAGGTGGAAACCTGATCAGTGCTTTTCTGAAAATAATAAAAAAGCTGTTTACATAAGCATCCTCCAAAGAACACAATGGGATTCATTTTATTGTTGACTTTTGGACAGCAGTGTCATACTTTATTGAAAACAAACCCATGTAAAAACAAAGTTAAAATGAAAAATGGTACCTGAAAAATAAATTATTTTATATAAAACAAATCAATAACTTAAAACACGCTAATATACAAATCATCTAACCGACTACTGTACAGCATGGGAATCAACTGGTAACGCTCCCCCCACCCCAAATCGAGTTGTAACCGAACATCACATGGTAAGGGGTGGCCCCAACGGAAGAGCCTTCTGGAAGTAAAACATAGTCCTCTCGAGTCCCTGGTCAAACCATCAGTTGGCCTCACTTAGGTACTTGTGGTGACTTACGAATCATGTTCTTTTCAATGACCAAGCAAAAAACTGTGTCACCAGGAGGGTGTGGAAAAATTCTATACAATCATTAGAGGTCAGAGGAAAATCAGGTTTTGAAATGTGCTGGGGGTCTGGGCCTCAGATGACGGCTCGCTGATTCTAGCCCAACTGTAAGAAACGGTCAATTATAAATGCCACTCAACAGAAAGCACTTGTGACTTCAGGGAGCTCCTGGGGACTTTTGGGGACGTGGGCTGGGAGCCTGAGGAACAGTGGAGGTGGCTTGTACAGAGCTGCCTCACAGCCCCGTTGGCGGAGCAGGTGCCGGGAAGGCGGGAAAGGGTGTGAGGTGGAGGGTGGAAGCAGGGAAGAGGCCATATAGCTCATTCTTCCTCTCTTTAATCCAACACATGAAGGCTGCAAAAAGCACACAGACATAAAACCATGCGGACTCTGAAGTGAAATGGAACAGCTGAGGGATGTTAATGCTGATGTTTGAGTCCGATGCTGGATGGGGGGGTAAGTTCACGTCTTTCCAACACCCGGTAGGCAAACGGCCCATGTTTGGAGGAGAACCAGGATAACTAATTGCCGGCAACTGTCTTTGGATTCATCGACTTCTCTAACCCAGAAGTGACTCCTTGGAGGCTGGGATCCTGGCATGAATAGCATGTGCAGACTCTCAAACATGAAGGCCTTTGGAGTGGGGCAGACTCACCTTCCGCGAATCTGGAAGGCAGGGCCCCACCCAGCACCACCTGCATAAGGGCCTACAGACCCCTATTTCAGATATTCGTGCAAGATGGTGGCAGTGGAGAGGGCCCCTGGATGGGGAAGCACAGCCACAGTACTTGTGACCAGAGGCACAGCCAGCAGAGAACCGAGGCTTGGCCTTTTATGCTGAAAAGCCAAATGAAGGGCAGAGCCAGCGGGGAGAACTGGGTCATTCAACTGGGAACAGGTTTCTCACAAATTTTGAGCTGCTCGGTATAGTTTAACTATTAGGGAAGTTTTATAGGCCAAAAGAGAATGCAATCAAAGTCTTTGGTAACTACAAAATCAAAAGTCTGTTTAATCAAATTTCCCGTATAAAAGATGAGCACTCGTTTTGTTAAATACAAATATGATTAATCTATGTAAACTTTTTTTTTTTCTGGAAAATTCTGGTTTCTTCTGGATTGTGATTTTAACAAAAGAGACCTTCCTTTGGCAAACCAGCCTAGATAAGATGCGCTGAACTTGGAGGGCACAGGGTCAGCATCTAGGATCTGGATAGCAAATGAAAATGGCTCTTTGAGAATAACATTTCAAAAGCTAAGCCCTTCCGCACACTGGCAAACTACAGCTCCCAAAGGGATACGCTGGGATTTTTTAGCTAAAAGGCTGTTCAAACAGTGGAGGCCACGTAAGATGAACATTTCATGGAACCAAGAAACTCCAGGGAGCTTTCCAAGGTTCACAGACTTGACATGTCTCTGTCCCAGCATGGGAACGATCAATATGGTTCAGATAAGAGCGGGGGACAAGGTGTTGGCTGTGTGCCCAGCACTATTTTCACAGTTTATATACAAGACGGCATTCTCTTGAGAAAGAGGACACTGTCTGAGGCTGGCCGGAATGTGTGTACATGAGGTGACTCGAGGGTCAGTGTCAGAACTAGGAACCCCACCTCCACTTAGAAGACGTCCACCAGGGGCGTCTTTTCCCAGGAAGACACTGGTCCTGAGGAAAGACAGCTCTGGGCTGACAGAGCAGAGACGACCCGGGTATTGAATCCAGGGCCACTGCCTTGGCTCTGAGTTGTGAGAGGTGACACACAGGTTGGCTTCTACTTGGGACCTGTGACTTTTGTCGGACCCGGGAGCTAATCCTGGCCAACTGTGACAAGGCCTGGGTACAAACTTGGCCTTTTGTGGGAAAACTATGTGGCGAGCTCTCAAGTTGGTGAGGACAATGCGCGTGGCCGGCGGCAGCACCTCAATTAAGCGTCGGGGCCAGGGGGCAGGAGGCGGACAGCCTGGGGCACCTGGAGCACCCATGGGCTGCTCAGAACCCTTACCTGCTCTGGAGAAGGGCCTGACACCCAATTTTCCATGCCAATAAAGAAATAAATAAGCAGGCAGATAATAAATAAATAAATAAATAAATAACTCCATCATTCTGTTCTATCTAGAACTAAAACGAAAGCCAAAACCCAAACATGTTTTAGATGTTTAGTCTCATGGCAAGGTTAAAAACTGCTGGTACTAAGTTATCCCCCCTCCCCTTTTTTGGACTCTCTCTGCACATTAGTTATTTATAAAAGTCAGATCACCTTCCTGAAGAACTGCCCGGAGACTGGGCCCTGCCTCCACCACAGGCCCCGTCTCGGACGCTTCCTACCGACGCCCGGTTTAAAACACGCTGACCTGTGACTGCACAGTCCCTATGTCACAGATTTGCGAGTGCTTTTCCTCAAGGCCGGGGTTTGTTTCTGAAGACCTTATAAACAGATTCTCCCTGAAAGCTGGCCCGCCTGTCCCTTCCCTAGCCAAAAAAGAAAGAAAAGGTAAAATAAAAAAAACAAAACAAAACTCGAGCAAAACAAAATCAAATTTAATGGTCTTAAATGCAAAAGTAAAAACAAACAAAAAACACAAAAAAAGCAAAAGAAAAATTAACAGAGCAACCCAAAATGTAAAGGCAGTTACGGAGAGAGCGTTGCGGGTTCTTCTTTAGGACTACAATCAAAGACTTTTGTTAATAGCTAACCAGCAAGAAATAAGTACTTTTCTGCTGAGTGTTCATACGAAAGCAAAATTTCAAAACAAAAATCCGACTAAAATAGGAAGGAAAGCCTAGCGCTCACAAGGGATGCGAAAGATACAATGCTCAAATGTTTATGTGTGGTTAAAACACAGCGCTATGGTACGCGTTCAAGCTGTGGTGAATGGTCTCAGAGACTGGAGGAAGTGAACAACCGTGTCCGCTGTGGGGGCACCGTGCATGCATGTTTGGGCAGATTTGGGAGGTCGGAGCAGCGACATGTCTCCAGGTGTGCCTGGAGCTCAGAGCTGACTCTGGAATACACTGGAGTTTCCCTGAAACTCTTTGGTCCGTCCCCATTGGCGCCCGGGCTTACAAAACCTGTGTGTGCCCTTCTCTGGACAGCCCGTGGCCCCCTCCCCATGAAAGCGCCCCTCGGCCGGGCACGCTGGCCCTTCCGAGGCCGCTTGGCAGAGCCCGGGGCTGAGTGAGTGGGAGGTGGCAATGGAACCTGCTCGGGGAAGCAATTTCCTGCCAACCAAAGCATCAATCGCTTAAAATGTGGAAGCGGTTGAGAAAACGCACACTCAGTGTCTGTCTAACATCTGTAGTTGAAAAACTAAAACTAAAAGATAACGTTTCCTTTTTTTTTTATCCAGTTCGTGGAGACATCGAATGAAACGAAATGTTAGACAGTCTTATAAGTTAAAGCATGCTTCAGTTTTACCACCATCCAGAGGGACTGGTTAGTTAATGCAGTCTACTTAGATTTCTGTTTAATATATATTTTAAAGGAAATAACTTAAGAAACTTAAAATTGGTCTAACATGTGGGATTTCAAACATTTGAACATGTCGGTTGCATCCCAGAGTATAAAAAACCTTTTCACTTCTCATTTAGACTAAGACAAACACTTGTGAAAATTGGCGCAAAGTGAGTTGTACACTAACAAAAAAGTTTCAACTTCGGTCACTCTTAATTATCTATTCCGTACAAAAAAGCATGAGCGAGTTATTTGTGGGACTTGTTGGTTTTGAAGGAAACCTGTAAGATTTTGTCCCCCAGGCGGTAGCCGTTCAGACTGGCTATGGCCATCGCGGCTTCTTCATAGTTTGTCATGGTCACAAAGCCAAACCCTTTGCACTTGTTGGTGTTGAAGTCGCGGATCACTTTCACATTGGTGACGGCGCCAAAGGGGCCAAACATCTGCCAGAGGATTCCCTCGTCGGCGTCCTGCCCGAGGTTGTAGATGAAGATGCACCAGCCCGAAGATGCATTGCCTGGGACGTTGACGCCAGAGAGCCCGCTCATGTGATCTACACCCATCGGGGAGAACCTGGTGGACAGAGAGCATAGCTTTCAGGTCACATTCAGGCAAGGCGGCTGCATCCACAAGGGAGAGCCAGGAGGGCAGCCCGGTACATGCAGACATTCGGCCCTTCCCCGTCTACAATGCAGTGCTTGGCCACTGGTCAAGGCGCAAAGTCTTGGACACCCACATCACTCCCAATTTGTCTTTCTTAGCTGAGAGGAACTCCGGAAGGAGTTGGAGAGAAGCAGGGGTGGGTCCCCGCTCTGTGGATGATTAGCGCTAAGAGGACACCCTGATGCCCATAGATGGGGGAGCTCCAACTAACCCTATCTCAGAGCAAAGCTCCCAAAGTGGCCCCTGAGTGGCCTCACAGGGACGTGCCCATGTTTAAATGGTGGACACACCCTCCACGTCCCTCCAGGAGCTTCTCACCCTCAGCGCTTTGATGGCAACTTTTTCCTCTCATACTCTGTGTCTCAGGGTGAGCAGTGGGGTGAGACTAGATTTTTTCCGTTTCTTTTTCCAAATTCTGTACCTTCCCCTGATCACGGACTTCCCTCTCTGAGGGTCACAGCTAAGCAGTGGCTGGTGACAGGGCCCCCGTGGGCACCACCGTAGAGGGCTGGGGGAAGTCCTTCCCACAGCTCCAGGGAGCTGAGGGCCGAGAGCTCAGAGACAGGGTCGGACACCCAACTTCACCAAAACCGGGGATGCTTTCTAAAGACAACGCTTGGCTTACGCCAAAAATACACCTTCTAGAAACGTGTAGACATTGCAGGAAGGATTCAGGTAGACGGATGATAAAAGGGTTGCTGAGGTGATGGTGTCCTCCCAAGGTCACTTTAATACTCAGTACGAGACCTCGCAGTGAGGCCACACGCCCCTGTTGGAGGAGAGTACTATCTGCTCCAAAACAAAACAGGATCCGGAGCTGTGGGACCGCTGGCCAAACACCGCACCTCAGGCCCCATCACTCTCTCTGCAGACGAGAGACAAGCGTGACTGGCCCATGATGCTGCTCACTGCCCCCAGGATCAGTGTCAATGCAGGCACCAAAGACTCTAGATACATTGTCAACCATGGTTTTAAAGTCTCAAGAATAATTCTCAATAGCCCAAGCCAGGATGATCAAGTTGGCTGGGAGACCAGATGGCTCCTGAGTGGCCCTGTGGCTGTCTGGGCAGCACTGACACACAGTGTCATTGAGATGTGGCTGGTACCCATGGGCTGGGCTGGTTGGCAAAGAGAACTAGAAAGAGGTTCCCAAGTGTAAAAGGGGCTTGTTTGCTCTGACTTTTGTAGGATGTGGCCTTGGTCCTCAGCACCCCCATTTGCCACAAGCACCCTGGAGGAGGCCAAGTAAGGATATACGTTACTATCTTTCTGTAAGTTGTCATGTAGATGGGATGCTGAAAATAATCTGAGGTCATATTTTACTATGTTTTATTCAACTTATTCTTATTAGTTGGTTCTTCTCCTGCTAACTGGAGCTGATTTATCTTGACAACCCCCCGCTCCCGAATTCTTTCCTCTGATGGTACAGAAAGAAGACAGGCCTTTCCTGACATGAGTGTAAGAACTGGCTGCAAACTCGGCTCTCCTGGGCCTTTCTTCCCCAAGTCCTTTGTCTCAGTCTGCCCTCTGATGGTAAGGCTTCTCCTCCTTCCTAACTTGCCCCTTCCTTTTAGCTCTTTCTCCCAGGCTCCCTGCGGTCATTGCCATCACTTTCTGTTTCACCAGCAATTCCAGCTCCTTGGCCTTCCTCTTTTTGTTCCCAGTCACTGACCAAAGGCCCCCTTCTTGTCCTCCAACCTCCCCTGCTTTCCCAGTTCCAACCATCAGGTGACCCACAGACCATTATGTGCACACCGCCCACCCTATTACAAGTGATTCTGACAGCATTAGCTGACATTTCAAATTGGGTTGAGCTCCCTTCTCTCCACAGGCGCGCCTCCAGCCACTGTCTTTAAACTAGAAAAGGCAAGAGAGAAAGGGCGGTTTTGGAGGCAGAGCAGAGCAGAGCACTCTGGATTATTCAACTGTGAATGTGCCACTCAAGGTAGCATTTGTGGGGATGAACGGGGATGGCTTGACCTTGCTGCTTAAGATGGGGAATCTGAAAAGCCACTGAACTAAGCTCTTGTACCATTTTTGGATGTTTTGACCAAAAATAAAAACGAAAAGCGGCTCCACAAATTGTGATCTCGCCTGGTTAGTAAGATGGTAAAACCCATGGGTTGGAGTCCAAGTTACTGACTCTAACTGTCTCTATTCTACTCGATCCTGGCAACCAGTACCATTTTCAACATGCAAGGACTAAGGATTATGTAAACGCAGTTCACCTCTTTGAAAAGGCTTTTAGAACGGCAGACTTGTCATATTTAGACATAAAAACGACTCCACAAGGAACATCTATGAAAGGTTCACCTTAAGGCTGCTGACAAACATCTAAAACTGGTTTAAAAACTCTGGAAAACTCTCTTCTAACCACACCAAAGGCCACTCTTTTCCCTCAAGGATGCACGAGGATCTTTTAAACTCTGGGCTGTTCTCATTTGACTAGAAGCTGTGAGCTTGGGCTCTACGTGCTCACTCCTGAGGTAGCTACCTGGGACTTGCACCACCTTCTGGATTCCAATCAAAGATGGGGCTCTGATGGAAACACACAACTTTCATGCAGATACGTTTAGGGTAGGGGCAAAAGCACGGAGATGGGGAATGACTTCAAGAGTGCCTTTCCAAGAGGCTGGGCCTAGCACCCCCAGCATTTTCCGTTTGCTGGAGTTAGCCACGGGCCTGGCTCCTGCAGCCTGGGAGAGCACGAGGGCCCAGGGGGATGTGGGCACTGAGTAGGCGCCGCAGCGCAGGCCTCCCACAGTGCCGCCTTCCAGACCCACCTGAATCTCTGCGCCTGGTGGTGCACGGGCCCTCCGAACCGTCTCGCGGGCGAGTGGTACAGCTGGGAGAGCAGCGCCACGTTTTTGTTCTGGTTGGGATTGGCGGCAAACTTCACTGTGATGGGCTCGGAGGAACCTGGGGGTTTATGACCATTGAAACTGGTAATTGCCTCTTCTGCCTCCGACCGTTTGTCAAACCGGATAAACGCAACCCCTCTGGATAAACCTTTTTAACAAATCAATAAAAATAAAGTTAGGGGGAAAAAAAAGAAATTTTCAAACTGAAAAACAAAAGTCAAATCAGTCTACTGTGCTTCCTGGTTAATGAAATAAATAAAAATTAAACCTAAAGATGAAAACAAATGAACAGATTAAAAAAAAAAAAAGGACAAATAAAAGACTAAGGTCTCAGACCTTCTTCTGAGCTGAAGTGATGACGCTACAGTCTCAGTGCTAACAGTTTTTGGTAGTAATAACTCAAAAACCAAACCCGCTGCCGCTTAGTCAATTTCGACTCATAGTGACCCTACAGGACACAGGAGAACTGCCCCAAAGGGTTTCCAAGGCTGTAATCTTAATGGAAGGAGACTGTCACACCTTTCTCCCGAAGAGCTGCTGGTGGGTTTGAACTGTCAACCTTTCAGTTAGCAATCGAGACACTTTAATCACTGCACCACCAGGGATCCTTTTGGTAATAGATAGCCCAAATGAAATAAGATGGTTTTTTTTTCTTTTTTTTAAAAAAAAGGAACGTTAGATAAGATCACACACACCATGCCCACCACGAGATGCGCGTCACAGATGAACTAAGGGGAGGGTGGGTGAACAAGGTTGGGGGCCAGGGCTCCGGGCCTCCCCTTCCTTCTGGCTAGCATGCCTGAGGAACAGCCCTGCCTTCTGAGGCCACTGGGGCAGGAGTGGCACAGGCATTGTTGCTCAGCCCAGTCTGTCCCAGGCTCCCCCACGGCCTTCCTGCCCGGCTGGGCCCTTGCATCTTCTTCACCAACACCATCCCCAGCTCTTTCCAGCTGCTGTCGTGACCAAACTCACCTCTGGAACATTCTGCTGCAGGGCTCTGGGACATTCTATGGACCCCAAATCACCCTCATAATCAAATGAGGCCACTAACCCTCTCCTAGGAATTTGTCCAGACACATGGGCTGAAACCCACCACAGGCTCTCCTGCTTCAGGCCCACTTCGTACCTGGCCCCATCCTGCCTCCAGCTCCTCAGGAGGGCACCTTCTCTTGCCATCTAGACTGAGCCACCTGAAGGCAAGCACATCCCCTGGAAGGGGCAACACAGCCCCTCGCAGAGCATGGGCGTGGGCTGGGACAAGGTGGCTGAGCAAACTGAGTGGCAGGAAGTCTGGTCATCCTCCCGCATCCGCCTGCCACATTCTAGGCCCAGGTGAAAATGGTGAGCAGTGGAAGAAGACCAACTCCTTCCAGGGGAGGAGGAATGAGGGCCAAATGTGGAGGTCCTGGTGCCCTTCAGTGAGCGAGGTGACAGGTGGGGGCCAGCCAGACCTGAGAGTGAAGTCACTGGATGGGATTTGTGAGGAGGGAGCCCAGGTAAACAGCCTCTTTCTTAAGACAGTCAAAGGTTGTCAGAAATGGTTGTTATCTCCAGGACAGAGACCTCTGAGCACACTGCCAGTGACTGTGATCTAAGTGGGACATCCCAGTGCCTTGGGTCATCAGCTGAGTAATGTGTGTCCCCCCAAGAAGGGCATGTGATGTGGGACTCCCTGGCTGGCCCCGAGGCTGTGGAGGGGCAAGGAGACTCGGGCACACCATTAGCTGGGTGCAAGGTAACGGGTGTCACTGCAAGGCACAGCTGGCCCCTTTTGGGCCTAGAACCCCACGCTCAGGCCTGACTTGGACTGTGACACAGCAGGTCCCATGTGGACACACAGATGACAGTCAGGGACCTACAGTCCTGGGATTCCTTCTTTACAAGCAAGGCCTCTTCCGTGTTACCTACCATAGACATCCCACACTGAGTCCTAAAGCAACCCCAAGTCTCCATTTGGGGAACTCCTACCAGGGGCTCCCCACAGCACCATGCCCAGGAATGCTGTGTGGTGGCTCCTAGCAGCATGGGGATTATGACTGTTTAAATTAAAAAAAAAAAAAATCACACGACCCAGCCCAACACTCACTGAATCAGAGAGAATAGGCCGAGCAATTTAGACCAGGCAGTGTTTTGTCCTGTCATACCTAGGGCTGCTATGAGTCAGAACCGACTCAACGGCACCTAACAACAACAAGACCTAGCAATATACATTTCTGCTGGGAAAATTCTAGAGCCTGAGCCCACTTTTAATTTCAGTTCAGAAGGAACACCGGAAAACAGACATTCGGCACTGTTTTATTTATTCCTAAATGGCAGGAAGGACAGCTCACATGGAAATCGAAATGAAATCTAACTTGAGGCAAGAGCTACCAGAAGCGCTGGCTGGCCCTTCCAGAAAAGCCTCCTTTAGGGAGGCGTGTTCACGTGAACGAAGGTCATGCTAATGGCCTTGAAATCAAGCAGAGAGAGGGAGAGAGTGTATGTGTGTGTGCAAGTGGGGTTTCCTGGGCTTGCTCTGTTTCTGCAGAATGGTTTTCAAACGAAAATTGGCCAAGCAAAACGAATAAAGCCCAAGAAGGAAAGAATGTTATTTAACTCAGGGGGAAATAAATGCACAAAATTATGTGAAGTCATTATTTTTTAATACGACTCCATGTTTTTTCTAGTGTTTTCTAGAATTAAAAGCAGAGACTAATAAATGAGCAAAATACAAAACCTATAGATAAAATGGATAAGGCAGGAAAGAAACTTTTTTTAAAAATTAAGCTCTGTCAGTTCAGGATGTTAAGATTTCTTAGGAGAATGTACCATTTCTTTATCACTAAAAAGCAAACTTGAGATGCAAACCCAGCTGTGTTTCTAAGGGAAATGTTTTGCCCTTGACCCTCTTTGGACCTCAGGAGCCCCCGAGGGCACCCTCAGCTCTCCCTCCTCTCCTCTGAGAGTGGGTACCCACGACTCAGGGTGGGGTAACCATTTCCCTTGCCAAATCGGCAGAGGCTGGTGGGAGGCTGGATGGACAGTGAAGGTCCTGTGCACCCCTCTGAGGTTCCCAGATGACACTGGGGGCAATTCTGAGGGGCTCCCAGCACTCTGAGAGACATGGGCCTTGCAGAGCTTCCAGAAAGGAGGCCAAATCCCTACCAAACGATGAGAGGTCACAGGAGTGACCTCCCTCAGGATGGTAGGCAAGTGTGCCTGAGACCCCTGGGGAAAGCAAGGTGGCTGGGGCATTCTTAGAAGTGGGCTCCACCAGTGCCTGGCCACGGCTAGAAGACCCTGCAGCAGAGGCAAAGCAGTCGGAATGTAATCTGAACAAGGAGGGCCATGGGGGATGACAGGAGCCAGCAAAGCCACCGAGTACATCCAGAGCAGCCCACTTGGAAGGCCCCATGTGGGGTGGGGAATGGACACAGGTTCTGGCCAACCGACTGGCCCCTGAATGTCAGTGTGGGCGACTTTAGGGACCACAGGAAACTTCCAGTGCAGACCAGGGGGGTTGATACACCAAAGAAACCCCATCCTTCCCACCTGCCCCAGAGCAAAGGGGCTGAGGGTCGGAGTAGGTGCCTGTGCCAGGCCATGGGCGGGACCCAGGGCTCCCAGAAAATGTCAGTGACCTGAGCCTGTGGATCAGGCTCCAAAAGCCAGAAACAACGGTGGGGCAGGACACGGGTGGTCATACACCCCTCTCCCTGTCAACTACAATGGTTCCTTGGGGCCACAAGCTGCCTATCCCTCCCAAGGAGAGCCCCAGCACACGGCCAGCTGAGCTTCCACAGTGTGGGTGGGAGGAAAGGGGAGAACACGGCAAAATGCCCGTGCCTCCAAACCTCGTCGCCACAGGTCAGGACGGCAGTCTGTCTAGAAGGAAGCCTTGGGAGACTCTCTCCTCAGAGCTACCCCTTCCTGGGGCCCCGCTGTGCAGCGGGTGCTCTAATCTGCAGCCCAGGGCTGGCCATGCTGAGGAGGCGATGAATGCACTGTGTTGGAAGAACATAAAAATCAACTGCAGACAATTCCACCAACTTCACTGAGCTCTGTGGGCAAAAACTCTTCCTTTCTGGTTTAGCAGCAAGTCCCCATTCTTGCTGGGAACAGAATTTAGGAGCCTGAAGACAGGGACAGCCTACGTGCCCTGTTCCACAGATGGTGGGAGGGAGGGGAGACGGGCAGGGCAGCCAGGGTTGCTTCCACCAGGGTGTGTGGGCCTTAGCACACCTGTGCCTGGCTGCTTAGCACACCTGTGCCTGGCAGCTTTGTGCACTTGTCCGTGGCCACTTCAGGCAAAGAGCAGAGGCAAGGTGTTATGTCCAGTACTGACATGACTATGGAGCGGCAGTGAGGGGCTCGCTGTCTTTGAGCTCTGTGGACTTTGGAAGTGCTGTGCGTGGTGGGGTGGGAGGTGCTCATCAGAACAGTCAACCCTGTAGCTTCAGGGAATGACAGCCAGGATTCTGGGTCACAGGAACAGACGGTTTTATACTGTAAATCGTAAACCGTCTGCCTGAAATAAAAGCAGCAGTGCAAAACACAGACAGCAGTCTTTTCACCCCCACCCCACAACAGCAAGGCCTGGACACGGGTGCCTGAGGGAAGGTGTCAGAATTTCTTGGTATTTCCACCATAATGAGCTGACTGAGTCCAGGGGCTTTGTTCACCCTCTTTTACCTCCCCAGCCTCGTAAAACAAAAGCTGATGTCTTCTCATGTCCATTCTCCTCACTCGTGAAATCACTAATGACACCCGCCAATCAAACAGTAGTCTGTGTTCCCCAGAACAGCTGGTCCCAACCTGGAAGACGATGCCCCTGGTGCACCGCGGCTGCTGGCCGTACCTGTGGTCTGGTCCACAAGCACACGGGAGTTGATGATGCGTCCGAACCGCGAGAACATGTCCTCCACGTCCTTCTGGGTCATGGTCCTCGGGAGCCCGCTGATGTACAGGTTGGCGTCTTTGATGACCTCAGAGCTCGGGCGGGCGTATGACACCTGGGAAACAAAGCCACTTTCCAGGATTAAGGCAGACGGGGGTCAGAGCCTGGTGAGGGAGGGGTTTCAACATTCAGGTCAGAGTGACCACACACAAGACCACTGATGCCCGGTAACACTCGTCCCTGGCAGCTCCCGTGGGCCAGGCACAGGCCCAGCAACTGACACCATTTTCCCTCTCAGTACTCGCCATCCCTATGAGGCAGACATCACTCCTGCTTTACGGGGCAGAGAAACTGAGTCCCCCACGGGCGGAAGCAGGGCTCGGATCCAGACATAACTGCCTGTGCTCATACACCCTCCATCACGTGCTGGACAAGAGCTGGCGGTGGGGATGGGAGCTGGTCCTGCTGGCAAGAGCCCACAGTGCAGCAGGCAAGTGTGGGAAGTCATTCTAAGTGTGACACCATCTGCAAGCAAGCACACATGCCACAGGAGCCCAGACAGGGCTGTGAGTTCTGGGGGAGCCCAAGTTCAACACTCAAGTGCTGAACGGGAAAGGAATGGGCGACTTTTGGGCTTATGTTTTCCAAAGTATGTTGCTAGCTGCCATTGAGTCGACCCCAACACGTGGACGGGATAGTACTGTTGTGATCCACAGGGTTTCCACTGGCTGACTTGTAGAAGGAGCATATCAGGCCTTTCTTCCTAGTCCGTCTTAGTGTGGAAGCTCCAGTGAAACCTGTTCAGCATCACAGCAAAACACAAGCCTCCCCTGACAGACAGGTGGTGGCTGCACATGAGATGCACCGGCCAGGAATCCAACTTGGGTCTCCCACACGGAAGGCGAGAGTTCTACCACTGAATCACCTCCGCCCCTTGCAAAATGTAAAGAAGGCCTAAAGGGAAATTTTGCCATCGCTTAGACCAAACGTGCGCGTGTTGAGGACGAAGGGTGGTGGTGCTGGTGGCTGGATGAACCCTGCAGCAGAGGAGCAGGACCAGGACCAGGACCAAGGCCACCCTCTGCGGGAAAGGAGCTCCAAGCAGCTGGGTGCCGAAACCAAAGGCAAGGAGACGCTTCTGCCGCAAAGAGGTGGCTGGGAACACCAGGACTCCATCGCACCCAAGGGAGTCAGAACCGAGTCAAGAGGCCAGAAAAGTGAGGATTAGGATGCAGGGCGCTGTGGGCTGAGAAAGAAAGCATGCAGTCATGAAGGGTCACTGAACCAACGAGAGGAAGGGACTGAGACCCCAGGGAAGGGAGCAGCTACGAGCTCTCAGGTATCCCTGGTTGGATGAGGGCACAGACGACAGTGTGTGCTCCAATCACAAGGCTCAGGTTTGTTAGTACTGGCAAGGGGATAGCTCTATGTGCCAAGCATGCGCACGCACGCACGCACACACGCACGCAGAGTCCTTTGCTCCTGTGCTCACTAACTCAGAGATGCTCACTGACCACCTCAGACGTTCCAGGAGAGGAGACTACAGACATTGCCTTGCCCTCCAGGAGGGCGTTGCTCAGCTGAAGAGCCAGGGAATGGGACGGAAGCCGCTGTGGTGTGGCCAGAGATGACTTCCCCTGTGAGGTGAGCACACAAGAACGGACAGAAGAGCCGCTGACAGGGAGGAGGCCATAGGGCACAGGGCATCAGGGGGCTGGCAGGCCCCTAAGGAAGCCATGTTGCTCCAGCTAGACTCTACCCAGACGCTCCCCTGTGCTGCTTCCAGGCCCCAGGCACCTTGGTCAGGTTTGTGGCGCAGATGCTTTGGAGACACTTGGTGACATGATTATTGGCTCAAGGCCTGAGGTCGACACAGCACTGTCCCGAGGAGAAAAAGTGGCTTAGCCCCCAGCCCCTCCCGCAGAGAGGGGTGGACACCAATCCACTCCGGTTAGCCATGCTTCTCGGCTTGTAGAAAAGAGGCCGGCTCTCCCCTGCTTGTCTGGCCTACTACCACCTGGCCCCACAGAACACCCCACACCAACTCCTGCCAGAGGACGCCACCCACACCGTATGCTGTCCCGTTCTCCTAGAAGCCCTGATGAGAGATATGGCATGAAGGCAGCGTGCTGGGGGAAGAAGGCAGCCCTGGCAGACTCCAGCCACCCGTGCAAGCCCAGGATGTTCTGCTTGGCCCTTCACAGATGCGTCAGGACTGGTCTGCACGTGGAGTCTGCCGTGAGTTGAGGCCATCACTGACTCTACTTATCCTCTCCTTGAGGAATCCCCGTAGGACAGGCGTTTTAGAGACAAACCCTAGGAAAAGCTTCGATGCCTCTAAACAACAGGCATCCTCAAGGACTATGATACCTGTTTCAGCTTTCCTTGTGCCTTCAGTCACTGTGAAGTTCAGGGTCAAATCAGAATCAGATGCACCGGAGAATCTGGCACACAGTGGGTGTATAACAATCTGGCAGCATGCCCCAGGGCCTTTGCTCAGCTTGGCTCTTTCCTAAGCTCCTGGCACGACTCCCTCCTTTGCCTTGATCTTAACTGTCCTGTTCTTGACAAACCTTCCCGACTACTTGATTTAAGCCACACCCCCTCCACCCACAAGCACCCAAAGCCCCTCCCTTCCCTATTTAGTTTTCGCCATCAGCACTTATCGCCATCAGGCATTCTGTGTCAGTACCCGCTGCTGTCGTGCTGACTCCGACTCATAGTCACCCCGTGTGTTAGAGTAGAACTGTGCTCCATAGGCGCATAGGTTTTCAATGGCCTCTTTTTTGGAAACAGACTGCCAGGCCTTTCTTCTGAGGTGCCTCTGGGTAGACTCAAACCTCCAACCTCCTGGTTAGCAGTGAGCACGTTAGCTGCCTGCACCACCCAAGGATTCCTGACATAGTATGTGTTTTATTTATTTAACTGTTTAGAACAAACTTGATGAGGGCAAAACTTTTTTGTTTACTGCTGCATCCCCACTACCTAGAACAGATTCAGGCGGACTGTAGGCATCCAAAAAATACTTGCTGAATGGATGACTAAAACGGGAGCTGTAACAGGAGCTGTGATTACTAACAGTAATAGGATTCCTGACCCCACTGCAGTACTGTGTAGGGCAGCATGGCCCGCTGAGCTCCATCTCTGGCCCCCAGTGCCCTGCTGTGTGGCCAAGGGAAGTTCTCTTTTCCTAGATCCTGGTGTTTATTTCTCATCTTTACTGGGGAAACAGCCTGCATTGGGTTAGGCACCTGGAGCCACAACGCCAGTTTCAAACTCTGGCTTTGCTCCTTTCTCTCTGTGACTGGGGGACGGCTATTTAACTACATTAAACATCAGCTTCTTCAAGCCTAACTGGGGAGGATGGCTAAGACAGGGCATGTGAGGGGCTGGCCCACTGACAGCCCCTCATATTTGCTGCTGTATGCATCATGCAGGGTCACATCACGCCTCAGCAATGACGCTGGGCTGCACTTTCGCCACCACGTTCAGCCGTCACATCCAAGTGCCTGCCACAGCTCTGGTCCAGACGACCATGGTGCCTGCACTGCTGTCACGGGAAAAGATGAAGTGGGGACAAAGTGAACACAGCTAAGTGGACAGGCAGGTCCAGGCTGGCTGGCTGGAGCACCAGGACCTTGGAGCCTGGGGCTAAAGAGGAGCCTTGGTGAAGTGCCTGTTCATATCCTTCGCTCATTTTTTATTTGTCTTTTTGTTCTTGAGGTTTCTTGCAGTAGTGTCTTGCAGTTTTCTTTGTTTTGGTCTTTTACATCTCTGGTTAGACTTATTCCTAAGTATTTTATCTTCTTGTGGGCTACTGTAAATAGTATTGATATTGGTGATTTCCTCTTCAACATTCTCTTTGTTGGTGTAGAGGAATCTAATTTTTGTATGTTCATCTCGTATCCTGATACTCTGCTGAACTCTTCTATTAGTTTCAGTAGTTTTCTTGAGGATTCTTTAGGGTTTTCTGTGTATGAGATCATGTCATCTGCAAATAGAGATAGTTTTACTTCTTCCTTACCAATCTGGATGCCCTTTCTTTCTTTATCTAGCCTATTTGCTCTGGTTAGGACCTCCAGCACAATGTTGAATAAGAATGGTGATAAAGGGCATTCTTGTTTGGTTTCTATTCTCAGAGGGAATGCTTTCAGACTCTCTCCATTTAGGATGATGTTGGCTGTTGGCCTTGTATAAATGCCCTTTATTATGTTGAGGAATTTTCCTTCTATTCCTATTTTGCTGAGAGTTTTTGCCATGAATTGGTGTTGAACTTTGTCAAATGCCTTTTCTGCATCAATTGATAAGATCATGTGGTTCTTATCTTTTTTTATTTATATGATTGTTTTTCTAATGTTGGACCAACCCTGCATACCTGGTATGAATCCCACTTCGTCATGGTGAATTATTTTTTTGATATGTTGTTAAATTGGCTAGAATTTTGTTGAGGATTTTTGCATCTAAGTTCATGAGGGATGTAGGTCTGTAATTTTCTTTGTTTGTGGTGTCTTTACCTGGTTTTGGTATCAGGGATATGTGGGCTTCATACAATGAGTTTGGGAGTATTCCATCCTTTTCTATGCTCTGAAATACCTTTAGTAGTAGTGGTGTTAACTCTTCTCTGAAAGTTTGGCAGAACTCTCCAGTAAAGCCGTCAGGACCCGGGCTTTTGTTTGTTGGGAGTTTTTTTTATTACCTTTTCAATCTCTTCTTTTGTTATGGGTTTATTTAGTTGTTCTACCTCTGTTTGTGTTAGTTTAGGTAGGTAATGTGTTTCTAGAAATTCATCCATTTCTTCTAGGTTTTCAAATTTGTTACAGTATAATTCTTCATAGTAATCTGATATGATTCTTTTAATTTCAGTTGGGTCTGTTGTGGTATCATCCATCTCATTTCTGATTTGGGTTATTTGCTTCCTCTCTTGTTTTTCCTTTGTCAGTTTGGCCGATGGTTTATCAATTTTGTTAATTTTTTCAAAGAACCAATTTTGGTCTTGTTAACTTTCAGTTGTTTTCCTGTTTTTTTTTTTTATTTAACTCTACTCTAATTTTTATTTGCTTTCTTCTGGTCCCTGAGGGTTTCTTTTGTTGCTCTCTATTTAAATTGTAGGGATAATTCTTTGATTTTGGCCCTTCTTTTTGTATGTGTCCATTTATTGATATAAATTGACTTCTGAGCACTGCTTTCGCTGTGTCTCAAAGGTTCTCATAGAAGTGTTTTCATTCTCATTGGATTCTATGAATTTTTTTTATTCCATCCTTAAAGTCTTCAATAACCCAGTTGTTTTTGAGCAGGATATTGTTCAGTTTCCAAATGTTTGGTTTCTTTTGCCTGCTTTTTCTGTTATTGATTTCTACTTTTATGGCCTTATGGTCAGAGAAGATGCTTTGTAATATTTCGATGTCCTGGATTCTGTAAAGGCTTGCTTTATGACCTAATACGTGGTCTATCCTACAGAATGTTCCATGTGCACTAGAAAAGAAAGTATACTTTGCTGCTGTTGGGTGCAGTGTTCTGTATATGTCTATGAGGTCAGTTGGTTGACTGGGGCATTTAGACCTTCCGTGTCTTTACTGAGCTTCTTTCTGGACGTTCTGTCCTTCACCAAAAGCGGTGTGTTGAGGTCTACTACTGTTGTGGAGCTGTCTACCTCACTTTTCAATGTTAAGAGTTTGCTTTATGTATCTTGAAGACCTGTCATTGGGTACATAAATATTTAATACTGTTATATTCTCTTGGTATACTGTTCCTTTAATCACTATATAGTGTCCTTCCTTATCCTTTGTGATGGATTTAAGTTTAAAGTCTATTTTGTAAGAAATTAATATTTCCACTCCTGCTCTTTTTTGATTGTTTGATATATATTTTGCCATCCTTTGAGTTTTAGTTTGTGTCTTTAAGGTGTGTCTCTCGTAGGCAGCATATAGACAAATTGCCTTTTTTTAAATTCATTCTGCCACTCTCTATTGGTGCATTTAGTCCATTTACATTCAGCATAATTACGGATAGGTATGAGTTTAGAGCTGTCATTTTGATGCCTTTTTTGTGTGTTGTTGACAGTTTCTTTTTTCCACCTAATTTTTTGTGCTGAGTAGTTTATATACAGTGTTTTCCTCTTATTTGTTGTTGACTGTGTTTTTGCTGAGTCTTTATGTTTTTCTTGTATTTTATTTTATTTTCATGTGTAGGATTGTTAGTCTCCTTTGTGGTTACCGTAATATCTACCCCTATTTTTCTAAGTTGAAACCAAACTTTTATTTCTTTATATCGCCTTGACCTCCTCTTCATAAGAAAGATTTATGACTACATTTTTTAGTCCCTCTTTCTTGTTTTAATGTTCTCATGTTTTACATAATGACATCGCTGTTTCTGTTTTGAGCGCTTTTTTTTTTTTAATCAATTTATTTTTGTGATTTCCCTATGTGGGTTGATATCTGGTTGTTCTGCTCTGTATTCTACTTTTGGGTTGATATCTGATATTATTGATTCTCTAACCAGAGAACTCTCTTTAGTATTTCTTACAGTTTTGGTTTAGTTTTTATGAATTCCCTTAACTTCTGTTTATCTGGAAATGTCCTAATTTTGCCTTCATATTTGAGAGACGGTTTTGCTGGATATATGATTCTTGCCTGGCAATTCTTTCCTTCAGTGCTTTATATAAGTCATCCCATTGCCTTCTTGCCTGCATGGTTTCTGCCCAGTAGTCCGAGCTTATTGACTCTCCTTTGTAGGTAACTTTTCATTTGTCCCTAGCTGCTCTTAAAATTATCTTTGGTTTTGGCAAGTTTGATTATGTCTTAGTGACTTTCTTTTGAGATCCATCTTATGTGGGATTCGATGAGTACCTTGGATAAGTATCTTCTCATCTTTCATGATATCAGGGAAGTTTTCTGCCAACAAACCTTCAACGATTCTCTCCATATTTTCTTTTATTCCTCCTTTTTTTTTTTTTTGTTCTGGTACCCCAATCACTCGTAGGTTATTTCTCTTGATAGAGTCCCACATGACTCTTAGGGTTTCTTTATTTTTTTTAATTATCTGATTTTTCTTCAAATATATTGGTATCAAATGTTTTATCTTTAATCTCACTAATTCTGCCTTCCATTTCCTCAGTTCTGCTCCTCTTTCTATTGTCTAATTCTATAATTTTATTGTTAATCTTCTGAATTTCTGATTGCTGTCTACGGATTCTTGCAGCCTACTAAATTTTTCATTATGTTCTTGAATAACCTTTTAAATTTCTTCAGCTGCTTTATCTGTGTGTTCCTTGGGTTGTTCTGCGTTTTGCCTCATCTTTCTGATCTCTTGAAGAGTTCCGTATATTAATCTTTTGTAGTCTACATCTGGTAATTCCAGGATGACAACTTCATCCGGAAGATTCCCTGATTCTTTGTTTGGAGAACTTGTTGAAGCGATCATGATCTGCTTCTTTACATGATTTGATATTGACTGTTGTCTCTGAGCCATCTATAAGTTACTGTATTAATTTATTTTATGTTTGCTTACTGTATCCTAGCTTCATTGTTTTGTTTTGATATGCCCAAACAGGCTGCCTGAGTGAGCTAGCTTGATTATTTGCACCTCTGAAGCTCTAACATCCTGTCAACAGATGGCTAGAGCTGTTACTAGGTATATGAGCCTAGGAGTCCATTCACTTTTCTTGTACGGATTCAGCTCAGGTGTCCAGGTAACTGGTCATCAAGTGTGTGGTACAGGGTCTGTCCTACAGTCTTAGAGGGGCAGGGGTGATTGGTGTAGGCAAGGGTATTTGGTTGCAGCAGGGGTCACGCTCTGAACAAGGCAGGGGCTGACAGCCATCCCCCAAGTGTCTGTGAGGAAAGCGCATCTCTGTTCCCTAGAGTGCAGAGGTGGGTGGGTTTTGCAGCCGGACCATGGGCACCCAATGCTTTTGGTTGTGAGTGCTGGGAGGTACCACTTAGCCTTGGAGCCCTGTCATGGGTGGCTAGGAGATGTGGGTGGGGCCACCAGTTCTCAGGCCCCTGATTTGGGTAGGTGAGGACCCTGTTTAATAGGCAAAGTGGTTTCAAACATCAAAAACCTACCTTTCCACCACATAGCTAAAACAGCTGAAGTCGGATCTCAAGCACAATCTCCTGAAATGGGCCCACACAGGCCCACACACAGTGAAAGGTATTCAAAGTCCACAGACCATGGGTGCCTGGACAGGAGCCGCTTCCGTCCTAAGCAACCCATCTGAGTGTAACTGGCAGATTATCTTTTCCCCCAATTATTAATTTATTTCTTCTCCAAGGCCAGGAGAATGGCTCACAGTGCGCAGTAGGACCTATCTCAGGCCCAGGAAAATTGACAGCCACTGAAGCTGGCTCGGGGGTTGGGGGCACGGGAAATAAACACCAAGTATTTTTTTTTTTTTATTTTTAGTTTTTGCTGAGAGAGCTGTTTTTCTCTGGTTCCGGAGGTGTAAGTACACTGTGCGGCTCACTGTCTCTCCCCGAGGAAACTGCATCCCTAATGCTGCTGCTAACCCCGCCGTGGTCATTCCAGGGGACTGTGCCTGAGGGGTGCTGGCTCCCAGAGTCAGATCCAGCAACTCCTTGTTGCTTCTGAACTGTCTCTCTCTCCCCCGGCCGCTAAATCCGACCTTCTAACTTTGCCTTTGATGTTCAGGGCTCCTAGCCTGTCATTATGCATAATCATTTCACTTGTTTTTCCGGGGCTCTGTTGTAAGAGAGCTCACCGGAAGTGTCCGAGTACTCCGCCGTCTCGGCCCCGCCCCTCCAGATCCCGTTCTTAAAGACCCTGCTGCAAGGGACAGCAAGAATATTTGCACAACTTGAAGAATGGGTGCAAGGACACTGAACTGAATGTATAAAAATCAATGAATCACTGTGTATTAAGTTGTGTGCGTGTCATTATTATTAAAAAAGGCAGGGCTGTAAAAGTTGGGTGGCTGCCCTGCATAATTTGACCAGGAGGACGTGGAGGGGCAGCTCTCGCATGTTCCTGGCCCCTGTGGGCCCCTGAGCTCTGGTCATCGGCCTCAGGAAGGGCCAACCCCTGCAGTCTTTCCGGCTCTGAGGCCCCGCTGGTGGGAATCTTTATTTTTAAGGCACGCCCTGATTCTCCCCTCAACACGTAACCCAGTATTTGCGGCCATGAAGAGAAAGTAATCAATCACCCAATTGTGTGGCTCCAACTCCCAGAGGACCTTTTGAGGGGCACCTAAGTAACATATCCCTGCAGTGTGACAACAACAACATCAATCCCAAAGAGGTGCAAGGATCAGGTGAACACACGGGGATGCCTGGAGTCCCTGGGTCATGCAAATGGTTAAGCACTGGGCTACTAACTTCAAGGTTTGTAGTTCGAACCTACTAAGAAGCATCTTGGAAGAAAGGCCTGGCAATCTACTTCTGAAAAATCAGCCACTGAAAACCCTATAGAACTCAGTTCTACTCTGACACATAGAGGGTCCCCATGAGTTGGGACTGATAGCAACTGGTTTGGTTTTGATGTAACAGAGTGTCTTTGTTTCCTAGTACTGGTGTAATAGAAATACCAAAAATGAGTGGCTTCAAAGAACAGAAATTCATTTTCTTACAGTTCAGGAGCCTAGAAGTCCGAATTCAGGACGTGGCTCTAGGGGAAGGTCACTCCTCGTCTAGTTTCACTTCCAGTAGCTGCCATACATTCATCTGCCGCTCCTCATCAAATAGCATTTGTCTTCCCCTGGAGTCTGTTTGGAGCCCTGGTAGCGCTGTGGTTAGGCGTTCGGCTGCTAACCAAAAGGGTCGGCTGTATGAATCCACTAGTCACTCCTTGGAAACCCTATGGTGCAGTTCTACTCTGTCCCATATGGTCCCTATGAGTCAGAATAGACTCAACGGCAACAGTTTGATTATTTTGGTTGGTGTCTGTCTCCTTTTGTGTCTAACCCGCTCTCTGTAGTGATTAGTTTTAGGACACACCCTACACTGATATGGTCTCATTAACATACTGAAAACTGATTTTCGAATAGGATTATTTCCACAATGTAATCCATAACACAGATATTCCTGGATTTGAGACAATGCCAATATCAATCCTAAAGAGAGTTAAGGACTAGAAGCACATATGGGGACGTCTTGTTTTTTTTTTTAACAATGGAATGAACAAAGCTATCAGGTAAAGAATAACTTTCTGCTCTATTCCTCAGCCAGCCTACCTCAGAAACCAGAGCATCACAATCATTTCCTAAATGAGGGGGCAGAGAATAAACTGGGGCTGGGGTGATGACGAACATTACCATGCAGGTGAAGCGGGATGGCCCTTATCAGCCTCTGTACCATAGACAAAGACACAGGAGGAGTGCTGCTGCCTTCAAGGAGCACACATTCTGGGTCCACACAGCCCAAGTTGAGTCTAAGGAAATTCAGAAGAGTGCCCTCTGGTCAGAGAGAGTGAGAGCTCAGAGGCAGGTACAGGCTCACATCCTCCAGATTATGACTTCCCCTAGGGGCTGGGGCACAACAGTGATCATGAGGATGGTGCAGGACCGGGCAGTGTTTCGTTCTGTTGTACATGGGGTCACGATGAGTTGGGACTGACTCAGCGGCACCTAACAGCAACAGGGTGCTGGCAAGAATACGGGTTTCCAGGCTCACCCCTCAGGAGGACCAGGCTGGAGCCTGGGAGCCTATATTTTAAACAAGCACCCCAGCTGGTTCTGGGGATCCAATAACCTTAGGAAGCACAGTCATGGTGCAGATCTCAAGAGGGACCCCTGCTGATGAATCAGAGGGGTGTCTGCCTAAGGGGTGGGATCTGACATATCCAAAGGTTCATGTAGTGGGCTGAATTGTGCTCCCCCAGGTTATATGCCCAAATGTTAAACCCTGGTACCTGTGAATGTGACCTTGCTTGGAAATATATTTGCTTTGCAAATATAATTAAGAAGTCCCTGGGTGGCACAAATGATAAACATGCTTGGCTGCTAGTAACTAAAAGGTTGGAGGTTTGAGTCCACCCAGAGGTGCCTTGGCAGAAAGGCCTGGCGATCTACTTCCCAAACTCAGCCATTAAAAACACTATGGAACACAGTTCTGCTCTGATGCACATGGAGTCGTCATGAGTCAGGATCAACTTGATGGCAACAGATTTTTTTTTTTTTAAGATTAAGTTAAAGCTCTCGAGATGAGATCATTCTGGATCTTGGGTGGGCTCTAAATCTAATAACTGGTATTCTTATAAGAGAAAGAAGAGGGAGATTTGAGACACAGGGGAGACGGCCACGTGAACCACGGAGGCAGAGACTGGAGTGATGCGGCCACAAGTCAAGGAATGCCAAGGACTGCTGGCACACCAGAAGCTAAGAGACAAGGAAGGATCTTCCCGTAGAGCCTGCGGAGGGAGTGTGGCCCTGCCAACACCCTGATTTCAACTTCCAGCCTCCAGAACTGTGGGAGGATCCATTCCTGTGTCTAAGCCACTCAGCGTGTGGTGACATGATGTGGCAGGCCTAGGACACCCACGTGGCTCAGGCAGAGTCGTCTCATTCCACACTGCGGCAGGTGAGGGAGATAACCCTGGCCGGTATAAGACACCCACACGGCTCATTCCATACTGCTGCAGGTGAGGGAGATGACCCTGGCAGGCCTAAGACACCCACACGGCTCGGGCAAGGTCACTTCATTCCACACTGCTGCAGGTGAGGGAGATGACCCTGGCAGGTCTAGGACACCCACACGGCTCATTCCACACTGCTGCAGGTGAGGGAGATGACCCTGGCGGGCCTAAGACACCCACACGGCTCATTCCACACAGCTGCAGGTGAGGGAGATGACCCTGGCAGGCCTGAGACACCCACACGGCTCATTCCACACTGCTGCAGATGAGGGAGATGACCCTGGTGGGCCTAAGACACCCACATGGCTCGGCCAGGGTCACCTCATTCCACACTGCTGCATGTGAAGGAGATCACCCTGACGGGCCTAAGACACCCACACCGCTCAGACAGGGTCACCTCATTCTACACTGCTGCAGGTGAGGGAAATGACCCTGGCGGACCTAGGACACCCAAATGGCTCGGGCGGGGTCACCTCATTCCATACTGCTGCAAGTGAGGGAGATGACTCTGGCAGGCGTGTGCCTTGGCAACAAGAGATGAAGAGCCACCTGCAGCACCCTGGGGGTGAACTCCAAGGAGCAGACCGAGTGAAGGCTGTGGGTGCAGCTGCTGCAGGAGGCCAGGTGAAGGGCCTGCCATGCAGCAGGAGGAGGCTTTCTAGAGGAAGCTTTTTGGTTTCAGTTTACTGCTTATGTCCTTTGCCGTCCCTGGCTCTGTGAGGGCCCTGGATTTGTTGTGTTCATTGTCTGGCACATAGTAGATGCTCAGGAAAGACTTGACCAATAAGCGTTGAGTGAAGAGGTGAGAGGAAGATCACACGGGCTGTGAGGGAGCAGAAAGGGAAGCTGGGCCGGGGATCAGGTGGGATGGAGTGGGGGCAGTGGCAACAGCCCAGGCGTGAGGAGCAGGGGGAAGGTGTTGGCCAGGCAATGTATGGGACGAGAACACTGCACAGCAGAGGGGGGTCCACGAAGAGGTCGCCTGTGAGCTGACACACCCGGGGAACTGTAAGACCCTTCAGGGAACTCTTTAATATCTGTGACCTGGTGGGCTGAGGAGGACATGAGCCACCAGCCTAAGGTTGGGCATGGTCACCGCCAAATATGCATCTGATACAAAATGCTTCAACTCTGAATGGACAGGAGTCACAGATGCCCAAAAGCGCCAGGGTCCAAGGAGCGGTCACAATGATGATCCCGACATTTGAGGTGGGGGATCACTCAGCCAGGCCAGGGCTCAGACCAGTCTCCTGCCTAGGACACGAAGGAGCGAAATGGAACAAATAAAGGAACGGGATAAAGTCACTTTACCTTAATGGTTTTGGACTGGAGCCTCAGGCCATTCAGCGTGTTTATTGCTCTTTCCGCGTCTTTTGCAGTCACGTAGTTCACAAAGCCATAGCCCAAGCTGTGTCCTGTGGGAAAACACGTGGACACTGGTAAACCAGCCAAGACAGTGCACATGTACATGAGAGAGAATGAACATGAATAAGTCCTAACCAATCAACCAACCAGGTGTTGCCTAGTCAACTCCGACTCCTGGTGATCTCATGGGTGTCAGAGCAGAACTGGGCCCCACAGTGTTTTCTACGGCTGATTTTTGGGAAGTAGGATCACCAAGCCTTTCTTCTGAGGCACCTCTGAGTGGACTTGAACTTCTAATCTTTTGGATAGCAGCCAAGTACATTAACCATTTATACCACCCAGAGAATCCAAATAAATCCTACTGAGTTCAAAAAGACTCGGTCACACTGAGTTTCTGTTAACAGTGGTGGAATAATTTGGAAAAGGATAGTGGTGATGGCTGCCCAACATGATGAACGTAATCAGGGTCACTGAATTAAACATGTAAAAATTGTTAAATTGGCAAATGTTTTCTTATACATATTTTTACCATGATTTAAAAAAAAAAAAAGACTAGGTCAGAGAAAACTTGTAGAAAATACACCAAAATCGCCTCTGAGGAGTGGGATTATTCGTGATTTCATGGCAGAATTTTCGCCTCCTGCGTGGGAGGCCTGGGTTTGAATTCTCAGTCGATGCGCCTCACGCGTAGCCACCACCTGCCTGTCAGTAGAGGCTTGCATGTTGCTGTGATGAGGGACAGGTTTCAGCAGAGCTTCTGGGCTAAGACAGAAGAGGAAGAAAAGTCTGGTGATCAACTTCCAAAAATCAGCCAATGAAAATCCTGCGGGTCACAACGGCCTGATCCACAGCCGATCACAAGGATGACACAGGATCAGAGAGCGTTTCACTTCACTGCGCATGCTGGACTCCAGCAGCTGGTAATAACCTTACGCCTCTTTGGTAACTTAAAAATTTTCTGCAATAAACAAATGTTACTCTTGAAATGAAAAGAAAAGGTTATTTAAAAACAAATATTGTGTTACTGCCCGCCTCCTGCTGAAGCCCTCACCGCCGCCCAGTCTGGTGTGGCTGCTCTGCCAGGCCTGCGTGGACGGCTGAGGAGGAGGACAGTCACAGCAGGTACACAGGTGGGTGGCTGAGGAGGAGGACAGTCACAGCAGGTACACAGGTGGACGGCTGAGGAGGAGGACAGTCACAGCAGGTACACAGGTGGGTGGCTGAGGAGGAGGACAGTCACAGCAGGTACACAGGTGGGTGGCTGAGGAGGAGGACAGTCACAGCAGGTACACAGGTGGGTGGCTGAGGAGGAGGACAGTCACAGCAGGTACACAGGTGGGTGGCTGAGGAGGAGGACAGTCACAGCAGGTACACAGGTGGGTGGCTGAGGAGCAGGAGGAGGAGATGGAGACCAGCTGTCTGTCTCTGGACTATTTCTCCTGCCACTTCCTTTCCCAGCTGGAAGGTTCACTGGGCTCTGGCGCCACCCAGCGCCAGCTCCATTTACTTCCCCAAAACAAAGACCAACCCCCCCACCCCACCCCCTCCTGTGCGTGAGGAGAAGCCAGAACAGAGAGAACGCCCAGCCCAGCAGCCCTGACCAGCATCTCGGCTCCGCCTAGTGTCCAGGGCTTCTCCCAGCTGCACTGACATCTTAACAGGTTCACCACATCAAGTTTGGGGAGTTGAAAGTGAGGAGAAAACTGGAGTTCTTCAGTTAAAGAAAACCAGAGGTCTGGGCAGTGTGTCCACACCCCATCTTTGTGAAATCCTCAGGCCTGGCAGGAGAGACCACCAAGTGGATGCCCAGGACGGACACAGCACAGCAGGGGGAGGGCCCCTGGGTTCCAGAGATACCCAGGAAGAAGCAACTGCCCAAGGTCGGAGTTCAAAGGAGCCTTACTGAGCGACTACTCAACATTCTCAGTAAAGGAGAGGCCTAGAGAGAGAGCTGATTAGTGCCAAGCCACATAACCAACACCCATCTCTCATTCATTCACCCCCACCACGTACACCAGGCCCTGCCTCACTGAGCTTCGTTCCAGCCTCCAGGGGGCCGAGGCAGGCATGGACTAAAACGTGAACACGTGTGTGAGACACAGGCAGCAAGGCCTCGCTGCAGAGGCACACCGAAGGCATCCTGCAGCTGAACTCAGGCCCATCTTGCAGGTAACAAGAGAACACACCCAGGCTCTAAACCCAGCAGAGAGCCCTGACCCAGTTTTGCCACTTTCTTTTTCCCTCCATAAAGACTGCAGCGAAGAAAACCTTAAGGAGAACAACGTGCATACTAACCATTTGACAAGAAACTAGTTTGTTCTGTAAACCTTCATCTAAAGTACAAAAAAAGAATACTTAAAAGAACAAAAAGAGAAAGAAAACCCTATAGAGCAGTTCTACTCTGTAACACATGCGGTCGCCACGACTCGATGGCAACAGGTTTACTTTTTAGAATCCTTTTAGATTTACAGAGAAATTGCAGCAAGTACAAACAGTTCCCACATACCCCACATGACTTCCCCTATTAGTAACATATTAGTATGTACATTCGTTACAATTAACAAATCAATAAAACAAAAAAAAAAACAAAAACCCCAAACCTGTTGTTGAGTCGATTCCAACTCACAGCAACCCTATAGGACAGAGTAGAACTGCCCCATGGATTCGAACTGGTCACCTTTTGGTTAGCAGCCATAGCACTTAACCACTATGCCACCAGGGTTTCCAAGGAGTCAATAATGATACATTATTACTAAAGAAAGCTCAGACTGTCCCTCAGCTTTCTTCAGTTTCCCCTAATGTCCTATGGAGCCCTGATAGCGCAGCGTTTAAGAGCCGGGCTACTAACCAAAAGGTCAGCAGTTCAAATCCACCAGCTGCTCCTTGGAAACCCTATGGGGCAGTTCTACCCTGTCCTATAAGGTCGCTATGAGTTGGAATCAACTTGACGGCAATGGGTTTGGTTTTGATTAATGTCCCTTTTCTATAGGAGCCCTGGTAGCTCAGTGCTTAAGAGCTCAGCTGCTAACCCAAAGGTAGGCGGTTTGAACCCACCCAGTGGCCCTGAAGGAGAAAAGACCCGGCGATCTGCTTCTGTAAAGATTACGGCCTAGAAAATCCTATGAGGCAGTTGTACTGTGCCACATGTGGTTACTCTGAGTCGGAATGGACTCAAATGCACCCAACAACTATGTCTTTGTTCTGGTCTAGGATCTCCTTAGGCTCCAGTGTCTCTGTCTGAAACTTGTAAAATTTTAAATAATTTATTTTATATTTTGTTGTTGTTGAGAATATATACAGCAAAATATACACTGATTCAACAATTCCTAAGTGTACAATTTAGTGACATTGATTACACTCTTCAAGTCGTATAATGACTCTCACCCTCCTGTACTGAGTTGTTTTTCCTGCATTAACATAAACTCACTGCCCCGTAAGTTTCAAGTTGCTGTTGTCAGTTTCATCCCAGAGAAATATATCTTAAAAGAGCATAATGCTCATGACAGATATTCTTTGCTAATTAAGCTTAACTATTATCTGGTTTTAAGAAGACCTCAGGGAATATTTTTTTTGGTTTAAGGTTTGAATATTATCCCAGGGCAATAGTTTCAGGGGTCAATCCAGCCTCCAGGCCTTGAAAAAGGCTGGATTCTATGAGCATTTGAAATTCTATCCTGCATTTTACCCCTTTTGATCAGAATTCTTCCATTGAATCTTTGTTTGAAATGTTCAATAATGGTAGCACTATCCAGTTCTGGTCTCCTGTCAAAGGAGGCAGTTGGTTGTTCATGGACGCAATTAGCCTCACATTCTATTTCCTCCTCCTATTACTGACTCTTTCTCCCTC
Organism: Loxodonta africana; assembly: GCF_030014295.1. Classification (NCBI taxonomy): domain Eukaryota; kingdom Metazoa; phylum Chordata; class Mammalia; order Proboscidea; family Elephantidae; genus Loxodonta; species Loxodonta africana. The sequence continues at coordinate 12,219,273 of NC_087344.1, forward strand.
TGTTGCTCCAGGTGAATAGAGACCGATTGTTGTGTCTTGGATGGCTGCCTACAAGTTTCTAAGACCCCAGGCACTATGCAAGGAACTAGGAGGTAGAGCAGAAGCATTAAACAGGATGTTATTAAGCCAATTAACAGGGATGTCCCAGGAAACCAAGATCCTAAACCTCCAAACCAAGGCACCAAATTCCATTAGGAATTTGGTTATATATAAGTGGCCTCAGAGCTTTTTTAATTTTAATTTTTGTTGTTGTAATAAACATGTCTACCACACAGCTTTTGTCAATTTAACTTTTTACAGGTGTACAACTTATTGACAGCACTTACAATAATTGGCTGTGCAACCCTACTCTTAATCACTGCAATTCTTCCATCACAGTAAACCACAACTCAAACTCAGCACTCCAGGAGCAATAACCTCCCCTTCCCTTCCCTTCTGCCCCTGGTAAGCACTAATAAACTTTGGCCTCTACGCATTTGCCTTTTCATGTCTCTTTATATGAGTGAGGTCATCCGTTATTTGTCCTTTTGTGACTGACTGCTCAGTGTGTCTTCCAGCACCATCTATATTGTAGCATGCATCAAGGTTTCCTTTCTCCTACTGGCTGAGAAGTCACATCTTGTTTTATGACTGTGGCAGTCTTGAGGGGCACTGGTAGGGGATTCTGTAGACTGTCCTCTGGTGCTTTTCTCCTGTTTAAGCTGTGATGAAGACCACGGGGTAAAGTACCCTTCCCATCACCTCACAGATGATGAGATGACCCTTCACTGTTGATGCTGACCTCAACCTCCTGGCTAAAGCGTTTGTCAAGTGTCTCCACTGTGAAGTTACCGCGCTCTTGGAAAGGAAGTTAGCATGCGCGGCCCACATTAAGCAGCGGGGAGTTCAGCTTCCCCTCCTTTGAGGCAGAGCAGCTACAGAAATTTGTTGGAATCTGCTCAAGCCACTTTCTTTTTTAAAGAAACAAAACCAAAAGCTGACTCCAAGGCCCATATTCCTAATAAAACACCATGGGTCTCAAGAGACTCCCGGGCAGCCTGCTGCCCCAGGGTGGCTACTCACAGGGCTCTGTATCAAGGGAGGGCCTGGGAGCAGCGGGGCTGGGAGCTGAGAGGACCACTCCTGGCTCAGAGAACTAGGAGCAGCTCCAGGGTGGGGCCCTCTGGGGCTCCTGCAGATGCTCCGACTACAGATGTTGGATCTAAGGATGCAGAATGTCTATGATGTGGGTTTCTGACCATGACCCCAGCCTTGTGGACACCTGCTCCCACCCCTTCTCCTACTTCCGCCATGCCCATGACATCAGCCTGTCCTTGGTAGCCCGGGCCTCGGATGTAGCCCCCCTGCCTCTCTCTGGCCAGCACCACCCACCCAAAAGGCCAGTCCCGATCTGGACCACCTGTATCCTTAACTCCTTATGTCTCAGGTGGGGAAACCAGACAGCGGTGAGTACAGGACCCAAACCCGAGACTTCTGGACTCGACCAGGCCTCTGGGAGCCTTGGGCCTTGTGCCTGTGTCTCCAGCCTTACCTGCTTCTTCCTTCTGGACTCTTACCTCCTATTAGGTCCCAATGGGCTGCCCCAGCGTGGATACTGCCGCTTCTACCAGCCCCACTCGCATCAAACCAAGGCTATCCAGGCTGCCTTTGGTGCTGAGCCCACAGGTAGTCTCAGACTCATCTCCCCATGCTCTCTTCTCACTGCTGACCCTCTTGAAATGCCACCTTCTTTGTTACATGAAACCCCACTGTTAGGGATTGAACTGTGTCCCCCTAAAATATGTGTGGATGTGACCCTGTTTGGAACTAGGGTTTTCTTTGTTAATTTGATCCTACCCGAGCAAGGCAGGATCTAGATCTAATCACTTCTGCGTTATAAACACAGCAGATTAAACACAGAGGCATGAGGGAGCGCACAGGAAGACAGATGCTACACAAGGATGCTCTACAAACCAAGGAACCCAGGAACGTCCAAGGCTGCGACAAGGAGGGAATTGACGTGGTCAAGACCCTGATTTGGGTGCTTAGAATCCAGGCTGTGAGACAATCAATTTCTGGTTTTTAGAGTGACCCACTTGTGAGATTTGTTACAGCGGCCCTAGGAGACTAAGACACACGCCATGCTCTCCCCATAGGTTTCCTTCCCCATCCTCTTTCCCCAGCTGTCTGTCCTCAGGCTGCCTGTTCTTGGCCCATTCCATTGAAACCCAGGTTCCCTAAGGCTCTGCCTTCGGCTCTTGTCTTTGCCACGTTCTCCTTGGGTGATTTTCTGGAGCACTGTGTGCCCACCCTGCCTCCCATGGCTGTCACTTTGTCCCCAGTCCTGCTCCTCAGCCCACCTTTCTCACTGGTCTGACACATATGCCAGGCCTGGGGTGGGGTGGGGCAGTGACGATCAGGTTCTGCCCTGATGAAGCTAACATCCCAGTAGGTGGGCCAGACAATAAACCAGCAGGAAATTAATTCACAAAGCCACTGGGTAGGAGCTACGAAGGCCTCAACGTTGTGTCGTAAGTGAGACTTCTAGAATGCGGTCCACAACAGATGGAAATCAGGGGGCCTGAGGAGGTGACATTTGAACCCAGACCCCAGGACGGCCAGGGTTGAGTGTTCCAGACACAAGAGCAAGCCCCAAGTCTCTGATGTGAGGGGGCTCTGGTGTGTTCCAGGAAATGAAAGGCCAGGGAGGTGGGGTGAGCTGGATGAGGAGTCAGCAGCTGGAAATGCTTCCTCCAGGGCTGGGTGGAAAGTGGACTTCAGTGGGGGGCCTGAGAACTAGTCCAGACAGGAGGTGAGGGTAGCTTACACCAGGGCGGGCAGTAGCAGGAAGACCCCAGAGGACATGCAGATGGGCTGCTGGGTGGGGGACAGCTCCTGTGGGGTTGAGGCCCCTGAAGCACCAGGAAGCAGCTCCCTGTGGGGGCAAGCCCCCGTGGGTCTGAGACTGGGTGGGGAAGGATCTCTTCCATACCACCTTGGGGGCTTGCCCTATCTTACCCGGGTCCCTGGAAGGTACCTCAGTGGCAGAGGGTAGAGACGGGGCGGCGGCGGGGGGGGGTGCTGTTCTCACCCGCTAGGTGGGACCATGTACTAAAAACTGCTTTACACACACAGAGCCTGACAACCCCCTAGGGCCACATTTCTTGTTCCTTTGCTATAAACCATGCTTCTTAACCCTGGCTGCGTCAGAGCCACTAAAAAAAACTAGGGGAGCTTTTTAACACCATACATGCCCAGGACATGCTCCAGCCCAATGAAATCAGAATTGGGAGCAGAGCAAATTGCTGGTTCTCAGAGTAGGGTCCACGAGCCATCAGCACCAGGACTGCCTGTACTTAGGTTAATGGTGCAGGCCCCTCACTCCCCTTTGCCTTAGCCCCTGGACTCAGGAGGTCAGCAGGCCTGGGAATCTGCATTCCAAAACTCCTCGGCAATAAGTCTCCTGTTCATGAGACACAGAGAGTCTGCTAGAGTCAGTGTCCCCCTCTCCCTTTAGGGGACACAGGGATCAGCCTGAAGGGGGGGAAAGAGGCCTTAAGGGCTGAGCTCAGGCAGGGATGGTCCTGTGCTGGCTGCTGTGGCGGCTGCCGAGACAGGGTGGAGGGGTGGAGGGAGATGACGAAAGAAAGGAGGAGGAGAAAGGGAGGGGAGAGACAGAGGGAGGGACCAAAAAAAAAAAAAAAAAAGAATAAACCCAGTGAGGTCTTAGAGGCTATGGGCATTTCCCTGTTATAGGAAGAGCGCCCCCTGCTGGCCACAGGACCGCGGTCCCCAGCGCTGGTTTTCTGACGGGCTGGTACCAGCATCTCTCTCCAGGCAGGTTCAACATATGGTTAAAACACTCCAGGTACTTGCTAACTCACTCACTTTGGACGTATCACCAGCAAATCTCTAGAAAACAACATCAGTTGGTAGAGGGCCAACAAAAATGAGCGAAACCCTCACTCAGTGAGATGGACTGACACAGTGGCCACAACAATGGATCAAGCAGACCGACAATCATGAAGATGGTGCAGGGCCGGGCAACATTTTGTCCCTTTGTGTATGGGGTAGCCGTGAGTCGGGGCCGAGTCGATGGCAACTAACAACAGCACTGACTCGCCAACTCAGAGGGTCTGGGTAGGGCCCGAGGTCTGCATTTGTCCAAGTCCCCAGATACAACTGCCAGTCGAGGATGGCACTCAGAACCATCGATACCTGGGAGCACTATTTATGCAACATCAGGCATCCCCTTGAGCAATCGTGGTCCAGTGTTCCTGCATTTCCAAATCCATCTCTGTCTTTTAGATGGGTTAGGCCTTACATCCGCAGATCCAAGCAGCTGGATGTAATGTTTTAATCCCTTTGTACTCTCTGGGCTGGAACAGCCTGGAAATTACCTGTGAAGCACGGTGGAGGGAAGGGACAGCCTGTGAGCAAGGCCTCCTTTGCCACTTGAGAGGTGGGCACAGCTGTGTTCTCCCTGTAAGGGGCTACAGGGACTCAAGGGAATATGTCACCGAGGGTGAGAAACAGGGTTGTGGGGCGATGAGCAAATTAGTTAGGCAGTAAGAAACAACAAATACCCGAAAAGACGGAAAACGGGCAAAGGACAAGAAGGGGATTTTATAACAGAAGCAGTACAAACAGCCAATAAATAAAACCCAAACCCACTGCCTTCGAGCTGATTCTAAGTCACGGTGACCTCCTATATTACAGGGTAAAATTGTTCCATAGGTTTTCTTAACTGTGATTTTTACAAAAGCAGATAGCCAGGCCTTTCTTCCAAGGTGCTGGTAGGTAGGTTCGAACTGCCAACCTTCAGGTTAGTGTTGTTGTTACTGCTGGGTGCCAACGAGTTGGTTCTGACTCATAGTGACCCTGTGTACAACAGACTGACACAGTGCTCAGACCTGCACCATCCTCACAACCATTGTTTTGTTTGAGCCCATTGTTGCAGCCACTGTGTCAATTCACTTTGTTGAGAGTCTTCCTCTTTTTCGCTGGCTGTCTTACTTTACCAAGCATGATGTCCTTCTCCAGGGACTAGTCCCTCCTGATAACACATCCAAAGTACGTGAAACCAAATCTCACCATTCTTGCTTCTAAGGGGCATTCTGGCTGCACTTCTTCCAAGACAGATCTGTTCATTCTTCTGGCAGTCCATGGTGTAGTCAATATTCTTTGCCGACACCATAATTCAAAGGCATCGATTCTTCTTCTGTCTTACTTACTCATTGTCCAGCTTTTGCATGCATACAAGGTGATCGAAAGCACCATGGCTCGGGTCAGGCGTGCCTTAGTCCTACTTAGGTTAGCAGGTAAGTGGAAACCCAAATACGTGAAAATGATGGATCCACTTTATCAGTCATCAAAGAAATGCTAACTACGACAACGATCAGATGCAATTCCTCACTTTCAGACTGGCAAGATGAGAAATCACACCCAGTCTAGAGGGTGGCAGGAGCCAGGGTGGAAGGGCTTACCCACACCTAGGAATGGCCAAGAGGAGTATACACCAGAGAACCCCTTTGGAGACAAGCTGTCAATCTGTAACACAAGCTTCAGAAGGTAAACATTGTTGGATTAGACGGTTCACTTCCAGGAAGTTATTCTACGGAAATAATCAGTGAACAGAGCCCAGATTTGAGGCAGGATACTTGCCTCAGTGTAAGGTGTGGCTTGTCATATGGACACTATGTGAGCGTCTGCGGTGCCGCTGTAAGCTCAGGCACACCCAGACAACAGTATACTACGCAACCATCTGCAAAGAGGAGTCCTTGGGTAGTGCAAAGTTAACTCACTCGGCTGCTAACCAAAAGGTTGGAGGGCTGAGTCCACCCAGAGGCGTAGCCTTGGAACCAAAACGTGGTGATCTACTTCTGAAAAACTAGCCAGTGAAAACCCTATGGGGCACAGCTCTACTCTGCACGCACAGGGTTGTTATGAGTTGGAATCGACTCAACTACAACTGGTTGTTTTTGTTTTTTTAACTCCAAGAGCTCTATGGACCTACTGGACAAGGAAGTTCCGACTGCAGGGCAGTGTGGGGAGTGCCACGTTGCAGATCTGTCCATGTGCTACAGAAGGCCGGAAGAGGAGTGCCTAACGCTGACTGGGCCAGGCCAGGGAAGGCCTCTGAGAGCTGAAGGTCTTACAGCAGGTGAGGTGTGGGGTCACACTTCGACTGTTAAGACACCCCTTTGTGGCAGTGAGGAGAATGGTCTAGAGGGAGCAAGGGTGAAAACAAGGTGGCCTGCCGGAAGGCTAATGCAGGAGTGCAGGCCAAGGACTACGGTCTTCTGCTATAGAGTGGGGGCAGGGGAGATGGAGGAAAAGGCATGGACTGAAGAAGCATCCAAAAGGACCAGCACCAGGGATGCATGTCAGAAGTCACTCTTGGATTCCTGGCCAGATCACTGCTCAGATGGGGATGTAGGGCAGCAAGCGGCAGGGCTGCAGATAGACTGGGAAGCCAGTCTGGAAGCCACTGAGTCTGATACTGAGGGGCTTGGAGCTCAGAAGAGCTTTCTGGTCTACGGAGAGGTGGCAGAGTATGGGCAATGTAAGCTGCAGGGGGAGTGAACCTGCACACCCAGGGTGCAGGCTTGGGAAAAGGAAGGGGCTAGGGAAGAACCCGGAGGAATGCCTGAGTAAAGGCTGGGAAAAGGAGGAGGAGCTGGCAAGAGAGACAGAGCGAGTCTTGTCTCAGGGTAGGAAGAAAGCCAGGAGTGTGTGGTTCATGAAAGACAAGGGAAGAGGCTGCTTCTAGAAGGAAATCTGACTTTGACAGCTCTGTGAACAGGGGAGGGGCAGGGCAAGAGCTAGAGCAGTGGTTCACCCGGGGGCGATTCTGCCTCAAAAGGGACATTTGCCCATGTCTGGAGATATTTTTGGCTGTCACAACCAGGGTGGGGGTGCTACTGGCATCTAGCAGGTACGTGCCAGGGATGCTGCTCAACATCCTACCATGCACAGGACGGCCTCGTCAAGAACTTTCTGGCTCAACAACACAAACAATCTAATTTAAAAAAGAGCGAAGGACTTAAAGAGACATTTCTCCACAGAAAATATACAAATGGCCAACAAACACACGAAAAAATGCTCAACAACATCAGTAGCCATTGGGGAAATGCATATCAAAACCACAATGAGATGCCACCTCACACCCAGCAGGATGGCTATTATCCAAAAAAAATAAAGAAGAAAGGTTAACAAATGAAGTAAAGGATGTGGAGAATCGGAACCCTCATTCATTGCTGGAAGGATTGTAAAACAGTACAGACCCTGTGGAAAACAATTTGCTGGTTCCTCAAAAAGTCAGACTTCCACTCCGAGGTATATATCTAGAAGACTTTTGAAAGCAGGGACTCCCAGATACCGCACACCAATGTTTATAGCAGCACAATGGCCAAAAGATGAACAACGCAGATGTCCCTCCATAAGTGAACACATAAACACAATACGGTCCATCCATACAGTGGAATATTATTCAGCTGTAAAAAGGAATAAAGTTCTGATGACATGGATGCACCTGAAAACTGAGCTAAAGAAGCCAGATACAAGAGCACTCTATGATTCCACTTACGTGAAGTATCTAGGAGAGACAAATGCATAGTGACAGAAAGTAGAGGTTACCAGGGCTGGCAGGACGGAGAAATGGGGAGATACTGCTTAATGGGTACAGAGTTTCTGCTTGGGGAGATGACGGTGGTGAAGGCTGAACAACACTGTGAATGTAATTAATGCCACTGAATTATACACTTAAAAATAGTTAAAATGGCAAATTTTGTTATATATATTTTACCACAACAGGAAAAAAAAAAAAAAGAGAGAGAGAGAAAACTATCCAATCCAAGTGTCAACAGTGCTGAGGTGGAGGAAGCCTGTGCCAGAGGAAGTCGTGGTATCCAGAATGGACTTCTGTAAAGGCGGCAGAGACTAGGGCCTGTCAGGACACGGATGCACAGTCCTGGAGACGCCCAGGAAGAACAGGTGCCCAACAGCCTGAGGTTCCTGAGAAGCTGGAAGGGAAGGGGCTCAGGGTGGTGGTGTGGATGGCTGTTATTTTCTCTGTTGAATAGGAAGGGGGCCATTGGCTGAGACTGAAGGATCCCGGAGGAGGGGAAACGCATTGTGGAGAACCGGATATCCTGGGCCAAGAGCTAAGCTAGTGGGGAATTTGATTGTCAGGTGCCTGTTGGCTAGGATGTCAGAGACTGCCTCTTGGTGGGGCGGACAGCCTGAGCTCTGGCTGGGAGCAAGCACTTGACTGAATGTCCCCACAGCTGGGGTTCTGCCAGAACAGTATAATAAAAGGACAAAAGGGCAGTGAAATTTAAGGCCATGGCCCAGGGACGGTCACTGAAGTTTTTACACACTGGTGGCAGGATGAAAGAAGTGATAATGCAGGACATTTTTCAGAAAGCTACACTGATTCAATTTAAAGAACTACTGGGTAGTGCAAAGGGTTAAGTGCTCAACTACTAACCAAAAGGTTGGTGGTTCAAACCCACCCAGTGACAATGTAGAAGACAGGTCTGGCGATCTGCTTCTGTAGAGACTACAGCAGAGACAATCCTGTGGAGCAGTTCTACCCTGTAATGCACAGGGGCCACATGAGTCAGAACCTACTCAACGGCAACGGGTTTGTTGGTTTTTATCTTTAAACTGAAATGATTTCCCAATGACACTTTTGCGGCTTTCACCAGTTCTCAAAACCAATTCCCTCTGGACAAATCTCACCAAATCTAAGTGTTCCTATTAACATAGCTCACATTCCTTTCAAGGCCACAGCACAGGAACAGACAAAGAAGCCAGGCCGCCGTGAGAATGCTTGCAGAACTGGACTCCAATGCTGGGGAGTATCAATGGGGCAGAGAATCCCCTCCCACCAAAACCAAAAAGGAGAAGGCTTGTGAGCAGCACAGGAGAACTTAAAAAGTCCTCTGAACAAGGACTCCCTTATTGAGGATGGTCTCCTGGAACAGACAAGAGACAGTGGCTTCTAGAAGATTTGAACACTGTTCAATATTGCATATTACCGGGGGAAAAATACTGCATATTATCAAAAGTTCCTATTTAGAAGATGTTTGTTAAATCATACAATCAGAGGGCTAGGAGAGTCCTCAAAAGGCTTTCGGGGTCAGTGCCCCCATTGGATCGCTTAATTTCCTGTACAGCTCTGCCCAGCACCCAGGCGTGCTCACGTTTACCAGCAAAATCTTCAAAGTTGATGAAGCAGAATCACGGGTACATGGTGTTTAATATATGATTCTATTTTTATGAATACTTGAAATCTCCCAAATGTTTTTTCCTGTTTAATTAGTTTTTGGTATAGGGAATCAGTCCCACAAGCCAGGGTAGCAGCCAGAGCCTCCCCCCAGAGGACCGCCCATTCCTCGGCTTGCCAAAGCAGAGCAGAGAGGAAAAGGAGGAGGAAGATGAGAGCTCCCCCAAAACAACGCTCCCCTTCCCTAGGGAGAAAAGAAAGGAAGAAATGCTTCGCAGCGCCTGATCTTCCTACCGTTTCTCCACTCCCTGAAAACATACTCTCAGAATGGAGGCCGCCCTATACCGAGGGCTTTGCCAGGTACCAGGCTATTATGGACTGAACTGCATCCCCCCAAAATAGGTGTTGGAACCCTAACCTGTGGATGTGATCCAGTTTGGAAATAGTTTTCTTTGTTATGCTAATGGAGCCATATTAGTATAGGGTGGGTCCTAAATCTAGCCACTTCTGAGTTATAAGAGGAGGCGACTGAATACACATGTGAGAATAAACCGGGAAGACAGACACCATGAGAGGATCGTCTACAAGCCAAGGAACCAGAGAACACCCAGGGCTACTGCCAAGGAAGGAATCGACACAGCCGAGACCCTGATTTGGACTTTTAGCCTCCAGAATGTGAGAAGATAAATGTCTGCTCTTTAAAGCCACCCACCTGCGGTATTTCTGGGAGACTAAAACATAAGCCCTCTGCAAAACCATTACGATGTTGGGATCCTCAGGATGAAAGAGCCACCGCCCCACTTTTTGGAGGGGAGCACTGAGGCTTAGAGAGCTGAATGACTCTCCAAGGTCGCACTATGACCTGTCTGATGATCCACGGCCCCGCCTCTGCCTCCCCAGAGTGCAAGCTCAGTGTTGCAGAAGTTCAAGTTGGTGGCATGACAGCAAATAGCCAGAGCAGCTGAAACCTAAGGAAGGGTCCTCACTCTTCTGCCACAGTCCTGGCTGAGCACGGTGCCTGGGGAGGCAGAGGCGGACCCGCCTGTGCCTGCCGTGGGCAGGGTGCTCACCACGGCCCCTCCCTCAGGGCTACTCTGCCCACCTCTCTAGCTCTCAGAGCAGTTTCTCTTTCTGGGCTCCCCTCATTCTTCTGCTCCTCCTACTATCCCATTTTGTACACACTCTCATCTTCCAATGAACTTTTTCTCTTCTGAGAATCAACCAGTTGCCATCGAGTTGATTCTGACTCGTGGCACCCCTATGTGCGCCGGAGCAGAACTGTGCTCTGTGGCTGATTTTCTCAGAAGGAGATCACCAGGCCTTTCTTCTGGGGCACCTCTGGGTGGGCCTGAACCACGAACTTTCAGTTAGCAGCCGAGCATATTAACCATTTGCACCACCCAGGGACTCCAATCTTATACTAGGGCAGTAGACAAACAACATTTGAGATGAAAATGAACTTCGCCACCATCCTTTCAGGGCTGCACCGAGGGACGCTGCAGTCACATGCCGAGAGCACGCTGCTTAGCAGGATGGACACCAACAAACACCGTTTTTACCAGAACGCCTTGGTTTCTTTACCTGCTACTTTATCTCGAATAAGTTTTGCAGACTCAACTTCGCCAATACTGCTGAACAGACTTCGTAGCTCATCCTGGGTCATGTTCTGAGGGAGATAGTTGACAATTAAATTCGTTCTCCCGATATCATCCCTGCAGTCTTCGGCCATGTGGTCTTCATAACCATTAGACATGGTATTTTTTAAAAAATCTGCAAAGGAAAAAAAAAAAATTAAGTAAATTCTAAATGTTCACACTGCCATGCAGCGAGGCAAAACTCACAGCTGCACTTACACATACAACGTTTTCTCTTCAAATGACAGATCCAACCATTTCTGCTATGAGGGCTTCGAAGAAACCTACAAATCACTTCAGTACCAAAGCTCCCCAAAAAGCGGCTGGGTGGTCTCCCAAGAGCTTTCCAAATATTTCTTACTGCTTTCTCTCATCTCCACATCTATGACTGATTTCAGCTGGATACTGAGGGGCCTGCAGCGCACGCCCTAGTACCCCAATTCCAGATACTGGTCTGTCATCTACAGGCAAGCCAAGGCCGTCAGACCCAGTCCCCTGCACCCTTTTATTCCAACATAGTGACGGAGGTGGGAAAGAGGTTAGGATTCTTCCGCTTGTTGAGGGAACTCAGTCTTCATTGCCGTAGGTTTTGGGACTCCTTTAGCAGTCTGCAGAAGTCTTTACTTTCAGCGACCAAACATCGAGTCCAGCGAAGTTTCAGAGAAAAGTCCAGATCAGTGCAGCTGACAGCACCCAGTCCAACCCCTGCTCTGAAAGTACAACTCTCACTGGGCGTGCAGCTGGCTGATCCAGGAGGTTTGTCCACCCATTTGCCCCTCATCGTTGGTGTTAGCTGCCATTAAGTCAGCCCCGAGACTCATGGCGACCCATGCACAACGGAACGAAATGCTGCCTGGATCGGACTGCTGTGATCCATAGGGTTTCCTCTGGTTGATTTTCAGAAGGAGATCACCAGGCCTTTCTTTCTACTCCATCTTAGTCTGGAAACTCTGCTGAAACCTGTTCAGCATCATAGCAACACGTGAGCCTCCACTGACAGGCGGGTGGTGGCTGCATTTGAGGTGCACTGGTCAGGAATCAAACTTGGGTCTCCCGTATGGAAGGTGAGAATTATACCACTGAACCAACATTGTCCCCTGCCTAATCGAAGGGGTCTACCCACCTGCCTGCCCCTCACCTGTCTCAAAATATGCAGTCTGTTTACCTCTGTGGGTGTGAAAAGCATCACAGGAGAAAATGTTCCTCTGCCTCCCAGCCTGCAGTCTCAGTGGTGGCCCCCCAACTTTCTCCAGATCTCTGTCCTCGCTGCTCAGCTCTGCTTCATGCTCAGGGCCCAGTGCTCACGGTTATGAGCATTCTGCCTTCTTTAAAGCAGCCTTGCCAATGGTTCCATAAAGTCCGAGCCCCTCTCTTGCAGAGATTTCCCACCCAGCCCTAGATGAATGCTAAGAGAGTGGTAGGTATGGTTTCTTTTTCCCTTGTGGAAATGCTTCAGATCCCAGGCAAAATTCATGCAATATCCCACAATTTCTTTTATTATTTGAAAATATTCTATGTTCCCTGATCTTTATAAAGTAGGTTAGCATCAAAGCCATAAAAGAAAAGATTGGGAAGAAAAGACCTGGAGATCTGCTCCTGTAAAGATCACACGCAGCCTTGGAAATCCTGTATGTCAGTTCTACTCTGTCCCACAGGGTCACTATGAGTCAGACTCAGCTTGACAGCAGTGGGTTTTGGTACTACTACCCTTTGACTCAGTGCTGCAGCAATCTGTTCGGCAGAAATCCTTACATGCTTGCGCAGGGAAATATGTGTGAGGAACACACTACCCTGCGGCTTGTAAAAGTAAAAAAACTAGATACAATCTAAATACACATTAATGGGGAGGGTGTTAAATACCAATTTTCAGTAGAAAGCATGGGACCACCAGCAGTAAAGAGTTTAATCGTGAAAAACTCGACGAATCAGTTAAACCTACTGTCTGCAGCCATGGGACTTTAAAACAAACACACAAACAAAAACCGATTTGCTGAAGCCTAAACCGCAATGTAAATGTTAACGCTGAATAATCCAACTGCATACTGAAGTTTCCTCAAAAGGTGATTCCAACATTTCTCTTCTTCCTTCCTGTTTTTCTCTCCCTCCCTCTCTTCAGCTTTCTTCTAAGAGCCAAGCATCTACTCTTCTGCCTTCTCTCAAGCCTTGCTTTTGGAGATGATCAACTGGACAAAGGTGACCCCATTCTTATTCTCCAGAGTGGGGTACTCTCTATGCCTGGCAAAAAGGGAACCTTCTAAAACAGGGGTTGGCAAACTACAACCTGTGGGCTAAACCAGACCCACTGCCTGCTTTTATACGTAAAATTTAATTGGCACTAAGTCCCTCTCATTTGTTTATATATTGCTATGGGTTCTTTTGCATAAAATGATAGAGTTGGGTGGCTGCAACAGAGACCTTTTGGCCCACAAAGCCTAAAATATTTACCATCTGGGGTTTTTTAAACAGAAAAAGTCTGGTGAACACTGTTCTGTAATGCAAAACTATAAAACCTGTAGGAGTAACTCTTAGTGAGGTTTGGTTAGGCAAAAGGTTTCTTAGATATGATACCAAAAGCCTGATCCATAGAAGAAAAAACTGGTAAGTTAGATATCATCAGAATTAAAAACTTTTGCTTTGCGATGAGAATTAAAAGCTATTACAAATCATGTATATGAAAAAAGCCTAGAATCTAGAATGCATTTTTGGAAAAAATTCTCAAAACTTAACAAGAAAACAAAGAACCCAATTTAAAAAATGGCAAAAGATTTGAACAGACACCAGAGAAAATGTATGGATGGCAAGTAAGCATGTAAAAAGATGTTTGCCATCAATTGTCATTAAGGAAATGCAAACTAAAACCACAATGAGATACCACTACACTCAGGATGGCTAAAACAACACAAAACAAAAAGTGAACAATACCAACTGCCGACAAAGATGTGGAGAAACCACAACTTTCATACGCTGCTGGACCCAAAACCCAGTGCCGTCCAGTGGATTCCGACTCATAGCGACCCTATAGGACAGAGTAGAACTGCCCCACAGAGTTTCCGAGGAGCGCCGGGCACACTGCTGGTGAGGATGCTAAAGTTATATAGCCACTTTGGAAAAGAGACAAGCAATTTCTTAAACATACATTTACCACAGGTTTCAGCAATTGAACTCTAGTATTTACCCAAGAGAGAAAACTTGAGTTCACAGAAAAACCTATACACAAATATTTATGGAAGCTTTATTCATAATGGCCAAAAACTGGAACAAAGCAAATGTCCTTCAACCCACTGACAAATAAACCGTGGTATTTCATACAATGGACTGCTGCTACTCAACAATAAAAAGCTACTATCAGCTCGTGAAACTTGGATGAATCTCAAATACATTTTGCTAAGTGAAAGAAAACAGACTCAAAAGGCTACATCCTATATGACTCCATTTATGAGACATTTTGGGAAAGGCAAAACTCTGGAGATACTGAAAAGATCATGGGTTGCTAGGGATTTCAGAGGGGGGATGAGTAAGTGCAGCCCAAGGTGTGTTTGGAAACCCTGGTGGCATAATGGTTAAGCGCTATGGTTGCTAACCAAAAGGTCGGCAGTTCAAATCCCCCAGGCACTCCTTGCCAACTCTATGGGGTAGTTCTACTCTGTCCTATATATAGGGTTGCTATGAATCAGAATTGACTCGACAGCAATGGGCTTTTTTTCTTTTTAGACGTGTTTTAGAGTGGTGAAGCTATTCTGTATGATACTGTAATAGTAAGCATGGGATATTATGCATTTGCCAAAACCCACAGGACTATGTAACACAAAGAGGGAACAGGGAACCCTCATATAAACTATGAACTTTAGTTAATAATGTATTATCATAACAATATATAGTAAGTTAATAGTAACATATCAATAATGTAATAATACATGTTAACAATAACGTATCAATATTTGTTCATCAATTACAACAAATGAACCACATTAAAGCAAAATGTTAATACGGGAGAAAACTACGTACAAAGAGGGGATATGTGGAAACTCTGGACTATTCAGGGTCCCTGGCTTATACAGCTGGTTTGTAGTCAGCTACTGACTCAGATATTAGTGCTGTGAATCCACCCAGCTGGACCATCAAAGAAAGGCCTGGAGATCTCCTTCCGTAATATTGTTGTTAGGTGTTGTCGAGTCAGTTCCAACTCATAACGACCCTATGAACAGCCATCGCAAACCCTATGGAATGCAGTTCTACTCTGACACGTGGGGTCACCATGAATCAGAATCCACACAACGGCAATGGGTTTTTGTTTTTTTTTTTTGGTCTGTGCTATCTGCTCGAATTTTCTGTAAGCCTAAAACTATTTTAAAGAATAAAATCTATTAATTAAGAAAAAAAAAAAGGTGACCGTTTCACTTGGAAGCCCTATCCCACAGCCTACCGGCTCCTCAGGACACACCTGTCAAGGCCGAGCGGCCCCTGCAGGCGGAGCCCGTGACACCTGGTGAACTGGCAACGACAGAGAAACCCAAACCACGACAGCACAGCAGCTTCAGTTTCGCTGCCACCTCGCTCTCCAGGTCCCTTCCCTTGACCTTTTCCAAATCCATGTTATTAATCCTGGACCAAACCAGTTCTGTCCCTCAGGCTCCAACCACAACCAGGCCCTCACCACCTAACAATAAATGATTCCCAAGCCGTAGAAGTCTCTGTCCTTCTCTCTCAGCTCGTGAGACCACTGTCTCTTCCTATCTAAGTACAAGTCCTACAGACACCTCCAAGTCAACAGGGTTGGCCCCAGCAAGCCAGCTCCTCCCTCTGATTTTTCCTGTCAATGGAACACCACAAGGTCCTGGTGGCACAAACGGTTTGTTCTTGGCCACTAACCAAAAAGTTGGCAGTTTGAACCCAGCCAGCACTGCAGAGGAAAGGCCTGATGATCTGCTTTACAGACAAGAAAAGCCTGCAGAGCTCAGGTCTACTCTGTAACACATGGGGTCACCATGAGTCAGAAGGACTCGATGGCAGTGGGTTTCTTTGGATTTTGGGATCAGCGCCCCCGTAGGCACAGAGGTTACATTACGTTACTCCCAGCCACGGTGTTAATAAGCGAGAGGGCCTGGACTCAAACTGTCGCTCCAGAACAGTGGCCCTTCATGACTGGGCCCCTACCTGCTCCTCCAGCCTCACTCTCCACCCCATACTCCTTTCCTCCAGCATCCCCCCAAATTCCCCTCATATCTTGGATGCCTTTGTTTCGGCACCCCATCCCAAAGAATCAAAGTCCACTGCAGAGAGCAGAAAGGGAAACTCAAGTTTAGCCAACGATCCCACTGATGTGGAACTGTTCCAGTAACAAAACACATCCCAGACAAGTCCTGTTGGACCCTCTCTGAGGATTTCGCATGATCTTAGTTGTGTGTGACTTGGGTGATACTGTTCACATCTGTAGAACACCGACTACGCATATTAAAAAAAAAAGTTGCTGTCGATTCCAACTCATGGCGACACCATGTGTGTCAGAGTGGAACTGCTCTCCACAGGGTTTCCAATCGCTGATTTTTTGGAAGTAGGTTGCCAGGCCTTTCTTCTGAGGTGCCTCTGGGTGGACTTGAATCTCTAACCTTTTGGTCAGCAGCCAAGCGCATTAACCGTTCACACCACCCAAGGACTGCACTACGCATATAGGGAGGATATATATGCGACATGAAAACATATATAGGTGGCACATATATAAACCAGCAGCAAGTCTGGTCTCCATTAGGCATGCATGAGAACTGGTCTCATTTTAAAGGCACAGAACATGCTTCGTAACTGCTTGGGCCAGAACGACAAAACTAGAACAGTCAAATATATCCTCAGCTTATTAAAAAAAAAAAAAAAAAAAGACAGACAAACTGGAACAGTAGAGAGCAGAGGACTCCCTGAGACTATCACCCTGAGACGCTCTTTAAACCTAGAGCCGAGCCTATCCTGAGATCACCTTTTACTGAAACAGTAGAGTGGCACACAAAATAAAGGATATTACCCGTAAGACTGGTGCCCTACTTAAAAACCATCAGTATGAGACCAAAAGGTCAACAATTACTCAAAAGCAAAGATGAGATGTGATGGGGGCAGGGAAACTAGAGTATTGGAAAGGGAACAAACTGAATACAATTAAGAGAATGTTGACACTTTGTGATAAATGTAACTAAGGTCACTGAACAAGTTGTGTGGAAATTGTCAGATGGGAACCTAACTTGCTGTGTAACCTTTTACCAAAAACTCAATGAAATATTATATATATATATATAAAAAAATATATATATATATATATATACTTTTTTTTATATATACGTCTCCTCAGATTTGACCTCGATACTTCACACATCAAATGATTTCCAAGGTCCTTTCCAGATGTCAAATGCCAAGTTCTTCAAGGTAAAAGTCAGGAATTAATAAAGGTCACCCCAGAAATGCTCTGAGGCCAGACAAACAGCTGAACACGCCTCCTGACCCAGTTATAACAGCCACAGGAGGCGAGGGCTGGGGGACACATCTTATTCTTCTCCCCTTCCCACAGCCCACGGGAGGGGTGGGCTGCTATGGAGCAGCTCCAGGGAAGTTGCAGCAATTCCTTATCAGCCAGGTTGAACAGCCTGGGGACAACAGATCAGGTGCAGCCCGGAGCCTAGTCCTGAGGTGGCTCAGGGGACCAGGCCAGCTCCCCAGCCCTGCTAAGACATCGGGCTTCTTTCTGGCTAGTCAATGTCACTTGAGGGCTCTCGCATGGAACTGTAAAGCAGCAGGGCACAGCAAGACAACCCAGTCTTTGGAGTCAGACAAGCCTGAACTGCCCCAATACTCATTGTACTGCTAGTCAGTGGAATTATTTAGCATTTAAGTCCTTATCTTCCCTGAACTTCAGTCTCCTTGTCTGTAAAATGGGGGTGTTAACACCTGGTTCCCATCACCCTTCTGTCAGCATGTCATACTGTGGTGACGTGTGTTGCTGTGACGCGGGAAGCTATGCCACCTGTATTTCAAATACCAGCAGGGTCGCCCATGGTCGGCAGGTTTCAGAGGAGCTTCCAGCTAAGACAGACTAGGAAGAAAAACCTGGCAATCAACTTCTGGAAATCAACCAAAGAAAACCCTATGGATCACAGAATACTGTCTGGGAGTTTGACTCACTTTGGCACCTCGTCAGGAGGGACTATTGCTGGAGAAGGACATGCTTGGTAATGTGGAGGGCCAGCAAAGGGGAGCAAAATCCTCAGTAAGATGGACTGGCCCAGTGGCCACAACAATGGACTCAAACATTCCAACGAACATGAAGATGGTGCATGACCAAGGAATGTTTCATTCTGTTATAAGTTGGGTCGCCACAAGTCGGAGCTGAATCGACAGCAACTAACATCAACCACCTGCTTCACTGTGCCCAGCCTGTTCCTGTCACGCAGTAAATACACACATTACCAGTGAGGTACATCGAAACCCTTTTTCCTTGAGACCCTGGCAGTCACCCACACCTCTGATGCCCTTTCTAATGGGCCTGGGTCCCACAGAAGCCACAGCCTGCTTACACCAGCCAGGACTCAAACAATCGCAGCATGTTAAGTAACTAGACCCACTGCGAGGAACATGGAAGCTCTTGTTCATTTTTCTTCCCTGCTCAACCACTGATAAACCACGTGCGTAAACAAAAGACAACTGCCAGCGAGTCAATTTCGACTCATGGCGATCCCATGTGTCAGAGTAGGTCTGTGCTCCATAGGGTTTTTAGGGCTATAAACTTTAAGATTGTCTGCCTCTGGGTAGGTTTAAGCACTTAACTGTTTGCACCACCCAGGGAATCCTAATCATACCCATAACCTTGGCCAAATCAACTGACCTCTTACATGCTCACTAGCGACAGGAAACTTATTCAAGTCCCATCCCCTTACTCTCAGCTGAGACAGCCTGCCTCCTACTTCAGTAACAAAACCAAGGTGACCAGGTATCTCCTGATTGCCCTGCCTCACCCTTCTTCAACCCTCCTCCTCTCCTGAATTACTTCATTTGGCGGCACAACCACACTTATCCCCTAAGCCACTTGACCCTCCCACACCTAATCAAGCACCAAGTTCTGCCACTTTTACATCTGAGCTATTTCTCTCACTCTCCCTTCATCTCTCTGCCACTGTCCCTGTTCAGGTCTGCATCAGGTCTCCCACGCACACAGTTCAATCTCAGTGTCTCAAACCCAACTGCACCTTCTCCCTCCAAACCACTCCTCCTGTTTCTCCTCACGGTCACATGTCTTGCCATTGGGTCATTCTGGACTCATTCCTCTCGGGTGAATCCTTCCTCTGTTATAAACGTCCCTTTGACAGGTGGTTGAATCCACTCACTTTGGAGCTTCTTTCTAAGCCTGTTGTTAGCTACCGTTGAGTTGGCCTCTGAGACTTATGGTGACGCCACGCACAACGGAATGATGCTGCCCGGCCCTGGACCATTGTGATCCACAGGGTTCTTGCTAGCTGATTTTGGGGATGAGATGATCAGGTCTTTCTTCTTAGTCTACGTCTGGAAGCTCTGCTGAAACCTGTTCAGCATCATAGCAATGCGCAAGCCTCCACTGACAGATGGGTGGTAGCTACACGAGAGGTGCACTGGCCAGGGCTTGAACCTGAGTCTCCTGCATGGAAGGCAAGAATTCCACCACCGAGTCACTACTGCCCCTCTTCCAGCCCTAAGCCTCTGTAATCCCCACCTTCCCCCCGCACAGACTGAGCGCCAACCACGTGCCAGGCACAGTACGAGGCAATGGGCAGATAATCATTTCCAGTCCCAACCCCTGAGGAGTTGAGGCTATTACCTGGCTCCCACCTGCAATGGAGGTCCATCCTTGTTCTTTCCCAGCAAAATAATCTTCTGGGATCACCTCCTGACCGTGCCCAGAAGCCCTCTACCACCTTACCCAGCATACTTTTCTAGGTTTAGCTCCAAGTTCATCTCCCTGACCCTCTACCTGGCCAAATGGGTTCCCTCACCCCTTCAGAGTCTCTTGTGTGCTTTCCTCCTCTGTTACGCATGCACTAACCAAAAAGCTAGTTTAGGCCCACTGAGAGGCATCCTGGAAGGCCTGGTGAGCTACTTCCAAAAAATCTGCCATTGAAAACCCTGTGGAGCAGAGTTCTACTCTGACACACACGGGGCTGCTGTTTACTGCACCTGGGAATCCCTCCCCACTACTCTCAGCTCACTGTGCCCGGTCTGAATACCATCTCTTTCATTAAAAGCAAAATCCAAACAATGAACAATCATTTCTTTCAGCCCTCTCTCGATGCAGTCAGGGCCTGCTGCTTCATGCTTGTGTTGTCTCACGTATTCTTTTTTTTTCCCTCCGATTTAGGTTGTAGATTCCTAAGGAGGCAATTTTTTCCACTTCTCCCTACTCCCTATGACAATGAATGAACAGTGAAACTATTTTTTCAATCTATCAGGATGTGGCCATTGACTGTGCCAATTCGCGCTGAGGTTCTGGATCGGGCGGGGACAGACCAGATCATCTAAGTGAGTCCTCCGCACACATGCAGACACCAGACCAGTTGCCGCTGAGTGAGTTCTGACTTCTGGTGACCCCACGTGTGTCAGAATAGAACTGTGTTCCATAGATTTTTCAAGAGTTGAGTTTTTTGGAGTAGATCTCCAGGCGCCTCTGGGTTGACTTGAACCTTCAACCTTTTAGTTAGCAGCCAAGCATAGGAACTGCTGCACCACCCAAACAAACAAAAACCCTAAATGCATTGCCGTTGAATCAATTCTGACTCATAGCAACCCTACAGGACAGATCAGAACTGTTGCCGCAGGGTTTCCAAGGCTGCAGTCTGTACAGAAGCAGACTGTCACATCTTTCTCCCATGGAGCAACTGCTGGTTCAAACTACCAACCTTTCGGTTAGTAGCCAAGCGTTTAACCACTGCACCACTAGGGTTCCTTTTGCGCCACCCAGGGACTCCTATATACAGACACGGACGCTGCCCTCTGCCACCTTTCTGCTTCACTCATCTATCAATGGCGTTCTAACAGGAAATGCACTGAACTTGAGTGAGGTGTTTTCCTGTCTACATTCACGTACTAAACCGGTCCTTCTCCTGTCGTCTCTGTTCGCTTAGTGACTATTCACCCACCTGGTCACTCAGGCAGAGGACAAGAGTTGTCTTCCCACGTCTGTATAGTAAGTCCTGTGTCTTTCGCCTCCTAAATGTGTTCAAACCTATCCCCTCTCCTTCCCTACCACTATACTTCTGGGTCATATTCACAACTCTTCCTACCTAAATGAAAGCAATCATCTCCTGGCTAGTTTTCTGCCCTTCAGCGTTATCCCCCTCAAACTCTTCCTCCTCTGTGCAAATTTGACTCCCCGACTTTGAGGACTAAAAATGTTCAGTGGCCACCCCTGGTCTAGCCTCCAGGATAGCCCCCAGGCTCTCTGCACAGCAGGCGCAGCCCTCTCAGGATGCTGTTCAACCTTCTCACCTTAGTCACTCCTGCCAAAACTCACCTCAACCTTCTTGCCCCTAAAGTACCTAACTGAAATTTTTCCACCTCTGTGCCTTCACCTGAGCCCTTCCTGCAACCTGCAAAGATACTTCCCCAGTATCTTTGCCTGCTAACTCCTCTCTGTCCCTCACACCTCACCTCCTCCAGAAAGCCTTCTGTGATCTCCTTCACTTGTCAATGCTTGGTTAATGGTCCCCTTTTCTGTGCTTCCATATCAGTGCATAACTATTGCCTCATTTTCCAGACTGGACTGAAATGACCTACGCATACACGATACCCCATGTATACACTGCTGCCTCCCCAGAGCCTAGCGTGAGGCCTCGGATACCCTGGCAGATCAGGGAGAGTTGGTTAACCGGGGGCAGCAAGGCTCACTTCCCTTCTAGAAGCTGGTTTCCTCTGGTCTGCCGCCAACACACACAGCCTGTCTGCCTCGCTGCTTCACTATTGCCATCTAGGGGTGACAGGTAGTAACTGCACTTCTCTCACCACTGAGCTTTAATTTGATTCAAAAACTGAATGGGGTAGGAACACAAGGAACAGCTGATGCTGGTGGATGGGGGTAAAGGAAGCGTGGGAGTCGGAGGGGGCTTCAAGTCCTGAGTGGGCACTGCGCTGGGCCATGCAGGCAAGAGGAAGAGATATCCAGGAGGAGGAGAGCAGTCAGTGGGAGCAAAAGGCCAACAGGGTCAGAGTTTGGGGTCGGGGCAAATGAGGTCCAAAAAGAAGGGAGGGTTAAAGTGTGAAACACCTGGAATCCCCAGCTCAGGGCTCAAGACATTATCTTGTAAGCCACCCAAAGACGTCAAAGCACTTATAATTATGTTTTTCCACCCAATGACTTTTAATTGGGAATGATGTGATCAGACCTATGTTTTAATATGACAACTCCTGCTACAGCGTGGATAGAGCGTGGATGGAATGCAGGAAGATAGATGGTCACAGTGCGAGAAGCAATAAAGCAAGGGTCAGGAAGAAGGCATTTTCATAATTCCCTCTCATATCCCACTTGCTGGTCCCTGACCTCAGACTCAACGTATCTCAACTGAAATTCTGCCCCCGCTCAAGACCAGCCGTCAGCATAAACACTATTTGCTTCCACATTTAGAGATGTTCGTGTGTCTCAGCCTCTTACTGGACCCAAAGGTCGTGAGATTTTATAACGGGTTCCAGCAGAGCTTTGCACACAATTGATGCTCAATGACAACTAAACGCAATTCCTGGAAACCCTGCCTCTAGGGCTCTCATGAACCCTTGTGAATACAGGTAGTCCCGGACTTATGACGTATTAGAGTTACGACAAACTGCACTTACCATCAACAAACTGCACCTACCATTGTCTGTCGTTCTGCTTTTTTTGGCACATATTATTAATGTGTACTACATACAACGTTGCAGCACATAATTTGCTGTTGTTATTCTCAGGTGCACACTTGCAGACATTCAATATTATGATTTACAAGGATACCGATAATAAAAGGCAATAATGATGAAAACTTTAAAAAAAATGAAATATTCAACATACATCAGAACTGACTTACGACAGAGTTGTCAGAACATAACCCCTGTCATAAGTTGGGGACTACCTATACAAGAGCAATGAAACCCTGTGGTTAAGAGTAAGAACTTTTGAGTCAGGGGCCCGAGTTCAAATACTGGTTTGGCCATTTTACTGAGTGAGATTAGTCATATCAAGTGACTCAACTAAGCCTAGGTGCTTTCATTTGTAAAATGGAAATTATAACAGTACCTACCTCACAGGCTGGAGATAAATGTCCACGGAGTCTTAAGCACACAGTACATTCTCAATAAATATCAGCAATTATTTAGAACGTCATTTATTCAGTACCTACCATGCACAGGCCAGGCACAATGCTAGGGGCTTCTCAAACTGTTTTCTCAAATTTGCACAAGAATATTCTTGTCCTTCCCATTTTACAGACAGGGAAACCAAGGCTCTCACAGTTCAGCTTATCCAAGCTCTTGGGAGCCTTGAACACCAGGGCATAAGAGTGAAGGATGGGGTTTGAGGGACTCAGTGGAAGATCATCTAGTCCAGTGGTTCTCATCCTGGGGTGGTTTTGCCCCCATGGGGATTTGGCTATGTCTCGAGGCATTTCTGAGCCTCATAACTGAAAAAGAAGGGAAGGATGTTATTGGCATCTAGTGGGTAGAGGAGACCTGGTGGCACAGTGGTTAAGCACTGGGCTGCTAATCAAAAGGTCGGCGGTTCGAACCCACCAGCCACTCCACCGGAGGAAGATGTGGCAGTCTGCGTCTGTAAAGAATTACAGCCTTGAAAACCCTGTGGGGCAGCTCTACCCTGTCCTATAGGGTCGCTATAAGTCAAAACTGACTCGACGGCAATGGGTTTTTTTTTTGGTGGTTAGTGGGTAGAGGCCAAAGATGCTGCTAAGCATCCTATAATGCACAGGACAGCGCCCCACAAGCAAGAATTATCTGGCCCAAAACGTCAATAGTGCCCTGGTTAAGAAACCCTTCTCTAGTCCCATCATCCTCCCCAGCTTCCCACTTCTTGTAGCATAAGCCATCGGCTCCCACTAGAATACTTTCAGTCAGGGCGACTCTTCCTCCAGGGGCAGTGCAGCAGAAGTTCTTCCTCACCTGTCCTGCACACAGTAGGTACCAGAACCTATTTTAATAAGCCTAGTAGCAGAGGGTACCGGAAAAGGAAGCCAGAGCATCCATGCCCCATTGTTCAAATGCGTGCAGTTTGTGTTTTCAACACACATTTTACAAACCCGAACATCCCACGCCCCATAAACAGCTTTGTTAGAGATGGCGCTCAAAAAATACATTTTCCTGGGACTCCCGTACACACCGAAAGGTTTGCACACTTCAAAAAAGACCCCAGATCGGTCGCTGGTCTCTGACAACGACCACAAAAGAATCTGGAGGATTTCCCGGGGGAGCGAGCTCGGAGGCCGCGGGCGACCTCAGTGCGCAGACCGCGCTCACCCAACTCCCCCGCCTCTGGCTTCACTCTCCCGCCCCCGGATCCCGGGCTCCCAAGGCTGCCGGGCCCCAGGCCCAGCGCTCGGCCCCGGCCGCGGAGCCTGGCCGCCAGGCGCGTGCCCACGCCGTGTACCCCCTCGCCCGCCCCTCGCGGCGGCCGAGGAATCCGGCCCGGGCTCTGTCGCCAGCGCCCACACCGGCCGCCCCCCGCACACCCGCGTCCCGCGCGCGTTCCTTCCCGGCCCGGCGCGGCCTGGGCCTCGGCCGGTGCAGGCCCGCGGACGCCCGGGGCCCGGCCAGGCGAGCTCAGGCCTGCCGCGGCCTACCTCGCGGGGCACCGCGGAAGGCCCCCGCCTCACCTGGGCGCGGGCGGGCAGGCCCGGGGCTTCTCCGGGGCGGGCGGGCGGCGGCGGCGCGGCGCTAACGGCTCCGCTCGGCCTCGGTAGCGGCGGCAGCGGCGGCGGCGACGGCGACGAGGCGGCGGCTCCTCCTCAGCGCGCACGACCCGCTCCGGCCCGCGGCGCGGACACGCCCCCCCGGCGCGTGCACCCATTGGTCAGCTCCAGTCACGGCGCGCTTCCCATTGGCCGGCGCAGCTGTCGCGGCCTCCCAGGCGCGCGGGGAGGCGGAACTTCCGGTCGGCGCCGCCTGCGCAGGGCTCGGCGGCCGGCGGAGACGGGGGCAGTGGAGATGGCCGCGGAGGGGCGAGCTGAGGGTCCAGCCCCGCGAAGACCGGGGCTGGCAGAGAGTGGTGGTGGGTCGAGGAGCGGCGCTCCTTGTCGGGCGTCCATCGTGTGCCCCGCTCCTGTTTACCCCGCCTCCCTGCAAGGTAGGAACGGTCATCGCACCAAAGGGAAAGGGACAGGTCCCCGGTTCGAATCCTGACGCCGCGTTTTCGCGCTACGTGCCGTTGGGCAAGGGCTGACGTCATCTCACCTGGCCTCAGTTTCCTTAGCTGGTGGGGCGAGGAGGCGGGGCCTAGGATGTTGTTAGAGTTCCAGCAGTGTGGGCTGTGAGAGCTAACGGGTTCCCAGAGGCTCCGGCTAACATTCATTCTTTAAGATTTTATTGAGTGCCTAGTATAAGCCAGTCACTGTATGAACTCTCATTAGGCTGACATTCTAGACGATTGCGTCTAGTAGAAATATAAAGGAGCCACAAATGCCAGCCGTTTGTGTAATTTAAATTTTCTAGTAGTAACGGTGGCTCAGTGGTTAATCGCTCGGCTGCTAACTGAAAGGTCAGTGGTTGGAACCCATCAGTTGCACCGTGGGAGAAAGATACGGAAATCTGGTTCCATAAAGATTTACAGTCTTGGAAACCCTATGGGGCAGTTCTGCTCTGTACTGTAGGGTTGCTGTGAGTTGGAATTGGCTAGAGGGCAGTGGGTTTGGCTTTTGTTTTTCTTATTGGTTTAGTAACCATGTCTGAAAAAGAAAAAGAAACATAGTAATTTTAATAATGTGTTTTCTTTAACCCATTGTGTTGAAAATATTGTTATTTTGATATGTAATCAACATAAGAAATTATGAGGTCTTTTTTTTCCCCACGTTTTCAAAATTTAGTGTGTATTTACATTCACAACACAGCTCAAGTCGGACTGACAACATCTCAAGGGCTCAGCCGCCACATCTTGCTGGTGGCTACCTTTTCGGACCACACAGTGCCAGATGAAGAAACAGAAAAGAAACAAAGAGGGGAAAAGTGGTAAGATAAAAAGTAAATCGGGAAGGGAAATGGGGAATGTCAAGGTTGCAATTTAAAAGAGGGTGGTTGGGAAGGCCTCAGTATGAGAAGATGGCATTTGCAGGAAGACCTGAAAGAGCTGAGGACACTGAACAGATAACTACACTCTTCATTGTTTAGTGCAACACTGTCCAGTAGAGGCTTCTGAGATAATGAGTAGGTCCTATACCTCTGCTGTCCAGTTCTGTAGCCATTTGGTTTTTGGGTGCTTGACATGTGGCCAGTGGCACTGAGGAACTGTTGTATCCCCAGGTCTAAGCGCCTGCACCTGGTGCATTCTGGGTGATTAAAAAGCATTGATGGTCTAGAAGAAACAATACCCCAATAGCAACAAGGACACTTAGAGCCCAGATCTTGGTTTCTAATACCAATTTCCAATTTAAATTGAATTAGTTAATTTTAATTAATTAAAATGTAAATACCCACGTAGGACTAGTGTTTCTTGTAGTGTACAGCACCAGTTTAATACAACAGTAGCGAGTACTCTGAAAT
Source organism: Loxodonta africana (assembly GCF_030014295.1). Taxonomy (NCBI): domain Eukaryota; kingdom Metazoa; phylum Chordata; class Mammalia; order Proboscidea; family Elephantidae; genus Loxodonta; species Loxodonta africana. The sequence continues at coordinate 12,245,844 of NC_087344.1, forward strand.
GGATGCATACTGCATGTTAAAAACTATGTGTGTTGTCATGGATTGAATTATATCTCCCCAAAAATGGGTATCAATTTGGCTGGGCCGTGATTCCTGGTATTTTGTGGTTGTCCTCCATTTTGTGATTGTAGTTTTATATTAAAGAGGATTAGGGTGGGATTGTAACATCTGTACTAAAATCACATCCCTGAGCCAATTGTAAAGGGGGTTTCCCTGGGTTGTGGCCTGCACCACCTTATATCTCTCAAAAAATAAAAGGAAAGGAAAGCAAGCAGAGAGTTGGGGACCTCATACCACCAAGAAAGAAGCATCGGGAGCAGTGTGCTTCCCTTCGACCTGGGGTTCCGGCGAGGAGAAGCTCCTAGTCCAGGGGAAGATTGATGAGAAGGACCTTCCTCCAGAGCTGAAAGAGAGGGAAAGCCTTCCCCTGGAGCTAATGCCCTGAATTTGGACTTCTAACCTATTAGACTGTGAGAAAATTAATTTCTCTTTGTTAAAGCCATCCATTTGTGGTATTTCTGTTATAGCAGCACTAGATGATTCAGACATGTGTTCTCCCCCGTCATCTTTTCAATTGTTATATGAGATGGTAGCTATGATTGTCACCATGATGAAGAATGAAGTCCTTCATTTGTTCATTAATACTTAAAAAATTATCATTAATAATAAAACCCCCAAACCCCTTGTTGTCAAGTCGATTCTGACTCATAGCGACCCTATAGGATGGAGTAGAACTGCCCCATAGGGTTTCCTAGAAACAGCTGGTGGATTCAAACTGCAGACCTTTTGGTTGCAGCCGAGCTCTTAACCACTACATCATCAGCGCTCCATTATTAGTAATAGACTTTATTTTTGTAGGACAGTTTTAGATTTACAGAAAAGTTGAGAATTTATATAGAAAGTTCTTATATACTTTATACCCAGTTTCCTCTATTAGTAACATCTTACCTTAATATGTGTTGAAAGTAATGAGATAATACCAATACATAACTGTTAACTAAAGCCCTAGCTTATTTAGGTTTCTTTAGTTTTTACCTAACGTCCTTTCTCTGTTCCAGGATTCCATCCAGGATCCCATATGACGTTTAATTACCATGTCGCCTTAGATTCCTCTTGGCTGTGGCAGTGCCCATATTTTTGATGACCTTGACAGTTTTGAGGAGTACTGATCAGGTATTTTATAGGAACCTCTCTACTGGAATTTGTCTGATGTTTTTCTAATGATTAAGACTAGGGTTGAGGGCATTGGTAGTTCAGTGGTAGAATTTTTACCTTCCATGCAGTAAACCCAGGCTAGATTCTGGCCAGTGCACGTCATGTGCAGCCACAACCCACAACTCAAGACGATGTGTTGCTGTCTGGCTGCCTTAGTTATCTAGTGCAACTATAACAAATACCACAAGTGGATGGCTTTAACAAACAGAAATTTTTCTCTCACAGTTCAGGAGGCTAGAAGTCCGAATTCAGGGCACCAGCTCTAGGGGAAGACTTTCTCTCTTTGTTGGCTCTGGGGGAAGGTCCTTGTCATCACCCTTCTCCTGGTCTAGAAGCTTCTCAGCACAGGAACCCCAGGTCCAAAGCACATGCTCCACTCCTGGCACTTCTTTCTTGGTGGCATGAGGTTCTTTCCTCTCTGCCCAATTCACTCTTTTATATCTCAGAAGAGCTTGGCTCAAGATACAGCTTAATCTTATAGATTGAGTCCTGCCTCATTAATTTAACTGTCTCTAATCCTGCCTCATTTTTAATCCTGCCTCATTAACATCATAGAGGTAGGAGTTGCAAAACATAGGCTAATCATATCACATAACACAATGGTAGATGGTCATACAATACTAGGAATTTTGGCCTAGCCAAGGTGACACACATTTTGGGGGAATACAATTCCATCCGTAACACTTGCTGAACAGATTTCAGTGGAGCTTCCAGACTAAGATGGACTAGGAAGGAAGGCCTGGCAATCTACTTCTGAAAATCAACCAGTGAAAACCCAGTGAATCACCACGGTCCTATCCACAACTGATCATGGGGATGGCACAGGACTGGGCAGTGTTTTGTTCCATTGTGCATGGGGTCGCCATGAGTTGGGGACCAACTTGATATCAGCTAACAGCAGCAATGGGTTATTGGGAGGAAGACCACAGAGGTAAAGTGCCATTGTCATCACATCCTATCAAAAGTACACACTGTCAACATTACTTATGACCACTGGTGTTAACCTTGATCACATAGCTGAAGCATTGTTTGTCAGCTTTTCTCCACTATAAAGTTACTCGATTTTTCCCCCTTTGCATATTGCACACCTTGGAAAGAAGCCACTTTGTGCAGCCCACCCTTAAGGATTGGGGAAATATTCTCCACCTCCTTGAGGGTGGGACAGCTACATAAATTATTACATGGAATTCTTCTGCATGAGAGATTTATATCTTCTCTCGTTTATTAACTTATTTAATTAATTCTGTCAGTATAGTCTCATGGATATTTATTTTGTACTTTGGGTTGTTGTTAGTTACTGTCAAGTCGCTTCTGACTCAGTGGTGATCCTGTATGTGCAGAGTAGAACTTCCCCAGGGTTTTCAAGGCTGTGACCTTTCGGAAGCAGATCACCTGGCCTGTCTTCCAAGATGTCTGTGGGTGGGTTTGAACCGCCAACCTTTTGGTTCGTAGTCAAGCACTTAACCGTTTGTGCCACCTGGAAACTCCTGTACTTTGGTGTTATGGATTGAATTGTGTCCCCCCAAAAATGTGTGTCAACTTGGCTAGGCTATGATTCCCAGTTTTGTGTGACTGTTCACCATTTTGTCATCTGATGTGATTTTCCCATATGTTGTGATCAGGCCTGGATGATGTTAATGAGGCAGGATTAGAGGCAGTTACCTTGATGAGGCAGAACTCAATCTCTAAGATTACGTTGTATCTTGAGTTAGTCTCTTTTGAGCAGAGAGATGGGGCACCTCATACCACCAAGGAAGAAGAGCAGGAGCGTGCGTCCTTTGGACCTGGGGTCCCTGTGCTGAAAAGACAGTTCAGTTGTGAGGATTTTTGTTTTCTTTATGTTTGAGCTACAATCCGTATCGGAGGCTGTAATCTTCGATCTTCATTAGTAAGTGCTTCAAGTCTTCGTCCCTTTCAGCAAGCAAGGTTGTGTCATCTACATATCACAGGTTGTTAACAAATCTTTCTCCAATCTGATGCCCCGTTCTTCTTCATATAGTCCAGCTTCAAGGATCATTTACTCAGCATACGGATTGAATAAACCAAAACCAAACCAAACCTGTTGGTGTTGAGTCAAGTTCAACTCATAGTGACCCTGTATAGGTATGGTGAAAGGATACAACCCTGGACATACACCTTTCCTGACTTTAAACCACGAAGCAGCCCCTTGTTCTGTTCGAACGACTACGTCTTGGTCTAAGTACAGGTTCCTTATGAGCACAATTATGTGTTCTGAACTCCCATTCTTTGCAATGAATGTTATCAATACTTTGTTATGATCCACACAGCGGAATGCCTTTGCATAGCCAAGGAAACACAGGTAAACATCTTTCTGGTATACTCTGCTTTCAGCCAGGATCTATCAGACAGCCAGCAGTGATATCACTCATGCCACGTCCTTGCCCGAATCCAGCTTGACTTTCTGGCAGTTCCCTGTCGATTCACTGCTGCAACTGCTTTTTAATGATCTTCAGCAAAATTTTACTCGTGTGTGTGATATTAATGATATTTTCAGTAATTTCTACATTTTGTTTTATCTCCTTTTTTTGGAATGGACACAGATATGGATCTCTTCCAGTCACTTGGCATGGATAAGTGAGCACTTCTAGTGCTGCATCAGATTGTTGAAACATCTCAATTGGTATTCCTCTTCAATTTGCCATTCCTGGCATGGTAGATCATATGATTATCTGATTCGCAATGGCCAATACCAGTCCATTTCAGCTTACTAATGCCTAAGATACCAATGTTTATGCATTCTATTTTTGAGGACTTCCAATTTTTCTGGATTCATACTTTGTACATTCCATGTTCTGATTATTAATGGATGTTTACAGCTGTTTCTTCTCATTTTGAGTCCTGCCACATCAGCAAATGAAGGTCCCAAAAGCTTGACCCCATCCACATCATTAAGGTGGACTTCACTTCGAGGAGGCAGCTCTTCCCTGTCATCTTTTGAGTGCCTTCCAACGTGGGGGGGTTCATCTTCTGGCACTGTATTAGACAGCATCCCGTTGTTATTCATGAGGTTCTCACTGGCCAATTCTTTTAGCATTTGACTGCCAGGTCCTTCTTCCTAGTCGGTCTTAGTCTGGAAGCTCTGTTGAAATCTGTCCACCACAGGTGACCCTGCTGGTATTTGAAATACCGGTGGCATTGCTTCTAGCATCACAGCAACACGCAAGCCACCACAGTACGACAAACTGACAGTCGCGTGGTGGTATTAACAGTAATAACTACACAAAAAATTGCAATTGGCAGAGGCTTGGAGTGCCAGTAAAGCATGGAACAGGAGGATGTGACCTATTTTGGGGTGGCCACGTCAGCAGTGTTACAGCTGCGACATGAAGGGTGGCACAGAGGGGGCAGAATATTTCAGGCAGGAAGAATTCCAAGTACAAAGGCCCTGGGGCAGGTAAAAGCTTGGTACACTCAGGAACTGAGAAAAGGCCGGCAGCGGAGATGTTGTAGGAGAAAAGACTCTTGAATTGGTGGGGACAGATCATGTGATCTTTCTGGCCGTGGTGAGTAGACACCCAGTCCTTAGAGCAAGGGAAGTGACTTGCCCAAGTGCACGTGTTTAGTGACAGAGCCAGGATTTGAACCCTAGTCTGCTTCATCTTAGAGATTGTTTTCTCCTGGTCTGAATTCAGTAGGAAGTTCTTACTTTTTGTTTGTTTTTGTTTTTCTTTTGAGTAAGAAGCATAGTTCTGATCCTTAGGAGTAGGAAGCAGCATACACGTGAACCACTGTAGTTCCAGGTTGCTTTTTGTTGTTCATTGCCTCTGAATCGGCTCTGGCTAGTGGCAACCCCAAATACAAGAGCACAAAACATGACCAGTCCTCACGATTGCCAACATATGTAAATCCACTGTTGTGGCTATTGTGCCAATCTGTCTCCCTCACTGGCGTCCTACTTCACCAGACATGATGTCCTCCTCTAGTGATTGACCCCTCCTGATGATGTGATCCATTGGTTGTCATTGGCTAATTTTCAGAAATGGCTCACCAGGCCTTTCTTTCTAGTCTGTCATAGTCCGCAAGCACCATAGAAACTTTTCCACTGTGGGTGACCCTGCTGGTATTTGGAATACTGGTAGCATCACAGTAACATGCAAGCCACCACAGTACGACAAACTGATAGACATATGGTGGAGGTTGCCCTTGATCTCCAAGTTCTGGTTCATTCCTTCAGCTTGAGCTAATGAAGGTCTGTGAGGTGAGGAGACGCATGATGACTCAGCCTGGGTCCCTGCTCTTGAGGACGTACGTTACTGCCTTCAGGGAGAGACACAGACACATAAATCAACATGGTGTGACAGGGACAGGCACAGAGTGCTGCCTCTCATGGAGGGCAGCGTCTGAGCCAGATTAAAGAATGAGCAAGGGTCTGCCAGGCAGAGAAAGGGGAGGAAGGGGGCTCCAGAAGAACTGCTGCAGCAAAGGCACAGGGGTGGTTTGGGGAGCGAGGAGATGTTGGCAGTGCTGGACGCAAGTTATAAGGGGCGAGGACTGCAAAGTGGCATGGACAGATACCCTTCCCTGGTTGTGAAGGGCCCTGGAGAGTCAGGCAGAGAGTTGGGATTTTAGCCCATAGACCAGGGGTCCACAAACTATAGCCCTTTCAGCCCACACCTGTTTTTACGCGGCCTGTGTCTTAGTCTGGGTTCTCTAGAGGAGCAAAACCAGTGAGATGTGGATGGATGGATGGATGGATGGATTAGATAGATATAACATATATACGGTCATACATCACTTGATGTCTACAGTACATTCTGTGAAATAGGATATTATGTGATTTGGACATTGTGTGAACACCTGGGTCCATGGGACACAGGACTCCTGGGTGTACAGTTCCAGGGGCTGCTGTGCAGTGCATGGCCCAGGCAGCTCCCACTGCAGAAGCCTCAGGTGAGTGCTTGGCTAAGTCCCACCTATTCCACGGCCCTGCAACCCCATCAGGGTCATGGCAGGGAGGCTCCAGGCAGGGGCCAGGGAATGAGAGGAGCAGACTCTGCAACCTGGCGACCCCTCCCCGGCTGGGCCCTGTCATGCCTGCCATCCTTGGGCACTCAGGAGCACGGTTGGGCGCCCACTCCTCCCAGCAGCAGGGGTACCTGATCCCACAGGTGGGGGGTGGCGGAGCAGGCTTGCAGCCAAGTTGTGCTATGGGCATCCCCCAGAGGGTACACACTGGATCACAGATGTATATGTGGTTGGACGTTTTCTGAATGGATGTTATGTGGCACATGACTGTATACGTGTGTGTGTGTGTGTGTGTGTGTATATGTAGTATAATAAATATACTTGTATTTATGTGTACATAGAAGAATGGGAATTCCAGAACACTTAATTGTGCTCGTGAGGAACCTTTACATAGATCAAGAGGCAGTTGTTCGGACAGAACAAGGGGATACTGATTCGTTTAAAGTCAGGAAAGGTGTGTGTCAGGGTTGTATTCTTTCATCATACCTATTTAATCTGTATGCTGAACAAATAATATGAGAAGCTGGACTATATGAAGAAGAACGGGGCATCAGGGTTGGAGGAAGACTCGTTAACAACCTGCGTTATGCAGATGACACAATCTTGCTTGCTGAAAGTGAAGAGGACTTGAAGCACTTACTAATGAAGATTAAAGACCACAGCCTTCAGTATGGATTACACCTCAACATAAAGAAAACAAAGCTCCTCACAACTGGACCAATGAGCAACATCATGATAAACGGAAAAAAGACTGAAGTTGTCAAGGATTTCATTTTACTTGGATCCACAATCAACAGCCATGGAAGCAGCAGTCAAGAAATCAAAAGACGCATTGCATTGGGTAAATCTGCTGCAAAGGACCTCTTCAAAGTGTTGAAGAGCAAAGATGTCACCCTGAAGGCTAAGGTGCGCCTGACCCAAGCCATGGTATTTTCAATCACATCATATGCATTTGAAAGCTGGACAATGAATAAAGAAGACCGAGAAAGAGTTGACGCCTTTGAATTGTGGTGTTGTCAAAGAATACTGAATGTACCATGGACTGCCAAAAGAACGAACAAATCTGCCTTGGAAGAATCGTGGCCAGAATGCTCTTTAGAGGCAAGGATGGCGAGACTGCATCTTACATACTTTGGACATGTTGTCAGGAGGGATGAGTCCCTGGAGAAGGACATCATGCTTGGCAGAGTACAGGGTCAGCGGAAAAGCAGAAGACCCTCAACAAGGTGGATTGACACAGTGGCTGCAACAATGAGTTCAAGCATAACAACGATTGTGAGAATGGCACAGGACCGGGCAGTGTTTCGTTCTGTTGTGCATAGGGTCGCTATGAGTCGGAACCAACTCAATGGCACATGACAACAACATATATATACAAAGAGAGATTTAAGGCAAGGAGATGGCCCAGACAGTTGTAGGGGCTGGCAAGTCCCACATCCACGGGTCTAGTAGCAGGCTGGAGACCTCTGCTGGCTCACGGGATTGCAGAGGCTGGTGAATTCACAATTTGCAGGTCAGAGACTTCTGCGGGCTTATGTCCAAGAACCGGAGGTCAGGTGACGGAGAAGAGTACAAGGTTGAGAGAGCAAGCTTTGCCAGAACATCCATATATATGTGTGCGTGTGTGTATGAATATATATATTTATATATACATGGGAGGCAGACCACACCACCAAAGAAACTCCCCTTTCAACTGATTGGCTTGGCTGCTCCCATCAAATTACATCATGGAAGGTGATTACGTTATATTACATTATGGAAGAGCAACCAGTCCGGTGTCTGCCAGACCACTGAGACTCATTGCGTCACCAAGTTGACAACAGGACATTAACCATCACAGCCTGTGAGCTAAGAACAACTTTTTTAAAAAACTGGGATACAAATATATGTAACAAAATATTACCAATTCAACAATTTTTACATGTATAATTCAATGACATTGATTACATTCTTCATGATACGCAACCATTATCACTATCCTTTTCCAACCTAAGACTTTTACATCTTTAAGTGGTTAAAAAGAAATCAAAAGACTTTTCACAATAGCGAAAAGGTGGAAATAACCAAAATGTATGTCAACAGATGAATGCATAAACAAAATGTGGTACATACATGCCATGGAATATTACTCAGCCGTGAGGAGACATCAAGTCCCGATGCATGCCACAACACGGATGGACCTTGAAAACATTACGCAGAGCAAAGTTAAAGTCAGTCACAAAAGGACAAATACTGTGTGATTTCACTTACGTGAAATAAGCAAATACATGGACGCCAAAGATTATTCGTGGTTACCAGGGGTAGGAAGGCAGGCGAAAAGAGTTGTTTTGGGGGGCATTGAGTTGATGTTAACGGCGGTGGATGATTTTGGAAAAGGATAGCAAGAACAGTGGCACGTGAAAGACGTAATCAATGTCATTGAATTGTAAATGTGGAAGTTGTGTTTTGGTGTGTATATTTCCACCTCAAGAAAACAAGTCAAAAAATCAAAAGAAGAATCTTTTGTGATGAGCAAAAATCACATGAAATGCAAGCTCCAGTGTCCATGAAGTTTTATGGAAACAGCCCGGCCTGTTTGTATTGCCCATGGCTGCTTTCTGGCCACAGAGGCAGAGTTGAGTAGCTGCCAGGGGCAGGGCCAGCCTCATGGTTGTTCAACCTATGTGGTCACACCAGGCCCATGCTCAGGAGGGCCCCACACATCTGTCACTGTTTTGAAATTCTCAATACTTCAAAGAAGGGGCCCCCCATTTTTGTGTTGCAGTTGACCCTGAAAATTACGTAGCTGGCCCTGGCAACAGAAAGATGGCCCACAAAACCTAAAATATTTACTACTGAGCCCTTTTCTGAAATAGTTTGCTGATCCCTGTGTGGTCGGCAGAGCAATGCCCTCCTCCAAAAGATGTCTGCATCCTAATGCCCGAGGCCCGTGAATATGGTACTTGACATGTCAAAAGGAACTTGGTAGGGGTGATTAAATTAAGGACCTTGAGATGGGAGATGACCCTGGATTATCTGGGTGACCAGTGTCATCACCAGGGTCCTTATCAGAGGGAGGCAGGAGGGCCAGAGAGCGAGATTGGAAGATGCTACACTGCTGACTCTCAAGATGAGGAAAGGGCCTTGAGCCAAGGAATACAGGTTGCCTCTAGAAGCTGGAAAAGGTAAGGAAACCAGTTGTCCCCTAGAGCATCCAGAAGGAACGAGCCCCGCCAACACCTGGGTTTCAGCCCAGTGAGACCCACGTCAGACTTGCTGACCCCCAGGTAATAAACTCGAGTTGTTTTAAGCCACCAACTGTGTGGTCATTTGTTACAGCAGCCACAGGAAGCTAATACACCTGCCATAGACGATGACCATCTAAAAGAGTTTATCTTTTAGCCAAGAGAATTTTAGATGAGAGACTTACATGTATCTTTGTTTTTTTTTATTTGAAGGAGGAGAACCAGGCGTGGATGCAGAGAATGAACGGAAGAGGAGGGAGACCTCACGGGAGAGCCACAGAGCTGGAGGGGAATGGAGAGAGGGTGGGGATTCCCCACGTTTAAGAGGGCTCAGCGACCAAGGAAATCCGGAGAAGGTGGAGGCCAGATGCATTAGATACAGTGGCGTGGGGGGTGCCATCCACTTTGAACTTGATCTCACCTTCCATGCTGCGGGAGCTGCAGGTTCCATTTCCGGCCATGTAGCTCAGCACAGCCACCACCCATCTGTTGTGGTGGCAGCTGAGTTCTTTAGGGGCTGGATTTCCGTCTGGTTCCGTCTCAGGTGTGAAGGGGTCAGCCATGGAAACTTTATTTTTATTGACCAGTTGAGTTTATTGTTAGGGTAACCACAGTTTGAAGTTCATTTCCCTGGTTTGGTCAGAGTTGGAGGAGAAAGTCACCACAACAGCATCCTCCCAGGCGGGGCCCTTTGTGTTTCCTCCTTGTGTGCATTTCTGACCTGAAGAGGCTGGCCTGGGAGCAGGCACAAAAGTGCCGGCCTTTGGTTCAGAAATTGCCGTGCTGATAACGGAACTTCTCTGAGCCTCCGTTTGCTCATTTGTGAAAGGTGATACCGCCTACCTTGGGAACACATGTAAAGCTGGCACTTAGCGGAGCACTTGAACACAGAGGCTGCTGTCATGGCGGAGTCCTTGGGTGGTGCAAACAGTTAACGAACTCAGCTGCTCACCGAAAGGTTGGAGTTCCAGTCTACCCAGAGGTGCCTCAGAAGAAAGGCCGGGTGATCTCCTGAAAACTCAGCTATTGAGAACACAATGGAGCACAGTTCTACTCTGACACACACGGGGTCACCATGAGTCGGAGCTGACGGTAACTGGTAGCCATCATAGTAACAGCCCGGGAAAGTCCTGGGGTGAGTGCCCCAGACAGCAGTAAGGGCCACTCCTTGTCTTAGAGTTACCTCTTCTGTGAAACACTACATGAGATAACATGGGTCACTGACGTGAGCAAGCCTGGGAAGTTTTATCTTCCAGAGTTATCTTTCTGGCAAGAACAGTGAAGGACATCTTATCTCCTGTGGGGTCAACAGGTTAGGAAAAGCCCCAAACAGCTCTGATGCCTAGGGTTATCAGGTGGCCTGCTTTCTTTTCTCGCTTTCTCTTTCAGGTGTTCTGGTGTGCACAATAAATCACACAGTCACCCTTGATCCTCCGGTGACTTATGCGGTAGTTACCGCTATCGCTTTTTTTTCCTTAATTTTTAATCCAACTGTTCTTCTTTGTGCTGTGTTTTTTCTCTTTTTGCTTTGTCTCTAATAAACGTTTTACATGTATTTGTTGGGTTTCTTTTGCAGTGATTTTTTTAATATACAATGTGGTGGTTTCCATTACATTCAGCAAGAATGGCGAGACTACGTCTCACATACTTTGGGCATCTTATCTCCAGGAGAGATCAGTCACTGGAGAAGGACATCATGCTGGGTAGAGGGTCAGTGAAAAAGAGGAAGACCCTCAGTGAGATGGATTGACACAGTAGCTGCAACAATGGCTGTGTTAGTCATCTAGTGCTGCTCTAACAAATGCCACAAGTGGCTGGCTTTAACAGAGAAAAGTTTATTCCCTCACAGCCCAGTAGGCTACAAGGCCGAACTGAGGCGCCAGCTCCAGGGGAAGGCTTGCCCTCTCTGTCAGCTGTGGAGGAGGGTCCTTGCCATCATTCTTGCCTTGGTCTGGGAGCATCTTAGCACAGGAACCTCAGGTCCAAAGGAGGTGCTCTGCTCCCGGCACTGCTTTCTTGGTGGTATGAGGTCCCCAGTCTCTCTGCTCGCTTCTCTCTTGTATAATCGAAAGAGGTCGGCTGAAGACACTGTTTAACCTTGTACACCTCATTAGTGTAACTGCCACTGACCCACTGATTGCATGACAGTGATCGGGTTTCACACCACATAAGGAAATCAGATCAGAGGATGAGATGGTAGACAATTACACAAGGGAGTCACGACCTAGCCAAGCTGCAGGTATTTTGGAGGAACACAATTCAATCCACGACAGCGGGCTCAAGCACGGCAACGATCGTGAGGATAGCACAGGGCCAGGCAGTGTTTTGTTCTGTTGTACGTGGGGTCGCTATGAGTCGGAACCAACACCTAACAACAACATGCTCGGAGCGGTGCAGTTGGCAGCACTATCTCAGTCCGGACGTTCTCATCACCCCGGAAGGAAACCCCATATCCATTAAGCAGTCTCTCAATTCTCCCTTGCCCGGGCCCTGGCAACCACTAGTCTGTCTTCTCTCCCTGTGGATTTGCCTGTTCTGGACACTTCGTATGAAATGGACTCATATGCTATGTGGCCTTTTGCGGCTGGCTTCTTTCACTCGGCATAGTGTTTCTGAGTTCACCCGCGTTGTATCGTGTATCAGCACTTCATTCCTTTTTGTAGCTGAGTGATATTCCATTGTGTGTACAGATCACATTTTGTTTATCCATTCCTCTGCTGATGGACGTTTAGGTTGTTTTCACCTCTTGGCTATTGTGAATAATGCTGCCATAAAATTCGTATACAGTTTTTTTTTTTTTTTTTTTTTTAGTACCGGTTTTCAAATCTTTTGGGTATATACCTAGGATTGGAATTGCTGGGTCATGGGGTAATTCTAAGCAGCCCTGGTAGTGCAACAGTTAAACACTCGGCTGCTAACCGAAAGGTTGGCAGTTCGAACCCACCCAGAGACACCTCTGGAGAAAAGCCCGGTGATCTGCTTCCAAAAGGTCACAGCCTGGAAAACCCTATGGAGCACAGTTCTACTCTGCACACATGTGGTCACCATGAGTCAGAACCAACTCCATGGTACCCAACAACAACAACGTGGTGATTTCTACGTTTAGCTTTTTGAGGAGCTGCCAGGCTTTTCTCTAATCTCTCTTTGTAAGTGAAGTGGAGACTTCAGTCATTGGCAGGCAGGCAGGCAGTTGTGACAGTTCACCAGCCTCGCTCGTCACCCAGGAACCCATGGGAAGTGGGACGGGCCCAAGGATTTACCAGCGTCTGCTTGCAAGGTGGGAGTCCCTGGGGCGGTACAAATGGCAAACGCACTTGGCTGCTAACTGACAGGTTGGGGGTTCGAGTCCACCCAGAGGCGCCTCAGAAGAAAGTCCTGTCAACCTGCCCCGCAAAGCTCAGCCTCTGAAAACCCTGTGGAGCCCAGTTTTACTCTGACCACAGGGTCTCACCATGTGACCACAGGGTCTCACCGTGTGACCACAGGGTCTCACCGTGAGTTGGAAGTGACTCGAGAGCAACTGGCTTAGTGTGAGATAGGACCCAGGTTCTCAGAAGAGGAAACTTCGTTGTAAGACAACTGGCAGTTGTCCCCCAACCTGCTTCCACTGTGTCAGGGTCAAAAGCACCTGGGGAAAGATGGGTACAGGTAGTCCCCGACTTACAGCGGGGCTCTGTGCCGACGATTGTCATAAGTCGGTTCTGATGTGAAGTCAAATACCTTTTTTTTTTTTCCAATTTTTATCATTACTGCCTTTTATTATCAGTATTTTTATAAATCCGATCTTTGGGGGTTGGAAACATTACATATAAACTTAGAGTATTTTAATACACACATACATTAAGAAATACACGAGTCATAAAAATTTGCTCCAGCAATGAAGAAGAGTTGGACGATGCTGGCATTTGTCAGTTGCGGTAATAACTCCACTTGTGGAAGGTTCTGGATCATCCGGATGACCCCTGGGAATGGGGATAGTGTTTCTAGTCAGAAAATTAGTGAGAGTTGTCTGTATCGTCCTTTTCTTTTTTTTCTTCATATATTTAGAAGTAACATCTCACTGCTTCCTGAATCTGCCTGTCAACTTTAGCAACGTGATCAGCGCTTGGTACATGTTTTCAAGCCACTGAATCCTCTGATTTAGTTTAGAGAAAACTTGAGCTCATCTTTTCACTTTTTGTAAAAACCGATGGTCGGAAACGTAGTTTGTTGTAAGTCAGGGACTTAACCTGTGTTTCGAATACTGAGCTCTGCTTACCCTGGCAACTGCTAGAGTCCGTGTGGTATCACAGAACCCTCCACCCCCTCCCCGAATAGATCCAAGAGCTGCCCACCCCGCCCCCCCGCCAGCATTTCTAGGACTACCCCACACATGCTGAGCTCAGAAAGCTTACCATTAAAAGAAACCTGCTGAGGTAAGCCAGGTGTTCTCTAAGCCAGGTGTTCTCGCTCTGTTAAAATTTAGCACGTGAAAATTGATAAGAGCCAAAGGAGCAAAGATCAGAAACGGACAGTTCACAGGAGGTGGGAGCAGAGCCAACGCACCTACTGATGGCTCTGGCAAGTTGTCAGGGGAGGTCCGTGGGCAAGGGTTGGCCAGAGTGAAGGTCGTCCCAACGCCACCAGGACCCTGACACTTGCTTCCTAGGGATGGTGAGTCCGAAGGACCCTGCAGGCCGTACTTACCCAGCATGGAAATGGGTTTGGAGTCTGACCGTGTGACTGTTGTTGAGTGCTGCGGAGTTGCTCACAGCGACCCTGTGTGAGAGTAGACCTGCCCCATAGGATCTCCTAGGCTGTAATCTTTACGGGGACAGATCGGCAGATCACCCGAGGCCGTTGCAGTCAGTTAAGACTGCACTACTGAGTGCCCCCCGCCCCAGAAGGCAGGCTGTCAGGCCCTGACTGGATGGAGATGTGTGTCAGAGTAGAACTGTGTTCCATGGTGGGGTTTTCAATGGCTGATCTTTAGGAAGTAGATCACCAGGCCTTTCTTCTGAGGCACCTCTATGAGGGCTCAAACTTCCAACCTTTTGGTTAGCAGCTGACCTCGTTAACCGTTTGCACCACCCGGGGACTTCTGGCCCTCAGTGAGGTGTCAGCAACTGTGAGCCTGTCTCTCCCCACGGGTGGCAAGTGACCACATCAACTGACCCCTTCCTCCCCTTGAGGAAAGGTGCCTCATCTTCTCCACGTTTGGATCCCCCACACCCAGCATGTGGCCTGGCACACAGATGGTGTCAAAGGTTAGCTGGCCTGGTGGCAAGCAGCCAAACCCTTCTCTCAAGGACAGCTGAAGTCAGACACAAGCCTCGTTTGTTTATTACATGTTTGTTTATTACATTCTGGCAGACAGGCACGTGGGCACCCACCCCCACCCAGCTCTGCACTTCCGCCCCTGCCCTACTGGGCCAGACCGCCCACACCGGGGTCCCTTTCGCAGGGGGGTGAGGCAAACACTCCTCACACGCCTCGGGCCCCAGGAGAACCTGTTTGCTTCCCACATGTGGCGGCTCAGTGGGGGTGTCCATGACTTGAGCTCTGCAGAGGTGGCAGCTGCAGGAGCTGGAAGGAGAACAGGCAGGCTGACAAGGAGGATGCTGGCGGGGCAGGGGCACTTCTCCCCGAGGGTCCCCTCCCCCACCATCTGTGCACCTGGGAATGCATGAGCCCATCCCCCATCCAGTGACTAGCATTGGCTCAAGAAGTTTCCAGAAGACTCTGGCTGCCTCACTCACCTTCCCAGGGGCCATAGTTGCTAAAGCCAGCGGGGGGCTAAGGGGGAGATGCTGCCATTCACAGACCCTGCTTCCTCTGAGAGACCCGGCAGGCTGGGGCCTTCACATTCCTGAGGAAGGAGGGTTCAACCCACACAAATGCTTTCACTTCAAGAGCATCCAGGGGTCACAGGGAACTAGAAACAGCTCCTCTCTCCCAAGAAAGGGGAGAGAGCAAAGGCCACCAAGTCGAAATCTTCTAGAAAAGCCCCTCTGAGGGAAGAAAGGCCTGGCAATCTGCTTCCAAAAATCAGCCAGTAAAAACCCTATGGATCAGAGGACTGCCTGAGACACTCTTGAAACCCTGAACCAAAACTCCCCCTAGATCACCTTTTAGCGAAGTGGCAGAGAGGCACACAAAATAAAGGAGATTACTTGTCAGAATGACACTCTACAAAAAACCATCTGTAGGGGACCAAAAGGTCGACAATTAAAGCAAAGATGAGAACGTAAGGGGGCAGGGAAACTAGAGTTCTGGAAACAGAACAACCAGACCACAAAGAGAACGTTGACACATTGTGAAAAACGCAGCTTATATCAATGAACAATTTGTTCGGAAACTGTCAAATGGAAACCTAACTTGCTGCGTAAACTTTCACCAAAAACACAATAGAGTATTACTGAAAACAAAACAAAAAACCCTGTGGATCACAATGGTCCCTGTTCCCTTGTGCGTGGGATCACTATGAGTTTGGGGCCAATTTGATGGCAGCTAACAACGGCAACAGCATATAATGAAACCCCAGTAAACACTGAACAATGAAGCTCAGGCGCACTTCCAGAGGGTAACACATCCCCTGGAACATGGAAACTTCCCGTTGGGGACCCTCCCAGATCTCACCCTGTTCATCTCTTCTCCATGCTGGTTGTAATTTGTATCCTTTGTAAGAAACCTTTAATTGTGGAGGGGGGGAAAAAAGTTCCCTGAATGTAAAAGGGTGTGAAGGCAGCCATCCGCAGCCTTGTTTTAAGCACTGCTGACCTCTGGGTAGATGATTTTCAGTGGGATGTCAAGGGGGGCTGTCCTGTGCACCACAGGATGTTTAGCAGCACCCCAGCCAATTGTGACAGCCAAATCTCTCTCCAGACCTTGCCAAAAAATGTCCTCTGGGGGCCAAAATCAACCCAGGGTGAGAACCAATGCTTTGCACAACAAAGCCTGGGGTCCATTCCTGGCCAATACACCTCGTACGCAGCCACCACCTGTCTGTCAGTGGAGGCTTGAGTGTTGCCATGATGCTGAACAGACTTCAGCAGAGCTCCCAGATTAAGATGGACTAGGAAGAAAGGCCTGGTGATCGATTTCTGAAAATCAGCCAACGAAAACCGTATGTGTCTGTAAAAATGGTGTGGTGGCAGTGTCAGGCCTCCTAGTCTAACTTCACGAGTGTAAACAAACAAAAAACAAACCCATTGCCGTCAAGTTGATTCCAACTCATAGCGACCTTACAGGACAGGGTAGAATCGCCCCATAGTTTCCAAGGAGCACCTGGTGGATTCAAACTGCCAACCTTTATGGTTAACATCTGTAGCTCTTAATCACTAGGCCGCCAGGGTTTCCTCACAAGGGGTGGGAGAGAAAATCACCATCAGCATCAACAGCCTAAGGCAGACAACGTGGAGGTTATAGATACCGCCTACCTCCAACCTTTTTACCAATTCCAACACCAGCCATCCCTCCCATGGCACTCTCTACTCCTCTGCTGGGTTCAATAATTTGTTGAAATGGCCACCAGAGCTCACAGACAATACTCAGGGTTATGGCATTTATGAGGGAAGTAACAGGTGAGAATTCAGGATCAGGAATGACTCAGCATACAGTTCTTTGGTCAGGAGAGCTTCTTGACCATGCTCACAGGCAGGCCTCTCCTGGAACCTAGGCCCCTCGGGCGTCTTGGGCTGGCCCAGCCTCTGCCCTGCTCTGGCAAGTGTTACAAAGCTCTTTAGCTCCCACCGATAAGAGCCTAGAGGCACCCTACTCCACCAGCAAGCCTCCTGCCTGAAGGCACTCAGCTGTCTCACTCTGTGGGTCAGCGAATTTCTGCCAAGTGCCCAGAGGCACCCCACCATAACCACCTTGCTCCATGGGCCAGGAAGCCCACTGCATCTTCTCGTGCCAGTCTCCTGGTTCTGCTGCCACTGTTTCTCTGCTGCTGCTTCTCACCATCCACACTCTCTCCAGTGTTACAACTCTCTTTGTTTCCTGGGTCTCGGAAGTTCTCAGTGCAGGGACCCTAGACCCAAAGGATGCTCTCCACTCTTGGCTATTCTTTCTTGGTGGTAGTGAGGTTCCCTCTCTGCTCTGGGATTGGCTCTCTTTTAAGCCTAGTAGGATGGCAAAACTGACCAATCCCCTCGTTAGTGTCCCATATACCTTATTTGCATGGACCCACCCCCACAGGGTTTCCATGCACATTATTTACATTCTTGGCAAGCTATCCAATACCCTTGGTGGGCCACAAGTACCTCATTTTCACAATCCCTACTCAGTCATTTGGTAGGAGTTACAAAGACTATGGCTAGAAGGGCCATATTAAGTAATTCACTGCACTGCACATTCAATTCAATTCGGTTGTATTTACATGATGAAGGTTAAGGTCAACCTAAATAGACTTACCTCATTCTGAAACTATTTAAACATAGAAATGACTGGGAGTAACAGAGTGGAGAGGTGGGGCACTCTCTGAGAAGGTGACATTTGAAGTGAGGCCTGAATTATCAGATTCCTATGGTTAAAATTTTTCCTCTAATCAGACGAAATACCTGGTGCAATGGCTTGCATTATTAGCAAGCTGTCCAATCCCCTTGGTGGGCCATAAGCACCTCATTTGCTTAGTCCCACCCAATCATTTTGTAGTAGTCAGAAGACCATGGTGGGAAAGACCATATAAAAGCAATTCACTGTACTTCAGGGTCACTACAAAACATCGTGTAATATGGTGTTGGATGATGAGCCCCCTAGGTTAGAAGGCACTCGAAGTACACAGTGGCTGCAGCCACGGACTCGAGCATACCAACGATCGTGAAGACAGCATACGACCAAGCAACATTTTGTCCCGTTGTACACAGGGTGCATGAGTTGGCACCTACTCAACGGCAACTGACAACAAAAATGGAGATAAGTGAGTGGTGCAAATGGTTTGTGCTTGGCTACTAACCAAAAGGTTGGCAGTTCAAACCACCAGCGGCACCACGGAAGAAAGCCCTGGCAATCTGCTTCCGTAAAAATTACAGCCAAGAAAACCCTATGGAGTTCAGTTCTACTCTAACACGTGGGTTCACCACGAGTCGGAACTGACTCAACGGCAACAGGTTTGGTTTTGGTTTTCATACCACCTACCTTAAGGGGTCACTGTCAGGGTCAAGTGCGAGGATGCATATCATATTAACACAGAACAAGGGAGGCGCTCAGCTCAACCGTGAGGAACGTCAGGGGAATGGGGAAACTGAGTGAAGGGGCCAGGAACAGGGCTGGGCAGAGGGGAGTCCCAGCCACCCTAGAGAAACTTGCAGAGGTAAAGGAGAAGGTGGAGGTACATCTGTTCCATGAAACCCAACAGCCACAAAGTGGAGGCAGGTGTTGTTAGTTGTCATTAGGTGCCATTGAGTTGGCTCTGACTCATAGCAACCCCATGCATAACAGAACAAAACGCTGCTCAGTCCTGCACAATCCTTACAATTGTTATGTTTGAGCCCACTGTTGCAGCCACTGTGTCATTCCATCTCCTTGCGGGTCTTCCTCTTTTGCACTTACTCTCTACTTTACCAGGCATGATATCCTTCTCCAGGGACTGGTCCTTTCCCTCCTGAAAACGTGTCCAAAGTGAGATGAAGTCTTGCCATCCTCGCTTCTAAGGAATATTGTGGCTGTACTTCTGAGAGAGAGAGAGAGAGAGAATGAAAGAGAGATTTACTTCAAGGAACTGGCTCATGATTTTGGGGGACTGGCAAGTCCAAATCAGGCCACAGGCTGGAGACTCCTACAGGCTTTCACCCCAATAGGTCAATAGGTCAGACAGAAAGATTTAGAGTTCAGCCAAAATATTTATAGTCTGGAGGTAGAAAACTTGCTTTTCAACTGATTGATTAGATTACATTATGGAAAATCATGACATCGCGTTATATTATGTTACATTGGAATCCGTGGGTGGTATAAAGAGTTAACGCACTTAGCTGTTAATGGAAAGGTTGGAGGGATTCCAGTCCATGCAGAGGTGCCTCGGAAGAAGGGCCTGGTGATCTACTTCTGAAAAATCAACCATTGAAAACCTGAGAGTGCACAGTTCTGCTGTGACGCACATGGGGGCGCTATGAGTTGAAGTCTACTTGATGGTGACTGGTATATGAGGAAATGGTGGTTCAGTGGTAGAATTCTCACCTTCCATGAGGAGGACCCAGGTTCAATTCCCAGCCAGTACACCTCAAGTGCAGCCACCACCCACCTGTCAGTGGAGGCTTGCTTGTTGCTAGGAGGCTGAACGGGTTTCAGTGGAGCTTCCGGACTAAGATGGATGAGAAAGAAAGGCCTGGTGATCTACTTCTGAAAATCAGCCCATGAAAACCCCACGGGTCCCAACAGTCTGATCTGGGACCAGCTGTGGGGATGGTGCAGGATTGGACGGTGTTTTGCTTCACTGCGTGTGGGGTTGCCATGAGTCAGGGGCCAACTAGACAGCAGCTAACAGCCTTAGATTACATTACGGAAGCTAATCTGCTTTACTGAAGGCCAAATGATATCAATCATATGTACCTTCTCCATGACATCAACTAGTGTTTGGCCAACCAACTGGGCACCATAGCCTAGCCAAGCTGTCACTTAAAATTCACCAACACATATTCCTGCTGTAACACTGATCAGGCAGCATGGCAGCGTCCAGTGAACACGGCCCACCCAGATTTGAACCCCACGTGGGGCGTGGCACATGCATGATCTGCCTCTTTGTCCCCAGTCATTTGGCCTCAAACAGGTGTTCGATGATTCAGGACACCACAGTATCTTTTTTTTTTTTTTAATCCCACCTGGCTTCTATGAAATTACCAGGACTCCTTTTAACTAGAGTTGTTGTTAGTTGCCCTCCAGGTAATTCCGACTCATGGTGATCCCATATGGGCAGAGCAGAACTGCGCACCATAGGGTTTAAAAGGTTGCGACCTTTCGGAAGCAGATCACCAGGCCTTACTTCCAAGGAGCCTCTGGGTGGGTTTGAACTGCCAACCTTTCAGTTAATAGTCCCGTGGTTAACCATTTGCACCACCCAGGGGCTCCTCATCACAGTGTCTTTGATGGCTGGGACATACCTGTACACTTAACTCCCGTCACCCCTGGGCCCAGCACAAGACTGGCACACGAAGTGGCTCAACAGCTCTGCATGGAAGGGTTGAGCAGAGTCCAGCAGCTGTTAAGAGAGAGCCTCTCCTCAAGGCCCAGCACCCTCCCTCCCCAAGCCACCTTTGCCCCAGGCCGGCAGGGCCAGCATCAAGCCCTCACCGTGTCCAGCAGGGGGCCGTCCAGCCAGCCCTGCCCTCACACACCCAGCCATAGCAGAAGCCCGAGGCATGCGGCCGAGGTCACAGCCAGCACTCCCAGGGCCTCCAAGGAGGTGTTGCTGCAGAACTGCCTGCCCATAGCTCAAGCCCAGGCCATCGCTGCAGCCACATTCGGCAACCCAGAGGCTGCCGGTCAGCCTACGGAGGCAGAAGGGCTGGCTGCATGGTGACAGTCCCTAGGTCAGTTCCCTGAATGTCAGGCCAGAGGCTTTGCCAAGCACCCCAGGAAAGCCCTTTTCCTTCCCCTTCCAGTTGCCTGGCAACCACCATGCACCCGGACCAGGGCAAGAGGCAGCTGGGCACACCAGGAATCCAGGCTGGCAACTAGGACACTTGGGGTGCGGTTCTCAGACCCTTCTGGAGCCTCAGCCCCCGACAGTCCAAGCCAGGACTGGAGGCACAGAGGTTCAGGAGAGCTGCAGGCAGCAACTGGGTCAGATAAACAAAGCGACTGCAGGAGGCCCCCCACTTCAGCTCGCATCCGTGTCCTTGGGCCCCACTGATGACCCCCAGCCTCTGCTTCAGGGCCTCCCCCAGCAGGGGACTGTCCCCTCTTCCTTTGCAGTATTTAAGAAAAGTCAGGTTTCCTTGGCCAAAGCAAAAGGTCAAAACCAAAATGAAACCATCAAGTCGATTTCAACTCAGAGCAATGCTATAATGACAAAGAAGAACTGCCCCATAGGGTTTTCAAGGCTGTAATCTTTATGGAAGCTGACTGCCACATCTTTCTCCTACAGAGCAGCTGGTGGGTTCGAACTGCCCACCTTTCAGTTAGCAACCAAGCACTTTAAGCACTGCACCACTAGTCTCCTCCTGTAGAAAGTGGGCCAACATTGCAAACCTGGGAGGGCCCCCCTGTGGAACTCAGCACAGCAAGGGGCTTGCCCTCATAAAACCTACCCCTGGCGCCATTCAATCTTGAGCTGTGTGTGTGTGTGTGTGTGTGTGCCTGCCCACTGACACGTGCCCTCCATGAGGGCTGCTTCCACTGCATCCCAGAGCTGAGCTTCTAGAAGATTCTCCAAGAGCTTCCTACTGCCTGTCACTGTCAGGCATGAGCAAACACAGTAAAAATCCAAGCCACTGACCACCGCCCAGAAGGAAGGGCTATGACTGCCCTTCCAACCCTGCAGCCCCAGAGTGGTCAGTCCCTGAGCTTGGCTGGCTGCTGGGTAAGAGACCAGTGACCAGGACGGGTTTCTGTCCCCACAAAAAAATAAATAAATAAATCTGTTGCCATCAAGTTGACTCCGACCCATTGCAGCCCCATGTGGGTCAGAGTAGAGCTGTGCTCTGTAGGGTTTTCAAGGCTGTGACTTTCAGAAGCAGATCACGGGCCTTTCTTCTGAGGTGCCTCTGGGTGGATTTGAACCTCTAACTTTTCAGTTAGTAGTCAAGTGCTTAATGTCTGCACCACCAAGGACTCTTCCATTCTCCCCACACCCCAGCTAAGCTCATTTCCTAGATGCCAGAAGAGGGTCCCCAGCTGACAGCCTAACCCTGCCAGCAGCTGTGTGAATTAAGAGGCCTCATCTCCCCTACAAGGAGCCCTGGTGAGCCAAAGGTTAAGTGCTCAGCTGCTATCCAAAAGGTTGGCGGTTTGAACCTACCCAGAAACTCTGTGGAGGAAAGGCCTGGTGATCTGTGCTCATAAAGCTCACAGCCAAGAAAACCACTGGAGGCAGTTCTACTCGGTAACACGTGGGGTCGCCATGAGTCGGAATCAACTCTACCGCAGATAACGACAACAACCACGGCCTCCCCGTGTTGAGCTCCTGAAACCAAAAGATCTGGCCCTCACACTCCAACTGTGGTCTTCAGAATTGCGGGCTTTAGTTCAGGGCGTCGTCACCTGAGCACCGCGTCTTCCGCCGTGTCACGGAAGTCCCCAGCTGGGTCCCCATGCCCACACATCCCTGTGACGTCCCGAGAGGCCCCCTGTCCACCCTGCGTCCTGGTCCCTCCTGGGCCCCCTCGCTCAGGTCCCCTCCTCCCGTTAAGGCTGCGGTGACCTTCGCCTAGAGAGGGTAACAGGCCTGGGGCAGACAGCTTCAGTGAGCCGCAGCCGGGAGGCTGGCCCGGCCCGCCACGCTGCGTCCCCAAGCCGGCGCTCGCGGCCAAGCGGAGCTGCGTCCCGGCCCAGCGTCACCCACCAGGGGCAAGAGGCTGAGGACCAGGAGCAGCGCCCGTGCCGGGGCGACCACGGCCTCAGGCACAGCCAGGGGACCGCGGGCGACCCTACGCGCGGCGCGGGCCGGAGGCTCGGGCGGAGTGGGGCTAGTAAGCCCCGCCCCGGCACTAAGCCACACCCACATGCCACGGCTCCCGGTTCTAAGCCCCACCCACCAGACCCCGCCCCGCCTCGAAGCCCTATCCAGGCAACCCCGATCACACCACCGCGCCTTCCCTGATCAGGTGGCCGGCCCGAGAGAGGGGAGCTGGAGCGAAGACAAAGCGGTGCAGGGTGCGATTTGAAGTAACCAAGGATGCGGCAATCAAAAGTTAAAAGCGCTCAGGTGTGCGCTCTGCAACACCCACGTCCGCGCCCCCCCCCCCGCCCCGTTCCAGGTGGGCCGCTCTGGCCTAGCGGAGGCGGAGGTGCCTTCTCAAGGGTCCCTTGGACTGCCTGCTTCTCTTTCCAAACAAGGGCATTTCTTTATGATTTGTTTTTTTAAATAACAGCTTGATTAGAGGTATAACTCACATGCTGTACACTTCACCTATTTAAAGCGTGCAGTTCTGTGCTGGTCATTTTATTCGCAGAGCTGTGCGACCATCACCACTAACCAATTGCAGAAGATTTTCATCACCCCCACAAGAAACCCTGTACCCATTGATGGTCACTCTCCATTTCCCTGTCCCTGGAAGGAGCCCTGGTGGCTCAATGGTTAAGGCTGTTGGAAACCACCCAGTGACTCCACAGGAGAAAGACCTGGCCATCTGCTCCCGTAAAGATTGTTGTTGTTAGGTACCCTCAGATGGGTTCTGACTGGTAGCAACCCTATGCACAACAACACGAAACACTGTCAGGTCCTGGGCCATCCTCACAATCGTTGCTATGCTTGAGCCCGTTGTTGCAGCCACTGTGTCAATCCATCTTATTGAAGGTCTTCCTCTTTTTCGCTGATGCTCTACCTTACCAAGCATGATGTCCTCCTTCAGGGACTGGTCCTGCCTGATAACATGTCTAAAGTATATGAGACTTAGTCTCGCCATCCTTGCTTCTAAGGAGCATTCAGGCTGTACTTCTTCCAAGACAGATTTGTTCGTTCTTCTGGCAGCTCGTGGTATATTCAACATTCTTCACCCCCGTAATGATTATAGCCAAGAAAACCCCATGGGGCAGTTCTGCTCTGTAGCATGGAGTCACTATCAGTGGGAATCAACTCGATGGCACCCAACAACCACCACCCCTGGCAACCATTCAATTACTTTCTGTTTCTGACGATTTGTCTATTCTCAAAACCAGGGCTATTCTGGGAAGTGCTAAGTCACCCCATTGTCTGCAAGGAGAGAAAAATGGAGTAAAGTCAGGGACCAGGTGGCTTGGAGTGGGAAGTGGACACCCCTCTCCTGAGGTCTGTGGGCAGGGAAAAGGGTGGGGAGGAGCAAGAGCCGTTTAGGAAGAAAGCAGGGTTGCTGGCCAAGAAGGCTAGGATTGGGGAGGCACCAGCGAAGGAGTCCTGGAGCAGCCAGCCTTTTCCAGGCCTGGTTGGCTGGGGTCCAAAGGAACCCCTCCCTGTCCCCTGTCTTAGTAGCTCATTGAGGTAGCCAGTTTTTTCTGCCCTGCTCTTTGCTTCTACCGTCTTGTCCTTCCAGGTGCACCCTGATATTGGAGAGAGGAGCTGGAAAGAGAAACAGGGAGAAGAGAGAAGGGTCGGGGAGGAGGGATGGGGGTGGAAAAAGCGGGGAGGAGGAGGAGGGCAGGTGGTGGCAGGGTGGGGCTCCGTCTATAAAGGGTGAAGCCCAGCTTACTGGCTCGGCAGGGGCCAGGAGAGCTCAGCAGACACCTCAGAAGGTCAGGCAGCGGCACCAGCTCCAGGGGCCCAGCAGGTGAGTCTATCCCCGAGCATGGCTGAAGGCGGCAGCAGGTTTCTTGAGCCTTGCGTGTCCCCGTCCTGGCTCACCTGGGCCTGGCATGAGATGGCAGTGCCCCAGTTCTTGCCTCTGTCCTCCTCAGGCTCTCATCTACCCACTGCACTCCCCAGGTGGCTGCAGAATCCCTCGAGGCGCCCAGGGAAAGGGACCGTCTGCACCATGAACCCATGGCTCCTGGCCTGCCTGGTGGCCTGCTTCATTGGGGTCTGGGTCCCTGCTGTCCACGCCCAAGGTACTATCTATATCATTGGCCCTGTCCACACCCCCTCACCCCAGCCTCCACTGATTCTTTGCTAGCTTAATTCTGGTCTTGGTCTGCCGGGCGGGATGGGAACAGGGGAGAACCTGGAGGGGCAGAGGGTCCCCAGTCCCTTCTTCCAGAGGCACTGTGCTGCCTCCAAGTCTATGAATCAAGGCCTCCCTGGGAGGACGCAAGCTGGCCTAGGGACTGTGGGGACAGAGGGTGGCCCCCAGCTGTGCATCAACCCCTTACCTCCGGGGACACATTGCCATGTCTCACCCTGCAGAACCAGGGCTGGGATTAGAGACCAGAGCTCTGGAAAGCAGCTAGATGGATTGCAATCCCGGCTTTCTCCCAGCCGCCTGTGTAGTCCCGCCTAGCGTTGCTATGCCACCTCTATAAACCTCAGTTTCCTAGTCTGCAAAATGAGAAATCCTAATTCCCAGTGAGGATCTAATGAGCTGGTGCTTGTCTTAGTCATCTAATGCTGCCATAACAGAAATACCACAAGTAGATGGCTTAACAAATAGAAATTTACTTCCTCACAGTTGAGGAGGTTATAAGTCCAAATTCAGAGCACCGGCTCTAGCGGAAGGCTTTCTCTCTCCATCGGCTCTGGAAGAAAGTCCTTGTCTTTTCAGCTTCTCCTTCCTGGTTCCTTGGAGATCTGCATGTGTCCTGGCATCTTCTTACCCCATCTCTCCTCTTGTTTAATCTCTCTTGTATCTCAAAAGAGATTGACTCAAGACACCCTACACAAATTCTGCCTCACTAAAGTAACAAAGACAGCCCATTCCCAAACAGGATTATAACCACAGGTATAGAGGTTGGGATTTACAACACATGTTTTGGGGGACATAATTCAATCCATAACTGTCTGTAAAATTCTTTGCTCGGGACTGGGCAACAACAATGATAACTGTTACTATTACTATGATGATTTCCACTGCCACATCTCCCTGCATGAAGAGCTCATTCTGAAGCAGCAGGGACTCAAGACTTGGGTGAGCAGGAGCCACCACTGTGTCCTCCATATCTGTGGGCCCGGGGAGGTCACTGAGTCCCAGCAACTGTCAGCACAGGACCCCTGGCCAGGACCGGGGCCTGGGGTCCCACCTGCTTCCCCACCTGCCCCTTGGCTGGGTCTGAGAGCCCCAAGCCCTGCCTCCAGGAGCATGTAGCCTTTGCCCAGGAGGGGGGCGGGCTGTGTATCCATCTTCCTGCTATCAGAGGTCGCTTCCAGGAACAGGGCCCAGCCCTGGCCCTTTGATCTTGGGGAAGGGCAGCTCTAGACCCTGGACTGCCCACCTGGCACTGAAGCCCAGGGGCCAGCGGACCCCACAACTCCTTTGCCCTCCAGGGCCAAGGCTGGGAGATGCACGGGGCCTCATCCCTCAGGTACTTGACCACCTCCTGCTGGGCTGTCCCAAATCAGAAGTGGCCCTGGAGGTGAGGGTTTGGCGGAGGGGCAGGTTGCAGAGGACCTCGAAGGCCAGGCCGAGGAGCTTGTCTTGGCTTCTGCCTCTGTTTTGCCCCACACAGTAGCAATCCACTTCCCTGTCTCCCCATAAGTCCCGGCACTTCCGAAGGCAGCACTGTGTCCAGCTCTTCTGTTTGTCTAGACACTTGGCACAGGCTGGGAGATTTTCAGAGGTCCCTGGGTGGTGCAAATGGTTTGTTGACAGTTCAGATCCACCCAACCATGCCATGGAAGAAAGGCCTGGCAACCTGCTTCTGTAAAGATTATAGCCAAGAAAATCTTATGGAGCAGTTCTGCTCTGTAACACATGGGGGGGGGGGTCTCCATGAGTTGGAATAGACTCAAGGGCCGTCAACAACAACAACAAGGTGGGGCCACGTGGTCCCATCTCAGGGTGCTGCACCTGCCGTCCACTGCCCTCTGCCCTGGAGAGGGAGCTTAAGTGGCCTCGGTCTCCTGTTCCTCTGGTGACACTGTGCTGTTCCCATCCGGGGCCCAAGGGCCTCTCCAACCTTCTAGCTGTTCTGATAATCAAGGGCCAAGGGTGAGCTGGTGGTTTCCTTATTGCTGGGGCTTCCACTCTGCTTCTGCTGGGCCTGGGAGGGTATTGGTATGTGCCTGAACCAGGGTGCACCTGTGTGTGGCCTTGCGTGTGGGTGGCACACACAGCCACATCTGCATGTGCAGACATGAAAAGAGGTGCGGCGGTATGGTTGCAGGCGCCTTTGAGGACTGCTGCCTGGCTTACCACCGCCATGCCGGGCGGGCTATTGTCCAACGTGCCCAGGGTTACCTGCGCCAGGAGGTGAGCGGGAGCTGCAACCTGCCTGCCGTGATGTGAGTGGGGCTGTGAAGGCTGGGCGGGGGGCTCACACACCACTTGGCATCCCCCTTACATCGCTAACCTGGACTCCCCTCCCCACCCGCCACAGTTTCTTCTTCCCCCGGAGAAACAGGAAGGTATGTGGGAACCCACAGGACAGGTGGGTGCAGAATGGCATGAAGCTCCTGGACGCCCGGAACAAGGCCCTCCCCAAGATCCACAAGGGCCCCCTGAAAACCCGCAGAGGTGTGTGAGACCCCAGTCTCCCTGGCCACGGGCCCCTGTGCTTCTTAGCCCAATGGAGGGAATCAGAGCACAGCATGCTGTCCACTCTCCCCTCCCCAAAGAGGGCCAGTTGCTGGTGAGTGGGGGACTGAGTGACCAAGTAATTGTTCAGCTCTTTCAGCCAGGACACTTGCAGTTGTCAGAGTTGGAAACTTAAGCAAATGGTAAATTCATTAGTATTGTCAGATCGGTTGGCAAAGTGACTTCAGGTCCAGCTGGATCCAGGGGCTTAAAGGGTGTTGCTAGAACTCTTGTTTATTTCTGTCTCCGTCTCTTGGACAGTTTCTCACTCTGAGGTGAAGAAGTTGAGACCCGAAACCTCCAAGCTCCTGGTCTCCAAGCTTAGTGACCCCAGCAAAAGCAGCAAGAGGAACCCCTCCTTGCTGACAGCGACTAATCTAGGCAAGGACCCTTGCCCGTGTGCCCCTCTCTGCACCTATCACCTCTGCTGGGGGATGAGGGCTTATGTTCACCCCAGGCTGGGTGAGGAATTCACCCGTAGGACCAAGGAGGCCTGGGCACTGGGGTCCTAAGTATGGGCATCCACCACCCTGACCCAGGTGCCCAACCAGGAGGGGCTTAGGAAAGGGCTGACATGAAACGCCAGGTGGGTTCTTGATTCCACTCTGGTCCCCAGCTTCTCTGATCTCTCCCGCAGGACCATGATCCCACACATCTCCAGGATCAGCCACACAAGAGGGGCTGGATCTTTCTCCACCATCACCCTGTGGCCCCAGCTGCCCCAGCCCTCTGAGTCCTTCAGGCCAGACCTCAGCCCCCTGCAGTATGCCAGTCCACTCCCCTCCGCCCCACCACCTCCTGCTCCTTGGGCGGCTGGAAGGAGGGACCTGGCCTTGTTTCAAGACCCTTCCTTGCCTGCTCCAGGGACCAGAGTCACCCCTGGGGAGTGGGTCTTGCAGAGAAAAATCTTAAGGATGGATCTCCTACCACCAGCGTCTGCCACCAACCCAGGGTCGCGTCTGCCTGTGTCCCTCTGGACTGTTGCAAAGCTCTGGTCGGTCCAAGGACTCCCTCCCAGGATGTGCTTTTCCAGAAATAGATAAGAACTGAAGCAACACTTTTTGAACCCCAGGATACAGTTGGACCTGAAGCCGCCCTGCCGATAACTGAAATACTTCCCATTTGCTTGAGTTTTTAAATAAATCTTTGGTGGGGGTGCCACTTGTTCCCTGGGTGTCTCTTTCCTTGTCTGTAAAATGGGAGTGAGCTGCTCTGCCTCCATCCCAGGGCCGTGCTGAGGCCAGGGAATGGCCTTCCCAGCTCTGAGAGGCTGCCCAGACCTACTGATAGGAAGGTTGGCCAGGATTGGGCCAAGAACAGAGCCCTGTGGCCAGACCCAAGAGACCACTCTGTGGGTTGAGGTAGGTCCTCTGGGAGAGTCATTCACCCAAACTTGCAACCCCCCCATCCTCACACACCTCAGCTTCCCCAACAGAGAGTGTTCTGGATGAAAGCCAAATGCAATGAACGAATACTGTATGATCCCACTTATATGAAATAGGAAAATGTATAGTGCAAATGGTTTGGGCTCGGCTAACCTAAAGGTCTGTGATTCGAACCTGCTCAGGGGTACTTCTGAGGAAAGACCTGGCAATCTGCTTCCATAAATATCACAGCCAAGAAAACCCTATGAAGTAGTTCTACTCTCTCACACATGGGGTCACCATAAGTTGGAGTCGGCTTAACGGCAACAGGTTGAGTTTTTGGTTTTATGGAGACCAAGGCTTATTCGCATAACCAATGGTGGGTGGGAGGGGAGGGGGGAGTCATTGCTTTGGGGACACTGAGTTTCTGTTAATGGTGGTGGAATAATTTGGAAAAGGATGGTGGTGATGCCTGTACAACATGATGAAGGAAACCAACGTGACTGAACTGGACATTTTTAAAAATGGTTGAATTGGCAAATGTTTTGTTATATACATTTTTACTCTGAAAAAGAGGGGGGGAAAGACAACAAAAAACCAAATGCACCACCTCTATAGGACGAGGGACAGTTCGGGGCCAGAGTGCAGACTCAGAAAAGCCTGGGTCACATTCAAGCACCACCACACACTACACGGGCAGATTCCATCAACTCTCTAAGCCTCAGTTTTCCCTCCTGTAAAATGGGAGCAATGACGGTTAACACCTGCCTCACAGGGGCTCTGTGGAGACGGAGTGTGTTACCATCTGTGCCGTGCACAGCACACAGTACACACTTCTCGAGTGTTAGCTGTTAGGAGGATGAGCATCTTGGCCACGGAGCTGGGGACCATGCAGGAGGATGCTTGTGAGATCTGGTCCAAACTGGAGTCGGGGGGGATGGTATGGTGGTTGAGCCACAGACCCTGCTCTACCAGCTAGACTGACCTTGAGCAATTGTCTTAACCTCTCTAAAGACTCAGTTTTCCCATCTGTAAAATGGGGATAACAGCATCTACTTTATGGAGGTGTGTTGTTAGCTGCTGTCAAGTCAGACCTGACTCGTGGCGACCCCATGGGGACAATGGAACAAAATGCTGCCTGGTCCTACACCATCCTCACGATCAGTTGGGGATCTGACTACTGTGCTCCATAAGGTTTTCATTGGCTGATTTTCGGAAGTCAATTACCAGGTCTTTCTTCCTAGTCCGGAAGCTCTACTGAAACCCGTTCAGCATCCTAGCAACATGCAAGCCTCCACTGACAGACAGGTGACGGCTGCGCAGGAAGCGCATTGGCCAAAAATGGAACCCGGGTGTCCTACATGGAAGGTGAGAATTCTACCACTGAACCACCACTGACTCATGGCATGTGCCAGTTGCCGTTCGCTCTGACTTATGGCATCCCCATGTGTGTCATAGTAGAACTGCGTTCCATAGGGTTTTCGATGGCTGATTTTTCGGAAGTAGATCGCCAGGCCTTTCTTTCGAGGTGCCTCTGGGTGGGTTTGAGCCGCCAACCTTTTGGTTAGCAGTTGAGTGCTATTTGCAACACCCAGAAGCATTCCTGTTGGGAATATAAGCAACAAAACCAAACCCAGTGCCGTCGAGTTGATTCCGACTCATAGTGACCCTACAGGGCAGAGAACTGCCCCATAGTTTCCAAGGAGTGCCCGGCAGATTCAAACTGCTGACCCTTTGGTTAGCAGCCATAGCACTTAACCACTATGTCACCAGGGTTTCCTGTGGGGATGTAATGAGGGTCAAAAAACTCAGTAATTGTGAAACACTCAGAACGATGCCTGGTACATGCCCCGTGGTCAGGGAGCAGCAGCCATCATCATTATTAGTGAAGCCAGGAGGGGCCCTGTGGTCACTGCTCACAGCCTGCTCTGGCCATGTGCCCAACTCACAAGTCGCCAGAACTCACTCTCCCCCACCCCCAGGTGGCAGATGTCTTCCTCCTCCTCTCACCTGCAAGCTTCCTCCTTGGAGCCCTGGGTTGAAGTTCCTCCCTTCCCGAACCTTTGGCCCTTCAGGGGCTGCGAGTGACTCAACTGGGGCCTCAGCTCTCCCATGCCTGGCCAGCCCAAGGACATCACCAACACACTTCGAGCACTTGCCAGGACACAGATTTAACCCAAAATAACTTTATTGTTGTCTTTTCTTCTGATATAAAATTATCCTTAGAACCCCAGCCCAGCCTCCCCCGGGGTCAAATCAGGGTGCAATGTGTGTCCCCTATACTGGTCAGGGTCCTGTAGGCCTTTCTGCTTCTAAGGAAGTGTCCTGCTCTTCCCAGTCACCCTCCCTTGTTGGCTGGCCCACTGGGGTGAGCCATAGTTCAGTGCAGAAGTTGAAACTGAGCCTGTCCGGGATATAGGGAACAGAGGGCCCTCTGGGCCCTGGTTGTCGAGCGTGTTTGTTGGGCTGCAGGGTGCAGGCCGTCTTCCAGCAATTTCCAGGAAAGATGGGGGGCTGGGGTCCCCTGGGCTGATGCAGAGGGCTGGGCAGAGGCTGGGCTCGCCTGAGGTCGTACAGTCTAGCTCCTCCTGAGTTCTGGGGTCCGATCAGGTCAGCCCCAGTGGCTGGCGATCAATCCCTCCCAGTGCCAGAAGGTCTCAGCCCTGGAGAGGGCCACAGCATGGGGCCCATCTAGGCAAGGCTCATACCCAGGGTCTGTGATGAGAAGTGTCTCCCCGAGACCCGCATGGAAAGAGGCAGCTTGGGCAGTGCCCACGTGGTGGCTGGAGAGGGGCCTGGGACCAGGCAGGAGGTGTGGGTTCCTCCCACCTAGAGCAGCTGCAGCTGTACCTTCAGCCGCAAAGCACGGCCCCCTGGCCCTGGCCACCCCTTGGGCCTGGTGCCCCTGGGCCCCGCCACGCTCACCACCTCCAGCCAGTAGGTTCCAGGTGCTGGTCTCCGATGGCCCAGCCGCAGAGCACTAAGGCCCTGGAGATGATGCATATGGAAGAAGCCCTGCTCGTTGCCCCTGGCAATGACATAGCGGACCTGGCCCCTGGGAAGTTCCAGCGCTGGCCGCAGCTCCACAATGTGCTCAACCAGGCCCAGGCGCGAGAGGTTCAGGACCAAGGCCAGTGGGGCCTCCGAGTCCAGGCTGGCTAGGCTCATCTGGGGAGACAGATCAAGTGGCTGGTCAGAGACCTGGAAAAGTGGGATGCAGTGGATACAAACGGTGAACACGCTTAACTGGTAACCAAAAAGTTGGAAGTTTGAGTCCACTCAGAGGTGCCTTGGAAGAAAGGCCTGGCGATCTACTTCCGAAAGGTCACATCCCTTGAAAGTGTTATGGAGTACAGTTCTACTCTGACGCACGTGGGTTGGCCATGAGTCGGAGTCGATCAATGACGGCAGATGGTTTTGGTAGGAAATTAGCCAGCTGTGTTTATAACAGCAAAAGATTGGAAATGACTGAAAAGCCCATGATAGGAAAAAGGAAATGAATTACCATTGATCAACAGGGTGGAATAGTATGCAGCTGTTAAGAAGAAAGTAGATTTATACATTCTGGTGGTGGAATCACTTGCAAGGTCTCGTTAAGTGAAAAAGCAAGTTTGTGGAGCAGTGTCTAAAGGATGCAATTTGTTTGTGGAAAAAACAACAGACATACATGTTGGTGTATGCTGTCGAATTCCAATTCATAGCAACCCCATGTAACAGAGTAGAATTGTCCCGTTGGGTTTTCTAGGCTTTGAATCTTTATGAAGCAGATCACCAGGTCTTTCTCCCACAGAGCTGCTGGGTGGGTTTGAACCACCAACTTTTTGGTAAGCAGACAAGTGCCTAACTGTTTGTGCCACCAGGGAATGTAACGTGGGATAGCTACTCAGGGAAACAGTTTGACAGTTTCTTATAACGTTAAACTTATACTTTGTATCCTTAACACATGACCCTGGGTGATACAAACGGTTAAAGCACTTGGCTGCTAACTAAAAGGTTGGGGGTTCAAGTCCACCCAGAGGCACCTTGGAAGAAAGGCCTGGTGATCTGCTGCCAAAAATAAATCAGCCATTGAAAACCCCATGGAGTGCAGCTCTGCTCTGACACACATGGGGTCACCATGAGTCAGATTTGACTTGATGGCAACTGTTTTTTGTTTTTTTTTTAAGAGGAGAAAAATGTCTAGCATAGCTCTGCCCTTGGCTTCCCTTTAGCCCTCTATCCGCACGGCTAATGGTCAGTCTTGACAGATTGGCATAAAGGCCAATGCTCATTCCCTGGTGGGAAAGCACACCTTTCCCACCTGTGGCAAAGATGATGTGCTGGACCCCGTCTCGGCTGAATGGACGGCAGTCTGGCCCCTGCCAGCGTGGACTGAGGGAATGGAGGATTTGGCCTCAGAGACCCAGATAGGGGGCGGTCAGTCAGATGGCCTCTGGTCCTGGAGCCCTGAGGTCATTCAGAGGTACCCAAGGAGGCTGGCATTAAAAAAAAAACTCCAGAGCTGCCCAGAGAGGAGAGCCAGCCCCAGACAGAAGAGCTGCCTAACAGCTTTCCGGTTCCCAGGAGGCCGCTGTAGTTCCTGATCTGGGTTCCCTGAGAGGCCCCTGTGTGCAGATGACAAACCCCTCTTTATCTGAGCTCCTCTGAGTGCCTTCCTGATTCTGGCACCTAGACAGGGCCCTGAATAAGCCAGTGAGCACCAGTGGCAGGGTCCCAGCACTGGGCGACTAGACAATCACACAGCAATTTGTTTTCTTCTCCTTTGCTTTGGGCAGTGCTGTGCTTTATTTTGCCTAATTTACATGCCAATGGAGAGTTTTACTGTTGCATTAAAGTGAAAGCTATTCCTGTTCTCAGTTCTGAGATTTCAACTCTTTCAGGGAGTGTTGCTTAGACATGTGCTCTTACTGACACCTGCTGGCAGTCAGTGGTTATTGCAGGCAAAGTCATATGGCATACTCATCCTCCACTCAGATCTGCTTGTGCCAATCCCAGGAGCCGTCTCCTGACGACTACTCCATTCACTCTTGCTGAGTACCAAGGGCTGTTGATACAGCAACAAGCCCGACAGACAGGACTCTGCCTTTGTAGAGCTTACAGAAGATAGGGACAGCTATGGAGTAATATTCAGGGGCCCTGGTGACACAATGGTTAAGTGCTCGGCTGCTGACTGAAAGGTTGGCAGTTCAAACCCGTCAGCAGCTCAGCCAGAGAAAGATGTGGCAGTCTGCTTCCATAAAGATTACAGCCTTGGAAATTCTATGGGGCAGGTCTACTTCTGTCCTATAGAGTCACTACGAGTAGGAATCAACTCGACGGCACACAGTAACATGTAATATACACAGCCATTGTTTTTCCCAGCAAGGGTTAAAAAAAAAAAGCCTAGAGGGTGAGAGAGGGCAAAATGATATGCTCACATTTAATTAATTTAATGTAGCAAGCCTCCTAGGCTCAAAACTCCTTTCCCACTTCTGGCTTTATTTTCTCCCACAGTATTTATCATGTTATAAAATAAGTTGGGTTTTTTAAAAGTCTGTCCGTCTGCTAGAATATCAGGGCAGGGGCTTCCATCTTTCTTGCTCACTGCTGTAACCCCCATGGCCATTACAGTGCCCAGCACATAGTAGGTGTTCAATAAAATCTACAGAGCAAAGGTATTTGGTCTCAGGAGATGTCTGTAGAGGGCTGAGCTAGGGGTGATGGCATCTGTACTCAGCGACAATATTTTTAGACCCTGGGTGGTGCAAACAGTTAATGTACTCTGTCGCTAGCTGAAAAGTTGGTGGTTGGTGGTTCGAGTCTACCCAGTGGTGCCTCAGAAGAAAGGCCTGGTGATCTACTTCCAAAAAATCAGCTACTGAGAACTGGAGGTGCTCACTCGTCTATGCCAAGAAATAGGGAAGACAGCTTCCTGGCCAGCTGACTGGAAGAGATCCGTATTTGTGTCTATTCCCAAGAAAGGCGATCTAACCGAATGTGGAAATTATAGAACAATATCACACGCAAGCAAAATTTTGCTCAAGATCATTCAAAAGTGGCTGCAGCAGTATATCGACAGGGAACTGCCAGAAATTCAGGCTGGTTTCAGAAGAGGACATGGAACCAGGAATATCATTGCTGATGTCAGATGGATCCTGGCTGAAAGCAGAGAATACCAGAAGGATGTTTACCTGTGTTGTATTGACTATGCAAAGGCATTCGACTGTGTGGATCATAACAAATTATGGATAACATTGCGAAGAACGGGAATTCCAGAACACTTAATAGTGCTCATGAGGAACCTTTACATAGATCAAGAGGGAGTTGTTCGGACACAGCAAGGGGATACTGATTGGTTTAAAGTCAGGAAAGGTGTGCGTCAGGGTTGTAGCCTTTCACCATACCTATTCAATCTGTATGCTGAATAAATAATCCGAGAAGCTGGACTATATGAAGAAGAACGGGGCATCAGGATTGGAGGAAGACTCATTAACAATCTGCGTTACGCAGATGACACAACCTTGCTTGCTGAAAGTGAAGAGGACTTGAAGCACTTACTAATGAAGATCAAAGACCACGGCCTTCAGTTTGGATTGCACCTCAATATAAAGAAAACAAAAATCCTCACAACTGGACCAATGAGCAACATCATGATAAACAGAGAAAAGACTCAAGTTGTCAAGGATTTCATTTTACTTGGATCCACAATCAGCACCCATGGATGCAGCAGTCAAGAAATCAAAAGATGCATTGCATTGGGTAAATCTGCTGCAAAGGACCTCTTTAAAGTGTTGAAAAGCAAAGATGTCACCTTGAAGACTAAGATGCACTTGACCCAAGCCATGGTATTTTCAATCGCATCATATGCATGTGAAAGCTGGACAGTGAATAAGAAAGACCGAAGAATTGATGCCTTTGAATTGTGGTGTTGGCAAAGAATACTGAATATACCATGGACTGCCAGAAGAACGAACAAATCTGTCTCAGAAGAAGTACAACCAGAATGCTCCTTAGAGGCAAGGATGGCGAGACAGCATCTTACATACTTTGGACATGTTGTCAGGAGGGATCAGTCCCTGGAGAAGGACATCATGCTTGGCAGAGTACAGGGTCAGTGGAAAAGAGGAAGACCCTCAATGAGGTGGATTGACACAGTGGCTGCAACAATGAGCTCAAGCATAACAACGATTGTAAGGATGGCTCAGGACCGGGCAGTGTTTCGTTCTGTTGTGCACAGGGTCGCTATGAGTCAGAGCTGACTCGATGGCACCTAACAACAACAACAGAGAACGCTATGGAGCACACGGGGTCACCATGCCTGGAATCAACTCGATGGCAACTGGTAAAGTGTTGACCCTGTAAGTTCGTGGCTGCAGAGGGGTCTGAGATGCCAGGCTGTGAAGGCCCAGGCTGGTGTAGAAAAGGCCATGTGGTGTAGCCATGGGATCCCTATTCCAGCACCTTCAATGCCTGCAACATGGACACAGGATCTGATCTCTCTGAACCTCAATATTCCCATCTATAAAATGGGGGATAATAGTGGCATCTACACCTCCCAGGGAGGGCAGTGGTGGTTTAGTGGTAGAATTCTCAACCATCACGTGTGACCCAATGCAAAGGGAAGAAATGATGAAGTAAAAGAGCTGAACAGAAGATTTCAAAGGGTGGCTGGAGAAGACAAAGTATCATACATGTGCAAAGACCTGGAGATAGAAAATCAAAAGGGAAGAACATGCTTGGCATTTCTCAAGCTGAAAGAACTGAAGAAAACATTCAAGCCTTGAGTTGCAATATTAAATGATTCAATGGGGAAAATATTATATGACGCAGAAAGCATCAAAAGAAGATGGAAGGAATACAAAGTCACTGTACCAAAAAGTACTGGTCAAGATTCAACCTTCTCAGGAGGCAGTATATGATCAGGAACTGATGCTACTGAAGGAAGAAGTCCAAACTGCACTAAAGTCACTGGCGAAAAACAAGGCTCCAGGAATTGACGGATTATCAATTGCTATGTTTCAACAAATGGATGCAGTGGTGGAAGTATTCACTTGTATATGCTAAGAAATTTGGAGGGCAGCTACCTGGCCAACTCATAGCACCTCCTCTGGGGTGGTTCAGGTCAGCCGGGCCCATAGCCTCTTTCCCACCCCTTGGCCTGTCCCCTCGCTGCCCTACCCCTACCTCCATACCCAGTGCAGCCCTGTGGCACCTGGTGGTCCCTGTGGGTGCTGCGCCGTGGCCGGTCCCGTGGGGAGAGGCCATTGATCTTGCACTCGTAGCAGGCTTCGGGT
The DNA here is from genome assembly GCF_030014295.1 of Loxodonta africana. Taxonomy (NCBI): domain Eukaryota; kingdom Metazoa; phylum Chordata; class Mammalia; order Proboscidea; family Elephantidae; genus Loxodonta; species Loxodonta africana. The sequence goes on from NC_087344.1 coordinate 12,283,178, forward strand.
GAGAGCAGCAACTTCTTGTCTGGGGCATCCTGGGGTCCAGAGCTGAAGCTCAGGCCGGAGACACAGTGCCTGGGGCAGACGTGGATGGGTGGGCTTTCAGGGGCACCCTGGGTGGGCCTCCCCAGCCAGCCCCCCACCTGCCATCCCCTCTACACCACTCTGAGCCAGGCTGTCCACGGAGAGTGCACAGCACTCGCGGCTCTGCACATCTGCCTGACTGGCTCTGTATGGATAAGCGATGTGTATGCAGGTGCACAGGGGTCTGCATGGAGGTGTGCCTGTGTGTTGCTGGGTACGCCTGGGAAGAAGTGTGAGCCTGCGTGCACACAAGGATGTTGTGTGCATGCATGTTTGCACACTGGGAGGTGAGATGTACATCAGTCTACCTGAGGATGTGTGTAAACCCATGTGCAGAGATGATGTGTATGTGCACGTTTGCACACTGGGAGGTACGAGTGACACCTGAGTGTGCCCAGGGATGTGTGATAGGTGCAAGGCCGCATGCGCATAAGGATAATGTGTGTGTACATGTACACAACGGGATGTACGAAGGCAAGCGAGTGTACCCAGGGACGTGTGCATCAGTATGCACACAGAGATGAAAACGTGTTCATGCTCACCTGTGCATGCTGGGATACAGCAATACGCATGAGTGTACTTGAGGATGTGGGCATGTGCGAGCTCGTGTGCACATGCCCATGTACTACAGGGAGGTGTGTACCCACCTAAGTGGATGTGTGAGCCTACAGGAGCACCGTAAGGATAACTGCACAACAGCGGGGTGTGAGCTGCATGCACACAAGTACTGGGAGCCATGTGCACAGATACTGGTGCCTTGGAGCCTCTGTGTGTCCAGTTTTCTCTAGCAAACGTGTGTCCATGCCTGTGTGCTCAGGCAGAGGCAGCTCTCCTGGGGGAGGGCTCAGCGTGTGCACAGCCCAGGTGTGTACACTCATGAGGTCCAGGGGTCTGCCTGCCCTGTCGGCGTCTCTCACCCCTGCCCAGCCCGGAAGTAGCCTCGGGGGCAGCCGCAGAGGAAGCCGCCGGGGGTGTTGGCACAGCCGTAGCTGCAGGGGCCACCCCGCGTGGCGCACTCATCCACGTCCTGGCAGCCGCCGAGGGCCTGGTCGAAGTCGAAGCCCGAGGGGCAGACGCAGCGGAAGCTGCCCAGCGTGTTGTGGCAGACAGCACTCCCGCAGGCCACAGGCGATTGCAAACACTCGTTCTCATCTGCAGGTAGGGGGAGAGGGCGGGGGCGCACGGCGGTCTTCACACACTCAGTGCCCTCCACCTGGAACACGCCCCCTCCCCATTCCGCCTTCAGAGCTAGGTCCAATGTCAAAGCCTTCACAAGTTCACTGTGACCCCTCACCTCAGACTTCACCTGGTCCCCCCTTTAGACAACCTCCTGCCCATCACCCTTCACCCTGCAGTTCTCTGTCAAAGCGCTTTTCAAAACTTCACGTAAATCCTGAACTACAGAATGACGCAGAACATAAGCTCTTACTCTCAGCACTATTGACTTTCGGGGTGGATAGTTCTTGGTTGTGTGTGTGGGGCGGGGCGGGGGGGCTGTGCTGTGCATCACAGAATGTCAAGCAGCATTCCTGGCCTCCACCCATTTGATACCAGTAGTACCCCCCGCCCCAAGGTGACAACCAAAAATGTCTTCAGGTGTTCCAAATGTCCCCTGGGGGGCAGAATCACTCTGATGAGAACCGCTGCTCTAGTGAATGCCTGTGTCCCCCTGAACAACTGGACAACTCAAGGGCAGAGATGATGTCTGCTTCTCTTCTCACTTCTGTATCCCCTGGGTCTAGTGCAAGGCAGGCCCTTGAGAAGCAATAGCTAAAGGAATGAATCAGTAAGTATGCAGAAGAGTCAGCCTGAGAAATCGACAGCAGAGGTCAAAGGTCTGCAAGATCCAAAAGGGACAGACGCCATGTGGGAAAATACAGAGAAGAACTTAGCTGAAGACCCACCATGGGGGCAGGAGGAGGAGCTGGAGAGCAGGCACAGAAGACAGTGTCCGCAAGGCATCAGGAAAGACGGAACAGCATGTTACAGAGGTCATGGGAGAAGAGAGTGTCCAGGAGGGGCTGGCAGTGGTGCCCAGAGCTGGGGAGGTCGAGGGTGAGGGCTGAGGAGAGATTGCGAGAGAATAGGTCCTGACAAGGGTAGAAGGTTAGGAGGGCCTGGGCAGCAAAGAGAAGCATGAGATGCAGGGCAGAAGGCTAGCCCCCCAACCTGAGGCCCTCTACACCAGCCATGGAAAAGTAGCAAACACACCCACACACTCCAGTGCTGCACCCATGGCAGATATAACTAATAGATTACAGCACTCTTTCCCAAAGTCTAGAGCCATGGTCTCAGGATCTTTCTCAACTGAGCACTCCAGGCCACCACTCCCTGAGAAATGAACTTGGCCAGCCTTACTCTGCAGCCCCCTGACACCCCAGCCTTGCCATTGACTGGGAACTCACTACCTTCTAGGGCAGCCTGTTTGATCTTTAATAGCTATGCTTGTGACAATGTCCTGCAGAGGGGTGGTTCCTAGTTTCCAGCTCCGGGCAGATTCTGATGGGGGACCCAGCTTCCTCCCACTCACCACCACTCACCCACACATTGGTCCCACCGGGAGTGCTGGGTGAAGCCCTGGGGGCAGCCACAGCGGTAGCCTCCTGGCTCGTTCTGGCAGCCGTGTTGGCACCGGTGGGGCCCATCACACTCATCTATATCTGAAAAATGGAGAGAGGGCAAAGGTGGCAAAGATGTAGCCAACACATCTACACACTCCATTGCTGCACTCTTGGCAGACATCACTAATTGAGTGCAGCACTCTTTCCCAAAGCTCAGAGCCATGGTCTCAGGATCTTTTTCAACTGAGCACTCCAGGCCACCACTCCCTGAGAAATGGACTTGGCCAGCATTGCTCTGCAGCCCTCACTGCTCGCCAGTGGCTCTCCTCCCAGCCCTTCTGGATCCCTCCCTCAGCCTGGAGCTACCTTCACAGCCTTGGCCAGAGCTGTCCAGGGTGAAGCCTTGATAGCACTCACAGCGGAAGCTGCCTGGGGCATTGTGGCAGCGCCCAAGAGTGCCACAGGGACCAGGCTGGGCCAAGCACTCGTCATTGTCTGCAGAGGACAGAGAATGGACAGGGCAGCCTGGTCGCTAGGGGTTAACGTGGGGCATCCCAGTTTTGTTCCTACCACTGGATCCACTGTGTGGCTTCAGGAAAGTCCCTTAACCTCTCTGTGCCGCAGTGTCACCCTTCTGTGAAATGGGATTCATGATAGACATTTCACATTTATGTCAACATTTATTGAGATAACGTACGTAAAGGAGTTGGTATGGTGCAAACGGTTTGTGCTCGCCTGTTCATCTAAAGGTTGGCAGTTCAACCCCACCCAGCGGCACCAAGGAAGAAAGGCCTGGCAACCTGCTTTTATAAAGGTTACAGCCAAGAAAACCCTATGGGGCAGTTCTACTCTGCAACACACAGGCTCACCATGAGTCAGAATCAACTTGATGGCAACGGTTTTTTTTTGTTTTTTTAATGGCAGACAGCAGGATAACAGAGTAGTTATAAATACAGACTCTGTAGCCAGATTGCCTTGATCTGAATCTCAGCTCCATCACTTAAAAGCTGGGTGATCCTGGGTGACTTACTTATCCTCTCTGTGCCTCCATTTCTTCAGCTGTAACATAACATGGAGATGATAATGCCTACCTCACTGTGTGTGAGTGTTTTTAATTGTGCTAAAAATAAGCACAAGATAAAATTTGCAATTTTAACCATTTTCAAGTGTACAATCCACTGGCATTAATCACACTCCCAGTGTTGTGCAACCATCACCACTATTTGTTTATAAAAGTTTTCAATCACCCGAAATAAAAACTCTACACCCATTAAGTAATAACTTCCCATTTTCCCTCCCCCGCCAGCTCTTTGTAACCAATAATCTACTTTCTGTCTCTATACATTTGTCCATTTTAGATACTTCATACAAATGGAATCATACAATATTTGTCCTTTTGGGTCTGACTTATTTCACTCAGTATGATTTTTCGAGGTTCATCTATGTCGTAGCATATGTCAGAACTTCCTTTCTCTCTACGGCTGAGTAATATTCCATTGCACAAATGGACCACGTTGGATTTATCCATTCATCTGTCGGTGGACACTTGGGTTGTTTCCACCTTTTGGCTATCGGGAATAGTTTTGCAATGAACACGGATGAACACGTGTGTGTTTGAGTCCTTGCTTTCAAGTCTTTTGGGTATATATCTAAGAGTGGAATTGCTGGGTCATAGGATAATTCCACGTTCAATTTTTTGGAAGCCACCAAACTTTGCCACAGTGGCTGCACCATCTTACATTCCTCAATGTGTTTTTGTGAGAATTAAATTAATGTAATTAGGTAAAAGTCTCTCTTGCTCATTGTGGTACCCCCTGAGTCCAGAGCATGGATCAGCAAACAATCTCTGTAAAGGGCCAGATGGTAAACATTCTTGACTTTGTGGGTCTCTGTTGCAACTACACATCTGTGCTGTTGTAGTGAGAAAGCAGTCACAGACAGTATGTAAACAAATGGACGTGGCCATTTGCCAATAAAGCTTTATTAACAAAAGCAAACAGGGGGCCGAACGTGGCCCAAGGGCTGGAGTTTGCCTGCCCCTGAAGTAGAGCACCGCCTGGTACACAGTAGGTGCTCAGTAGAAGAGCAGGAGCCTGAATAGGAGCTGAACTCAGCTCTCAGAGGAGGTCTGGTCCCCTCAGGGCCACAAGACACTTAAAAGCAGTGACAGGTGGCTTGCAGCGTTGGCTTTGGAACCAACTTCCTCTTTGGATGGTGTAAGCCCCTGAGCTTTCTGAGCACTGTGGGGAGGCCCGAGGACAGAGACTCCACAGAGACTTGGTATAGGTGAGGGCAGGTGTCCTGGGCCGAGCCAGGGGACTCCTGAGGGTGTGCCTCCCAGCCCCTCAGACTGATCTCTGAGGTTCTAGGTTCCACCAGGCTGACAGTGCTGAGAAAGCAAGGATTCAGTTCCAATCACCCGTGTCCCCAGTGCGTAACGCACACGGGGCACTTGATGCTTGATTGTTCAGTAACTGAGGGAACACCAGGTTGTGGGCTGGCCGCTGGGTTTGGGGCACTCACCAAAGCAGGCCTGGTGGTGCTGGGTGAAGCCAGGGGGGCAGCGGCAGGTGAAGGCACCGACGGTGTTGATGCAGAGGAACTGGCAGTTGTGCTGCTTGGAGGAGCACTCGTCTAGGTCTGTGGCACAGACGGCCCGCCCGCTCAGGGCAGGCCAGGCTAGGGCTGGGCAGAGAGGTGGCGCCCGACTCCCAGAGCACCTTCATGCAGGGGAGGGGAGAGCCCTCTTGGGGTGTGTTGGGGGGGAACACGTCACCTCTGCAGGTCCTGCCGTCCTCCTCCAGCAGGTAGCCGCGGGGGCAGGCACACAGGAAGCTGCCCTCTGTGTTTTTGCAGAGGAAGCTACATGGCGTGGGGGTCTGGCTGCATTCATCCACATCTAGAGGGGATGGCGGTGTGCAGGGGACTCAGATGGATTCTCCCCAGGGACTGGGGTCACCCCAGACCCTGGCCATCCTGCATCTGTGAACTCACACCAGGGACTGGCAAACTCTTTTTGTAAAGAGCCATACGGTAAAATATTTTTGGCTTTGTGGGCCATATGATCTATTGCTACTACCCAACTCAGCTGCCGTAGGTGGTATGTGTGCCAATAAAACTTTATTTACAAAAACGGCCCTTGGGCTCTATTTGCTGACCTCTGACTTAGACGAATGCTGCGAATACCCACCTGCTACACAATGTAGGAACCCCTGGGTGGCACAAATGGTTAACCTGCCTGGCTACTAACTGAAAGATTGGAGGTTCAAATCCACCCAGAGGTACCTTGGAAGAAAGGTCTGGTGATTTACTGTAGACAAATCAGCCATTGACAACCCCGTGGTGCGCAGCTCTACTCTGACACTCACGGGGTGGCTGTGAGTCAGAGTCGACGCAACGATAATTGGTTTTACATTATGGAACTGTCAGTTTCAGGATGTACAAAATAACAGGAAGGAAGAAACCAAAATCAGGTAGGGGTGTGTGTGTGTGTGTGTGCGTGTGTGTAAGGACCAAGGGATGCTTTGCTTCTTGTCTCTGGTTTTTCAATTTTCTTTATGGTGTGGGCACCACTTGGTAAACAAAAACCAAAAACCAAACCAGCTGACATTGAGTCGACTCCAACTCAGCAACCCCACGTGTATCAGAGTAGAATTGCTCCCTAGTGTTTGCAACGGCTGATCTTTCAGAAGCAAGTCACCAGGACTTCCTTCTGGGGTGCCTCTGGGTAAGTTCCAACCACTAACCTTTCAGTTAGCAGCCGAGTGCATTAACTGTTTGTGCCATTCAGGGACTTCCAAGGAAAACCAAGCTTTGCTAACTGGGAGGCTCCACAGAAGGGCAGGCCAGCTGGGGTGTGGAGGGGTCGGGCAGAGCCAGGGTACAGGGGCTGGGGCTTACCCAGGCAGGCTGTGGTGGCAGTGTCTGGCGTGTATCCGGCCTGGCAGTGGCAATGGAAGGAGCCAAGGCTATTGATGCACTCACCGTGGGGGCAGAGGCGGGCCAGCACGTGGCACTCATCCACATCTGGGGACAAGCAGGGTCTGCTGAGGCTGGCCTGCTGGCTGCCTCAGGCCACCCAGGCCTGTCTCCTCCCTTCTGCCCACCAGCCTCCTGCCCAGAGGCAGCCCAGCTGCATGTGGACCAATGAAGCACCCCTCCTGAGCACTAAGCGTGACTGGGGGCAGCAGAGGGACAAACACCTGCCCTACTGCCTCTCCAGCCACACCACCCCAGGGCACCAACACACCTGTGGAAGCACAGACAGGGACACCCAGTGTTACACACCAGCCACATTCTCAGGTGCCCCTACAGAATCACAGGGATACACATACTCACAGGTCCTCTGCTCCCCAGGCACACAGTTGCAAAGGGACATCCTCCCCAACCCCACTGATGTCACTGCTGCTCACTGGGATGACCTGTCTCCTACTCATTGACACATTCGATGAGACACACTCGTGAGTTTGCAGACATGGAGAACATACACCGGCTCACATGCTCAGCACACACACACTCACTAACAAGTTTCCACACACACAGAGCACACACCAGCTCACACGCTCAGTACACAGATACACGCTCACTAACAAGCTTGTACACACACACAGCATACACCAGCTCACACACTGAGCACACAGACACATGCTCATTAATAAGGTTGCACACACACAGAGTACACACAGGCTCACATACTCAGCACACACACACACACATTCACTAAACAAGCTCACACACACACAGAGCACACACCCGCTCACACGCTCAGCACACTGATACAAGTTCACATCCACACAGACAGTACATACCAGCTTACACGCTCAGCACACAGATACATGTTCACTAGCAGCTTGCACAGACATGGAGAACACATGCACTCACATGCACAGATACGCTCACACTTGCTTACAAGCACATCTTAGACACGCTCAGCCATACAGAACACATACGTCAGCTCACACCCCTCACTCACCTTTAGTCCACAGACAGACAGACAGACACGGACTCCTGACCCAGCTCACACAGAGAACACACAAGGCTCAAATGAAGTCACACGTATACGCTGGCACACAGACACACACTCCTTAACAAGCTCGTACATACAGAACATACCAGTTCATATGCTTATACATGCTTGCTGGCACACACATGATCATTGACAAGTTCACGCAGAGCACACTCACCAGCACACACACACCCATTGACAAGCTAACACATGGAGAACACACACCGGCTCACACGCTATCAAACACTTGCTAGAACACAGACACGTGATCATTAGGAAAGTCATGCAGAGAACAGGAAGTGGCTCACACGCTTTTACGTGCTCAACCGCACACACTCATCAACAAGCTCACAAAGAACACACTGGTTCACATGCTTTTACATGCCCACCTGCATGCACTCATCAAGCTCGAAAAGAACACACTGGGCATGGGGCCAAGGTGGCAGTGTAGTCAGATGCTTTCCGTGGTCCCTCTTACAACAAAGACCCCCCAAAAAAGTGTATATGACAATCTAGGAGCCCTGAACATCAAAGGCAAAGTTGAGGAATCAGAATGAGCAGCAGGGGGAGGGAGAGATGGTTCCGAAGCAGCAAGGAGGTGCCAGACCTGATCTGGGGGGAACCGGCACCCTGCAGGCTAGGTCAGCTGGCATGCACGGTGAGGCAAGCAGTGGTGCTCGGGATGCGCTTTCTATATCAGGAGAGATTGAGAGGTGGAGAGTCTACTCAAGCCTCCAGAACCAGTGAAAAGCAGCGCTCATTCAGCAAAAGATAAGTAATGTGTCTATCCTACCGTTTGGATCAAAAAACACCCTCTTTGGGAAGAACCTCTCTCCCCTTTACCTGCCCCCCTCCCTACTCTGCACCAGGTCCCGGGCCAGCTTCGGTGATTGCCCTGCCCCCGGGCCACAAATAGGACCTGTTGAGCATCCTGAGCCATTTCTCCCAGTTTTGGAGAGAGAATAAATTAACAAATAGGAAAAAATAATCTGCCAGCTCCCCTAAGCTGGGAACTCAGAGAGCAGGCTCAGCCCCTTTGCCTAGGAATAGACATAAGGGGTCCATGGACTTTGAATGCTTTTCACCCCTGCATAGAGCTGTGTGGGCCCATTTTAACAGTATAGTACAACAGGGTATAAACATGAAGCCTATTTTCAACTGTACCAGTTATAAGGTGCAGTGACCGATTCGTGACATTTGACACCTCTCTGCCCATTAAGCAGAGTCCTCATCTACCCACATCAGGGGCCTGAGGACCTACACCACCTAGCTGTTGGCTGTAAGGACTGGAGTCCAAGAATAAGTGGTGCCTCTCAGTCCTTACAGACAACAGCATTGGGTGCCCATAGTCCAGCTGTAAAATCCACCCAACCATGTGCTCTAGGTAACAGGGACACACTTTCCTCCCAGACACTCAGGCAGTTGTCAGCCCCCTGCCTTGCTCAGCGCATGACCCCCTACTGCAGCCAGATACCTGTGCCTATTGCAACCACCCTTGTCCATCTAGAACTACAGGTGAGAAACCTACACCACACACTTGGGGACCAACTTCCTGGACACCTGAGCTGAACCCATACAAGAAAAGTAAACGGACTCCTGGGCTCACATTCCTAGTTACAGCTCTAATCACTAGTGACAGGACATGAGAGCTTCAAAGGCGTCAGTAATCAAAGTAGCTCACATGACCAGCCTATTTGGGCATATCAAAACAAAACAAGCCAGAACACAGTAAGCAAACATAAAATACATAAATATAATAACTTACCGATGGCTCGGACACACTAGTCAATAGCAAACCACATAAAGAGGCAGACCATGATAACTTCAGTAAGTGCCAAAAACAAATAACCAAGAAACGTTCAGAGGAAGAGAATTTTTTGTAATTACCAGAGGTAGAATTCAAAAGATTAATATAAAGAGCTCTTCAAGAGATCAGGAAGGAGATCAGGCAAAACACAGAACAAGCCAAGGAACACACAGATGAAGCAAGAGAGGAACTTAAGAAGGTTATACAAGAGCATAAAGACAAATTTAGCAGGTTGCAAGAAACCAAAGAGAGACAGCAAACAGAAATCCAAAAGATTAATAATAAAATCAGAATTAGACAACTCAATAGAAAGTCATAGGAGCAAAATTGAGGCAACAGAAGTCAGAATTAGCAAGACTGAAGATAAAGCACTTGACACCAACTTATCTGAGGAAAAATCAGATAAAAGTATTTAAAAAAAATGTAGAAACTGTAAGAACTATGTGACAGTCTATCAAGAGGAACAACCTATGAATGATTGGAGTATCAGAACAGAGGGCAATAACAGAAAATGCAGAGAGAATTGTTGAAGATTTGTTGGCAGAAAACTTCCCTGATATCGTGAAAGGTTAGAAGATACTTATTCAAGAAGCTCATCAAACCCCACACGAGGTAGATCCTGAAAGAAAGTCACCAAGAGATATTATAATCAAACTTGCCAAAATCAAAGATAAAGAGAGAATTTTAAGAGTGGCTACGGCTAAATGAAAAGTCACCTAAAAGGAGAGTCAATAAGACTAAACTCTGCCTACTCAGCAGAAGCCATGCGGGCAAGAAAGCAATGGGATGATATATACAAAGCCTTGAAGGAAAAAAAAATTGTCAGCCAAGAATTATATATCCTGCAAAAGTGTCTCCTAAATATGATGGTAAAATTAGGGCATTTCCAGATAAACAGGAGTTTAGGGAATTTGTAAAAACCAAACCCAAAATTACAAGAAATACTAAAGGAAGTCCTCCCATTATAAAATCAGTAACATCAGATAACAACCCAAGACTAGAACACAGGACAGAACAACCAGGTATCAGCCCAGATAGGGAAGTCACAAATCAGTCAAAGCCAAAACACTGAAAATAGGGAAACAGAGATGTCACTATATGTAAAAGATGACAACATTAAAACAAAAAAGAGGGACTAAATAATGTAGTTATACATCTTTTATGTGGAGAAGAAGTCAAGGTAATATCAAGAAATAAAAGACTGGTTTAAACTTAGAAAATAGAGGTAAATATTAAGGTGACCACAAAGGAAACTAACAATCCTACACATCAAAATAAAATACAAGAAAAACATAAAGACTCAGCAAATACAAAAACAACAATGAAAAGGTTGAAAAGAAAATATATAAAGAAAATTGACTCAGCATAGAAAATTAAGTGTAACAAAAAAGCTGTCAATAACACACACACACACACACACACACAAAAAATAAAAATGACAGCACTAAATTCATGCTTATCAATAATTACGCTGAATGTAAATGGACTAAATGCACCAATAAAGAGACAGAGAGTGGCAGAATGGATTAAAAACCACAATCCATCTATATGCTGCCTACAAGAGATACACCTTAGACTTAAAGACACAAACAAACTAAAAGTCAAAGGATGGAAAAAAAATATTTCAAGCAAACAACAATTAAAAAAGAGCAGGAGTGGCAATATTAATCTCTGGCAAAATAGACTTTAAAGTAAAATCCACCACGAATGATACTATATAATGATTAAAGGGTCAATACACCAGGAGACATAACCATGATAAATATTTAGGCACCCAACTACAAGTTTCCAAAATACATAAAACAAACTCTAACGGCATTGAAAAGAGAAATAGACAGCTCCAGGATAATAGTAGGAGACTTCAACACACCACTTTTGGTGAAGGTCAGAACACCCAGGAAGAAGCTCAATAAAGACACGAAAGAGCTAAATGCCACGATCAACCAACTTGATCTCACAGACATATACAGAACACTCCACCCAATAACAGCCAAGTGTACTTCCTTTTCCAACACACATGGAACGTTCTCCAGAAGAGACCATGTATTAAACCATAAAGCAAGCCTTAACAGAATACAAAGCATTGAAATATTACAAAGCATCTTTTCTGACCATAAAGCAATTAATGTAGAAATCAATACCAGAAAAAGCAAGGAAAAAATATTAAACACCTGAAAACTGAACAACACCTTGCTCAAAAACTACTGTGTTATAGAAGAAATTAAGGACAGAATAAAGAAATTCACAGATGAAAATGAAAAAACACCTATCAGAACTTTTGGGACACAGCAAAAGCAGTGCTCAGAGGTCAATTTATAGCAATAAATGCACACATCCCAAAAAAAGAAAGGGCCAAAATCAAAACATTAACCCTATAACTCAAATAAACAGGAAGCAGCAAAAGAAGCCCTTGGGCACTAGAAGAAAGCAAATAATAAAAATGAGAGCAGAATTGAATAAAATAGAGAATAGAAAAAGAATTGAAAGAGTTAACAAGGCCAAAAGCTGGTTATTTGAAAAGATCAAAAAAATTGATAAACCATTAGCCAAACTGAGAAAAGAAGAACAGAAGAAGCAAATAACCCGAATAAGAAATGAGATGGGTGATATCACAACAAACCCAGCTGAAATTAAAAGAATCATAATAGAATATTATGAAAAATTGTACTCTAACAAATTTGAAAACCTAGAGGAAATGGACAAATTTCCAGAAACACACTACCCACCTAAACTAACACAAACAGAGGCAGAACAACTGAATAAACCTATAAGGAAGAGACTGAAAAGGTAATTAAATAACTTCCAACAACAACAAAAAAAAAAACCATGGCCCTGATGGTTTCACTGGAGAATTCTACCAAACTTTCAGAGAAGAGTTAACACTAGTACTACGAAAGGTATTTCAGAGCATAGAAAAAGATGGAATACTCCTAAACTCATTCTATGAAACTAGCATAACCCTGATACCAAAACCAGGTAAAGACACTGCAAAAGACACTGCAAAAAAAAAAGGGAAAATACAGACCAATATCCCTCATGAACATCGATGCAAAGATCCTCAACGAAATTCTAGCCAGTAGAATTCAACAACATATAAAAAATTAATTCACCATGACCAAGTGGGATTCATACCAGGTATGCAGGGATGGTTCAACATTAGAAAAACAATTAATGTAATCTACCACATAAATAAAACAAAAGACAAGAATCACATGATTTTATCAATTGATGCAGAAAAGGCATTTGACAAAGCCCAACACACATTCATGATAAAAACTCTCAGCAAAACAGAAACAGAAGGGAAATTCCTCAACATAACAAAGGGCATTTATACAAAGCCAACAGCCAACATCATCCTAAACGAAGACAGTCTGAAAGTATTCCCCTTGAGAACAGGAACCCAGCAAGGGTGCCCTTTATCACCACTCTTATTCAACATTGTGCCGGGGGTCCTAGTCAGAGCAATCAGGCTAGAAAAAGAAATAAAGAGCATCCAAATTGGTAAGGAAGAAGTACCTCTATTTGCAGATGATATAATCTTATACACAGAAAACCCCAAAGAATCCACAACAAAATTACTGGAACTAATACAAGATTCCAGCAAACTAACAAGATACAAGATAAACATACAAAAAATCAGCTGGATTCCTCTACATTAACAAAGAAAACGTTGAAGAGGAAATCACCAAATCAATACCATTTACAATAGCCCCCAAGATGATAAAATACTTAGGAATAAATTTAACCTGAGACATAAAAGACCCATACAAAGAAAGCTATAAGACACCACTGCAAGAAAACAAAATAGACCTGCATAAGTGGGAAAACGTAAGTTGCTCATGGATCGGAAGACTCAACATCATGAAAATGTTTTTTCTACCCAAAGTGATCTACAAATACAATGCAACCCCGATCCAAATTCCAATGGCATTTTTTAATGAGATGGAGAAACAAATCACCAACTTCATATGGAAAGGGAAGAGGCCCCGGATGAGTAAAGCATTACTGAAGAAGAAGACTAAAGTGGGAGGCCTCGTACTACCTGGTTTTAGAAACTATTACACTGCCACAGTAGCCAAAACAGCCTGGTACTGGTACAACACCAGATACATAGACCAATGGAACAGAATTGAGAATTCAGATGTAAATTCATCTAACTATGCGCAGCTGATATTTGACAAAGGCCCAAAGTCCATTAAATGGGGAAAAGACAGCCTCTTTAACAAATGGTGCAGGCATAACTGGATATCCATCTGCAAAAAATGAAACGAGACCCACACCTCATACCATGCACAAAAACTAACTCAAAATGGATCAAAGACCCAAATATAAAATCTAAAACAATAAAGATCCCGGAAGGAAAAATAGGGACAATGCTAGGAGCCCTAATACGTGGCATAAACAGAATACAAAACATAACTAACAATGCACAAACACTAGAAGAGAAACCACAGGTAACTGGGAGCTCCTAAAAATCAAACTCTTATGCTCATCAAAAGACTTCACCAAAAGAGTAAAAAGACAACCTACAGACCGGAAAAAATGTTTTGGCTATGACACATCTGACTAGGGTCTAATCTCTAAAATCTATAAGATACTGTGAAACTTCAACCACAAAGAGACAAATAACTCAATTAAAAAATGGGTAAAGGGTATGAACGGGCATTTCACCAAAGAAGACATTCAGGCAGCTAACAGACACGTGAGGAAATGCTCAGGATCATTAGCCACTAGAGAAATGCAAATCAAAACTACAATGAGATACCATGTCACCCCAACAAGGCTGGCATTAATCCAAAAAAACAGAAAATAATAAATGTTGGAGAGGTTGTGGAGAGACTGGAACACTTATACACTGCTGGTGGGAATGTAAAATGGTACAACCACTTTGGAAATTGATTTGGCGCTTCCTTAAAAAGGTAGGAATGGAAGTACCATAAAAATACAATCCAGCAATTCCACTCCTTGAAATATATCCTAGAGAAATAAGAACTGTCACAAGAATAGATATTTGCATACCCATGTTCATTGAAGCACTGTTCACAATAGCAAAAACATGGAAACAACCTAGGTGCCCATCAACGGACGAATGGATAAACGAATTATGGTATATTCACACACTGGAACAGTACGCAATGATAAAGAACAGTGATGAATCTGCAAAACATCTCATAACGTGGATGAATCTGGAAGGCATTATGCTGAGTGTAATTAGTCAGTTGCAAAAGGGCAGCTATTGTATGAGACCACTATTATAAGAACTCAAGAAAAGGTTTAAACACAGAAGAAAACATTCCTTGATGGTTATGAGGATGGGGAGGGAGGGAGAGGGGTAGCCACTAACCAGATAGTAGACAAGAATTATCTTAGGTGAAGGGAAGGACAACACACAATACAGGGGAAGTCGGCACAACTGGCCTAAACCAAAAGCTAAGAAGTTGCCTGAATACAATCAAACACTTTCAGGGACGGAGTAGCAGAACCCAGGGTCTGAGGACCACGGTTTCAGGGGACATCTAGGTCAACTGGCATAAGGAAGTTTGTTAAGAAAATGTTCTGCATCTCACTTTGGTAAGTGGCGTCTGAGGCGGTAAAAGCTAGCAAGCGGCCATCTAAGATGCATCAGTTGGTCCCAACCCCCCTCAAAGAAGAATGAAGAACACCAAAGACACAAGGAAAATATGAGCCCAAGAGACAGAAAGAGCCACATAAACCACAGACTCCATCAGCCTGAGACCAGAAGAACTAGATGGTGCCTGGCTACCACCAATGACCACTCTGACAGGGAACACAACAGACAGTCCCTGATGGAGCAGGAGAAAAGTGGGGTGCAGAACTCAAATTCTAGTAAAAAGACCAGACTGAATGGTCTGACTGAGACTGGAGGAACCCCGGAAGACATGGCCCCTGAACCCTCTGTTAACTCAGAACTAAAACCATTCCTAAGCCAACTCTTCCGACCAAGATTAGGCTGGACTATAAGACATAAAATGATACTTGTGAAGAGTGTGCTTCTTAGTTCAAGTAGATACATGACACTAAATAGGCAGCTCCTGTCCGAAGGTGAGATGAGACGGTACAAAGAGACGGGAGCTGGTTGAATGGACACGGGTAAATCTGGGGTGGGAAGGTGGACTGTGCTGTGACATTACAGAGAGAGCAACTAGGGTCATGTAACAATGTGTGTATCAATTTTTGTATGAGAAACGATCTTGAACTATAAACTTTCACTTAAAGCACATAAGAAAAAAAAGAACACACACTTTTACATATTCCCTAGCACAACTCAACAAGCTTGTGCAGAGAACACACACCAGCTCATACAGTTTTATACACTCACTAGCAAATACTCATTAACAAGTTTGCACACAGAAAACACACTGGCTCACACACTTTCACACACTTGCTAGCACGATAGTCCTTAACAAACACATTCACACAGGGAACATACTAGTTCACACGCCTAGAGGTGCTTACTGGCACAGGTACATTCTCGTTAACAAGTTCACACAGAGCACACACACTGGTTCACATGCCTTCACACGCTTGCCAGCACACACTCATTAACAAGCTCTCACACAAGAATACGCACTGATTGACACACTTTTTACAGGCTCACTAGCACACAGTCATTAACAAGCTTACAAACATACAGGGCACACTGTGGCTCACACATTTACACACTTGCTAGCATAGGCTCAATAGGTATGCACATACAGAGAACACACCAGCTCACACACTCACATGCTCACTGACACACTCATTGACAACCTTGCACACACAGAACACACACTGGCTCACATGCTTACACACACTTGCTGGCACAGAGACATATGCTTATTATTAACACACTCACACAGCACACACACCAGCTTGCACATTCTCACACACTCACTAGCACACACACATTGACAAGCTCACACATCTTAACTCATGTTTTTATGTACTCACTATCACACTCATTAACAACTTTGCACACAAAAAGAGCACACACTTGCTTGTGTGTACACACTAGCATATACTCAGGAAGTATGCACATAGGGAACACACCAGCTCCTTCACTTTCACACACTCACTAGCATACACACACATGCTCATTAAAACCTTACAGAGGAGATACCAGCTTACATACCTTCATATGCTGACACACGGACACACTGATTCACAAGCTCACACATAGAGAACACACACTGCCTTACATGCTGTCACGCTCACTGCCACACAGGCACTCTCATTAACAAGCTTGCACATGGAGAATACACACCCACTGGCTTGCATACCTGCTACAGCTGGCCACACTGACTACCAAGCCCACACAGACACAAAGAACACATTATTGCTTCACAACCCTGCTAGCGCACAGACACACACTCATCGTGAGCTCACACACACACATCGGCTCTAACACCTGGCGGCCACAGACATGCAATTGTGACCAAACTGCCCCGTCCTCAGCTCCAGGGCAGGGGTGGTGCCTACCTTGGCCCTCAGCAGTGTAGCCCAAGCCGTGGGGACACAGCTTCCTGTAGACGGAGGTGCCAGGCAGGGGACAGAGTTCACAGTGTGGCCCCCAGCCGCGGGCCCCCAAGCAGCAGCATTCTGTCCTACTAACTGTCTCGCCATTGCTCGATGGCACATGGCACACCGCCTGCAGCACCTCGGAGAAGCAGGGGCCGCGCCGGGTGTCTGCAGAGAAATGGGCCGGGGTGGGGGGTGGTGTGTGTATGTGTGTCCGTGTTATTGGGCACCCACACCCCGTGGGCTCTCAGATGTCTTGGGCACGCCTGTGGATGTGCATGGGACAGAATTGTCCAAGTCATCATGTCTGATACTGCTCAATACCCTCTGTGGGCTGGGACATGGGGTGACGTGCAGACCCAGAGGTAAGGGATAAGCAAGCCCCTGGCCCGGAGGCTGACGTCTTCCCGAGGACTAAGTATGTCTGCTCTTTGACCCCAGAGAGAACAGGTGGTCCAGGGCACATCAGGGAGGGGCCAGAGGGGGTGGTGCCCTGGATGGGCCAGTGGAGACCAGGCAGAGGGGTGATGTGGAAGGATTCGTGGGAGTAGGGAGGACAGACTTGGAAACTGGACTTCGGGGCGAGGCAGAAGAGGCAACTGGTGACTCCCAGGAGGCTGCTTAGATGTCCGGGGGGTGCTGGGGTCTACGCTGAGCTTACTTTGGGGTGAGCTGAGTCTGGGGGCTGGGGGTATCCAGGAGGCAGCTGGACACACAGGTCTGGGGGCAGACATGGTGGCTGCAACTGTGGGGGTGGAGGCTGCACTGGGGCTGTGAGGAGGGTGGACGTCATCTAAGGACTGAAGCTTGTGTGTGCGGGAAGTAGTTAAGTCTCCAGGGCAGATGATACCAGCGGGCAAGCACCAAGAGACACCCACGGGTTCAGCCTCCAGGAAGCCGTGGGCCTGGGGAGGGGCCATTCCTAGGGTTGGAGGAGTTGTGGAAGCCAGGGCAGGGGCCACGGTCAGCTTTTACAAGGTGTTTGACTGAAGGGATGGAAGTGGAGAGTAGGGGGTGGAGACTTCTGTCCGGATGGGCTCAGCACCCCCTCTCCGTCCCCGCAGTGCCCCAGACCCCATCCCTGTCTGCACCCTGAGCCTGGCCATGCTCACCCTGGCATTCCGTGAGGGAGGGGCTGGGCTGGAAGCCATCGTCACAGTCGCAGCGGAAGCTTCCCGCAGTGTTGATGCAGCGGCCATGGTCGCAGAGGCCAGGCTGGGTGTGGCATTCGTCCTCATCTGGGGGAGGCGGGTGGGGAAGGGGGGAGGCAAGCTGGCAGGAGGCCAGAGCTCACAAAGGTCTTCCTCGGGGCTACCGCTGGCCCTCTCACTCTGATCTCCCCTTTCTGTGGGGATCCCTGCACCCTTGGAGCCCCCACACCTGCCTGCTCTGTACCTGTGCAGCCCTCCTCGGAGCCGGGCTGGGGCCTCGAGCCTGGTGGGCAGACACACGTGAAGGTGCCGATGAGGTTCTTACATATCATGCTGTGGGCATGGCAGTTCTGCTGGCCATTGGCACACTCGTCCACATCTGCAGACAACCATGAGCTATGGAGGCCTGGGATGTGGGGACTGGATCCTACCCCGGGGAAGGAAGCCGCCAGCCTCTGCCCAGCCCGGGCCAGGTTCAGGCTTTGAGAAGCCAAGGGGGTCAGGACTGACCCAAACACCACATCCCCTGCCCATGCTGGGGTCTGGGGTCATCCTTGAATCTGTCTGGCCTTCCCCAGGGTCGCTGGAACATTGAACCGGAAACAGCCCTTGAGGAACCAAGTCCCAGACCAGGACTTCTCTGCCTCAGCCATCCAAACCTGCTGAGTTGGCTCCAACTCATGGAGACCCCATGTGTGTCAGAGTAGAACTATGCTCTGCAGGGTTTTCATGGCTGTGACATTTTGGAAGGAGTCCTGGTGGCGCAGTGGCTAAGTGCTCAGCTGCTAACTGAAAGGTTGGCAGTTCAAACTCACCAGCAGTCTGCTTCCATAAAGATTTACAGCCTTGGAAACTCTGTGGGGCAGTTCTACTCTGTCCTACAGGGTCGCTATGCGTCAGAATTGGCTCAATGGTCACTGGACGGAATTGTGCTCCACAGGGTTTTCAGTGGCTGATTTTCTGAAGCAGATTGCCAGGCCTTTCTTTCAAGGTGCCTCTTGGTGAACTTGAACCACCAACTACCAGGGACTCCCTGCTAGCCCCAGATATGATAAAACCCAAACCAAACCTGTTGCTGTCAAGACCCCCACGTGTCTGTCAGTGTGTTGCACTGTGGTGGCTTGCATGTTGCTGTAATGCTGGAAGCTATGCCACTGATATTGCAACTACCAGCGGGGTCACCCTTGGTGGACGGGTTTCAATGGAGCTTCCAGACTAAGATTAGGAAGAAGGACTTGGCAGCCTACTTCTGAAAAAATTGAGCAGTGAAAACCTTATGAATGGCAGCAGAACATTGCCTGACATAGTGTCAGAAGATGAGCCGCTCAGGTTGGAAGGCACTCAAAACATGCCTGGGGAACAGCTGCCTCCTCAGAGTTGACCTTAATGATGTGGATGGAGCCAAGCTTTCCGGACCTTCATTTGCTAATGTGACATGACTCAAAGTGGGAAGAAACAGCTGCAAATATCCACTAATAATCGGAATGTGGAATGTACAAAGTATGAATCTAGGAAAATTGGACCCCCCCCCAAAAAAAGTGAACTGCTGTTGACTGGGTTCTGACTCATAGCAGCCCCATAGGGTTTCCAAGGCTGTAAATCTCTACAGAAGCAGACGATCACATCGTTCTCCCACGGCGCCTCTGGTGGTTTCGAACCGCCAACCTTTCAGTTACTAGTTGATTGCTTTAACCACTGCACCACCAGGGTTCCTTAAAACCAAATCTGTTGCCATCAAGTTGATTCTGATTCTTAACGACCTTATATTTTCCTCCCTATGAGGAAAATTGGGAGTTGTCAAAAATGAAATGGAATGCATAAAAATCAATATCCTAGTCATTAGTGGACTGAAATGGACTGGTATTGGCCATTTTGAATCACACGGTCATATGGTCTACTATGCTCGGAATGACAACTTGAAGAGGAATGGCGTCGTGTTCATTGTCAAAAAGAACGTTTCATGATCCATCCCGAAGGACAACGCTGTCACTGATAGGATGACATCCATATGCCTACAAGGAAGACCAATTAATATGACTATTATTCTAATTTACGCACCAACCACTAAGGTCAAAGACGAAGAAACTGAAGATGTTTACCAACTTCTGCAGTCTGAAATTGATCAAACATGCAATCAAGATGCACTGATAATCACAGGAGATTGGAATGCGAAAGTTGCAAACAAAGAAGGATTGGTAGTTGGAAAATACGGCCTTGGTGATAAAAACGATGCCCGATATTGCATGATTGAATTTTGCAAGACCAATGACTTCACTGCAAATACTTTTTTTCACCAACACGAATGGCGACTATACACAAGAACCTCACCGGATAGAATACAGAGGAATCAAATCTACTACTTCTGTGGAAAGAGACAGTGGAAAAGCCCAACATCACCAGTCAGAACAAGGCCAGTAGCTGACTGTGGAACAGACCATCAATTGCTCATATGCAAGTTTAAGTTGAGGCTGAACTTAAATTAAAACAAGTCCACGAGAGCCAAAATATGACCCTGAGTATACTCCACCTGAATTTGGAGTCCATCTCAAGAATAAATTTGGCGCATTGAATACCAGTGACTGAAGACCAGACAAACTATGGGATGACATCAAGGACATCATACATGAAGAAAGCAAGGTCATTAAAAAACAGGAAAGAAAGAAAAGACCAAAATGGATGTCGGAAGAAACTCTGAAATTTGCTCTTGAACATAGTATAGCTAAAGCAAATGGAAGAAGTGAAGTAAAAGAGCTGAACAGAAGATTTCAAAGGGCAGCTTGCGAAGACAAAGTAAAGTATTACAATGAAATGTGCAAAGACCAAAACCAAAAGGGAAGAACACACTCAGCATTTCTCAAGTTTAAAGAACTGAAGGAAAAATTCAAGCCTCAAGTTGCAATAGTGAAGGATTCTATGGAAAAAATATTAAACGACGCAGTAAGCATCAAAAGAAGATGGAAGGAATATACAGTCACTGTACGAAAAAAAAAAATTGTAGATGTTCAACCACTTCAAGAGGTAACATATGATCGGGAACTGATGGTACTGAAGGAAGAAGTCCAAGCTGCACTGAAGGCATTGGCAAAAAACAAAGCTCCAGGAATAGATGGGATACCAATTGAGATGTTTCAACAAACGGATGCTGGAAGTACTCACTCGTCTATGCCATGAAATTTGGAAGACAGCTACCTGGCCAACTGACTGGAAGAGATCCATATTTATGCCTATTCCCAAGAAAGGTGATCCAACGAATACAGAAATTATTGAACAATATCATTAATAGCACATGCAAGCAAAATTTCGCTGAAGATCATTCAAAAGTGGCTGCGGCAGTATATCAACAGGGAGCTGCCAGAAATTCAAGCTGGATTCAGAAGAGGACGTGGAACCAGGGATATCATTGCTCATGTCAGACGGACCCCAGGTGAAAGCAGAGAATACCAGAAAGATTTGTGCCTGTGCTTTATCGACTATGAAAAAGGCATTTGACTGTCTGGACCATAGCAAATTATGTACAACGCTGCAGAGAATGGGAGTTCCAGAACACTTAATTGTGCTCATGAGGAATCTGTACATGGATCAAAAGGCAGTTGTTTGAACAGAACAAGGGGATACCTCATGGTTTAAAGTCAGGAAAGGTTTGCGTCAGGGTTGTATCCTTTCACCATATATCTTCAATGTATATGCTGGAAAGCTGGACTATATGAAGAAGAACAGGGCATCAGGATTGGAGGAAGACTCATTAACAACCTGCATTATGCTGATGACACAACCTTGCTTGCTGAAAGTGAAGAGGACTTGAAGAGGTGGGATTGTAACACACCCTTACTAAGGTCACATCCCTGATCCCATGTAAAGAGAGAGTTTCTCTTCTATCTTACAAGACATAAAAGGAAAGAGAAGCAAGCAGAGAGTGGGGGGACCTTATACCACCAAGAAAGCAGTGCTGGGAGCAGAGCGTGTCCTTTGGACCCAGGGTCCCTGCACGCAGACGCTCCTAGTCTGGGGGAAGATTGATGAGAAGGCTGACAGAGAGAGAAAGCCTTCCCCTGGAGGTGATGCCCTGAATTTGGACTTTTAGCCTACTTACTGTGAGGAAATACATTTCTCTTTGTTGAAGGCAGCCACTTGTGGTATTTCTGTTACAGCAGCACTAGATGACTAAGACACTTGATCAGCCTCCAATTCCCTCAAACTCACTACAGAGCAGAACCACAACTCACAACAGAGCATCTGCCGTAGGCTCAACCGGGGCAGCGGTGGTTGAGTGGTAGAAGTTCTGGCTTTCCGTGCAGAAGGCCTGGGTTTAATTCCTGCCCAAGGCACCTCATGTATAGCCACCACCTGTCTGTCAGTGGGGGCCTGTGCATTGCTGTCATGCTAAACAGGTTTCAGCAGAGCTTCTAGACTAACATGGACTAAGAAAGGCCTGGCACTTGACTCCTGACAATCTGCCAGTGAAAACCCTATGGAGCTAATTAACGTCACTCAACTGTACACACAGAAATTGTTGAATCTGTGTATGTTCTGCTGTGTATATTCTCAACAAGAACAAAACTCTGTGGAGCACAACTGTCCAATTGGCAACTGATCATGGGGATGGTGCAGGACTGAGCAACACTTCGTTTGGTTGCATTGTGCACAGGGGTGCCATGAGTTGAGGGCTGACTCAATGGTAACTAACAACTATCCCAGGTTCACTCAGCTCAGTGCCCTCCTCATTGACTGCTTGTTGCCACCCCTGGAGGCACAGATTCTTATCCCCTGAGTCACAGACAGGAGGCGGAGATGCTGGGATCACCCCTAGGTCTGTGTGACTCTGGGGCCCACTATGCTGACATGTGGTGTTTGCACAGGGGTCTCAGGACCCAAGGTGGGGAACTCAGGCCGGCCCTGCCCCTTGCCCACCTGCCCACCTGCCCACCCATCTGCCCATCTAGGGCCCACCTCGGCACATGGCTCCGTCCTCCCGCAGGGAGTAGCCAGCTGGGCAGGTGCACATGTAGGAGCCCTTGGTGTTGTGGCAGCGGAAGGCGCAGAGCAGAGGGTTCAAGGCACACTCGTCGATGTCTGAGGAGGCCAGTGGAAGTGCTGGCTAAGCAAGATCTACTTGCCAGACTCCTTCTGTCCCCAGGCATCCCTGGCACCCCAGAGCTAGCAGACAGGCCATACCCTCGCAGGTCATCGTGGGTCCGGGCTCAAAGCCGTCAGCGCAGGCGCACTCGAAGCCTCCGATGACATTGGTGCATGTGCCTTCCCCACAGGGGTGCCCGACAGAGCACTCATCTGTGTCTGGGGTGGGGGCAGGAGTGGTCAGTGCCTACAGAGTTCCCCCTATCCCACTACTATCCTGTCTACTTCCCCAGTGATTCCACAGACTGGACTGGGCCAGAGCTGGGTCATCTCTAGGTGGGGCGAAGGGCAGGCATGCTGGTACATGTTCAATGAATGAATGATGAATGTGCGACTGAATGAGTGAGTGTGTACATGAGTCAATGAATGAATGAGTGAGTAGGTGAGTGAATGAATGAGCAAGCAAGCAAATGAGGTGACTTAAGGAGTAAATGGATGAATTGTTGTTGCTGTTAGATGCCATCGAGTCAGTTCCAACTCATAGTGACCCTGTGCACAACAGAATGAAACACTGCCCGGTCCTGTGCCATCCTTAAACAATCATTGTTATGCTTGAGCTCACTGTTGCAGCCACTGTGTCAATCCACCAAATGGATGAATTAGAGAAGGAATAAATGAGTGAGTGAATGAATAAATGTGTGACAGGATGAATTAAAGGAAGAATAAATGACTGAATGAATGAATGAGAAAAGAATAAGTTAGTGTATGAATGAGTTATGAGTAGGGGATGAATGAATGAGTGAATCAATGTGTAAATGAATGAACAAGTGAGAAAATAAATGAGTGAATGAATTAGTATGAGTGAAGGAAGGAGTGAATAAACGGATGAATGAACCAGTAAATGAATGTGAGTGAATGAATGAAAGAAATGAGTGTATGAATGAGTGAGTGAAAGAGTGAGTGAGTGAATGAAGGAGGGAAGGAATGAGTGAATGGAAGAGTGAGCAAGGATAAGGAAAGGCTCCTGACCTGAGTGCTGTCTGCCCTGATCCCCTGTTGCTCTCTCTCCTGGAGGGGCTGGGCAGGCTACTCACCCACACAGCTGATGCCCGTGAAGTCCAGGCTGTAGCCGAAGGAGCACTCACAGCGGAAAGAGCCATCGGTGTTGACACAGAGGCCGTTAGAACAGATACTGGGGCTCTCCGCACACTCGTTCACGTCTGCGGGCAGCATGGGTTGCGGGCAGGGTGGGTGTCTGTCGCACACAAGGGTCAAGCCTTTTCCTTCCCAGGAAGTGAGGGCCCAGGCCCCAAGCCAGTGGGGTCCCCGGCAACCCGGAGAGCTACCCATAAGTCTTGGAGGGTGCCTGGGACTTGGGGACCCAGGCAGAGTGGGAAAGGACAGGGTGTGGGCGGCCTGGGCTGGCTCTTACACATGGGTGAGGGGCTCACCTTCTCGAGAGTCATCTGGGCCAGGCACTGCCCCATGGCCAAAGGGGCACAGCTCCTGGAAGGTAGCTGGACATAAGGGAGGGGTGGGTAGTGGTGGTCAGGGGCCAGGTGCAGGCCTTGTGGGGCGGCGAGCACTGATGGGCACGGGGAGGGGACAGAGTGGTGTTCACGGGCCAGGTGCAGCCCCCATGGGGAGGTAAGCACCAATGGGCATGGGGAGGGAACAGGGTGGTGGTCAGGGTTCAGGTGCAGCCCGCTAGGAGAGGGGAGCATGATGGAGGCCAGCAGGGAGAGCCGCAGTCAGCTCTGCCCTGATGGGGGTGCTCACCACTGCCCTCCTGAGGACACAGTTCACAGGGGTCCCCCCAGCCCTCTCCAGGCCGCATGCTGCAGCAGCACCGGGCCTTGGTGGTGTTGAAAGCTTTGGGCGTTGAGCACTTTCCACCCTGGAAATGGGTGAAGCAGAAGCTCTGCCGTGTGTCTGTGGGATGAGAGAATGAATGAGGGAATGAATAAATGAATGATCAAATGAATGAGTGGATGAATAAATGAGGGTGCAAATGCATTAGTGAATGAATGAATTAAGTGAGAAAATAAGGGAGTGAATGAATGAGAGAAGGAATAAGTGAGCAAATTAATGAACAAGAAGGAATAAATGAGTGAACAAATGAATGAGTACCTCCCTAGAGAAACTCTGTACCTGTGATCAGCAGGGGCACCTGTCTGGCACACTTCCCCCAACCCAGTCCTAGAAAGTGGGTGGTGCTGACCCACCAGCAGCCAATCAGAACACTCCATGCCCCTGGCTACAGGGATTGGTTCAGGGATGGAAGCGTGACCCACACTGGGCCAATGGGGGCCAGCACTGGGGCTTTGGCTGGACCCCTGGGAATCCCTCCCAGCCATGTCCTGCCCACCTTCACAGCTATGGGAGTGCCCCCAGGGGGCCAGGGAGAATGGGTCAAACTTGGCCACTTCATTCTTAGATCAGAAGCCCCTTCCTGGGGAGGCAAAGCGACAGATTCCGGAGATCCAGAGGATCCTGGACTTCAGACCCCAAATCCTCCTTGCTGACCCCCAGCCCCAGACTCCCTTCAGCCTGAGATATCCTTGTAGGCAGGCTGACATTTGCCTCACCCTGGCTCCCACACTGGCCCCCCAAGCAACAACCAAAAAAAAAAACAAAAACCAAACCCAGTGCCGTGGAGTCGATTCTGACTCATAGGACAGGGTAGAACTGCCCCACAGAGTTTCCAAGGAGCGCCTGGCGGATTTGAACTGCCAACCCGTTGGTGAGCAGCCATAGCACTTAACCATTACGCCACCAGGGTTTCTCCTAGCAACAAATATAGGCTGAACTGACCTATAGGCCCTTGCCCTCACCCTCGATGTCTCTAACCTATGACAGAAGAGGCTGGCTCAGATTACCCGAGGCTAGCCCACTCTGGACAAGGCTAGCCCGGTTTAGAAGAAGCCAGCCCAGAGTAGCCTAGGCTAGCTCGGACTGGACAAGACCAGCCTGGACAGGGCAACGATGGTCCCTACAGGACAACCTAAGTCAGTGGACAAGGCCAACCAGGATGGACCAGGTTAGCCCTCTGTAGAAGTGACCTGTCTGGGCAAAAGAGTGCCTGGACCAGCATTAAAAAAACCAGTTGCTGTCGAGTCAACCCCCACTCTTGGCGCCCCCACGTATGTCAGAGTAGAACCGTGCTCCATAGGGCCTTCAATCGCTGATTATTTGGAAGCAGACTGCTAGGCCTTTCTTCCGAGGTACCTCTGGGTGGTCTCAAACAGCCAACTCTTTGGTTAGCAGCTGAGCATGTTAACACTTTGCATCACCCAGGGACTCCCGGACTAGCATAACCACCACCAATGCAGAGAAACACTGCTCTTGGGTCAGACTCCTGGAGTTCCAAGCAAGAAACCTCAGCCTCCTTTCCTGGGTGATTACAACCCTGACTTCCTGCCCCACCTCCCACCCTCTTCCCCAGGTACTGTGTGCTCCCTGGGCCCCAGACTCACCAAAGCAACGGTGCCTGTTGTCAGAGAGGACAAAGCCGGCCGGGCAGTGGCACTGGTAGCTTCCGGGGCTGTTGGTGCAGGTACCAAAGAGGCAAAGGTTGGGCTCCTCTGAGCACTCGTCGATGTCTGTAGGGGCAGGGACGGGAGCTGGGTGGGGCACACAGCTTCCTCAGCAGGTAAAGCAGGGTCTCTGCCGGTAGGGGGCCCAACCAGGGAGGGCAGGGGTCCCCAGAGACAGAGCACTGGATGGGCAGTTGGGTGTGGGGGGGGTCTTTCCTAGAAGGTCTGGGGCCATGGTCAGGAAAAGTCCATCCCCAGAGATTAAAATTGTACCAAGCTAACTGAGACTGGATAAATGTAACCTATTTTTTTTATATACTGGATGAGGTTAGCCCAGATTGTACTAGATTAGCCCAGATGGGTAGTTAGCCTAAACTGGTGACTGGCCCAGATTGGTACAATTATTCAAGGCTAGCCTGGGAGAAGTGCTGCTTGAGGGTCTGCTGTGTGGGGTCTGTCAATTCAGTGTGACCACTTTCCAGTTAGTGTGCCTGGCTCTGCAAAGCTGACGGGCCAGCCTTTGGCCAGGACCCCAGCAGGAGTCCCTGTGACACTAGTGTCTCTCCAGGATCTTCTGTCCACAGACCTTAACCACATCATGACAGGAACTCAAAGACCAGGAAGAAAGGGGGCAGTTCACTCTATGCAGATGTTTTTCAAAGACTCGGATTCCCCCAGTGGCTCCTCTGACTCTCAGTACTGTGACAAGTAGCCACACAAACAATGACTAAGCACTTCTTGTGTGCAGGACCCTGGACTGTGCTACCTCATGCTGATTCATGTCATCACCAACCTGTTATCAGCCTCCCCACTGTACAGAGGCAGAATCCGAGGCTCAGACTGGCCCAAGGTCACACAGCTGGGAGTAGGAGAGATGCTTCTTTTGACTGCATCTCTCAAAACCTCGACCACCACTGACTGAGTGAGGAGTTCTATGTTTGGATGCGCGGAGGTGAGGTGAGACCCCACTCACACCCATTTTACAGGGTTCATGAGGACATTTGTGGCCTCGGAGAGAGAGCACTGACCTGGGAGTCCAAAAGTAATCACGATAGCAATAACAGCATGTGGAGCTGTGTCTGAGTGCATCTCCACCCTCTCCATGACCCCAGAGACACTCACCAACACAATGGTCACTTTGCCCCTGGAAGCCAGGGGGGCAGATGCAGCGGAAGGAGCCCTCAAGGTTCTGGCAAGTTCCCGGCAGGCAGGTCCCGGCCAGGCTGTGACATTCATTGATGTCTGTGGAGGAGAAGGAGAGAGTCCCAGAACCAGCCAGGGGGCAGGGGGTTCTCGGACTGGGACCAGCACCTGTGGGCACTGCGGGTCAGCCGAGGGCCCCAGGACAAGCCCTCCCAGTAGCAGGTCTGGCTCCAGGGGAAGGGCTGAGATGCAGGAAAGCAGGGACAGCTGGGGAAGAATTATCTGGACCCTGGTAGGAGTTATAGGTGGAGGCAGGTGGTGTACAGGGAGAAGAGGAAACAAGGGTGTTAATCTCAAGCCATTTATAGACCCTTTTGCAGTTTCCCTGGTATCCACTTAGCACTGACTATTCCTTACTCCAGAAAATAAGATTTTCAAGACAGCCTCACCCTAAGCCATGAAACCACAAACCATGGGTGTGATGTGCTGACTTTCTGTTTTCTTCTTACACTTTCAAATGAACACATGGTTCTTAAACTGAACCATACTTACTCAGAAGCACCAACCACAGGTCAGCCTGGAGCAGGGGCTAGGTGGGATGGCCTCCCAGCACCATGCAGAGACTCACCAATGCAGTTCTTCCCATCAGCCATAAGTTCAAAGCCATCCTGGCAGAGGCAGTGGAAGGAGCCAGCCGTGTTGAAGCACTGCCCAAATCGGCATACCTGCCCTACCAGGGTGGTGCACTCATCCACATCTGCAAAAGGGGATGGGCAGCCTGGGGTCACCTACCACCCACAGAGCCTGAGAAGACTGGGCACTCATGTGCCAGGCTCTGTATAGTATGTTATTTAGTTTTCCAACTATCTAAGCATTGATATTTTCTAATACAAGCATTTAATGCTATGAATTTGCCTATAAGTACTCCCTTAGCTTGCATCCTATAAATTTTCAAAGGTTGTTTTCAGTTTCATTTAATTAATAATATTTTCTAATTTCCCTTGTGATTTCCTCTTTGCCCTATGGGTTATTTAGAAATATGTTGTTTAATTTCCAGGGCCCCTGGGTGGTGCAAACAGTTAATGCTCTCACCTGCTGAGAGGTTGGAAGTTCAAGTCTACCTAGAAGCACCTCAGAAGAAAGGCTTGGCCATCTACATCCCAAGGGTCAGCCATGGAAAACCTTATGGAGCACAGTTCTACTCTGACACACATGGGGTCACTATGAGTTGGAGGTGACTTGAGAGCGATGATTTAATTTCTAAATAGTTGTAGATTTTTCTGGATATCTTCCCGTGATTGACTTTAGTTCTTTTAAATTTGTTAAGGTCTATTTTCTGGCCCAGAATATGCTCTTTATTGGGGAATGTCCACGTGCACATGACAAGAATATATATTCTGCTGTTGTTGGGTGGAATGTTCTATAAATATTCAATGGAGTCTAGATGGTCAACAGTGTTGTTCGGGTCTTCAATATCCTTACTGATGTTCTTTCTACTTGTTTACTCTATTATTGAGATAAGAGTGTTGAGGACTTCAGCTATAATTGTGTGTCTATTTCTCTTACCATTTCTGTTAGTTTTTGCATTATATATTTTGAAACTGTTGTTAGGTGCATATGCATTGATGATTGTTATGTCTTCCTGGAGAACTGACCCCTTAATCATTATATAATGTCTCTCTTTATCCCTGGTAATATTCCTTGTTCAGAAGTCTACTTGGTCTGCTGTTAATATAAGGTTGCTGCTATTAGCTGTTATCAAGCCAGCCCCGGACTCACAGAGACCCCATGCAAAATGGAATAAAATGCTGCCTTGTCCCGTGCCATGCCCATCAAAGTGTTGTGGGTTTTTTTTAGCTGGTTTTCGGAAGTCAACCACCAGGCCTTTCTCCCTAGTCTGTCTTAGTCTGGAAGCTCTGCTGAAACCTGTTTCGCATTAGAGCAACATGCAGGCCTCCACTGACAGAAGGGGGATGGCTGCACGTGAAGTGCACTGCCGGGAATCAAACGTCTGTCTCCTGCATGAAAGGCAAGAATTCTACAACTGAACCACCACTGTCCTCTCTCTCTATGTAAATGATTGCCGTTGAGTCGATTCCGAATCATAGGGACCCTATAGGACAGAGTAGAACTGCCTCAGAGGGTTTCCAAGGAGCGGCTGGTGGTTTTGAACTGTCAACCGACCTTTTGGTTAGCCTCAGAGTTCTTAACCACTGCACCACCAGCGCTCCACCCACAATATAAGATAACCAAAATCCATTGCCGACAAGTTGATTCCGACCCACAGCAACTCTATACAACAGAGTAGAACTATCCCATAGGTTTCCAAGGTGTAATCTTTATGGAAGCAGACTGCCACATCTTTCTCCCATGGAGCAGCTGATGGGTTCAAACCACCAACCTTTCCGTTAATAGCTGAATGTTTTAACCACTGCGCCACCAGGTCTCCTTCAACATACAACGTTGTTGTTAGGTGCCGTCGAGTCGGTTCCGACTCATAGCAACCCTGTGTACAACAGAACAAAACACTGCCCAGTCCTGTGCCATCCTCACAATCGTTCTTGTGCTTGAGCCCATTGTTGCAGCCACTGACTGTGTCAGTCCATCTCATTCAGGGTCTTCCTCTTTTTCACTGACCCTCTACATTATATAGGATAGGTATTACCATTAACCCCCTTTTTACAGATGAGGACACTGAGGCACCGAGAGGTTAAATGACTTGTCTAGGGTCACATAGCTGGTAGGTGGCAGAACTGGGATTTGAACCTCTGCTGCCTAAGAGGCCATGCTTTTAACCATCATAGCAAACTGCAGCATCGTATCACTCAGCTCTCGCTTCATTTTGTCACCTCCCTCTCTCCACTGTCATCACCTCCCATCAACCTCAGTGTAAGCTCTGGCAATGACCCGCCCACATTCCCTTGCTGGCCCCTGGCAACTGAAGGACTTTGTGGCTGACTCATTTTTCAGAGGGAAGCCCGGCCTCTGTGGCTATTTCTCTGAAGGAAAACCTGGGATGAATGCCTTTATTGCAGAGGGGTGCCCTCAGGCCATGGACTCACTTCCCAGTGGGGACCACTGAGGCCCGGCCGCCAGCCCAGCCAGCTCACCCAGGCAATCACCACGGTGTGTTGCCACGAAGCCGGGGAAGCAGAGGCAGTTGTAGGAGCCGACGCTGTTCTTGCAGGTCCCATTTCCACACGGCTGCTGGTCACACTCGTCGATGTCTACCCGAGCAAAGCCCCCGGGCCCCGCTCAGCCCACCAAAAGCATCAGGGGTAGGGCTCAGGGAGCCAGGGGCTGGCTGGACCCAGCCCACCTCCCTGCATCTAGCCCCGTCCACATGGATGGGTAGTGACCCCTGGGTGTAATGCCTGGGAAGTGCCCCTGGTACTATTTATCACCCCCATTTTATAGATGAGGAAACTGATGCACAAGGAAGCTAATTAGTCATTTATATGCAAGGTCTTAGTGACCGGATACAAGACAGGGTCTGTTTTATCTCTAGTATAATTTATCACCCTTATTTTACAGATGGGAAAACTGAGGCAGAAAGAGGAGAATTAGTTGATAATACCCAAGGTCTCAGGGCCAGAACTCAAACCGAGGTCTGTTTATCCACTGGGATGACGGAAGCAGTCTTCCTACCCCCCGCCAGGGAAGTGCAGGCCCCAGACCCCTCACCCAGGGGTGCCTGGCCTGAAAGGATGGAGCTGGAAGGGTGCTCACCCATGCACATGGTCTGGTCCGCTGAGGCCCGGAAGCCGCGGTGACACAGGCACACGTAGCTGCCCTCTGTGTCCACACAGTCACCATGGCTACAGACACTGGAGATCTCCCGACACTCGTTCTGCCCTGGGGGGCAGGCAGTGTGGTGTCACCAGACCCCCGCCCCCTGGTGTTGCTCTGTACCCTCCCACACTGCGGCAGGGGAAGCGAGAGCCTGCCTGGAGACCTCCACTAAAGCTGCTGCTGGGGCTCCAGGCTGCACCATGCCACGAGGTGTGGAACCCCCTGCCGTCAACGGTTTGGCCTTTGGTCCTGGTTCCTGACAGCCGACCACACCTGAGACCAGCGAATGGGGGCTGACCAGGCCAGGAGAGATCACCTGCAGGATCTAAGCTTCAGGAGGCATGATGTCATCTATCATGGCCATGTGGGGGGGCCAATAAAGGCCTTGGAAGAGGAGGCTCAGTAGAGCTTCCTGGGTGGAGAGAGCAAACATATGTTCTCGGGAGGAAAAGCGTGTCCCCTGGAGGTATGGAAGCTCTGCACTGAGATCCCTCCTGGGCCTTCCCCTGTGTGTATCCTTTTTCCTGCTCTATTAAATATAGCCCTTTCCCTGGAATTTGTGAATCATTGCAATGGAATATCGGACCTAAGAAACAGAGAAGGGGCTGGTGCCACTGACCTGGCCCCACGTGAATGGAGATGAGAGAGAGAAGGGGCCGGTGCCCGCTGACCTGGCCCCTGGTGAATGTGGATGGCAGATGCAGTGCCCACTGACCTGACCCCAGGTGAATGGGGATGGTGGGGGGAGCGCTTGCTGACCCAGTCCCAGTGAACAGGGGTGAGAGAGAGAAGGGGCTAGGTGCTGGCTGATCTAGCCCCGGGTAAATGGGGATGAGAGAGAGAAGGGGCTGGTGCCCGCTGACCTGGCCCCAGGTGAATAGAATGAGAAAAAGGGCTGTGCCGGCAGCCGGGGTCTGGCAGACCAGGGAAGGGAAGCTGAGATTTCCATAGGACGATGTGGTGTGTGGAAGGGATTTATCATCTACCACATCTGGCATCAGAGGTGGGTGAGCTCAGCCTCGCTGGACTAGTTTGCACATGTGCTGACCCACGTCCATCTCAGGCCATCCTCCCCTCTGCCGTACGAGCAGGAGCTCTTGGCAACACTCCACAGTGCAGCAAGGCAGCAAGCAGTGAGCCTGGGTAGAGCAGTGCCTCCCCAAGTCACAACAGGTGGCAGAGTTGGGCTCTTACCTGTATCCTGTCCCCTCGCTTCCCCACCCCGCGCCCTCCCTGGGACCCCACTCACCCACACAAGCCCCGCCAGGTGACAGCCTGTATCCGCGGGTACATTCGCATCGGTAGCTGCCCGGGGTGTTAATACAGTCGGCATTCTGCTGGCAGGGACTCTCCCTGCCGGCACACTCATCCATGTCTGGAGAATACGGCAAATGGGGGAGAGGGGGTGAAGGAGAAGCCTTGCTCCACCCCACCCCCAGCCCCCTGATTTCAAAGTAAAAATTAAAAATTTATGAGGGTGAAAAAAACAGAAACAGCCAGAACTAGACTGAGGATCATTTCCCCATTATACAGATGGGGAAACTGAGGCTCATAGAATTTAAGTGACTTGCCCAGAGAGCACAGTGGGGGACCAGCAACCAACCCAGACCCCCACAGGGGCTGGGACAGATCCCTCGGCGGGGGTGGGTGGGTGGGAGCAGGGCTAAGACAGAGGGATAGGTCAGCACCTTCGCAGACCAGTAGGACGCTGTTGTAATCAAAACCCATGGGGCACTCGCAGCGGAAACTCCCGATCTGATTGATGCAAACGCCGTAGGCACAGATGGCGGGGATCTCTCCACACTCGTCGATGTCTGGGGAGGGCATCAGCCATGAGGTGAGCCTGGCCCCCAGGACATTCTGGGGACCCTGAGCTAAGGTTCCTCTGGGTAGAAAACATGGGGTCTCCAACCAGCACATACTCAAAAAGCCTGCTGTGGTCAAAATAAACCCGCTCACACCAGAGAGAAATTAGGATGTGGGAAGAAATACAGGAAGAGGGAGAATGAGTGTTTTCACTAGAAAACACATTTCCTGTGACTTAGGAACCCTACCTAGAACCTGTCTGTTTGTTGGACCCAAGCCACGGTATTTTCAATCGCCTCACATGCATGCAAAAATTGGACCATAAATAAAGAAGACTAAAGAAGAATTGAGAATGGATTACACCTCAACATAAAGAAAAATCCTCACAACTGGATCAATAAGCAACATATGATAAACGGAGGAAAGATTGAAGTTGACAAGGATTTCATTTTACTTGGATCCACAATCAACGCCTTGCAAGCAGCAGTCAAGAAATCAAAGGATGTACCAAAAAAAAAAACAACCCACTGCCGTCGAGTCGATTCGGACTCATAGCGACCCTATAGGACAGAGTAGAACTGCCCCATAGAGTTGTACTGTGCAAATCTGCTGCAACAGGCCTCTTTAAAAGTGTTAAAAAGCAAAGATGTCACATTGAAACTAAGAGGTGCCTGACCCAAGCCCTGGTGTTTTCAATCGCCTCATATGCACGTGAAAGCTAGACAATGAATAAGGAAGGCCGAAGAAGAATTGATGGCTTTGAATTTATGGTGCTGGCGAAGAATACTGAATATACCAGAAAAACAAACCAATTTGTCTTGGAAGAAGTACAGCCAGAATGCTCCTTAGAAACAAGGATGGCGAAACTTCATCTCACATACTTTGGACGTGTTCTCAGGAGGGACCAGTCCCTGGAGAGGGACATCATGCTTGGTAAAGTAGCGGGTCAGTGAAAAAGAGGAAGACCTTCAATGAGATGGATTGACACGGTAGCTGCAACAGTGGGCTCCAGCATATCATGAGGATGGCCCAGGACCAGGCAGTGTTTCATTCTGTTTACAGAGGGTCGCTATGAGTGGGAACCGACTCCAAGGCTCCTGACGACATTCCTGTAAATGTGACCCTGTCTGGGTTTTCTTAAGTATGTTAATTAGGCCATACTTGAGTAGGGTGGTACTAAACCTAAACCCTTCTGAGTTATAAAAACAGCAGAATAGAAACAGAAACACACACACACACACGTGTACACACACACGTGCACGCACGCGCGCATGCACACACACACACACACAGGGAAGAGGAAGAGGGATGACAGAGACAGATGTATTTACAAGCCCATGAATGCCAAGGATCGCAGCAGCGACTAGAAGCTGAAATAGACAAGGAAGAACCTCTCCCTGGAGCCAGCACCCTGAATTTGGACTTCTGAATTGTGAGAAAATAAACTTCTGTTCTTTAAAGCCACCCACTTGTGGTATTTGAGTTACAGCAGCCCTGGGGAAGAAGACAGAAATAATCTTAATAAAGCTCCATTAAAAAAAAAAAAAACCCTGGAATCAAGCTCAGTATTCCTAGCAGGGGAACCGGCTTATGGCCTGGGATGAACCAGCTCATGGAATACTCTGATGCAGGGCAACAGACAGGAGACAGCACTACATATACTAACAGGGCTGGTCCTTCAAGACACACTGCTGTTGTTAGGTGCTGCTGTCAAGTCAATTTCCAATCATGGCAACCCCATGTGACAGAGTAGAACTGCCACACAGGATTTTCTAGGCAATTTTTTTTTTAATCTTTATAGGAGCCAATCACCAGGTCTTTCTTCCCACAAAGCTGCTGGGTGGGTTTGAACTGCCAGCCTTTCCAGTTAGCAACAGAGCACTTAACCACTGTGCTAGCGGGGCTCCTTTTCAAGACACATCGCTGGGTAAAAAAAAAACAGTCGCGGATCCATACATAAGATATAATTTATGTAAAAATCCCCCAGAAAACAATACCATACATTTTCAATGGGGGACTTATATGTGCCTTTAAATGCTTGAGGAACGCAAACCCACTGCCATCGAGTCAATTCTGACTCATAGCCTCTCCATGAGACAGAGCAGAACTGCCCCCTAGAGTTTCCGAGGAGCACCTGGCAGATTCGAACTGCCGACCTCTTGGTTAACAGCCGTGTAGCACTTAACCACTACACCACCAGGGTTTCCAAATGCATGAGGAAAGAACTAGGAAAAAGTGCTCTGAGCATGAAACAATAGGAACCCTGGGGAAGTGAGAAGGGAGCAGGTGCGGGGTGGTGGGTAGAGGGGAAGTGAGTCTTATCTGCCATGTTCCAATTTTGTTGTTGTTTACCTATTTATTGACTACATAAAGGCATTAGACTGTGGATCATAACAAATTATGGATAACATTGCAAAGAATGAGAATTCTAAAACACTTAATTGTGCTCATGCAGAACCTGTACATAGACCAAGAGGCAGTCGTTCAAACAGAACAAGGGGATACTGCGTGGTTTACCAACTTTTTAAATAGCGAGGACACACCTATGTGAGTAGAACAAGTAAAAATGGGTTCATTGATTAAACACTGCACAACTGAAATGGGACACTCAGGTATTAAACTATCCAAAACCTTGTTTAACACAGAGGAAGCGTTTCTATGGCAGGATTACTAGAGAGTCAGGGGTGCTGGGGGTGGGGGATTGTGGGAGAAAAGGAGAGTGGGCATGGCCAGAGACCCAGGAGAGGACAGAGCAGGTGGAGGCCAGGTGGAGAGGAGCTCAGAGCTGGGAGTAGGAAAGCGGCAGAGGGACCCAGGACTATCAGTGGGGAGCGGTGGTCACTCACCAACAGGCTTCCCTGTGTGGACATCCATGACAAAGCCAGGGACCTGGTTCCCACACAGGATCTGATAATCCACTGGACAAAGGAAAACAGGGTGGAATGGGTTATGGGAAGGATGGATGATGAATGGATGGGTGGATGGATGCATGGATGGTTAGGTGGATGGATGAATAGATGGAGAATGGATGGATAAGTGGATGGTTGGATGGGTGGCTGGGTGGACAGATGGAGGAGTGGGTGAATGGGTAGATGGATGGAGAATGGATGGATGGATGCATAGGGGGGTGGACAGATGGAGTAGTGCGTGGGTAGATGGGTGGCTAAATGGAGGGAAGGTGGATGGATGGATGCATGAGTGGGTGGATGGATTGAGGAGTGGATGAATGGATGGGTGGATGGCTGTATGAGTGAATGGATGGATGGGTGGATGGATGGATGAGTGGACGGACGCATGCATGTATGCATGCATGGAGGAGTGGATGTATGTATGGATGGGTAAACTGATGGATAGGTGGATAGATGGGTGGATGGATGAATGGATGAATGGGGACGGCAGGCCAGGCCCTGCCAAGGAAACCCCTGCCCTGCCCATCGCCTCCTCCACCATGTTTCTGCAATCATGCCATCCCTCTATCTCTATAGTCCAGCTCTCACCCAGCCTCCTCTAACCAGTCTCCGCCCTGCCCCTTCCCTGCCTCCACTTTGACCGGCACTAGGAGGGTTAAAGAATGGGCCCTGTGCAGTGTGCTCTTCCAAAGTGCAGACCGCCCTTCCCCACCCCTTCCCTAAGTGAGTGCCATCAACCACTCCCCACCACCCTCACGATGAAATCTTCAGTACGGACCTCAAGGCCCTCAGCCCCTGCCCCCGTCTTTCCTCCAACCATTACTCTCCACTCCATCTACATTGATTTATTTACACATCTGGACATGTCATGCTCCGTCAGGCCACCACACTTTTGCAAGAGTGCCCCCGTGACCACGCTCCAACCCTGAGGACTACGGGCAGCCAACCAGGAAGGGCCCCTGACCCTCCACCCTGACTCCGGGCAGTTGACGGCACCACCCTTGGGGTCCCTGAGCAACCCACTCTCCCATTATATCCTGCTGATGCTGAGATGTAGCCTACCAGCCCTCACTCCCCAGGAGAAGCAGGTATACCTGGATGCAGGTGTTGGGACCGAGCCTCCTGGCCACCTGTCCCCAGGTCCTGTCCGGTGCCCTGCCCACATCATGAGAAGAACGGGCCAATCGCAGCCAGCCCCTCTGTTGGCATGGACTTCCACCTTGTCCTATTCTACCTGCCACCTAGCCCCAGGTGCGTAAGTTCAAGAGCAAACACCTAGGTGCCAGCAGGCAACTGCGGTACCACATGTGCACTGTCTTGACAATCCCACAGTCAGCTTTGGTTGTGTGCATCTTCCTCCCAGCCTGCACAACCTGGGAGGGGCAATAGTCTTTCTTATTCTTGATTCCTAGGACTAGCATAGGGCCTGGCATCCAGAGATGCTGAACAATGACCCTGCCCACTGGATGTAAACTGCTAGCTGCCCCTTCTCATCGTGCCCACTCCTGCAGCTCTCAGATGGCCTGGCCTGGCTGCTAGATCATTCTGTCAGGTATCGACCCAGTTGCTAGCCTATTCTGCTTTGTCCTGCCTCTGGGCCTTTGCTCATGCTGTTCCCCTTCCTGGAACACCCTTCCTCACCCTGACCTACCTCCTCATCAGGGCCGCAGTCCTGCTCAGAGCTTCCCTGAATCTGCCCTTCCCCCAGCCCCGGGGGCCCTGGTTCCTGTAACCAGCTGTGCCTTCTTCCTAGCCCAGTCACTCAGTGAGCCCCCAAATGCTCTGTGGAAGATGCCTTGCCCTCCCCCCTAAAATTATTCATTTCTGTACACTGTGATGTAACTTTGGCTCTTCAGCTGTCACGAGAACAAGGTGGGCTAATCCAGGGGCCCAAAATGGTCTGTGCCTCTGTGAAAACCAAACACCAAACCAGCTGCCCGTCAAGTTGATTCCAACTCATGGCAACCGCACCTGTTACAGAATAGAACTGTGCTGCACAGGGTGTTCGAGGCTCTGGCCTTGTGGAAGCAGATCACCAGGTCTTTCTTCTGAGGCACCTCTTGGTTAGTAGTCTAGTGTTTAACCGTTTGTGCCACCCTGGGACTCCTGCGCCTCCTTAAGCAGGGCACTAAGAAGGGCCAGGTGGGAAGAAGGCACTCACGGCTGGTGGGGGTGGGGCAGGCCTCACAGGGTCTGTTCCAGGCCTGGCCGATGTTGTAGGAGCAGCAGCACATCTTGTGGGTCACGTTGAAGGCCAGCTCATTCCGACACGTGCCGTTGTAGTGCCGGAAGCAGACGCTCTTCCTCATGTCTGTGGTTGGGGTCGGGGAGAGGGGTCATGAATCTGTTTAGAAATTACCGGCTTGATGATTCTCTGCCCGCAGACTTGAGGCCACCATTCATATTGTAGTTTTCATTGGGTAGTGCACAACCCGGGCAACCATTCATGGCAGCCCTGAGTCCTGCAGTCTCATCTGTTTCATTCTCTGCTACGTCTCAGTGCCTCAAATACACCCAAGCCCTCCCTCCCCCTGCTCCCCAAACACACCTCTGCACATGCTTCCAAGGCTCAGAGACTCTCAGCACTCCCTCCCGCACCCACATCCCGCTCCCAGTCAGCACACTCCCTACCCATGCAGCTGTTGCCACCATTAACTTGCAGGTACTCCGCGGGGCAGACGCAAGTGTAGTTCCCCAGGGTGTTGTAGCAGGTGCCAGGGCCACAGATGCCCGAGTGTGTGGAGCATTCATCGATGTCTGCGGGGGAGGGAAGGGGGCGTCTGGGAATTGTCTGGATAAATCCCTCCTCCCACTCCAAATCCAGGGGAACCACTTCACCACGAGCTGGAGTTTGGTTTCAAGATCAGCTTAAAATGCACAGACTTTCAACTCCTAGGTATACAACCCAAAGAACTGAAAGCAGGAACGCAAACAGATACTTGTACACCAATAGTTCATTGCAACATTACTCACGGTAGCCAAAAGGTGTGGAAACAACGCAAGTGTCCATCAACAAATGAATGGATAAACAAAATGTGGTATATACACACAATGGAAAATTATTCATTCATGAAGAGAAATGAAGTCCTGAAACATGCTACGACATGGATGAGCCTTGAAAACATTATGCTGAGTGAAATAAGTCAGTCACTAAGGGACAAACAGTATATGATCTCTCTTATGTGAAATATCGAGGGTAGGCAAGTACATAGAGACCAAGGGTTATTAGTGGCTACTAGGGATAGAGGGAGGAGGAAAGTGGGAGTCACTGCTTAGGGGTCACTGAGCTTCCGTTAAGGGCGATGGAAAAGCTGGAAACATAGTGGTGATGGCTGCACAACGTGAGAAATATATTTAAAGTCACTGAATGTACGTGTAAAAAAGCTTGAGATGGAAAATGTCTTGTTACATATATTTTTACCACAATAAATTTTAAAAAGGAATGGATGGGTGTTTGTTTAAGATGGATGGATGAGTGGATGATGGGTGGATGGATGGATAGGTGAGTGGAGAGAGGGGTGAGTGGATAGATGAATGGATGGTTGAATGAATTAATGCGTTTGTTATAATGTGCCAAAAGAGCTCAGAATTAGAATAGCTGGGCCAAAACCAGTTTCCATCATTCCCTAGCTGAGGCCTCTGGAAAAGCCCTTTAACCCCACTGAGCCTCAGTTTCCGCATCTGAAAAATGGGGATAGTAGGAACACCTCCCTCATGGGGCTGCTATGCTGATCAAATGAATGACCGGTGGGGTGTGTTCAGCACAGCGCTGACACACAGGGGGCTCTCGATAAATACCCGTTAGTACTAGAATTGTTGCCCGTTACTGTTATACTTAAATGAGAACACAAGTAAACAGGTAAAAGAAAGCTGGGCCGGTTTCTTCTCTTGTCTTTACCTTCCCATCCTGAGCTCTGGGTCAGGGTCAGCCTTTGGCCAAGGGAGGAAAGTGTGGCTTCTGTTGTAAAGCCAGGTCACTTCTGAGCAGGTAGGAGGGCAGAGGTAAGGCAAGGGGGAGGAGGAGGCAGCAGAGCAGACAGAATACAGGGGCATTCTGATGAAGCCTTCTGTGATGGTTAATTTTATGTGTCAACTTGGTGGGGCTATGGTTCCCAGTGGTTTGGCCAAATGCTAGTGTAGATGTTGTCATGGAGTAGTGACATCTGATTAAATCAGTTGGCCTTAGGTAGAGCCGATTACCTTTGTGATGTGATACGATATGTTGTGATGTGATATAGTGACCTTCTGTAATGTAATGTAATGTAATGTAATGTAATGTAATGTAATGTAATGTAATGTAATGTAATGTAATGACCTTCCCCATTTCAATCTAATGTAATATAATGTAATCACTTTCCATAATGTAATCTAATTAATCGGTCAGCTGAGGTCATACCAGTGTAGGGTAGATCCTAAACCTAATCACTTCTGAGTTGTAAAAAGACCAGAATACACACAGAGATGCACACATAGACAAAGACAGACAACACGTGAGAATTGTCTACAAGGAAAGGAACACCAAGGACTGTTGGCAGTCACTGGAAACTAGAAGAGAGGCTCACGGGCAGAATCAACACGGCCAAGATACTGACTTGAAGTTTTAGCCTCCAAAACTGTGAGAAAATAAATTTCTGTTCTTAAAGCCACCCATTGCGGTATTTGTGTTACAGAAGCACTAGGTAACTAAGACAGCTTCCCCCTCCCAATCCTTCTAATAGGCTCCAGAGAGCAAGGTAGGTGAGCAGGCTCCAGGGGTATTTCAAACCCCAGTAACTGAGAAGGAGGTGAGGGTGAGAAGGGAAGGGAGGCAGGGAGTGAGGGAAGAGGCTGGCTTAGCCTGGGGAGGATCCATACTCACCCTCACAGATGCGGGTGTCCTCATTCAGGTGGAATCCAGGCGGGCATTCGCATTGGAAGCTGCCGAAGGTGTTGACACAGTCGCCTCCCTGGCATAGGCCTGGCAGCTCCTGGCACTCAACGATGTCTATCAGGAAGTGAGAAAGCTGTGATCGGAGGCTAAACCCAAGCAGAGGACTCAGGGGACACCTGCACCCTGCCCTGGACTCTTGAGGGCCCTGCAGGAGCCAGCCTTGCTCCTTCAAAGATCCCTGAGAGGGCTACCCCATAGCTGCTGGGCATCTGGAGGGCTCAGACCAGGGTCTCCCTTGAAAGCTGGACCCAGACTCTGTTGGGGCAATGTTACCCTGATTTCATCCCCTTTGCCCTTATCTGATTGTTATCCATCTATCATATAGTTCCCTCTGATGAAATGTCTTCTCCAATCTCATAATCTCCTGTGAATAGAAGGATGGATGTCTGGGTGTCTGGGTGTCTGGGTGGGTGGATAGATGGGTGGATGGGTGGATGGACGGATGGATGGATGGGTGGATGGACGGATGGACGGATGGACAAGTGGGTAGATGGATGGATCGGTGGATGGATAAATGGGTGGATGGACAGATGAGTGGATGGATGGATAGGTGAATGGGTGGATGGATGGATATGATAAGTAGTAGATAGGTGAATAAGCAAGTGGATGATTAGAGGAGTTGAATGGAAGGATGGATGGATGGGTGGTGAGTGGATGGATGAGTGGATATTAAAAGTCACAGATGGATAAATGAACAAGTGGGTGAACGGAGGAGAAGATAAATGAGTAGATTGATGGATGGAAGGATGGATCAATAATCCAACAAGTGGAAAAAGAGATAGCTGAAAGAACAGACAAAAAATTCACCACAAACTCAAAATACAGTCCAGTCTTTCTACCCAGCCCCAGGCAGGAGGATCTTGGCCTCCACAAAGGGGTCCAATTCTGCATGTCGGTGTGCTGATAAGAGAAAGGTTGGGGATGAGAGAAAGCCCAACAAGTGGGTGGAGAGATGGATGACCTGCCAGAACTCACCTTCCAGAATGACAGTGACGGGGTTGGGCCGGAAGCCCTCACCACCAGGGCACAAGGTTCTGTACTCGGCTGCAAGGGAAACAGGCTTTTGTGAGGGGCTGTGGGGTGGGGCCTTTGGACAGAGCCCAGGGGAAGCAAGGGAGGGGAGGACTCCCAAGAAGGGTCCAAGGGTGGGCCCCATATCCCTCTCCTGCACCTGCAACATTCTCATCCTTCCCCACTTTTCTCCCTGGCCTCTCGGGACCAAGAGGCCTTGCCCAGTCCTGGGGCTGCCTGGGGATCCGGCATCTGTGTGTGTGTGTGCGCGAGCGTGTGCTTACATACAACCTGTGAGCAGATGAATCGTGTGGTAGTGGCCAAGAGTGGAACGGGGAGGGCCATTCTCTCTGATCCAAAACCAGACTCTAGTGTGACTGTAAGTTTCCCCATGAAAGGCAGACGCCCACCGTTCACACATACACACTCCTGAAGGGGTGGATACAGTGCCTCCTTGTTTCATACTTCAGGCTTTTGCATATGCTGTTTCCACTGTACCAGGCATCC
The DNA here is from genome assembly GCF_030014295.1 of Loxodonta africana. Lineage (NCBI taxonomy): Eukaryota > Metazoa > Chordata > Mammalia > Proboscidea > Elephantidae > Loxodonta > Loxodonta africana. Next base: position 12,326,005 of record NC_087344.1, read on the forward strand.
TTCTTCCTACTCCCTGGAAAACTCCTACTCATCCTTCAAAACCCCCTTCCTCAGCCCCCTCCTCTCTGCAGCTTTGTCCTGCATCATTGCTGTGTCTCAAACAGACACACAGGAGACTCCACCCTCACAGTCCTGGAGCCACTGGCTTGTGGGTGAGCTGCAGTGTGCAGTGGCTGTGGCACATCCTTCCCTGGGTGCCCAGCTCCTAGCATATGGCTCAGAGGAAGCCGCAGAGTGTTTGTTGACTGACTGAGTGAGCAAGTGAACACACAAACACACAGAGAAGAATTTGCAGGAAGACCCTGGAGAGAGGCCAGACGATTACCTGAGAGAATGCACTGTGTGACCCAGGAAGAGCCCCTCTCCCTCCCTTCTCGGTGTCTCTGCCACCAAAGTCCCTCTAGCAGAGATGACCCCTGCCCCACGCTCCCCGCAGGGACTTACTGGTGTTGGCCATCGGACACGGCTCGCAGGGGTTGCCCCAGGCCCGGCCCAGGGAGCAACAGCAGGAGGCTCGAGTGACGCCAACCCCTATCTCAGCAGCGCAGGAGATGCCCCCGTCCCCTCGGTCATGCGTGTCCAGGAAGCAGTTACCGACCCGGGTGTCTAAGCAGGCAGAAAGGTGCTTAGCCAGGGGCAGGGGGAAACAGTGTGTGTGACTCTGCATGTGTGAGCAAGCTTCTGTATGCGTGACTACATGTGTATATGACGGTGAGTGCATGTGACTGAGTGCACATGACTCTTAGTGTGTGACTCTGCATGTGCGACTGTGTGATGGTATATGCCTGTGTGTGTGTACGTGTACCATGCATGAGTGTGGCTGTGTGTGCATGTCACTACATGTGTGCAATTGTGTGTATGACTGTGCATATGCGTGACCCTACATGAGTGTGACTGTGTGTGTGACTGCCTGTGGGACTCTGTGACTGTGTGTGACTGCATGCATGTGACCGTGTGTGTGACTGTGTGCACGCATGTGACTGTGTGCATGTAATTGTGTGTGGTCATATGTGACTATGTGCCTACATGTGACTGTATGTTGATTGTGCATGGGTGCAACTGTGCGTACAACCACATGTGTGTGACTCTGCATGCATGTGACTGTGTGTGTGTGTGGTACACGGGTGTTTCTGAACACGTGGACTAGAACGCTCACCCAGGCACCAGTCAAGGCAGATGTATGTGTGTTTCAGGGGTAGAAGGTGCATCTGAGCAGGTGGCAGGGGCAACTACTCCAGCTGGTGCCAGCAGACTCCTGTCTGTTAGGAGCAGGTGTATTTGGACAGGCTGCAGCCCTGCCCAAGTCCACTTGACTTCAGAGCCCCGGCCCAGAGCCAAGCATGGACTCACCCACACAGCCCACCCCACTGGGGTTCAGCTCGAAGTCCGGGGGGCAGTTGCAGAGGTAGCTGCCGGGGGTGTTGACACATAGGCCGTTGATGCAGTTCACGGGGTCTGCACACTCGTTGACATCTGCAAGTAGCAGTGTTAGCTGGAACCCTCCCTCGGCCTACCTCCCTCAACATTTGGCGAGACTAAGTTCTTCTTTGGGAAGAAAGCCTGAGACGACAGGACTCTCTGGAACCTTCCCTGCACTCATCCAACCCTATTCCTCCCCAACTCTGTTCCACTTGACATGAAGATTTGCGCCTTATAAAGCTCACCCTGCCCCAGGTTCCATAGACCCAGCCTATGAAACCAATGTTTAGAAAATGCTTCTAAACCAGGGGTCAGCAAATCACAACCCAGGGACCAAATCTGGCCCATCGCTTGATTCTGTTGATAAAAGTTTTATTGGCACACAATCACACCCATTTGTTTACGTACTGTCTACGGCTGGCTCCAAGGTACAACACCCAAGTTAAGCAGTTGCGACAGAGACTGTCTGGCCCTCAAAGCCAAAAATATTTACTGTCTGGCCTTTTACAGAAAAGTTGGCCCACTTCCGTTTGAAACAAACAGATAGGGTGCCATTGTGGGTCAGAGCAAAGTCTCTGAGTGGAGCAAATGGTTAACGCACTCGGCTGCGGACCAAAAGGTTGGAGGTTCAGGTCCACTCAGGGTCACCTCGGAAAAAAAGCCTGTTAATCTTTTTCTGGAAAACCCTAGGGAGTGCAGTTCTGCTCTGACGCACATGGGATCGCCATGCGTCAGAATCAACTTGATGGCAAGTGGTTTACTGGTGGCTGAGGGAGCACACTTCCATTCATTCTAGGACGTCTTTTCAGATGATGATAAGAGGCAAGCAAAGCAGGTAAAACAGGAAGGGGAACAGGGGTCGGGTGGTCAGGGAAGGCCTCCCGAGGAGGCGACACACACGAGAAGAGGTCTGAGAGAGAGGGGCTGTGCCCCACCCCCGCTCCTTTGCCCCCCAGCCCAGCCGGCCTCACACCTGTGCAGTTGCCGCCGCTTCGATCCAGCTCATAGCCGTCATCACAGATGCAGTGGAACATACCGGGCAGGTTCTCACAGCTTCCCAACACACAGAAGTTCCCGAGAGCACACTCGTCCACGTCTATGGGGAGCACAGGTCAGCCTGCGGTACCCACAGCCTGCCCCTGCCCACCTAGTCCCACCCTGCTGGCCCCAGCCCTCACCCTGGCAGGCCCGGTGGTCCTTAGTGGGCTGAAAGCCCATCTCACACTCGCAGCGGTACCCGCCGGGGGCATTGAGGCACTGCCCATTCTCACAGAGGTCCACATCATCCGCACACTCGTCCCTGTCTGAGGGGCCCAAGGATCAGCCGGGCCAGGACCCACGCTGGGTGGACAGTGGGCCCTAAGGGCTCTACACCATCACCCTGGTGCCAGGGGGTGGGCAGGTGGCTCTGGACACTCAGACCTCTCCAGTGGGCAGGTGATGGAATCAGGGCCCCAGGGGGCAGGCAGGAGGCCCTGAAGACTCAGATCCGCTCTGGTGGGCAGGTGATAGAGTCAGGGCACCAGGGGGCAGGGAGGTGGCTCTGGACACTCAGACCCACTCCAGTAGGCAGGTGACAAAGTCAGGTCCTCAGGGAACAGGCAGGTAGCCCTGGACACTCAGGCTCCCCTGCTGGGCAGGTGACAGAATCAGGGCCCCAGGGGGCAGGCAGGTAGCCTGTGAACTCGGACTCCCGTCTGGTGGGCATGTGACAGAGTCAGGGCACTAGTGGGTGGGCAGGTGGCCCTAGACACTCAGATTCCCTCGAGTGAGCAGACAGGTGGCCTGGCCACTCCAGGTCCCAAGGAGCAAGTGAATGGTCCTGCTTGCTCTGACTCCAGCCAGTGGGGAGACAGGAGAGCTGGTGACTCAGGGCAGCCCTGGCCACTCCGATTACTGGGGAGTCACAGTGGTCCTGCTCCCCACCCCAGAAGGCTCCAGGGATTTAGAGTCCAGGGAGGAGACAACCCCAGTGGCTCAGCACTGGCCCCGTGGGCTGAAGCTGCATCCTCTCCCTCCAGCACCATGGGGCGGCAGGTGGGTGAGGGTGATTTGGGAAGCACGTTGGCCACCGTGCCCACAGCATAACCAGGCCCCCTAGGCCGTCCCTCTGGGGCCCCTGTCCCCTGCCTAGGTCTCACCACTGCAGAAGAAGCCATCCCCAGCGAAGCCCTCGCGGCAGGTACAGCGGTAGGAGCCGGGGGTGTTGAGGCATGTGGCGTGTGGGCTACACTGGTGCTCCTGGAGAGTACATTCATCCAGGTCTGCGGGAGATGCAGGCAGGAACATCAGGAGGCTGCAGGGATGCAGACCCGCCCTCCCCAACCCCGACCGTAGCTGCCAACAGCCCTGGGCCCAGCCATCCTCCCAATCCTGCCCCCTACCTGCCTCCTCAGCTTTGCCCGCACCCCATGCCTTAGGCACTCACCGTGGCATTCGAAGCCATCCCCCACCCAGCCTGGCTGGCACCTGCAGCTGAAACTCCCGGGGACATTGAGGCAGGAGGCATGACTGTCACAGCTGTGATCCCCCAGCTCACACTCGTCCACATCTGAGGGGAGAGGGACAGCTGGGTGGAGGGACCTGTCACAGGAGGGGCAGGACCAGGGCAGGGGGTGGGAGAACACACCGCACTCCCATGAGCCCTGGGTCTAGAAGAAATAAGGTTTCGAGTAGGGGTGGGGAGGCTTGGTGCAGCGGCAGTGGGAAGATTAAGGACCCTTCCTAGCAAGGGGCTGACCAGAGAGCCCCCCACCCCACCCTGGGAGCCCAGAAGCAAAATCCCAAAACCCAACAGCCATAACTCCTGGCAGCCCTCAGGAAATGGTCTGAAACGGCAGCATGAGAGACTTAGGGTAGACAATAAGAGGAACTCTATCCTAACGTGCCCCCTCTAAATCAGCGTTTCCAAATCCTGTGTCAACACTCCTCTACCCTTATCGCTTCTGTAATTTTCATACAGCGCCTCCGTGGGCTACTACTTACTGAGCATTCATTCACTGAATCGCCTCCTGTTTTCACTTAGAGTATTTTTAAAGAATATTTTATATCAATAGCTACAATACCTCAGAAATCAAAAATCTGATCATCTGTTTTGCAACATTTGTTTCTAGTCCACGTTAAAAGAACCACGTAACATTTTAAAATGTTCTTCCTGAATCGGTTAAAATCACCAGGTTTGCAAGTCCCTGGGTGTTGCAAATGGTTAAGGTGCTCGGCTGCTAACAGCAAGGTTGGCGCTTCAAGTCCGCTCAGAGGTACCTTGGAAGAAAGGGCTGGTGATCTACTTCTGAAAAATGAGCCACTGAGAAACCTATGGAGCATGGTTCTACTCTGACACACGTGGGGTGCCATGAGATGGAACAGACTCAACAACTTTTTGTTTTTGTGTTTGCGTGCTCTGCTAATGCTGATGTGGGTCCTTCAGGCTCCGGAGCTCCTCCTAGCAGTGAGGAGACTCCCTTCTTCCAGAAAAACCGAACCAGTTGTCATGGAGTCCATTCTGATTTCTGGTGGCCTCATACGTGTCAGAGTAGAACTGTGCACCATGGGGTTTTTAAGGCTGTGACCTTTCAGAGGCAGATAGCCGGGCCTTTCTTCCGAGATGCCTCTGGGTAGGTTTAAACCCTCAACCTTCAGTTAGTAGTTGGACACTTCACTGTTTGCACTAGCCAGGGACAAGGACGCTCAGGGGTATTTATCTGGTCCCTGTTCCCTTAACTTGAGGCACCATCGGTGGAGATCAACAAGGGTAGTGTCTGGCCATGCTCTGACCCCAGGGGTAGAGAGACTTAGGGTAGACTATAAAAGGAACTCTAGCCTAACGTGCCTCCTCTAAACCAGCGTTTCCAAACCTTGCACCTGCACTTCTGATGCCCGCCAGCTCACCGGAACAGCCTGCGGCCCCCTTCCTGACGACATAACCCAGCCGGCAGTGGCAGATGAAAGAACCCTTTGTGTTCTTGCAGTTCCCATGGAGGCAGACGTGGGGGTTTAGGTCACATTCATTCACATCTGTTGGGGGAGAGAGGGCAAGTGGGAGAGGGCTTGGTGCTGGGCTGAAGGGGTAGATGGCAGGAGGGGGCATCAGCCCTGTTGAGTGTCCTGGCCCCACGGAGCCTTCTGCTGGGGTTTTACACGCGTGTCCCCAGGGGTGGCAGCTACCTCTGTCCCACCTGTAGGCAGCTGTGAAGATTGTCAGCATGCCACATAGTATGCACTATGTGTGTGTTCCAGAAAGGACTTTACGGTCAAATTAGTTTTGGGAATACTAGGTTAAACAAAGCTAATCGGGTTTTTCTACTGCAGGACTTGTCAGAGCCTTGATGCCAATGTGCCCAGTGAAGCTGCAAAAGGCATGTGGGGTAGATGACATTTCCTAACTGTATGCAGTCACAGGGCCCTTCCCCTAACTGCTTCCAGAGACCCCTGTGAGCTGGATGGAACCCTCTGTGATACATTGGGCTGGACAATTCTTTCCAGGAAGTTAAAATTTGACTTTCTGGTCTCAACTCTACCCTGATGGGGGCACTCAGGACACATCCGTTTCCCACGCCTCTGTGACAACCTGCCCCTAGGTGAGGATGGTGACCACCCACCCCACCTGTCCCGTGACGGCCTACCCGCAGATGACCACCCACCCTGTGATGACCTGCCACCAGAAGGCCTGGCAACCACCTGCCCCGTGAACACCTGTCGCCAGGTGCAGGCAGTGACTACCTGCCCAAACAGTCCAGGGTCTTCAACCAGAGCTCAGAGAACACAGTTCCAAGTCTGTTCCCCACCTTGCCAACCCTCCTCTACATAAAACCCCTTCACCTACGCTGATCTAAAGACAGGGGGTGCCTGGGCTCAGCCACGTTCTGGCCTGGCAGATACCTCCTCCTTCCTAAGTCCAGGCAGTGGGAAGGGACATAGAGCCCCCTCCTCTGCACTGATCTCACAGTGCAGCCCCCGAACAAGGACGACCCTCTGACACATGTTGGGTAATGGTGTGTGCTTGTGACAGATTGAATGGTGTCCCCCAGAAAAAGATGTTGAAGTCTTAACTGCTGTACCTCTGAATGAGACCTTGTTTGGGAAAACAGGGGTTTTCTCTGAAGATATTTTTGGTTAGGTTTATGTGAGGTCGTACAGAGCAGGGTGGGTCCTAACCCCTTCCGAGCAGTGTCTTATAAAAAGGGAGAATGGATGTGGGGAGAAAGACTGAAGATACCATGTGAAGATGTGTCTACAAGTCAAGGAATGCCAAAGAAGCCATCAGAAGCTGGGAGAGGCAGGGATTGGTTCTTTTCTCAGAGCCCTCCAAAGCAATCGACATGGCTGACACCCAGACTTGGACTCCCAGCCTCCAGAACCGTGAGACAGTAAGCATCTGTTTCTTAAAGCCCCCCACTTTGCACAGTGTGTTACAGAAGCCCCAGGAAACCAAAGTGCTCAATACCAAATTCAAAAGGGAAGAGGTGTGGGCAGCTCTACTTCTGTGAACGAGATCCTACGGGTTTTAGGGTGCAGGCTCAGGCCCCAATAGTTCCCGGAGCTGATCGCCAGCCAGAAACCCAAAGACGTTTCCATGTGTTGCTGATGTCTGTCTGTCCTCCCAGGAGGAAGGACTGGGTGTGAGTTATGTTGTCACCTACCCAGCCCCCTGCCTGGTCCTCACCAACACACATCCTCTGGTCCAGCGTGGCCACAAAGCCATCATAGCACAGGCAGCGGTGACCGCCTGGCACATTGGAGCACTGGCCCCTGTCACAGATGTCTGGGTCCTCTTCACATTCGTCCACATCTGGGGAACAGGGACAGGAGCAGGGACAGGTGGGCACAGATGGAGGGAGAGCCCCAAGTCCCTCCTGCAGGCTGAGTTGGGGTGCCTGGGCTCTGGTCTGGGCAGAGCTAGGTCAGGCTAGGGCCCAGGGGACACCTCCTCCTGTTCCCCATCCCAGGTGGTGGGAGGGGGCCATGCTGACCCACCTGCACAAGTCCTCCCATTGGGCATCAGTGAATAGCCCTGACTACAGCTGCACTGGTAGCTGCCCTCGGTATTGACGCACTGCCCGTCACACCCGCCATTCCCCATGCGGCATTCATCGATGTCTGCAGGGGACAGGGTGGAGATGGAGGGCTGGGGCTGAAGCTGGGGTCAGGGCTGGGGTTGTGACTGGGTAGGGGCTGATTTGGAGGCATGGGTGAGGTCTGGAGCCAAATGCCCACTGCAACTGAGGTGAGGCAGTGGTCAGGGTAGGGTCCAGCGATGCAGTCTTACCCACACAGCCCTGGCGGTCGGGTGTGCTCTGGAAGCCAGTGTGGCAGGCGCACTGGAAGGCTCCAATGAGGTTGACGCACCGGCCATGAAGGCACAGGCCAGCCTGCAGGGCACACTCATCGACATCTGTGGGGACACACAGCTGGGGACCAGTATGCCAGACGGGCGAGGGGGCCCAAAGGAAGGGGGGTCCACCTCCCCCCATCTGCCCTCCATGTGACCACAAGAGCCACTCAGATCAACCACAAGAATGCCCACCCCATGGGTGCCTGTCCACGCACTCACAATCACACCTTCCAACCACCCCCATGCAGACACTTGCCCTGTTTACACACACCTTCATACTCAGATACACACTCACAATCACACCCTCCACCCACTCCCACACAAAAACACTTGCCTTGTGTAAATGTACACATTCACACCCAGATACATACTCACACGGACTGACAAACACACCCTCCACACACTTACCTCATGTAGATATACACACTCACACCCACATGCACACGCATACATTCACAAACACACCCTCCACCCAGTCCCATATGAACACATATGCCCTGTGTAGATGCACATTCGCACCAGGTACACAACTCACAGACTCACATAAACACACACACACACACAACACACATTCATCTTGTGTAGACACAAATTTACCCCCAAGCACACACTCACACCCACACCCACATGCATGTTCACAGAGACCCACAAACACCCACTCACACACAAACACACCTGTCCTTGTGTAGACACATATTTTACACACACAGAGACTCATACCAACACCTTGAACCCATCCTCACACGAACACACTCATCCTGTGTAGACCCACACTCACATCCAGGTGCATAGTCATACCCTCTTGCACACTCCCGCAGACTCACGAACACTTCACACCCACTCACATACACATGAGCTGGCATACACACTCACATGCAAACACACTTGCCCTTGTGTGGATGCCCATTCACACAAACACATACTCCCACTACTTTGTTCCTAGGCATAGTTATAGTTCACACGCACACTGATGCACACTTGCTCTCTCATTTGCACACCTACACACTCCCATTTCACTCATGCAACCATTCAACATACTCACAGATACAGACTAAGAGCCACCTGTACTCTCACACCCGGGTAAGTACTCACACCCAGACACACAACCATACACCCCCACTCTCATGCCCACCAACTGCACCCTCCTGGGCACACACACTGGCTGCACGCTCACCCTCACAGGCAGTGCCCTTGGCCATCAGCTCGTGTCCAGGTGGACAGTGGCACTTATAGCTCCCATCCGTATTGGTGCAGCTGCCGCCCCGGCAGAGCAGTGGGTCCCGTGCACATTCGTCCACGTCTGGGCATGTGGACAGAGAGAGCAGAGGTGAAGATGCCAACCTTCCTGAGGTGGAATGATGTGACTTCTGGAAGCCCCCCCCCACAAAGAAGCCAGGAGAATCTGGAAGCTCAGGGCCTGGATGACCTAGGAGAGCCAAGTCTGAGCTGGGAGTAGCAGGGACAGTTCAGATGGGGAGGGAAGCAGGAATTCTTAGGAGAATCAGGGCTGCAAGGCCAACACTCTTACTGTCACTGAGGAGGTCCTCAGGAGCCCCCATAGAACACATGGGAAGCCAAGGCCCAGTCCTGCCAGGCATCGGGGCAAGGAGCAGACTGCCACTTATGCCTTCCGTCCCTCAGGCTCACCTAAGGCCTTTGCACATGCCTGGCTCTCCTCAGAGTGGCTCCTCCCCACCCCACTGGCCCATCCCAGGGTCTTTGCACATGCTTTTCCCTCTGTCTGGCTTTCCTCAGAGTGGCTCCTTCCATCCCTCCAGCTCTAACCCCAGGGCCTTTGCACATGCTGTTCCCTCTCAGGGCTAGTCTTTCTGCTCCTCTTCACCTTGTTTACCCCATTCTTCTCAGTCACCTTCTCAAGACCCACAGAATGGGATACATGCCCCAGGTTCACATTTCCACCAATCATGTGGCCCTCTTGAGTGCTTCTGGCAGAGGCAACTCCTCATTTCTTTGGGGCTGCATTTTACTACCACTGGTCTCCCCTGGAAACCCTGGTGGCATAGTGATTAAGTGCTATGGCTGCTAACCAAAGGGTCAGCAGTTCGAATCCACCAGGCGCTCCTTGGAAACTCTACGGGGCAGTTCTACTCTGTCCTGTAGGGTCGCCATGAGTCGGAATCAACTCGACGGCACTGGGTTTGGTTTTTTTTTTTTTTTTTGGTCTCCCCTAGTAGGCCATGAGCACCAAGAAGACAGAGCCCTGCCTCTTGAGCTCTCTGCAGAGCCCAAGCTTAGTCAATGCGCATAAAATGTTTGTTGAATGAATTAAAAAAGAAAAAAGTAGTTTAGCCTAATTAGAAAAAGAATGTCTGTATTAAGCATGATGCTTTTTAAAGAGCTATCTGTATATGCTGGTTTTTTTTTTATCTGTATATGATCAAACTGACAACAGCAACTCAAAAAGATAGATGGGAAGCTTAGGGGGCAGTGAGTTTGTGTTAATGATGGTGAAACAGTTTGGAAAAGATTGTCGAGAATGGTGGCGCAACTTGAAGAATGTAACCAATGTCACTGAATTGTACATGGAGAAAGTGTTGAAGTGATGTATGTTTTCACATTCCCAAAAATTAATTTAAAAAGATGAAAAGAAGGAACAGTGAATGATGGGTGACCAGAGGCTAGCATTTCCCAGGCTTCTAGGACTTTCCTAAGCTTTCTCCTCTCCTTCCACCACACTCTCCCTGGGAGACCCCCCCCACTCGCAGTGCCCTGGCCCCTCCCAGGTCTTAGTCCCCAGGCCTCCCTCCTTGACTTGCTGAGACCCAACCAGACCGCAGCTTCTCCCAAGTCCATCACAGCAGCGTCCGCCCCCTCAGCCCTCCAGTCCCTCTTGCACATCCCTCCCCTGGTCGCCCACCTCCCCTGTGGCCCCCTACCCATGCAGTTCTTCATCAGCATGAAGCCACTCTCATAGCCGTGGAAACACTCGCACTTGAAGCTGCCCGGGGTGTTGACGCAGGCGCCCTGGCCGCAGAGGTCCGGGGAGATGTGGCACTCGTCGATGTCTGTGGGAGAGAAACATTGCGGGGGGGGGGGTCAGTCTGCATACGAGGGGACACAAACAGGAGGGAGGTCTGTGTATGTGTGGGAGCATGAGCTGGAGGTGGGTCCGTCTGCACATGAGGGGACATGAGCGGGGGGGCTCTGTGCACACGAGGGGACACGAACGGGGGGGCCTGTGTACACGAGGTGACATGACCCAGGGAATGTCTGTCTACACATAAGGGAACATGAGCTGAGGGGGTTCTGTGCACATGGGGGCACAAACTGGAGGGGGATCTGTGTACACGAGGGGACATGAGCCAGGGGGTCTGTTCACACAGGAGAAAACATGAACTGAGGGGGCTCTGTGCACACGAGGGGATACGAACGGGGGGGTCTGCGTACATGAAGGGACATGAGCCAGGGTGTCTGTCTGCACTTGAGGGAACATGAGCTGAGAGGGCTCTGTCTGTACACGAGGGGATACGAACAGGAGGCGGGTCTGTGTACGTGAGGAGACACGAGCCGGGGGGCGGGGGGGTGATCTATGCACATGAGTGAACAGGAGCAGTCAAGGTCTGCCTGCAGACAAGGGAGCACCAGCTGGGTGGTCTGTATCTGTGGACACAGAGGGTGTGGGCCAAGGGGTCTGTGCCTGAGGACACAAGAGGGGATGGGCCAGGGAGGGAGTCTTCATCTGTATACCAGGGGGTGCAGGCCAGGGGAGGAAGGGTCTGTGCACATGAGGGGGCATGGGCCAGGGGTCTCCATGCCTGTAGATACAAGGGGGCAGCATGGGAGCCCCAAGCTTTGGAGCCAAGAAACAGAGGTGCCTCAACTGAAAACGAGGCCAAGGGCCCTGAATGTCCTCACAGCCCCTGACCCCTGGAGCCCAGAGGCCCCTGGGGTCGCCTCTGGCAACCCTCCTTTTACAGCCAGGGTCACTGAGACCCAGAGAGGGCAGTGGCCTGCTCTGGGCCACACAGCCTGCATGTGGACATGAGGAGAGCCCCGAGGGCCCCACTCTTCGGGCGAGGTGGGGTGTACCTGTGCAGTTCCGCTCATGGGAGTCCAGGGCGAAGCCTCGAGCGCAGGAGCAGCGGAAGCTGCCCACGGTGTTGCTGCAGGAGCCATGCGCGCACAGGCCCGGGAACGCTTTGCACTCGTTCACGTCTGGGGGCGGAGCACGAACCTCAGACAGCTGTGCCACCAGCGGACCCCAAGCCCTTCCCGGTCCTTAGCTGCCAGCTCTCTCATCCCCTCTTCTAGAACATTCATGTCCTCTGAGGACTAGGACAGCCAGTCGACTCCCGCGCACACCTCCTGCCTTTGTCAGACTGGCTCTCCCCATCTCAGCCGCACCCGGTGCAGACCCCCGGACCTGTCCTCCACCTCCCAGCGAACCTTCCCACAGACCTCTTGACCCTCCCACTTCCAGTAGGCCTCCTCTGCAGACCTCTCTCCCGGCGGCCCCGCCCACCTCCCGGCGGCCCCGCCCACCCCCTGCAGACCCCTTGACCGGCCCGCCCATCTCCCGGAGGCCCCGCTCCCTGCACCTCCCAGCGCCCCACCGCCCCGCCCCGCCCCCGCACACCTTTGTAGAAGGGCCGGCCTGATAGGAAATCCCGGCTGGCAAAGCCCAGCCCCCGCGGGCACAGACGGGTGAATTCCGGGGAGCCGGGCCCCGGGCACGCCTCGCACTCAGCGCCCCATGCGGCCCCAACGGAGCAGCAGCAGACGTCCATGCGGTACTTGCCAGGCAGGGGAGCCCCACACTCATCCTCGTCCCAGTGCAGGAAACACGGCTCCAGGCGCACGTCTGCACGGAGGGACACAGTCACTGGTGCCGCCGCCACACGACTATGCAAGGGCACCCACCTGAAACTTCCTTCTCCACAGTCGATGGGTGTGCGCTGGATTGAATTGTGTCCCCTCAAAGTCCTAACCCCTGTACCTGTGAATGGGACCCTGTTTGGAAGTAGGGGTTTTCTTTTGTTATGTTAATGAAGCCACACTGGAGTCAAAACCAGTTGCCCTTGAGTCCATCCTGACTCATGGCGCCCCCATCTGTGTCAGAGTAGAACTGTGCTCCATAGGGTTTTCAATGGCTGATTTTTCAGAAGTAGATTGCCAGGCCTTTCTTCCAAGGTGCCTATAAGCAGCAAAGGAACACCACAGATTGCTGGCAGACACTAGAAAGTAGGAAAGGGGTTCACAGAAGGAATCAATGTGGCCGAGATCCTCATGTGAACTCTCAGCCTCCAGATGTGTCACAAAATAATTTTCTGTTCTTGAAAGCTACCCAGTTGGTGGCATTTTGTAATGGCAACCTTCAGCTAAGGCAGAAGGGAAGACTGAAATGGGAGGGACTTCCTGCTGTGGTGTAATGTCATCACACAATGCCACTTAAATAACAGCAACTCACGCCGCTATGGTGTTTACGGTGTACCAGGCATTGTTATAAGCTCTTCAGCTCATTAATAACACTTAATCCTCAAAAACACACCAAGAGAACAATGCTATTATCATACCCATTTTACAGGCAAGGCTGAGGCACAGAGAAGTTAAGTATCTTGTCCTAGTTCACCCAGTTAGTAAGAGGTAGAGATGGGGTTCAAACCCAGGCCATGTGTTTCCAGATTCCATGTGCTTAATCCATTAACCTCCCCCAGAACAATCTGACAACAGCCAAGTCTTCCTCGGCACCAGAGATGAGGATATAGGATAGGAATTGGCAGTTTATGACCCGTGGGCCAGTCGCTTGTTTTTGTAAATAAAACTTTATTGGCACATTCACGCTCATTCATCTATATGTTGTCTGTGGCTGCTTTTGCACTACACAGCAGAGCTGAATCACTGCCACGGAGACTGTCTAGCCCACAGAGCCAAAAATATTTACTCTGGCACCTTACAGAAAATGTCTGCCAACCCCTGGTCTAGGACTACTAGTAGTACAAAAACAGCATATATTTAACTGGATAAATTTGAGGATGAGATCTTGTTATAGAATTTCTAGGATAAATGGAAGTGCCAAGGCATACACAGGGACCCTTTTTAGGTCCTGTTGTACCCAGTGACTTGGTCCAGGGCTAAGCTTTACAGCTGACCAGACATGCTGGAGTGACCACCTCCTGAATTAAGCACAGGGTCTCCTGTGAGGAAATGGTTCTTTTCTCTTTCCTTGGCCACATTTTGGGATCAGTCAGAAGACCCACTGAAACCCAGTTTGGAAGGAAACTGAAGTTGAGAGGGTCATTGGAACCCGTCTGCCAAGGGTGGATTATCCCCATCGCTCCCTCAGAGAGGCTACAAATATGTTGATGGAACTGTAGGAGGAAACACTGAGGCCAAGAAAAGGCTGGAGAAAGCCAGCGACCCTGCCTGAACAACTACAGCGGCCAGAAAGATAAAAGACCCCAACCAGAGAAGAAAGAAACAGCTGACATGTAAAGGACTGGTTCCCAACCAGCTGCAGTTTTGACCCCCAGTGACCACCGGAACCAGTCATGGTCCTACCTGGGGTGGGGGGCAAGGCTGCTCTTGCCACCAAGTGGGTGGAGGCCAGGGATGCTGTGCAGAGGACAGCCCCAAAGCAAAGAAAGATCCAGTTCAAGGTGTCAAAATAGTGCCAAAGTCAAGAAATCATGATCTAGGGAAAAAGTATATCAAAGTCTCTGTCCTTGAGGGAAAGCCATTAAGGGTGAACTTTGGGCCCCTTGAGACCAAGCGAGATTCACAGGCAAGGCCAAATGTCCCCGCATGCATCTTAGCACTGCTACTAAAGGGGTTTTGTCCTCAAATCCACCCTGAAGTGTAAATCTTATTTGAAATCCCTGGGTGGTACGAACAGTAAATGCACTCAGCTGCTAACCGAAAAGTTGGAGACCCAAGTCTTCCCAGAGGTGCCTTAGAAGAAAGGCCTGGTGATCGTCCAAAAAAAATTAACCATGGAAAACCCTACTCTGACACACAGGGCTCGCCGTGAGTTGGAATCAACTCAATGGCAATTGCTTGGGATGATACAAATGGTTAATGTGCTCAGCTGCTCACCAAAAGGTTAGAAGTTTGAATCCACCCAGAGACACCTTGGAAGAAAGGCCTGGCAATCTACTTCTGAAAAATCAGACATTGGAAACCCTATGGAGCAGAGTTCTGCTGACACGGGGTTGCCATGAGTTGGAGTTTACTCAACGTCAAATGGAGAAACACAGCTTATTTGGCGAAGAGAGAATAAGCCAAAGTTGCAGATACAGTGAAACCTGTGAGAAACCTGTGAGAGCCAGAGCACAACGGCACTGCCTTGGTTTTCTGGGTCTCACAAGCTTTCCGTCCTTGAAGGGTGCAGTCTCAGCATTTTTCTATCGCTCTCTGTTAGTGGAAAATATTTGAGTTTTCCTTTTCCGAGAAGTTCCTGCCTTACACAGGCTCCAGCTTTTGCAGGCTTTACTGTATTATTATACAAGATTTTTCTTGTTTGCAATGAAATTCTCGGGGGGTGGGAGGAGAGGAAGGGCACCCCAGAAGGGAATGAACAGCCAACACAAACATCTTCTCAGACATGTTAGCAGGAGGCAGGAGGTGGAGGGTCCCAGATGACCCCTAAATCTCTCCTCTTCCTAAATGGGGTCTCCAGTGGCTGGGAGTAGAAGGGGACGAGGTAACAAAGGACGGACACCTGGCCCCACCTGGAGACCGCATGGACTCACCCACACACAGCCGGCCCGTGGCATCCAGCGTCAGGCCCTGGGGGCAGTCACAGCGGAAGGAGCCGGGGGAGTTGAGACAGCGTCCGTTGGGACAGACCCCAGGGAAGGCTTCACACTCGTTCACATCTGGGGAGCAGCAGGCAAGGGGGAGACGGGAGGGCTGGGGATGGCCAGGAGTGGGGGGTACTGGCTGCCCCACCTCCCGGGGCTCGGGAAACCCTAGTTGTCCTCAGGGGTTCATGGGGGCGAGGAGGGGACATGGTCACTCTCAGAGGCTGGAAAGGGGGACTGGGGAGGCCCCAGTACCAAGGTGGGGAGAGGAATCTCAGTCTCAATCTCAGGAGCTTCAAGGAAGAGCCCAGGCAGCACTCGTGATAGGCGCTTGCCCATGTGGGGGCACAGGGAGTGAGCTAGAGGGGGCAGGGTGTTACCTGTGCAGGTGAGGCCCTCTGTGTGTGCAAAACCCCGGGCACAGGTGGGGTCTGTGTTGGGGAAAACGCGAGTGGGGACAGCTGTGACTCTCCATCCAGCCCCAGGGACTTCCTCTGCCCCCACCTCAGCCCCATTCTGACAATCGGCACCCAAGCAGGCCGTGGCCATGCCTGAGAGGCCCTGATGGGTGTGGCCGGGCTCCGGGGGCTCCCAGGGCATTACCGATCTCACAGGGCTCGCAGGGGCTGCCCCAAGCAGCCCCCAGGGTGGCACAGCACTCAGCCCGCAGGGTGGCTCCGTGGAGATTTGCCTCACAGCGGTTGTCCTGTACCCGCAGCCAGCAGGTGCCCTTGGTGCTGTCTGGGGAGGCAGGGGATCACCTGTCTCGCCTGTCAGGTGCCACCTGGTCCCACACCTGTGTGCCAACCCAACCTGGGACAGGATGCGGGGGTGGGGCGGGAGTGTCACCAGAGCCCCGCGGGGATGGGGGCCTCTCACCTAGACACGTGGTACCGGAGGGCCCCAGCCGGCTGCCGGGGGCGCACTCACAGGCGTAAGAGCCAGCAAGGTTCCGGCACACACCATTCACACAGGGGACGGAGAGGCACTCATCGATGTCTGTGGGGACAGCCCACCAAAACTGGTTCTCAGCTGTGGGAAGGGGACCCCGACCAGGCCAGGGCCGCCCTCTTCCTAGAGACTCATGTTCACATGTATGTGTGAGTGGACAAGGCACATGTGTGTGCACAGAGCTCAAGGGAACCTAATGCGTGTGCCAGCGAGTGGGGGTGGCTCTCCCGGGCACACGTGTGCATGCATGTGTGTTCACACTGGGCCATGTGTGCCCATGCCTGTCTGCCGACACAGAGAGTCTCATGTGCATGCCTGGTGAAAAAAAAGTACAGAGGGTTGGTCATGGTGGGGAGCAGTGACACTCTGGGGGGCTTGTCACAAGAGAGGATGAGGGTAGAATGGAGGCGGCAGGGGGACCAGAGAGGGTGGAGCCTGGAGGTGATTGACAGAGGGTGAAGGGGAAGGGGTCCGAGAGGGGACACATGGAGGGCACTGGTGACCTGGGGACAGAGTGGCACTAGAGTGAGGTGAGGGGGGTGAGGATGGCGAACTGGATAGAAGTGTGGGGTGAAGGGAGCAGGGAGCGAGGACCCAGGGCTGGGGTGGGAGGCAGAGAGAGAGGGTGCGTGGTTTCTGATCCGTGAGCACACGTCTGTGACGGGGCTGCACTATGGGCAAGGACCTCACCACAAATGTGTGCCTGAGTGTGAGTGTACATCAGTGTGTGAGCCAGAGGGTGGTGGGTCCAAGTGTGTCACTGTGTGCAAGTGTGAGTGACGGGATGGGCAAGTGTTTCTGTATGTGTGAGTGTGAGTACACACATGGGGGTAGGAGTGTGTGAGTGTACATATAAGTATGTGATTGAGCATAAGTGTGAGCGTGTGAGTGAGTGGGAATGTGGGTGTGTCTGAGTATGTGTACATGTGAGTGTGTAACTGCATGGGAGTGTCAGTGCAAGTACATGTGTGCAAGTGTGTGTGTGACTGTGTGTGTACATGTACGTATAACTGTGTGGAAGCATCTATGAGTGGGAGCACGTGTGAGTGGATTTGAATACGGTGAGCTTGTAACTATGTGAGTGTGACTGCACAGGCATGTGAATGTGTGAATGTACATGTAAGTGTGTATAAATGTATTTGAGTGTGTGGCTGCGAGCATATGTAAGTGAGAATGAGTGAGTGTGTGAATGTAGGTATATGTGTGCAAGTGTGTGTACATGTATGTAACTGTGGAAGTGTCTGAGTACATTTGTGTAAGTATATTTGAAATTGTGAGAGTTTGTATAACTATGTGAGTACAAATAAGTACAAGCACGTGAAGGTATGAATGTGTGTGAATGTGTGTAAGTGTGAGTGCCTCTGAGTGGATGTTTATTAGCAGAAGTGTGTGAAAGTATGAGAATGGGGGAGTGTGCACATATGGGTATATGTGTGTTTGAGCGTGTACCTGTGAATGTGTATAACTGTGCGGTCACATCTGTGAATATGAATATATGTCTAAGTGTATTTGTATATGAGTGTGTAACTGGGTGTGAGTATGGAATGTATGTGTGTGAGTGACTACATGTGCGCAAATGTATGAGTGTGTGTGAAGGTGCATATAAGTGTGTAAGAGCCTGAGTGTTATAACTGTGTGGCTGTGAGCACACATGTGTAAATGTGCAAGAATGAGTATGTGAATGTCCATATACATGTGCTGAGTGTGTATATCTGTGTGGGAGCACCTAAGTGTGAGTGTATGTGTGTCTTTGAGTCTGTGTAACCAAGTGTGAAAGCATGAGTGTGTGTGATGCAGGCATAGGTGTGCATGTCTGTGTGTTCACAACACCTGTGGCATGCCCAGGGTCCTGTACCTTCACAGGTCTCTGTGTCCTGCCGGAATCTGAAGCCCTGGGGACAGGAGCAGCTGTAGCTGCCAGGGCTGTTCCGGCACCATCCGTTGTCACATAGGAGGCTGTTGAGAGCACACTCATCCACGTCTGCAGGTAGGGGTGGAGAAGAGGTGAGATCTGCAGCAGGGATGCCCCGTCTGTCCATCCGTCTGCCCATCTGCAGGACACTCACCCACGCAGTCCTTGCCTGCCACGCCTGCTTCATAACCCACGTTGCAGACGCAGCGGTAGCTGCCCCGCAGATTCTCGCACATGCCGTTGGCACAGATGTCGGGGTTCAGGGCACACTCGTTGATGTCTGTAGCAGAAGGAGGGGTCAGGAGCTGCCCTAGTCCACCAGGGCCCGCTAGAGGCCAGGGGTTCCCCAGGTCAGAGTTCCAGCTCAGGCTCTGCCCCCTTTCCCTCTAAGCCAAGGTTTTCCAACCTCGGCACTGCTGGCATTTGAGGCCCAGCCATTCCTTTTTCCAGGGAGCCATCCTGGCCATGGAATTCCTGGGTGATGCAAATGGTTAGCACACTCAGCTGCTAACCAAACAGTTGGAGGTTGGAGGTTCAAGTCCACCCAGAGATGCCTTGAAAGAAAGGCCTGATGACCTACTTCCAAAAAACCAGCCATAGAAAACTCTATGGGGCACAGTTGTACTCTGAACACAGGGGGCCATAAACTGGAGTCGACTCCACACCTACCAGTTTGGGTTCTGTGCATTGCAGGATGTTGACCAACATCCCAGGCCAAAACCCACTCACTCCTGGTAGCACCCGCCCCCAGTTGTGACAATGAAAAATATCTCCAGACATGGCCAAGTGTCCCCTGGGGAGAAAACTGAGAACCAGTGGGATGGACATTTATTCAGCAGAAACATAGTTTAAAAAAAAAACAACTCATAATTGTTAGCACTTACAGGGCACTTACTATTTTGGGCCAAGCACTCTCCTGAGTACGTTAAGTATGTTAACTCATTTGATCTTCCCAACATCCCCGAAACGGGTCCTATTAACAGTTCTGTTTTATAAACAAGAAAACGGAGGCACAGAGAGAGTAACTAACTTGCCCAAGGTATTCAATTAGTAAACGGCGGGGCTGGGATTCAAACCTGTGTAGCCTGGCTCCAGGGTCTGTGCCTTAAACAATGGGGTGAGAGATCTGAAATCGGTGAAAAACTTGGGCAGAAAGACTGAACAAGAAGGGAGGGGGTGTACATGTGTGTGCGCGTGTGTGCATGTGAGTGTGCAGACATGTTTCACTGTGTCTGTCTGTATGTGCATGTGTTGCACGTGTGCTTATCTGCATATGCTCAGTGTGTACATTGTACTTGTGCATGTGTGCATGCATGTCTCTGTGTGCATCTGTACGTGTATGTTGCATGTACACGTGTGCTGCACACGCATGTGTGCCCTGTGTACACATGCGTGTTTGCATGTATATTTGTATGTATGCATGCATGGGTGTGCATGCATGTGTGTGCACGTCTGTCTGTGTCTGATCAGCAAACAAATGACAAGAAGCGCAGACGTGTGCAATTTCCTTTCCTTTTCAAGCTTCAACTTTGGGCTGAGACCGGGTGGCCAAAGATTGGCCAGAGAACCTGGGGAGCTAGGAAAACCACACAGGAGGCTGCAGAGTGTGTACCGCCAGACACAGGGCTCAGTAGGAAGGGGACTGAGGAGGGAGATGACATGTGGGACTGAGCACTGCTCGTCTCGCCCCTCCTCACCCTGGGGAATGGCCCTGTGGGCTGCTCGAGGGGCTGGGAACACTCACCTCTGCCATCTGTGGTGATGCCCAGACCGCTGCTGCAGAGGGCCTGGAACTCGGCTGCAGTGGAGGGAGGAGGAAGCAGGGTGAGAGGGGTCAGGGCACCATGCCACGGTGATCCTGCACCCTGCCCTAGGACACGGCTCTGGACCTTGGACAAGACCCTGGGACCACAATGTTCCCCTCATGCAGTCTCTTCTTGGAGAGAGAAGTCCCCACTCCACGGAGGTTGAGATCCTGCTACCTTCTGCCCCAAAGGGGGATGACCTGGAAGCCAAACCAAGGAGGAGCCAGGAGCTCAGAACTCACCAGAGTTTTTGACAGGACACAGCTGACAGGGCTCCCCAAACCCATGGTCTGGGCTGGCGCAGCAGCACTCAGACTTGGTGACGGCACCAGGGAAGGGGCGGGCACAGGAGCCCTTCTCAACAGCCCCGTAGCATGTGCTGCGCATGTGGGTGTCCACGCAGACACGCCCATCTGCACCCACTGCCAGCCCACCCAGGCACTGGCAGTGGAAGGAGCCCTCAGTGTTGGTGCAGTGGCCGTTCATGCAGATCCCGGGCTTCTGGCACTCGTCGATGTCTGCAGGGCAGGGAGGCACTGCAATGGGTCCCTTTCTCACTCAGCCCCCCACCCTCTTCATCTCTTATTTTTCACCCCAGCCCTTTCCTTCTCCTCTCTTCTTCTGCACCTTCTCCTTTCCCTGGTCTTCCTCCTCCTTCCTCTTTCCCTCCTCCTCCTCTCTGCCCTCTTTCCTCAGCCCATCCCCTTCATCCTTCTCTTTACCCCATGTACTAGGTCAAATAGTGTTCCCCCAAAACTCATGTCCACCTGGAACCTGTGAAGGCAACCTTATTGGAAATACAGTCTTTGCAGATTGTTATTGATTAAACCGGAGTCCCTAGGTGGTACAAGCAGTGAACACGCTAGACTGAGAGCCAGAAAGGTTGGAGGTTCGCATCTACCCAGAAGTGCCTCAGAAGAAAAGCCTGGCAATCTACTTCCAAATAATCAGTCATTGAAAGCCCTGTGGAGCACAGCTCTGCTCTGACACACATGGGGTCATTGTCAGTTGGAGCTGATTTAACGGCAACTGGAAAGAAAAAAACCTGGATTGAATTGTGTCCCTTCAAAATATGTTGGAATCCTAATCCCTATACCTGTGGACGAAATCCTGTTCGGAAATAGGATTTTCTCTGTTATGTTAACGAGGCCACATCAGTGTAGGGTGGGTCCTAAACCTAATTACTTCTGAGTTATGAAAACAGCAGGTTAGATACAGAGACACACACAAGCGAAGACAGGTGTCATGTGAGGATCTTTGTTGTGGATTGAATTATGTCCCCCCAAAATATGTGTTGTTATTCCTAACCTCTATGCTTGTGGTTATAATCCCACAGGACCATATGAAGAAGAATGGGGCATCAGGATTGGAGGAAGACTCATTAATAACCTGTGTTATGCAGATGGCACAACCTTGCTTGTTACTGATGAAGATCAAAGACCACAGCCTTCAGTATGGATTACATCTCAACATAAAGAAAACAAAAATCCTTACAACTGGACCAGTGAGCAACATCATGACAATCGGAGAAAAGATCGAAGTTGTCAAGGATTTCATCTTACCTGGATCCACAATGAGCACCCATGGAAGCAGCAGTCGAGAAATCAAAAGACACATTGCATTGGGCAAATCTGCTGCGAAAGACCTCTTTAAAGTTTTGAAAAGCCAAAGACGTCACCTTGAAGACTCAGGTGCACCTGACTCAAGCCACAGTGTTTTCAATCGCCTCATACGCATGCAAAAGCTGGACAATGGATAAGGAAGACTGACGAACTGACAGCTTTTGAATTGTGGTTTTGGCCAAGAATATTGAATATACCATGGGCTACCAAAAGAACGAACAAGTCTGTCTTGGAAGAAGTGCAGCCAGAATGCTCCTTAAAAGCAAGGATAGCAAGACTTCGTCTCACATACTTAGGACATATTATCAGGAGGGATCAGTCCCTGGAAAAAAACATGATGCTTGGTAAAATAGAGGGTCAGTGAAAAAGAGGAAGACCCTCAACAAGATGGATTGACACAGTTGCTTCAACAATTGGCTCAAGTGTAGCAACAATTTTGAGGATGGCGCAGGATGGGCAGTATTTTGTTCTATTGTGCATAGGGTTGCTGTGAGTCAGAACCGACCTGACAGTTCCTAACAACAACAACAACATGCCCGTGGTTATGATCCCATTTGGGAATGAGTTGCCCTTGTTATGTTAACAAGGCAGGATTATTGTAGGGTGTATCTTGAGCCAATCTTTTTTAAGATATAAAAGAGATTAAATAAGCAAGAGATAAAAGCTGAGGAGGGGAAAGAGAAATGCCAAGCCACATGAAAATCACCCAGAAGCAGAAGCTCCAAAGAGACAAGGACCTTCCTCCAGAGCCAACAAACAGAAAGCCTTCCCCTAAAGCTGGCGCTCTGAATTTGGACTTCTAGCCTCCTAAACTGTGAGAAAATAAATTTCTGTTTGTTAAGGCCACCCACTTGTGTTTACTTGTTATAGCAGCACTACATAACTAAGACAATCATCTACAAGCCAAGGAACTGTGGAACCGACAAGGAAGAAATTGACACGGCCAAGACCCTGATTTGGACCTTTAGCCTCCAAAGCTATGAGAAAACAGATTTCTGTCTTTGAAGCCCCCCTTGTGGTATCTGTGTTACAGCAGCAGTAGGTAGCTAAGACACAGATGTAATCTCGTAAAGATGGGGTCATGCTGGAGCAGGGTGGGCCCTAATCCAATGACCAGTGTCCTGTGAGAAGCGGGAAATTTGTCTGGATACAGATACACAAAGAGGGAAGACAGCCACGTGGAGGCGGAGGCAGAGACTGGAAGGATGCAGCCACAAGCCCACAAATACCGGGGTAGCCACCAGAAGCTGGAAGAGGCAGGGAAGGACCCTCCCTGAGAGCAGACGGGGAGCAGAGCCCTGCTGACACCTTGATTTTGAACTTCTAACCTCCAGGAACTGTGAGAGAATACATTTCTGGTGTTTTAAGCTCCCCAGTTTGTGGTCCTTTGTTACAGCAGCCTCAGGAAACAAATACACCCCATCTCTTTCTCTTCTCCTTCTTTCTTCCCCTTTCCATCGCATCCTTTCTTCTTCTCTCCCCATCTCTTCCCTGCTCCTCTTATTCCTCCTGTCTTCCCCACATTCCTCCCCATCTCTCATCTCCTCCCCCCTTTCCTCCTCTGAACCTCTTGCATCTCTCCTTCCCTGGCTCCACGTCCTCGGCCTCACCCAGGCAGTAGCGGCCACTGGGTGCCAGCAGGAAGCCGGCTTTGCAGAGACACTTGAAGCTGCCGTCCTCGTTGAGACACACCCCATTGAGGCACATGCTGGTGGTGGCACACTCATCGTGATCTGGGGGCACCAGGAGGGGCTGGGGCCAGCAGGTGAGGCCAGGCACCAGGCCCACCCTGGGCAGCCCTGCCCTGCTGACCAGCCACTCTCTCACAAACACACCTCTCTGGGCTGAGGGCTGAGCCTCTGAGGGTCCCCTCCCTGGTGTGTAGGGATCAGACAAGATGTGGTTATCTGTGATGTTTGTTGGTGCGTTAACCTGTCTGCAGGCACAAGAGGTCCATTGGGGCAGGATCATGCTCACGTCTACATCTTTGGTTTCAGCACACAGTAGGTGCTCAATAAACATGTGTTAAAAGTTGAAACAACGAACGAATAGAAGAATGATCAGCAAATACAAAAGGGAGGAAATTTTTCCTGAGGAAGGAGGCCTTTTAGGTATGTCTCCTGTTTTGCTCACGTCTGCAACTTTGGTTATGGGTACAGGATACGTACTCAATAAATATTTTGCTAGAAGTTGAAAGAATGAATGAATGAATGAATAACGAACAAATGTAAAAAGGAGGAAAACTTCTCTGAGGAGGAAGGTCTTTCGGCAGTTCTCCTCAGACAGGTGACAGAAGAGAACAAGGGATTCCCAGAGTGGTGCAAACAGGTAACGTGCTCAGCTGCTAACTGAAAGGTTGGCGGTTCAAGTCCACCCAGAGGTGCATCTGAACAAAGACCTGGTGGTCTACTTCTGAAAAATCAGTGATTGAAAACCCTCTGGAGCACAGTTCTGCTCTGACACACATGGGGTCACCAGGAGTCAGCATCGACCCTGGTTTTATTTTTCCCCCTCACTGGTCCCCACTGAGCTGCCCTGGGCAGAGCTTTGATAATACATCCATACTCCAGGGGAAGCCTGCAGGCGGGGGTGCGCTCTCCAAGGTCCTGATCCTGCCCTATTCCACAGCCAGCCCCTCCTGGGCAGATCTCCTAGGACAAGTGCGGGGCGGTGCTGCAGGCCCAGGGTGACGCAGCTCCTGGAGCCAGCTAGCAGCATGGTCTGGCCCTCAAGGCTCCCTCTCCAGGCTCGTGGGATGAACTCATGAAGGAAGGGAGGAAGGAGTGGGGGAGTGGATGGGGGCGGAGGCTGCTGGGCTCTGGGAGGTGAGCAGAGGATGTGTGGTAGGGAGGGTGGTGGACAATGCAGCAGGAGTGAAGATCCAAGGTGGTCAGCCAGGGGGCCCTTGCCCACCCCCCCCCCCGCAACTCACCCACACAGTTCTTGCCATCGGGTGTGAGCTCGAAGCCCACATTGCAGACACACTGGAAGCTGCCCTCGGTGTTGACGCAGCGGCCATGGTGGCAGAGGCCCCCGCTGATGATACACTCATCCACATCTGGGGAGGGAGTTGGGCAGCCAGACTGTGGATGCAGGCACCCCCAGCCAGGACCTGCCATCACCCTCACCCCATGCACAACCATACCAGATGGAGGCACCTGCAGCTAGCATCCCAGTCATCCCCATGCACAGCTGTACCAAATGGAGGCACCCCCTGCCAGGATCCCTATCACCCACATGCATGGCTGTACCAGATGGAGGAGCCCCTGGCCAGGACCCCCATCACCCTCCATGCATGGCTGTACCAGATGGAGGGCCCCCCCTGCCAGGATCCCTGTCACCCCCCATGCTTGGCCGTACCAGATGGAGGAGCCTCTGGCCAGGGCCCCCATCACACCCCCTCGCCCCGTGCATGGCTGTAACAGATGGAAGCACCCCCTGCCAGGACCTCCCAACAACTCCGCTGCATGCCTGGCTGTATCAGGTGCAGGCATCCCTAGCCAGGACCCCTCGCATGCCCCTCTCTTTGCACGAACCGTACCCACACACTCCTGCTTGATGATGGTGGTCTGGAAGCCCCCATAGCAGCGACAGTGGTAGGAGCCAGGGGTGTTGACACAATCGCCATGGTGGCAGGGGCTGCTGGAACACTCGTCCACATCTGCGTGCACAAGACACTGAGCCCCGGCCCGGTGGGGTGCAGCCCCCGCCGACCACCCTTCACTGATGCACCCCCACCTCCTTGCCCATGAGCCCCTGCCCCCTCATCCATGCACCCCACCCTCTCTCATCCATGCACACCTCCACCAATGCACCCCGCCCCCTCACCTGTGCGCCTCCACCAATGCATACCACCCCCTCATCCATGCACACCCCCACCAATGCACCCCTGCCCCCTTACCCATGCACCCCCCTCACCAATGCATTCCCCCCGCACATCCTGCGTGAAGCCCATGTTGCACTCGCACTGGTAGCTAGAGGGGGTGGGCCGGCAGCGGCCATTGAGGCACAGGTTGGTGAAGTGGCGGCAGATGTCAATGGTCTGGTTCAGCGTGGCGGTGCCTGCGGGCGGGGTCGGCGCAGGGGCCCAAGCACGTGATGATCCAGTCCCCAGTAGGAGCCCTGCCTCTGGGCCCAGACCCCCACTTTGAGGCTGAGAGCCTGCTCCTGCTCAGACTCCGCCCTATGTGCAGGCTCTCCCCCGAGGCCCAAATCCTGCCCTAGGTTCAGACTTCTACCCCAGGCCCAGACCCTCACTCCAAGCTCACAAAAGCCCAGAACTCTCTCCAGGTCTAGATCTCAACCCGGGGCCCACTCTAAGCTCAGAGAAACCCAGACACCCCACCCTGGGCCCAGACCCCCACCCCAGGCTCAGAGGAGCCCAGACACTCTCCCCAGGCTTAGATCCCCCATCTTAAACTCAGAGAAGCACAGCTCCCCATCCAAGGCCCAAACCCTGACTTTGAGGCCCAGATCCCCAATCTATTACCACCCCTAGACCATTGTCAGTATTTTCATGCCCACTATACAGGCCAGGACCCTCACTCAAAAGCCCTGACCCTCCCTCTGTGGCCTGCCCTCCACCTCCAGCCCAGACCAATCCCTGTCTTGGACCCCTCCTCCCAAATCCCAGGCCTCACCAATGTTGGAGTCACGGGGTCCCAGGCTGGGGACCCCACGCCCATTGGAGCCGGGCTGGCTGTGTCGCGCCGGCCCCCCAGGGCCAGGACCCCTGCCGGTGGACCCAAAGCCAGGGAGGCTGGGGAAGGGGCCAGGGTAGGAGGGCAGTAGTGGGAGCCCCTGGGCGCACAGTCGCTGGAACTCATCTGTGAGGGCAGAAGCAGGGTTCAAGTTGGAACTCAGGAGCAGGAGGGCAGGGAGGCGACCCCCAGACACTCACCAGAGCCCCGCGGAGGACACAGCTCCGGTGCCGGGCCAGCTGCCCAGCACCTGCCCATGTCACAGCAGCACTGCCTGCGAGTGTGGTGGCCAGCAAGGTCCCTGACACAGCGACCCCCAATCAGCGCTGAGAAGCAGGTGCCAGCCCGGTGGTCTGCAAGAGGGTGGTGGCCAGGGCCAGTGAGCAGAGGGGTGGAGGCAGCAACGGCTACCAGACCTGGATTGAAATCCCAGCCCCCCAGCACTGCCTGGAAGACAGGTCTCTGCCTCTCCATGCCTCAGTTTCCCCATCCACCAAACGGGGATGCGCGAAGCCCCCACCTCACCTTAGAAGCTTGTTGCAAGGATGTAAAGGGCAACACCCAGGGCCTGGCAAACGGCTAATGTCTGTGGACTGCCAGCTCTTATAACTAAGATCTCCTAATTATCACAGGAGATAAATATGGGCTCATTCCAAGCAAGATGGTCCCAACACCCAAGCTGGCACTGGAAGTGAGCTCATCATCACAGGTCTCCAACCACAGTTAGCACACACCTTAATGAGGGTGGTGCCCTGGTGGGAGATTAGACTGGATGCTGAACTGGGATGCCAGGATCTGGGGCTACATGTCCTCACCTGCCAAACCTGCGCATTTCAGGGAACTCCCCCGCCTCCCCGAAAAAAACAAACCCACTGACATGGAGTCGATTCCGACTCACGGCAACCTCATAGGGTTTCCAAGGCTGTAAATCTCTATGGAAGCAGACTGCCACATCTTTCTCCCAAACAGCCACTGGTGGTTTCGAACTGCCGACCTTTCGGTTATTAGTCACTTGCTTTAACCACTGCAGCACCAGGCTGCGAATGTGAGGGGGTCCCTGGGGAAACTGAGGCTGAGGCTTTCTGGGTGTGAGAAACACAGATACTCTATGGTTTCCCACTGTGCCCTCAAGTCCAAAGGCTTTACACAGGGATCAAATTTCTCGGGCTCTGACTCAAACAGCATATTTTTAGATTTAAAAACCCACAAACCTTGGCTGGGGGCCCAGAGTTGAGAAACCCCGTCCACCAGTCAGGAGGGCCGCTGACAGCCATCCTTTCTCTGCCCTAGGCTGGGAAAAGATGCCAACATGCCACCTCCCCCGCCCTGTGCACCTGGGGACCCCCCAGGAGCCTGTGTGGGAGTTGGGACTTTAGATTTCAGCATCATTGCAGGCCTGGATAGGAGCCAGGGCTGGAGAGGTCAACAGACTTGCTCAAGGTCACACAGCTGCAGAAGGGGGAGAATGACAGGAAACCAGCCCCCCTTCCCCATCACCAACCCCGGGTGATCTGACCCAAGCAGCTGCCTCTCAAAGACAAGACAGAGAGGGAATGTCAGAACCATGGCAACAATGCCACCACAGCAGGCCTTGAGAAGATGTCACAGCTCCAACCTCACTGCTATCCTTATCTCCGTGATCTGTGCTGAGTACCTACTATGAACCAGCCTTGTGCAAGTCACCTCACCACTTTTACCTTGTTGAACCCTCACCACAACTCCACGAGGTGGGTGCTGTTAAACCAAAACCAAACCCATTGCCGTCAATTCCAACTCATGGTAACCCCACGTGTTAACTTTACGGAAACAGATCGCCAGGCCTTTCTTCCACCAGGTACTGTTATTACCCCCAGTTTACAGATGAGGAAGCTGAGGCCCAGACAGGTGAAGCCACTTGACCAAGGTCACATAGTTTTCAACCAGCTCAGCTGGCAATTCGAACGCAGGCCTGACTCCAAAACCGAAGCTCAGCGGCAACCTGACCTTGGTTCAAATCCAGGCTCCACTGGTTAGTAGCTGGGAGGTGCTCGTCCAGAGAAACCTCCATGCTGGCCACGATGGGCCTCAGAGGTGGAGGCCTAGAATCTCCGTAGTTGGTCACAGCACGCTGGCAGAACTCCAAACACAATATTCCCAGCTCTGCCTTAGAGAGGCCCTGCCTGAGGGGCCAGGGTGGTGCTGGCAAACTGCCCAGCCCCCTCCCCTGTCCCCAAACTAGAACTCTGCCCACCCCTAGGATCCTGTATTCCCTGCCAACCCTGCTGACAAGCAATATCTAATGCCCATGGACCAGCTCATCAAGACAGTGGACAGGAGCATCAGCCCAGGAGCCCCCCTGCCTGGGAGCCGAGCCTCAGAGAGGAGGGTGGGCACACAGGAGTAAGGGGCACAACCAGAGATGTCCACCCTGACCAGGGGTCCAGGAACCTGTGTGTGAGTATCCATCCACTTGCCCCGGACTGGTTGAGTTGGCTCAAGCAAATCCCGTTCCCTCTCTGGGCCTCAGTTTCCCCATCTCAAAAACCAGGGGAGGGAGGAAGTATTTACTTTTGGATAGTCTTTGTGGATAGGGAGAGGGGCATAGAGACAGGGGGCCAGAGGGGCCCAGGGGGGGCACAGAGATGGAGGCTAGAGGGTCAAAGGGGCATGGAGATGGAAGTTGGAGGGCCAGAGGGGCATAGAGGCTAAGGGGTACGTGGCAGTGAAGCCAGAGGTTGACAGGGGACCCGAGAGCTAAAGGGTAAGGAGCTAAAAGGCCAGGGACGTTCACAGGCAGGAGCAGGAGTCTATGAGAGCACAGAAGCAGAGGGGACAGAGACTGGGGCCTAGAAAGACAGATGATCATAGAGATTGGAAGGCTAGAGGGGCCCAAA
The DNA here is from genome assembly GCF_030014295.1 of Loxodonta africana. Classification (NCBI taxonomy): domain Eukaryota; kingdom Metazoa; phylum Chordata; class Mammalia; order Proboscidea; family Elephantidae; genus Loxodonta; species Loxodonta africana. Next base: position 12,355,378 of record NC_087344.1, read on the forward strand.
GGAGGGGTATCCATTGTGGAGATAGATGATGGAGGAGCTTGTCTCCTATTGGTCTTCTACCCTGCCAGCCCCTTGGCTCCAGCTCACCCAGGCAGTGGGTGCTGTCCAGGCTGCTGGCAAAGCCAGGGGGACAGGTGCACATGTAGCTCCCAACTGTGTTGGCGCAGTTGCCCCCGGAGCAGAGGCCTGGCACACTGAGACACTCGTCCACATCGGAGGCACAACAGCCGGTCAGGCCAGGGGCCTCCTCCAGCCCTGCCGCTCCTCCTCCCTGCAGGGCCCTGAGCCACCCAGGACACAGAGGAGGTCCCCCTCACCATCACCCACCTTCACACTTGGCACTACCCTTGCTGAGCCGGTGTCCCACTGGGCAACGGCACTCGAAAGAGCCCACTGTGTTGACGCAGCTGCCCCCGTGGCACAGGCCTGGGACAGCCTGGCACTCATCCACATCTGCAGGGGTGAAGGTCACCAAGGGGATGAGAGAGGTCCATCAGAGGGAGGAACCAAGGCTGCCCAGAGCTCCCACTCAGCCCTGACACCCCAGGGCCATCGACCCCACTCCCTAACCCCACCACCCACCTTGGCAGGCCCCTGTTCGGACATTGGGGATGAAACCACGACGGCAGGGGTGCGGCTGGGGAGGGCAGAGTGCACAAGGGAGGCCCCAGGCATGGCCCACAGTAGCACAGCAGAGCGCCTTGGTGCAGACGAGGCCCGTCAGCTGGTGCTGGCACCCCTCAGGGCCCATGTGGCCAAAGCAGGGCCCCATTCGGTAGTCTGAGGGGTAGAGTGGGTGTGGGCAGCTGGTCTGAGGCCTCCTCAGCCCCAGAACCCTCTGCATTTCCATCCCTGCAGCCCCAGCTCAGGCCTCTACCTCCCCCGCCTCCCTCCCAGCCTCCTTGCGCCAAACATACCAGGGTTCTTCCTGACAATAAGCCTTTCCTCATGCTGTGTGCCCCTTCTTAAAATGCCTTTCCTCCTCTTCTCTGACAAACTCCTATTCACCCTGCAAAACCCTTTCTCTCCACAGCATTCCCCAAACAACCTCCAAGGGAGACCAGGACCACCCACTCCACAAAGTCCAGGGTATGTATGGAGCTCCCCTTCTCTCCCCCAGGCACACTTCTCCTTTTGGGCCTGAGCAGGAAATCATGGATGTCTGGCCGGGGAGCTTGCCCCACCCCGAACCACACACCTGACCCTACCAGATCTCCCAGACTTCGGGAGGGACCCAGCATGTGCCCTAATGCCCGGGGCTCAGAACATCACATCCCCAACCTCCACATGGGCCAAAGGTGGCTATGTTGCTGCCCCGCCCATCAATGCTGCGCAAGGGGGCCAGGGCCCAGATGTGACTTCCTGTCTCCTCTCTCCAGATGTTTCCAATAATGGGGCTGGAACTCGACCAAGGGAAGCCCCTCCCAGAAGAAGCAAAGGCAGCCCCCAGCCCCTCCAGGGTTTGTATGGAGGAGGGGCCTCAGAAAGACCCCTGCTGGTTCCAACTTGCCCAGAACATCACCTAATTCACTCAGCACCTAGAATCCAGGACACCCAGCCTGGCCTCTTTCCTGGAGCCTTCACTATCCACCCCCCTCCCCAGGCCTCCTCTCCTGCCCCTCCTCACTGACCCTCACTTCCCCCTCAGCCTCCCCAGCTTGTTCCACCTCTGACGACACAAATTCCAATTCCTTTTTCTTGTCAAACTCCATTTCCAAAAGCCCACCTTCGATCCCAGGTAACCTCCCAGGTCATCCCAGCTTCTGGTTCATCACTACACCCCAGCCCCCAGCACTGACCACCCCCATCAGTCCCAGGGCTCCGCCCGCTTAGCCTTCTTGGGCTCCTGGATCTTGAAGGGCACTCCCAGGGCATCCCAGGCCCTTGCAACCTGGGCATTCCCAACATTACTGGCCCATTCGTTCTCCGTCTCAGCCTCCTGTGGGCTCCATTTTTTTCTGCCCATGCTTAATGCCCAGACCCCTTCTCTTTTCGCCCCTCAGCCCCTCCCCTCCCCCCTTTATCAGTCCCTATGAATGGGACAGGGGCCCTGGTGGTGCAGTGGTTAAGCACTCAGCTACTAACCAAAAGGTCAGCAGTTCAAACCCACCAGCTGCTCCTCAGGAGAAAGATGTGGCATTCTGTTTGTTTCTGTGACGATTACAGCCTTGGAAACCCTATGGGGCAGTTCTACTCTGTCCTATAGGGTCAATATGAGTCAGAATCCACTTGAGGCAATGGATTTTGTTTGTTTTTTAACTCTGGGGGAAAGAGCCCTGGTGGCACAGTGCTTAAGCACTCGGCTGCTGATCAAAAGGTTGGCGGTCCAAATCCACCAGCCACTCTGAAGGAGAAGATGTGGCAGTCGGCTTCCCTAAAGGTTAAACCAAACTAAACTCATTGCCGTCAAGTCGAGTCCCACTCATAGCAACCCTACAGGACAGAGTGGAACTGCCCCTGAGGGTTTCCAAGGAGCAGCTGGTGGAGTTGAACAGCTGTGAAACAGGCTGGTGGGTTCCAATGGCTGACCTTATGGTTAGCAGCTGAGTGTTTAACCACTGCTTCACCAGGGCTCCTTCCTTCAGATTTAGGGGTTAGGATTCCAATGCGTATTTATGGGGGATACAATTGAGAGAAAGGATGAGCAAATGAGAGCAACATCTGGAGACCGCCCCAGCAGCTGCGGTGGCAGGAAGGAGGCCAGCCAGATGTTCTAGGACCTGGTCGTATCTCAAGGGCTCCCTCCCCAACCTCCTCACCCCCTCCCTGTTCTCCCTCCCCCTCCTTGGTACCTCTCTCACACTGTGGCCCCATGAAGCCATACACACAGGCGCAGAGGTTGGGCCCCACACAGCGGCCCCTGTTGTGACAGCCGTGGTCACAGATGGCTGTGGAGGGAGTAGGGACGGGGCATGAGGTCTCCAAGCGGCAGAGCAGCTGGGGCCAGAGCAAGAATCCCAGAGACCTGGCCCAGCCCCAACAAGACTGTGATGAAGAAGGTGTCCCCTCCACCCCAGTCATGGAAGAGCCCCCATGGACAGCAGGTAGATGCATGCATGCATGGACGGGGTGAAGGCCTCCTGGGAGTACTCACGCTGCCCGCACACAGTACCCATGTAGCCCCTCTGGCACAGGCAGGACTCCCCTCTGCAGCTGCCCCCGTTCAGGCAGCTCACACTGCACCCTGCCCCTGGGGACAGGGACACACTGTCAGGTGGTGATGGGGAACCAGCCTGGGCCCCTAGTGCATCCAGAAGCCTGGAACCTTCTCCTCCTGCCTTGGGGGCCATGGTCCACTCACCTCGGCTTGCCCCGCAGCTGGGGGCCAGCGTTCCATCTGAACAGGTGCACAGGTTGGGCCGGGAGCAGAAGCCCTTGCCGCAGGAGTGGCGGCAGACAGCTGGAATGGGCAGAGTGGGCAGCAGTCAGGGCCAGGCCCTGGGATACTGCACCATCCCCGCTCCATTGGTACTCGGGAAGCTCCAGGACCACGCCCTACTACAGAGCCTCAGGACAGCAGCTAGAGGCGCTGGGTTGCTGGCAGAGAACAGAGGGCCTGAGTGCAGTCAGGTTCCAGAGAGATGGCAAAAGAAGCAAATGTGGCAAGGTGGCCTGGGAGCCTGGGACGGAGGCAGGGGCCATTCTACAGGTTCAGCACCCCCTCACCCCTGACTACATTCCACTTCATAACCGGGCTGGTGATAGAAGCAAGAAGACAGTAGTGGTTCAGTGGTAGAATTCTCTCTTTCCATGTGGGAGACCTGGGTTCGATTCCCAGCCAATGCATGGAAGCTTGTTGCAAAGATGCTGAACAGGTTTCAGCAGAGCTTTCAGATTAAGACAGACCAGGAAGAAAGGCCTGGCAATCTACTTGTGAAAATCAGCCAGTGAAGATCCTATGTATCACAATGGTCTGACCCACAACTGATCATGGGGATGGTGCAGGACCAAACAGGGTTCCCTTCTGTTGTGCACGGGGTTGCCATGAGTTGGGGGCTGACTCCATAGCAAGCAGCCAATGACAATAAAAAAACGATGTGCAGTGGTGAAGGGTACATGGAAACTTTCCAGACTTTCCGCACAATTTTCCGTAAACCTAACACTGCTCTATCAAAAAAAAGTCTATTAGAAAAAAAGGGGGGCTAGATTTTCCAGCAGGTAAGAGAGCCAGCTGCCCAGTGTCCCCTCCCTGGGCCCCACCCCCCACCTCCAGAGCACTCACGCACGACGCACTGGTTCCCGCCGGGCAACGTCCTCCATCCCGGACAGCAGTAGGTGTAGAAGCGAGAGCCACACACATTGGGCCTTCAGGAGAGCATGTGGGTGGGTGAGACCCTGACTAGTGGGCGTCAGATGGGCATCCCGTCCTTCAGGACAGCCCAGCCCAGTTCACCCCCCAGGGGTTTCTCAGCATCCCAGGGAACCACGCACCCCTGCAAGATGCCTGGGCTGCCTCGCCTCCGCACCCGTCCAGGACCTGGAGTCTCCGCAGCTCCATCCCAGCGGCCATGGCCACCCGCCACGCACGACAGCACCATCCAGGCCAGCAGGAGCTGAGCCAGGGGGCCAGGAGCCATGGTGAGGGCACTGACCCCTCTCCTTGCCAAGCACAGCCCCCCTGGAGCCATGAAGTGTCCCTAGAGGCTGTGGAGAGGAAGTGGGAGTCAGGCCCAGGCAAACCCAGCTCTCAGAAGCACCCTGGCCACAGGGCAGAACCAGGAGCAAAGGAATGGTTGCCGGGATGAGGAAAACAGTGTCTGGGATGGCCCAGGGAGGCACCACCCCTGACCTGGGAGCAGGTGAACAATCCAAGGAGGCTCCTTGGAGGACGTGTGATGTCTCAAAGATGGAGTTAGCCAGGAGAAGATGCCAGGACAGAGGGTGAAGAGAAAAAGCAGAAGCAAGAAGGGGCTGGGTGTTGAATGGAGGGGTGAGAGGGACTGGTGGGCCAGGTTTTGCTGGAAATTGTGATTGTGTAATGGAGCTTATCTCGAGAGAGATGGAGGGGGCTTGAAGGGCTTTAAGTTAGAGGGACAAGGTCAGAAACAAGTGTTAGGTGGAGTGGAGAAGGGCTTTTGGGGCCCAAGGGGAGGCAAGCAGGTAAGGAGGCTGGGGCAGGCGTCCAGATGAGAGGGAGGAAAGGAAGAGAGGATTCCAGGGATAATGAGGAGCTGGAATCAGCAGGTGTTGACTGATTGGACGGGAAGTGAGAGGGAGGTGGAGGGGAGACTCCCAGAGCTCTGGCAAGGGGGAAGGGGAGGGATTTCCCTGGTACCTGGTGAGGGAAGGGTTGGGGGTCGGTGGTCAGTCTATGGGAGGCTGAAGACATGCTGGGCAGGAGCAGGGTTGTTGGGGAGAGGCAGGAGCTTCCCAACCCAGAGTGCACCCACCCACCCACTTCACAGATGAGCAAATCAAGGTCAAGGGGCTGAGCAGGAGCTGAGGTCCCTGGGTGGCACAAAAGGCTTTCCCCTGAATGCTAGCCTAAAGGTTGAGGATTGGAACCCAGCCAGTAGCACCTAGGAAGAAAGGCCTGGCAATCTGCCAAGAAAACCCTATGGAGCACACTTTTGCTCTGTAACAGATGGGGTTGCCCTGAGTCAGAATGACTATAACTAGATGGCCGCGGATTTTGTCTTTTTGGAACCCCAGGCAGCAGGGAGGGAGGGAAGAGGATTGGGCAGCTCCTCCATCTCTCAGGAGGTGACCGGCCTTTCTCCTGGGCCAGGAAGGAAGGAGATGAGGACAGGGCCACCTCAGGTGGAGGCCATGACCCAGGCAAAGGTTTGCAAGGTGGAAGCAGAATACTTGGGGGAGGGGGGTGAGGAGCGGGAAGAAGCCACACCAAGTGGTCTGCGAGGTCTGGCTTTGGTGGGGAACCGGCGGGAGCAGGAGGGACTGACCGGGTGGTCCCAAGATCCGCCGGAGAAGGCAGAGACCCTGCCAGGGAGTGGGGAGACGGTGGGCCCGGCTGCGAAGGGGTGCCCTCTTCTTGTCCCCGAGATGTACAGGCCGATCTGGGCTGAGAGGGCGCCTTCTCCAGGCAGCCTCCGGGCCCTCGGAACTCCCTTTTTTTCCATTCCTGCTTCGGGGTCCCCGGCCGGCCCTCCCGGCCCCCCTCCCTGCCTCGGTGGCTGCGCCTGGGAGTGGGTCGAATGAATGAGCGCGGGTGGCGCGCGCGGCGGGGCCGGGAGAGGGCTTCGGGGCTCGGCAAGCCGGGACGGGCGCCCCGGGGACCCGCGGGCCGCGCTCTCCGCCGGACAGAACGAAGGCGCAGGCCCCGGGGCCCCGACCGCGCTCGGCTCCGCCCTCACCTGCGGGTCTGGGCCGCGTGTGCGCCCCGCCGCCCCGCACCCGGGCCGAGCCCGACGCCGGTCGCCGGAATCCGGCGCCCCACTCTGGCGCCAAGAGGGGAGGGGGCCGGGCCCGGGGCTGCGGCTGCAAACAAAGGAGTCCCTTCCCCCTCTCTCCTCCTCCTCCTGGGTCCCCCGCCCCGCGCGCCCTCCTGCCCCACCGCGCTCGCGCCTTCACCTACCTGCGAGCCGGCGCGCGTGGAGGCGGCACGGTGAGAAGCCGCGCGGGAGGGCAGGCTCGGCGCCGCGCCGGGGCCCGGGACAGGAGCGCGAAGGCTAGAGGCCCACCTCGCCGCGTTCCGAGCCCGGAGCTGCCACTTGCGGGGAGGTGGGGACGGGAGGAGTTGGGGGAGGGCGCGTTTGCACCTCCAAGCTTCGGGGCGGAGGCGGGGGGCTCGGGGCCGAGGGAGGGGCTGGAGCTGGGGAAGAGCCTGGGGCTCCGGGTGCGACTCCGAGCGGCTGGAGAGATGGAGCGGGGTGCACAGCCAGCGCAGGGACTGAGACTGGGCTTGGGGGGCGCGTGGAGCGGGGGGCTGCAGGGGCCTGGAGTTGAGATGGAGGTGGCTCCGAAGTGGGGCTCCCGGATTTGGGGTGGCCTGGACTCACCTGGGAGGCCCTCCCACGGCCACACGGCACCCTCTGCCTTGGCTGAGGAGAGTTCAGAGAGTGAAGTTGGAAACTCACCTGGTGACTGGAGTCTGGACCCTGGATTCTTAACCAGACTAAGATTCTTAATCCAGATTTCCCTAAAAATGCAGGCAAAACTTTGCGTAAACTTGAGCAGCGTGCCGTTTTGAAGAATATCTATATGGGATCAAATTGACGACAGCAACCCAAAAGATTAGATAGGAAGCTTGGCGGCCGGTGAGCTTATGTTAATGGAGGAGGAACGATTCGGAAAAGGAGGATGAGAATGGCTGCACAACTTGAAGAATGTACTCAATGTCACTGAATTATACACGTAGAAACTGTTGCAAAGATGTAGGTTTTATTGTGTATATTCTCAACAACAGTAAAAAAAAAAAAAAAGAAAAGAAAACTTTGAGCAGAGATGAGTTTCCTGGGGAGAAGGCCCACAATTTTTCATCTGATTCTGAGAATGACAAATATAAGAATCCAAAAAGTCTAGACTTTTAAATCTCTCTGGGTCTCAGTTTTTTCACCTATTAAAGGAGTTGGGCTTCAGAATTTCAGCTCCCTGTCTGGGGTCTATAGAGTCTCTATGAGTCAGAATCGACTCCACTGCAGTGGGTTTGGTTTTTTTTTTTGGTCTGGGGCTTACACCTCAAGCAAAATTTCTAGGCTCCCCCACCACTTGCCCACCTTTGAAAACTGACACCCCAGGTGACCCTTAATGTGGGAATCTGTCAGAAAATGTTTGCTGGGCCTGAAGCTGTTACTCCACCCAGCAAACTCCTATGCATACAGTGAAGCCCAGTTCAAAAATCCCCTCACCACACCCAAATTGTTAGTCTTCCCTATCGAAAGCTGATTGTGCTGATCATGCCTCCATTGTAGACCTTCTATAGTGTAGTTAATAAATAAATAGCAAATAACTATTAGATCTAATATTTATTGGGCACCCAAAATGTGCCAGGCTTCGTGCTAAGGGTTTCACACGCATTATCTCATTCACTCCCCAGACAACCCTGTGAGGAAGATACTCTCATAATCCCTATTTTACTGGTGAGTGAACTGAGGCACACAGAAGTCATGTAGCTTGTCCAACATCACAAAGCTTGTAAGTGGTGGAGCTAGGATTCCAGCCCAGATGTGTCTAGGGCTGTAATCCCCCCTGGATGGTCCCCATAGGTCTGCAGGCTCATCTCCAACTTTTAGAGGAGACAGGTGGTCCCTGGGGAGCAGCACTGTGGATTTTGCTGGGGAGGGGTGAGGGAGGGAGGTGCCCTCCCCAGACAGATGTCTCTAACCTTCTGCCCAGCATACCCCCAACCTTGTAGAAGTCAGATCCAGCCTAGGGGGCAAAGCTGGACCCTCCCAGGCCAGCCCACAGGCCGGGACCCCAGGAGGGGGGAAGACAAGGAGCATTGTGTCTGGGGATTGATCTAGAAGGCTCAGTACCAGTTAACTAGTTGCCATCAAGTCAATTTCAACTCATGGCAACCCCATGTGTGTCAGAGTAAAACTGCTCCATAGGGTCTTTAGTGCCCATGACCTTTTAGAAGTAGATTGCCAGGCGGCCTTTCTTCCAAGGTGCCTCTGAGTGGACTCAAATCTTAAACTTTTCAGTTTTCAGCCAAGTGCATTCACTGTTTGCACCACCTAGAGACTCAGGAAGTCTCAGTAGAAGGGAACAAACCAGAAAAGAAGAGGGAAGGGCAGACAGAGGAAATAGCTCAAGCAAAGAAAGATGCTGGAAATGAGTGGGGCTGGAGCTTTGGAAAAGTCCCTGGGTGGCACAAATGGTTCGTGCTTGACTGCTAACCTAAAGGCTGGTGGTTCACCCACACGGTGGTGCCAAGGAAGAAAGGCCTGGCAGCCTGCTTCTGTAAAGATCACAGCCAAGAACTCTGTGGAGCAGTTCTACTCTGTAACACATGGGGTCCCCATGAGGCGGAATCAACTGTACAACAACCAGGTTTTTTGTTTTTGTTTTTTTATGTTTGAGAGGGGGAAAAGAGGAGAGGGCCAAGAAGGAGGATGGAGGGGTTAGCAGACGCCAGAAGCAACCAGGAGACCACAGTAGGCTCCCCTAACCACTGAGGGGAGCTATGAGTGGGCTCCTAGGAAGGGGAGTCACCCCGGAGGCTGCAGTGCGGGGGCTGGGGTTGGGGGCGCATCAAGGCTCCAGGGCTAGGCTGGGGGCCTGTGAGGTAAAGGGAGACTTTGGGGAAAGACCAGGGGGAGAGAACGGGTCAGCCTGGCTGAGGGAAGGGGGTCCTTGAGGCCTGTAAGAAGGGTCAGGAGGCGGTGTGGGTGGGGAAGGAACCCCAGGGCCAAGTTGGCTCAGCAGTGTCAGGGGTGCGGTTCAAGTTGAGGGGAGGTTTAGGGGCTGTTGTGGATGGGCCAGCTTCTTGGGATATCTCTGCCACTCCTTCCTAGGCTCCTGGGCCAACTCTCGTACTGCCTCCTCCATCCCCTAGACTTTGCCTGGGTCCACCCTGGCCAGGTCATCAGCCAACAAGTGCATCTCATACGGGCACCAGTGCAGATACCACGGGGCCCAGAGGTGGCCCAGCATGTGGAAGGTGGGGAGGGATGGTCCCACACCAGGGGCACAGCATAGCTGAGGGTGTGATGGCAAGGCAGGAAGAAGGCTTTCCAGGAGGAGAGGTGGATCAGGTGGTGATACAGTTCTAGAAGTTTCCATGCCTGTTCTCCCTAAGTGCCGGGGGATGCTCAGTAGGATGGGGCAAGATAAAGGAGGATACGTGTCCAGTTGCCTCCATAAACATCTGCCTCCTTTGCCATGAGACCAGAAGTGGATGGTGCCTGCTACCATTACTGAACACTTTGACCAAAGAGTCTAAATAAGAATCCTGATCAAAAGGGGTAAAATGGAGAACACAATTTCAAATTCTCATGGAATCCAGACTTTCTGCAGCCATTTGAGGCTAGATGATCCCAGCCAAAACTATGGCCCTGAGATAATCTTTAAACCCTGAACCGAAATTATCCCCTGAAGTTGTCTTTGGCCTAAATAATATCTCTTGCCTTCAAGTTGATTCTGACTCATAAAGAGTAGAACTGCCCCATAAGGTTTCCAAGGCTATAATCTTTACCAGAGCAGACTGCCACATCTTTCTCCCACGGAGCAGCTGGTGGGTTTGAACCACCAAACTTTTGGTTAATAGCCAAGTACTTTAACCACTGAGCCACCAGGGCTCCTTGAACCAAACAATAAAAAATAGTTTTGCCTAATTAGAAAAGAATGTCTGCACTAAATTGATAACAACAACTTGAAAGGATAGATGAGAAGCTTAGGGGGCAGTGAGTTTGTGACAAAGATGGTGAAATAATTTTAAAATGGTTGTCAAGAAAGGTGGCCCAATTGAAGACGGTAACCAATGTTCCTGAATTGCACATGAAGAAATTGTTGAAGCAGTGAATGTTTTGTCGCTGTCTTAGCTACCTCGTGCTGCTATAACAGAAATACCACAGCAGATAGCTTTAACAAACAGAAATTTAATCTCTCACTGTCTAGGATGCTAGAAGTCCAAATTCAGGGTGCCACCACCAGGGAAAGGCTTTCTCTTTCTGACAGTTCTGGGAAAATGTCCTTGTCATCAGTCTTCCCCTGGTCTAGGAGCTTCTCAGTGCAGGGATTCTGGGTCGAAAGGCCTCACGCACTCCTGGCTCTTCTTGCTTGCTGGTAATGAGGGTTGACACACATTTTGGGGGGATACAATTCAGTCTGTAACAGTAGTGTCTTAGTTATCTAGTGCTGCTGTAAGAGAAATACCACAAGCGGATGGCTTTAACAAAGAGATATTTATTTTCTCACAGTCTAGTAGGCTAGAAGTCCAAATTCCGAGAGTCACCTTCAGGAGAAGGCTTTCTCTCTCTGTCAGCTCTGGAGGAAGGTCTCTTTCGTCAATCTTCCCCTGGCCTAGGAGCTTGTCTGCCCAAGAACCCCGGGCCTAAAGGATGCACTTAGCTCCAGGTGCTTCTTTCCTGGTGGTGCGAGGTCCCCCTCTCTGCTTGCTTCCCTTTCATCTCTTGAGAGATAAAAGGTGGTACAGGCCACACCCCAGGGAAATCCCTTTACATTGGATCAGGAATGTGACCTGGGTAAGTACATTACAATCCCACCCTAGTCCTCTTTAAAGTAAAATTACAATCACAAAATGGAGGACAACCACACAATACTGGAAATCATGGCCCAGCCAAATTGATACACATGTTTTTGGGAAGACATAATTCAATCCATGACAAGTTGCGTATAGTTTCACCAAAAACAAAGTGTTGCATTGGTATAGGAAAAAAAAAAAAAAAAAAGGATAAAGGAGGTGAGGAGCTGTCGAAAGTCCCTGACCCCAGAAGTTGTCGATGACAGCAGAGAGTGGGGACTTCTTATTTTCACTTCACCCTCAATACTGTCACATCATCTAGTCTGATCACATCACATGGTGTCTGCATTCCGATAGTACCACCACCCTGGCCTCTTACATCGCTGCTCATTACAGATGTGGTCATGTGTCATGGATTGAATTACGTCCCCCCAAAAATGTGTGTTTCAATTTGGCTGGGTCAGGATTGCCAGTATTCTGTGTTTGTCCTCCATTTTGTGATTGTAATTTTATGTTAAAGAGGATTAGGGCAGGATCTAACATCCTTACCAGGTCACATCCCTGAGCCAATGTAAATGGAGTTTCCATGGGATGTGGCCTGCACCACGTTTTATCTCTCAAGAGATAAAAGGAAAGGGAAGCAAGCAGAGAGTGGGGGACCTCATACCACCAAGAAAGCAGTATCAGGAGCAGAGCGCATCCTTTGGACCTGGGGTCCTGCGCCTGAGAAGCTCCTCAACCAGGGGAAGACTGATGCATCACAAGGACCTTCCTCCAGAGCCGACAGAGAGAGAAAGCCTTCCCCTGGAGCTGACACCCTGAATGCGGACCCATAACCTACTAGACTGTGAGAGAGAATAAATTTCTCTTCGTTAAAGCCATCCACTTGTGGTATTCCTGTTACAGCAGCACTAGATGACTAAGACATCATGTGACTGTGTGTCACCCCATTCTGTTACATTGCCATGAAGGGACATTTAGGTTCTCAGCCCCCCTCCAGCATCAGTGTAACTCCACGACTGTTGCAAGGACAGGCCACGTCACAGTCTCCCTGTCAACACTGCACCATCACCAAGCTCCTCTTACATGGTCACTTGTCACCATCACCTGTTGCTGTCACCCCCTACTCATCGTCACCTGTCAGAGTGACGCTTTGCTGTTATCCAGTTACCCCATTGCCTGTGACATTCATGTTGTCTCCTATCACCTTTATGGCTTGTTGTTGTGACATTGTCACTGTTGGCTATGGTATCATTACTGAGAGTGTCTCTCAGATCGTTAAACTGTGAGTGACAGGAATCAGCACTGGCCAATCTCAGCAGAAAGGACACTTGGTCGCTTGCAGACTCCTCACAAGTCTGGAGAACCAAGCCTGGAGGTTCTGCAGCTGATCAAGTTGCCCCAAGTCACCCCAGATCTGGTCCCACAAAGATACCACTTGTAGTGGATTGGTGTTTCCAAAAAGATGTTGAAGCCTTAACCCTTGGCACTTGTGAACATGACCCTGCTTGGAAACAGAGTCTCTTGTAATTAGCTAAGAAGATTATACCCGGCTAGGGTGGGTCCTTATTGTATCCTTACAAAAGTGGGCAGACACACAGACACACTGAGGGAAGATGGCCGTGTGACAAAGGAAGCAGAAATAGAGTGACGATGCTAGCTAGCCATGAGCCGGACCACCTGGAGCTGCCAGAAGCTGGGAGAGACAGGAAAGGATCCTCCCCTCAGGCAGGCCTCCAGAGAGAGCGCGGCCCTGCCAACAACCTGGATTTGAACTCCCAGCCCCCAAAACTGTGAGACAAGACATTTCTGTTCCTATAAGCTGCCTGGTTTGTGAAGTTTCGTTGTGGCAGCTCCAGCAGACGCAGACGCCCCCCACATCTCAGGCCTAGGTGCCGCCTGCTGATCCTGAACACTGGGGCCGTCTTCAGCAAAATGGGGTCCCATGGGCCCCCTTCTTCCAACCCAGCATCTCTCAAGGTCCGGGCAGGGGTGTCTGGTTGGTGGAGCATGCCTCACCTTGCTGCAAGTGGGACTGGGAAAACAGGGGCCTGGTGACTTGAGGTTCTGCCTCGTGGAAGGGGGATTCCAGACCTAGGGGAGGATTAAGTCACCCAATGGCCAGAAAAGATGGTATAGGTCCTTTATGCTTTGTCATCTTGTCACCAGGTACCATCCCTGTCACATTATCCCTCACCTGTCACCCACCCCCATCACAGACTGTCTCCTTGTCATGCAACTGTCTCCTTGCTCTCACCTGTCACTTTCCAACACTGCCCACTTATTTTTCTTTGTCACCATGATGAGTCTCCTCACCATTCTTACACCAGCCCTTAGTTTTTGTTAGCCGTCACCTGCTGCTGTCACACTGTCTCTCTATCCCTCCAGTTCCTATTACATTATCATCTGTCACTTCCACACTTTCCTCATTGGCACCTGTTGCTATCAAGCAGTCTCTTCAGCACCCTAGCTTCTATTGTCACCTGTCACTGTCATGTCTGCTCTTTGTCACCTGTCGCTGTCACACCGTCCACAGTGTCTCCCCATCACCCTTATAGTTAGCTGCCTTTGCACTGGTCCCCAACTCATGGCTACCCTGTGCACCACCACAGAACAGAATGCTGGCTGGTGCGGCACCCTCCCCATGATCGGTTGCAGATCCGACCATCGTGATCCATGCGGTTTTCACTGGCTGATTTTCGAAGGAGATCGCCAGGCCTTTCTTCCTAGCCTGTCTTAGTCTGGAAACACCACTCGAACCTGTTCAGCAATCATAACAACACACAAGCCTTTACTGACAGATGGCTGGTGACTGTGCGTGAGGTGCGTTGGCTGGGAATCAAACCCCCGTCTCCCACACGAAACCCGAGAATTCTACCACTGAATCACTAACACCCATCCCCCGTCATCCCTAAAAACAAAACAAAACCCGTTGTCGTCCAGTCAATTCTGGCTCATGGCAACCCCGTGCGTGTCGGTGTAGAGCTGTGCTCCACAGGAATTTCAAGGCCATGACCTTTCAGAAGCAAATCACCAGGCCTTTCTTCCAAGGTGCATACAGGCTGGTTCAAACCACCAAATTTTTGATTAGTAGTTGAGCACTTAACTGTTTGCACCACCTGGGGACTAAAACTAGTTCCTATTAATTGTCACCCATCACTGTCACATTGTCACACCATTAATGTCATCCTGAGTCCCCCACTGCTGTCATCTTGTTGAGGTCACACTGAGTCATTCCACCCTTTCCCCGCACCCCCATGTAGCCCCCATCTAACTCTCTGTGCTGTCTCAGAGCCCCCTCTTGTGAATAGGACTTGACTGTGTGTGTCCAAGGGCAAGAGACACCCAAATGCCCATTCTATGTGCTTGAGGAAGGGACTCGCCCCCCGTGTGTCCCACATGGTGTCCTACTGTGGTGGCCTCCGTGCTGCTATGATGCTGGAAGCTATGCCAGCAGTATTTCAAATACCAGCAGGGTGACCTATGGTGGACAGGTTTCGGCAGAGCTTCCAGACTAAGAGACTAGGAAGAAAGGCTTGATGACCTACTTCCAAAAATCAGCCATCCTATGGATCACAACAGAACGTTGTCCGGTATAGTGCTGGAAGATGCGGCCTCTAGGGTGGAAGGCACTCAGGATACACAGCGGCCACAGCACTGGACTTGGGCATACGGATGACTGAGGAGGTGGTGCAGGACTGGGCAGTGTTTCGTTCCATTGTGCATGGGGTTGCCATGTGTCAGAGCTGACTCCATGGCACCTAACGCCAACACAACAACAACATCACCAACAACAACAATGAGGAAGGGACGGCATCAGGCAGGCAGGTCTTGGCCGGGAGCACAGGGCAGGGCTGCGGACAAAGCGACAAGGGCCGGGGGAGGTGCCTGCAGTCTATGGGGTGTGGGGGCACCGGCCCTCCTAGGCCGGGATGGCCCCAGGGACAGAGCCCTCTTTGTCTGAGCACAGGAGGCAGCTGGTGCTGGGACGATGGAGCACATGGTGAGGAGTCTGGCCGGATGCCTGGGAATGAGACGGGGGAGTGGCTGGTCTGGAGAGGTGGAGGGCCTGGGAAGGTCAGGCTGGGGCCTGGGAAGGTCAGGCTGGAGCCCGGGAGGGGCTGGGAGAGAAGGTTGCCCCAACATGAGCCTGGGTCTTGGGAGCTTCCCCGTCCCCATTCTCTGGAAATGGCAGCCTATTTATGGAGCTGGATACTCTTAACAGACTCCAGAGGCAGGCTGTGCCATAGTCCCCATTATACAGATGGGGAAACTGAGGCACCGAGCTGCCAAGTCACTTACTGCTCCACAGTCAGTAAAGAGCACAGGCAGATCTGAACCAGGCCGTGAAGCCTGAGGCCTCCCCCGTGTTCCTGGGACCCCCACCCACACCATCGTCTCCCCTGGCAGGGGAAGGTGGAGGAATCCCGCCCAGCTCTGACAGACACACACGTATATCCTTTTTCATTTAAAACTAAACACAAATATTAGCACTTACACGGGTGGGTTTATATGCATTGTGCTGTGCTTGTCTTCTCCCACCCCCCTACCCCCCACTTTGTAATACGTTTTCTTGCTTTGTCAGTTTACTGTCTGTCATGTTGTGATGGCTTACGTGTTGCTGTGATGCTGGACACCATGCCAGCAGTATTTCAAATACCAGCAGAGTCACTCATGGTGGACAGGTTTTGGCAGAGCTTCCAGACTAAGACAGACTAGGAAGAAAGGCCTGGAGATCTACTTCTAGAAATTAGCTAATGAAAACGTTATGGATCACAACAGAATGCAGTCCGACGTACTTGCTTTGGACGCGTCATCAAGAGGGAGCCATCGCTGGAGGAGGGCATTATGTTTGGTGAAGTAGAGGGCAAGCAAGGGTGAGGGAGAACCCTCAGTGAGGTGGACGGACACAGTAGCCGAAACGATGGACTCCTACGTGCTGGTGATTGGGAGGATGACGCAGGATGAGGCAATGTTTTGTTCTGTTGTCCACAAGGCCCCCATGAGTCAGAGTCGATAGAATGGCAGCTATCTGCCTATCTATCTCTAAATGGCTATTTTTTTTTTTTTTTTTTTTGCTGTCTTTTGTGTGAGTCAAAATCAGCTCAATGGCAATGGGTATTTTTGAGGTCAAGTTCACATAGCATAAAATGACCCATATTAAAGCATACAATTTGGTGATATTTAGTGCATCCACAATGTTGGCCAACTATCACCTTTATCTAGTTCCAAGACATCTTCATCACCCCAAAAAGAAACCCCTTGTCTAGTAAGTAATCACTTCCCGTTCCTCCTCCCACCAGCCCCTGGCAACAGCTAATCTGCTTTCTGTCTCTATGGATTTGCTTATTCTGAACATTGTCTGTAAGCAGAATCGTACAATACGTGACCTTTTGTGCTTGGTTTGTCCACTTAGCATAACGGTCTTGAGCTATCTACATTTCCTAGTGCTAAGGTAACCAAACACCACCAAGTGAGTGGCTTTAAAGAGCAGAAATGTATTGTCTCACAGTTCTGGAAGCCAGAAGTTCCAATCAGAGCATCAGCCATGTTGATTCCTTCTGAGGGCTCGGAGAGAGAAACTGTTCTGTGCCTCTCTCTCAGCTTCTGGTAGCTTCTGGCAATCCTTGGCATTCCTTGGCGTGTACATGTACCTTCACATGGTATATTTCCCTGTGTGTCTCTCTCTGTGTCTGTTTTCCTCTTTTATAAGACACCACTCGTATGAGGGAACCCTGGTGGCGCAGTGGTTAAGCATTCAGCTGCTAACCAAAAGGTCAGCAGTTCGAATCCACCAGCCGCTCCTTGGAAACCCTATGGGGCAGTTCTACTTGTCTTATAGGGTCAATACGAGTTGGAATCGACTTGACTGCAATGTGTGTGTTGGGGGGAGGGGGCACTCCTATGGGAAAAGTCCCTGGGTTGTGCAAATGGTTAATGAGCTTGGCAGCTAAGTGGAAGGTTGGTGGTTTGAGTCTACCCAGAGATGCCTCAGAAGAAAGGCCTGGCAATCTACTTCTGAAACGTCAGCCACTGAAAACTCTATGGAGCACAGTTCTACTCTGACGTACATGGAGTCATCAGAAGTTGGAATCAGCTCAATGGCTTTTTGTTAACTCATATGGGGTCAGGACTCACCCTACTTCAGCGTGACCTCATGCGAACCTGACTGATAACATCTTCAGGGAGAGATCCTATTTCCCCAGACAGGGTCACATTCACAGGTACCAAGGAGTTAGAAATTCGACATATTTTTTTCAGGAAACACAATTCAATGCGTTACGTGAGACTTTCCTACATGGTAGCATGTCTCAATACTTCATTCCTTTTTACGGCTGAATAATGTTCCCTGTACAGATGGACCACGTTGTGTTTACCCATTCATTCACTGATGGACACTTGGGTTGTTTCCACCTTTGGTTGTTGTGAATAGTACTGTTACGAATGTACTTGGCTCTTTTTACCTCATAATACATCTGACATTAGGCAAATTTGCTGCAAAAGACTCTTCCAAGTGTTAAAAAGCAAAGATATCACTTTAAGAACTAAGGTGCTCCTGACCCAAGCCATGGTATTTTCAGTGGCCTCGTATATGTGTGAAAGCTGAACAGTGAATGAGGAAGACCAAAGAAGAATTGACGCCTTTGAATTTTGGTGTTGGCGAAGGATATTGAATATATCGTGGACTGCCAGAAGAACGAACAAAGCTGTTCTGGAAGAAGTACAGCCAGAATGCTCCTTAGATGCAAGGATGGCAAGACTTTGCCTCACATGCTTTGGACATGTTATCGGGAGGGATCAGTCCCTGGAGAAGGACATCATGCTTGGTAAAGTAGAGGGTCAGCAAAAAAGAGGAAGACCCTCAATGAGATGGATTGACACAGTGGCTGCAACAATGGGCTCAAGCATAACAACGATTGTGAGGATGGCACAGGATCTGGCAGGGTTTTGTTTTGTTGTACACAGGGTCACTATGAGTCAAAACTGACTCAATGGCACCTAACAACAACAATTTCACTCAGCATAATGCCCTCCAGATTCATCCATGTCGTGAGATGTTTTGAGAATTCATCATTGTTCTTTATCATTGTGTAGTATTCTATTGTGCGAATATACCATAATTTGTTTATCTGTTTGTCTGTTGATGGGCACCTAGGTTGTTTCCATCTATTTCCACTTATTGTGAACAGTGCTGCAATGAACATGGGTGTGCATATATCTATTGGCATGATGACTCTTATTTCTCTAGGATATAGTTCAACGAGTGGGATTGCTGGATCACATGGAACTTCTATTTCTAGCTTTTTAAGGAATCTCCAAATCGATTTCCAAAGTGGTTGTACCATTTTACGTTCCCACCACCGGTGCATAAGCGTTCCAGTCTCTCCAAAACCTCTCCAACATTTATTATTTTGTGTTTTTTGGATTAGTGCCAGCCTTGTAAAATTCTTTTGCTATGAAAAATTACATACATAAGAGGAGAAAATACGCACACAGTACAGTGGTTCAGTGGTGGAATTCTTGCCTTCTGTGCGGGAGACCTGGGTCGCTTCTTGGCCAACGAACCTCATGCGCAGCTTCCACAGTACAACAGACTGGTAGACAGGTGGTGGGTAATGGTTTTAACTGGGCTAAAATCAAGATGGAGGCAGGGCTGCATTCCTTCTGGAGGCTCCAGGAAAGAATCCATCTGTTTCTTTGCCTTTTCCAAATTCTAGAGGCTGTCCACATCCCTTGGCTTGTGGTCCCTTCCTCCATCAAAGCCAACAATGACCTCACTCCAACCTCTGCTTCCATCGTCTAATCTCCTTCTCTTATTCTGACTCTCCCGCCTCTGTCTTAAAACGATTCTTGTGATGGCATTGGCCTGCCTGGATAATGCAAGATTTCCTCTCCATCTCCAGGTTCTTAACTTAATCACATTTGCAAAGTCCCTTTTGCTGTGTAAGGTACCACATTGGCAGGTCCCGAGGATGAGGATGCAGACATCTTTGAGGAGGAGGGGCTATTAGTCAGCCTACCACAGAGGGTTTCTCTGATGGAGAAGAAGCCCCACCATCAGCTGCAAAGGAATGAGCAAGACATGGAGCCTGAGTGAGACTCTGCCTCTCAACCTCCACACCTCAGTTCCCTCATCTTCAAAGTGAGAAAGGCAATCTCTCCTCAGGCATGGTTCTGGGGAGAAACGGGTAGGATGTCAGGCTGACAGAAATGTTCAGTGGTCAGTTTTACCTGAAAACTGAAGAGATAGGCACCCAGTGACCCAGGCCTGGGGTCGGCATCCACTTCTACAGCAACCATTTATTGAACACCTGCTGTATACCAGGCACCGGGGACAGGAAGGTGAGCAGAAACAAACTTGGACCTTACTCTCCTGTAATGTTTCACAATCTAGGTAAACTGTCATTTAACCATTTATTGAGCACCTACTGTATATGAGGCACCAGAGACAGGAAGGTGAGCGGAAACAGACTCAGACCCTGTCTTCCTGCAGCATATCACAATCCAGGGAGACATTTATGCAACCAACATATATTGAGTGCCTGCTGTGTCCCAGGCACTGGAGACAGGAAGGTAAGCAGGAACAGACTGGGGCCCTGCCCTCCTGCAACAAACATGTCAGAATCCAGGGGGACATTCATGCAACCAACACTTATTGAGCACCTAATGTATACCAGGCACCAGGGTACAGAAAGGTGAGCAGAAACAGACTTGGGTCCTGCCCGCTGCAGTATATTATGGTCTAGGGGACATTTATGTAACCAACATTTATTGAGAACCTAGTGTATACTATGAAACCCCAGTGGTGAAGTGGTTAAGTGCTATGGCCACTAACAAAAAGGTCGGCAGTTCGAATCCACCCGGCGCACCTTGGAAACTCTACAGGGCAGTTCTACTCTGTCCTGTAGGGTTGCTATGAGTTGGAATCGACTCCAGTGGCAACAGGTTTGGTTTGATTTTTTTACGTATACTAGGCACTGTTGTAGATGTTGGAGGGATGCAGCAGCAAACAAAGCAGAGGTCCCTGGAGCTCACGTCCTGGGCGGGTGGGTAAGCACCATGGAAGGGTGGCTCCTGGTGCCATAGACCTGACTTAGTCTGGGGGGTCAGGAAAGGCCTCTCCCAGGTGGGGACACGTGCTCTGAGCTTGGCCAGATACAGAAGCCCTAAACTGAGGCAATAGAGAGGAGAGCAGTCCAGGAGAGGGAACAGCATGTGCAAAGGGCCCGTGTGGGAGGGAGTGTATGGGTTTGAGACCCTTGAGGCTGGAGCACAAGGAACAAAGCGAGAGATGACTGAGGGGCGAGGCTGGGGGATCCCTTCACTGTTTTAAGAGCACCGGGGAGCCACTGGAAGCTGTTTTTGCAAGGAGTGATTGCAAGCGTGTTCTGCAAAGATTGGGACCACTGAGTCACGTGTGGATTACTCTTGCTGGGGGAAGGAGGAGCTGGCCCTCATCCCAGTCCTGCTGTCTGCTCCTGTTACTCAGTATCTGCCCAGTCTCTCTCTCCTCATGATCCTTTTCATCCTCCCAGCTGCTGGTTGAGGCTCATTTCCAACTCCCTGCCCTGTCCCCAAACCTTGAGTCTGCCATTAGTTCCTTTGACATTATTAAGCACCTACTTGTGCCAAGTGAGGTCCCTAGGTGACACAAACAGTTTGCGCTCAACAACGAACCTAAAGGTTGGCAGTTTGAACCCACCCAGCGGTAGGTACTGTGGAAGAAAGGACTGGCAATCTGCTTCCATAAAGGTTACAGCTAGAACGGAAATAATGAGGATATGAATGTGGTTATATTCATCACAATGTAAAGAACTTTCACCGAAAATACAATAAAATATTTAAAAAAGAAGAAGAAAGGAAGAAAAGCTGTGGTGTAGTGAATTACTTAATATGGCCCTTCTAGTCATAATCTTTGTGACTCCCACACAAGGATTGGGTAAGACTATGCAAATAAGGTGCTTGTGGCCCACAAAGGAGATTGGAAGTTTGCTGCGAATGCAAATAAAGTATATGGAATGCTTGTCGGGGTGGGACCATGCAAATAAGGTGTATGGAACCCTAACAAGGGGATTGGTCAGTTTTGCCACCCCACGAGACTTAAAATAAGCCACCCCAGAAGCAGAAAGGGGACCCTACTACCACCAAGAAAGAAGAGCTGAGAAAGGAGCACATCCTTTGGACCTGGAGTCCCTGCACTGAGAACTTCCTAGACCCAGGGGAAAGCAGAGGAGCTGTAAATTGGAAGACAGTGAGAGACAGCAGCAAAGCAGTAACAAGAGCAATAGCGGTGCAAGACGGTAGGAACCAGGAGACCATCGCAAGATGGCTACAGTGGAGCTTGCCGACTCACAGAGCTAAGAGCTGTAACACTTGCCCGACAAGGCCCTGAGCAGGGACCAGTAGCAGAGGACAAGAAGAAGCTATCCTGATCAAAAGCTGAATCCTGAGTTGTTCCTGTTACTTCTGAGTCATTCCTGTTCCTAAGTTGCACCCTGTTGTTGTTGTTAGGTGCCATCGAGTCGGTTCCGACTCATAGCAATCCTACGTACAACTGAACAAAACACTGCCCAGTCCTGTGCCATCCTCACAGTTGTTGTTATTTTTGAGCCTATTGTTGGAGCCACTGTGTCAATTCATCTCGTCAAGGATCTTCCTCTTTTTCGCTGACCCTCTACCTTACCAAGCATGATGTCCTTCTCCAGGGACTGGTCCCTCCCGATAACATGTCCAAAGTACACGATAAGAAGTCTTGCCATCCTTACTTCCAAGGAGCACTCTGGCTGTACTTCTTTCAAGATAGTACCCTGTTAGTTCCCTAATAAACCTCATAATCATGGGTACTGTCTGTGAGTTCTGTGTGACCATTGCAACAAATTCTCGAACCCAGCAGAGAAGTGGAGACTGCCATGGGAGGGCTGGCTGGTGTCAGAATTGGTAAAAAGGTTGGAGAGGGGCGGTATCTGTTTCCTAGGAACCAGCTTTGGGATGATGCTGATTTGCTCTCCCCTTGGTGAAGTTAGACAAGGAGGTCTGACACCCTCTTGCCACCCTTATAAAACCCCATGAAGCAGTTCTATTCTGTAACGCGTGGGTCGCCACGAGTCAGAATTGACTCCAACAGGTTCGGTTTTTTGTTTTGCGTGCTTTACATTTGTTATCATATTGAGTTCCCCCAATAACCCTACGAGGAAGGCATGAAGCCCAGGGTCAGATGAGAAGATGGAGATCAAAGGATAGAGTCAATAAGTGCAGACCGCTGAACCCACAAGCCCAAGATCTTTCCACTCAACGACATTACTGGCTTTCAGATGCATGTGTGCCAGGTCACCCCCAGGGTACTCAGTAAACACTTGCTGAATGAATGAATGGTTGGTAAGTCCAGCATGGCTGGGGAAGGAATGGAATTTGCCTGTGGATAGGTGGGTAAGAGTCAGACTGAGAGGAGCTTTGAAAGCCAAGCTGGAGAGGGTAGCCATGTCCTGGTGGCAGCAGGAAGCCATGCGGGGTTTTAGACAAAGAGGTATGAAATCTGATCTATGTTTGAGAATGGAGTTACCAAGAGAAAAACCAACTTCCATTGGTTGAGTTGATTCTTGGCGACCCCATGCGTGTCAGAGTAGAACTGCGCTCCATAGGGTTTTCAATGGCTGATTTGTTGGGAGTAGATTCCCGAGGCTTACTTCTGAGATGTTTCTGGGTGGACTTGAACCTTCAGCCTTTGTGGTTAGCAGCCCAGCACTTGAAACGTTTGCAGCACCCAGGGACCAAAGAAAGGTCGAGTTAATTGAGCCTATCACTAGGGGGCGCTCAAGTCTTCCCACAGATACTGTCTTCTGGGCCGCACCGTCCAGTAAGGAGGTCACTGGCCGCCTTTGGCTATTGAGTGCTTGAAACAGGGCCAGTCTGAATTGAGATGTAAGTATAAAATACCCACCAGATTCCAAAGAATCTTGCTGTTGTTGGGTACCGCCAAGTTGCTTCCGTCTCATAGCGACCCTGTGTACAATGGAACAAAACGCTGCCTGGTCCTGCGCCATCCTCGTGATTGTTCTTACGTTGAACCCGTTGTTGCAGCCACTGTGTGAAT
Source organism: Loxodonta africana (assembly GCF_030014295.1). NCBI lineage: Eukaryota > Metazoa > Chordata > Mammalia > Proboscidea > Elephantidae > Loxodonta > Loxodonta africana. Next base: position 12,378,573 of record NC_087344.1, read on the forward strand.
CCATCTCGTTGAGGGTCTTCCTCTTTTTTGCTGACCCTCTACTTCACCAAGCATGGTGTCCAAAGTATGTGAGACATAGTCTCGCCATCCTTGCTTCTAAGGAACCTTCTGGTTGTAACTCTTCCAAACACTTAGTGAAAGAAAAAAAAGTAACATCTCATTAACGCTTTTACAAATATTGATTACATGTGGAAATGATAACATTTTGGATACATTGGGCTAAATAAAATGTATTATTAAAATTACATCTGTTTTACTACCATGCTGTTGTTGTTGCTAGTTGCCATTGAGTTGGTGTTCCATAGGTTTTGCAAGGCTGTGACATTTTTTTTTAAATTGTACTTTAGGTAAAGGTTTACAGAACAAACTAGTTCCTCATTAAACAGTTAGTACACATAATGTTTTATGACACTGGTTAACAACCCCATGACATGTCAACACCTTCCCTTTTCAACCTTGGGTTTCCTATTACCAGCTTTCCTGTTCCAGCCTTCTAGTCCTTGCCCCTGGGCTGGTGCACCCCTTTAGTCTCCTTTTGTTTTATGGGCCTGTCCAATCATTGGCTGAAGGGTGAACCTTAGGAGTGACTTCATTACTGAGCTGAAAGGGTCTCCAGGGGCCATGCTCTCAGAGTTTTCCAGTTGCTTTCAGGCCAGCAAGTCTGGTCTTTCTTTTTGAGTTAGAATTTCATTCTACATTTTTCTCCAGCTCTGTCCAGGACCCTCTATTGTGTGGGAGAAAGAAGGAGTCCTTGCTTAGGACTGAGTTTACATTAAAGATGGTGGAATAATTCAGACAAGGATAATGATGATTGCACAACGTGAAGAATGTAACCGATGTCATTGAATTATACGTGTATAAATTGTTGAATTGGCAAATGTTCTGTTATGCATATTTTTACTACAATAAAAATTTTTCATCTGCTTGTTTTTACTTTTTTTTTTAATATGGCTTCAAAAAAGGTAAGATTACATATGTGTAATTACATATGTAATGTGACTCACATTACATTTCTCTTGGATAGAGTTGGTTTGGAGAGAGGTTAATTTTCATCAGTCATATACGGGCAAAGAGTCCCCTCTTTTTCTCTTGTTTCCTCTTGTATCGGTCATCCTTCAAGTTAACAATCTACATTGTTTCCTACCAGGTTTTACTCCTCACTTATTAGATAAAAATAAAACCTGTGGCCGTCAAGTCTGTTCCAACTCATAGCAACCCTACAGGACAGAGTAGAACTGCCCCATAGGGTTTCCAAGGAGAGCCTGGTAGATTCCAACTGCCGACCTTTTGGTTACCAGCCGTAGCTCTTAACCACTGCGCCGCCACTGTTTCCTAGATAAAGATAGATGTACAAAAATGTATAGACAAAAGTAGAGGGTTTGGGTCATTGTAGTAAAAATATGGAATCATATTGGATACTCTTTGCATCACTGCATTTTGACTTAATTTGCCTAATGAAAACTGCTCAGACCACCTGTTTAGGTCATGTTGTTAGCTGACATCGAGTTGGCCCCTGACTCATGGCAACCTTATGTACAAAGAAAGGAAACACTGCCTGGGCCTGCACTATCCGCATAGTCGGTTGCAGATTGGAGCATTGTGATACATACGGTTTTTGTTGGCTGATTTTTGAAAGTAGATCACCAGGTCCTTCTTCCTAGTCTGTCTTAGTCTTGAAGAAACCTGTTCGGCATCATAGGAACGCAGAAGCCCCCACGGGCAGACGGGTGGCAGCTGTGCATGAGGCGTGTTGGCTGGGAATGGAACCTGAGTCTCCTGCACAGGAGGTGAGAATTCTATCACTGATCCCCCCATTAAGGTCCTAATTCGTTCTTTTTAAAGTCTAGATCATCTTCCATGGTGGGGGAAAACCATAATTTATTCAACCATGCCTTCAATGATGCCTTTTGGCTTGGTTTGCAGATTTCATTCTCCCACTATAAAAAAACAACTCTGTAATAAATATTTTCATACCTATGTCCATATGTACTGAATATTATATTTCTAAAGGATATATTGCTAGGAATGAGACTGCTGAATGAAGGAGTATGTGTTTTTAATTTTAATAGCTGTTGCCAGGTTGTCAATATCAACAAACTAGTTCTATAGTTTCATGGACAGAAGACCTAGAATAGCCAACATCATACTGAAGAAGAAAGAAGCTGGAGAATTGACACTACCCATTTCAAGACTTATTATAAAGCTACAGTAACCAGGATAGCCTGGTGTTGGCAAAAGAACACACACACAGATCAATAGAACTGAGCAGAAAGTCCAGAAATAGACCCACACAAATATATATAGTCAACTGATGTTTGACAAAGAAACGAAGGCAATTTACTGGAGAAAGGATAGTGTTTTCCATAAATAGTGCTGGGACAATTGGACAATACGCAAAAAAAAAAAAAAAACCTAGATAGACATCTTTTACCTTTCACAAAAACTAACTCAAAATGGATTATAGTCCTAAATGTAAAATGCAAAGCTATGAAACTTCTAGAAGGAAACAGGCAAAAATCTATCTAGGTGACCTTGGGTTTGGAAATGAGTTTTTGGTTAAAATTCCAAAAGTATGATCCAAGAAAGAAAAAAATTAATGTTGAACTTTATTAAAATTAAAACCTTCTGCTCTGTGGAAAAACAGTGTTTAAGAAAATAAAAAGATAGCCACAGACTGGGAGAAAATATTTGCAAAACACAAACCTAATAAAGGACTTGCATTCAAAATAGATGTTGCCCAGGTGAAGTAGCTGTCTTTTTGGAGAACATATTCCCACCAGTCTCAAGCAAATGCCCTTTTCCCCACATCCCCACCAGCAATGAATATTATTATTCTTTTTAACAACAACAAAAAAAATGATATCTCACTTTGCATTAATTTGCGTTTCGCTGATGCCCAGAACATACTATGGACTTTTCATTTGGTCTAGGGTGACTTGGATTTGTTCCTCCATGTACTGCTTATTTTTCTTCTTTCTCTCTTTTTTTCTATGAGATGAGATCTTTTTCTTATCAATTTGTAATCTTTCTTTGTTATGTGAATTGATGTACTTTTAAGAAATCTCCGTAGGGTCACTATGAGTCAGAATTGACTCTATCGCAACAGGATTTTTAAAAAATAATTTATATTTTTTGGGGGAAAATAGGCACAGCAAAACATACACCAATTCAACAATTTCTACACATACAATTCAGTGACATCGATTGTATTTTTCAAGTTGTGCCACCATTCTCCCTATCCTTTTCCAAATTATTCTACCACCATTAACATAACTCACTGCCCTGTGTCTCATCTAACCTTTCCAGTTGCTGCTGTCAATTTGATCCCACAGAGATAATTCTTGAAAAGAGCACAACGCTCAGGGTAGGCACTGTTTACTAATTAAGCAAAGATGTAACTTTGAGGACTAAGGCGGGCCTGACCCAAGCCATGGTATTTTCAATCACCTCATATGCATGCAAAAGCTGGACAATGAATAAGGAAGACCAAAGAAGAGTTAACACTTTTGAATTATGGTGTTGGTGAAGAATACTGACTATACCACGACTGCTAGAAGAAAGGTCTGTCTTGGAAGAAGTTCAGCTGAACGCTCCTTAAAAGTGAGAATGGCCAGACTTCATCTCACATATTTTGGACATGTTATCAGGAGGGGGAAACCCTGGTGGCATAGTGGTTAAGCTCTACAGCTGCTAAACAAAAGGTCAGCAGTTCGAATCTGCCAGGCGTTCCTTGGAAACTCTATGGGGCAGTTCTACTCTGTCCCATAGGGTCACTATGAGTCGGAATCGACTTGAAGGCAGCAGGTCTGGTTTTTGGTTTTTGTATCAGGAGGGATCAGTCCCTGGAAAAGGACTTCATGCTTGGTAAAGTAGAGGGTTAGTGAAAAAGAAGACCTCAAGCAGAGGGATTGGCACAGGGGCTACAACAATGGGCTCAAGCGTTAACAATTGTGAGGATGGTGCAGGACTGGGCAATGTTTCGTTGCATTGTGTATAGGGTCACTATGAGTCGCATCTGATTCCAGGGCACCTAACAACAACATTGTTTGGTTTAAAGAGGCCTTTAGAAGATAGGTTTGAAGATTATCTCAGGTGTCATTTGAATTATTGACTTCAAAACCTTGTGACATCTTGCTTCATGCAGAGTTTTTAACAGGAAAACATCTTTCTCTGTCTTAGAGCTTTGAGTTTCCCATATTGGTTATAAGGGCCTCTTTTGTCCTCAGCTTGTACATGTAGTCTGTTGGGGGAAAGTTACAAAAAACAATATCTACTCCCAACCCAGTAGACCTCTCCACAAAAACAGAAGAGAAAGAAAAGTTTTATTACTGTTGTTAGGAGCCGTGGAGTCATTTCCAACTCATAGCAACCCTGCGTACACAGAACGAAACACTGCCCAGCCCTGCGCCATCCTCCTAATCGTTATGTTTGAGCCCATTGTTGCAGCCACTGTGTCAATCCATCTCACTGAGATTAAACCAGAATGTGACGCATCACAGGCAATCTGCTAAGAGATTGCAAAGACGGAAGGGAATTGGGCCCTTTATACAGCTGAGAGTAGCCTTGGTGGCACAGAGGTTAAGTGCTCCTCTGCTAACTGAAAGGTCAGCAGTCTGCTTCCGTAGGGGGCAGTAGGGACAGTTCTACCCTGTCCTATAGGGTCAGAATTGACTAGGTGGCAAAGTCTTTTTTTTTTTTAAGGAGCTGAGAGGATACAACCATCGCATTCAGGTATTCAAGATGAAATGGCTGATTTTCTAGATAAAAAAAAAAAATTTTTTTTTTTTCATGGCAGGATGCCTGAGGTCATGCTAATCTCCTTCCAGGAAACTGGGAGGTAGGGGTGTGATCTTCCTTGATGATTATTTTTCGGAAGAGGTGGTTCCCTGGTCCCTAAGGAAACCTTCTTGATTTATGCTCTTTTCAAAGAGAAGGAATTTACAATGACAAGTTGGCTAAAATGAATTCTGAAAGGACAGGGACAGAGGGGAGGTGATTACCTCATTTTCAACCGAACCAAAAAACCAACCCCAGAGTAGAACTGCCCCATAAAACTCAAAAAAAAAAAAAAAACCACATTTTTTGGTTGTCTAATTTGTTAAGACAAGTATTTCATTCCATTTTTTTTGTTGTTTTTGTTTTCATTACTATTAGGATAATTAAGGCCCTGAATATTTCTCCAAGTACAGTTTTCTCTGTGCCTCAGGGATTTTGATCTGAAACATTTTTATTGTTTTCCAGCAAGCTTACAAGTTCCCTCTTGGCTTCCTTTCATACAAGGGTCAACTAGAGGAGAGAGTCCCTTTCTCCACCCCACCCCACCCTCAGTAAATCAAAACTATGACTTTAATTACATCTGTTCAGGCAGAAAGAATCCAAGATTTGACTTACATAGAAGTCGTTCATGAAATATTCCACCTTTAATATCTCAGTGGTGGCATCTCTATGCTTCTCCATGAAGTTGGAAACTTTGCCAGTCTTTTTTTTTTCTTTCTTTTCCTACAACATATATATTCTTTCCCCTACTTGTCTATCAGTTTGTTGTACTGTGGGGGCTTGCGTGTTGCTGTGATGCTGGAAGCTATGCCACTGGTATTCAGATGACAGCAGGGTCACCCATGGAGGACAGGATTCAGCTGAGCTTCCAGACTAAGACAAGAAAGAAGAGCCCAGCAGTCTACTTCTGAAAAGCATTAGCCAGTGAAAACCTTATGAATAGCAGCAGAACATTGTCTGATATAGTGTTGGAAGATGAGCCCCCAGGTTGGAAGGCACTCAAAAGATGACTGGGGAAGAGCTGCCTCTGCAAAGTAGAGTCAACCTTAATGACACGGATGGAGTCAAGCTTTCTGGACCTTCATTTGCTGTTGTGGCATGACTCAAAATGAGAAGACACAGTTGCAAACATCCATTAAAATAGGAATGAGGAATGTACGAAGTGTGAATCTAGGAAAATTGGAAATTGTCAAAAATGAAAGGAAACACATAAACATCGATATCCTGAGCATTAGTGAGCTGAAATTATATTGGCCATTTTGAATCAGACAATCATATGGCCTACTATGCCAGGAATGAAAACTTGAAGAGGAATGGCACTGAATTCATTGGAAAAAAGAACATTTCAAGATCTATCCTGAAGTACAAAACCGTTACTGATAGGATAATATCCATATGCCTACAAGGAAGACCAGTTAATACAATTATTATTCAAATTTATACACCAACCACTAAGGCCAAAGAAGAAGAAATTGAAGATTTTTACCAACTTCTGCAGTCTGAAATTCATCAAACATGCAATAAAGATGCATTGATAATTGCTGGCAATTGGAATGCAAAAGATGGAAACAAAGAAGGGTCGGTAGTTGGAAAATACGGCCTTGGTGACAGAAAGGATGCTGGAGATCACATGATTGAATTTTGCAAGACCAACGACTTCATTGCAAACATCTTTTTTCAACAACATGAACGGTGACTATACATGTGGACCTTGCCAGATGGAATATACAGGAATCAAATCGGCCACATCTGTGGAAAGAGATGATGGAAAAGCTTGATAGATCAGTCAGAACAAGGCCAGGGCCAACTGTGGAACTGACTATCAATTGCTCATATCTAAGTTCAAGTTGAAACTGAAGAACATTAGGACAAGTAGAGGAGAGCCAAAGTATGACCTTGAGTATATCCCACCTGAATTTAGAGAAGATCTTCACACCAGATTTGATGCATTGAACACTAATAACCAAATACCAGATGAGTTGTGGAATGACATCAAGGATATCTTACATGAAGAAAGCAAGAAGTCATTAAAAAGACAAGAAAGAAAGAAAAGATCAAAATGGATGTCCGGAGAGACTCTGAAACTTGCTCTTGAACATAGAACGAAAGGAAGAAATGAAGTAAAAGAGCTGAACAGAAGATTTCAAAGGGTGGCTCAAGAAGACAAAGTATTATGACATGTACAAACAGCTGGAGATTAGAAAACCAAAAGAGAAGAACACGCTCAGCATTTCTCAAGCTGAAAGAACTGAAGAAAAAATTCAAGCCTCGAGTTGCGATAGTGAAGGATTCTATGGGGAAAATATTAAATGCCACAGGAAGCATCAAAAGAAGATGGAAGGAATACAAAGAGTTACTATACCAAAAAGAATTGATGGATGTTCAACCATTTCAGGAGGTAACATATGATCGGGAACCAATGGTACTAAAGGAAGAAGTCTAATCTGCACTGAAAGCAGGAGAATAGCGCGTCCTTTGGACCCCGGGTCCCTGCGCCGAGAAGCTCCTCAGCGGGGGAAGATTGATGGCAAGGACCTTCCCCCAGAGCCGACAGACAGAGAAAGCCTTCCCCTGGAGCTGGCACCCTGAACTCAGACTTCTAGCCTCCTAGACTGTGACAGAATAAATTTCCCTTTGTTAAAGCCATCCACTTGTGGTATTTCTGTTTTAGCAACACTTGATGTCTAAGACAGGGGTTTTCCAAACGGGAAATTTAAAATCATTGGCTACCATTCACTTAATCAGCAGGAGGTGGGCTATCTAAAAGTAGGGCTTTAGCTTGGGTTGGAAGGACCCCTGATGGCACAATGGATAAGTGCTTGGCTGCTAACTGAAAGGTTGAAGGTTCAAACTCACTCAGCTGGTCCCTAGAGGAAAGACCTGCCGATCTGCTCCCATGAAGATTACAGCCTACAGTCTGGGGTCTTAAACGCTAGCAAGCAGACATCTAAGATGCAGCAACTGGTCTCAACCCACCTGGATCAAAGGAGAATGAAGAACACCAAGGACACAAGGCGATTACAAGCCCAAGAGACAGAAAGGGCCACATGAACCAGAGACTACATCATCCTGAGACCAGAAGAACTAGATGGTGCCCAGCTACAAGCGATGACTGCCCTGACAGGGAACACAACAGGGAACCCCTGAGGGAGCAGGAGAGCAGTGGGATGCAGACCCCAAATTCTCATAGTCTGATTGAGACTAGAAGGACCCCAGCGGTCATGGCCCCCAGACCTTCTGTTGGCCCAGGACAGAAACCATTCCCGAAGCCAACTCTTCAGACATGGATTGGACTGGACAATGGGTTGGAGAGGGATGCTGGTGAGGAGTGAGCTTCTTGGATCAGGTGGACACTTGAGACTATGTTGGCATCTCCTGACTGGAGGGGAGATGAAAGGGTGGAGGGGGTTAGAAGCTGGTGAAATGGACACGAAAAGAGAGAGTAGAGGGAGAGAGTGGGCTGTCTCATTAGGGGGAGAGTAACTGGGAGTGTATAGCAAGGTGTATATGGGTTTTTGTGTGAGAGCCTGACTTGATTTGTAAACTTTCACTTAAAGCACAATAAAAATTATATTAAAAAAAAAAAAAAAAGATTACAGCCTCCAAAACCCAATGGGGCAGTTCTACTCTGTCACATGGGGTTGCCATGTGCCAGAATTGACTCGATGGCACACAACAACAACAATGGATTGAATGGAGTCCCTGGTTGGTACAAACGGTTAATACGCTAGGCTGCTAATCGAAAGGTTGGAGGATCGGGTCCACCCAGATGTGCCTCAGAAGAAAGGCTTGGTGATTTGGGTCCCTAAAGATTACAGCCAAGAAAACCGGGTGGACCATCCTTGAGCTAGTTTCACCATCTTTTAAGGAGGTCATAAAAGGGGGGGCACAGGCCCTGGGGACTGAACTGGGATGTGAGTAGGTACTGCTAGGGGTCCAGGTGCCAGTGGGGCTGCTGGGAGGCCAGGTGTACCAGGTGGGTGGCTAGTTTGGATTCTTCTGCCTCTTAGCCCTAGTAAGCCACGGGAGCGGAAGCCTGGCTCTTGGCCAGTCCCCATGCAGGACAGGCAGCCTAGCTGGGAATACAGAAAGGAAATGGGGGCACAGGTGACTGGGGTGTCCAGGGCTGGGAGTGGGAAGGAAGCACAGGGTTGTGGAAGCCCAGAGGCAGCACCTGGCCCAGAGGGTAAATCAGGTAGGACTTCTGGGAGGAGGTGAGTTTACTTTAATGTAGCACATGTAGATAAACATTTTTTATTAATACTGTTGTTGGTTGCTTTTGAGTTGGCTCCGGCTCATGGTGACACCATGTGTGCAGAGTAGAACTGCCCCATAGGGTTTTCGAGGCTGTGACCTTTCAGAAAAAGATCACCAGGCCTGTCTTAGGGGACACCTCTGGGTGGGTTAGAACTGCCAACCTTTTGGCTAGAAATCGAGTACTTATTAATACTGTGGAGAGTTAAATGTGTAGAGTACATTTTCTTGTGACTCCTTGTATCAGTTGGGTTTCCGTAGAGAAACGGAACCAATAGGAGATACACAGATAGATAGGGAGCCCTTGTGGCACAGTGGTTAAGCTCTCAGTTGCTAACCAAAAAGTCGGTGGTCCAAACCTACCAGCTGCTCTGTGGAAGAAAGATTTGGCAGTCTGCTTCCATAAAGATTCTGAAACCAAACACATTGCCATCAAGTTAATTCCAACTCATAGACACCCTGTAGGAGGAGAACTGCCCCATAGGGTTTCCAAAGCTGTAACCTTTACAGAAGCAGGCTACCTCGTCTTTCTCCTGCGGAGGGGCTGTTGGATTTGAACCACTGACCTTTCGGTTATCAACCTAGCACTTTGACCGCTGTGCAGCGAGGGCACTGGAAACCCTATGGGGCAGTTCTCCTCTTTCCTACAGGGTCGCTATGAGTTGGAATCGACTCAATTGCAATAGGTTTTAGATAGATAGCTGCATAAACCAAACCAAAACAAACTGGTTGCTGTTGAGTCGATTCTGACTCATAGCGACCTATAGGACAGAGTAGAACTGCCCCACAGAGTTTCCAAGGAGCACCTGGTGGATTCAAACTGCTGACCTCTTGGTTAGCAGCCATAGCACTTAACCACTACATCACCAGGATTTCCAGACAGATAAAATCCATTGCCATTGAGTCGATTCCAACTCTTAGCAACCCTATAGGACAGAGTAGAACTGCCCCATAGAGCTTCTGAGGCTGTAAATCTTAGGGAAGCAGACTGCCACATCTTTCTCCTGAGGGGTGGCTTGTGGGTTCAAATTGCCAACCTTTTGATCAGCAGCAGAATACTTAACCACTGTACCACCTGTCTGTCCTAGACAGACAGACACATAGACACACAGACAGGCAGACAGATGCAAAGGTACGTATTTTAGGGAAATGGCTCCCACAGTTGCGGGGGGCTGGCAAGTCTGAGCTTGTAGGGCAGGCAGAAACTCAGGCAAAAGTCGTTGTTGCAGTCTTGGGTCCCAAAATCTGTAGGGCTGGTGGCAGTCTAAGAATTTGGCAGGAGTTCTATGTTACAGTCTTGAGGCAGAGTTTCTTCTTCTCCAGGGAGCCTCAATTTTTTTCCACGTTTAGGCCTTCAACTGATTGGATGAGGCCCAATCACCTTATCTCTTTTACTTAAAGAGCTTTGTAAATGTTAATCACATCTGCAACATTCCTTCTTGGCAGCCGATCATGGGGACAGCGAAGGACGGGGCAGCATTTGTTCCGTTGTACATGGGATCACCATGAGTCAGGCACCAACCCCATCATGAGTGATGTCCTATAAAAGAGGAGAAGAGACACAGAGGGAAGAAGACCACATAACAACACAGGCAGAGATTGGAGTGACACTCCCATAAACCGAGAAACGCCTGGGACCATTGGAAGCTTACACCCTGAATCCAGACTCCCAGCCTCTGGAACTGAGATGATAAATTTCTGTTGTTTTAAGCCACACGCTTGTGGAAATTTGTGATGGCAGCCCTAGGAAACTCAGGCAATATTTAAGTTGCTTTTATTAGCACGACTTGACCCTCCTCTTCCATGTGGTATCCACATTGTTGTTGTTGTTAGGTGCCGTCAAGTTGATTTTGACTCACTGTAACCCCATGTGTGCAGAGTAGGACTGCGCCACAGGGTTTTCAAGGCTGTGGCCCTTCAGAAACAGATCTCCAGGCCTGTCTTCCAAGGAGCCTCTGGGTGGTTTGAACAACAATAGGTACTATGTAGGGCCAGATATATAATTTAGGTAACCCAGTGTAAAAGGAAAACATGGGAGCTCTTGTTCAAAAAGCAAGAAAAAAGCACTGATGGAGGGCAGTCCAAGATGGCGGAGTAGTCAGGCACTTCATAACGTCCCTCTTACTACAAAGACGAGAGAAAACAAGTGAATCTGACATAGATGACAACTTTGGAACCCTAAGCATCAAAGACAAGGCTGAAGAATTGGACCAAGCACCATCTAGTTCTTCTGGTCTCAGACTGATGGAATCTCTGGTTTATGCAGCCTTTTCTGTCTCTTGGGTAAATATTTTCCTTGTGTCTTTGGTGTTCTTCATTCTCCTTTGCTCCAGGTGGGTTGGGATCAATTGATGCATCTTAGATGGCTGCTGGATAGCTTTTAAGAGCCCAGACACCACTGACCAAAGTGGGATGCAGAACATTTTCTTAATAAACTTTGGTTTTGGGTATGCTAACTGACGTAGATGTCCCCTGAAACCATGGTCCCCAGGCCTCCACCCCTACTACTCTGTCCCGTGAAGAGTTTAGTTGCATTCAGGAAACTTCTTAGCTTTTGGTTTAGTCCGGTTGTGCTGATTTCCCCTATACTGTGTGTTATCCTTCCCTTTACCTAAGATAATTCTTGTCTACTATCTATTTAGTGGAAACCCTGGTTGCATAGTGGTTAAGTGCTATGGCTGCTAACCAAAAGGTTGCCAGTTCGAATCCACCAGGGGCTCCTTGGAAACTCTATGGGGCAGCTCTACTCTGTCCTATATGGTCGCTATGAGTCAGAATCGACTCAACGGCACTGGGTTTGTTTTTTTTTTATATCTAGTTAGTTGGAAACCCTGGTGGCATAGTGGTTAAGAGTTACAGCTGCTAACCAGAGGTCAGCAGTTCAAATTCACCAGGTGCTCCTTGGAAACACTATGGGGCAGTTCTACTCTGTCCTATAGTGTCGCTATGACTCGGAATTGACTCAGTGACAGCGGGTTTGGTTTTTTTGGTTTTATCTAGTTAGTGAATACCCTTCTCTCCCCACCCTCAAAACCATCAAAGAATGTTTTCTTCTGTGTTTAAACCTTTTCTTAAGTTCTTATAATACTTCTCTCATACAATATTTGTCCTTTTGTGACTGACTAATTTCAGCGTAATGCCTCCCAGGTTCATCCACGTTATGAGATGTTTCTCGGATTCATTGTTGTTCTTTATCTTTGCTTAGTATCCCACTGTGTGAATATACCATAATTTGTTTATCCACTCATGCATTGGTGGGCTCCTAGGATGTTTCCATCTTTTTGCTGTTGTGAACAGTGCTGCAATGAACATGGGTGTGCATATATCTATTCATGTGAGGGCTCTTATTTCTCTGGGATATATTCCTAGGAGTGGGATTGCTGGATCATATGGTAGTTCTATTCCTAGCTTTTTAAGGAAGGACCAAATTGATTTTCAAAGTAGTTGTACCATTTTACACTCCCACCAGCAGTGTATAAGTGTTCCAGTCTCTCCACAGCCTCTCCAACATTCATTATTTTGTGTTTTTTGGATTAATGCTAGCCTTGCTGGAGTGAGATGGTATCTCATTGTTTTGATTTGCATTTCTCTAATGGCTAATGATCGTGAGCATTTCCTCATGTATCTGTTAGCTGCCTGAATGTCTTCTTTAGTGAAGCCCGTTCATATCTTTTGTCCATTTTTTAATTGGGTTATTTGTCTTTTTGCAGTTGAGTTTTTGCAGTATCATGTAGATTTTAGAGATCAGATGCTGATCAGAAATGTCATTGTTAAAAACTTTTTCCCAATCTGTAGGTAGTCTTTTTACTCTTTTGGTGAAGTCTTTGGATGAGCATAGGTGTTTGATTTTTAGGAGCTCCCAGTTATCTAGTTTCTCTTCTGGTGTTTGTGCATTGCTAGTAATGTTTTCTATACTGTTTATGCGATGTATTAGGGCTCCTAACATTGTCCCTATTTTTTATTCCATGATCTTCATTGTTTTAGATTTTATATGTAGGTCTTTGATCCATTTTGAGTTAGTTTTTGTGCATGGTGTGAAGTATGGGTCTTCTTTCACTTTTTTTGCAGATCGATATCTAGTTATGCCAACACCATTTGTTAAAGAAACTGCCTTTTCTCCATTTAACTGCTTTGGGGCCTTTGTCAAGTATCACTTGCTCATATGTGGATGGATTTATGTCTGGATTCTCAATTCTGTTCCATTGGTCTATGTATCTGTTGTACCAGTACCAGTCTGTTTTGACTACTGTGGCGGTATAATAGCTTCTAAAATCAGGTAGTGTGAGGCCTCCCACTTTGTTCTTCTTTTTCAGTAATGCTTCACTTATCCAGGCCTCTTTCCCTTCCATATGAAGTTGGTGATTTGTTTCTCCATTTCATTAAAAAATGTTGTTGGAATTTGGATCGGAATTGCATTGTATCTATAGATCGCTTTTGGTAGAATAGACATTTTTACAATGTTAAGTCTTCCTATCCATGAGCAAGGTATGTTTTTCCACTTATGTAGGCCTCCTTTGGTTTTTTGCAGTAGTGTCTTGTAGTTTTCCTTGTATAGGCCTTTTACGTCTCTGGTTAGATTTGTTCCTAAGTATTTTGTCTTCTTGGGGGTTATTGTAAATGGTATTGATTTGGTGATTTCCTCTTTGAAGTTCTCTTTGCTGGCGCAGAGGAACCCAACTGATTTTTGTATGTTTATCTTGTATCTTTATACTTTGCTGAAATCTTCTATTAGTTTCAGTGGTTTTTTTGTGGATTTTTGGGGGGTTTCTGTGAATAAGATCATATTATCTACAAATACTCCTTCCTTACCGATTTGGATGCCCTTTATTTCTTTTTCTAGCCTAATTACTCTGACTAGAACCTCCAGCACAATGTTGAATAAGAGTAGTGATAAAGGGCATCTTTGTCTGGTTCCTGTTCTCAAGTGGAACGCTTTCAGACTCTCTCCATTTAGGATGATGTTGGCTGTTGGCTTTATATAAATGCCCTTTACTACGTTCAGCGCGGCCACACTGAGACAAAGCAAGTATCATTCCCAGCAAAATCCCTGTCACCTGGTGCAGCCAAACAGGGCCAGCTCTGTACTCATGTCCAGAACCAGGCAGCAGTGCTTCCCACCCTGCAAAAGTTTAGTGCACACACCCCACCTACCATACCCACCTTAGCCCCCCTGTGCTGGAGGCCTTTGGGCCTGTGGGGTTTCCCCACTGTCCTTGGCCATTTCTTCTCCCCTTACATGGAAACCTCCAGTGGCACCCATCACTGTCTGGCCCCCTATGTTGGGAGCCCGCAGACTGGAATTGACAGCCACTTCACTCAGCCACTCAATGGGAGCCCAAAGACCTGTGTCTTCCACCCCCTCCCGCCACCTGTGCCCGGGGGCCTGAAGGCCAGCAGTGCTTCCCACTCCATCCCGCCACCCACACTGATGACCTAACGGCCAGTGATACCTCCTGCTCCCTCCAGCCACCCAGGATGAAGGCCTGAAGACCAGTGGTTCCTCCCACTCCTTCCAGCCACTTCCACTGGCCCTCCGGTGCCTCCTACTCCCTCCAGCGAACCCAGCTGGGGGCCTGAGGACTGGGGGTGCCTTCCATTCTCTTCAGCCATCCCATCCAGTGGCCTGAGGACTAGCAAAGCCTCCCACCCCATCCTGCCATCCCAGCTGGGGACCTGAGGGCCGACAATGCTTCCCACTCCCTCCAGCCACCTATACCAGGGGCCTGAGGGCTGGCAGTGCCTCCTACTTCCTCCAGCCACCTGCACTGTTAGCCTGAGGACTGGTGGTGCCTCCTACCCCCTACAGACACCTGCGCCAGCGGCTCAAAGAGTGGCTGCACAGCCTCCCCTGTGACAGAATCTGGTGGACAGGGGCATGCCCTCAACTGGGCACTGGTGAAAAGCTGACATCCCCCCTACCTTGCCCCTGCATTGCTCCCCCTATCCCTGCAGCTGGACACTTATACCTGCTCCAAACACCCCCACGCCACCCTGTCCCCACCCCCGGACCATCGATTAAAGTTTTCACATTACCCACCAAGTGACTGACAATGGGTACCCTCTCCAAGAACACCCAGCAATCGGCACAGCACAAACAACATCCAACCCAACAACCAGGGAAAAAGCCCTGTGCACCCACAGCCAGGTGATGGGCCGAATAGATGCATCACCTCACCAGAAATGCCAGCTATGTCCTCAGCAGCCCTGCAAGACTAGCGAACAGAGACCTGTACTCATATACCCAGTTGCTGCCCCACCAGCCCAGAGACAGGAGGTAAGAGCTTCAATGCAGCCAGAGTAGTGACCAGTAGCACACACACCTGGCTTACTTGGATATATCAAAGCAAAACAAAAATTCAGGAAGCACCAAACAAATGTGTCATGGGTTGAATTATGTCCCCCCCAAAATATGGTCAACTTGGTTAGCCCATGATTACCAGTATTGTACTGTTGTTCTACATTTTGTGATTGTAATTTTATGTTGAGAGGATTAGGGTGGGATTGTAACACCACCTTTACTCAGGTCACCTCCCTGTTCCAAGGTAAAGGGAGTTTCCCTGTGGTGTGGCCTGCACCAGCTTTTATCTCCCAAGAGATAAAAGGAATGAGGAGCAAGTAGAGTGTTGGGGCCTCATACCACCAAGAAAGAAGCACTGGGAGCAGAGTGCATCTTTTAGACCCAGAGTTCCTGTGCAGAGAAGCTTCTAGTCCAGGGGATGATTGATGAGAAAGACCCTCCTCCAGAGCCGACTGAGAGAGAAACCCTTTCTCTGGAGCTGACTCCATGAATTTGGACTTTTAGCCTACTTTACTGTGGAAAAATAAACTTCCCTTTGTTAAAGCTATCCACTTGTGGTATTTCCATTATAGCAGCACTAGATGACTAAGACAGATTTTGGTACCAGGAGTGGGGATGCCACTCTAACAGATACCTAAAATGTGGAAGTGGTTTTGAAACTATGAATGGATAGAATTGTGACAGTGGCAGAGGACCAGTGCAGCAGAGAACCTGCTGTGGCAGAAAAGAGGCAACAGCAGAGAACCAACAGCAGCAGAACCAGGAGGCCTGTGTGAGATGGTGCTGGAGCTGACCCATGAACCGAAAGAACTGAGTGCCTGTGTACAAGAGGCTTCCTGATGGAGTGGGGTGCCTCCAGGCACTTATTGGTAGAACTAGGATTTCTGATCCATGGAGCCAGGGAGCTGACTACCTGTGAGCAGGAGGCTTCCTGGCAGAGTGGGGTGCCTCTAGACACTTATCAGTGGAGCTACAGAGCTTTGGAACACTTGCCCCAGCAGGGCAGATGTGGGCACAAGACCCGATGAACCAAGAGGCCAAGAAACCAGGAAACAGAAGCTGAAGAGACAAGGAACACAAGAAGCTGAGCTGCCTCAGTCTCGAAAGGTATAGCCATGGCCTCAGGGGTTTCAAAGGGTGGAGCTATGGCTTATGGTGTTTCTAAGGGTGGAGCTGCCACTCAAATGGTTAAGGAGAATGTGCACCAAAATGTAAAAATAAATAAACAAATATAATAACTTCTTGATGCCTCAGAGACAACAGACAATATCAAATCACATAAAGAAGCAGGACAAGATGCCTCCAGCAAGTAACTAAAACAAAGAACCAGAAAACATTCTGGAGGAAGAAATGGCAATGGAACTCTCTGATAAGGAATTCAAAAGACTAATATAGAGGCCTTTCAAAGGGATCAAGGAAGAGATCAAGGAAAACACAGATGAAACCAAGGAAAACATAGGCCAAATCAAGGAAAACACAGAGAAAGCAAAAGAATAATTCAGGAAAACACTACAGGAACAAAAAAACGAGACAATTACAAACAACACAAAAACGGCAACTAGAAATTCAGAAGATTAAAAATAAAATTTCAGAAATAGAAAACTCAATAGAAGAATATAGGAGAAGAATTGAAACGAAAGGAAGGTGGAATCAACAACTTTGAAGACAAACTCCTTGACACCAATTCGTTCAAGGAAAAATCAGAAAAAGAATGAAGAAAGCCTAAAAATTATGTGTGACACTGTCAAGAGGAAAAATTTGTGTGTGATCAGAATTCTAGAACAAGGAAAGGCAATAGAAAACACAAAGAATTGTTGAAGTTTTCCTGGCAGAAAAATTCCCTAATATCATGGAAGATGAGATGATATCCATCCAAGAAGATCAGTGAACTCTGTACAGGATAGACCTAAAAAAAAAAAAAGTCACCAAGACATATGACAATCAAACTTGCCAAAACCAAAGACAAAGGAAGAATCCCAACAGCAGCTTGGAAAAAACAAAAAGTTATCTACAAAGGGAACCGGTAAGACCAAACTCTGATTACTCAGCAGAAACCATGCAGGCAAGAAGGCAATGGGATGACATACTAAAGAGTTGAGAAAAAAAATTGCCAAGGAAGCAGGGCCAAGAGGGCAGAATAGGCAGGCACTTCCTGTGATTCCTCTCACAACAAAGGCCAGAAAAAACAAGCGAATAGATTATATATGACAGCTTAGGGGCTCTGATCGTCAAAGACAAAGTTGAGGAGTCAGACTGAGCGGGGGAGGGAGAGACCATTCAAAAGCAGTGAAGAAGTGCCAGTCTTGAGGCAGCCAGCCGCCTGCAGGCTGGGTTAGCTGGCGCATATTGGCTGAGGCAAGCAGTAGCGCTCGGGATGCATTCCAACACATTAGGAAAGACCAGACAGTGGAGAGTCTGCACAAGCCTCCAGAGCCAGGGGGAAGCAGTGCTAGATCTGTGAAAGTTAAGTTCAAGTGTCTAACCTACACGTGGGATCAAAATAACCCCTCCCCCTCAGGGACTTCGCAGCAGAGAAGTGCCACTTTCCCCTCATCCACCCCTCTCCTCATTCTGCTCTGACACCAGCCTGGTAGTATTCAACAATTGCCATGCCCCCTAAGCCAGAAATAAGGGCTATCGTGCCCCAGCCGTCTCGCAGCTTTAGAAAAAAATAATAAAACCTCCAAGTAGCCTAAGCCAGGAACTAAAGAACTCAGTCTTGTGGTTTCAAAGAAACACCATGCCCCCTGTGATGGTTAAGATTGTGTGTCACCTTGGCTGGGCCATGATTCTCAGTGTTTATACGGGATCACTTCCATGAATGAATCTGCTGTAAGTAGACAATCAGTTGAAAGGGAGTTTCTTTGGGGGGGTGTGGCATGCATCCGAATACAAGCAGATATTCTGGCTTTTTTGCTCACTTTGGATCCCACAGCTGCCTCCAGCTACCTCCTGTTTGTCTGGCCTCTGGCTCTTCAGGCTTGGGCTATCAATTATCTACAGATCTTGGAATTCGTGGCTCTTCACAGCCTGACAGCAGGAGCCCTGCTCTCCAACCTGCCGATCTTGGGTTCAACAGCCTCTGAGGCTACGTGAATTGAGAGAAGCCTCTATCCTGATCCATGGACTTGGGACATTTTAGCCTTTACAAATGCATGAGCTGTTTCCTTGATATAAATCTCTCTCTCTATATATATATGTTTATACACTTTCCTGGTTTTGCTTCTCTAGAGAACCCAACCTAAGACACTCCCTAAGTCAGGAACTCAGGGCAGGCACTGCCCTTTGCCTAGGCACTGGCATAAGGGGTCCATGTATTTTGAGCGCCCTGTGCCCCTGCCTAGACCTGTGTGGGCCGATTCAACAGCATAGACCCTCATTAGCATTGTACAACAGGGTATATACCCAAAGTCTATTTTCAATTGCAGCATCCAAGGGGAAGTGGCAGACTCGTGACATTTGACACTGCCCTGCTCATTAAGTAGGGTCCTCGCCCACACACATCAGTGGCCTGAGGACTGGCAATTGCACTCATTTCACCTAGCCATGCTCGACAGGAGTACAAGAATAAGTGGTGCCTCCAAGTCTTACAGCCAACACCACTGGGTGCCTAAAGTCCAGCTGCAAAACCCACCCACCTACATGGTCTAGGAGACAGGAACATGCCTTCCACCCAGGCACTCAGGGGCAGCCATCAGCTCCCTACCTTGCTCAGCACATAGCCACCTGCTGCAGCCAGATACCTGTGCCTGCCCCAATCACCCCTACATAGCCCTGCCCATCTAGGACAGTAGGTGACAGCCTGCACCATGCACTCAGTGACTGATGACCTAGACGCCAGAGCTGAATCCACACAAGAAAAGTAAACAGACCTAGTTCCACCTAGTACCAGCTCTAACTACCTGGTCACAGGACGTGGAGCTTCAAAGATGCCAACAACCAAAGTAGCTCACATGCCCAGCTTACTTGGGCATATCAAAACAAAACAAAAAGCTAGAACATAGTAAGCAAACATACTATAAATAAATGTAATAATTTATTGATGACTCGGAGACAACAGTCAGTATCAAATAACATAAAGAAGCAGGTCAAGATGGCTCCAGCAAGCAACCAAAACAAAACCAAGAAACCTTCCAGAGGAAGAGAAAATCTTGGAATTATTGGAGTTAGAATTCAAAAGATTAATATACAGAGCTCTTCAAGAGATCAGGAAAAACTCAGACCAAGCCAAGGAACACACAGACAAAGCAATAGAGGAATTCAGGAAAACAAATTTAACAGGCTGCTAGAAACAACAGGGAGACAGGAAATAGAAATCCAAAAGATTAACAATAAAACTAGAGAATTAGACAACTTAGTAGGAGGTTGTGGTAGCAGAATTGAGGCAATGGAAATCAGAATTAGTGAGATTGAAGATAAAGCACTTGACACCAACTTATTTGAGGAAAAATCAGATAAAATAATTTTAAAAAATGAAGAAGCTCTAAGAAGTATGTGGGACACTATCAAGAAGAATAACCTACGAGTGATTTGAGTACCAGAACAGGGGGGATAGTAGAAAATACAGAGAGAATTGTTGAAGATTTGTTGGCAGAAAACTTCCCTGATAGCATAAAAGATGAGAAGATGCCTATTCAAGAAGCTCATCAAGCCCCACACTAGGTAAATCCCAAAAGAAAGTCACCAAGACTTACTATAATCCAAATTGCCAAAACCACAGAAAAAGAAAGAATTTTAAGAGCAGCTAGGGATAAATGAAGAGTCACCTAAAAGAAGAGTCAATAAGACTAAACTCTGACTACTCAGCAGAAACCATGCAGGCAAGAAGGCAATGAGATGACATATACAAAGAATCGAAGGAAAAAAATACCTGCCAAGAATTATATATCCAGCAAAACAGTCTCTCAGATATGATGGCAAAATTAGAGCATTTCCTGATAAACAGAAGTTAAGGGAATTTGCAAAAAACAAACCAAAATTGCAAGAAATATTAAAGGGAGTCCTTCAGCTAGAGAACCAACATCAGACAACAAGCCAAACCCACAACATAGGACAGAACAACCAAATATCAACCCAGATAGGGAAATCACAAAAATAAGTCAAAGCTAAAACACTGAGAATAAGGAAACAGAGACATCAGTATGTAAATGATGACAACATTAAAAAAAAAAAAAAGATTAAATAATGTAGTTATAGAAGTTTCATATGAAGAGAAAGTTAAAGCAATTTAAAAAATAAAAGATCAGTTTAAACATATAAAAATAGAGGTAAATTTTAAGGTAACTACAAAGAAAACTAACAAATTTACCCATCAAAATAAAAAAAGAAGAAAAACATAAAGATGTGGTAAACACAAAATTAACAATAATGAAAAGATGAAAATAAAATACATGAAGAAAAACAACTCAGCACAGAAAATTAAGTGGAGCAAAGAAACTGTCAACACCGCAAAAAAGTACATCAAAATGACAGCAGTAAACTGATATCTATCAATAATTACGCGGAATGTAAATAGACAAAATGCACCAATAAAGAGACAGAGAGTGGCAGAATGGATAAAAAAAAAAATCTGTCTATATGCTGTCTACAAGAGACACACCTTAGACTCAATGACACAAAGAAACTAAAACTCAAAGGATGGAAAAAAATATATCAAGTAAACAGCAATCAAAAAAGAGCAAGAATGGCAATATTAATCTCTGACAAAATAGACTTCAAAGCAAAATCCACAACAAAGGATAAGGAAGGGTGTTACATAGTGATTAAAGGGTCAATACACCAGGAGGACATAACCATAATAAATATTTATGCATCCAATGCAGAGCTCCAAAATACATAAAATGAACTCTAATAGCTTTGAAAAAAGAAATAAAGCTCCACAATAATAATAAGAGGCTTCAACACACCACTTTCAGGGAATGACAGAATAGCTAGAAAGAAACTCAGTAAAGACATGGAAGACCTAAATGCCACAATCGACCATTACTCTGATACCAAACCCAGGCAAAGACACCCCCAAAAAAGAAAATTACAGACCAATATCTCTCATGAATATAGATACAAATACTCTCAACAAATTTCTAACCAATAGAATTCAATAACATGTCAAAAAAAAAAAAATACATCACAACCAAGTGGGACTCATACCAGGTATGCAAGGATGGTCCAACATTAGAAAATCAATCAGTGTAATCTACCACATAAATAAAACAAAAGAATCACATGATCATCTCAGTCAATGCTGAAAAGGCATTTGATGAAGTTCAACAGCCATCCTGATAAAAACTCTCAGGAAAATAATAGAAGGGAAATTCCTCAATATAAAAGAGGGCATTTATACAAAACCAACAGCCAACATTATTCTCAATGGAGAGAGGATGAAAGCATTCCTCCTGAGAACACAAGCCAGACGAGGATGCCCTTTATCACCATTCTTATTCAATATTGTGCTGGAAGTCCTAGACAGAGGAATAAGGCAAGAAAAAGAAATAAAATCCATCCAAATTGGTAGGAAAGAAGTAAAACTATCCCTATTTGCAGATGATATGATCCTATACATAGAAAACCCCAAAGATTCCACAAGAAAATTACTGGAACTAATAGAAGGATTCAGCAAAGTAGCAGGATACAAGATCGACACACAAAAATCAGTTGGGTTCCTCTACACCAACAAAGAGAACTTCAAGAAGGAAATCAGGAAAACAATACCATTTACAATAGCCCCGCAAAAAATAAAATACTTAGGACTAAATCTAACTAGGGACTTAACAGACCTATATAAAGAACACTACAAAACGCTACTGCAAGAAACCAAGAGAGACCTATGTAAGTGGAAAAACATACCATGCTTATGGATAGGAAGACTCAACACTGTGAAAACATAAATACTACCTGGAACAATCTACAGATATAATGCATTCCCAATCCAAATTCCACGAACATTCTTTGATGAGATGGAAAAACTAATCACCAAATTTATATGGAAAGGAAAGAGGCCCCAGTTAAGAAAAGCATTTTTGAAGAAGAACAAAGCAGGAGGCCTCACTCTACCCGATCTCAGAACCATACAGCCATGGTAGTCAAAATCAGCCTGGCACTGGCACAGCAACAGACACATAGACCAATGGAACAGAATTGAGAATTCAGATGTAAATCCATCCACCTATGGACAGCTGATCTTTAACAAAAGGCCAAATTCCATTGAATGGGGAAGAGACAGCCTCTTTATAAATGGTACTGGCAAACCTGCACGTCCATCTGTAAAAAAAAATGAAACGGGACCCATGTCTCACACCATACACAAAAACTAATTCAAAATAGATCAAAGACCTAAATATAAAACCTAAAACAATAAAGATCATGGAAGAAAAAAATAGGGACAATGCTAAACCCATTGCCATCAAGTTGATTCCAATCCGTATCAACACAATAGGACAGAGTAGAACTGCCCCATAGAGTTTCCAAGGAGCGGTTGGTGTATTTGAACTGCTGATGTGTTGGTTGGCAGCTGAGCTCTTTGGGCTCTTTGACAATGCTAGGGGCCCTAATATATGGCATAACAGAATACCAAACATAACTAAAAATGCGTAAACAGCAGAAGATGAACTGAATCAATGGGATCTCCTAAAAATTAAACACTTAGGCTTATCAAAAGACTTCTCCAAAAGAGTAAAAAGAGAACCTACAGACTGGGAAAAAAAAATTTGACAATGATATATTCAACAAGGGTCTAATCTCTAAAATTTATTTTAAAAACTTCAACACCTCAACGACAAAAAGACAGACAATCCAATTAAAAAATGGGGAAATGATATGAACAGATACATCACCAAAGAAGACATACAGATGGCTGACAAACACATGAAGAAATGTTGGTGATCATTAGCAGCTGGAGAGATGTAAATCAAAACTAAAATGAGGTACAATCTCACCCTGACAGTACTGGCACTGATTTAAATTAAAAAAAGAACAGAAAATAACAAATCTTGGTGAGGTTGTGGGCAATTGGATCTCTTATATGCTGCTGGTGGGAATGTAAAATACTACAACCACTGTGGAAAATGGTATGGCGCTGCCTTAAAAAGCTAGATATAGAAATACCGTACAATCCAGCAATCCCACTCCTAGGTATACACCCTAAAGAGATAAGAGCCAGGACATGAATAGACATATTCATGCCCATGCTCATTGCAGCATTATTTACAGTAGCAAAAAGATGGAGACAACCTAAGTGCTCGTCAACAGATGAATGGATAAACGAACACTACGCAATGATAAAGAATAATGATGAATTCACAAAACATCCCACAACATGGATGAATTTCGGGGACATTATACTGAGTGAAATAAGTCAATCACAAATGGGCAAATATCGTATGAGGCCATTATTATTGTAAAGAAACAAGAAAAGGTTTACAGGGAAAAAAAATTATTCAATGGTTGCTAAGGATAGGAGGGCGAGGGAGGGAAAATTACCAGATAGATAAAAGACGTTTATTAATATTGGTAAAGGGAAAGGCAACACACAATATGGGGAAAATCAGCAAAACATGACCAAGGCGTGGGAAGACACAGACAGGAATGCAAGAACAAAGAGCAACTACAGTAACTACTCTAGCAGAGACAATCTTGCAACAAGATTATTAACAAACTCTAATTTACGAGTGGATACATAAGTAGACAGGTATGCCAAGAGCTGTGGGAGGGTGTTAGGAAACACACCCACCTGGAGATACAGGTGCTGCTTATATGTTAGTATAGGCAATAGAGAACACAAGGCAACTTCTTAGACATAAGCAAACACTTCACGGGACAAAGTTCCTAGGCTCGAAGACAAAGGACCATAGACTTGGGGACATCTATGTCAGTTGGCACAACATAGTCCGTAAAGACAAATTTCTGCATTCTACTTTGGTGAGTAACGTCTGGGATCTTAAAAGCTTGAGAGCAGCCTTCTAAGATAAACTATTGGTCTCTTACTGTCCACAGCAAAGGAGAATGAAGAAAACCAAAGACTCAAGGGAGCAATTCATCCATAGGACTAAAGAACCACATGAACCACAGCCTACAAGACCCCAGCACCAGAAGAACTAGATGGTGCCCAGCTACCACTACTGTTCCAGGGCAAGGCTTTCCAGCTCAGGACTAAGCCCTGCCCTCTTCTGATCAAGAGTGACCAGGAGAGGCTCATAGGTTCCACATGAACAAAGGTTTATTATGGACAGAAAGAAAATATAAGGCTCGCAAGGGAGAGAGGGAGAGGGGTTTCCACCTACGCTAGCCTCCAGTCTCTCACTGAACAAAGGATTTCTTAGAGCTTATAAAAGTTCTTAGGGGGGGGAAGGTATTATCTTTATTCATTAGATGGGTGGAGATTTCCAGGAGAAGGGGTGGGATTAGGAAAATCAAATGCGTGCGCAGTTAGAATTTAAGAGGGACTTCTTCGCAGATGTTGCTGGAACCAAGATGGAGTCTGTCACAAAGGCTGTTGGGATGTCAAACAGGACTTATTCTGGGATGTTGTGTATGTGTGATGCCTCTAGATCTTGGTTCGAGCCCTGGTGAGGGGTCCCTGTTCATGTTCGTCTCATGTGGAAGGTCGTTCACAGGCCACGTTGATCTTTACTGCTCATGCTCTGTACCTGGTGAGGCCTTGAAAAACAACTCAGGAGAATTATCAGTAATTTATAGCTGGTCAAGCACACAGGGCCTTGAAATGTAGACTCTTCCTTTGTCTAAGCACCTAGTTTGTTAATTATAAGTAGTTCTCAGGTATCAGCAGTAAAAGTTATATGGTGGTCTGCCCTTAAGTTTAGATTTAATTATAGCTGGTCGAGCACACAGGGCCTTGAAATGCAGCCCTTATTTAATTCAGCCAGCCCAATCTCTTCCCTGTTTCACTACCAACCGCTCTGACTGGGATCACAACAGAGGGTCCCAGACAGAGTGGGGGGAAAAAATCTGTAGAACAAAAAATCAAATTCACAAAAAGACCAGGCTTATGGGTCTGACATAGAGACTGGAGGAACCTCAGGGGCTTATGGCCCTAAGACAACCTTCTGACCTGGAACCGAAGCCATTCCTGGAGAATACCTTTCAGACAAACCATAGACAGGCCCCTAAAATAAATGGTGACACCCAAGAGGAATGTGCTCCTTAGAACAATCAATTATACGAGATCAAAAGGGCAACATTTGCCCAAAAGCAAAGATGAGTAGGCAGGAAGGGGTAGAAAATCAGGGTGAATGGAAACATGGGACCCAGGGCAGAAATGGGAAGAGTGCCGACACACTGTGCAGAATGAAACCCAATGTCATGGAATACTTTATGTACAAACTATCAAATGGGAAACAAATTTGTTCCATAAACTTTCCCCTAATGCACAATTAAAACAAAAAAAAAGTAAAAATTACTGCTCAAGGTACTGAAATACAAAGATTTTTCCTTTCTTCTACAGTCTCTCTTGACCTCTCATGGTGTTCTCAATTTGCTATTTAATGCCATTCTAAGCCACAAAAAAATAAAAAGTTTAAATGACTAGCATAGATTTGACCCTTCAGCTTTATATTGTGCAATGTCAGTTTTAAACGCAAATATAAGAGGAACCTTATAACTTGTTTGTGAAATCATCAAAATTACACAAGTCATATTTTGTAGCTTGTATATTTATTTATATGCATATGTAGGAGCCCGGTGGCACAATGATTAAAGCATTCAGCTGCCAACCAAAAGGCTGGCAGTTCAAACCCACCAGTAGCTCCTCGGGAGGAAGATGTGGCAGTCTGCTTCCCTAAAGATTACAGCCTTAGAACCCTATGGGACAGTTCTACTCTGTCCTACAGGGTCACCATGAGTCAGAATCAACTCGAAGCTTTGGGTTTTTTGTTGTTTATATACATGTTTATATGCATGGCTTACATGTTGCTATGATGCTATAAGCTACATACATCACCGGTATTTCAAATATCAGCTGGGTCACCCGTGGTGAACAGGTTTCAGCAGAGCTTCCAGACTAAGACAGACTAGGAAGAAAGGCCTGGCAATCTATTCTGATATTTAGCCGATGAAAATCCTACCGATCACAACAGAATATTGCCTGATATAGTGCTGGAAGATGAGCCTCCCAGGTCGGAAGGTACTTAAAATACAGAGTGGCTGCAACCATGGACTCAAGGAGACCAATGATCGTGATAATGGGCAGGACCGGGCAATGTTTCGGTCTGTTGCCCATGGGTCACCATTAGTCCATGGCCACTAACAACTACAAGAACAACTAGAAACTGAAACGGACAAAGAAGGACCTTTCGCTCGAGTCACACCCAGAAATCCGACTCCCAGCCTTGGAACTGTGAGAAAGTAAATTTCTGTTCTTTGAAGCCACCCACCTGTATTTCTGTCACAGCAGCCCTTGGGAACTAGGGCAGGTGGCAAGAACAAGGGACACACGTATCTCCTCTGCTAGAATTCTTGCTCCACCTTCCCACCAGATTTCACTTGCAAAACCCAAACTCAAATCTAGATTAGCTGAGAATTTCAAGACTGCAACAGCAGAACGTTAAACAAAGTACGTGGCCCCAGGCAACTGCAGAGTCACAGGCTCACAAAGCCAGCCTTGGCACCAAGTTCCTACAAATG
The DNA here is from genome assembly GCF_030014295.1 of Loxodonta africana. NCBI lineage: Eukaryota > Metazoa > Chordata > Mammalia > Proboscidea > Elephantidae > Loxodonta > Loxodonta africana. The sequence continues at coordinate 12,405,535 of NC_087344.1, forward strand.
AGGAAAACTGTCAGTGGTATGCCTGGGCATGCCTGGCTAGAAAATGGCAGGGCCCCCACCACGCCCTGGCTTCACAGCGGAATCCAGGCTGTATCTTAGAGGCTGAAATGCTGGTCTGCAGCCCCATCCCAGGCCCCCTGCTCCTCTTGACAAAAGTAACAACCTCAGGCTGCAACACCTGTTTCTTGGCCTGATCGGTCAAGGTGAGGTGGATGTCAGGATAACCCAAAAGTATTGGTTCAAACGTGATTTCTTCCCTAGCACTTTAATTTTTGAGGCAAGCAAGGACAATATTTTTCATAATTAAAGAGACAGACTTCACTGTCTATGGAAACCTTTATTTAAAAAGAACAAACTGGAGAGCTATAGAAGTGCTTTTCTTCAGTGCAAGTAGTGGCTGGGCTCTGTGACTGGGCTCCGTGGCTCAGTTCTGTGGCTGGGCTCCGTGGCGGGATTCCATAGCTGGGTTTTGTCCTATAGCTGGGTTCTGTGGCAGATATCCATGACTGGGTTCTGTGGTTTTGTTTTTTAATTTATTGTGCTTTAGGTGATAAATACCCTGGTGGCGTAGTGGTTAAATGCTACGGCTGCTAACTAAAGAGTTGGCAGTTCAAATCTGCCAGGTGCTCTTTGGAAACTCTGTGGGGCAGTTCTACTCTGTCCTATAGGGTCACTATGAGTCGAATTTGACTCGACAGCACTGGGTTTAGGTGAAAGTTTACAACACAAGTTAATTTCTCATACAAAAATTTATACACATATTGTTATGCGTCCCTGGTTGCAATCCCTATGATGTGACAGCACACTCCCCCTTTTGACCTGGGGTTTCCTGTGTCCATTCAACCAGCTCTTCTCCCTTTCTGCCTTTTCATCCTGCTTCTGGACAGGAGCCGCCCGTTTAGGCTCGTGTATCTACTTGAACTAAAAAGCACACTCTTCATGAGTATTATTTTATGTTTTATAGTCTAATCTTTGTCTGAAGAGCTGGCTTCAGGAATGGTTTTAGTTTTCGGTTAACAGAGCGTCCAGGAACCATGTCTTCTGCGGTTCCTCTAGTCTACGGTTGGGTTGTATAGCTGAGTTCTGTGGTTGGGATTTATGACAGGTTTCCATGGCTAGGTTCTATGGTTCTTGTCTTAGTCATCTAGTGCTGCTATAACAGAAACACCACAAGTGGATGGCATTAATTAACAGAAATTTATTCTCTCACAGCCTAGTAGGCTAGAAGTCTGAATTCAGGGTGTCAGTTCCAGGGGAAGGCTTTCTCTCTCTCTGTTGCCTCTGGAAGAAGGTCATTGTTATCAATCTTCCCCTGGTCTAGGAGCTTCTCAGGCCCAGGGACCCCAGGTCCAAAGGACATGCTCTGCTCCAGGCTCTTCTTTCTTGGTGGTAGGAGGTCCCCATGTCTCTCTGCTAGCTTCTCTCTTTTCTATCTCAAAAGAGATTGGCTCAAGACGCAATCCAATCTTGCAGACTGAGTCCTGCTTCACTAACATAACTGCCACTGATTGCACCTCATTAACATCGTAGAGGCAGGATTTACAACACACAGGAAAATCACATCAGATGCAGCAGCCAGCGGGGGCCTGGCTGCCGACAGTCACATCTTCCTAGACCCCCCACAGGCTGCCCACTGAAGGATGGATTGATGGAACAATCCAGACTCAGGCAACTCCAAGGAGGAAGGCAGTAGCAGGCAGCCTTCTGCCAGGAACACTATCAGGAAAAGGGGTCCAGGCTGGCCTTGGGGAAGCTGAGAGAGAGAAGACCCATCACCGAGCCTGGCTGGCTCACTTGATGTCTGCCCTCTAGATGGTCAACTCCAGGGAGCAGGGACTTCGTCAGTCCCGTTCATTGTCAAATCCCCAGCACAGTAGCTGGCACACAGCAGGTGCTCAACTAATATTTGTCAATGGATGAAATGAATGGGTTTTCCTCTCCCCGTGTAGCTGGGGACATCTGGGAGGACATCCTGGAAGAGGTGGCTCTGAACCAAAGCTGTTGTGAGGATAAATGGATGGAGACATGAAGGGGTTGTAGAAGGTCAGTGGTTACAGGCCACAGAAGTGGGATTCCAGGCTTGGGTGAAGATGTCTGCCTTAAATCGGGGTCCCAGCAGGGCCAAGGATCTCATATTTTCTCTCAAGTAACAGGCTTCTGCCTCATGGGTCCTGATGCTTTCTTCTGCCCAGGAAAAACCTCCATTCCTCTGTGCTCCTATCTGGGAGCGTGGGCCACTGCCTGAACTGCCTCCTTTTCCCTCTGGGAGTCCAGAGAGACAAGGTAGGGGGAAGCCACAGAACAGGGGGCTTGAGGCCATGGCTGTCTGGGGATTCAGCAGCCTGTGTAACTGGCTAAGACTGTTTTCCAACCCTTGGGTCGACTCTGGAGTCCCTGGGTGGTACAAACAGTTAGCCAGCTTGGCTGCTAACTGAAAGGTTGGAGGTTCTAGTCTACCCAGAGGCACCTCAGAAGAAAGATCTGGCAATCTGCTTCTGAAAAATCAGCCATTGAAAAAAACCCTGTGGAGTACAGTTCTACTTTGACACACATGGGGATTCCATGAGTTGGAGCTGACTCGACAGCACGACTGGAAATGGGAGCTGACTCTGGGAGAGAATAGCCCCTTCCCCAAGCAGAAAAGGATGCTGGGTGGTACAAGGGTTAAAACAGAGGCTCTCCAACCTTCTGACCAGGGAAACATTAGGAGGTCAGAAAGAATGGGAGAAGAATGTAGAACAAAATTAAAATTCCAAAAAAAGGCCAGGCTTACCGGACTGATAGAGACTAGAGGAACCCCCAAGACTATCACCCTAGGATTCCCTTTCAAGTTGGAACTGAAGCCACTCCTGGAGGTCACCTTTCAGCCAAATAATAGATCGGCTTATAAAATAAACAATATCACCTGTGAGGAATGTGCTCCCTTAAACAACTGCGTGAGACCAAATGGTCAGCGTTTGACCAAAAGCAAAGATGAGGAGGTGGGGGCGGGGGGAGGGAAGCTAGACCAACGGAAACAAAACAAACTGCATGAAAATAATGAGGATGCTGACCACGTTGCGAAAATTGTAACCAAGCTCATGGAACAATTTGTATAAAAATAGTTAAATGAGAACTTAATGTACTGTGTTGGAAACCCTGGTGGTGTAGTGGTTAAGTGCTACAGCTGCTAACCAAAAGGTTGATGGTTCAAATCCACCAGGTGCTCCTTGGAAACTCTATGGGGCAGATCTACTCTGTCCTATAGGGTCACTATGAGTTGGAATCGACTCGACGGCAACAGGTTTGGTTTGGTTTTTTTTGGAATCTACTGTGTAAACTTTCACCTAAAGCACAATAAAATACTCTTTTTAAAAAAGTACATATCTGCAAATTCACTTGCTTCTAATGAAAAGTAATATATTTTTCATGTAATCAATAAAAAACAAATGAGACAAAATTTTAATAGAGAAAATAAAATGGAGGCTCTGGGTTGGAGTACACAGGTTTGAATCACTACTCTAGCCCTTTGTTAGCTGCACGACACCGGACGAGTCAGGGAACCTCTCTGAGCCTCAGTTTCCTCATCTGTAAAATGGAGGAAATAACAGAGCCTACTTCCAGAGAGGGTTGTGTGGCTTAAATGAGATTAGATGGATGGCTGTTAACATGGGCTCTGATATACTGATCCCATGTGCACCCCATAAATAGCTTTCCAAATAGTAATAATTTAATAAATGTTATTGTGGAGTTGATTTTGACTCTTAATGACTCCATGTAACAGAGCAGAACTGGCCCAAATTGTTTCCTGGGCTGTGATATTTATGGGAGCAGATCACCAAGTCTTTTCTTCCATGGAAACAATGGGTGGGTTCAAATCACCAACCTTTTGTTTAGCAGCTGGGCACTTAACCATTGCGCCACAGGGCTCCTTAATTTAATGAATAATAATTTTAAAATAATAATTTGATTACGATACACCAAAAAAAAAAAAAAAAAACCGAATCCAGTGCCGTTGAGTCGATTCCAACTCATAGCGACCCTATAGGCCAGAGTAGAACTGCCCCACAGAGTTTCCAAGGAGTACCTGGCGGATTCGAACTGCCGACCCTTTGGTTAGCAGCTGTAGCACTTAACCATTATGCCACCGGGGTTTCCAATTACGATATAAGTATATATTATTAACAAATCATATATAATTATTTTTATAATTAATATAATTGTAATTATATCATATATAACGTTATATCTCACTTAATACTTGTTTAATAAATAATAGCTAGCAATTTAATTATTCTACATTATATATTTTTCTCCTAATCAACATAATTATAATTATTTATTATTATAGAATTATACATGTTGTTGTTATCGTTAGGTGCTGTTGTGTGAGTTCCAACTCACAGAGATCCTACGTACAACAAAACAAACCACTGCCTGGTCCTGTGCCATCCTCACAATCACCGCCATGTTTGAGCCCTTCGTGGCAGCCGCTGTGTCAATCCATCTCGTTGAGGGTCTTCCTCTTTTTCGATGACCCTCTATTTACTAAGCATGATGTCTTTCTCCAGGGACTGGTCCCTCTTGATAACATGTCCAAAGTATGTGAGATAAAGTCTCACCATCCTCACTTCCAAGGAGCGCTCTGGCTGTATTACTTCCAAGACAGACTTGTTTGTTCTTCCGGCAGTCCCTGGTATGTTCAATATTCTTTGCAAACACCATAATTCAAAGGCATCAATTTTTCTTCTGTCTTACTTATTCATTGTCCAGCTTTCACATGCATATGAGGTGATTGAAAATATCATGGTTTGGATCCGGCACACCTTAATCTTCAAGGTGATATCTTTGCTTTTTAACAGTTTAAAGAGGTCTTTTGGAGCAGATTGGCCCACTGCAATATGTTGTTTGATTTCTTGACTGCTGCTTCCATGGCTATTGATAGTGGATCCAAGTAAAATGAGTTTACATATAGCATTATATAATTTGATATTTATTTCCACCAATCTTCTGCCAGTTGTTGTACTGTGGTGACTTGTGTGTTGCTGTGATGCTGGAAGCTATGCCACTGTATTTCAAATACTAGCAGGATCATCCATGGTGGACATGTTTTAGTGGGGCTTCCAGACTAAGACAGACTAGGAAAAAGGACTTGGAGAGCTACTTCTAAAAATATTGGCCAGTAAAATCTAATGAATAGCAGCAGAACATTGTCTGATATAGTGCCGGAAGATGAGCCTCTCAGGTTGGAAGGCACTCAAAATACATGTACGGGAGATCCACCTCCTCAAAGAAGAACCAACCTTAATGACATGGATGGAGTAAAGCTTTTGGGGCCTTCATTTATTGGTGTGGAATGACTCAAACGGGAAGAAACAGCTGCACACATCCATTAATAACCAGAACGTGGAACATACGAAGTATGAATCGAGGAAAATCGGAAGTCATCAAAAATGAAATGGGGGAGGCAGGGCCAAGATGGTGGAATAGTCAGATGCTTCCTGTGGTCCCTCTTACAATAAAGACCCCCCAAAACAAGTGAATCAATTGTATATGACAATCTAGGAGCCCTGAACATCAAAGACAAAGTTGAGGAGTTGGACTGAGAGGGAGGAGGAGGGAGAGACAGTTGAGAAGCAGCGAAGACATGCCAGACCTGACTGACCAGCACCCTGCAGGCTGAGGCAAGCAGTAGCTCTCAGGATGCATTTCCCACTTTGGGAGAAACTGAGTGGGCCACAGTGAGTCTGCATAAACCTCCAGAGCCAGGGGCAGCAGCCCGGGATCTGTGAAAGTTAAGTGCAAGCATCTAACCTACCAGGCAGGATCAAAATAACCCTTCACCCTCTGGGAAGTGCCTCTCTTCCCTTCACCCCCCTGCCACCCCTCCGCCCTGTTCCATCCCAATCAGGCAGTGTTCAACAGTTGCTGTACCCCCTAGGCCGGTAGTGGGACCCTTTCCACCCCAGCCAGCCTCCCAGCTTTGGGGAGGAAACAAATAAACAAAGGAACACACAGAAAAAAAAAAAACACAAAAACCCAGCAGCTCCCCTAAGCTGGGAACTCAGAGCAGGCACTGCCTCTCTGTCATGGACTTCAAATGCCTTTCACCCGTGCCTAGACCTGTGTGGGCGCATTCAGTCACACAGGACCTATATAGTATTAGCATAGAACAACAGGGTGTATACCTGAAGCCTATTTTCAATGGCAACAGCTAAGGAGGAATGGCAGATTCATCATTTGACGCCGCCCTGCCCATTAAGCAGGGTCCTCACCTACCCACGTCAGGGGCCTGAGGTCTCGTAGCTCCACCCACTCCACCTGGCCACCCATGACGGGGGGGGGGCGGGGTGGCTGGTGGGGGGAGTGGATCGCAGAATAAGTGGTGCCTCCCAGTCGTTACAGCCAACAGCCTTGGGAGCCCAAAGTCTGGCTACAAATCCCACCTACTCCATCTAGGAGACAGGGACACGCCTTCCACCTAGGCACTCAGGGGCAGCCATCGGCCCCCTACCTTGTTCAGCACGTAACCCTCTGCTGCAGCCAGGTACCTGTGCCTGCTCTAATCACCCCTACACCCTTGCGTGTCTGGCTTATTGCACTCAGCATAATGTTTTCAAGGTGCATCCATGTCGTAGCATGTATTAGAACCTCATTCCTTTTTACTGCAGAATAATATTGTATTGTACATATATCCTACCGCATTTTGTTTGTCCATTCATCTGTGGGAGGACCTTTCGGCTATTGTGAATTATATTGCAGTGAACGTTGTCGTACAAGCATTAGTTTGAATTCCTTCTTTCAATTCTATTGGGCATATACCCAGGCGTGGAATCATTGGGTCATATGGTAATTCTATGTTTAACTTTTTGAGGAGCTGCCAAACTGTTTTCCATAGCAGCTGCACCATTTTACATTCTCACCAGCTGTCTTAGTTATCTAGTGCTGCCGTAACAGAAATACCACAAGTGGATGGCTTTAACAAAGAGAATTTTATTTCCTGACATTAAAGTAGGCTAAAAGTCCAAATTCGGGGTGTCAGCTCCAGGGGAAGACTTTCTCTCTCTGTTGGCCTCCTCATCAGTCTTCCCCTGGTCGAGGAAATTCTCAGGCGCAGGGACCCCAGGTCCAAAGGATGCACTCTGCTCCTGGTGCTGTTCTCTGCTTGCTTCCCTTTTCTATTATCTCTTGAGAGATAAAAAGTGGTGCAGGCTACACCCCAGGGAAACTCCCTTTACCTTGAATCAGGGAGGTGACCTGAGTAAGGGTGGTGTTACAATCCCACTCTAATCCTCTCAACATAAAATTACAATCACAAAATGTAGGACAACCACACAATATTGGGAATCACGGTCTAACCAAGTTGACACACATTTTTTGTGGGGACACAATTCAATCTATGACACCAGCAACGTCTTCATTTGAGCCATTTTGAAGTGTAGTTTTCAATGACATTTAGTACATTCACAATGTCGTGAAATGATTTCCACTAGCCAATTTCAGAACGTCTTCATCATTCCAAAAGGAAACCCCGGAACTTTTAAGTTGCTACGTTTTGGGGTAATTTGTTATGCAACAAGAGATAATGAATACAAGGTAGTTCGGGGAGTTAAATATTTAATAATCAAACTATACACCTCCACATGACTAAAAGAAAATAAAAGGAAACGAGTGGATTTCAAATCTCAGATTTCAAAGCTTATTGTTCCCATACTCATTTCCCAAGGAGCTTTGGTGGCACAGTGGTTAAACTCTGGCCTGCTAAACGAAAGGTTGGTGATCCGAGCCCATACCAGCAGCTCTGTGGGAGAAAAGGCCTGGCAATCTGCTTCTGTAAAGATTTACATCCTAGGAAACCCCGTGGGGCAGTTCGACTCTGTCCTATAGGGTTGCTAAGAGTTGGAATTGACTTAGCAGAAAACAGGTGGTTGTGGTTGTTATGTCCTTTGGACCCAGGGGCCCTGCGTGGAGAAACTCCCTCGTCCTGGGGAAGATTGATGAGAAGGTGGACAGAAAGCGAAAGCCTTCCCCTGGAGCCGATGCCCCACATTTGGCCTTTAGACTACTTTACTGTGAGGAAATAGATTTCCCTTTGTTAAAGCCACCCACTTGTGGTATTTCTGTTATAGCACCACTGGATAACTAAGACAAGCATGTACCAAGAATCATGAATTGTTTGTGACTTAAAAGCCAGTATTTCCATTTCTGAGGATCCCTTCTGAGGAAATACGAGAAGCAGGCAAATATTTACACATAAAGATGCTCGTGGCTGCGTTATTTTAACGTTCACTTGGCACAAAACCTAAGGTTCATGGTTAAGTAAACGGTAGCACAGTGATAAGATAAAGTCCCTTAAAAAAAAGTCCCTTACTTGGTCATTAAAAAACGTTTGGAGATTTTTTTTAACAGAATGAAATTTTTTTTTTCATGTAACGTTATAAGAGCAGAGTACAGAAGGGGGGCAATTCATTTCCAGATTTTTCTGGGATTAAAAATTCTGTTGACCTTACGCTGAGTGAAAGGAGTCTACCTCAAGAGACTGGAAACTGAGTGATTCCATTTATATGACATAAACTCTAATGAGGGAAAATAGATTAGCTGTTGCCAAGAGGGTGGGGTGGAGGGAAGGGAGGGTGTGACCGTGAAGAGGCAGCTGTTCTGGATCCTGGTTGTGGTGGTGGTTACATGGATCTATGCATGTGTTAAAACTTACAGAACTGTAGACCACCCATCTGTCAGTTTGTCGTACTGTGGTAGCTTGCCTGTTACTGTGATGCTGGAAGCTATGCCACTGGTATTCCAAATACCATCAGGGTCACCCACGGTGTGCAGGTTTCAGTGGAGCTTCCAGTCTAAGACAGACCAGGGAGAAAGGCCTGGCAATCTACTCCTGAAAATTAGCCAGTGAAAACCCTGTGGAGCACAACAGAACATTGCCTGACTCACTTGCTTTGCACATGTCATTAGGAGGTGAAATAGAGGGCCGGTGAGGGCGAGGGAGACCCTCAGTGAGATAGATGGACACAATACCTGCAACAATGGACTTGAACATGCTAGTGATCGTGAGGACGACTCAGAACCGGGAAACGTTTTGTTGTGTTGTACATAATATTGCCATGAGTTGGAGCTGAATTGATGGCAGCTATTTTTTTTATAGGGTTGCTATGAGTCGGAATCGACTTGTCGGCACTGGGTATCTATCTATATACCAAATGCGGGGGAAGTCAATTTTACTTTACAATAATGTTAAAAATAAGATTTTTTTAAATGCAAAAGAAGAAAATTCTATTTTCCACCACCCCGCAGCTGCCCACAGCTGGCCCACAAGACCCTGATTCTTTCCTGCTAAGAATCAAGTGTCCTTGACACATACAGACCCACTGTCAGGAGCCCTGGTGGTGCAACAGTTAAGCACTTGGCTGCTAACTGAAAGGTCGGCAGTTTGAGCCTGCCCAATGGCTCCATGGGAGAAAGACCTGGCGAGCTGTTCCCATATAGATCACACCCTAGGAAACCCTATGGGGCAGTTCTACTCTGTCGCATGGAGTCACTGTGAGTCTGCTTGATGGCACCTAACAACAACTGCCAGCTACACACGCTCTCTCAGGAAAATGCAGAGGCCTGATCTGGTCTACGATTTTTGGAGTCTGTAGCCCACCTCGGGGCCCCATCCCTATGAGGCCGCACCTTGTCCATGGAGCCCCAGGACAAATGGCTGCATCAGGGCCACATTCCCTCTGGTCTTGCTGATCCTCTCACTGCTCTGACCATCAGGCTACACTCCACTCTGGCCACCAGACTCTCCTGGCCACTGTGGAGTCACACTAGAAAGACATAAGTGCCCCGAAGAAGATCACTGTACTACCCACAGGGACAAGCACCTCCATCATCCATATCTACTTTCACTTACAGAGACGTGTCCGTAAACACCACCTAGTGCTGTTGTGTGTGTTTTAAATTTAAATAAATAGCACACTGTGCCTTCATTCTGCAATTTGGCTTTTCTTTTCACTCAACAGTATGTTTCTGAGATATGTGTATGTTGAGTTACAGGGAGACAGACAGAGAGACCCATACATTCCTTTTCACTGTTGTATAATATTCTACCACCAGTCCATGGCACTTTTCATTTGTCCATTCCCCCACTGATGGACACTTTGGTGGTTTCTAACTTCTCACTCTCACTAGCATTACCACCAAGGCAGTGATGTTTCAGTGGTAGAATTCTCACCTTCCATGCAGAAGACTGTGGTGTGATTCCCAGTCAGTACACCTCACCGGCCACCACCACCCTTCTGCCGGTGGAGGCTTGTGTATTGTTATGATGCTAACAGGCTTCAGCAGAGCTTCCAGACTAAGGAGGACTAGGAAGAAAGGCCTGGTAACCTACTTCTGAAAACCAGTTGATGAAAATCCTAGGGATCACAATGGTCTAATCCTCCATCATTCATGGGGATGGCACACGTTAGAATGGCATCGGGTTGCCTGACCTCCTGTAACTTCACAAAGAGGAGAGAGAGTCACCGTCAGCATTAGCACAAGACAGATTCCTACGAGGTGGAGGTCAGATATACCTCTACCCTCCAACCTTTTTACCAACTGTGACACCAGCCATCCTCCCCATGGCACTGTCTTCTCCTCTACTTGATCCAGCAGTTCGTTGTGATGGCCACAAAGAACTCACCGACCGTACTCACAGTTATGGAGTTTACTAGGGGAACACCAAGTTACATTTCAGAATCAGGCACAACTTAGCCACAAGTTCTTCAGTCAGGACATCCCCTTCTCAGCTGTGCCCGCAGGCGGGCCTCTCTCTGGCCCTCAGCCCTTGGCTCCTTGGCCTGGCCTTTACTGTGTTTGGGCAAGTGTTACAAAGCTCTTAACTCTGCCAAGTGCCCAGGGGCATCCCACTCCACCAGCAAGCCTCTTGTCTGAAGGCAATCATCTGTCTGGCTCCATGGGTCAGCAAGCTTAGCTCTGCCAAGTGCCTGGGAGCACCCTGCTCCTCCAGGATGCCTCCTGCCCAAAGGCACTCAGCTCACGGTTGGTTGGCATGCCCACTCTAGCCACCTCCCTCTGTGGGCTGGGAAGCCCACTGTGCTTCCTCATGCCAGTCTTCTAGTTCTGCTGCCTCTGTTGCCACCATTTCTCTGCCACTGTTTCTCACCATCTCTCACCACCTCCAGTGTTACAGCTCTCTCTCTCTCTCTCTGCCTCCTGGGTCTTGGAGGTTCTCAGTGCCGGGACCCCAGGTCCAAAGGACGTGCTCTACTCCTAGCCCTTTCTTCTTGGTGGTAGTAAAGTCCCCCCTCCGTTCTGGGATTCGCTCTTTTTTAAGCCTAGCAGGATGGCAAAACTGGCCAATCCCCTCTTTAGGGATCCATACACCTTATTTGCATGTAATAGGGTCAGTATGAGTCAGAATCAACTCAAGGGGTGTGTTTTTTTTCTTTGTTTACCCCCACAGGGGTTTCATGCACCTTAATTGCATTGTTAGCAGGCTGTCCAATCCCATTGGTGAGCTACTAACACTTTATTTGCATAGTTCCACCCAATCATTTTGTTAAAGTCACAAAGGCTGTAGCTAGAGGGGCCGTATTAAGTAATTCACTGCACTGCAAGCAGGACTGGGCAGTGTTGCATTCTGTCATGCGTGAGGTTGCCAGGAGTCAGGGGTGCTTTTGACAACAGTTAACAACAACAACAACATCACTTCAAGAAGTCCTTATACTGGCTCTTTGGCAAGCCTCGGAAGGTTATTTTCTTCCAAAACTCAGTGTCTGATTTTTTTGCTGCTGCTTCCCCAAGGCTGGGAACTAGTCCTGCCCCTCATGGTGTCCCTTCAGGCACTTCACCTTTGCTTTCTCATTACTGAGACCTCCCTCCCCTCCCCACAACACGCACACTTCTGACCTTCAACCCCCGGCCGTACCCTCCAAACCTCACCTCACCACTGAGAGCTGAAATCCACAGGTGGGAAGTGAAGGCATCCTTGGTACTTGACCTCTGTTTTCTAGGTGAAGGGGACAGTGTCCCACCCCAGCATCTTGGAGGAGTTGTCCCTTCTTCCTCATCTCCCCTCTCTCCTTAAGCCCTGCAGTCAGCCATCGCCCCTGACACTCTGGGACTCCAGGCGTGATTCCTAGCAACCATAACAACCCACTCTGCCAATTCTCACCTCCCTTGATTTCTCAGCAGCTACTGGCCCAGTTGGTTCCTGGGAGGTGCAAAGGGCTTATGCTCCACCACTAACCTAAAGGTTGGTGGTCCCAACCCACCCAGCAGTGCCATGGAAGAAAGGCCTGGTGATCTGCTTCTGTAAAATTACAGCCAAGAAAACCCTATGAGGCAATTCTACTCTGAAACACATGGGGTCACCATGAGTCAGAATCAACTCCATGGCAACAGTTTTGGTTTTGGGTTTTTTTTTTTTTTTTTTGGTACTGGCGCAGTTGACATCTCCTTCCTTTTTTAAAATTTATAACGGATTTATTGAGCTATAATTCATATACCATAAAATTCACTCATTTAAAGTATATAATTCAGTGGCTTCTAGTGTGTTCCAGAGTTGTGTAATCTTCATCTCTATCGAATTTTAGAATATTTTCATCAGCCCAAAAAGAAACCCTGCACCTATTAGCTTACTGATGAAGATCAAAGGCAATAACCTTCAGTATTTATTACAGCTCAACATAAAGAAAACAAAAATCTTTGCAAGTGGGCCAATAAGCAATATCATGATAAACAGAGAAAATATTGAAGTTACAAAGGATTTCATTTTACTTGGATTCAGAATCAATGCCCATGGAAACAACAGTCAAGAAACCAAAGGATGTATGGCAGTGAGCAAATCTGTTGCAAAAAAAGACCTCTTTAAAGTGTTGAAAAGCAAAGGTGTAATTTTGAGGACTAAGGTGTGCCTGACCCAAGCCATAGTATTTTCAATTGCCTCATACGCATGTGAAAGCTGGACAATAAATAAGAAAGACTGGAGAAGAATCAATGCCTTTGAATTATGGTGTTGGTGAAGAATATTGAATATACCATGGACTGCCACAAGAAAATCCAAACCCATTACCATCAAGTCAATTCTGACTCCTAGTGAACCTACAGGGCAAATCTTTGGGCAAATCTACGGCAAAAGACCTCTTTAAAGTGTTAAGAGCAAAGATGTCACCTTGAAGACTAAGTGTGCCCGACGCAAGCCATGGTGTTTTCGACCACCTCCTATGCATGTGAAAGCTGGACGATGAATAAAGAAGACTGAAGAAGAATTGACACCTTTGAATTGTGGCTTTGGAGAAAAATATTGAATATACTATAGGCTGCCAAAAGAATGAACAAATCTGTCTTGGAAGAAGTAGAGCCTGAATGCTCCTTAGAAGAAAGGATGATGAGACTACATCTCACATAATTTGGACGTGTTGTCAGAAGGGATCAGTCCCTGGAGAAGGACATCATGCTTGGTAAAGTAGAGGGTCAGCAAAATGAGTTGGACTGACACAGTGGCTGCAACAATGAGCTCAAACATAATTGTGAGAATAGCAAAGGACAGTGCAGTGTTTCATTCTGTTGTATATGGGGTTGCTATGAGTCAGAACTGACCCAATGGCACCTATCTTAGTCATCTAGTGCTGCTATAACAGAAATACCACAAGTGGATGGCTTTAACAAAGAGAAATTTATTATCTCACAGTCGAGTAGGCTACAAGTCCAAATTCAGGGCATCAGCTTCAGGGGAAGGCTTTCTCTTTCTGTTGACTCTGGAGGAAGGTCTTTGTCGTCAATTTCCCCTGGACTAAGCACTTCTCTGCACAGGAACCTTGGGTCCAAAGGATGCTCTCTTCTCCCGGCACTGCTTTCTTGGTTGTATGAGGTCCCCATGTCTCTCTGCTCACTTCTTTCTTTTATATCTCAAAAGAGATTGGCTTAAGACACTATCAAATCTTGTAGATTTTATCAACATAATTGCCGTTAATCCTTTTTATTAACATCATAGTGATAGGATTTAATAGGAAAATCTCATTAAATGACAAAATGGTGGACAATCACACAATACTGGGAATCATGGCCTAACCAAGTTGACACATATTTTTGGAGGACACAATTCAATTTATGACAGCACTTAACAAAAAAGAGCTAGAAGATGAACAAATCTGTCTTGGAAGAAATACAGTCAGAATTCTCCCTAGAAGCGAGGATGGTGAGACTTCATCTCATGTAGTTTGGACATGTTTTCAGGAGGTACCAGTCCCTGGAGAAGGACACCATGCTTGGTAAGGCAGAGGGTTATCAAAAGAGAGGAAGACCCTCAATGAGATGGATTGACACAGTGGCAGTAACGATGAGCTCAAGCATAACTACGATTGTGAGGATGGCAAAGGACCAAGCAGTGTTTCATTCTGTTGTACATAGGGTTGCTATGAGTCAGAACCAACTTGAAAATCCATTAGCAGTCACGCCCCATTTACCCACTCCACCCAATCCCTAAGCAACCACTAATCTCCTTTTTGTCTCTATAAATTTGCCTGTTTTGAACATTTCATACAAATGGATTCAGACAATATGTGGCCTTTTGTGACTGGTTTTTTCACTCAGTGTGCTGTTTTCAAGGTTCACCCATTTTGTAACATGTATGAGTTGATTTTTATTTTTTTATGACTAAATAAATATTCCCTTGAATACACCACATTTTCTTTATTCTTTCATTGGTAGACATTTTCATCTTCCTCCTTACTGACACCATCTGACGCCTTGGCCTCTGGGGTTTGCCTCTTTCCTCTCTGCTCCTCTTCCTCTGCTTCTGCCTTACGTGCCTTTCAGGACCTTCTTTCCATGACACACCCTCTCAACAGGCCCACTTCATGGTGTCAGCTTCCACCATTCTCTCTCTCCCCCTCTCCTCACTCTGTCTTTCCAGCCCAATCCACCTCCTTGATCCCAGGCCTGAACATCTGGCTGCACCTGGTATCCACCTGACTCCTCAGATCCACTGGTACTTCCATTACCTGTGGCTCCTCTCATGATCCCATTTCAGAGATGGCCCCATTATTTACCCAGGCATTTGGCTAGAGATTGATGCATCCTTCTCAAGTCCTTCCTCTCTCACCTCCAGTCAGTCACCTAGACCTGTTGACTTTACCTCCTGAATGTCTCCCAAAACTTCCCCTCTCAAGATATTTGCCCTTCGAATATCTGACATGGAATTTATGTCCATAATATATAAAGAGCTCTTAGAAATCAATAAAAAAGGTAGAAACTCCAAAGGAAATATAAGCCACTCACAAAAGATGACACACAAATGGCCAATAAATGATAAGATGTTTGACATCATTAGACAATGGGGAAATGCAAATTAAAACCAAAATGCTAAGGCATTCATATCCACCGGAATTGCTAAAGTGAAAAAGACAATACCAAGTGTTGCCAAGACTATGTAGCAACTATAACACTCATACAATTGTAACACTCCTTTGCAACTGTAACTCTCCTGTGCTGCTGGTGAGCGTATACAGTGGTTCAACCATTTTGAAAACCTGTTTGACAGTATCTAAAAGCAAAATAAGCACCTATATTATGACTTAGCAATTCTAACCAGTACCTGCTTGCCGTCAAACTACTCTGAATCATGGCAACCCCATGTTGCCATGACTAGAACTGTGTTCCATAGGATTTGGTTTTGTTTTGTTTCTTTTTTGATTTGGGTGAAAACATCTGCTGACACAACAACTTCCACATTTATAGCTCAATGACACTGATAATGTTTTTCACATTAAGCCACCATTTATCGCTATCCTCACCCAAAACATTCCACCACATTAGCATAAACTCAGTGCCCCCTCCATAAGACTTTCAATGGCTGATGTTTTCTTCCAGGAGCCGATCTCTAGGCTTTCTTCCAAGGTGCCTTCGGGTGGGCTTGAAACTCCAACCTTTTGGTCAGCAGCTGAGCACATTAACCGTTTGTACCACCTAGGGGGGACTTCCAGCAATTCTACTCCTGGGTATAAACCCCAAAGCAATACATATTTATATTCACCAGAAAGTTCATAATAGCCCAAAACTGAAAACAACGCAAATATCCAACAATAGGTTGGATGGATAAATTCTGGTGAATTCAAACAATGGAATACTACATAGCAGTGATTCTCAACCAGGGATAATTTTCCTCCTAAGAGGACATTAGCAATGTCTAGAGACATTTTTGGTTGTCACGACTTGGGGTGGGAGGAAGCAATGCTACTGTCAGCTTGTGGGTAGAAGCCAAGAGAACTACCAACCATCCTACAGTGTGCTTGGGACAGCCAACCACACACAGAATTGGCCCTAAATATCAGTACAGGTTGAGAAATCCTGCAATACAGCAATGACAGTGCAGGCTACTGCACCCTCCAACAACACGGATGAACCTCATAAATACAATATTGCACAAAAGAAGCCCAACACAAAGAGAAAATTGTGCAGGCTTCCATCTATACAAAGTTCAAATACGAAGCAAAGGTGATCTCTGCTGTTAAAAGTTGGGAGAGGGTTACCATTGGTGGTGAGAAATGAAGTTTTAATTCTCATGGAATCCAGATTTCTGGGTTCCATGGAGGTTGAGGTGATCTTGGGACACTGAACCTTAAGAATACTGGTTTCTTAAAAAAATATCCCCTAAAGTCATCTTAAAACCAAACAACAGTTTAGCTTAACTAGTAAAGAATGTCTGCCTTGAGGCTTTTAATATCTGTATGGGATTAAACTGACAACAGCTCAAAAGATATGACAGGAAGTTTAGAGGGCACTGAGTTTATGTTAATGGGAGAGGAACAACTCAAAAGGAGCAAGAAAATGGTTGCACAACTCAAAGAATGTGATCGATGTCACTGAATTGTACATGTAGAAACTGTTGAATGGGTGTGTCTGCTGTGTATATTCTCAACAACAACAAAAAATAAATTACAGGTAGTCCCCGACTTACAATGTATTCGAGTTACAACGAACTACACTTACGACTGTCCTCTTCTTTTTTTTTTTTTTTTTTGTATGTCTTATCGTTTGTAAGATACTTATCGTTATTATCGTAGGAGCCCTGGTGGTGCAGTGGTTAAAGCACTCACCTGCTAACCGAAAGGTAGGTGGTTGGAAACCACCAGCAGCTGGGCAGGAGAAAGATGTGGCAGTCTGCTTCTGCAAAGATTTATAGCCTTGGAAACCCTTTGGGTCACTATGAGTCGGAATTGACTCTGGATGGCAGTGGGTTTCTTTTTTTTTTTTTTATCATTAGTAATACGTACTATATAAAAACCCATTAAAAAAACCATGTTGCAGTGTTCAATTTGCTGATGGTAGCATTCTCATGCCAACCCCCAAAGACAAATAAAGATTGGATTTATAAAGATACTGGAGGCGATAATAATGAAAACTGAAAGAAAAAAACGTATTTGACTTATGTGAGAACTGACTTATAGTGGAATCATGACTAAGCCAAAAAAAAAAAAAAAAACCTTTTGCATCTAGTCGATTCTGATTCACAGGACCCTACAGGGCCCTATAGGAACTGCCCCATAGGGTTTCCAAGGCTGTAATCTTTATGGATGCAGACTGCCACATCTTTGTCCTGGGGAGCATCTGGTGGGTTCTAACCACCTACCTTTCAGTCAGCAGCCGAGCACTTAACCCACAGTGCCACCAGGGCTCCTTAGTTAGAAACTACCTTCATTAAAAAAAAAAAAAGGAAGAATATTGGTTTTCTAAAAAAAAAAAAAAAAAAAATCCACTGCCATCCAGTCGATTCCGACTCATAGGACCTTATAGGATAGAGTAGAACTGTCCCACAGGGTTTCCAGGAAAAGGCTGGTGGATTCAAACGGCCAACCTTTTGGTTAGCAGCTGAGCTCTTAACCACAAGTAACATTTAAGTCAAACAACTGTCTGGATAAATGAGTAAAGACCGTTTTGCCTTAGGCATTGTGCTCTTTTGAAGGATTCCCTATGTGCAGTCAGTTTCAAGAAACAGACTCCAAAGGTCAGACTAGAGCTATGTTTCAGGGCAAATCAGTAGTTATTTTAATTATTCTTCAAGACAATACGGTATGGAATCCTATCGATCATAAATTGTTTTATTAGGGATAAGCTGATGATCCAACAGAACGTGGAAAGTACCGAACAATGTCATTAATATCACACACAAGTATAATTTTGCTGAAGATCATTCAAAAGTGGCTGCAGCAGCACGTCGACAGGGAACTGTCAGAAATTCAAGCCGGATTCAGAAGAGGATGTGGAAGGAGGGGTATTGTCGCTGATGTCAGATGGATCCGGGCTGAAAGCAGAGAATAACAGGAAGATGTTTACCTGTGTTTTATTGACTCTGTTAAGGCCTTCACTGTGTGGATCATAACCAGTTATGGATAACGTTGCAAAAAATGGGAATTCCGGAACACTTAATTGTGCCCATAAGGAACTTGTGCTTAGACTGTTGCTGGGAACTCTGGGTTCTGCTTGGCATGACTCCATCAGGGCCAAAAAGACAGAGACTGAGTTGGGGAGAATGAAAGACATCCTTATTGGTTGGCCAAGCAAGGAGACAGTCAGGGCTGTATGCCACCCAAGACTACCACGCAGGCAGCTTGTTGAGGCTGGTTTATACGGGCGGGATCAGTTTCAGAATCCAAAATGGAGGGTGGGCAGGCACAGAGTGTTTTAGAATAAGTAAGCATTTTCTAAGATCCAAATTCAACTCCCCACGCAGGAGGAAGTTAGCCATTTTTGTTCATTAGCTTGTTAGCTCTCCATCCAGGGGTGGAGAATTTACTTACTATGTGTGAGGCAGTTAATGAGTCAAAGGTTATCTGGAGTGCCAAGATGGGAGGCAGGACTGGTTTTAGCCAGCCTGTGGCTGTTTCTCTTCAAGAAGTTTCTAAGGAGGAAAAGAAAGAACTCTAGGAAATGGGCTGGGTGTGGGGCTTTCTTGAGGCTAATAAAAATGGCTTTATGGCTCTAGTCCTGCCTTATTCCCTCCTTTTTGTTTTTAATTTTTATTGTGCTTTAAGTGAAAGTTTACAAATCAAGTCAGTCTCTCATACAAAAACTTATGTACACCTTGCTATATACTCTTAATTGCTTTCCCCCTAATGACAAAGGACTCTCCTTCCCTCCATCCTCTCTTTTCGTGTCCATTCAGTCAGCTTCTGACCCCCTCTGCCCTGTCATTTCCCCTCCAGATAGGAGATGCCAACATAATCTCATGTGTCTACTTGATCCAAGAAGCTCATTCTTCACCAGTATCATTTTCTATCCCATCGTCCAGCCCAATCCCTGTCTGGAGAGTTGGCTTTGGGAATGGTTCCTATCTTGGGCTAACAGAAGGTCTGGGGACCATCACCACTGGGGTCCTTCTAGTCTCAGTCAGAACATTAAGTCTGGTCTTTTTATGAGAATTTGGGATCTGTATCCCACTGCTCTCCTGCTCCCTCAGGGGTTCTCTGTTGTGTTCCCTGTCAGGGCAGTCAGCTGTTGTAGCCGGGCACCACCTAGCTCTTCTGGTCTCAGGCTGATGTAGTCTCTGGTTTATATGGACCTTTCTCTTCCTTTTCTTTTGACACTAACAGTTATTAGTTAGTGGCAAGACAGCGAGCTGCAGGAAAGGGGAAACGGGGCCATGACTCTTCAAACTGCTTCCTGCTGAGCAGGCGCAGTGAGCAGGGATGGGGCAGCTCTAAAAGATTAGGGTTCTTCCTCTCAGAGTTGTTGGATAGCTTTTAGCCTCAGATCATTAGGCGAGGGTGGTGATGTGGTTTGATAGCCTCGCTACTGTGTTAGAACCATATTGAGTTTGATAGAGCTTACTCTATTGGTAAAAGCTTAGTCTATTGGTAAGGAATTTGGCTAGGAGGATTAGGAGGCAGGGTTCAAACATGCAATCAAGAAAGAGTGCAATTAATACTACTGCAAGAAAAGAGGAAAATAAGGCCAAGAAGATTTTTTAGCCATCCAAACACTGGATTGCCCAGGTATAGGGTTTGGGAGTTAGGTTTAGGGTTAGGAATTCTGGATGCCTTGTACTTCCACACAGAAATACATAGCTGAAGGGAGCACAAAGCACACCTGCTCCTGATTGGGCTAATTTGACAAACGTATTTTTCTGTCAAGACCATGTGAGGAGCAGAGTTGGGAGAAGAATGAAGGTGAAGCACCATGGTTTCATATTTGCATGAAGCAGGGTTTAACTTAAGAGGCCTACTACCTTAAAACAGGTGAAATATGAACAGGAAAGCAAAAAAAAAAAAAAAAAACAGTTAACAGAATGCAGACATTGAAGAACAAACTCAATCTATGGGTTGAAAACTCAGAGTTTGTCTTGGGCTGGGTCCTCTAGAGGAGGAAACCAGTAAAGCTTATAAGTATATAGAGAGAGAGATTTATGTCAAGGAAACGGCTCACATGATTGCAGAGGCTGGAACGTGGATCAGGATAGAGGCTTCTTCCAATTCACGTAGCTGCAGGGGCTGGCGAACCCAAGATCAGCAGGTCGGTGAGCAGGGCTCTTGCTCACAGACTGTGAACACTGACGAATCCCAAGATCGGCAGGTAAGCTGCTAGCTCAGGTCCCAAGAACTGGAGGTCAGATGAACAGGGGGCAGCTGCAGGATCCAGGGCAGGCGAAAGCCAAAACATCTGCTTATATTCAGATGTCGGCCACATGCCCAAGGAAACTCCCTTTCAACTGATTGGCTACTCATCGCAGATCCCATCATGGGGGTGATCACATATAAACACTAAGAATCATGGCCCAGCCAAGTCGACCCACAATCTTAATCATCACAGAGTCTCTTAAACCCGTACTTCAGGTCTTGTAATGACTCATAGTTCCACTGTTCTGAAGAGCTGTCATTGTGAAGTGGAGGTCTGGGGCAGGTGTTGCTACTTAACACAAGTTGGCAGAAGGTGGTCCCAAACAGGGAAACAATACAACTGAAACTCAAAACAAATACTGTGAGGAGGGCAAGAGTAAAGCTTACCTCTAAGACCTTGGCAGCACTTACTGACATACTAGGGATATCAATGGACCATGTACTTAAGGTCCTCTGTGGGAATACAAGTCCAATTTTTCTGGTTTGGAGAAGTTTGTCTCTCGATGTCCAGTGGCAGGTTCTTCTTGATTCTGGTATGATAAATCCAGGCACTTAATCCACTGACCTTGACTGCAGTAGGGGTGGCGAGGAGAACTTCAAAGGGTCCAGTCCACTTTTCCTGTAGGATGTCAGACTTCCAGGTTTTGATCAGAACCTGATTGGATGGATGGAACGCAGAAGGACTTCAGGCGTTGGTTCAGGGTCTTGAAAGTGAGCCTATCTATGGAGAGAGCATACACACCCGACAGAGACTGCAACTGTTCTTTTAAGAACTGGGTACCTTTTTCATGTTGAGAGTCATCAGCTTCCAGGGGCTCCATTCCAGGATTCTTTAGCAAAGGACAGACATACATCAACTCAAAGGGACTGATTTTTTAATTTGGACCTACAGGCAGCCCGGGACTGAAGCAGAGCCAACTTAGTCCAAACCAATTTAGTTTCCTGGCAAAGTTTTGCTCTTTGCCTTTTGAGCTGCTGCTTACCTCTTTTTACCTTTCCACCGGATTTGGGTCTCCACACTGAGTGCAGATTCCAATTGATGTCCAAGGCGGTCACCACATCTTGAGCAATTTTTTTGCAATAAAATGAGTCCCATTGTCCCTTCCAATGGATTGGGGCAACCCAAACCCTGGAATGATTTCTTCTAGGAGTCTTTTTTACTACCTCAGTGGCCTTCTCGGTTCAGCAGGGAAGAGCTTTAATCCAGTTGGTGAAAATATCTACAAATACAAGTAAATACTTACAATTTCTAGGCAATCTGGGCATCTGGATGAAATTACCTGCCAGTGTTTTCCAGGTTGTGTCCCTTTTCACCACGTCCCGGGGGTGCAGCAACGCTGTTTGGAGGTTATTCTTGGCACAAGTGGCACGTTGTTGTACTACAGTTTCAATAGCCTTGTAAATTCTCTGTCCAATCAAATGTCTTTTTACCCCGTCGTACAGAGAGTACAGGGCATCATGCCCATAGTGAGTGGACTGGTGGGCTTCCCACATAACCATCTGTCATGAATTGAATCGTGTCCCCCCAAAATACGTGTCAACTTGGTTAGGCCATGATTCCCAGTATTGTGTGGTTGTCTTCCATTTTGTGATTGTAATTTTATGTTAAAGAGGATTAGGGTGGGATTGTAACACCCTTACTCAGGACACATCCCCGATCTAATGTAAAGGGAGTTTCCTGGGGTGAGGCCTGTACTGGCTTTTATTTTACAAGAGATAGAAGGAAAGAGAAGTGAGCAGAGAGAGGGGGGACCTGATACCACCAAGAAAGCAGAGGTTGCTGCACTGAGAACCTCCCAGACCAAGGGAAGATTGAAGACAAGGACCTTCCTCCAGAGTCGACGGAGAAAGCCTTCTCCTGGAGCTGAGGCCCTGAATTTGGACTTCTAGCCTACTAGACTGCGAGAGAGTAAACTCCTGTTTGTTAAAGCCGTCCACTTGTGGTATTTCTGTTACAGCAGCACTAAATGACTAAGACACCAGCCTTTCTTTTCTGTGGTACCCCATTTCTGCCGTGTACCTGTCCTTTTCACTGCAGTGTGGAGATTGATCTCGTGGGGGCAATGTCAGCTGGGGAACCAGAGTCACAATTGCATGCCATTGTTAAGACGCAGTCCTCACAGCTCTTTGGCTAGATCTGAACCAAAATCAGGTTGGTGAATTTTTGAACCCTTGGAGATACACAGTCCAACAAAATTTCTGTTTTTACCTGGTGTTGGAGTCCTCCCGCTCAAAGACAAAAATCTCTTGGTTTTTACATTCAAAGGGAATACAGAAGAAAGCATCTTTCAGGTCTAACACCGTGAACCACTTAAAAACTGGTGACAGCATTGATAGTAGGTTGTAAGTGTTGGGTACGACAGAGTGGACAGTCACAGGTTCCTGGTTGATAGCCCAGCCCAGAGGTCTTGCACAAACCTGTAGCTTCTGTCTTTCTTCTTCACAGGTAAGATCAGGTATTGAAAGCTGATTGGCAAGGCCTCAGAATTGAGTCCTTCATTAAAGAAGGGTAGAGCACCCGTGGGGCAATAGGCCCAGGTATCAGCTGACGCAGCATGAGGTGAGCTCACCAACCTTGCTCCACTGGCATGTTTACATTCTGAAAGGAGATCTCAGCCTGCAGTTTACATAATAGGTCTCATCCTGACAGCTGGACTAGGCAATCTAGTGTATGTAGGAGGTAGCGAGTGTTTTTCCAGGAAGGGCGTAGGCCTGGAGACTTCTTTCCCTGACACTCCCACCACGGTAGGATTTTTCCCAAAGAAGGGGCTTGTTTTTGAGTTAAGACCAAAAAAGTGGCTTCAGTGTCCACTAGAAATTTGGTGGGCTTTCTCTCCACTTTCATTGTAACCAGAGGCTCAAGTGGAGGGCTTGTCTCTGGTCCCTTTCAGTCTGATTCATTCTTGGAGTATGCCATGACTGGGAGCCAGGCTGTCCCCAGAGGTTTGTTTGGGTTCAATGGGTGCTTATTTTGGGGTCTCTTGGGGGCACTCATTTCTCCAGTATCCCATTTCTTTACAATAAGCACGCTGGCTCTTATCCAACTGGGGTTTATCATTAGGCTTCGGTCTTATCTACTTGGGAGGCCCTCCTTTCCTTTGGCTTCCCTGCCAATCCCCTGATCCTTGCAAAGCAGCCACAAGGAAACTAGCGTGCTGTTTTGCTCTGCTGGTTTCTGTCTGTTCTGAAAGTTTTTCTCTCTCCTTCTCCCTGCCTGTGTAGACCCCGAAGGCAATCTCAGCCAGTTGAGAGATTGACATGGCTATGTCCTCTTGGGCTTTCTGAAGTTCCTTTCAGATGTCCAGGGCACTTTGCCCTGTGAAAATGGCATTAATCAGCCTAGCATTTTCAGGGGACTCTGGGTCTAAATCAGTATATTACCTGAAAGCTGAGAGCTGAAAAGAATCTGTCAAGAAAAGAGGAGGGTCCTTCTCTGACTTCTAACCTCATATTCTTTATGGAGGCTCTTCTGCTTTGGAATTCCGTTCCTGAGCCCTGCTAGGAGGCAGTTGTGATAGTAAATGAGAAAGTTTCCTGCTCCTGCACATTAGGGTTATAGCTGGGGTTCCTAAGGGAGATGGCGTCAGCTGCTGCTCAATTTTGGGCCTGATCGACATGACGCTTGTCAGCATCTTCGAGCTCTCTCAAGTACCATGCCTGCATCTCTGGCTGGAGTCTGTCGGAGGGTGTAAAGCCCTGCCTGATGGCTCTGACTCGGTTGGGGCCCCTGTTCTGAGGCCAAATCTTATGGCCAATAGTGGGCTCTGCCTCATGGGGCTGGATACATGAGCAGGGGAGCTGTGGGGGGAGCTGTGAGAGAATAAACTTCTGTTCTTTAAAGCCATCCACTTGTGGTATTTCTGTTATAGCAGCACTAGATGACTAAGACACTGGGTATCTTTATATCTACACAACATTGTAAAAGCTTCTACATAGTACTTTTCATCCCACTTTCCCAAGCGAGAACAAAACAAATCTAACTGCAGTGTGTTGTTACATTGTAAGGATCCATATAGCTGGCCACCTTTCATCATCTAATTTATATCAGGGCCAGGTTGTGTTACACTAGAAAATAAGTTTCTTTTACTTCATAGGATTATACCTGAACTGCCAATTTTTCAGGCTACATCCTAAAGGTGAACAATCAGGAATACTTTTAGAAGTACCATGGCTAAAACAGAATATCAGAACAGAGAACAACTACCTTAGAGTCCTAAGTGGCTGTTACAGAGTTTCAGGCTACTGGCTGGCTTCTACGAGGCAGTCTCGACACAACTTTTTCAAGTTACCAGAAAACAGAGCAGATCGAAGTGCACTATTACAGTGGGTATCACCGATTACATTTTGTCTCCCCTGGAGGAGTCACTGTTGGGTCTCGGAGGTATCGGCCTCAAGGACCCGCTGCCTGTCCCCTGGAGAAATCTCCTGGTGTGGTTGGACTTTCAGTTGGGTCCTCTGTCTGATCCACCTCCAACACCGAGCAATGACTCCTGAATGGCTTGCCAGAAAATATTGCCAGGAACTCCAAGTTCTGCTCGGCATGACTCTTTTCAGAGCCAAAGAGACAAGATACTGAGTTGGGGAGAACGAAAGGCAACTTTATTGGTTAGCCAAGCAAGGAGACAGTCGGGGCTGCGTGCCATTCAAGACTGCCTCACAAGCAGCTAGTTGAGGCTGGTTTTTATAGGCAGCATCAGTTTCAGAATACAAAATGGCACTCAGGTGGGCCCAGAGTGTTTTAGAATGAATAAGCATTTTCTAAGACTCAGATTCAACTCCCCATGCAGGAGGAAGTTAGCCATTTTTGTTCATTAGCATGTTAGCTCTCCATCCAGGGGTGGAGAATTTACCGCACATGAGGCAGTTAATGAGTCAAAGGTTATCCGGAGTGCCAAGATGGGAGGCAGGACTGGTGGTTGCCAGCCCGTGGCTGTTTCTCTTCGAGGAGGTTCTGAGGAGGAAAAGAAAGAACTCTAGGAAATGGGCTGGGTGTGGGGCTGTCTTGAGGCTAAGAAAAATGGCTCTATGGCTCTAGCCCTATCTTACTACAAAGAGGCAGTCGGTTGAACAGAGCAAGGGGATGCTGCGTGGTTTAAAGTCAAGAAAGGTATGCATCACAACTATCAAAACCCACACCAGACTGAGTCCAGTACAACTAGATGGTGCCTGGCTACCACCACTGCTGCTCTGACAAGGATCACAATAGATGGTTCTGGACAGAGCTGAAAAAAAATGTAGAACAAAATTCTAATTCACAAAAAATGACCAGACTTACTAGCCTGACAGAGACAGGAGAAACCCTGAGAGTATGGCCCCCGGACACTCTTTTAACTCAGTACTGAAGTCACTCCTGAGGTTCACCCTTCAGACAAAGATTAGATAGGCCCATAAAATAAAATGCAACTAAATGGGCAGGGACTAGAAGGCAGGAGGGGACAGGAAAGCTGGTAATAGAGAACCCAAGGACGAGAAGGGTGAGTGTTGACATGTCATGGGGTTGGCAACCAATGTCATAAAACAATATGAGCCTTACTTTTTTAATGAGAAATTAAGCTGCTCTGTAAACCTTCATCTAAAATACAATTGAAAAAAAAAAAAAAAACTAAAGGTGTGAGTCAAGGTTGTATCCTTTCACCATACTTGTTCAATCTGTTTGCTGAGCAAATAATCCAAGAAGCTGGACTATATAAAGAAGAATGTGGCATCAGGATTGGAGGAAGACTTATGACCAACCTGCGATACACAGATGATACAGCCTTCCTTGCTGAAAGCAAAGAGGACTTGAAGCACCTACTGATGAAGATCAAAGACCACAGCCTTCAGTATGGATTACACCTCAACATAAAGACAACAAAAAATTCTCACAACTAGACCAATAAGTAACCTCATGATAAATGGAAAAAATACAGAAGTGGTCAAGGATTTCATTTTACTTGGATCCACAATCAACAGCCATGGAAGCAGTAGTCAAGAAATCAAAAGACATATTGCAGTGGGCAAATCTGGTACAAAAGACCTCTTGAAGTTTTAAAAAGCAAAAATGTCACTTTGAGGACTAAGGCGCGCCTGCCCCAAGCTGTGGTATTTTCTATTGCCTCATATATATGTGAATGCTGGACAATACATAAGAACGACTGAAGAAGAATTGATGCCTTTGAATTATGGTGTTGGCGAAGAGTATTGAATATACCATGGACTGCCAGAAGAATGAACAAATCTGTCCTGGAATAAGTATAGCCAGAATGCTCCTGTGAAGCACAGATGGTGAGACTTAGTCTCGCATACTTTGGACATGTTGTCAGGAGGGACCTGCCCCTGGAGAAGGACATCATGCTTGGTAAAGCAGAGGGTCAACAAAAACCAGGAAGACCCTCAATGAGATGGATTGACTCAATGGCTGCAACAATGGGCTCAAGCATAATAATGATTATAAGGATCGCGCAGGACCCGGCAGTGTTTCCTTTCTTCGTACATAGGGTCGCTATGAGTCGAAACCCACTCGACGCCACCTAACTACAAAAAGCAAGCTGGAATATAAGAATCTTTGGAAGCTCTTTCCTCTCTGGAACATTTTTGACTCTCCTTTAAGGAGACCTGATGTTAAATAAACTTCAATCAATTTCTATCATTGATTTTTGTTTTAACAGGGGGT
Organism: Loxodonta africana; assembly: GCF_030014295.1. Taxonomy (NCBI): domain Eukaryota; kingdom Metazoa; phylum Chordata; class Mammalia; order Proboscidea; family Elephantidae; genus Loxodonta; species Loxodonta africana. The sequence goes on from NC_087344.1 coordinate 12,432,784, forward strand.
AGTGCAAGGAAAAGGAGCCCTGATGGTGCAGTGGTTAAAGCACTCAGCTGCTAACCAAAAGGCTGGTGGTTCAAACCCACCAGCTGCTTGCAGGAAAAGGATATGGTGGTCTGCTTCCATAAAAATTTACAGCCTTGGAAACCCTATGGGCAGTTCTACTCTGTCCTATAGGGTGACTATGAGTCGGGATTGTCTCAATGGCATTGAGGTTTGTTGTTGTTGTTGTTGTTGTTAGTGCCGGAAGAAAGTATAGTGGGGAGTGGGGGGGGGGGGACCGGGGACATGGGTGTTGGGTACACAAGTGCATTCACATTGAGAAAAGTCTTTGAGCTGTACAGTTGTGATTTGTGCTTTTTTTCTGAATGTGTACTCTACTTGAAAACATAGAGTCCCAGGGTGGTGCAAGCAGCTAGGCGCTTGACTACCAATCGAAAGGTTAACAATTTGAACCTGCCCAGAGGTGCCTTGGAAGAAAGACCTGGAGATCTACTTCAGAAAGGTCACGGCTTTGAAAACCCCACGCAGCGCAGTTCTACTCTGCAAAACATGGGGGCACCGTGAGTGGGAATTGAACCTAGAGCAACCGATTTGGTTTTGGGTTTTTTTGTGTGTGTTCGTTTTGCCCGTTTGGGCCTTACAAACTCTGGACTGGGCAAGCACCCCTGTCTCTCCCCCTCTCCCTAGTCTGTCTTCCAGCACCCAGAGGGCTCTCGGCGGGGGGGGGAGGGAAGGGGGGTACACAAATAAGGCCTCGGCCCTCCCAACAATTTAGGAAAAGAGGATGAGAATGGCTGCACAGCTTGAAGGATGTAGTCAATGTCATGGAGTTGGATACGTAGAAATTGTTGAACTGGTGTTATGTTCTGCTGTGTATAGTCTCAACAACAAAGACAACAAAAATAAAATAAATAAAATTTTTAAAAAAGATCACATCCCTCCCAGCTTTAAAGCTTTCTATGGCTCCCTATTGCCCCAAGATTAGATCCAAGTCTTTAAGGAGGCTCCCAAGGTCTTTCTTGGTCCCAACTCTGCTTTTCTTGCAGGCTCATCTCTACCCAGTCTCTTTGCTCCTTGCACCATTTACCTCCAGCCCCAAACCTGCTGCTTCAAGCCTCCAGGCTTTTGTACCTGCTGTTGCCTTTGCCCGACTCCCTGACTGTCCCTCACACACTCTTGCCCTTGGAGGTTCAGCTCCAATGCCGCTGCTGTGGGACGCCTCTTGCTTAGGCTCTCTCTTCCTTCTCCTATGGGAAGACAGGAAGGCTTTGGGCTGGGATGATTTTCTGTAGTCATCTCTACCCCCCTCCCCACACACACACACATACACACACTTTCTGAGTTTTGCAAAATGAGAAAATGCTTCTGCCCCAACCCAGGTTCATAATTTATTGTACAAATTGAATATCACAGGATAAGTTGACATTAGCTTCTCCAGGCATGAGAACTCAACAGATGATGCCCGGACAGTTTAGAATCTCTGTATGTCTACTTGAAAACCACCAGTATGTATCATGGATTGAATTACGTCCCCCCAAAAGTGTGTGAATTAATTTGGTGGGCCATGATTCCCAGTATTGTGTGGTTGTCCTCCATTTTGTGACTGTAATTTTATGTTAAAGAGGGTTAGGGTGGGACTGTAACACCCTTACTAAGGTCACATCCCAGATCCAATGTAAAGGGAGTTTCCCAGGGGTGTGCCCTGTACCACCTTTTATCTTACAAGAGAGAAAAGGAAAGGGAAGGGAGCAGAGAGTGGGGGACCTCATACCACCAAGAAAGCAGTGCTGGGAGCAGAGCGAGTCCTTTGGACCTGGGGTCCCTGCACAGGGAAGCTGCTAGTCTGGGGGAAGGTTGATGAGAAGGCCAACACAGAGAGAGAGAGAAAGCCCTCCCCTGGAGCTGACACCCTGAATTTGGACTTAGCATACTTTACAGTGAAGAAATAAACTTCTCTTTGTTAAACCCATCCACTTGTGGTATTTTTGTCATAGCAGCACTAGATAACTAAGACAGTATGAGACCAAAAGCTCAACAATCACTCCAAAGCAAATATGAGAAGATAAGGGGGCAAGGAAACTAGGTTACTGAATTGGAACAAACAGAACACAATTAAGAGATTGTTGACACATTGTGATAAATGTAACTAATGTCACTGAATAATTTGTGGGGAAGTCATCAAAGGGGAACCTAACTTACTGTGTAAACTTTTACCAAAAACTCAATAAAATTTTTTAGAAGTATGTCGCTTTCACAGCTGGGGTTTTTTATACCTTAACTTGAAGTATGTTGTTGTTAGGTGTAGTCTATTTCCACTCATAGGGACCCCAGGTGACAGAGTAGAACTGCCTCAGAGGGTTTCCTGGGGATCGCTATGAGTCGAAATCGAAATCGACTGGACTGCAACTGATTTGTTTTTGTTTTGTTTTTGGTTTAATCTTTAAGGGAGCAAGGAGATGGCCAGGCCTTTCTCTCACGGAGCCACTGGGTGGATTCTAACCCCCTAACTTTCGGTTAATAGCGGAGCTTTTTTTTTTTAGCCGTGGCGCCACCAGGGCTCCTTCACTAGAGGTCTAGGGCAAACAAAGCAATGTCTCCGTATGTGGCCAGTACACAATCCATTCCACCTGTGAGAGTATAAGAGCTGAAATGTTTTTTAACATCAGGGGACTGGAATTGGGCATCATTTCCTGGACCTGTCACGATTTCAATCTTGCTAAAGCCACAAATTCCGCGCGGCCTGTGTCCTTCAGTGTACACAGCCACCGGTCGGCCCAGCCGGAGGACACCGCGGAAACTGTAGACACTCACCCCGGGTTTCCTTCCTCCAGGGAAGCCCACCCTCTCAGTCACTCCAGGGGACCGCAGGGGGTGACAAGGGCCGAGAAACTCTAGGCCTCTGCCCAAAGTTACTCCCCGCCCAGGACAAGGTAGGGACCCCAAGGACCCTGAGACCCTGAACTTGCACAGTGCCAGTTTTTCCTAGTCGCCCACACTGGTGTCCTACAACACCGCCCCCAAGCACCGCCCCCCGAGCACCGCCCCAGGTACCGCCCCCAGCTCCGTCCACACCGCCCTTGGCTTTCTGCCTCCACACATTTGGAGGGGGGGCCGCTACACCCTGCAGAGGCTGCAGCAGGGGAAGTCCAACCTGACCAGGGGACCCCACCTCCAGCTCACCCCCGCAGCGCGCCCAGAGGCCTCTGGGAACTTTGCACGCTTGGTCTCTGGCCCTCCCACCGCCTCACCGCCCGACCTTGGGCAAGTCTCTCCACCTCCCTGAACCTCCGTCTCTGCAGCTGAAACACTAGTGGACCATGAAAAGAAGACACGTTCGCAGCAGAGCCGTGTAAAGTTACGCTGTTGTTGTGTGTGTCGTGCAGCCGATTCCGACCCATAACCACCCCATGGGATAGAGTAGAACTGCCCCATAGAATTTCCTAGGCTACAATCTTTTTTTTTTTTAATAATTTTTATTGAGCTTTAAGTGAACGTTTACAAATCAAGTCAGTCTGTCACATATAAGCTTATATACACCTTACTCCATACTCCCACTTACTTTCCCCCTAATGAGTCAGCCCTTCCAGTCTCTCCTTTTGTGACAATTTTGCCAGTTTCTAACCCTCTCTACCCTCCTATCTCCCCTCCAGACAGGAGATGCCAACACAGTCTCAAGTGTCCACCTGATACAAGTAGCTCATTCTTCATCAGCATCTCTCACCTACTCACTGTCCAGTCCCTTCCATGTCTGATGAGTTGTCTTCGGGAATGGTTCCTGTCCTAGGCCAACAGAAGGTTTGGGGACCATGACCGCCGGGATTCCTCTAGTCTCAGTCAGACCATTAAGTCTGGTCTTTTTATGAGAATTTGGGGTCTGCGTCCCACTGTTCTCCTGCTCCCTCAGGGGTCCTCTGCTGTGCTCCCTGTCAGGGCAGTCATCGGTTATGGCCAGGCACCATCTAGTTCTTCCGGTCTCAGGATGATGTTAAGTCTCTGGTTCATGTGGCCCTTTCTGTCTCTTGGGCTCATAGTTATCGTGTGACCTTGGTGTTCTTCATTCACCTTTGATCCAGGTAGGTTGAAACCGATTGATGCATCTTAGATGGCCGCTTGTTAGCATTTAAGACCCCAGACACCACATTTCAAAGTGGGATGCAGAATGTTTTCATAATAGAATTATTTTGCCAATTGACTTAGAAGTCCCCTGAAGCCATAGTCCCCAAACCCCGCCCTTGCTCCACTGACCTTTGAAGCATTCAGTTTATCCTGGAAACTTCTTTGCTTTTGGTCCAGTCCAGTTGAGCTGACCTTCCGTGTATTGAGTATTGTCCTTCCCTTCACCTAAAGTAGTTCTTATCTACTAACTAATCAGTAAATAACCCTCTCCCACCCTCCCTCCCTCCCCGCCTCGTAACCACAAAAGTATGTGTTCTTCTCAGTTTATATTATTTCTCAAGATCTTATAATAGTGGTCTTATACAATATTTGTCCTTTTGCCTCCGACTAATTTCGCTCAGCATAATGCCTTCCAGGTTCCTCCATGTCATGAAATGTTTCACAGATTTGTCACTGTTCTTTATCAATGCGTAGTATTCCATTGTGTGAATATACCAGAATTTATTTACCCATTCATACGTTGATGGACACCTTGGTTGCTGCCAGCTTTTTGCTATTGTAAACAGAGCTGCAATAAGCGTGGGTGTGCATATATCTGTTCGTGTGAAGGCTCTTATTTCTCCAGGGTATATTCCAAGGAGTGGGATTTCAGGGTTGTGTGGTAGTTCTATTTCTAACTTTTTAAGAAAACGCTAGGCTACAATCTTTAAGAGAGCAGATCTCCAGGTCTTTCTCCCGCAGAGCCACTGGGAGGGTTTGAACTGCCAACCACTAGGTTAGCAGCTGAGTGCTTAACTGTTGTGCCACCAGGGCTCCTGTAGGATTGTGCAGGGGCTTCTAAACACGTGGAAACAGGGTGGGTTCCAGTTCCAGCTCCAATGCTCAGAAACTGTATGACCTTGGAGCAGCACTTTAACCTCTGTGCCTCCATTTCCTCGGCTGTTAAACAAGGATAAAAGTACCTGCCTGCTGCAGGTTTGCTGTTAGCTGGTGTGTACTCGTGGCAACCCTGTGTACAACAGAATGAACCACTGCCCAGTCCTGTGCCATTCCCATGATCTGTTGAGGACTAGACCATTGTGACCCATACAGCTATTTCACTGGTTAAATTTTCAGAAGTAGGTCACCACCAGCCCTTTCTTCCTAGTCTTAGTCTGGAAGCTCCGCTGAAACCTGTTCAGCACCATAGCAACACGGAAAGCTCCACAGACAGACAGGTGGTAGCTGCACGAGAGGTGCAATGACTGGAAATGGAACCTGGGTCTCGTGCATGGAAGGAAAGAATTCCATCACTGCCCTCACTGTTGCAGGACTGGATGAGTTAACTTTAAATAGCGTCTGGGTACCTAGGCGCCCTTGTTATTTTTCATAGGCAAGGTGCTAAGGATACCCATTCCTCGGTAAATGCTCAATGAATGTGGTATTTCCTCCCTACCGCTGATTGCCCCCACCCTGCTCTTGGCCCAGGCTGGCCTGGACTCCAAGGTCACTGTCTGAACTGATCCAATAACGACTGGCCTGCAGGGAGTCCCACCTGTCCAGGAAAGCCTCCGAATTGGCCTCCCCAGTCCTGCCTCAGCCCTCGGGGAATCTTCTAGAGACCAGACAAACCCCAGCCAGGTAGCCTTAGCAGCCAGCCTAGCCTCTGCCATGGCTCCTCCTCCCACCCTTACCCATGGGGACGCTCATGCATGGGGCCTCCTATCCACCGCACGCCTTTCTCTGGGCTGACACCGAGGACATCTCGCTGCAGTGGCCAGAGCTTCCCATGGCCTCCTGGACATCTAGACGCTCACACACAACCCAGCATCATCCCTCCAAATCTGCTTGTCATCCCACGTCACTCAGGGATGGCAGCCTGCTGGACAACCACCCACCCTTTAGTCCAGGTCTGCTGGCACGACCTCTGACCTCCCTCTCCTTCCATCCCCGTGCCTCCAGACACCCTCATCTTGGAAGCTGGACTTCTTTCTGCCCTGTTCTCTCTACCTACCTCCCACCTGCAGGCCTGGTGACCCTTTGATTGCAGATTGAATCATCGAATGCCCTGATAAAAACCCATCTGGGGCTCCCTGGGGTTCTACCCAGTCTGAACCTCTGATCCAGGGCCTCTAGGTCAGAATGGGCAGTCTGTCTCCGATCCAGCCACGCTGGACCTTCTTCATTTCCTTAAAGGCTCTTCTCCTCTAGAATCCCTCCCCTGGCCCCCGAGACCCCTGCCCCCCTGCCCACTCAGCTGGGACATTTCTTCTTACCTGATCCTGAATGTCCAGTCCCCACCCACACCTCCCTGTCAAACACCCATGACATAGGTCTGGCATTGCCAAGAGGCCTCTTCATTACCCGTGGCTCACTGGTCCTGGAAAAAACCAGTCCAGCTGCCATCGAGTCAGCTCCCACTCATGGCGCCCCCATGTGTGTCGGGGTGAACAGTGCTCCGTAAGGTTTTCAGTGGCTGATTTTTTGGAAGCAGATAGCCAGGCATTTCTTTCGAGGTGACTCCAACTGGACTGAAACCACCAACCTTTCAGTTAGCAGCCAAGTGTGTTAACTGTTTGCACCCCCAGGGAATCCCCCCTCCCCAGAAAAGACCCCTCCAAATAAAACAGACACCAAAACCCCAGAGCAGGGAACAAAAGTATTGATTAGAAGGAACTGTATGTTTGGGGGGGGGGAGGGGAAAAGCACATTATGACAAATGAATTCATTCTCTCTCACTCTTTTTTTAAAATTTTATTGTGGTAAAATATATGTAACAAGTGGAGTCCCTGGGTTGTGCCAATGGTTAACACGCTTGGATGCTACCCAGAAGGTTGGAGGTTTGATTCCACATAGAAGTACCTCAGAAGAAAGGCCTGGTGACCTACTTCCCAAAAATCAGCCATTGAAAACCCTATAGAGCCCAGTTCTACCTGTCACACACAGGGCTGCCAGGAGTCAGAGTTGACTCCATGGCATTACTGGTTTTACACGTAACAAAACATTTCAGATTTTTACATGTACATTTCAGAAATGAACTCAATCTCTTCAATAGCCAACAAGATGTAGACTAGACTTGAAACTACAAGCTAAATCTCCAAACAAAAAAAGAAATGAATTCACTGGGGTCTTTTTGGGGAGATGGCATTGTTCTCTGCACAAATTCATATGCAATGGTTTATATTTAATTTTCCAGTATGACCTTGGAGGAAATAATTTTGGGGAGAAAAAAAATTTTGTTTAAAACCTTGTAGGGCTTGGTCAGTTTTCCCAACGGTCTCTCTGCCTCCTTTGATGTTCAAGTTACGCCCTACCCCCCTCCTTAGGCAGCCTGTCCTCCTTCACCCTTGGCTGCTTTCTCCTTGTTTAATTGTTTCCTGAACTAACCACCAAGTCCTCTCTGTCAGTGACTCACCTCCGATTTCAGCCTCTCTGTGCCACCACACTCTTCCACCATGTGAAATCCCACAGTGTTGCGAGATTCTTCATTTTGCAACTGACTTATACATTATGTTAATATCATTTCATGGGATGTTTACAACATCCCACGATCAGGGAGTGACTGGTCCCCACAGCCCTCCCCCTCCAAAAAAAATCTTGGCCTGGTAGATGCAGCGCAGCGCCAGAGTGAATCTGGTAGGGAGATTTGGGGGAAAACTGATCTCCTCACTTTTCAATTTCCTAGTAGACAGTTTTCATGTGTGACAGCTTTGCCTTCCCTCCACACCTCGGAACTGCCCTCTTTGCAGGAGTTACAGCGCCTCGTTATCTCTCAAAGCTGCAAATCTGCAAAACAGATGATGCAACTGGGAGCATAGAAGTTGGACCCCGACCTCACACTATGCCTCAACATGAATTCCCAAGGGAGCAAAGTTTGAAATATGAAAAACAAATTCATTAAAGTACCAGGGAGAAGAAAAAAAATTGCCACAGAGGTGTTTTTGAATTAATAATTTAAGAGTAGGAAAAGGCTTTTTTTTAATTTTTATTATTGTGTGTTAGGGGACGGTTGACAGCTCAAGGTAATTTCTCGTTCAAAAATTTATACACATATTGCTTTGTGACAAAGGTTGTTGCAGTTCCCACAACGTGCCAGCACCCTTGCCCTTTCTACCCTGGGTTCCCTGTGTTCATTCACCCTGTTCCTGTCTCTTCTTGCCTTCTCATTCTGCCTTTGGACAGGAGCTGCCCATTTGGTCTCGTATATCTGATTGAACTAAGACGCACATTCCTCACGTGTGTTATTTTCTATTGGGAAAGCCTTTTTTTTTTTTTTTGTACTTTAGGTGAAGGTTTACAGAACATGCTAGCTTCTCATTAAACAATTAGTACCCATGTTGTTTTGTGACATTGGTTGCCAACCCCACGATACGTCAACACTCTCCCTTCTTGACCTTGGGTTCCCTAGACAGGAACTTTCCTGTCTTTTCCTGCCTTCTCATCCTTGCCCCTGGGCTGGTGTGCCCCTTAATCTCGTTTTGTTTTATGGGCCTGTCTAATCTTTGGCTGAAGGGTGAACCTCAGGAGTGACTTCATTACTGAGCTAAAATTGTGTCCAGGAGCCATACTCTTAGGGTTTCTCCAGTCTCTGTCAGGCCAGTAAGTCTGGTCTCTTTTTTGTGAGTTAAAATTTTGTTCTACATTTTTCTACACCTCTGTCTGGGACCCACTGTTGTGATCCCTCTCAGAGCAGTTGGTGGTGGCAGCCGGGCACTATCTAGTTGTACTGGACTCGGTCTGGTGGAGGCTGCAGTAGTTGTGGTCCATTAGTCCTTTGAAATAATCTTGGAAAAATCTTTTTAAGGAAAATAAATTAGACATGGATTAGATAGGTAGATAGCTGCCATCGAGTAGACTCCAACTCATGGTGACCTTGGATGCAACAGAACAAGACACTGCTTGATCCTACATTCATACTTCATACAGTCCACGTTCCGATTATTAATGGATGTTTGCAGCTGTTTCTTCTCATATTGAGTCATGCCACATTAGCAAATGAAGGTCCCGAAAGCTTGACTCCAGCCACGTCGTTAAGGTTGACTCTACCTTGAAAAGGCAATTCTTCCCCACTTGTATTTTGAGTGCCTTCCAGCCAGCGGTGCTCACCTTCCAGCAGTGTATCAGACCGGTTCCGCTGCTGTTCATAAGGTTTTCACTGGCCAACTTTTTCGGAAGTAGACCACCAGGTCGTTCTTCCCAGACTGTCTTAATCTGGAAGCTCCACTGAAACCCGTCCACCATGGGTGACCCTGCTGGGATTTGAAATACCGGTGGGATAGCTGCCAGCATCCTAGCAACACGCGGGCCACCAGAGTACGACAAACTGATGGATGAGTGGTGGCAAGTTAAACATAAAAGCCATAACAGGAAAAGGCAAACAAGTCCAACCTCATAAAAACATTGTACACCAAGTAAAGATACAACTAACTAGAAGGGGAATTGCTACTCATAGTGTACAATAAGAGGTAATTCCTTTAATATACAGGTAGTCCCCGACTTTTGACGTATTTGAATTGTGACAAACCACACTTATGAGTGGTCCCTTTTCTGTGTGTGTGCATCGTGTTGTTACTAATATGTTCTACATACGATGTTGCAGCTCTTAATTTGCTGATGGCACCATTCTCATGCCAACCCCCAAAGACAAATAAAGATTGAATTTATTACTGATTTTATTACTGAAAATAAAAGACAATAATAATGAAAACTAAAAAAAAAGTGAGGTATTCAACTTATGTCAGAACTGACTTCCAACAGAGTCCTCAGAACAGGACCAAGTTGTAAAGTCGAGGACTGCCTGTATAAAACCAAACCAAATCCGCTGCCATCTTTGATTCTGACTCATAGCGACCCTATAGTACAGAGTAGAACTGCCCCATAGAGTTTCCAAGGAGCGCCTGGTGGATTTGAACTGCCGACTTCCTGGTTAGCAGCCATAGCACTTAACCACTATGCCACCAGGGTTTCCTACCTATATAAGGAGTCTCTATATATTGGTGAAGTGGTTAAAGAGGTTGGCTGCCAAGCAAAAGGTCGGCAGTTCAAATCCACTAGCAACTCCTTGGAAATGCTACGGGGCAGTTCCACTCTTTCCCATGGGGTCACTATGAGTCAGAATCAACTGGACAGCAATGGGTTTTTCTATACATAAATGAGAAAATGACTAACAACTTTAAAAGAGAGAGAGATTCTTAGTTCAATCAAGGAAAGCAAAGATGAAAAGTCAGGAAGGGACAGAAAAACTGGACAAGCAGACACAAGGAACCTGTAGTGGAAAGGGAAAGGGGGAGAGCACTGACACAAGGAAGAGATGATATACGAATTTGCATATAAATTTGTGAATGAGAAAAGAATTTACACTATAAATTTTACCCAAAGCACAATAAAATTAAAAGGGAGAGAGAGATTTTCCAGGAAAAGAATAGAAATCCACCTTTTAAACATAGTGAAGATGCTGAGTCTTGCCCAAAATAACACAAACGCAAATTGGAAGGCAGCCATTTTTAACCTCTCAGATTCTCACCATCAGCAGAGTTTGGTAACGCTGTTCAGGGACTGGTGTGGGGCCTCTTGAAGGATATTTTGGCAACAGTTTTCAAAGTGACACTCTCATGTCCTTTGACTGGAAATTCCATTTCTAAGAATTTATCGAGCACATCTACTCCACTGGCTTGATATGAGGTAAGCACCAGGTTATTCATTACAATGTTGCTTGGATTAGAAGCAACCTCCCAGTCCAGCACAGAAGACTATTTAAACAGAGAATGCTCAAGCATGGAATACTAGGCAGCTTTTAAAAGGAGGAGGTACTGAGGGTTGCCCAACTCTGTGATTATACTAAAAGCTATTAAACTGAACACTGTAAGTAGGTGTCTTGCTTTCCTAGAAGCCCTGGTGATGCAGCGGTTAAGCACTCGGCTGCTAACGAAAAGGTCAGCAGTTCAAACCCACCAGCCACTCTTTGAGAGAAAGATATGGCAGCCTGCTTCCGTAAAGACTACACCCTTGGAAATTTTATGGGGCAGTACTACTCTGTCCTTTAGGGTCTCTAAGAACCGGAATTGATTCAATGGCAACAGGCTTTTGGTTTTATTGCTTTTCTAAGGGTCCTGATTATGGTGTTGGGGAAGAATATTGAATTGCCAGAAGAACAAACAAATCTGTCTTAGAAGAAGTATAGCCAGAATGCTCACTAAAAGCAAGGATGGTGAGACTTCGTCTCATGTACCCTGGACATGCTATCAGGAGGGATCCATCCCTGGAGAAGGACGTTATGCTTGGTAAAGTACAGGGTCAGTGAAAAAGAGGAAGACCCTCAACAAGATGGATTGACACAGTATCTGCAACAATGGGCTGAAGCATAAAAATGATTGTGAGGATGGCACAGAACCAGGCAGTGTTTCCGTCTGTTGTGCATGAGGTGACTATGAGTCAGAACCAATTCAACAGCACCTAACAACAACAACAGCAAGGTCCCTGAATGAGATGAATTGACACAGTGGCTACAAAAATGGGCTCAAGCATAACAAGTATTGTTCTTTTGTACATAGGGTTGAGATGAGTCAGAACCAATTTGACAGCACCTAACAACAACAACAACCCTCCATGTGTCTGTCAGTTTGTCATATTGTGGGGGCTTGCGTGTTGCTGGGATGCTGGAAGCTATGCCACTGGTACTCAGATACCAACAGGGTCACCCATGGTGGACAGGTTTCAGCTGAGCTTCCAGAGTAACACAGACTAGGAAGACAGACCTAGCTGCCTGCTTCTGAAAAGAATTAGCCATTGAAAACCTTACGGATAGCAGCGGAACATTGTCTGATACGGTGCTGGAAGATGAGCCCCCCAGGTGGGAAGGCACTCAAGAGATGACTGGGGGAGAGCTGCCTCCTCAAAGTAAAGTTGACCTTAATGATGTGGATGGAGTCAAGCTTTCGGGACCTTCATTTGCTGATGTGGCACGACTCAAAATGAGAAGAAACAGCTGCAAAAATCCATTGATGATCAGAACATGGAATGTATGAAGTACGAATCTAGGAAAGTTGGAAATCATCAAAAATGAAATGGAACACATAAACATCCAATATCCTAGGCATTAGTGAGCTGAAATGGACTGGTATTGGCCATTTTGAATTGGACAATCATATAGTCTACTATGCTGGGAATGACAACTCAAAGAGGAATGGCATTGCATTCATCATCAAAAAGAACATTTCAAGATCTATCCTAAAGTACAGCGCTGCCAATAATAAGATAATACCAACATGTCGACAAGGAAGACCAGTTAATACGGCTATTATTCAAACTTATGCACCAACCATTAAGGCCACAGGTGAAGAAATTGGAGATTTTTACCAGCTTCTGCAGTCTGAAACTGATCGAACATGCAGTCTGGTGGTTCCGTTTATAATTATTGGTGATTGGAATGAGAAAGTTGGGGAAACAAAAAAGAAGGATCAGTAGCTGGAAAATATGGCCTTGGTGATAGGAACGATGCCGGGGATCCACATGATAGAATTTTGCAAGATCAAGGACTTCTTCATTGCAAATACCTTTTTTCACTAACAAACTGCGACTACACACATGGACCTTGCCAGATGGAATACACAGTAGTCAAATCGACTACATCTGTTGAAAGAGACGATGGAAAAGCTCAATATCATCAGTCACAACAAGGCCAGGGGCTGACCGTGGAACAGATCATCAATAGCTCATATGCAATTTCAAGTTGAAACTGAAGAAAATTTGAACAAGTCAACAAGAGCCAAAGTATGACCTTGAGTATATCCCACCTGAATTTAGAGACCAACTCAAGAATAGATTTGACACGCTGAACACGGGTAACAAAAAACCAGACCAGTTGTGGAATGACATCAAGGACATCATCCAAAAAGAAAGCAAGAGGTCATTAAAATGACAGGAAAGAAAGAAAAGACCAGAATGATGTCAGAAGAGACTCTGAAACTTGCTCTTGAACGTCAAGTAGCTAAAGCAAAAGGAAGAATTGATGAAGTAAAAGAACTGAACAGAAGATTTCAAAGGGTGGCTCAAGAAGACAAAGTAAAGTATTACAGTCACATGTGCAAAGAGCTGGAGATGGAAAACCAAAGCGGAAGAACACGCTCAGCATTTCTCAAGCTGAAAGAACTGAAGAAAAAATTCAAGCCTCAAGTTGCAATACTGAAGGATTCCATGGGGAAAAAAATGACACAGGAAGCATCAAAAGAAGATATAAGCAATACGCAGAGTCATTATACCAAAAAGAATTGGTCGACTTTCAACCATTTCAAGAGGTGGCATATGATCAGGAACTGATGGTACTGAAGGAAGAAGTCCAAGCAGCACTGAAGGCATTGACGAAAAACAAGGCTCCAGGAATTGAGGGAATATCAATTGAGAATGTTTCAACAAACAGATGCAGCGCTGAAAGTGCTCACTTATCTATGCCAAGAAATTTGGAAGACAGCTACCTGGCCAACTGACTGGAAGAGATCCATATTTATGCCTATTCCAAAGAAAGGTGATCCAACCAAATGTGGAAATTATAGAACAATATCATTAACGTCACCTGCAAGCAAAATTTTGCTGAAGATCATTCAAAAGCAGCTGCAGCAGACATCGACACGGAACTGCCAGAAATTCAGGCCGGTTTCAGAAGAGGACGTGGAACCAGGGATACCATTGCTGATGTCAGATGGACCCCGGCTGAAAGCAGAGAATACCAGAAGGATGTTTACCTGTTTTATTGACTCTGCTAAGGCATTTGACTGTGTGGATCTTAACGAATTATGGATAACACTAAGAATGGGAATTCCAGAACGCTTAATTGTGCTCATGGGGAACCTGTACATAGACCAAGGGGCAGTTCTTTGAACAGAACAAGGGGATATTATACGGTTTAAAGTCACAAAAGGGGTGCGTCAGGTTTGTATCCTTTCACCATTCCTGCTCAATCTGTATGCTGAGAAAATAATCTGAGAACCTGGACTATGTGAAGAAAAATAGGGCATCAGGATTGGAGGAAGACTATGCTATGCAGATGACACAATCTTGCTTGCTGAAAGTAAAGAGGACTTGAAGCATTTACAGATGAAGATTAAAGACAACGGCCTTCAGTATGGATTACACCTCAACATAAAGTAAACAAAAATCCTCACAACTGGACCAATAAGGAACATCATGATAAACAGAGAAAAGTTGAAGTTGTGAAGGATTTCATTTTGTCTGGATCCACAACCAACGCCCACAGAGGCAACACAGTTAAGAAATCAAAAGACGCATTGCGTTGGGCAAATCTGCTGCAAAAGACTTCTTAAAAATGTTGAAAAGCAATGATGTCACCTTGAAGACTAAGGTGCGCCTGACCCAAGCCATGGTATTTTCAATTGCATCATATGCATGTGAAAGCTGGACAATGAATAAGTAAGACCGAGGAAGAGCTGACGCCTTTGAATTGCAGTGTTGGCGAAGAATATTGAATATACCGTGGACCGCCAAAAGAACGAACAAATCTGTCTTGTGAGAAGTACAACCAGAATGCTCCTTAGAGGCAAGGATGGCGAGACTGCGTCTTACATACTTTGGACATGTTGTCAGGAGGGATCAGTCCCTGGAGAAGGACATCATGCTTGGCAGAGTACAGCGTCAGCGGAAAAGAGGAAGACCCTCAACGAGGTGGATTGACACCGTGGCTGCAACAATGAGCTCAAGCATAACACAACGATTTTAAGGACGGCTCAGGATCGGGCAGTGTTTCTTTCTGTTGTGCACAGGATCGCTATGAATCGGAACCAACTCGATGGCACCTAACAATAACAACAACAACAACCCAGTTATCTAGTTTCCTTCTGGTGTTTGTGCATTGTTAGTAGTGTTTTATATGCTATGTATGCCATGTAGCATTGTCCCTATTTTTTCTCCCATGATCTGTATCATTTTAGATTTTATATTTAGGTCTTTGATCCATTTTGAGCTAATTTTTTTTGTTGTTTGTTTTATTTTTTTCAGTACACATATTTTTTTTATGAAACAGGTGAACAACTCCACATGTCAACACTCTCCCTTCTCAATCTTGGGTTCCCTATTACCAGCTTTCCTGTTCCTTCTTGCCTTCTTCTAGTCTTTGTCCTAGGGCTGGTGCACCCCTTTAGTCTTGTTTTGTTTTATGGGCCTGCCCAATCTTTGGCTGAAGAGTGAACCTCAGGAGTGACTTCGTCACTGAGCTGAAAGGGTGTCAGGGGGCCATGCTCTCAGGGTTTCTCCAGTCTCTGTCAGGCCAGCAAGTCTGATCTTTCTTTTTGAGTTAGAATTTTGTTCTACATTTTTCTCCAGCTCTGTCTGGGACCCTCTATTGTGATCCCTGTCAGAGCAGTCAGGGGTGGTTGCTGGTCACCATCTCGTTGTACTGGGCTCAGTCTGGTGGAGGCCATGGTAGGTGTGATCCATTAGTCTTGAGTTAGTTTTTGTGCAAGGTGTGAGCTATGGGTCTTGTTTCACTTTTTTGCAGATAGATACCCAGTTATCCCAGCACCGTTTGTTAAAGAAACTGTCTTTTCCACATTTAACGGACTTAGGGCCTTTTTGTCAATTATCAGCTGCTCATAGGTGAATGAATTTGTCTGGATTCTCAATTCTGTTCCATTGGTCTATGTATCTGTTGTTGTACCAATACCAGGCTGTTTTGACTACCATCAGGGTATAACTGGTTCTAAAATCAGGTAGTGCGAGGCCTCTCACTTTGCTCTTCTTCTTCAGTAATGCTTTACTTATCCAGGGCCTCTTCCCTTTCCATATGAAGTTGGTGATTTTTTTCCTCATCTCATTAAAAAATGTCATTGGAATTTGGATTGGGATTACATTGTATCTGTAGATTGCTTTGGGTAGAATTGACATTTTCACAATGTTGAGTCTTCCTATCCATGAGCAAGGTATGTTTTTCTACTTACGTAGGTCTCTTTCGGTTTCTTACAGTAGTGTTTTGTCATTTCCTTTGTGCAGGTCTTTTATGTTTCTGGTTAGATTTATTCTTAAGTATTTTATCTTCCTGGGGGCTATTGTAAATGGTATTGATTTGGTGATTTCCTCTTTGAAGTTCCTTTTGGTGGTGTAGAGGAATCCAGCTGATTTTTGTATGTTTATCTTGTATCCTTATATTTTGCTGAAATCTTCTATTAGTTCCAGTAGTTTTCTTGTGGATACTTTGGGGTTTTCTGTGTATAAGATCATGTCATCTGCAAATAGGAATACTTTTATTTCTTCCTTACCAATTTGGATGCCCATTATTTCTTTTTTTAGCCTAATTACTCTGGCTAGAACCTCCAGCACAATGTTGAATAAGAGTGGCGATAAAGGGCATCCTTGTCTGGTTCCCATTCTCAAGGGGAGTGCTTTCAGACTCTCTCCATTAAGGATGATGCTGGTTGTTGGCTTTGTATAAATGCCCTTTATTATATTGAGGAATTTCCCTTCTTTTCCTATTTTGCTGAGAGTTTCCATCAGGAATGGGTGTTGGACTTTGTCAAATGCCTTTTCTGCATCAACTGATAAGATCATGTGGTTCTTGTCTTTTGTTTTCTTTATGTGATGGACTGCATTGATTGCTTTTCTAATGTTGAACTATCCCTGCATACCTGCTATGAATCCCACTTGGTCATGGTGAATTTTTTTTTTTTTACATGTTGTTGAATTTTATTGGCTAGAATTTTGTTGAGTATTTTTGCATCTATGTTCATGAGGCATATTGTCATTTTCCCTTTTTGTGATGTTTTTACCTGGTTGTCATATCAGGTTTATGCTGGCTTCAGAGAACGAGTTTGGAAGTATTGCTTCCTTTTCTATGCTCTGAAATACCTTTAGTAGTAGTGGTTTTAACTCTTCCTTGAAAGTTTGGTAGAATTCTCCAGTGAAGCCTTCAGGCCCAGGGCTGTTTTTTGTTAGGAGTTTTTTAATTACCCCATCAATCTCCTCTTTTGTTACAGGTTTCTTTAGTTGTTCTACCTCTGTTTGTGTTAATTTTGGTAGGTGTGTGTTTCTAGAAATTTGTCCATTTCCTCTAGGTTTTCAAATTTGTTGTAGTACAATTTTTCACAATATTCTGTTATGATTCTTTACATTTCAGTTGGGTCTGTTGTCATATCACACATCTCATTTCTTATTTGGGTATTTACTTCCTCTCCTGTTTTTCTTTTGTCAGTTTGGCCAGTGGTTTATGGATTTTGTTGATCTTTTCAGGGAACCATCTTTTGGTCTTGTTGGCTCTTTCAATTCCTTTTCTATTCTCTATTTCATTTATTTCTGCTCTAATTTTACAAAGAAGAAGAACAAAGTGAGAGGCTTCACACTACCTGATTTTAGAACCAGTTATACCCCGATGGTAATCAAAACAGCCTGGTACTGGTACAACAACAGATACATAGACCAATGGAGCAGAATTGAATATCCAGACATAAATCCATCCACATGTAAGCAGCTCACATTTGACAAAGGCCCAAAGCCCATTAAATGGGGAAAAGACAGTTTCTTTAACAAATGGTGCTGGCATAACTGGATATCCATCTGCAAAAAAGTGAAACAAGGTTCATACCTCACACCATCCAGAAAAACTAACTCAAAATGGATCAAAGACCTAAATACAAAATCTAAAAATGATAAAGATCATGAGAGAAAAAATAGGGACAGTGCTAGGAGCCCTAATACATGGCATAAGTAGTAAATAAAACATTACTAACAGTGTACAAACACCAGAAGAGAAACTAGATAACTTGGAGTTCCTAAAAATCAAACACTTATGCTCACCCAAAGACTTCACCAAAAGAGTAAAAATACAACCTACAGACTGGGAAAAAATTTTTGTCTACAACAAATCCAATCAGCGTCTAATCTCTAAAATCTTCAAGATACTGCAAAACCTCAACAACAAAAAGGCTAATAACCCAATTAAAAAACAGGCAGTTCATCAAAGAAGACACTCAGGCAGCTAACGGATACATGAGGAAATGCTCACGATCATTAGCTGTTAGAGAAATGCGAATAGAAACTGCAATGAGACACCATCTCACTCCAACAAGGCTGGCATTAATCCAAAAAACACAAAGTAATAAATTTTGGAGAGGTCGTGGAGAGACTGGAACACTTATACACTGTTGGTGGGAATGCAAAATGGTACAACCACTTTGGAAATCAATTTGGCACTTCCTTAAAAAGCTAGGAATAGAACTACCATACAATCCAGCAATCCTGCTCCTTGGAATATATCCTAGAAAAATAAGAGCCGTCACATGAATGGATACATGCACATCCATGTTCACTGCAGGACTGTTCACAATAGCAAAAAGATGGAAACTACCTGGGTGCCTATCAACAGACGAATGAATAAACAAACTATGGTATGTTCAAACAATGGAATACTAAGCAACAACAAAGAACAGTGATGAATCCTAGAAACATCTCACAACATGGGTGGATCTGGATGGTATTATGCTGAGTGAAATTAGTCAGTCACAAAAGGACAAGTATTGTATGAGATCATGATTACAAGAACTCAAGAAAAGGTAAACTCAGAAGAAAACATTCTTTAATAGTTACGATGGTTAGGAGGGAGAGAGGGGGAATTCACTAACTAAACAGACAAAATTATCGTAGGTGAAGGGAAGGACAACACACAATACAGGGGAAACCAAAAGCTAAGAAGTTTCCTGAATACTACCAAACACTTGAGGGACAGAGTAACAGAGGCAGTGGTCTGGGGACTATGGTTTTAGGGGACATCTAGGTCAATTGGCATAACAAAGTTTACTAAGAAAATGTTCTACGTCTCACTTTGGCGAATGGCTTCTGGGATCTTAAAAAAAAAAAAAAAAAAAAGCTTGCAAAAGGCCA
The DNA here is from genome assembly GCF_030014295.1 of Loxodonta africana. Taxonomy (NCBI): domain Eukaryota; kingdom Metazoa; phylum Chordata; class Mammalia; order Proboscidea; family Elephantidae; genus Loxodonta; species Loxodonta africana. The sequence goes on from NC_087344.1 coordinate 12,451,753, forward strand.
TCTAAGATGCATCAATTGGTCTGAACCTACCTGGAGCAAAGGAGATCTGAAGAACATCAAACACACAAGGAAAATGTTAGCCTGAAAGACAAAGGGGCAACATAAACCAAAGACTCCATCAGTCTGAGGCCAGAAGAACTAAATGGTACCCGGCTACCTTCAATGACCGCCCTGACAGGGAACACAACAGAGTCTCTGACAGAACAGGAGAATAGCGGGGTGCAGAACACAAATTCATCTAAAAAGATCAGGCTTAATGGTCTGATTGAGACTAAAGGAATGCCAGAAGACGCGGCCCCTGGACTCTTTGTTAACCTAGAACTAAAACCATTCCCGAAGCCAACTCTTCAGACAAAGATTAGACTGGACTATAAAACATAAAATAATACTTGTGAAGAATGGCTTTCTTAGTTCAAGTAGATACACAAGACTAAAAAGGCAGCTCCTGTCTGGAGGCAGGATGAGAAGGTAGAAAGGGATAGGAGCTGGTTGAATGGACAAGGGCAACCCAGGATGGAAAGGGGAGTGTGCTGTCACATTACAGGGATTGCAACTAGGGACACAACATTATGTGTATAAATCTTTTATGAGAAATTAACTTGAGCTATAAACTTTCACCTAAAGTACAAAAAAAAAAAAAAAAAACCCTGTAGAGTGCAGTTCTACTCTGATATATGTAGGGTTGCCCTGAGTCAGCGTAGACTGGATGGCAACTGGATTTGGCGGGGCATGGAGGTGAGAATTGGGAGTAATGGCAAGCTTCTCAGGTCCTCTGCAGAAAGAAGGCAGAAATCAACAATCCCCATGAGGGCCGGGTGTTGCCTTTGGGTAGGGAAGAGGGATAGGTTTGAACTATGTATGCACAGTAGCAAGGGAGCCTCTTTCTCCCAACCCTGGTGACCCCCCGCCACACAGGGAAGGAAAGGAAAGCTGAGGCTGACAGAGAATAAGAGGGGAGGCCAAGCTGGGTTCAAAGGCGCTTCAGGCTCATGACTGTGTGGCCTTGGGCAGCTCACTGTCCCTCTCTGGACTTGTGTCTTTGTAAAGTGGATATCATAAGTGCACCGACTTCACAGAGAAGGTTGAATATCTTAATCTCTGTAAAGCTGTTAGCACAGAGCCTGCACCGGTAGCTGCTGCTTTTCCCTGCCCTCTCCTTGCCTAGCTCTGCGGGGTGCCACCCTTTCTGGGCCACTGGGAACCACAGCAGCCAAGGAGCCAGCCTGCGAGGAGCACTTCCAGCGGAAACCGGTTGGCCTGCCCGTCCTGCCTGTGCCAGTGCCCGGGGGAGCTGGGCAAAGCCAGGCGGGAAGGAGGTGCGCTGAGCAGGTGAGGACAGTGAGGCTGAGGATGAGAGGCTGAAGAGCAGGTGGTATCCCAGGCCTCGAGCAGACAGAACTCACTCAGGGAGAAGAGTGTGGGATTCAGATCGGCTCAGCAGGGGAAGTAGAGGCTGCTCAGATGGACACATGCACAGATAGACAGGGAAGCACACACGCAGGCCCCGACAGATAGAGACTTGGAGACATGGAAACATACATACGCACACACAGACACAAGGAGCAACACACCCACTGGCCCTCTTTCTGAGCCTGTCTCTGACCCCCCAGTTCTTCTCTTGTCCCTCTTGATTCCGCCCTGCCCTTCCTGGCAAGTATGAAGCACCTGCTATGGACCAGGCCCTGCTCCAGGTGTCGGGACCACAGAGGGGACAAAACAGACATCCTTGTCCCTGAAGAGCTGATAGTCTCAGGGGAGCAGACGGTGTACAGGATAAGTACAGGAACCAGACAACCAGGGTGGGGAAGGAAGGGCTGACGAGAAAATAAAGTTGGGGAGGCGGATAAGCTGGGGATAGCGGGTAGGGGTGGTAGGCCTGAAGGGTGTGAGGGAGAGAGCTGTGTGGACATGCGAGAAGAGTGTTCCAAGCAGAAGGAACAGCAAGTGCAAAGACTTCTGTCCCCCACCCTCATCCTCCTTGTCTCCTCCTGCCCACCCCTCCCCACTTAGGCCTTTTAGACAGGCCTTCCAGGCACCCACCCCCTCGCCCACAGATGAGAACGCTAGGGCTCAGAGAGGCTGTGTGAGTTGTCCAGGTCACACAGCATAAATGGAGTCCCAGGTCTGTTTGAATTGGTGGCCTCTGTACTCAAGGAGCCTGGTGGCACAGTGGTTAAGAGTTATGGCGTGCTATGGCTGCTAACCAAAATGTCGGCAGTTTGAATCTACCAGCCACTCCTTGGAAACCCTATGGGGCAGTTCTACTCTGTCCTTTGGGGTCGCTATGAGTTGGAATCAACTTGACAATGGGGTTTGTGTTTTGGGGTCTTCAAGGAGTTCCTGGGGGGTGCAAACAACATGCTCAGCTGCTAACCTAACCATTGGAGCTTCCAGTCTGCCCAGAGGTGCCTTGGAAGAAAGGCCTGGCAATTTACTTTCGAAAAATCAGCTATCAAAAACCCGATGAAGCTCAGTTCTACCGTGACACACGTGGGTTGCCATGAGTCAGAGTCAACTTGTTGGCACCTGGTTGGTCCTCAAGGAGAGGGGAGGAATCTAACTGCCAAAGGCTGGCTGGGGGGACAGCCAGCCAGGGGGTCGGGAAGAGCAGACACCTGCGGGCGTGAGGGACTGAAGGTAGACCTGGCCAAAAGGTTGGAGTGCAAGTCCCTGAGCTAGGCACTGCAGGATGAGGAGAAGCAGATAGACATTCCGGGCCTGGAGACCAGCAGAGCAGCCGAGGGCTCCAAGGAGAGGGTGATGAGGGACACGCAGTAGGAGGCTGTGGGTTTGACCTGGATGCTCATTTGGAAACTGAGTCCAAGTGGGAAGGGTCCGACAGTGTGAGCATGGTCTGGCTGGGAGGCTCGATCTGTATGAGTTTCCTGTAGCCATTGTAACAAACGACCACAGACGTGATGGCTGAAAACACCACAAATGTATTATCTTGGAGTTCTGGATGTCAGAAATTTGACCTGGGTCTCACTGGGCTCGAATCGGCAGAGTTGCATTCCTTCTGGAGGCTGTAGGGGAGAATCCATTGCTTTGCCTCCTCCAGCTTCTAGAGGCTACCTATATTCCTTCCCCCATCTTCAAAGCCAGCAGCAAAGTATCTTCTCACCTCTCTCTGATTCCATTGCAGCATCTCCTTCTCTGACTCTGGCCTTCTTGCCTCCCTTGTATTTGTGATTGCCTTTTTTTGGGCCCACGCAGATAACCCAGCACAATCTCCCCATCTCAAGGTTCTTGACTTGACCACATCTGCCAAGTCCCTTTTTGCCACATAAGGTAACACTTTCACAGGTTTCGGGGATTAGAATGTGGGCATCTTTGGGGGCTATTACTTGCCTACTGAAGAGTCCGCTGAGTCGGAATCGACTCAACAGCAATGAGTTTTGGAAGGAGTCCCTGCGTGGTGAAAACAATTAAGTGCTTGACTACTAACTGACAGATTGGCAGTTCAAACCCACCCAGAGGTGCCTTGGAAGAAAGGCCTGGCGATCTGCCTCCAAAAAGCTGTGGCCTTGAAAACCCTGTGGAGCAGTTCTATTCTGCATACCATGAGTTAGAATCCACTCGGCAATTTTATTTATTTATTTATTTATTTGCCTACTTCATGGTCCAGCCTCAGGGTCTAGGAAAAGGACCATGTGGCTGGAACCAGGGGGAGTAGCCAGGACAAAGAGGTATCCAGGGCTTGAACAAGGAGCCCTGGTGACACAACAGTTAAGCACTTGGCTGCTAACGGAAAGGTTCTAACCCACTCAGTAGCTCTGCGGGATAAAGACCTGGCACTCTGTTCCCTTGAAGATTACAGCCTATGTGGGGACCGTGGTATCAGGGAGCACCTAGCTCAATTGGCATAACAGAGTTTATAAAGAATATGTTCTACATTCTACTTTGGTGAGTAGTGTCTGGGGTCTTAAAAGCCTGTAAGTGGCCATCTAGGATACTCCATGAGTCTCACCCCTTTGAGAGCAAGGAAGAATGAAGAAAACTAAAGACATAAGGAAAAGATTAGTCCAAAGGACTAATGGACCACACCTACCACGGCCTCCACCAGACTGAGTCTAGTACAACTAGATGGTCCCCGGCTACCACCCCTGACCGCTCTGACAGGGATCACAATAGAGGGTCCCGGACAGAGCTGGAGAAAAATGTAGAAAAAAATTCTAGCTCGAAAAAAAAAAGACCAGACTTGCTGGCCTGACAGAGACTGGAGAAACCCTGAGAGTATGGCCCCCGGACACCCTTTCAGCTCAGTAATGAGGCCACTCCTGAAGTTCACCCTTCAGCCAAAGATTGAACAGTCCCATGGAACAAAAGAAGACTAAAGGGGCACACCAGCCCTGGGGCAGGGACTGGAAGGTAGGAGGGAACAGGACAGCTGGTAATAGGGAATCCAGGGTTAAGAAGGGAGAGTGCTGACATGTCGTGGGGCTCTTAACCAATCTCATTCAACAATGTGTGTACCGTTTGATGAGAAGCTAGTTTGTTCTGTAAACCTTCATCTAAAGTTCAATAAAAAAATAAAAATAAAAGATTACAGCCTGGGAAACCCTATGGGGCAGTTCTAGTCTTTCCAACTGGCAGGCAGGGAGAGGGGGTACCTGCTTCTTGCCTGCCCTGTGCCCTCCTTCTCTCCCTGTCCTCTCAACATGCGGTTGCTATGAGTCGGAATCAACTCAACAGCACCCAGTAACAACAGGGCTTGAATTTAGCTGGCCACCTGGATTGGGGCCTCTACGTGCCTCTTCAACCCTACCTCCCTGTCCCCCGGTCAAACACAAAGAGTGTGAACACCTGAGGGAAGGGAACTCTCAGCTTCCTAGGGTCCCCCCCCAGACCCACCAGCCTAGAAACGTCTACCCCATCACTACCACCCCCATCAACCAGGCACTGGCCCCCCTCCTTCGGAGCCCTGTCAATTTACCTTGAAATCCCGCCCTTCAGCATATCTGCCACCCCCGGGGCCAGGCCCCCGCCCCTCCCACTTAGCTGTCCCTCATGGCCCTCCAAGGAAACCCCCTCCCAGGTCTCCTTACACTGTTCTCTGCACGGCAGCCTAATTTTGAATCCAAGTGTGCTTCTCCCGAGGGTCCTGGTTGGCTCTGTCCTGCTGCCCTCCATTCACTCACCTCCAGACCCTCACTCAGTTTTGTTCTGCCACACCCTCATCTCTCACAAAGAGGTCACCTTCTCCAGCAAGACTGCCCTGATTATCCACCCACTCTCAGGCTTAGGGTCAGGCCTGTGCTCCATGCTCAGGGAAATGGCGGGGGAGAAGAAGGAGGGCACAGGACAGGCAAAAAGCAGGCCACTCTCCCTTCCTGCCAGCCGCACTCCAGCCTCCTTCCCCACCTCCCCACCTTTGCCTGGGCAGCACCTTCCATCGTTGGAAAGCTCTGCCTGATCCTGATCCTGACCCATCTAAATCCTCTTTTGAGCCATCATCCTCCAGGAGCTGCTGCTTCTCCCCTGAGGCCTGGGCACCCATTCCACTATGTCTCCCGGTCTTGTTGCTGTCCAGTCGATTCCGAGGTTAGCCCAGGTGTTACAGAGCAGAACTGTGCTCCGTAGTTCTACTGGCTGTAAGAAGAAGACCCAGAACGAGATGGATTGACATAGTGGCTGCAACAATGGGCTCAACCATAAGAACTGTGAGAATGACGCAGAACGGGCAGCGTTTGGTTCTGTTGTACACAGGATCGCTGAGTCGGAACCAAGTTGACGCCACTGAACAACAATAACAATCTTTACCGAAGCGGATTGCCAGGCCTTTCTCCAGTGGTGCCGCTGGGTGGGTTTGAAGACCGAACCTTTCTCTATGTTAGCAGTCCAGCACAAAAGCCACCTAGGGCTCTTCTCTCTGTGTTGCTATTGATAAAACGGGCGGCCATGTTCTGAGCACCCCCAAGGTGCATAGCGTGTTCCATGACATGTCCCTGGTCACAGTGAGGGAGGAAAGTGGCTTCATGGCCGCCTTTTCAGATGTGCAGACGGGCTGGGCCCCCCTTCCTACAGTTCAAGAAAATAAACGGGATGGCTAAGGTGAGAGGGGGAGCAGAGATGGAGGGGGGAGCACGGGGGTCGGTGCTGGGTAGGGTGAGCGGAGGGGAAGTGGCTGTGGGGGGGCGGGGCAGAGCTGGAGGGGGCGGGGCTGAGGGGCGGGGCGGTACTGGCACCCTCTGAGGAGGTGTCGGAGTTGAGGCCAGAGGCGAAGGAGGCGCGCATTTAGAAAAAGATAGTCCAGCAAAGGTACAGCAAGGGCAAAGGCCTGGAAGCTGGGCTGAGGGACAGGTTCTTCCACACTTGGCTATACAGGTCACCTGTCGTCCTCCCCCTGCTGTGTGAGGAAATCAAATCTCAACGGGTTTCAGCAGCTTGCCCAGGGCCCCACAACCAGGAAGGGGCGGACTTCCCCCACCGCACCCTGAATCCGAGGCGCTGACTCAGGGAGGGGTCTGGTTGTCCCTGTTTCACAGAAGCTTAGGGTCACAAGGTGAAGACGCTTGTCCAGACCACACGCGGTTGGACAGCGACTGTGGAACTCCCTTCCCTTCAACTGGTGAGCTGAGCACAAGCCCTCCAGGTGTGGCCCGGGGATCACAGCCTCCTCTGTCTGGGCTGAGCATGTCCTCCATTCATGTCTCTCCCGGGCTCCCTGCCCTCTGAGCTGCGTATCCAGGGCCACTTTCAGTTCCACAGGACAGACACGACGCACGCCAACCTATCTCCCTGCCTTATCTCCTGGCTCTGCAGCCTGAACCCTGCATCCACCAAACCCCCACCTTTGCCAGGATGCCCTAGGGCCTCCCTCGGCCCCCGAGCCCCTGGGCCAGACTGGCCCGCGAGCTGGGCCAGGTCGCAGACTTGGGTCCGTGGGTGGCCGCCGAGGCCTGCGCCTCCCCCGCGCGCCCAGGGTGTGCTGGCCGACGCGCGGTCCACAGCCGGGTCAGAAGGGGAAAACCCGGAGGGGTCTGGGCCTTGTAGCGGACCGCGGCGACGCCGAGGCAGAAGGAGCGCACAGGTGACCCACTGGGTTCAAAGGCGAAAGATAAGGCGCGGGCAAGACGCGGAAGGCTGGACTGGAGCCCGGGTGCCGGGGTCGGGGCGGGGCCGGCGGCGCGCTGCGGGGCGGAGCCTGGAGGAGCCGGGCAGGGTCCTGGAAGTAGCTCGGTCGCGCGCAGTGAGGACCCCGGGACCGCAGGCCCCGCCCCTCCTAGGCCCCGCCCCCCGCCCCGTTCGGCCCCTTCCCGGCCCCGGCGGAGGCCGAGCGGGAGGCAGAGCTCGGCTGCCTGGCTCGGGAGGCGTGTGTCCGAGCTTCTCTGCGTCTGCAGCCCGGCTGTCCGCGCCCCCAGGTAAGTGAGCGCCCCGCGCTCCGCGCCGCCACCGCCGCCCCAAGCGCCCGGCCCCGCCCACGCGGCTATGGCGGTCCCCGGACGCCGCCGCTCCGGCCCCCATCACCCCGCCGGGGGCCACTTCCAGCGGCCTCCCATCTGCTCCGGGCCCCGAGTCGCCTCCCCGAGGGAGTCGTGCTCCCCCAGGACTGGGCCGGGTACCCGAGGACACGGGGCGGAATGGGCCGGAGGGACTAGAGGTGAAGCTGGCCACGTGACGCGGGAGAATCCGACATCCGTGGGAGCCGGAGGAGCGCGACGGCAGTGTCACCCAGTCGCCAGCGAATCCGTGCTGCGGCCACCAACGTGCCAGGGCTGGGGACGAGCCCGCAGCACGGCCGCGTAGCGTAAACAGAGAAAGCGGATCGCTCCAACACTTGCTCAGTGTTAAGAAGCGGTCGCATCGGGGAGACGGGGTAAGAGTGGGGGTGCTGGGACAGGGCCAGGGAGGGATTCTCGGCGAAGGTGCCACCACCCCGGCCTGATTTGAGCAGCTCGCGAGGGTTCTGTAGGCCCAGGAAACAGCGAGATCCCGGGCAGGGCCCCGCCTGGTGTGTTTGCGGAGAGAAAAGAGGCCAGCGTGGGCTGGAGCGCCAGGACGAGGTGGATAGAGCTTGGCACAGCCTTCAGGGCCTCCAGGTGATGTGGGGCCGTGGGGACCACGGGAGGCTTCCAAGTGAAGGACGTGATCCGATTGTGTATTAAGCTCCAGCAGCCGCTGTGGGCAGATGGATGGCAAGGCTGAGAGCAGAGACCTGGGAGGAGGCTGACGCCTTGGACCAGGCTCGAAGGGGGATGGGACGTGGGCGAATTGGGGGTTCATTTTGACAGAAGAACTTCTGGATTCGCCGCCTGCTCAGAAGTGGGGTTCCAGGGCAGGCGCATCCAAGAGGCTTCTGACTTGGATGGTTGGGGGAATGGAGGGGCTTTTACTACTGGGAAGGGATGTATGTCGCTGGAGGGGTCCTGTGAGATGCCATGTGATGGGGGGAGGCCCCTGGAGCCCTGATCTGGATCTGGGTGCTGGTTTTGCTGGAACATCCTGGGACCCCCTTATGGGACCACCTCAGTAGGAATCCCAGAGTGTGGATTGTGTTTGAAGCCCTCCCCCTCCCCAGCCTCCCTCCCCTTTCTAGAGCGGCTGTTGTGAATAAACGGGAGGGGCAGCAGCCTCACACAGCACGCCTGAGCCCAGTCATTCCCTTGCTTGCCTGCCTTCCCAGCTCCCTCATTCCCAGCAGAGGGGTTGGTGGGCAGCAGGTAGTGTCTTGGGGGGAGATGGAAGAGGTTGTGGAAAGAAGCTCAGAGGCTTGGTCATCGTCAGACTGGTCTTGTGGCCCCAAGGCAAAGCTTTCTGAGCTTTGGTTTGCCCATCTGTAAAATGGGTTGGTAGTACCTATTCTGGAAAGTGTTGCTGAGATCAAAGGAAGCCATGGCTAGGAAAGGGATTGGTGGATCCCAGAGGGGTGACAGTTGGGGGGGTGGGGCTGGGCCGCAGCAGCTGGTGGGCCTCCATTTCCTGCTCTGAGGAGTAGGAACAATGCAGAACAGTGCCCACCTCCTGACTAGGACCCACTGCCGGTTCATGAGTCAGGCTTCGTGTGAAGTGTTTGGCTGGCCTGGCGCCTAGCACATCGAGCGCCCAGCACAGGAGCCGTGGGGATGACATGTAGTTGGCAGCAGGAAGCAGACCAGGGCCTCCTCCTCCCATCTGTGGATGCCCAGAGGAAGGCAGGCACTGTGGGAGCACATTCTCCCTACTTATCTGGGCACAGCAGGCTGCCCCTCTTCCGGCTGGCAGGACCTGGAGCTGCATCCAACCCTGTTCTGCAAGTTTGAGTTCACTGGCCGCAGGCAAGTGACTTCATCTCCTCGTGCCTCAGTTTCCTGCCTTATAAAATGGGGATAATGGCAGTCGACACCTCAGAGATAAAGAGCTGAGTTCAATGTGCAGCGGGTTATGAGAGTCCAGTAAATGAAGGCTATTAAAATATAACACCCCCAGGTACCCACTCTGATATTTTAATAGCCTTCGTTTACCCGGTTCTCATTACCCGCTGCACATTGAACTCAGTTCTTTATCTCTGAGGTGATGACTGCCATTATCCCTATTTTACAGGGCAGGAAACTGAGGCACGAGGAGATGAAGTCACTTGCCTATGGCCAGTGAACTCAAACTTGCAGAACAGGGCTGGAGGCAACCCCAGGTCCAGCCAGCCGGGGCGGAGGGGGCAGCCAAAATATCCGAGCAGGCACCTGAAGGTGCCACCACTCATCTTTCAGTTTGTCATACTGTGGTGGCTTATGTGCTGCTTTGATGCTGGATGCTAAGCCCCCAGTATTCCAAATGCCAGCAGGGTCACCCATGGTGGATGGGTTTCAGCTGAGCTTCCAGACTAAGACACACTGGGAAGAAGGACCTGGTGATCTACTTCTGAAAAAGTTGGCCAGTGAAAACCTGTGGATAGTAGCAGAGCATTGTCTGCTACAGTGCTGGAAGATGAGCCCCTCGGGTTGGAAGGGACTCGAGACGACTGGGGAAGAGCTGCGTCCTCAAAGTAGAATCCGCCTTAATCATGTGGCTGGAGTAAAGCTGTGGGGACCTTCATTTACTGATGTAGCATGACTGAAAATGGGAGGAAACAGCTGCAAACATCCATTAATAATTGGAACGTACTAAGTATGAATCAAGGAAAACTGGAAGTTGTCAAAAATGAAGTGAACTTGAAGGTCAGGCATTAGAGAGCTGAAATGGACTGGCGTTGGCCATTTTGAATCAGACGATCATACGGTCTGCTGTGCCAGGAATGTCAGATTGAAGAGGAATGGCATCAGATTCATTGTCAAAAAGGACATTTCAAGACCTATCCTGAAACACAACGCTGTCAGTGATAGGATAATATCTATCTGCCTACAAGGAAGACCAGTTAATATGTGTTAATCAAATTTACACACCAACCACTAAGGCCAAAGATGAAGAAATTGAAGATTTTTAGCAATTTCCGCAGTCTGAAATTGATCAAATATGCGATCGAGATGCATTGATCATTGCTGGCAATTGGAATTTGAAAGTTGGAAACAAAGAAGGATCAGTAGTTGGAAACTATGGCCTTGGTGATAGAAACAACGCTAGAATTTTGCAAGATCAATGGGGGCGGAGGCAGAGGAGGGGGAGATGTGGGCAGATCCTGGGGAGATTTGAAGGGGTAGAGTGTGAGAGAAGAGCCAGGTGACTCCTCCCAGATTTCCATGTAGCCCCAGACTAGGGAAGCCGGTTCAGGAACAGGTCTGCGATCTGTTTGGAAAACTGAGGTCCTGCTAGACTCCCAGGTGGAGGTGCCGTGCAGGGTGGGCTTTGGAGAAACAGGCCTGGAGCTTGGGAGAGGTCTCCACGCTAAGTGTGGCCACCAGTGGGAGGGCGTAGGAGCCAAGAAAGGGTGGAAGGAAACCAGGAGTGGGTACAAGCCAGAGGCCAAGGGTGAGAGGACTTCAAGAGGTAGGAAGGGGTCTCTCGTACCTCTGAGTCCCATGCTCAGATTACTCTGTGATGGGGGTTGCTCACTTCCTCACTCCCCAAGCTCTTCGAAACAGTCTCTTCTTTGCCACCCATGAATAAGCCACTTGGGCCTAGCCTGACTCAACAGGGTGGCACAGAGAATGCCTTCCTCTTCCTTCAATCTGGACTCTATATCTTTGTTAATATGACCCTATCACACTGATTTCCCACACTGAGCTAGCTCTGCCTTCATTCCCCAGCCCTCCCTGGACTCCCAGAGTGGTATTTTGTTCCAAAGTCCCAGGACTGTGTGTTTGAAGAGGGATTGAGCACCTGGGGGCCTGTGCCTGGCCCCACCTCCCCTCCACCCCCGTCCATCTGTCACTCATTTGTTCATTCAGCATATACCCGTGGAGCACCTGCCCTGGGAGGCAGTGGGGACTCAGCATTGAACAAAATGAAGATGCCCCCCACCAATTTACCTCATGGAGCTGATGTTGTGGGGTGGGGGGTGTAGTGTGAGACCTGAAGAATGAGAAAGAGCAGCCAGGATTATGTGGGGGAAGAGCGTTCCAGGCAAAGGGACCAGCGGGTACAAAGGCCCTGGGGCTGCAACAGGCTTGGCATGTTGGAGGAACAGTGAGGAGGCCCAAGTGGCTGGAGTGGAGTGAGCGAGCGGAGAGAGAAGAGGGGTGGCTGGGGAGGCTGAGGGCCCCCAGAACCCCTCAGCCCACCCCAGAAGCTCCCTGGGAGGGTCTTTGGGATAAGAGGTTTGCAGGCTGGCTACTTAGTTACTTTGTCTCATATGCACAGTGGTCACCCTGCCTGGAAGTCTTCAGACTGTGACATTCTGGTGGGCCCTGAGGTTGGCAGGAGGAAGGAAGTGAGGACCACCCCCTTTCCTGGTGGGAAAACTACCCCCCCCCCCACCACATGTGTGGGGACCTCAGCTGACTCAGGAGAATTCCTGGATGGGCCCTGACTTTCCCGCAGGGGAGGGTGGAAGGAGGTAGCCAGGGAGAGTGCTGATGGGGGTATGGAGGCAGCGGCTCCATGAGCAGGCCGGACAGGTTGCAGAGCTGGACAGAGGCGCCTGCGTTCTCAGAGGAGACTGGAGTCCCTGAGGGGACGGGGGTGGGGAGGCAGGAAAGGGGCTGGCTGAGCATCTAGTCAGCCAGAAAAGCGGAAGCAGGTATGTTCTGAAGAAGGCCTGGCCCAGTGTCACGCCTTTGCTGTATGGAGGGGAAAGGACTCCTCCCTCTGCACCCCCTCCCACGCCTTCCCCATCCCACGAAGGCAAGAGCCAGGCCATCCTTCCGGCCCCTCTGCTGACCCAGGCATGCCCCCAGATCCCCTGGCCTTGGAGGCTGCAACTAGGCAGTGGGGACCTGGCCACTTGGACCTGGGACCCAAACTGAAGATGCTGCTGTGGTGGGGAGGGAGGAGCCTGGCTGTTCTCTCTGTCCTGGTCTACATTGGAAATGAGTGTGCCTAGGGGTGGCTCCCCTTGGCCCCCCCCAGCGCCGCCCCGCTCTGCTCTGACAACGGTCCTGGCAGGCTCAATGGGGCCACAGTAGGGGCATGGCATGGGGGCTGGACTGTTGGGAGATGGCAGGGGGTGTGGGAGACAGTGACAGGTTGGGGGAGGACCAGGGCAGGATGACTCTGGAACTGCCTGCCTCTGGGACCCCGTGTCTCCATCTGAGATGCTGGTTTATTGTTTTGAGTTGCCATCCAGTCAGCTCCAACTCGTGGTGATCCCATGTACAACAGAAGAAATGCCGCCAGATCCTGTGCCATCTTCACAATTGTTGGCATGCTCAAGTCCATTGTTGTGGCCACGGTGTATTTTGAGTGCCTTTCAACCTAGCGGGCTCATCTTCCTGCACTGTATTGGACAGTGGTCCGTTGTGATCCATATGGTCTTCATTGGCTGATTTTCCAAAACAGATTACCAGGCCTTTCTTCCTAGTCTGTCTTAGTCTGGCAGCTCCGCTGAAACCTGTGTACTGTGGGTGACCCTGCTAATATTTGAAATACTGGTGACATTGCTTCCAACATCATAGCAACACTTGAATCCCCACAGTACGACAAACTGACAGGTGGTGGGAGACATTGGTTAGAGCAGGTCTGAATACAAGGCTTTACTTGCCTTGTCCTCCCATTCTCCCTCTCTCCCCCTCGCTCACTCTGTTCCAGCCACACAGGCCTTCTCGCTGTGCCTTGAATTCACCAGGAACCGTCCAGCCTCAGGGCCTTTTCATGTGCTGTTCCCTCTGCCTGGACTGCTCTTCCCCCAGATACCCACAAGGCCCCTCCCTCTCACTGCCTTCAGGTCTTTCCTCAAACACCACCCTCTCCAGGAGGCCCTCCCTGTTTTAAACTTGCATCCCTCACTCCCCAACTCCTGACTCCTTCTCCCTGCCTTATTTTTTGGGGTCCTTCCAGCTGCAGCCTGGGTGGGACTGGGGGCCTCTGGAGACAAGTAGGCTTGGGTTCAAGTCCCAGCTCTCCACTTCCTACTGTATGACTTTGAGCAATTGCATGCCTCAGTTTCCCCAGCAGCAAAATGGGCACACCAGAAGCAACTGGCTGGAGGCTGGGAGGAGTTGGGAACATGTTTAGGTTTGTAGCTGGCAGCTTCTGGGGCCTCTGGAAGCTCAGACTCTGAGGTAGGACCCTCAGGACTTAACTAGAATTTCCCAGAAATGTGATGGGGGATATTACTTTACTTTGGGTGGTCAGGGCCTTTCTGAGGAGTTGACGTTTGAGCTGAGGCCTGAGTCGGCTGGCAGTGAACTCCGAGGGAGCCAGACATGTTCACTGACCCCCAAGCCCACTACCAGCTGGGGAGACAGGCGTGTCCCTGGGAGGTTATAGGGCAGAACAGTTGGGTGAAACAGAGGAACCACAAACCCTGGAGGCAAGAGGAGACCCCTAAACCACCCCGGAGGCTTCTGGAAGCAGCGACAGGCAAGCTGCTTCCCTGGAGGGTAAGCAGCGGTGAGCCAGGCCACGGATGCAGGTGGTGGGAGTGGGGACTCAGACAGAGGGAACAGCCCAGGCAGATGTTGTGTTAGGACAGTGCTACTGACGTTTGCTCAGACCCATAGTCTGCAAACCGAGACTGTGGAGGGCTGCCGGGGGGTAGTGGAGCAGGTTGGGGTGGTCAAAAACCAGTTGCCATGGAGTCAAGTCCAACTCCTGGCAACCTCCGGTGTCAGAGTAGAACTGTTCTCCATAGGGTCTTCAATGGCTAGGTTTTTGGAAGGCGATCGCCAGGCCTTTCTTCTGAGGTTGCTCTGGGTAGACTCAAACCCCTAACCTTTGGTACCACCCAGGGACTCCTGGCTGGGGCTGTAGACAGGGCCTGGAATTCTGAGAATGGAGCCCTTCCTGCAGGTGGCAGGGAGCCCTGAGGGTCTCTTAATGCAGGGAGTGGGGCTGCTGAGAGCAGGATGGATGGACTGAGAGGTAGCAAGGCTGCAGAAAGAGCAGCTGTCCTGTGTCTCTGCCGCCCTCCATCCCCCTCTGCCTGGCTGCCCTCCGTCTGTGTGTGCATCTCATCAGAAAGGAGGAGCCAGCCCTCAATGGTCTTCTGAGAGGAAGTGCTTCGCTTCCAGTTACACAAACATCCCCAGCCTTAAAGGGACCGCAGGCATCTCGGATCCCTGTCTGAGAGGCCTCCATGGCCCCCATGAGGCCTGAAACCCCAGCATGGCCTCATCCCACTGAGGGCTCTTCGTGGCTCCTGGGCCCACCTAGGCAGCCGGGAGCTAGGACCGTCTCTCAATTTCACAGATGATGCTGCTTGCCTGAGGTCACCCAGCAGGCCAGAGGCAGAGCTCCCATCTGCCCTCCACAGGTTCTGTCTGTAGGCCCTGAAGTCCAGGATCTGTTGCTGTCCTGACCCCGCTGCCCCTGGGTCCCTGGGACCTGGGCGGGTGTGTGGGCCCATTTTCAGAGGGAAGCCAAGTGAGGGGGGACAGGAGGCTGAGGGGGCCACTGGGACCCCTGGCTTTTGCAGCCTTGTGCCCCTCCTATCTTTCAGACAGCACTTTCTTGGATTTCTATGCCCAGCCCTTCCATTTGCCCACCTGGCTCTTCTCGCCCCTCCTACTCCTGTGCTGTGTGCCCCCAAATCCCTGTCGAAGCAGGTAGTCCCCAGGTCAGGCCTGCCCATCCCAGGGTGCCACCTCACCCCTGGGAGACCTCCCTTCTTGTATCCCGGTACCCCTCCCCCAGGCTGCTGTTTCTTCCACCAGTAGCATCCCCCCCTTTGCCTGACCCAGCTCCTCCTCTCTGTTCCTTATAGGGTCTCTGACTCACTAGGTGACCTCTTGGGGCATGTCTTAGCTATCTAGTGTTGCTGTCACAGAAATACCACAAGTGGGTGACTTTAGTGAACAGAATTTTATTTTCTCACAGTTTAGGAGGTTCGAAGTCCAAATTCAGGGTGCCAGGGAAGGCTCTCTCTGTCTTCGCTGAGGAAGGCTAGGGGAATGCTGTGTCTGGTCTGGGGGAAGACCCTTGTCTCAGCTTCTCTAGCTTGCTTCTCTGTGTTCCTTGGAAATCTCTACGCAGCATCTCTTTTTCCCCGTTCATGTTTGCTTCTCTGTACCTAATCTGCTCTTTATATCTCAAAAGTGAGTAAATTCAAGACACACCCTACGCTGATATGGTCTCACTAACATAACAAAGTAAACCCTATTCTCAAATGGGATCACACCCATAGCAATATTGTTAGGTACCTTTGAGTCTATTTCCACTCCTGGCAACCCCACATGACAGAGTATAATTGCTTCATAGGGTTTTCTTGGCTGTAATATTTACAGAAGCAGATTGCCAGGTTTCCCCCAAGGAGCCACTGGGACCTTCTGTTAGCAGCCAAGCACTTAACCATTGTGCCACCAGGGCTTCTTATCCATGGGTATAAACCCAAAACCATGCCTGTTGCCACTGAGTTGATTCCAACTCTTAGCAACCCTATAGGACAGAGTAGAACTGCCCGATGGGGTTTCCAAGGCTGTAATCCTGACAGAAGCAGACTGCCACATTCTTCTCCTATGGAGTGGCTGGTGGGCTCGAACCACCGACCTTTTGGTTAACAGCTGAGTGCTTAACCATTGCCACCAGAGCTCCTAATCCATGGATATAGGGGTTAGGATTCCAGCACATATTTTGAGGGGACACAGTTCAATCCCTAACAAACAGGCAGGGCTTCCCGAAGGAAGTTTCTGGCAAGCAGATTTGTGAACCTGGAAGGAAGTTGGCAGACAGAGGGAAGGCATTACCAGTAGGAGGCACAGCACGTGCAAAGGCTCAGGATACGTTGGGGTGTGCCTGAGTGCAGAGTGCAGGGTTGGATTGAAAGCTGAGGGTCTGATTCATATGACAGGAAGATGGCCCAGATGCTGATGTGGGTGAGACTGGAGACAGGGAAGCTAGAGCGGAGGTAGCCACGACGATTCAGGCCGGGGAGGATCATGAGGGAGAGGGATGCAATCGCGGGACTCTGTGAGGTGCTGAATGTTCAGGACATGTGAAGAGAAGTTTGGGGCAGCTCCCAGATTCCTCTCCCCAAGACCACGTGAGTGGTGGACACTCGCCAGGAAGCCACAAGTTTAGCGTGGTGTGGACAGGGGAGAGCCAGGCGGTGCCGGGTAAGCAGGGTTGGCACTGGGAGCAGGAGGAACCTGGAAACTCTCTGCATGGGCACTGTTGTGGATCGAATGGTGTCCTCCAAAAAGGTGTGTCAACTTGGCTAGGCCGTGATTCCCGGTACTGTGTGGTTGTCCTCCATCTTGTCGTCTGATGTGATTATTCTATGTGTTCTAAATCCTACCTCTATGATGGCAATGAGGCAGGATTAGAGGCAGTTATGTTAATGAGGCAGGACACAATGTACAGATTAGGTTGCATCTTAAGTCTATTTCTTTGGAGATATAAACGAGAGAAGTGAGCAGAGAGGAGAGGGACCTCACGCCACCATGAAAGAAGAAACTGGAGCAGAGTGCGTCCTTTGAACCTCAGGTCCCTGCCTGGAAAAGCTCCTAGACCAGGGGAAGGTTGATGACAAGGACTTTCCCCCAGAGCCGACAGAGACAGAAAGCCTTCGCCTGGAGCTGGCGCCCTGAATTCAGACTTCTAGCCTCCTAGACTGTGAGAGAATAAATTTCTGTTCGTTAAAGCCACACACTTGTAGTGTTTCTGTTACAGTAGCTCTAGGTGACTTAAGACAGGTACGCTCACCGCAGCCTCCAAAAGGGGCTGAAATTTTCCCAGTAGATGGTGCAATAGGGACCAGGGCTGGCATTTAGGGCTAAAACAGGAAAGACAGCTGGGATTGGAGACGAGGGGAGTCAGGAGGTCCTGGTTCATGGAAGGAGGGATGCACAGTAGGAGGATACACCACTTTGGGGTCCTGGTTACATGGATGGGGAGCTGGCCACTGGCATTGGCCACTGGGGGGGGGGTCACTGGTGATCCCGGCAAAGACCATAGTGGTGAGGTGGGAATGGGAAAGCCATGGTGGAGAATGAAGTAGAGGCAGGGTGAACGCCTCTTGCGGGAGCTGGGCTGGGAGTGGAGGTAAGACTTGGAAGGTGAGGGTAGGAGTTGGAGGAGGGAGAGCTAGGATGAGGGTGTGGGGGTCGGGCTGACTTTGCAGACCGGCCTCTATAGTTGCCCCAGCTCTTCAAGGAGACTCCTGGGGACCCTCAAGCAGAGACACTTGCCACCTGTCTGCCTCTCTCTGGTGGCTGCTGTTTCAGGTCCCCCCATAGAGGCAGCCACATCTTGCTTTCTAAGAGCTCTGATCTTGCTGCTGACACACCAAGGGTCCCACGTCTACCACGGGTGCCCAGTAGCGTAGATCTGTATTCAGTTCTAGCCTGGCCACTGACCAGTCATGTAACCCTGCACAGATGACCAGCCTGGACTTTGAGCAGCCATGTGATCCCTAAGCTCAGTTTGCTCATCTGAGAAATGAAAATGGTAGCAGCATCTTCCTCAGAGCGTGGTTGATACTTCCAGTGCAGGAAGGTGGGGCAGTGAAATTCTTGGCGTGGGGCCTGCCCTGGGGCAAGTATCTGATGAACAATAGTAGTTGTAATCCCTTGTTGTTGTTGTTAGGTGCTGCTGAGCCAGTTCCGACTCATAGCGACCCTATGTGCCACAGAACTGAACACTGCCTGGTCACACGCCATCCTTACAGTCGTTATGCTTGGGCCCGTTGTTGCAGCCACTGTGTCAATTCATTTCATGGAGGGTCTTCTTCTCTTCCACTGACACTGTGCTTTACCAAGCATAACGTCCTTCTCCAGGGACTGATCCCTCCTGACAATATGTTCAAAGTATGTAAGATGCAGTCCTGCCATCCTTGCTTCTAAGGAGCATTCTGGTTGTACTTCCTCCAAAGCAGAATTGTTCGTTCTTTTGGCAGTCCATGGTATATTCAGTATTCTTTGCTAATACCACAATTTAAGGCATCAATTCTTCTTTGGTCTTCCTTACTCGTCCAGTTTTCACATGCATATGATGTTACTGGAAATAGCATGGCTTGGGTCAGGCGTACCTTAGCCTTCAAGGTGACATCTTTGCTTTTCAACACTTTAAAGAGGTCCTTTGCAGCAGATTTGCCCCAGTGCAATGCGTTCTTGATTTCTTGACTGCTGCTTCCCATGACTGTTGATTGTGGATCCAATTAAAAATGAAATCCTTGACAACTTCAATCATTTCTCCATTTATCATGATGTTGCTTATTGGTCCAGTTGTGAGGATTTTTGTTTTCTTTATGTTGAGGTGTAATCCATACTGAAGGCTGTGGTCTTTAAACTTCATCAGTAAGTGCTTCAAGTCCTCTTCACTTTCAGCAAGCAAGGTTGTGTCATCTGCATAACGCAGGTTGTTAATGAGTCTTCCTCCAATCCTGATGCCCCGTTCTTCTTCTTATTGTCCAGCGTATTGGATTATTTGCTCAGCATGCAGATTGAATAGGTATGGTGAAAGAATACAACCCTGACGCGTACCTTTCCTGATGTTAAACCAAGCAGTATACCCTTGTTCTGTCCAAACAACAGCCTCTTGATCTATGTAAAGGTTCCTCATGAGCACAATTAAGTGTTGTGGAACTTCCGTTCCTTTTGATGTTATCCATAATTTGTTATGATCCACACAGTCAAATGCCTTTGCATGGTCAATGAAACACAGGTAAACATCCTTCTGGTATTCTCTGCTTTCAGCCAGGATCCATCTGACACCAGCAATGATATTCCTGGTTCCACGTCCTCTTCTGAAACCAGCCCAAATTTCTGGCAGTTCCCTGTCTATATACTGCTGTAGCTGCTTTTGAACGAGCCTCAGCAAAATTTTGCTTGCATGTGATATTAATGATATTGTTTGATAATTTCCTCATTCGGTTGGATCACCTTTCTTGGGAATAGGCATAAATATGGATCTCTTCCAGTCAGTTGGCCAGGAAGCTGTCTTCCATATT
The DNA here is from genome assembly GCF_030014295.1 of Loxodonta africana. NCBI lineage: Eukaryota > Metazoa > Chordata > Mammalia > Proboscidea > Elephantidae > Loxodonta > Loxodonta africana. The sequence goes on from NC_087344.1 coordinate 12,471,146, forward strand.
TCTTGGCATAGACAAGTGAGCACCTCCAGTGCTGCATCTGTTTGTTGAAACATCTCAAGTGATATTCCATCAATTCCTGGAGCCTTGTTTTTCACCAATGCCTTCAGTGCAGCCTGGACTTCTTCCTTCAGTACCATCGGTTCCTGATCATATGCCACCTCTTGAAATGGTTGAACGTCGACTAATTCTTTTTGGTATAGTGACTCTCTGTATTCCCTCCACCTTCTTTTGATGCTTCCCGGGTGGTTTAATATTTTCACCATAGAATCCTTCACTATTTGCAACTCAAGGCTTGAATTCTTTCTTCAGTTCTTTCAGCTTGAGAAACACCGAGCATGTTCTTCCCTTTTGGTTTTCCATCTCCAGCTCTTTGCACATGTCATTATAATACTTTGTCTTCTCGAGATACCCTTTGGAATCTTCTGTTCAGTTCTTTTACTTCATCATTTCTTCCTTTTGCTTTAGCTGCTTGACGTTTGAGAGCAAGTTTTAAAGTCTCTTCTGACATCCATCTTGGACTTTTCTTTCTTTCCTGTCTTTTCAGTGACCTCTTGCTTTCTTCACATATGATGTCCTTGACATCATTACACAGTTTATCTGGTCTTCGGTTGTTAGTGTTCAATACATCAAATCTGTTCTTGAGATGGTCTCTAAATTCAAGTGGGATATACTGAAGGTCATATTTCGGCTCTCGTGGTTTTGCTCTAATTTTCTTCATTTTCAGCTTGAACCTGCATATGAGCGATTGTTGATCTGTTCCACAGTCGGCCCCTGGCCTTGTTCTGACTGATGATATTGAGCTTTTCCATCAGCTCTTTCCACAGATGTGGTCGATTTGATTCCTGTGTATTCCATCTGGCCAGGTCCGTGTGTACAGTCACTGTTTATGTTGGTTAAAAAAGGTATTTGCAGTGAAGAAGTCTATTAAAATTCTATCAGAATACCCCTACAAGGAAGACCAGTTAACATGACTATTATTCAAATTTACTCACCAACCAC